>NC_072020.1:25223297-26423297 GCF_027791375.1 Indicator indicator | reverse complement strand
TACAGGGGGTGTGAAATAAAAATCTGTTTCTCATCAATTCTTGATCTTAAATGCAGACTAGTTTGTTATTTTGCTCATGAGTTTTCAGTCCCTGGTGTGTTATGAATAGCATTATTGAAACAGTAATAATAACCATAAAGTTTTATTATGAAGGAGTGAAAATTACAGAGAGTATTAGACTTTGTGCTACCCTGTGTGTTGCCTCAAACTCATGGCAGTGGAAATTTCCCATTATGTAAGGGCCCTGCCTTGTCATTACCAAACACAAAACAGTCTTAATACATTTGACTGCACTCCATGCAGTTTTTTACATAAGCATCTGCAGAGAAAACTGCATCCCCTCAGCTGTGGTTAGTCATCAAACCAAGAGCCAATGGTCTCCCTATGCACAGAGCAGCAAGTTTCATGGACAACATCCTTTGATGGCAGTAGAAATTTTGGTCACCTTTCAGTGACAAGATTATGTCCTAAATTCAGTGCTACAGATTATTATGCTTAAGTACTTAACTGGTCTAATTGAGCCTTTGCACAGATGGTGAAAGTGCAGAGCATTCGCTTTGTAGACATTTGTTTCTGCAGTAGAAGTACTACCAGCAAACTTCAGGCTAGCAGTAAAGGCTTAAACTGAGCTCATTCGCACTTGATTGCAAGTGAATCCAAACTCAGCATTTTCTTTCATGAGACAAAAGCCCCTCAACTTACCTACTTTCAACTGTGTAACTGTAGTCACTGCTATGCTGTCTAACATTATAGCTGAAGTGTCATTACCTAATCAGATAAATACAGTATGCACATTTAAAACCCCACTGCTGCTAGGAACACCACTGTTATTTTAAACCAAGAGCAAATGGAAATAGAAAGGCTTTCTTTATCTTTGTAAATTCTTAGGTACAAAACTCAGTGTGAAATGCTGTATTTTAAAGACCAGTCATAGCCATGCATTTGTGTATAAACTAACATATGTGCATATTTACCACTCATACATCTTCAGAGGAATAATTCAAACCTGAGTAGTCAGCTAGTAGAAATATGCCATCTTTGGGGCTCCAGTATGTGTAAAGATTCATCTTCAGGCATCAGCACACAATTCTGTGTAATAAAGCCCAGTGTGGGTTGCTCCAAAAAGCAGCTGTGGCCTGCTGCCAAACTCAGGAAAAGAGTAGTTTGGACTATATATCTGACAAGGCATTTCTTGCATTCATAGATTCTAGCTCTCAATAAAAAAAAAGAATTAAAAATGTTTAACTAGCTGTTGGTAGCATATGTTTTCTCCCTGTGAAATGTGCTTATTGATAGCAAATGAAACCATTAAATCTAAATGAGACGTGAAAGTCAACACAAAAGTTTTTCATACATACCTGGGTCTAGGAATATTTTCTGTGCTTTCCCTCAACAAGAGGTCTGAGATCAGTGTCTCTGGGCTTGATCTCTTTCCATATCTAAGGGAAGAGGAAAAATACACTTTTTTTTAATGTCTTTTTTTATAAAATGAAGACCAAGCACAGATCCATTAAATAGAGCAGACATAAAGGCAACTTTCCAGCAAGTATTTTAACTTGACTTAGCCATGTGACAAAATGCTCACTCCTCAGGATTTCTTTGGACATATTTTTTCCATAATCACATTACATGATAGTATTTAGAAACTCTGAATATTTCTTAATTTGATGCCTGTTCCTGGATGCTGTAAGGTCTTGCACCTTACTGATGTTAGCTTGAAGAAGAGGGAAGAAACTATGCATGGCATGGCCTCCAAGTATGTTATTCCTGCCTACAAACCCAGCTCCACCGTCTCACTGACTCTCACATTGGTTTAGGTGCTATTGTATTATAAGGGAGGAATCTTTTGAACTACATGGCCACAGGAGATAAAACTTTCTGAAACAGTTCTTCTCCTTAGTTGCTGGGATATCACTATCCTACATTTACACAACAGCAGTCTTTCTATTTTGGGGGGGTTTTAAATCCTGGGTACTATACAGTGCTCAACAGCTAAGAGGATTGCAATCCCTGGTTCTTGAGAAGGAAGTTGCTCTTTTTTTTTTCCTGAGAAAACAGAGGTGACAAGAGCAGCCAGCTTGACAGACACTTCTTCATTATAAGGATTCATTAGCATAAGAGTGATAACCATAAGCAAATGCTCCCTTGGTTGGAAAGAATTCACATCGTGGTTTCCAACTCGTGTGCGTAATTAGCCTGAATCACAAAGCACATTAACAGATAATAGCTTTGTGAATGCTGCTTGAGCGAAATTCTGATTCCAGAGAAATCAAAAGTGTAATTAAGGATTTAGATTTTATCCATTACTATCAAAATTTTTCTCCACTAACTTGACTTAAACTCAGGAGGGACAACACACAACCAAACCAAAATCCCTTCCCAAACTATCTTTCAAAATCTAGCAGGTTTAGCTGTTGACGACATGACTTACTGAAAAGTGAAAACACAGTTCACTTTTCAATTATTTTATTCAACTTTTTATATTTATATAATGAATTAATCATTTGAGTAAATCACCTGTGCCACAGAAAGACAAAGCATCAGTTTCCAGATTTTGAAGTAAATTGCTTAATCTAAACTGACTGAAAGCAGGTGTCTGAAGGAACCAGCCAGACATTGTAAAATGCAATTACAATAACTCAATCAAGCATGATGTTGAATCAAATACCTTGCACTCCATCACCACAAAGGGATTTCTTTATATTTCCCTATTCCAATTAACATGTATGTGACCTGGACTTCAACTGAGGGGGAATCCAATTTGCCTTTGTTTTAAAGAAATTAATGACCTATCAAATCAACAACTTGCTGCAAGAGCTTACACTTGGGCAAAACTCCCACTGGTTTTTTGTAGCATTTTCTCTGAATAAGAAAGGGGTAGCAACTCTCCAGAGTGCAGAGATTAGGACAAATCATGAAGATGACTGTGTTGGAGAGAAATCTCTTATATGAATCCTTTCAGCACCTTTGCTACTTGTGCTGGTACTTGTGGTGGATGGATCCACCATGTCCTCACACAGCAAATCTGCACACAGATAGATTGCCAACTGTGACCAGTTGGGCTGGCCAAGGAGCAGAAACAAGAGTGATTTGAGGAAAGACAGGCTCTGAAAAAAGCCCCTTGAACAGTACAAGGCTGTGAGGCAAGGACCACAGCCAGCTTTGAAGACAGATGAGGGACTAATCCAAAGACACACAGACACCTGCAGGGCAGGAGTCTGCATCTGTGCTGGTCACCTTAGATGTTCTTTGTAGTCAAAGTATTGCCACCTAAAGACCAGGGGATCACATCAGAAAAAAAGAAGACTGAGACAGGCCTGGTAACTTTCACCCTGCAAGTACTTCTTTCCACCAGCTAACCTTGAAGGGGTATAAATTTGATGAACACAGATGTCTAAAGCTAAGTGAGATGGATCTGAAGGAGAAGGCTCTCAAAGGAGAAAGGGAGCAAAGAAGCCACACCAACTAAAGAGAAAGATGGTCTGGAAGAAGATTCAGAGCAGCTGGGGTGAAGGTCTTGTGGGTCATGGTAGCTCAGAGGGGAATGACACTCAAATGCTTCGGTTAGATCAGAAGGATGAGCTAGAAAGTTATTCATAATCACAAAACCATCAAACAAGTCTAGACAGATGAACCTGAAGAGAAAAAAAAACAATGATATCCTCATGCTTTCCCAATGTGCTCTTAACTACTCCATCTCACCAGATGCACAGTGACTAAGCTGCAGGCATCAGGTGAGAGGCTGAGCACAGCTTGCTCACACACTCTCGAGGAGCAGGACAAGCCCCTGTACCACTCATCCCCCTTGTTACAGGGCTTCCAAACAGCACCATGCACAGAAGGCAGAAAGCTGTAAGAAGAGAAAAAGCTTCTAGCACATCTGCTGAAACAGAGTAAATGATCATCCTTAGACTAGTCTAAAGTGCTTCAAAAGTTATTGATTCATTTTGCAAGTGATCATGTCACTGCTGAAACAGAGGACCTCCAGGAGCTCAGTTAAGCTTTCCAAACGGAGGCAGCAATTACTTTATTTCTGCACTGTTAATTCCCCACACAGTAGAAACAGCACATCTAAACAGCTTTAAAATGTGTATCATGGAGTTGCAATTGTGGTAGGGTTTTTTTCTGCCAGCTTTCTTGTATTTGCAGGTCCATTCTGTTCCCTTTAGTATGAAGGGGTGGGTGGGAAATCTAGGTAAAATCTGAAGAACAAAATATGAATTCTGCATTGTTTTATCTATTAGTAGTAATAACTATTTCAGGGCGTTTCAGAACCCAGATCCACATAGAAGAAGGAATGCAGTCTCGGTGTCCAAGTTGTGTACTTGCACCCCAGGAATCAGGATAAAAATTACAGAGTCACTATAGAGCAAGCATACAGGGCATATACCAGAAGTGGAGGCTGAATGCAGAAAGGAGGGTTCATTGATTTGGTTTGGGGTTTTTTTGTTTGTTTGTTTTTAAATATGACTTGGGTTTGGATAGGAACCAACTTTGAAATTGAAGATGAAATAAACAGAAGAAAAGGTGAGAGACCAGCCTGGAGATCCCATCACTTGCAAAGAAAAAGGGCAGACCTTGAGGATCAGATTATTTTAGCAGTAATCTAGACAAAAATCTATCCCAACACAGAGCATCACACAAAAGCATGAATGAGTTGTGAATATTGCTTTAAAAGTTCAGTACTGAAGAACTGTCTTTCTATCAGCCTCTTCATCTGTGTTATGATGTTAGTGCACTGGCAGGCAATGTTATGGGTGTGCTGGGAAGGCTCTCAGTTACACGATAGCCTCCCTTCTAATTTAATTCTTTAGACTTCTAGAGGGACAAATGAAAGACTAATTTTAGACTTCTCATCTGGTTTTGATATTAAACAGATAAATATGTCAAAGCTCTTTTGGGTCACAGACTGTTCAGGGACCTCAGGGGAAACTTCTATTAATCACACAGCCTAACTGGACAGATGCTGTCAAAGAAAATGATTTTTGGTAATAATTTCCACTTTTTCCAGCCTGATCCTTTTCCCCCTCCTTTAACAAGTACAATCATCCCCAAAATGCCAAATTAGAGCTAGGCAGGCTTGGGTCACACTCTTTCAGTTTGGGCTCTGTCATCTTGAGATATGTTTTTGTTTGGTTGGTTGGTTGTTTTGGGTTTTTTTGTTTGGATTAATGGGGGGTTTGGCACTGACAGCTGCAGCTGGCAAACTGCAAAACATCTGGACTACTACAACTGTTTATCAGGGCTTGAGGGACACTTTGTCTCATCATAGTCTTCTCTTAGAATCAGTGACAGTGAAAGAAGTGGGAAACTGCTTCTACTGCCCTATGTAACTCTCCATCTCCCAGGTTGTTTACTCTCCCACTTGGGGAATTCTCCCTATGTACCCTGTCCTGCAGTTCATGCTCTTGCCCTCCAGCCGGTGTCAGGGCTAGGAAGGGCTGGAAGAGCATCAACACCCCTGGACCTCCTGCCAGTTTGGATAGTGGAAATTCAGCTCCAGAACCAGAAGCAACTCAGGGGTGCAAGGCTGCCGCACTCTAACGGCAGTCTGTGCACCACGTCTTTCCCCGTGTCAGAGGGGCAAAAAGACACCCAGATGCGTTTGGCTTCCCACCTTCCTGCCCTGAGCCTCGCCAAGGAAAAAAGGTAGCCTGAGCAGCGTGAAGGGGAATGCCGGGCGGGCCGCGCTGCCTACCTCTGCCTGGTGATGAGGTTGATGTAGTGCCTCAGCGCCGAGTAGTATCTGGCCATGTCCTCTGCGGGGGCGTCCTCGCCGGGGCTGTCCGGTTTAGAGGGGTACGCCTCTGCCAGCGACCCCAGGCAGACCAGCAGCGACAGGGCGAAAGTCAGCACCGAGACCCACAGCCTCACGGTACCCTGCATCTGCACAGCGGTGGCATGGAGAGAGCCGCCGTCAGCACCTGCCTCGACGGCAGGAGCAGCGCGACCGCCTCAGCGCCTCCCGGCCCGGGCCGCCCTCCGGCCCCATCCCCTGTCCGGTCCCGTCCCCTCTCCGGCCCCATCGTCACCTCCGTCCCCACGCCCGTCCCGTCGCGGTACTCACGGCGGCCGCTGTAGTTCACTTCTCTGGGCTCGGTAAGACGCTTCTGCCCGTGGGTTAGGGCTGCCGAGTGCGGGGCTCCGCACCTCACCGGGCTATTTTAAGGCTTCCCGGCAGGCAGGAGGGGCCTCGGGCGATCACGCCTCGCCTGCTCCGGTCCCCCCCGCCCCGCTCCGCCTGCCCCTGCCCCGGGAGGGGCACGGCGGCCGGGCGGGGCCGGGCGGGACCGAGGGGGCGGGCACCGCCGCTGCTCCCCGCGCAGCCCGCGCACCGCACCGGTAAATCCCCCCCCCCACTCGGCAGCCGGGCTCCGCTTCCCCGGCCCTGCGTGTCTTGGGTCGAGCCGTGGAGGCCGGGTGCTCCTCCCCGTGGAACCGCCTGGTGTCCGAGGCCGGTGGGGCAAGAGGAGCGAGTTTACCCCAGTCCTGCGGCATGGAAGCAGCCCCAAGCTTGAGCTTCTTAGCAGGAGTGGTGCCCAACATACAGCTAAGAAAGAAATGGTTTAGGGCAACCAAAACCACCAAATCTCTGCCACAGGCTCAGACACCAGACCGACCAAATGGGTCAGTCTTGAGGCTTAACTGGCAGCAGTGCTGCGACAAGGAAACTGTTCCTCCCTCCGTGCCAACTCTGCCAGGGACATCCTTTACACCCATGCTCAGGGCCACCTTCTGAGTGGGTTTTCTGAAGTGAAGTTGTTCTGGTTTATTTTGTGCCTGAGCCACGTGCCACAGAAAACAGCATTGGATCACAACAAAACATGGGATCATAGTAGCTGTCCTGACCCAAGGGAACCACTGCTGAGTCTGGGACACCACAACTTCTCTCAGCAACATGGGACTGATCTGGCCAAAGTGCCAGATGTAAACACCTCACTAAACTCATCCAGACGTAGAGCCAGTGGGAAGAGATGAGTGTCCTGGAAGTGTGATCTATGCCAGAGGCCTGAGATAAGCAGAGTGAGCATCTTCTGGCAACGTATCCTTCTGCACTGATTACAGCAGCAGCCTCGGCAGCTGGGCTAGACTAGACATCTGGCTAACAGAGTGCATGAAGTTGGGTGAGATGAATCCAACCCAAACAAAGTTTCAGAACTTGTTGAAGAATTTGGTAGAGTTGGGAACTATTCATACATACTAGTAAAATCAAACGAATTCTTTAGAAACAGGTAATTTGATTAGCATCTTGATGACCAATGACTAATTCCAGTTAGAATGACAAATCATGACTCTGATCATGTCCTACTTATTTGAAGGTAAAATAACAGTCACCCAAGTAGGAACATTAGACATACTGATAAAAAGCTGTGACATATTCTGAAACTGTATCCTACAAATACTGCTGTAAATGTAGCTATTGATTTCTATGTTCATTATCATATGCAGTTGTTGGCTTAATAACAATCCTTTAGATTCTGAAAAATAATATTCAGTTTGCAAGAGCAAAGCCAGAAATAATTTTCTTCATGCCAGAAACAGCATCTAAAAAATACCCAAAACCACCAACAACAAAACAGAAAACCAAAATCCAACCTAGCAAATAAATGGCTCTTGTGATGTGTGAGAAAGCTCACTGGGGTATGTCATTTTCAAGCCATGGAGGCAAGGAAAATTCCAGAGCTCTTGATGTCATGAGATATTTTGAAATCTTCATGACTTCATCGTGCACTGGCCATAAACCTTACAGCAAGATTACAGACTGCCTTCTGTCAGATACCAAGTGAAGAAATTTCCATGGCACAGCCAGCAACTCTAGCTCCTAATTTCAGCAGATCTGTGCATAGGATGATATCACATTTTACAAAGCAGCCTCACTGCATCCCTTCACTCTCTGTCCTCCTACCAGCAGCCCTCCTGTAAATTTGGTGTTCACTTTGTCCTCACACTGGCTCAACAGAAGTAGCTGATGTGACAGCTGCAAATTCCCTTGGAGAGCAAAGCTCCATCACTTTCCCTTTGCCACACTGGATCCGCTAAGCTGCCTAATCCAAAGCTTGCACTGATCCAGTTTGTCAGCTTTTACAGGGTGTAGGGTACAAACAACAACAGCCTTAGAGACTGAAGCATCTGGGAAGGTGTACCCTAACAACAGCTCTTACCAGCTTCAGCCTGATTCTGCCAGAACCACCAACCACCAGCTCACAGGACTGGGAGGAACTTTTTCACCATTAAACTCTTTTACCACTTAAAACTGAGACTGTCTCTCTCCCACTAGCACCACTATTTTTACAGTCTTAATCTTCAAGGCACTTCACAAAGAGAGGAATAAACAAACAGACTAGCAAGCAGAGCAAGGCAAATATGAATTCTGGCATTTACACACTACTTGGTCTAAAAGGAGACAACCACATTCCTCTGTCACAGGTGTGCCTACATTTCTTGACACAGCAGTACATCTCATTGCCATGTCTTGGCACAGACCACCACCTGGACAGCTGGCTGTCAACATCTCCAGAAACCCTGGATGGATTCCTGCTCTTTTCCTAGTGATGAGGTACAAGCAGTGATCTGCTCCCTCTGGTGAAATTATTAACTAACCATACCTGCTAAGTCCCTCTACAAAACACTGGGGTCTGGAGCAACAGCTCCCCACATAAATAAGGTATGGAGCAGAGTAACTCTGCTTCACAGCACGAGGAAGAGTGAGGGACGCCCTCTCTCTCATGTAGGAGGAGGAATCAAATTTCCCTCCCATACAAGACAGCAGCTCCTGTCTCAGTTTGGGAAACTGAAAATATTGAACCCAAAATGTTAATTACACTGCTTTCCACAGTGCCTGTTTCTGTAACAGTACTGAGACACTGCTCAGCTCCAGGTATGTTCTTATGCCCCGTTTCATCATCTAAGACAAAATACACACCTTAGAGTTTTCTTGACTCCAGAAACTTTTGTGTTTGAAGCCCTTCTGTAAGTTATTATAAAAATATCCCTGCTCTCCTTCAGTTCTGAAACACTGAAAATGCACACAAGCTCGCCCAGTTCCTATCATGAAATGCATATTAAGCTGTAATTACATATTCAAAACACACCTTGATACTTAACATCATCAGTAGAATCTCAGTGCAACAAATACTGGCATTTTCAAACTGATGAAGCAAACCTTGTGCCCATGAAAGCTCTGGTGTATCAGTAAGACTGACCAGTGTTCTCCAGAGCCAAGGTCTCCTGCACCTTTGATGACACCTGTTGATGATTACTCCACACCGTTGCTTGCCCAGAGCTGCTGTCCTCAAACAAAGCAGGCAGGGATTTCTAGTCTGGCAAATGGCACAGCTGCATTTTCCACAAGCAGCTTTAGGATGGGCTAAAAAGGGGAACAATGAGAAGGCAAAGGATATTAGTAAGTCTTGAAAGAAATTAGTAAGTCTTGGAAGAAATTAGTAAGTCTTGGAAGAAATTAGTAAGTCTTGGAAGAGCTGTTGAAGAAAGTTGGGAAGAACTGAATGGAGATAAAGAATACAGCCTGTGAGAGAGAGCAGAGACACAGGCAGAGCTCGAGTATGGGCAGTATGTAGATACCAACATTTTTTTCTCTCCCAAATACTATGGGCTTGCAGATGCACAACTCCTAGCCGCACTATAGCTAAGCAATCAAGAGCTTGAAGAATGTTTAACTACCTGCAGAGAGAAGCACAGTTTCAATGCTCTCTGACCAGGTGTCAATGCCAGGTACAGCATGAACAGGAAAAAGAGGAAAAGGAACACAACAGTCAAATTGTGTCCACATTTTAGTATCTTTACATTTAAAGATTCGATAGACAGCCTACAAATTTCAGACTACACTAAGAACAACAAGACTTCCAAGATATCAACATATTAAGAGGATATTGTTCTACAAGCAGCATAAACATGAAAGAAAATTCAAGTCACTTATCAATGGCAATATATACAATTGCATTAAGCAGGGGCGTGATATTTGCCTTAAAAAAAAAAAAAAAGATAAAATTAGTGTGACTAACTAATTACAAA
Organism: Indicator indicator; assembly: GCF_027791375.1. NCBI lineage: Eukaryota > Metazoa > Chordata > Aves > Piciformes > Indicatoridae > Indicator > Indicator indicator. The sequence goes on along the minus strand of NC_072020.1, from coordinate 26,413,265 downwards.
TGCATATAATGTCATTTTCTCACTGCAACAAAGCAAGGCAGTGTGCATCAGTGATCCTAAACTAAGATTCCTTAATAGTTCATTAACAGTCCTTGTTTTAAATACAAGAACAAGATCAATCTCCTAGTACAGGGAAAGCGTTAAAAATTAGAGTCCCAGGAGCACAAGATTTATGTGGTACTAGAGACTTGGAAATGGCAGATTTTATCAGCTGATGTTGCCTGTGCTCTTGCAGTTAAAATGTCTCACGAAAGGTTTCCATAGTTGAGCAAACCTTCCATAAACGCTGAATCTTTAGGACTGGAAGTTCAGTCAGATAAGCAGTGTATAATTATTCAAGAGTCACAAGAATTTATCTGAACCTATTTGGACAGAAAATGGGGCTGTTAATCTCACAAAATCAGGCTCTCACACACTTTACAGTGCTGCTGATGTCAGTCTGCTTAGTAATACTTTCAGAAAAGCTTTTCACTTTGCTTTGATACATTACACCAATACCCACATTTCCAAACTTTCATGTGTCCCTTTCCTTACTTGTATTCACCTCCCTTTATCCATACTGGTAACCTAAAGCTGCCTGCCTTTCCTGCATGCTCAGCTGCAGTACTATTTTCAAGAGGCATCCTTGTGAGTCCAGCAAGCGTTAAGCCGATTTTTAAGACCACCAAAAAGCAAAGTTCAGCCTAAGTACAAAGTACATGAAAATACAAGAGTAAAAGAAGAGCTTAATGGATCACACCAAAGGCCCATCTGTCTTGTCCTCAATGACATCTAAGAGCAGATTTCTAAGACTGTCAGAATAAGAGGAGGTCAGTACACTATTTTCCCACTGTAGTTTTCCCAGCTTCTAGAACATTGTGGCCTGGGAACTTCTTAATTAGCAGTTGAGGTTTTGTATATTGTACTAAAATTTGAGCCTTGATAACATTCTATGGCAGTCCCACAGCATTCCTGCTGTGGATTACAGGATATAAATGGAAGTTGTGAGCTGGCACTGCCCACCTGTTACCACCTTGACATGGCTACATGTGGCTGTATGTCTCCTCTCTCCACAGCACCAGGACAGCCCAACATTGGTACCCAGGAGATGGGTGGTATTCACACACCCAGGTGGAGAGTGCCTTCACTTGCCACAGTGGTGTGACACCACAGGCACTGAGCTGCCACACAGATTCATCTATGTGGCACCTCCTGCCCTCCAGCAGGGAAAGGGAAAGGCAGCTGTGCTTGACATAAGCTGCTTCTGCTGGTGCACAAATGGCTCCCACACAACTACTTGACTGTGAGCTACAGACTCAAGATGCAATACAAATAAATTCATTGCTATTTAAAGCAATGTTGTTCATAGCTTCACATCAAAGACCTCGCAAGCATTTGACTCACAATTGTGGCAACGTATGACTGGAAGCCAGAAAAATAAAACCTGGTTTCAGTGGAATCTTATAATGAAAGTTGTTTTTCTTTTCTGAAAACATAGATAGAGAGATTTCTGGAATGCACAACAAGGTCAGAGGGGCATCAGCAATTGTCCTGAGGACACACTGTACAATGCACAGTTTTGACAGAAACACAACAATCCTCAAATAAGCAAGAAAACCAAACCCAGTATTTGTCAACATGATAACATTTGTTTTGCTGTACCTTCTTCCCCTTCCCATTCCCTCAGGACAACAGAAAAACAAAAACAGATTAGTAGGATGGAGATCAGAACACTACCTCGAGCAATACATCTACTGCTAAGTCAGTAAGGAACAACTTCCAAAGAGATGGCAGCTTAAAGCAAATCAGTCAGGCATTTACATCAGGAACAAAAAATTCTCCACACTGCAAGAAAGTGAATTTTTAAAGCATGTAATGTGAGGAAGCTGGCAAAGCTGGCATGACTCAAAGAGAACCAGAATTGCTAGAATTAACCATTCTTTGTTTCAGTGTGCATCTTGACCTCGGTCCCTTTAAAGAGGGAAGAAGAGCAAGAGAAGTCCAAACAGGCTGCACTGTTGTGAGCGACTCTGGCTGAAACTGAAAGAACAAAGACTGGTGTGAAACATATCAGAGGTTGATGTGTTTGTGTCAAAAACTGATGAAATCCAATCACACTTACTTGGAGAACTGTCACACATCTTACCTGTAAGGAGTGAATCAGAGGCAGATATAAGAAAGACATCTGCAAAGGCTTCTGAAGATCTTTGCTATGTGTGTTCATTTGCAGAATATTACCACTTACTGATACGTGCAGAGAAATGAATTCATCTGTGTGGAAAGCACTGGAGCTGAAAAACATCCTTATAATTAGAATGTTGCTATTACACACGCACACGCGCACACGCACACACACACGGCTTCTCTGCTAACAGAGTCACAATCCAAACACAGCCTGAATTACTTCTGCTTCCTGTCCTGCAGCTCTGTCACAGTTGAGAGTTAACTTTCTCCAGTGTGGTTTCATGACCCCGTATGCATTGAATGTTTTATTACTTGTCATGGCGCGACGTACAGGAAACCTTCAGTGCCAAAGTTGCAGCACTTTTTAAAAGCAGATCTAAACATGGCGACAGGGGTGACAGATTGATTAAATATCAGAGTAATACAAGATGGGATTTGCCTCAGCTAGCTTTAGCTATCCAAAACATAGGCTCTTGCTTTAAGAATTGGTCCAGCTTATCCTTATTGTCAACAAATTAAAAAAAATTTAAAAAAAATAAAAAGCTAGTGGCTGCAGAACAATTCACCTGGGATAAACATCCATCACAACAAGGAACCCACCAGGAGATGCTCCTTTCTCCCTGTCATTTTAAAACACAGAGAGCAGGGGCTACTCAGTCATACACAGTCAAAGAAACTGAAGAGCAAACCGCACATGGGTGACAGGGAATCCTTCGCTATCACAAGGGCTTAGATACCGCAGAAGACTACAACACTTGTTCATGCTAGAGATCCTTCCTCGTTTATACCCTGATGTGCAACACTGGAAATGACAGGCCTAGGATTTAGGAAAGGGTCATACACTTAAGACAGAGTTGTAGTGACTATACTGGTCTGGCAGAGCAGGAACACATGAAATTGTTTTGACATATTCCTAAAAACAAACATTAAAATGGTCTTAGTTATGCACTGGCCTTACACAGTTTGACTGTCTCAGCTAATGGCTTTTCACTCCTGCTAAATGGATGAGTTCCATCAAATAAACTCCAAGTTCAGCCATTAATTCAATAATTCTAATACCAGGAAAGAAATGTTTATCCACTATTCTGTGTGCTTTTCCCTTGCATATTGGTGTTGTTTAGAGTGAAAAAAACAAGGCAGCTGTAACAGTAAGGGCGGGCTTATTTTGTATGTGACAAGCATTACAAGACTATGGACTACAGACGCTAGCATTGAAACATGCCTTCTAAAGTTCTTACACTGTTAAAACTAATTATCTGTTTCATAATTTACTTTTGATCACCTCCTCTTAATCTGCTCAGGCACCTTTCCATCAGGCACTAAGGTCCTGGCAAAGTAAATTAAAATGCATCCTCAACAAACATGACTGCAAATCTATTCTGCCTGATTTAAGTACATTTACTCTTTTTTCCCCCTTTGCTTGCATTTGGATAATGAGTTCTTATCTACTGATATCATGCATTATTTTATGCAAGTTAGCAGTGATATCATTTATGCAAATAGAATCAGTTGAGCAACGTGTGATATGATGCCCCTCATCCTACTACTGTGCTGTCTGTAGCCTCACCTGGTAATTGTTGCCTGCTGAAAAACTGTGTAAGTAAACATGGAGTTTGTAACCATCATGGTTTAATATCTAGTGGAAATGCCTTTCTTTCTATGCTCTCCCACGAGAGAAGGAACAAGATTTAAATACTTTTGGCATTCTCTACGCATTACACTAATCTCCCCTCAAAGCAGGAAAAGACAAAGGGTTTTTCAAAAGCTGTAATGCTTGAATGGGAACCAAGTTCTGGGAAGCATCAGCGTGGGCCAGATGAAGGGATCAGCTGCAGGCTGGAAGCCAAAGGCACCATGCTACCAGCTGTGCTATATGCACAATACCAGAGCTCTGCTGATAGCTGGAGTGATGGTCCACAAAGACAGCAAATCAGGTGTTGACTCTGCTCAAAAGCTTCAAGCAATGTCTTCACTAGAGAAAGTTTTGGTACAGCTTTTGACCTTTGCTCTGCAAAAGGCACCTGGCAAAGCATAGACTTGCTACACAGGGTGACCATCCTTCAACTCCTAAAAGGTCTGTATGGAAGACATCACTGTTGTTGTTTATGTAGGCTCAATACTTTCCCTCCCATTTGTTGCCCATGTGTGTTTGAAGCAACTGGTGCGATTAAGCTGTCATTTGCCAGCACTCATCACAACCTCCCTCAATAATGTCTCAGCCACCTGGCAACGGGAGACTGTCACCTCACTGCTGAAGAGTCAGCACTCATTCACAACAAATGTATTGGCAAAAAATTAATAATTCTTACACAGGGATCAAAGTAGTATTAGTAAAATATATTCAGAAATCAATGCAGAACTGTGTACTTCATCGAGGAGAAGAAAAGACATCCAAGACTTTTCTAAGGTACTCAGTCCCACAGTATTTCTCTATAACCATATGAAATATGCATGCCTGTGCACTTATCTGTACATCTCTTTCTGGGCATATAAGAACTTGCCAAACCTGTGATCATTTGCACACTTCAAACGTAACGAATAAAGAATTGTTCTCAAGAAACAAAACCTCAACTGCACAGTGCAGTTCCCTAAATCTTGTTTCATGGCAGACTCGATAGACATTTGTAAAATCAGAGGAAATTTCTCCAGTCATACAAATTGACATGATCATGAAATATATTATAATTTTTTTCTGGCATTTGCTCAGATTATCTGTTCTATATTTTTCTTCTTCTCTTAATTGTTCAAAGTGGTTTCTCATTTCTCAGAAGTTGTCAGAAATTAGGGATTTTTTCCAAATAGAAGAAAATCACATTCAAAAGATGCTCCCTTACTTAGAGGTATTCATCACAGAATCATAGAATATATCTGGTTGGAAGAGACCTCAAAGATCATCCAGTCCAACCTTTGACCGAGTACTGAAGGGTCAACACTAAACCATGTCCCTAAGTGCCAGGTCCACACAGCACTTGAACACATCCAAGGATGGTGATCCCACCACTGCCCTGGGCAGAACTTTCCACTGTTTGATAACCCTTCAGTGTAGAAATATTTCCTAATATCCAGCCTAAAATCTCCCCTTGGTGCACCTTGAAACCATTTCCTCTAGTCTTGTTGTTTGCCATGAAGCAGAAGAGGCTGCCCCCTCCTCACTCCAACCTCCCTTCAGGTAGTCATACAGAGTGATGATGTCTCCCCTCAGCCTCCTCTTCTCCAGGCTGAACAACCTCAGCTTCCTCAGACACTCCTCATAGGTCAGGACATGCTAGCCTATTAAAATGCAGTGTGGCCACCTTCTCAGCTTGTATCAGGGGCAGGACTCTCATCAGCTATGTTTAAAAAAACAGTCTCAGATATATTTTCAGGAGAAGTTTTAATCTTAGTGTTTACTGTGTTTGAAACCAGTATTTTCAGGGTGGTTTTGCCTCCAGATGTTACCTTCCCTCCCAGTCATGAAATGGATAAAAGTACAGCACAGGAAGATGGAGACTCTTGGAGGCCGATTACCCAGTTCTATTTTCTAAAAGTTACACATTCATTGAATTGGTTCCTGCCCTTCTAGGGAGCTTGAAGAAGAATAAGATAACCCATATCAATTACATACTGAATAGGACCCATCAAAAGGGGCAGTGTCATTAAAGTGCAGCATCACCATACACCTGGGGAGGTTTTTTCAGTAGCGTGCAGCTTTTAGGGACAAATCATTGCCATGACAGACTCCCAAAGTCTCATTTATCAGCAACTTTAAATATTGCTATGAAATAACAGTTCTAATACAGGTCAGACTCACTCTGGGTGTTTTTCATTAAAACCATATTTGTCTGTTAGTTTTCCTGTGTTGCTCATTACTGAACCACCCAAGCATCTCATACGCAGCAGCGAATTCACCTCCACAGTGCCCTGTAAAGTAGGAAAGCGTTTGGTGGAGGAGTGACAAGAACCAGGGGAGATGAAGAACCTTTGCAAAGGGAGCCCTGGCAAGAGTGGGAACACCAATTCTGAGTGGTTTAATTTGCCAGGGAAAAATACAGCCCTGTTTCCTATTACAAGCAAGTTCATAACAAAGTCAACAAGCAGAGCCTTCTGAGAAAATAAACTTGCACTGTCTTCTGTAGGAGTTAGGTAGGGATCCCCTGCTACAGCACATTCTGTGTGGACTAGAAACTCAGCACACCCACTGAAGTTGTTACTAGATGAGCAATTGGACCCTCAGGAAATACACAGCCTCCAAATTTTGGCCAGTGACTTAGGCACCCATATCACACCCATATCATTTCCAGTTTAGGTGGAACTGAGACAGCGTAACTTTTCCTTATTTTCATTTGCTAAATTGAAACTACTCCTGAGAACAGCATTGGCGCCAGGATCAAATTGTGCTGCATGTCTCTGCTCAACACGAACACTGAACAGACTAAATCTAAGCTAAGATCACCTCAGATGAGGAGCTGCCTGCAATTCTATCTCTGAAGAGCATTCTGCAGTTTCTCTGTACTTTCAGATTTCTAGGGGATCAGGCTTGCATTACGATAGAGCTAGTGTAGGAGTTGTACCTGTTGGTGACTCCATAAATCCTCTCATCTGGCTTCAGCACTGCTGATGAAGACACACTCTTATCAAAAATACATTTCCATATGGAGGAAGTTGTGTCCACTGAATGAAAAAAATAGTGCTACTGCAGAGCACACTACAAAAGAAATTATCTTTCCTTGTAACACGTCTGGATGTCAGTTTGATGTCAATTCATGTGAACTACCTATTTTGCATGAGTGTTTTAAAAGCAAAATGCATGCAGTTTGCAAGGGTGTAAAAACCATCATAGCACAGTATGGATGGAGATAATTTTCTTTTCATTATGTCCAGACTCCAAATTATGTTCAGACTCCAACAGTATTGGATTCCAACATGACAGACAGCATCCCAACACACCCTTCCCCAAGCTACGCCTGTCAGTCACTAACATCCTGACCAGTTTCCTTTCTGTTTTTTTCAGTGTTTGGTTTTGGTGCTGGTGGCTTTATTGTTCAAATTCTCTAGTCATTTTTTTTTATACTCTGTTTGAAATCCCAGGTTCTTCTAATAAGTCTAACACAATTCAACGGGTTTGTGTTTCATTCTTAAGAACTACTTAAAGTTGCATATACATTTCCAGAGATAAATTCTGGCTGCCATACTGGAACAAGCAAGGGCATGGTCAGCACAGAGTTTGTCTTCAGACATTAGCTAGCTTGGAGGTTTCTCTATGAACAAGTCAGGCCTTTTGAGATCCCCTAGGCTCGTTTTTCAGAGCTGACTGCCCATGATTTGTGGAGATAGGAACATACAGGGAAATGACGTAGAGCCACACAGCAGAAGAGACTGCATCTGTGTTACCAGCTGCAATGATCCAGGTCACCCCTCTGGCCATGAAGACAAGGTGCCAACATAGCTTTTGTCCACACAGCTCAATTGTCTTCTCATCCTTAGACAGAGTAGCTTTGTCTGAATAAGCCTCTCACTGTTCTGGTCATCTCTAACAGGTGCCACATCTTGGAAGCTCAATGTTTGCAGAAGTGAATAGCTTTTATTTCATCTATTCATTGCAATTACTTTTTAAGGAAGTTATTAGAATCATAGAATCAGTCAGGGTTGGAAGGGACCACAAGGATCATTTAGTTCCAACCCCCTCTGCCATGGGGGGTTAGTCCTCATAAGTCCAAATCACTGGGGATAAAAGGATCAGTGAGCCAAATGTGAATGACTATTTGAAGATGCTCAAGACCACAACAGCTACAAACCAATTCTTCCTTATTATAGAAGTGAAGGTCACCACTGAAAAATAAATAGATAGATAGATAGATAGATAGATAGATAGATAGATAGATAGATAGATAGATAGATAAAATTGATTATGTAGATTTGAATATAGATCATGAGCTAGGGATTTTAATACAAGCAGACTGGTAAGTGAAGCAAAAGGATGCGAACCTATGGTAAATAAGGCAAACAACAGAAAAGATGTTTTGAGCATAAAGGAAGCAAAAGAAATACTCATACTGGAACTGGAAATTATATAATTGCCAAAAATAATCCAGAAAAGGCAGAATTGTTCAATATATAACTGTTGTATGTTTGGCCAAGGATGAGATGATGTGATCATTTCATATGAAAATCATGAAACAATTTTCACTCCAACAGTGCATCAGAAGGACGTCAAGCAAGAGCTACTGATTTTAGACATATTTATAGCACCCTCACAACCAGCATATGAGAGTTTAAAAGGAGCTCCAGACTGTTAGTGTTGATTTTTCAATAACTCTATTAATACTGAGGAAGTTCTAGAAGATGAAAGTAACACAAGTATTAAAACAATCAATAAACAAGAGAGAATAAATGATACTACTCAGATAATAACAAGATTCTCAGACTGACTAACATCAATCCCAGGCAAAATAAAGGAATGGCTGATAGTGCATACAATTAAGAAGGAATAAAAGGGAGGCAGTATAATTATTACTTGGTGGGAGGGGAGGGGTATTGGCAAATAGATTATAGAATCACGTCATTGTCAGGGCTGTCAAGGATCATCCAGTTCCAACCCCCCTGCCATGGGCAGAGACACCTCACACTAGATCAGGTTGCCCAGAGCCACATCCAGCCTGGCTGCAAAAACTTCCAGGGATGGGACTTCTCTCGCCTCAATGGGCAACTTGTTCCAACATCCTAAAAAGTCCCTCCCCAGCTTTCTCATAGGCCCCCTTCAGATACTGGAAGGCCACAAGAAGGTCTCCTCAGAGCCCTCTCCTCTCCAGACTGAACAGCCCCAACTCTCTCAGCCTGCCCTCATAGGAGAGGTGCTCCAGCCCTCTGATCACCCTCATGGCCCTTCTCTGGACATGTTCCAGCATGTCCAGATTTTCCTTCTAATAGGGGCTCCAGAACTTGACACAATACTCCAGGTGGGGCCTCACCAGAGTGGAGTAGAGCAGGAGAATCACCTCCCTCGACCTGCTGGCTGTGCTTCTCTTGATGCAGCCCAGGATACACATGACTTTCTGGGCTGCAAGTGCACACTAGTGGCTCATGTTGAGCTTCTCGTCCACCAGCACCCCCAAGTCTTTTCCTTCAGGGCTGCTCTCAAGCCAGTCCCTGCCCAGCCTACATCAGTGCTTGGGATTGCCCTGACCCAGATGCAGGACCTTGGATTTGGTCTTGTTGAACCTGATGAGGTTGGCTTGGGGTTACCTCTCCAGCCTGTCAAGGTCCCTTTAGATGGATCCCTCCCCTCCAGTGTGTCTGCTGCACCACACAGCTTGATGTTGTCAGCAAACCTGCTGAGGGTCACTCAATGCCACTATCCATGTCACCACTGAAGATATTACACAAGACTGGTCTGAGTACTGATCCTTGAGGGGCTCCACTTATCACTGGCCTCCACTTGGACATGGACCCATTGACAGCCACTCTTTGGGTGCAGCCCATGTCAAACTAACCAGATATCTTTCTCTGATGAGGTTACAAATTGGCTGATAGAGGTAATGGTGCCACTATATTTGGGCTTCTACAAGGCATGGTACACAGTCACTACCATATATTGCAAACCCCATCGATTAAGAATGCTATGAATCAACACTGCAAACACTAAACAGATTAAAACTGGCAAGTGGTTACTACATACCAGAACATCACTGTAAAGATGTATGTCTTAATGAGGTTCAGTGGGGATCCATCAGTTAACTTTTTTGACTGAGATGTGGAAGGAAGCATAAAGACATAATTGGTAAGAACTGTAGATAAAACAAAGGCTGGGTGATAAGTACATAATTAGGATGATAGATTGCTGATGCAGAGGGATTTATGGTGCTTTACAATGTAGCAGAGATATCAGATCTATGACATTACCACGCATCAAAAAATAAACATTTTCTCCCATATATACACAGACCATCAGGAAGACACATAAAATGGGAAACATAAAAGGTGGACAGAAGTGAAAAATGTGGTATTAAGACCAGATGGTTGTCACATGCCTAGAAACAAAGGAAGGAGGTCATCTCTGGGGAGTTAGTTTGGAGAAACAGTGTCCGCTATGAATATGAGATCTCATCCAAGCAGGAAAATAACTCCTAGGAAGGAACATATGTTCTCAGTTCAGTTCTGTGGCCAAAAAAAGGAGCCTCAGATCCCCTAAAAAGACGAGGCACTGATCCTGCTTTTGCACTGAACGTTGATGTAATCATGACTGCAATATCATGTCCAGGAAAGGACATTGAAAACTGAGAGAGATCAAGGCAACACTGGGAAGGATTAAAGAACAAGAGGAAGCAGCTGTTAGCAACACTGCAGGAACTCAATCTTTTCAGTTAATGAAAGAAAAGGTTAAAACGTAATTTGATGAGTTTAAGTGCTTATGAGGGAATACAACTTTACTAATGGGTTATCAGTTCAATGGACAAAGAAGAGCAAGTAGCTGAAAATTAAGGCTGGAGATATTTATAAAAGAAATGAGACACAAAATATGGTTTTGGCATAAAACAGCCTTTGAAGCACAGTTTCTGGCAATTTTTAAACAAAGACTTGCCTGTTTTTCAAAAGCCAGAACTCTAGATCAAACACAAAACTTAGGAAAGCCCTGACCATAGGACCTATTTCTAACCTTACTACTTATTTATGGGCTAAAACTGAGTGTAATTTTCTAGGGATATATTTCTGAGACTGCAAAGAACCCGAAATAAAAATCAAAGAGGTCAGTCAGCACTGCCACCAGGCTCAGTAACATTACAATCAAGGCTTCCTGAGCTGGAGTGTCCAGTGTGACATCAGCAGAAGGCTGCAAATCTGATAGGAGAAAAGAGAAGCAGACAACCATGCTCCTGCAGGTGTATTGCAGTTGGCTGTTGAAGTAGTGAGATCCTGGAGACCAGTGAACTACCACTGCTGTTAGGTAATAAAGTGTGTTGGGAAAGGAATAAAGCTATAGAATGGGATTCAGTGGTTCCCAAGACATCAAGATGGTTTAGCTCTGCCTGGACAGTGATGCTACAATAGGCCACTCAGCCTTACAAATTCCCTTACCAGAACTGTGAATTATGGATGCTAGAACCTATGTCTTTATTATCCCTTTTCTACCTTCATAGCACAGGTATATAAGGAAGGGAAAATACTATTAGCCCTGTGAGACTAACAAGCAAAGAGGAAGAAACTAAAACCAGTCTATAAATGATGAAAATTTTTTTATTTATTATCCAAAGGTACATGCATTGAAATGTATAGAATGATGTCTATAGAAAGGGTGTGGACATGGGAATCACAGAAAGAGAAATGGAAAAAAGTAGTTGAGAGAATTAATGCTTAATACTTTGTCAAAAAAAAAGGCAAAACCCATATTTAAGACTGTGTTGTGTGGCATATAATTCAAGATTTAATCTAGATGTAACAATTTCCTTCACAAAACAATAGGTGATATTCTAAACTGTCAAATTAAATGGAGGTAAAACATTATCTGCCATCTACTGCTTCCTGCATTTTGATAGTTAAAAGCCTTCACTTCACTTGCGGAGTGCTTTAATTTGAGCCTTATGTTTTCAATTTCTCTCAGATCGAGTTCCTCATCTCCCTGAATTCTCCATAGATTTGTGGCTGGCACGAGAATAACAGGCAACCACTCGTTTTTAACAATGGCAAATACAAAATAGCCAAGAAAGAGACACGCTTCTCTGCCAGGTCTTGTAATTGGGAGTTTGGCTTGGTTCATGCTAGATCAACTCAATCCAGATTTTTCAGTAAATGCTGAGAGTCCAAATCCAACAGAAAAATATTGTTGGAATTACATAAAGAATTAACCCAACCTAGAGAGCTTAATGCTTGGGTGTTGCTCATGTGCATGTGTCTGGTTTTGTCATGCAGGAAGCAAAAGCACAGGATCACAAACCATCAACAAAAGCATTTTATGAGGAGCAGTTGACATTTTTGCTAGTTCCAACGACATTGCAGGTATGATCTTTTCAGTCAATGCAGAGACTTTTTTTTTTTTTTTTTTTTGCTTTAGTACTAAATGTTTCAGTGCATGGGCACAATTCAGTTATGTTTTTACTTTTTGTCTGTATCGATGTGAGAGCTGAAATCCTCCCCACTGACAATAACCAGGCTAGCTCAGTTTGGAAATCAAATGAAAACTGTATTTACAAGCTAATCTACAATCTATGATGAAATGCAATGGATATGTACAAATATACAAAATTCACAACATTTACAAATATATACAATCAACAGAAAAGCACAACCAAGCTCCCTTTGCTTCCCCCAAAAGGGGCCTTTCCCAAGGGGCCTCTCTCCCAGGGGCCTCCTCCCCCCAGATTCCCCTGGCAGAAAGCAGAGTTAAGAAGCAGAGAGGTTGTTAACTTAGCTCTCCAAGGTCAGTGTGTTATCTTCAGCCAGAAGAGGAGGCAGACAGCCCAGCAAGCTGCAAACTCAGACCCCAACTTCCCCAACTTTGTTTTGAGTAATGGTTCTTAAACATTTCTATCTATCCACTGGAAGTGTTTAGAACAATCTTTATTTTGCTTTCTTACACCCAATATTGACTTATTTACATTCTTAAGCTTTCTCTGCTTGAACTTTGAGAAGAAAAATTTAAAAAGACAGTTTTAAACCATCACATTGTCCTTTGGTTCTGCTTGATCAATTCTCTTTTTTTTTTTTTTGCAGTCCCACCACAGGGAGGTCTTTGCCACAGCAGTGCTGGGTGGAATAGTCAATGTGACTAAAACGATCACCGAACCAGTGCTCATCAGGAAGAATCTGACTCAAAAGCAGGTGGTAGATATCCCCCAAAAAGGACATTTCCAGAGCAGTACCAGACTCCAAAAACACACAGAGGAGGAGGTGAGCCAGAGGTGTCCTCCAGCCCAGAAATGTATGTTGGCATGGCAGATGACCTCTTTCAGCTTCAGCTCAGGATGTCTGGGATTGCAAATGATTAGGTGCAAGTAAAAATGCAGCCAAGATACAAAGAGACAAAGTGAAAATGGGGTAAAATCAATGAGATTTTATCACTCTTATAAAATCAAAGCCAACTTTAGGCATGTTGAATTAGCCTACATCTTTTCTAGACTTGCACATTGCACAAGTGTGGACAATATATATGTACTCTTCAGCACAGCCTAGAATTTCTGTTGAGCCCATGAAAATCCCATGATCCCCTCCTGTGCACAAGCTAGTTCTTTAGGCTTTTTCAGATCCAGTTGGACATCTTTCCTCTTTATCTTCCACCCAGAAGGAAGAATAAATTAATTATCTGTAGCACTTATACATTTGGTAGAAAGTACCTGCTTTTTTTTCCTAGCCCAATCAAGCATATAAATTAACAACTGGCTGAGAATTTTACAAAATCAATTAAAGAATAATTATTTTTTGACTAATAGTGTTGTCTCTTAAATGCTCAAGGCAGGGAGTAAGAAAGGCTTTGATATTTAAGGTAGTGATCAATTTCCACAGTATTAGCTGGTAATTCAATGATGCAGTTCAGCTCCTTCATAACCTGGACAGGTTTGTTAATGCTCTGAGAGTCTGCAGACTGATTTAACTCTGCATGCTAGAGTCTCTTCTTATAATTTGTAGTCTTTGCTCACAACTATTCCATTCAAACCAGAGAATTTCTTCATCAGTCCTTTTTTCAAGGCTAAAAGTGTCTATAAAACCTCTTCGTGTCTATAAGTTCTTGGAACATGTGATAGTGACACAGGAAGGGAACTTCCTTTTTTTCCTCTATTTACAGCGTAAAAACCTCAGTTCAATTTAGGTTAGACAAATCTTCTCCCCCCCCCCTTTTTTTTTTTTTTTAGGAAAAGAACAATTCTGATTAAGTCTCATCCTTCAGGTCTCTTGCTAAACCAAAAACTGAAGAGCTGTACATAAAGCTATGCTCTCTCCATAGGAGAAGACTCACTACTCCTATAGCTCAACTGAGCTCCTTTATAGCAATTGCATTATTTGACCTCGTCCACCTGTGGCCAAAAGTGAGATCCTGCAAGGAGGTAGATGATGATAAGCTAACATTACAGATTTCAGAGGCCACAATCTCAAAAAACAGAGTAGTGACTGCATGGACAGTTCCATCAATAGTCATTAGAATCCTAACTGATTCTAGGAAATTATATTCAAATATTTAAACATAATGACTGTAAAAACCCCTACAATGAAGCACTGCCCACTTGTAATTGCTGATTATATGCTGGGGTTTTCAGCTGAGGCTTTTTCCTTATTTGCCTTATTACCACAAAATTGGGCAGAGATAGTTAACATAATGCAGACAAAAAAATAGACCTTGCACAGAGCAATCTGTACTTTCTTTCCTCATTTTTAGGTTTATTAGAGATAACACTATGCAATTTCATGTTAGGGGAGAGTGAGGCATAATTGAATACATTTTCTCTCATGTTGTGCATTGTTTTATATAGCAAAAATACGAAGAACAGGTTTTCATTGAACAAAATAGGAATCACTTTATTAACATCTTAAAACCATTGCCCAAAGGCATACGTGCACCTGCCTAAATTCTCTGTGGATTTCTCCCCCCTCCTCTGTAGCTCAAATAACCACATAGTTAAGAAATAGCTTGGAAAACAGCTATACTTGCAAAACACCTTCCTTTCTAGGACAGAGTGTTGTTTATGTTCTAGCGATGTTTACCCAAACAAAGTCCTGTGACACTTCATCAGGATGTACGGTACATGAGCTGTGGTATCCTGCTGGCTACCTGCAAAATTAACAAATACAAAGCTGTGGTCCTGGTACTGAAAGAACCTAATTTTACCTTTATATGCTGAGTGTCCACCTCAGAGTGTCCTCAGTAGCTGACCTTCAAAGGCAGCCTGCAAGAACAGAAGGCATGTAGGTTTAAGGGAATTTTTTTTTATGTCTCTTTTACTTCCAGTCTTTGCCTAAAGGGTCTCCATGTTCTTTCTGAGAGACCTTTAGAGTGGTAGGCTATGGTAGAAACCACAAGCTCTTCATGTACTTTCTTCCCTGGACTGAACATTACTCTTTTAATGATCTTCTTAAAGACAAAAGTTGGGTTCCAAAGTTGCAACTGGCAGCCTGCAAGCTCTTTCCATTGCGTAACAGTATCTGCAGGACAGATGTTTTTGGATATAAAGATACCAGAACATATTTTTAGTGAGTGTTCATGAGCTGTTTGCTGGATAGTCGCCTGGTGTGCCTCCAAGTTTAACTCAAATAAAGGAGAGAAATGGGGTGCTTCAGCAATGTTCATAGAAAAAAATGCATGAATGGCCAAGTCCTCAGCACGAGAAAAGAGAAGAACACAGGCATATGTTTCAACTGGGAGCTCTCTGTCATTGGTTTACCTGTCCCCAATCTACTTTGACCTCAGTCAAGTGTCTGAATAGCAAAAACCTTCAACCCAGTCTCTGTGAAGCTTGGTCAAAGCCTGTGGATGAATGATAAAGGACGAGCAACCCTTTTGCTAGCTTGTACTGAGTGTCTTCACTAGACAAAACAATTTGAAAGGGATCCTCAAATGCCATAGCCAGATGTGCACTGCTTTTGCATCTCCCTGAGCTATCTTGGATGTCTTGGACAAAGGTCCTTCCTGTTGGCTCTGTGGAGAGAAAGAAGAGACTAAATTATCTAATTACCCCTGCACTGAACGAGTAACTCAATTCTTCTTACAAGTATAATTTTAGTCAAATGAGTATTCTGAAGGCTGAATAAAACTATTTTTTTAAACTGCTTAATCACTAATACATTAGTGTACTAATAAGTCTGCAGTACTAACATATAGGAAAAGAAGCAGTACATTCAGCAGTAAACTGCTCCAGTAAGCTGCTAATAAAAAATAATTCTGCATAATATAGCCATTCTAATTTAATAATCTTCAGCTTTTCATGATAGACAGCAGAGTAAGAAAGCTTTGTTTGTTGCTTGCATATAGACATTTCATACATATAAATATATTTGACATCAGTTTATATGCACAGTTGTGTTCTTTCCTAAGGATTCATACATCAAATGATGTTCAAATTATATCTGGCTCAAAAAAAAAAAAAAAAAAAAACCCACACAACCACCAAATCCTGCTGGGATATTCAGCAACTAATTGAGTTCATTCAGAACTATTAGTGATCATTTTCAAACACGGAATTACAGAAATAAGGCTATGCATATATTTTGTGTAATTAATTGGGACATTTTATCTACCAAAGCTTCTTAGAATAGCTAATTGGTTTTCCAGCATCTGTGCATGGTAGATCTTGGTTAGCTATGCATTAACAAAGGGCAACTTACTGACCCTGCACAGTCAGACACCATTATTTTCAACCAGACCAGTCAGTTTCTAGGGTAAATTACAAATCCATTGAATATTTCTGCTTGTTGTGCCAGTCAGGGAGTTCATACATTTGACCCAAAAGGAACCTCACTTGCTTTCTGGCATGAAGAGATAAAACCTGAATTGAATTTCTTGTTTATTTGATGGTGTCTTTTATAAAAAAATTACCACTTGCCTTTTTGTTTGGAAAACTTCTTTTATTTATTTTTTTTTCCCCTTGGCTTAAAGTGAGAAGAAAATACATCTCTGATAACACCTGCAACTATTGCCCTACCTCTCAAAAAGGTGCCACTGGAAAGGGCAAACTTATCCTTGACTGGTTGACATATTTGAAATACAGTACTGCTCTAATCATCTCTTCAAAACTTGATGTTGAGTGAAGTAGGTCAGGAATAGATTCTGGCTTGGAGCAGGCATGTCTGCCTGCAAAAGTGTGTGAAGTCACTCCTTCCTCTTTCAGATATAATTATTCCTGCATTTTGGCTCTAGCCAGTAAGTGTGTTGTTTATGTTTTATCACTCCCTTGGAGCAAATGAAAAAGAAGATCCTTTAAAACTGTTCAGGTCAACAGCAAGCCTCCTCGACCCCTCCCCTCTTCCTGCTTTCCCCTTATAACAAGGGAAGATGGCTATTGTAGGCAAGAAATTACCAAAACCTCCTGTTTATAATGCTGACTTTGAAAACAAAGTATTAGTGATCATGTTAAGAGGTAGCTGCTTTTCCTCAACCACCTGGTATGTTTTTTCAACACTTGATTTAAAGGATTTACAGATTTTCCTTGAGCACATTAAGCAGCCTTTGGAAAGAAAATGCAGCAGTATGACAAGATGATGTTGGTTAGCAATCAGAAGTCCAGGAACACATGAGTTAAGATTTGCCTCTTTCTGCTCAGCCATGTGCAAGTCATTTCCTTCACCATCTCTCATTTGACAATCAGTGTAATGCAGGCACTTGTGGCAAGGTGCAATGTCTGTGTTCCCAAGAGAAAGGATAGAGCAGGCTTACTGTTTATGGACCCCTGAGGATAGGAGAATTGGAAACCTGAACCAGACAAAGAGGATACACCAAAGTATTTTGACTGTTTGCAAATGTCTCAACCACAACGTTAGGTGCTGCCATCTTTCCCACTAGTATTCTAGAGAGAGCTACATAACATTCAAGGGAAAGGAAGGACATATCACTACCATTGTAACTTATACTGACACCTAACTCAACCATTGAGATCTCTGTGCTGCAGGAGCCTTGGTCCAGGCATGCAGTGATCAAGAAAGGCCACATGAAAAAAGGTAGGCACATCTCTACAAAACCAGGGCCATTCAAGTTTTTAGAGAGAAGTTAACTTGGATATTGTCATCTTCCAGCTTCAGGCAGAATTCAAGAAAACTGGACCACTCAGCTTAGATTATTTTTCTAATAAAGCAATACTTCTTCACCACCTTCACTGATGGCTATTGAGGATTAGCCATCTGTGTGAAGGACACAAGGCTTCATATGCCAGGGCAACCTCTTCCAGGGCTTTTAAAGTTGTTTAGGTTTCTTCAGAACCAGTCTTCTTAGAGTAGGCCAGGAGACACTGCTACATTAGAGACAGATTTAATTGGCTGTAGTGTGAATAAGTTAGAGCCAAAGGCCAGATACAGCAGTTTTCCAGGGAAACAAGACAGCCCAGTTATCTGGAGCTTAGGACAGCTGATCTTATCTCCTTATTTCACCACAAGCTTCCCCTGTGCCCTTACATGAGCTATCACATCTAAAACAAAGGAGTTTACTTTCCCTGTTTTCAGATTTCCCTTAGTAAAATGAAAGTCAAGGATCTTTGCTACTTCAGAGGGAGGTTGCAAGGTTATTACATGAAAAACTGAAGCACTACAAACATGAGTATTTAGAAGAACATCAGAAGGTATAAACCTCTCTCTGCTCCCAGACCAGCTTGCTCTCATCAGCAACAAGAAGATGAAAGTTGCAGTAGAAAGTGTAGCTGACATCTATTTTGCTTAACCAGATGCTAAAACCATTTCTTTTAGAAGGGTGATTCTTACACAAAACTCATTTCCAAGCTTCCAAGCTCCCAAGCTCCAGACCCAGACGCAAATCCTAAATTTGTGACAATTTCTTTTGGGCTTGCAAAGACACTTGACACTCCTGAAGAGCTACAACTCTGTAAAACCACTCTTAATAGAAAGGTTTCCCATTCCTATCAGCGAAGGAAACCTTGTTTCAATGCAAGTCTCAATTGCCAGCAGTATTGGCAGTTAAAACACTGTGATATTAACACAATACCACAAAATTAATAATGCAATACTATTTTTGAAGCAAAACATTAGCATGAGCAATAAATTTGAGGTTTAGAATGACACCCACCATAATCTAAGTCATTGTCATTAAAAGATTCATCCATTTCATAAATACCTACTTTTAAGCTTTTCCCTCCCCTTTTGTCATTATTTAAAGTTGTCTTTACATCTCAATCCATTTTTTCCAGTCCAAACTTGTTCTTCCCCTCAACACTTGTAGGACTTAGCTCCTGTATAGAATCTTACTCATCTTTGCCAGGACTGTGTTTCCCTTCAGCAATGGAGAACGTGGCCCTCTCCTTCATACTGTTGTATAAGTGCATTAAGTGAAATCAGACTGCTTTTATGACCTATTTTTAAAACATTCTACATTATTTACTGTTGTGTTTATAACATTGTGAGTAACAGGGCATGTATTCTGAAAGAAGATGAATAAACAGGCTTGTTAGTGTATAATTATTGTATATGAGGTTCTGGTTAGTTGTTTCTATCTCACAGGCAAATGGGATGCACTTGAAAGCTTCAGCATCAATTCAGCTCCAATATTGGTACAGCAGATGAATATTTTCAAGAAGGGGTAGAAATGCCAAGACCACTAACAAATTTACAGTACAATATAGTGAAAGAGGAAAACAGTGTTTATGGTTTACCCTCTCCAACATGGTACTTTTTAATCCTGCAGAACAACACTTTAAAAGCACATTGACAAAATGTTTCTCCTCTCAGTGAACAGTCTTTGTTTTTAGATTGGATGCTTATTCTATGCATGCATTTAGACTGAGCTAGCAAAAGCACATAACAAATTAGAGGGAGAATGTGGCAAGAGTGAGGGTACACTGATGAAAACAAAGTCTCATTCTCTAAAAACAGTTTGTCCAAACCAAGGTTACCAGCTTGAGACCCCTCTTTAGCTGTCCGGTCATGCTACTGTGTGCAGTTTTCCACACTGGCTGCCACACTCTGGAGCAAAGGGTTGTCTGCTCCAACCTCACAGGACATGAAGCAGCTCCAGACCAAAAAGGTGGAAAACTATAAGCACCTGCTACATCTCAGTCACGATGCTGCCTATTTGCTTGGGTGTGGTGCTGCAACCACAGAGCATGGCTCCTGCACCATCCAGCCGAGGTGAGCACTGGCAGTGTTCAAAGTGGCTAGAGCCTGAGCCCAGGAACCTGCCCTGCCATCACATTGTGCCTCTGGCCACAGGGCTCCAGCTCTTGATCCAGATTTTTACAGCAATGGTAAATTATTGAGACAGCAGAAAGTAAAAACAAAAAAACAAAAAACAAAACCCAGAGGGTAGATGTACTGGGGAAAGACTTGAGCATAAGCAAGCCCCTTGTCAGGAATGACAGAAGGCACCAGACAGGTCTCTCCCTGCTCTATAAGGTAAGCTCCTACACCTACCCACTCAGTCAAGTGGGGGCCTTTATTTCAGCTAGTATCAGCACAGACATGAGACAAAAGCCCCCCAAAGATACTCAGAATTCAGAACAAGTTTGTGCAGGGAACTGACACAAAAACTTGTTGCTCTTTTTACACACAGCCTACGTTATCCTCCCTAAACCTGAGACCTGGATAAACACTTGGTAGACCAGCCATCCAGGTTTTGAACATGAAAGTGTGCTGGAGAAACAGAGCAAAGACTTTTACTCTTTTGAAGTCCTCATCATATCAGATTAAATTAGCAGGCCACACTTCTGTTCTGTCTTCATTATCACAAAGTGTTTGACTGACTTAAGCATCAGAGTGAAATAGATGGATAGTAATAAAAGGGTACGGATCATGAACCAGAGACAGATACAGGGATCAGATTGTTAATGCTTTTACACTCAAACTTTATACACATGTTTATATATAAAAAATTGCTTTTGCAAACACCAGAACGTTCATTACACTATTCAGAAACTGTGACAATCTGCTGAACACTGCCTCTGCAATGATAGCAGGAAATCAGTCACTTATTTTGCTGGATTGTTCATAAAACTGACAGGCAGGCTCCAACTGAATCCAAGCAGCCTGCACCTGGTCAGAAAACTGTGAGATCTGACAACAGTCTCTCTGTTGCTAATAATTATGCACCAGTTTAATCACCAACCTCATGCTTAGCAAAAATGGAAAGCAAAGAAACTGGGTAAATGATGAAGCTATAGGTATTTAAATCATACAGCAGTTTTTGTTCAATTCGCATAGTGATGAGTTGCTTTTTTTTTTTTTTTAAATCTAGATGCTGACAGTATTTAAAACTGAGGGTAGAAATTTACAGCAGAAGAATCTGACTTGTGACATATGTCACAGAATGTGACATCTTGCTCTCAGCCAAATATAGATTGTTGATCATTAAACTAATAGCTCAAAACACCTGTGATGTAAGTAAGACTAAAACTCTATTTGTTCTTTCCTCTGCACAAGGGTCACTTCTTTGATTCCTATTTTGCATTCAAATTGGTTCAACTGAGAAAGAGAGCACAGATACAAATTCTGTTACACCATTAGAAAAGTTGCCCTGGATCAATTGAAATCTAGTACTCTATGCAAAGACTTGAGAGAGATCTCCATGGGAGGCTAAAAGGCATTTCCAGACACAAATCTCATCTGTTGTCAGATGTGTGTGTGTGTTTTGGGGCTGGGGGTTTTGTTGTTGTTATTTTAGGGTGGGTTTTTTTGTTTGGTTTGGTATTGCTTTCCCCAACAAGGAAGATGCACTATTATTTCTTCTTAAACTTTATATTCTTTTAACCATGTCACTCCATAATGGCAAACTGCTTTCACTAGCACCATGTCTCACATCTGACTGGCTTTTAGCAGTGGCAAATACTTAGCTAAGTTTTTGCTTTTATAACTATACTGAAAAAGAAAGCTTAAGGGGGAAAAAGTAGGACAATGAGAGTCTCTTTTAAGAGCAATAAGGACACTGATCTAATTTCAGTCTTAGTGTTGTACTAACACTAGCAAGTGTCCACTTGTCAGTGGCTGACAGAGCTAACAGATCGCTTTGGTGCATGGCACCGAACACACTGAACTCTCCTAACAGAGCTCTGCTAACAGAGACTGGCATACCTTTGGATTCATCCTTTGCCTGCCTGGTACATGGTGTTTCCCTGAGTTCTGTGAGTTGCTCCACATTTTGCTCTCCTAGAGTCCATGAAGATTCAGGTGAACCTCAGTCCAGCATCTCCCAGGAAAGAATAGGATGAAGGAAAGTGAGGAGACCTCCCATGACCTTCACTGCTGACAGGGAGACAGCTGAGCCAAGCAAGCTCTTCCTACACCACAGAAGAATAGCAGATAATGAATAGCAGACAATACCTGCTGGTGGTGCAGTCTCACTTCTCCCACCTCAGCACACACACATACACAACTTGAAAGAGCAGCAGTGAGCCAGCCTCTGTTCTGGGCTCTGACAAGTTGGACAACGTGTTCAGCTGTTCTAGCAGGATCTTAAAATAATCTACCAAGTTGCTTAGTTTTATTCCCTCTCCTGCTATAAGCATGTCACACATACTGGACTGAGGCTATTTAATATATGTAGAAAACTGACATTCCTTGACATCTGATAGCTAGACAGTCTGAAGTTTTGATCAGATAAAATACATATGCCAAAATGAGACTTGATTTATTTACCTTAGGCCTTCAGAGTACATAAAATAAAAACTTTAAAGAAAAGGTATTAAAATACTTCTGTATCATATGATAAATGCCTACATTTGCCTGAAGGCAGCCTACTGAACTGCCTTCCAGGTGACTATTCATCTTAAAAAAGCCACTGGACACAGAAGGACTATATTTAAGAGCAGCTGAGATCCATTGATTACTTTAAATTACTCTCACTCTTCTGCAGTAATGTTTCCCCTGGGAAAAAAAAAAAAAAAAAAAAAAAAAAAAAGAGGTAGGAAAGAGCTGGAGCTTTCCAGAGTAACTTGTAAGAGAAGCACAGACCTGCTTACATGCAAGAGTCCCACCTGAGCTAGAAAGGCAAATCACTGCCACATATCAGAAGGTGCAGACACTGCTGCACCGATGCAGAGATGAGACACTGCTGAAGCACTCAGGAAAAGAGATAATACTAGAGACCCTCCCATCTCTTGTTATTTTGAAAGATGTATGCTTCTCAGTGCTTTAAGTATAATGCTTCTGTGGCATAGCTATATATTTAAACGCATCCTTTATGTCCTGTCGTCACCAGCATGAAAACTCCTTAGTCCAGGAAGCTACCTGGGGAATTTTCTAGAGTGATGGATGTGTACACAAAAGGGTTCAGGGGCAGGATGGACTGAGAAATCTTTTCTGAGTAGCAAGTCTGCGGTGGATGATTTTGCCCTGGTCTTAAGATGCCACACAAATGCTGAGGTTGAGAAAAGATTCTGCAGTCTCAGTGTGACAGAAATTAGACTGTCTTGGAAACATGAAACTTAGCAGGCAATCGCATCAAGAGATTCAGAAGGGCAATGAACTGGTTTTCTGCAGTGGAGATAAAAGCTACAATGTTGCACTTCTCTGCTAATGACTGATTTCCACCTGGTTCACCCTTGTTAACTACATAATCTGCCACAATACTAAAATCAGAGCACGTTCAGCATAAGCCTTTAAATCTTTGTAAAGATTTATTAAAGACAAAGTTAATTATTGTTATCCCTAATTGTAACTGTGTAGGACCATTTCTAAAAGGGATGCTTTAGTTCCAAGATGAGGCTGCTCTCCACTCTCTGCACTTCTATTTAAAAGTTATTAAATGGCCAAATCATGTACAACAGTTAATTTTAGAGACATACTGCTCTATTAATTATATTGCAGTATAGAAGGCTTCTTCACAGGGACCTTCTAATATCTCCTAACCCACCGCCTCATGAATTTTAATCATGCGTGGCAAAGAAAAGTCCACATCATTAAGACCATAAAAGATGTATTATATTACCCCTTCTTGCAATTGCCATCACAAACCAGGGCCTTAGGAAAAAAAAAAAACAACAAATACAGACACAATCAATTAAACAATCAGTATCTCCAGAATTATTCTGTTATCCTCTGGTGGCAGATGATAACAAGCAGAGACAACAGAAGCACTGGGAATGCATGTGAGAGGTGTCACAGGCAACACTGCCCTTCATTATGTTCTTTTCAAGTGGTTTATGGACACTTCCTTTGGGGGGAAAAAATGAGAAGAGATTTACTAGAAACTTAAATAAGAGAAAAATCTGTGCTATGCTGAAATGGAGATGAGATAACAATACTTAGAAATTATTCCTTCAGTTTTGGAAAACCCTCTCAAAAAGTCCATATAGTTGTCATTGAAAGTCTTTTTCTCCTGTAGGATGGATGTTTACAGAGACTATAGCATATGACAGGAAAATCTAACAAAGAGTCCTTTCACTTGTCACCTGCAACAGTATTTATGTATGTTAATGCACATTCTTTCACCATTTCAATAATTTACCTTCTTATACATTGGTATTTATGGATACCTGTATTATACATGCTTCTAACAGTTTCTGTGAATGAACTAAAGAGCAGGCAAACAGCTAAGGAGAACCCATGTGGAGTTCTTTTCAAACAACAACAGCATTCACAAGCTTTGTCCCACCTCTTCCAATAGTCATTTATAAACATATTCTTACATATTACCCACAAAGAGTTACTGCCTTCCCTTTTGGGGATCCTGCAGAGTAATAGCTTTGTGAGCCAGTCAAGGCGAGCTCATGCTTTGAGGATCAATTTTGCCTATTTTTACTCAGTCATATAAGCACAAATGTGCATAATATCAAGAGCACAACAGCTGAAGCATGACCAACAGTATCATATACAACTGCAAAACACTGCACCATCTCATGGGAGGAAGCTTAAAGAGGGCTCTTAAAATTAGCACAGAATTATTTATACACACAAGATTTGGGTTGGGTTTTGGTGTGGTTTTTTTTTTTTTCCACTAACATACCTGCTGCCAGGTGTATTGGCACAGCACAGCCTTTATGCCTCTTATCACCAGCTTTTGCTGGTGTTGAAGATGTGTCTTTAGAAAGAGCAGCCAACAGAATGGTAATTCAGTTCTGCTCATCCTTCATCAGCTCAGCAGCATGCTGCTTCATACAAGAAGATTTTTGCTTCTTAGCCTTGAAAAAGGAAGCAGAGTTTGTGAAGAGCCTGAGAATAACAAACTCATCTGTAGATAAGCTGACAGACAGGTGGGCAGCACAGCATGAGCAAATCACTGCTATCAGAACAGCTGACATGAGTTTGTCTTTACAAGCACAACATTTCACAGAAGGTGCTGTAGGCAAGTTACATTGGAG
This sequence comes from Indicator indicator, assembly GCF_027791375.1. NCBI lineage: Eukaryota > Metazoa > Chordata > Aves > Piciformes > Indicatoridae > Indicator > Indicator indicator. Next base: position 26,388,195 of record NC_072020.1, on the reverse strand, counting down.
ATTGCTAAAAGGTCTCTGAGGACACACTTACTGTGGCCTTCCAGTATCTGAAGGGGGCTACAAGAAAGCTGGGGAAGGACTTTTGAGGGTGTCAGGTAGAGATAGGACTAGGGGGAATGGAACAAAACTAGAAATGGGTAGATTCAGATTGGATGTTAGGAAGAAATTCTTCCCCATGAGGGTGGTGAGACACTGGAAGAGGTTGCCCAGGGAGGTGGTAGAAGCCTCATCCCTGGAGGTTTTTGCAGCCAGGATAGATTTGACTCTGAGCAACCTGACCTAGAATGAAGTGTCCCTGCCCATGGCAGGGGTATTGGAACTGGATGATCCTTGAGGTCCCTTCCAAGCCTGACAATTCTGTTTTTAACTTTAAAAACCTACTACTTCTCATAACTGATGTGTGATATTTTCTACTAATAGTTCCATTTTGCAGTTCACAGAAATTAAATGTGTTCAAGTTCCACATAATTAATTGTGTGGCACGTTACAACCTCTTTGAAAGAGATAGATAATAGCTTTACTCTCTGGATGCTTAACAGGTTCATACTTTGCTACATTACTAACCTTGGAGTGCTTAAAGTTCATTGATTTAGTGTTTAATGAAATGAATGAGAAAGGGGCAATAGGAAGCTTAGCTGGGAAGAATTGTAGAGATAATATACAAAATTGGGAAGAAAAAAAAAGAGATGGCACCCTGTAATTATGAAAATTACTAACAAAGGTAGGGAGGAAAGTTGAGATATACTTTCAACTAAAGCAGATGCTGGAAACTGCCACTGTAAAATGCAGACATAATGCATGTTCATTATTTGAATTCATCCTTCAGAAGGTCTAAAACATTGCCTTTCTGAAAATGAAAGCTTGGAAAGAATCTGAAATTCACCCTTCTTTTACATCTCTAGAAGGACAAGGCTTTGAATAAAATCTATCTGAAGCACCAGTACCATTTGTTATTCAATTACACAGTGCTGCACAGAGCCTGTAGGAAGAAGCCCTCTGCTCCAACACTGTTTAAAAGGAGTTCTAATTCAAGTCAGCCCAAGGGTTAAATGTCTGCCCTGTAAGTGATAGCCATTATTTACAGAGCAGCATAAGATATGAAAACAAAATCTTCATGTTCTGATATGGCTAAGAATTAAATGCCACCCCAAGAGTTCAGAATCAAAAAGTCAAAATATTTCTCATCTTGGGTTTTTAAATTAAGCCATGACTAAATGAGGCTGCAGCAGATCAAACTGGACTTTGAATCCCCCTCAGCCCAAGCTCAGTGTCTTAGGAACACATGCATCCTTTCACAAGAATGAAAAAGGCACCCAGCTGGAGAAATACAGGGGATGTGCAGAGATTTAGCTCCAATCTGGCAGCATTTTTCAGAGCATGATTAAGAGGTTTGCTTGATGGGGAACACAGTGCTCAGCATTTTGCAAGTTCCAGCCTATAACTACTATGTGAAGAATCAAAAAACTAAGGAAGAGAAAAAAAAGATCAAAAAGTTGTAGGACTTAAAAATTTACAAGCTGATTTAATATCAAACTTTCTACCAACATATTTGAGTGTGTTTCAAGGATAATTTCGGTAATGCACTAAGAAGATCATAATTTATCTGTGGTTACAGCTTCAAGGCAAATGGCTTACCTTGGTGAGCTCAGCCCAGCTGTAAAAACTCCTCAGAGTGAAGGGCTAAAACACTCCTGCTTGAACAACTCAATTAAGCTACTAAAACCAGTGGTTTATGTCCCTAAACATTTTTAAGTGCACTTGAGTTTCCATGAAACACAGCAGAATTTCTAAAGAAAGGGTCATTAGAACGTATTTTATGCATCTGATTATAAGATAAATAGGCAAGCTTGCAATTATTACCTTCAGGACATTACATAGAGTATATATGGTCAAGGCAGTGAAGATCATTGGCATGTGTGTAAATGAGTTCCAGTCAAGGTGCTCATTCTAAGTGTCTGGCAGGAGAACCAAGAAAGAGTAAGGACTTTAGTTAATCAAAAGTGAGCAAATACCTGAAGCTCAAATTTTAAAGAAAAATCTGTACCAGCAGGGTAAAGATGGCACAAAAGAGTTGCATGAATTCTCCTGACTGAATAAAAAAGGCCAAAATATTACATGGCATTTTCTTAGTTTCAGTTCATTGCTTGGATTAAAAATGCCATAGAATCTTAGGGGGAAAAATCTGAATATTTTTCAATATTTATATATATAATCATAGAATCGTGGAATTGTTAGGGTTAGAAGGGACCTCAAGGATCATCCAGTTCCAACCCCCCTGCCATGGGCAGGGACACCTCACACTAGATCAGGTTGCCCAGAGCCACATCCAGCCTGGCCTTATATATCTCCAAGGACAGGGCTTCCACCACCTCCCTGGGCAACCTCTTCCAGTGTCTCACCACCCTCATGGTGTAAAACTTTTTCCTAATATCCAATCTGAATCTATCCACTTCTAGTTTTGCTCCATTCCCCCTAGTCCTTTCACTCCCTGACATCCTAAAAACTCCCTCCCCAGCTTTCTTGTAGCCCCCTTCAGATACTGGAAGGCCACAAGAAGGTCTCCTCAGAGCCTTCTCTTCTCCAGACTGAACAGCCCCAACTCTTTCAGTCTGTCCTCATAGGAAAGGTGCTCCAGAGGTGCTAACAGCATTTATTCATGAGGATCAATATCCTGCTTTCTCTCTTTGTATATAAAGTCATATGTGAGAAGTATGATTACTGTCCACACTGAGCAGGAGTTCTTAGATCAAATATTCAGATTAAGTATTTTCATATTTTGTCTGGTGCTTAAGCTTGGCACTTGTTAAATTTCCAACACAATACAAACTCCGTGAGGTACTTCTAGGGATATATGTTGCAGGACTGGAATGAGAGTTGGTTAATTTTGCAAAGTAGGTATTCTGCAAGCAGAACCACACCAAACGAGACAGAAAGCACTTTTTATATTCCCTTCCTACACACTAGGTTCCAGGTCCAGTCTGCGAGCCTTTTCTCATTGCAAGTTCCCATTTTACTTGCAGACTGCACGACTGCATTTACTAATAGCAACAATAAAAATCAAAATATTCTAAAGCTCACAATTCTCGTTTTTAGTTGTCTTCCCAAACAGCAATTAATCTCCACAAAAAGAGGAAACTATGCTCCCTCCATGCTGTTGGGCTCCAGGAAGAATGACTGTGGTACAACTAACTCTAGGCAGAGCAATGCTGTTGCCTTACAGGTTTCTGTCATGCCCAGGCTGAAAAAACACGAGATTTGTTCCAGCGGCCCAGAAAAAAAAAGCTTTTCAAATCTCTCATGGCAGATAATCATAGTATGATCTTAAGACAAAACAACTGGTGGATCACAGAGCACACCCTACTTGGCATGCAAAACACTAATAAAATCACATAGAGTTAGCTTTAAAACATTGATAGCTTCAGTAGAGAGAACTGCAAAAAAAACAAATTTTCCTAAATTTGAGGCAAAATGGGTTGCCATACAGTTGTCTCTACTGCCACTAAACCTTGCAGTAAAGCAACAAGAAACTTAACCTTTTTTAAAATGCACATGCCAATAAAAACAGAAAGGTAATTTCAAAACATTTTCCAGGTTCTCTAAGTATCAGGGTTTTTATTTGAGTGAAACAACCTGGCTTCTTTGACTGTTTATTTTGCGAGTTAAATTTGATCAATAAACTAGACATGAAGCAAACAAACAAACCACAACAACAAAAAATACAAACTGTGCTAGTGTTTGGGTTTGGCACATACTCACATTGCTGCAACCATTCAAAAGAAAAAAAAAAAGTAAAAGCAGTTCTCTCTATATCACAGGATGTTAGGGGTTGGAAGGGACCCAAGGAGATCATCGAGTCCACCCCCCCTGCCAGAGCAGGACCATACAGTCTAGGTCAGGTCACAGAGGAATGCATCCAGACAGGCCTTGAAAGTCTGCAGAGAAGGAGACTCCACAACCTCTCTGGGGAGCCTGTTCCAGTGCTCTGGGACCCTTACAGCAAAGAAGTTCCCCCTTGCGTTGAGGTGGAACCTCCTGTGCTGCAGCTTACATCCATTGCTCCTTGTCCTGTCACAGGGAGCAAGTGAGCAGAGCCTGTCCCCTCCCTCCTGACACCCAGCCCTCAGATATTTATAAACATTTATTGAATCCCCTCTCAGTCTTCTCTTTTCCAGACTAAAAAGCCCCAGGTCCCTCAGCCTCTCCTCATAAGGCAGTGCTCCAGTCCCCTAATCATCCTCATAGCCCTCCACTGAACCCTCTCCTGCAGGTTCCTGTCCCTCCTAAACTGGGGAGCCCAAAACTGAACGCAGTACTTGAGATGAGGTCTCACCAGGGCAGAGTAGAGGGGGAGGAGAACCTCCCTTGATCTGCTGGACACACTCCTCTTAATGCACCCCAGGATCCCATTGGCCTTCTTGGCCACAAGGGCACATTGCTGTCCCATGGATAACTTACTGTGCGCCAGGACTCCCAGGTCCCTCTCCACAGGGCTGCTCCCCAGCAGATCACCTCCCAGCCTGTACTGGTGCAGTCATTTTGTAAAGCTTCGTTGTATTTCCAGGTGAAAGAGGTGCCTGTGGTCATTCAAGATAATCAAAGTCTGAAGGAATTTTCAAATTTACCAGGTTAGAAGGGTTTGAGACATCATTTTGCCCAAGGAATGACATCTCATTTTGAAGGGAAATGCATTTTTTTTTTTAAGTACTTCACCTAATGACTCCAGAGATGTCTTTTGAAATATGCCTCCCATATTAAATGGAATAGAGGTATCATTCTATAAGGGTGAAGTTATGATGCTTTCTCATTTTAACAGCATTTGCAATCATCTACATAAATTCTTTGCTCTCTTACATGGAGGAAAACTACTCACACTCACTGCACTGAGGTAGTGGCATTGGTTCACAGGAGCAGGCCCAGCTCCTGCAGACTGACTTCTCCCAGAAAACCCTCAGTGTTGCCATGAGATGAATAATCGTGTTTGAAGGTAGAGATAGGTTACCTAGAAGTTCTCCCTTAGGCAAAATAAGGAGGAACATTTCATTTCTGTCAGGCTGCAACTCCCAAGTCCCACTACACAAAGATCTCACTTAAGGTTTATGAAGCAACAGTGAGATGGCAGGAGAGACAGAAACCTCCCAGGTTAAAATCATTCACTTCCACATGGACTGCTAATGAGGGGTCATTCAAAACATGCATCTGTAGAGATGAGGCAGGACAGAAATTCTTTCCAAATTTCCATAACCAATGCAATAGAAGTTTCAATTTAATCTCTCAAAGGAAGTTGAATATAGAAAATTGGTCACATTCCCTGTCTTGAGATCTCTAGTACCAACATCAATCCTTTATCTGTCAGGAGGCCTCAAAAACAGAATCTCCAGTCTCAATCTCCCCTCTTCCAGCTCAAAGCCATTGCCCCTCATCCTTTCTCTACAAGCCCTTGTCAAAAGTCCCTCCCCAGCTCTCCTGTAGCCCCCTTCAGGTACTGGAAAGCTGCTCTAAGGTCTTCCTCCAGCCTTCTCTTCTCCAGGCTGAACAGCCCCAACTCTCTCAGCCTGCCCCTACAGCAAAGGATCTCCAGCCCTCTGATCATCTTCATGACTTCCTCTGGACCCTCTCCAACAGTTTCATGTCCTTCTTGTGCTGGGGGCTCCAGAACCGGATGCAATGCTCCAGGTGACAAGCTCCTGTTCCATTTGGCTAATACATTCCACTTAGCATCACACACAACAATCAGACACATCCTTAATAGTGGGAAGTAGCAGGAGAACAAAAGGCATGTGTGTGCTATCTAAGATTTCCTTGGAGTGAATTACACTGCAGGAATTATTTGGAATTATTCAGAAAGAGAAATTGTTTACTATTCTATCATAACAGATGCTCCAGACAAAGAGAAGAGGAAGCTGCAGCAGCCTCTGACTGAGCTCTAGCTTTCTGCAGCTGAGCATGGTTGTGCAAATGAGCTGGTAAACTTTATGGAAGAGCCCAGAAAGATGCAATTAGAATTACAGTGCCCCTTAGAGAATCTGTAGTTTGTAATCAACCAAAATTGTGCAGTTTTCCATATTCTCTGCTGATAATGCAAATGCAACCTTTGAAGAAAACTGCTCTGCATGTAGCACATCCTGAAAGCAAGAAAAAATACTCAAGTCCAAGCAAATAGCTTTGAGAACCATAGTTTGTGTGTGTCTTGGTCAAGTCACAAATTTGTTCAGAAATTGTGAACAAACTCTACAAAGTACAAACTCTACATTGATAAAGTTTTTCAGTGGCACAAGTAATAGGGCAGAACAAGATCCTGAGAGTAAACAAGAACCATGAGAAAACAGACTATTTTGAGACTAGATAGCCCTTGAGGAAAAAAATTATTATAATCTGCATTGCTCAGTTTGGAGAAGGCTCAAGGGAGGCATGATAACAGTTTTAAAATATATGAAAGTAAAAGAGGAATAAAACACCACCTCAGTACCCTGGAGACAAGAGAGAAAAACTGCCCAAGGCCACTGAAGCTCACAATCTGCCCATTAAAAGATACAACAGAATCTGGAGACTGGAAGTTCCTGCAAGTACACCATAAGTTGTGCAGTAATGATGCAAACTGGCTAGGATTTCCAAATAACTCCAGTGGACAAACCACATGGAGATCTTGGACTGAGTCAAAGCAGTGCACAGCTCATTACTGCCTCGTTTTAGCCACCTGAAAAGATTTGGACCTCTGCTACCTCCAGTGCCCATTTCTGGAGCAATCAGCACTTGACTGCTGCCATTTACTTCACAGGCATGAGAGCAGATTTAATCAGTATTGTCCAATGCTTTGAAGAACATTGCTCAGCACAATGAATAATTACTCCATAAATAATTACTATACCAAAGTAGTTTATTGCCTACAGTAAATAGCTTTCCAGGTCACTAATTGTCAGACTTTTTCACAACTCCATATACATCACTTTTAGCATAATTTCACCTAATCCAATTTCCTGTCCTTGTACCAGGGACAGATAATACCATAACTTTTATCTGTCCTCCCAAGATTTAGGGTTTGTTTGGCAGTTTATGGTTTTGAGCTGGGTTTTGTTGTTGTTGTTGCTGTTGCTTTTTTTTGTTTGTTTGGGTTGGGGATTTTTTTTTTTTTTTTTTTTGGTTGGGTGAGGGGGTTTGTGGGGGGGGGATGTTTTGGGGTTTTTTTTAATTTTATTTTGTTTTGTTTCTTCTCTTTTATCTGATTTTTATCAGCTCCAGTCTCTGTGTTTGGTTTAGATCCTATTCATTACTTTTTACAAATTTGTTCAGTTGCCCAGAGTGCCAGTTGGAAACTTCTAAAATTAAGTGAACAGTCAGCTACATTATATGCCACAGAGATACAAGGTTCATTGATCCCTGAAGCAAATTAAATACAAATAATTGCTTTCTTTTTCACTGCCAATGTTGCAAGCCTTTCACCCTCCACATCTTGAATTTCTCAAGAAGAGGAATGCTAAATGTCAGACATGTAATGATGAAAACACATAGTGATGTTCCAGAATATTAGAATGTGTCATCGTTTTGGCAAGAGGAAAAAAAATTGCTATTGAAGTGTATTGTCAATACTCAGAAAAAACTGGCTAGTCACTAAAACTTTGTGTTCTTTCTGAGAAGCCTTCATTACTCCTGTGTACAGATAAATCACAATCAGCAGCATATAACCACAATTCCAGCACTATGATACAGATCAGAGAAATATTCGTAAATAAGTTCTCTGTATTCTGGGCCTCCAAAGATTAGAGAGGCATAAACAGCAAAGGTTAAGCTGGCAAGCAGTGAACTCTTCATGTTCACATCTAATTGTGTTTGCTACACCCTACTACATACAGAGCAGTCATTCCCTTGGAAACTCAGGTCTTATTATGATCAGTTTAAGACAATTCTCTAGGACTTTCTCTCCCGTTTTTGCACTGGCTACAAAAGAAAGTAAAAAAAATAAAATGTGTCCAATAATTAAGATACTTCAGTAATTTGAGTACTTCCAGGGGCAGGCCACCAGTGCTTCCCACACCTTACCCCAGAACAGTTGTGCTCTCTGGAGAAGTCTTTTGGTAACATCTTGCTTGTTGCTGCTATGAAAACAGCTACTTCCCATTAAAACTGCACCTGCGGGGTGGCATGTGAAGCTATAGTGCTGAGTACTCCTTCTACAAATCCCTCCCACTTCCCTGTTCACCTACTTTTCAGAAAAGCCTTCCCCTGTTTACCATGACTGGGCATTAAAGTATCAGATGCTAGTAAGGGGAATAATAATTTCCTCCTCCATTCTCTTTAAGCTCTCTTGATTAACAAGTCTACTGTGCTGCTTATTCTGCACGACTCTGCCTGGCTTCTCTTGTTATAGCCAGCACAACATAGCATGAAAAACGTCATAAATCATGCATCTTGGGGAACAATAATTTTGTAATCACCTTACTGCACTTGTTGTATTAATTGTACTGAGAGCTTAATTTAAAAGCAGAACATGACACAACAGATGTTCACATTTAATTTAGATGCTTAAATCAAAGAAAGACAACTTAATGCTCCCACCATTGGTTGTTTTAGGGTGATCCCATCACACTGATAACACAGAGCTAAGATCTTTGAACTGTCTTCTATATCACTTGATACTTAGCATGAAGAAACAGACATTAAAATTTCAGTTACTCTACATCTGATTTAAGTCAACTAGAGCAGCATTATGAATAAAAATTTTAAAAAAATGTAAAAAAAATAAAATAAAGGTTTTCTAAAATTCTTGGATCACAATGTCTGTTATGCTGTAAGCCTTGATTTGTAGAGAGCAAAGCTTTAGAAATATGCAGTTAATCAATATGAACACATATTTTAGCTCAATTCCAGAAGACCTAGAGGAAACACCTCAAGAGACAAAAGGAGTCTCTTGGGGTTGAACTCAATGATCTCTGGAGGTCCCTTCCAACCTCTAATGCACTGTGATACTGTGAGTCTGATCTGGCCACTGCTAAAGCTGAACTGGAATACAGGAAATCTGGGCAAAATTTTGGCCATAATCAAGGTTCAACACTTCCTCTCTTGTTCTAGACCAACAGGTCCCCAGCAAGAAGGTGAATCCATGTCACAAGCATCCAAGGAGGAACTAGCAGTGCTAGGAACACAAGAGGAACACAGGCTCAGGGGTTGGCTGCATCACAGAGTTTCTGCAACTCCATCCTCCTTCAGCTGGGAGGGGACCAGCACTGCCAATGGAGGCACACAGTCCCAGGAGATGTTTAGTCTCCTTGTCCCTGGATGCCATGTCATTGCACCAGGCACATGCTGAGAGGTGCTGCCCACTCCCCCTCATTAGCACAGTGCACACTGGCACAGATCCCACACAAGAGCATCTGATTCCTGTAACAGAGTCATGACTATCCCTCCTCAAGCTGATGGGGGAGTGAACCCATCCATAAGCGCAGTTCTACAGTTATGCCAATTCAGAGGTTGTCTCACAGGTAGCCCTATCCAAAGCATGTTTCCTTATGAACTTCCCTTATGGTTTTATGCACACAATTTAATGGAAAAATCTTAAATCCTAGTCAAAACCTTCCCTGCAGTCACCAAATATCCCAGCACAGAAGTATTTCATGAGTACACTGCTGCACTCCACAGCAGTTGTACTATTGAACAATCTCAGCATGTAGCCACATACTTTACAACCTCCCATCCTGGCCTGGGCCCAGCTGGGACAACATCTGTACTAAAGAGAAGCATTTCAGCACTTGGCTCAAGCAATGCAGACAGTGCTGCCTTTTCTGTTACTGCTGTGGCCAAATGCTTTCCCCATATCCAATTACTGTCTTGCTCAGCCAGCAGCCATACAAAAGATGCTGTCTCTTCTGGCAGCTTCCTTCAGCTCACCACCACCACCACTGCTTTTGTCTAGATTATACTACACCTAACAAGCTCAATGAAAACCATGAGGTGATGGTTCCTTCCCCAGCCCTGCTGGTCCCACAACTATGGGGGGACAATTCTTCTCAGTGGTAGCTCATCTCTCTTGACAAGACTTCTATTTGGTCTCACATAATCTCCAATGAATAAAAGAGTAAAAAGAGAGATGTTCTCAATATCCTAAAAGGCAGATTCCCTGCTCACATCAACTGTCTTTGCATCATGAGAAGAGGAACAACCACCACCTCCTGCACTCCACAGGGCAGTACATCAAGTCCAGACAGATGAGCAGGGTGTAGGAAACCTAAGGACCTAGGGAAAAAAAATACTGATGGCCAGATGGCCAGACTGTCAGCATGAAGCACTGTTGTCCCAGGTACTGCTCTCATTACTGTGTTCAGAAACCACTGGCATGGCTTCCCTTCCCTCACACAGGAAAAAGATAATCAACAGTGGGCGTAGTAGCGAAAACTGCAAGAAAACAGGTCTCGTGTCATTATGTCTTCCCATCCCATAACCACAGCTTCCTGTCCTGTAAGTGTATGGACTCATTGCACAAGAGGTGGAAGTTCACCTGGGGCTCAAGTAACTTCATCAGCAAAGCAACATGAACTTACTTCACCATAAAGAAACGATTCTGGAAGTGAGCAGGGGGAAGATATCAGGCTTTCAACAGAAACTATGACAGAGAGACTAAAAGATACCTTATAACATGGAAATCCACCAAAAAGATAGATACACTTCAGAACCCGTTGGTCTAAGCAAGAGCTTTTAATCTGTGGCTTTCCCTCTTCCTCCCTTTCTCATCTTCTCTGCTGTAGATCATGTGCAAATTGCTGTGACTTGTGAAACAGATCAATGAAGAGGAAATTTAGAGGCCAGCATAAAGCCTGAAAGAGGACACAAAGTTATTATGATGCCCTACTAAACTACCCAGAGAGGTCAAAGTGAGAAGAACAACCTGGTATTTTGAGGCTGCTTGTAACCACAGGAAACTCCATTAACTCCTGACAGTGCATCATAAAACATAAGCTCTTGTGCTGTGGGATGGATGTACAGCAGGTTCCCACCAGGAGAGACAAGGGCTGCCCTGTGACAACAGCCACTGAGCAACGACCTCAGCACTGCTGCTGGGGCACAAAGATGCTCACATTCATCAGCAGAATTCACAGTCACCTGGGACCACACGGGTTGCAGAGAAGGCATGAAAACCAGAGTATCACAGGATTGCCACAAGCAGCAAAACACTCTGTCTATTGCAAGCATTAATCTGACTATTCACACATGCTGGATCTGGCATCATTACTTATCCTGAGTTTGGAGCTCAGAACTGCTAGGACTGACTGCTAAGTTTTTCATAACTAACTCACCAAGATCCCTCCTTACAAACCATTTGGCTTAAATCTAATGCATAAAGAGACTATAACAACCTTTTTCAGGAAAGGCATCACACAGGCTTCAGCCTGTAGCTGTGACAGGTCATGACATATGATTAAATACATTCTCAGAGAACTGATTATCATGAACTGCACCATCACTAAAAATTCACTAGGACAAACACATCCTTGGTTTCCTCTAAAACTCCTCCAGGGTTTGTTTTTGTTTTGTTTGTTGTCTTTGGTTTGTGATTTGTTGGGTTTTAAGTAAGACCTTCCAATATTTCTGCTTAAAAACTGAACCCACGAAAATATTTTGGAACAAATGGCACAAACAGGATACATCTGAATTACATCAATTTGTTTTGATGATGTGCAACAACTGTTTCACAGAAATCCACATTACTGAATGTTTGGCAAGCTCTCCAGGAGATGCAGGTACATTCAGACAAATCTCTTTGCAACCAGTTCCTTCAAACATCATCTGCTGGGTTCAGGACAACACTGGGGCAGCTGTGGTGAAAAAAACAAATGCTCATTACATAAATTGTATTGCTAATGTCTGAAGATTTTGATCATGATCACATTTTATGCCCCTCTGATATTTTTCCCTCATAACATAGCTCTAAAATGCTGCAAACTGCCTTGTTAGCAGGCCACAACAGCACGACATGCTGCTTTTTTGACTGGGGAAGTTTCACTGCCAATCCTATACAGGCCAGTTCTGCCTGCCTGAGCAATGGGGTATTTGTCATGTGCCTCATATCAGACATTTCCTATTGACAATCATCTTTTCCATATATGGGCTCCAGAACTAAAAGAGCACTTCAAAACCTAAAAAATTTATTTTAGCTCCAAAACTGCAACCATGCATGGAAGAAAAAAAAAAAAAAAAAAGAGTCAAAGAAAACATCCCTATCTCTAAAGCCTGCTTTAAACATGAAAAGGGTTTGGATTTTTTTTTTCTTGGTTGTTTTCACATTTCTTACATCTCTTGTTCCTCAGGATGACAACAGTCACTTTTTGAGATATGATTTGCTTCACACTGACTGCTGGGGCTGGCTGCCAAGGTCTTCGTAACTAACTCCCCAAGACCTCTCATTAGAAAGCCTTTGGTTTAAATCTAAGACATAAAAGGAAATTAGTAAGGCAGATGCAAGATAGGCTTTAGCCATAGCTTATTAGAAAAATATTTTCCCATCGTCTTGATAGGAATAGAGTTCACTATCTTCCAACCCACAGCTGGCATTGGCACAAAGCATAAAGGGTTATAGCAGGGTTACAACAGGCTCAGGGTCCTGTTTTTAACCAGGTTTAGTAAGTCTTGAAGGGGTTAAGGTGTCAGAAAAACTCAGGTGAGGTTTAACTGATATATTTACACTACCTGTATGTTCCTATTATGATCATTAGCAAAATTGCTTGGTTGGGCTATAAAAGTAGTTTGCATTACATTTTTTGATATTGTAATAATGAAAACTACACACCAGAAACAGGTCACTTTTGCTTTATAATTCAAACAATGTTAGATGCAGGATCTAATTAGCTACCTCTCATTTTTGATTTAAAAGGAAGCACAAAGTGATATCTTCTGGGGGTGAGGCTACTGACCACTGTGGCCTTTATACAAACCCATCTTAGGAGTCCCCACACCCTGACTTCACACGAGTCTCGCAGAGAGGACACCCCACACTGTGGGGCTGTCACAGTCATGCACAACCAAAGCTCCAGTCCTTCCAGGCTTTCTCTGACAGACAACCAACAACTTATGTGAGAAAAACAACAAAAAATCCAGTCATTTTTCAAGGCCACTTTTCATGGGTGCCAGCAATGTGTTTCAGATTGTCATTTTGGATGGCATCCAGTAATTTTGGGTGCCTCGAGTTTTAGTTGCTCAGTCTTACAGATCAGGATCCAAATACTGCAAAACCTTTGAATCCTCTGCCCTGTCTTCACTTCCCAAGTTCTATTCCTAGCCTGCACAGGCTTTTATAGAATCATAGAATCAACCAGGTTGGAAAAGACCTCCAAGATCATCCAGTCCAACCCAGCCTTATCCAATCAACTAGACCATGGCACCAAGTGCCTCATCCAGTCTTGTCTTGAACACCTCCAGGGCTGGCAACTCCACCACCTCCCTGGGCAGCCCATTCCAATGGGCAATCACTCTCTCTGTGAAGAACTTCCTCCTAATACCCAGCCTATACCTCCCCTGGTACAATTTGAGTCTGTGTCCCCTCATTCTGCTGCTGGTTGCCTGGGAGAAGAGACCAACCCCCACCTGGCTACAGCCTCCCTTCAGGTAGTTGTAGACAGCAATGAGGTCACCCCTGAGCCTCCTCTTCTCCAGACTTGGTACTTTCAAATGCTTCTGCCAGCTGCTGGGCAGGATCTGGAGCCATGGGAAGAGGCGTGTTGCCTTGATTGCTGCATGGTGCTACTTTCTGCATTATCAGAGGTGGGACACAGACAGAAACACATGGGCCTCCAACCAGCAATCAGAGAGCTGTCTTCCCCTTGTAAAAAATCTCACCTTCACCTGCAGCAGGTCCTTAATCACAAATACTAATTTATTCTAACAGCTTCTTTCAAGTTACCTACAAATCTGCTGTAAAGCATTTGTTTTACTTTCCAAGGAAAATGCTTCAGGAACTGTGATGTTAGTTGAGGATTTATGGCTTGTATATGCTCTGGCCTATGACACTAGGACAATTATTTTTCTTTACAGGCATTTCTTGGAAGATATCTGTCTCCCTGAAGACTGTATGAAATCTTGTTAATGCTAATGAGGCAGATGCCCTAATGGCAAGAGGGAATAAACGACACTGCATTAGAAGATTAAGGGCACCGTTCTTTCTTTTCACTGAGCCTTTTTGAAGTCCTATTGTTCAAAAAAGCCTGCAAGAAATTCATATATCTCTCCCACGAGAATTAGTCAACAATTATTCTGCTTCCAAGAGAAATTTATTTTGAGTCAATGTTTTTAAAACCTATCTGCTCATCAGGCTTACTCATGCATTAAGGATGATTTTCAGTGTTCAGTAGAAACTCCTGAAACAAGGAGCAATTAGAAACATCTGATTTCATCATGCATTTTCCCTTCCAGCAAACCGAGCAAACCGTTTCCGCAAGGAAAATGTAAAAACTTTCTGTCTTCCAAGTGGTTATTAAGCTGCACAGCAGAAACAGCTAAATTTCAAAAGCTGGAATACAACAATAACTTGGTTTGCAATGAAAGATGTCAAATGACTGAATTTAGTTACACAACAGTAGAATAAACATAAACATTAACTCAGGCTCAACTCAACTAAGTAAAAAAAAAAAAAACTTGGCTAGCGCCACAAGCAACAGCACCCATCCAAGAGCACGGGCCAGAAAGTGGCAGTTTTGCCCTGGTTTTGTTGCCTAGATTCAGGCAAGCTTTGCAGGTGTTTTGTTCCTGTCCTGAAAACCTGTAATGAGCCCTATCCCACAGATACAGCTTGCAAATTTACTGGATAAGCTCTGGGTTGTGTGACATGATGTGAAGAGCTGATTGGTGTTATTTAAGAATGAGCATTAACAAATCAGTTCTACCTTTTACAGGTACTAAAATTAAGCTTATATTTAAGTATTACACTGACATCTAGACCTGCCAGAGCCAATGGGTTGCTGCTCTGAGCCCATCTTCTGCCTCTGATCCTCTCCTGCACCCTGTGGTGTGAGCACAGCAGAAAAGGGAGAAACCTGCAGGTACATGGGAGTCCTGAGAGAACTCTCTAATATGGATCTAAACATAGGAAATGGCCAGTCTCCATGACAGAAAAGCAGTTTGTTTGGCTTTTTTTCTTTTGTAGACAACAATCAGCTCTCCCCTGCTTGCCACAGGTTTTGAGATTAAAGGCCATTTATAGACAGTTCCATCCCTAGCAAGTAAAGAAATGTCAAAAAGTACTTCCACCAGTGTTTCAGCTGGTGAAAGTTGAAAAACAAGCAAAATAGGTCTCAACAATATCTGGCCTTTTTCTACATACTGGTTAATGGCTTCTGACACTATAATGTCTTTGACACTGTGTGCAACTAATGGCTGTGCAAACGTTGCTTTTCTTGGTCAAATTACACAGCACAGATACAGCATAGCACTTTTCACTGAAACCATGAAAGATGGCCTGGCTAGGAAAAATGGAATCACAGAACAGTAGGGATTGGAAAGGACCTCAAAAGGCCACCTAGCCCAACTGCCCTGCCAGAGCCTGGCCACCTAGAACAGGTCACACAGGAATGCACCCAGGTGGGTTTTGAATGTCTCCAGAGAAGGAGATTCCACAAACTCTCTAGGCAGCCTGTTCCAGTGCTCTGTCACTCTCACAGGGAAAAAGTTTTTCCCTTATGTTCACATGGAACCTCCTCTGCTCCAGCTTGTGCTCATCGCCCTTTGTCCTATCGTTGGACATGGCTGAGAAGAGCCTGGCTCCATCCTCCTAACACTCATCCTTCACATATTTAAAAATATTAATGAGGTCTGCTTGTCATAAAATAAAAGATGCACATGGAAGAAAGGAAGTAAACTTCAGTAGGGGTCTTGGAAAAAATCAGTTCTTATTACTTCACTTTTTCTGCTCTGCCACATAAACAGGTACAGAAATGTTGCCACAAAGTGTATCTACTTCTCCTATTTTCTCCTTTTTGCTTTCTTTTGTGATTTCACTTAATTTCTCTCTTCTCCAGACACAGAGAATTGGCCCTGTGGACACATCTAGTCAGGTAATGTTCATAGGTGAACTTGCAGTAACATGGGCAAGTTTTCTTGGGGGAGAAATGTCAGCATAACTCACCACCAAGGGAAAAACAGGACTAAAGGGCAGAGCCTGAATGCAGTATGCACTTCCTTTTCACCATCACTGAGAAAAGGAGCCAAAAGAAGGTAAAATAGAAGTAGGCAGCAGTCTAGGGTAATAAAGTAAATGCAATACTTCACAATAAAGAGAAAGAAGGAAAGAGAGAAAGCTATTTCAGAAACTGTATTGGAACTAGGATTATCTTTACAGAGAACCTGAGCTGGGATGTGTTCCACCTGAACACAAAAGTGAAGTAGGATCCCTCCTACATTTATTCTTGCAATGCTGAACAGCTCCATCAGTAGGCTGCAATTCTGCAACAGTTACTTTAGCAGGAGCCTCAAGGGCAAACTTCTCATCAGCTGATCAGTAGAAAATGAGAAACTGTGCAAAGCCTGCTGTGATATAGCTACAAAGAGCATCCATGGACCGAGCTCAAGAATCTCAGAGAGCTTTTCCATTCCTGCATTCTAGAAAAGTCTGGCACTCCACAGCTCTGCATGTGTAGCACTCTGGTTATACATGTTTAATTAATACCAGCATCTGAAATGAACCAAGGCTTTCCTTACAGGACAACGAGGAGAACAGAGCCCTCCTGGCGAGTTCACAGTCTGTGTACATGAGTGGTGCTGTGGCTTCCCAGCATCAGCAAGGGGAGACCCCACAATGAACATCATCTGCCTTTCCAACTAACATTTGCTGCTGTTTCACCATTTTCTTTATATTCTGGGAAAGTCTCAGGAGAGCCAACGCCTTGCCCCTTAATAATTGAAAAACACAGAAGGAGCTCTGTTTTGCCACACAGATAAAGTTCTACCACTACATCACTGTCTGGCTTAGTACCCAAGCGTTTCACAGGAGTTTAACATACCTGCCACTGTGTTAGGGAACCAGAAACATCTCCAAAGAGAACTGGCATTAGTATTAAATGACTGGTTTTAAGATGTGGATGCTTATGTGTGTGGCAGAAGCCCAGGTCCCTTACCTTAGGGCCTCACGTGGTCTCAGCAGTACCACTGTGTGACAGCAATGGAACAATGACTTCAGCAACGAGATCATGATCTTCCAGTGATTTTTTTTCCTCTCTCCCACACATGGAAGCCCTTTCCTACTCTTCTGTGGTCTTCAGCCACTGTACATGTCACCAACAACAGCTCCCTCTTCTGGAAAGTTCCACAGAAAGGGAGCAAACAGCATTATTAATCATTGAAAGAAAATAAATATGTACAATAATTTATTCTCACAGTATCGCTCTGTTGCTGTCTCAGTCTGCAGGCTCTCAGGCCTGAACCAGACAGCATTTTCTGTCTTATTCAGCATGCTGTGGGCACCAGTAGAGATGTTTAAAGCCTGTTGCAGTGTTCCACCAGATAGCAGACAGAAAATAAGGAATTCAGTTGCATAGCTTCCCTTATTTATCCATTTATGTTTCCCCTTCCTCATAAATCAAAGGACAGGAAGGCAATTTAATCATAAATAAACACAGAATTAGCAGTACAATTCAGCTCCTTACATTCTTTCCTCATTGCTTTTGATAAGTAGAGTCAGCCAACAATCAAAGAGCTAAGGGAAAAAAACAACATAATGAAAAATTAAAACCCGAGTAATATCATCGTGCTGCAGATTTCCACTCTGAAATAGAATTTTTTTTTCTAGTTCAGTGCAGTCTGGTTAAATAACTGGATTTTCAATTTCCTAATAAGGACCTGATACCAGTTGTATTACTGCAAAGCTCTGCAGTTGCAGACTGCACTGAAATATTTGTTTTGTACAAGCACACAGTCCAGTCACAATGATGTAGCTGGATCTCCTGTACTCAGCATTATGTTCTGATGCCACATGAAGGACATGGCCAGGAGGTCACTGCAATAGCTTAGGCAAAATATAATAAAAATGGGCAATGGCAACAAATGAAAATCAAGCAAGCCAGCTCCAAGGAACACACCAATTAACACACAAAGCATGACAGGAAGGGTTAAAGGCTCACAGGATGTTAGGGGTTGGAAGGGACCTCTCAAGGTCATCGAGTCCAACACCCCTGGCAGAGCAGGACCAGAGAATCTAGTGCAGGTCACACAAGAATGCATCCATAGGAGTCTTGAAAGTCTCCAGAGAAGGAGACTCCACAACCTCTCTGGGGAACCTGTTCCAGTGCTCCATGATCCTTGTAGTAAAGTTCCTCCTCATGTTGAGATGGAACTTCCTGGGCTGTACTTCATATCCATAACTCAAATTATTCTGTCTCAAATCATCAATCTCCAGGCTGTGTGGATCAAATGTTTGAAATAAAAAGAGAGCAGCTTGGGCTCTACGAGGAGACTTGTGACTGAAAACCTCAGCTGTCACTTTGAGGAGATGCTAGAACACAAACCCCAACCCTTCCACATGTGTACAAACTCTCAGCTGCAGAAAGGCTTGACACACAAATTTGTAATGAGAAAATATTTCTTATCATATCACAATGCATGTTTCATTTTGACCTCACTGAGAAGAGCTGCTAAAAAGGAAGTAAATTAAGTAATTGTCCTATTTTACATATTTACCTTTCTTACAGAGGCACAGCAGAATACCAACAAGTTGTTCATTTACTAAGGCAGTTACCATTTCTCTAGCTCAGAAGCCAAACTTGATTTTTGAGGCACTATGAAGGCTTGTAAAGGAAATGTTTAAATATAAGACTCAGAAACTTTTGAGGTTAGTTGCTGAAATAATCACCTTCAAATTTACATATTTCTGGGAAAAAAATTCCATCAGTAGACACAAGAGTATTTATTTCCATATATTTCAGTGGGTTTGAAAGCAAAGCTATTAACAAATGCCTGTCACAGGATCACAGAACCAGGGAGTGGTAGAGGTTGGAAAGGACCTCTAAAGATCATCTAGCCCAACTCTCCTAGAGTATCCTTCCTACTCTTTTTCTGAATCAAAATTTATTGAGTCAGGCTGCAAAAATTAGGTATGGATTATGGGATTTTCTTTCTCAAATGACATAGTTAATACAACTTGTCTTTGAGTTATGAAATTATTTCAGCATTTCCACTACCTACACTTCAGACAGACTAACTTTGGCTGAGCAATAATATTGAAATAGCCAAACCCTTTCCACAAATTTGGTGGAATTTAAATGGCTCTTATGCCAATAATTTTTTTCACTCTTGAATTTCACATAATCATTCCATTTCTTATGTCAACATACAGAAGACTTTAATTTCAAAATAAGGTAGCTTCAAATCCAAAATCCATCAGTTCATCAGAGCTACCGTATTATGCTTTGATTTCTGTGTACATTAAAATAAAAAGAATGCCCTTAAAGATGCCAACTTGGTCTAGTGGAAGGTGTCCCTGTCTACAGCAACAGAGTTGGAACTAGATCATAGAATCAATAGAGTTGGAAGTGGCCTCTAAAGGTCATGTAGTTTAACCCCACCAGCCTTCATCTTCCCAAAGCAGCCCCTGCTCCCTCTACACCATGCTCCAGCCTGCCTGAACAGCTCTTGCTCCACCACCACCATTTTTGCACCCATCCCAGAGCCAGGGGCAAGACCCTCAACCAGCCAAGACAGAACACAGAGGAGCTCAGCCCCATAAGGAGGCCCAGCCAGCACCCGTGAATGCTATGGGAGGGGAGAGGTTGTCGATTTGTTTCCTACCTAACCGGGGGGCCACCAGGCCCCCCAGCCTTTTTAGATCCCCACCACCATCACCCAGTGTGCACCAGGGGTACTCACCAGTGAGGAGAGGAGGATCCCTCAGCCCAGATGGGCTCAGCCTGGGGCTTCTGCCTTTCCTGGGGGGGTTAAAAAGGGGAGTGCGTGGAGAGGGCAAAGTGGCCACACCTGGGGTGTGAGGAGACTCCAATAGAGCCCAGGTGCTCTGGGATTTGAGGGGGAAAAAGGGGGGGAATGGGGAAGATATGGTGGGAAAGGAGAGGTGGTGGTGAGAGAAGGGGATTTTAAAAAAACTTTGGTTTCCAGAAACCTTTCATAATGCACAACTGCAGTTCATGGCTTGCTTTGCCTCTATGCAAAAAGAACAAACCCCTCAATACGGAATCAATCAGGCTGGGAAAGACCTCAGATATCATCAAATCCAACCTATCACCTAATACCTAACACCTCCTGACATGGCTCCAAGTGCCACATCCAATCTTTTTTTTTAAACACCTCCAGGGATGGTGACTCCACCACCTCCCTGGGCAGCACATTCCACTGGTCAATTACTCCTTCTGTGAAGAACTTTCTCCTCACCTTGAGCCTAAACTTCCCCTGGTGCAGCTTGAGACAGTGTCCTCTTGTTCTGGTGCTGGTTGCCTAGGAGAAGACACCAACCCCCACCTGGCTGCAACCTCCCTTCAGGTAGTAGTAGACAGCAATGAGGTCTCCCCTGAGCCTCCTCTTCTCCAGGCTGAACAACCCCAGCTCCCTCTCCTCTCACCAGCCTCGTTGCCCTTCTCTGGACATGTTCAAGTATCTCAATGTCCTTCTTAAATTGAGGAGCCCAGAACTGGACACAGTACTCAAGGTGTGGTCTAACCAGGGTTGAGTATAGGCTTCACTGTTGTAGAAAATGATGCTTCTTTCTGGCCCTCCCATCTCACAAAAAGTGCAGTCAGACCAGAATCCACCCTGTAAATGGGGGAAAAAAAAAGAGTACAGAAAGCCTGTAATAAGGGGTTGGAAAGATTAAAAATACTCGAAGACTATTGCATGAGAGGATAGGCAAGAAATGTGTGAAAACCACAAATGCCATGAAATAAGCTCCTCACCCTCACTGAAAACATTAATGGCAGGACATACAAGTAAACTACTATGTAATGTATTCTGTGGTGGTGGGAGAAGGTTTCCCATGAGATTGCCTTGGGAAAGGTCATAAGATACCATACAGGCTAAAAATCTTTAAAGGATTCCCAAAAGATACCATTTTCACAGGAAAACAGAAGCCTTTAAGTAATATTGGGCATGCCAAATATGGAGAGTAACTAAAAAAGAAAAAAAAAGGGAGGGGAGGGGTTAGAAACTGTTTTGCTGGATGATCCAAATAGAAATTGCTCTGAATTAGGAAGCTACTTCACTGCTAGGAAGATCTTTCCATAGTGTCCATCAGGGCCACAAACTTGTCCGTTCAGTATCTGCCAACAGTCTCAGACAAAGAAAGGCCACCATGCTGGTCTGAACCACTCTATTTTGTAGCAAGTCCTACTGTCTCTGGCAATTGTTCCCCTGCATACAATAAAAATGATGAACCTGCATCAGAGTTGACACCAATGAGATGTAAACAACAGGCAAATAAATAGGCACTTTGCAAGGGGCTTGTGAGGAAGAGCAGGTGCTGTGCTTTTGGCTGCCAGCACCAGCTCTGCTGGCCACAGAGGCTAGTCCCAGGGCATGTGACAGCTCTGGTTAAAATTACTAAGAGCTTTGGTCACTCCTAGAGCAAGACTTTGCTGTCCCCACATTCTCAGAGCTGCTCTGCACTCCTCGAGAGTCAGTATCTACAGCATCCAACTCCACAGAGCCCTCTCCTGAGATTATCCTGTTACACCTAACGGACTGTAAAACTAATTAATAGTCCTCTGCAGTAAGAGGCCATAATTAAACTCTCTCTCTTTTCATTTAAGACTGAATTTGAATGAGGGTGTGATGGGACTGCAGTACAGTAACACTCACAAAGGCAATGCTGACCTTTGGGCTGGGTCTCAGACCTTTGCAGTGGGTTCTGATCATATAGTTGCCATGGCTTTCAACAACATCAAGATTTTGGCTTTGAGCAATATACATTTATAACCACCCCAGGTTTTAGCAGTATTAGCTGAAACACATGCATGGGTGATGATAGAGATCTCCTCAAGGAGAAAAGAGAAGTCTTGCAGACATTTTCCCCCTCAAACTGAGCCTGTCTATCTCTCTCCCACACACGCTGATCAGTGACCCAGTCTTGATGACTGACAACAGAGAAGAATAAGGTGACATTTCCTGACCTTTAAGACGTGTTTGCTGATCAGCACTAACTGCACTATTTCACTCATCTTGTTACTTACTAGCTTAGCTAGAAGGAAAAGGAAAAGAAAGCTGAAACTCCATGTGTCTTACTCTTTATGGGATACTACAAGCACTGTCCTGTTCTCAGTGGTATGACTGTCTGTCTTCAAAAGGAAGGGAAGGCCCTTGGACTGATGTTTGTATTCAGCTCCCACTGGAGGCAGGAAGGCTGAAATATCTGACATCAGATAGGACATTAATGTACATAGATTAAAGAAGTGGATTTATAAGCTAGGTTTAAAGAAAAGAAAAAAAAACAATCAGGTTTTGGTCAGAATGAATAGCAATTTATAATTACTTTTTATTTTAATTAAAGCTTGAGTAAAACAGTAATTAAACACAGAGAGTCCAAGAGGGGGGAAAAAGTTCAGTTTGACTCCATCTATGCAGTGTAAACATATCCATAAAGTCAGACACACTAAGTATGTCTTCAGTGCAGTCAGAGTGTGGGACTGCAGTTCACATGCAGGCATAAAGATAGCTCTGAACAACCTACCATAAGTCTTGATCACATCATGGCCAGAAAAAGGTGAGCATCAGTACCGACTGTCTCTCCAGGTATTCAGACAAGAGCCTACACAAGCATTTCAACTTGCATTAAACCCTGCATGATCACAGCTGATCACCTCCATACCCAAATCAACAGCTCTAGGCCACTCACTGCATTCACCTGGACATACAGGACCATCTTGGATTCAGCATCCAAGAGGGTACTAACACACTGAATCTCATTCAGGGTGCTGGTATGCATTCAACTTACTGCAAGGGAGCTTTTTGGCAGTTCATGCTGAGAAAAAAAAGCCTCAGAGACAGCAAATGACTAATTTCTCTCGCATAAGGACTAAGCTGACAGGAGACAACTCCCAGTGGCTCCCACAGAGTATCTGTTCTCATAACACCCTTGCCCCTGAGCAAGTGAGGTCTTGTGATGATCCATTTAATGTCACCATGGCACTCACCATGCTCTAGGCACCCTCTTGGCACTTCTAGATACAAACAAATGAGTTTGTACAAAACACCAAGCTTTAACCTAAATCTTAGCTGGGAACAGACTCACCCCAAAGATAGCAACAATTTAAATCATCCTGCAGACCAGAGGAGACAGGGAGATAAAACATCCAACTGGGCAGGGTGCAAGAGCACAACCTAATTTTTTGATGGGATCCACTGGGGGGTGGGAAAAGTAAGCATGAAGGTTCCCATCTCCTTGTCTGGGCAGCGATGGGACCAGTGCTTAAGGGAGTGTATTTTTCTGTTCCCAGCTCTTCTCTCTCAATTGTATATCTTCATTCTGGCAAGAATAATTAGAGATTCATGAGGGTCTGGTTTGACCAGAATATTCAGATCCCTTCCTTTCTGGTGACCACTACTACCAGTTTTCCGTTATAAGCTATTTCCACAATGAGTATCATTCACCCACAAGGCTCTCACAGAGATGCTGCAAGTGGTTTGAAGAGGTAACAATTTAGACAGTTCAGAAGCACAGGTTTCAGCTACACAAGTAAGCTTACACTAGCAAGATGTGCCTATTATCAGTTATGGTATCAGGATCAGTAATTCTATTTTTTTCATATTTTTAGGCCTTAATTACTCCACAGCACACAGTTCCTTCATTATTGACAGGTACATATGTCATAAATTTTGCAGATACATACACCTATAAACACACAGGTGGGGGGTTGCTTTGGTTTAGTTTTTACATGTATCACACATCAATACATTTGCTGTTGTAAATTTACCAAGCAGCATGCCAGGAAAACCGACATGATTGGATATTTTTAAAGTATAGAAGTAATGCTGTGGAAAATTGAGCCTATGTGAACCTCATGAAGTTCGACAAGCCCAAGTGCAAGGTCCTGGATTAGTTTTTAAATAGCCACAAAGTAATCTAATATTGTAAGATGAAACTTTTGCATCACACTTCCCTCTTTGGTGTCTTGACTTAGCTCAGCCTGAAGGCTCTTCTCCATTATTAACTATTTTCCCCTTCATTTTTGCTCCTTACCTTCATGTTCTCTGAGCACAAACTGTAAATCACTGTTTTGAACTAGACTGTTATGTTTGCAATACAGTTTGATTCCACAGGTCATGAAATCACTAGGTGTACTCATTCAACAGTGCACTTCTTAGAGCAAGCACACCATAGTCTGTCTCATTGCATGAGTCTAATTAAAGTTTTCCAAGTGGGATATGCAAACTGATTATCTGCTCTATGAGCAGAGTTTCAGCACGAGCAGAAGGCATTTAAATCTGTCCAGACTGTGCTTCAAGCACCTTTAATTTCCCATTTTGAAAAAATAAAACCCACATGGTTTATATTTTATTTTTTCTACATGTTGGCTGTATATTTTTTCATGTTCTACATAAATATCTGCTCTATATGAATACTGAACTGGAGTTCTTCATGTTCTACCCTTAAAAAAAGAAAAAGATATTGAAGATGGCTTGGCTCTTGTGTACCAGCTCAATTCCTACAGTCCCTGCCAAGTGAATCTCTGACAGCAATTCTTTAAGCAACCTAAATCCCTTTCTCTGTGACACCTTGTCACACTATTTTCCAGCTTTTTCCTCCAAATTTTCAAGACCTGAATAAAAATGAGAAACTATTATACAGCACAGAATAAAAAGAGACTGCTCTGTACATTTTCTTCAAAATTACAATGTTCCATGTAAATCAGCACATTTTAACAATCAGATTGTTTCTTCAGCCCCAGTGTGTATAATCTGATTCCACGCCAGCTTGTGGACATTTCTCAGATTAATCTTTCATAATCTTTCAGACACACCATTTGAGCATACAATAAAGATCACAGTAAAGCTTCAGTGGAGTCTAAGGAGCCCTGTGAGGCCATGGCTCTTCCCAAAGACCTCATTTCAGATCTGATTTCAGAAGGAACCAGATACGTTTTACATTTCTGAATGTACATAAGACATACCTATGGCCATTTAAGGAAAATCCTTCAGTAACTTCCTGTCCCAGTTGTGCTAAGACATCTTTATTGCCAAGATACATAGGCAATCAAAAGGAAGACCTTTTTCACTGTAAAGGTGACAAAACACTGGAATGGGCTGCACAGAGAGGTTGTGGAGTTGTCTTCTCTGGAGACATTCAAAACCCACCTGGACATATTCCTGTGTGCCCTACTCTAGGTGATCGTGCTCTGACAGGGGGGGTTGGACTGGATGATCTTTTGAGGTCCCTTCCAACCCTGAACGTTCTGTGATTCTGTGAAAAAGTGTAGTGTTGAGGACTTTTTTGTTTCTTTTTTTTTTAAACACATAGTATGTACTGAAGCCACTGCACACTCCTAATGCCTTAGGGGCAAAAGAAGTTTTCTCTGCTCTTTTTGTCTTTGGCACATTTTTTCCTGGACTCTCAAGATGAAACATTTCCTTTGCTGGAGTAAGGACAGACACAGTCACCGTCTCAAGAGTGCTCCCTGTCTGCATGCCCTGTAAATGATAGCATCCCTCAAGAGAGATAAGGCTCCAGGCTATGGATCTGATGCTCTTTAAATCAGAAGGTATCATGCCTCTGATACACAGGTTGATTTTAGCTACTTTCCCCTAGATCACAGATTAAAAGAAAAACACAGCAAACTACTAGCCTGTCAGTGACAAATATGTCAGTGCCTACAAAACATTTAACTGCCACTGCCCTTCTCATTTATTACATTTCATAGCATTTGTACCACACATATTTATTCCCTGTGGCTCAGACCTATCTCCCACATCACAGCAGATTTTGTTTGCCTTTCAGAGGAAAGCACCAGGTGAGGCAGAGTGAGATTTCTGTCTTTGTTTGATTGTAAAGGTCTGAAACCTTTGAGGTTTCCATTTCTTTAAGTATATACTGATGATATATTTTGACAAGGTGAAATTGAACCACGGTTCCTAGGCTATAGTAAATTTGATCTTGATTCCATCACTGAACTCCCCAAAATTAATTTTCTTATCTCTAAACCACAGAAATGTGCATTAATTATATTGTGGAGCATTTATTCTACCTCAAGATGAACTAGCAGTCTGAGCACTGATCTTTCTTCTTTTGTTGCTAACACATACAAAGAAATCTGTTGACCTGGTATTTAGAGTATTCTTCTTTTTCTATCCATCAGTCACATCTTTCCTCAGAGGCTCTATTTGTCATTATCATTAAAAAGTGATTTAAATGGAAAAAAGAAATGCCTGTGCAAAATCCAGCTGGATGTAATGACTCAATACAAGTTTATCACACAAAAGTAAAAATTTTACTTACCTATCACTATTCAGTTTTAATCAAGACTTTTTCAGAAGGCTGAATGAAACCATTTTCTGTAAAACCATTTTTGCATCTCCTCTTTAACAAAAGTTTTACATGACAATACATTAGAAGACATCTGAAAATGCTGTATTTTATTAGGACTAGATGTTCAAAGTTATGATTAAGCACAGGCTTCCAGGGAATAGTAAGAGATGGATGTTAGGCACCTTCATTAACACCTTCCAGTACAACACAGCAAGACATACAAAAGTGTATGACAGCACAGCTGTGTAGGCACAACACTGTTACAGAGCAAAATTACTCCAGCTAAAAATGCAGAACTCCAGGCACTTAGCCTAATCATATCTGCAATACCTACCCAATACATATTTGCATATATGGACACATCTGCATCTAATGCACTTTAACAAAATCTTTCCCCTAAAGATTTCCATCATATTCACTACCAGAGAGCTGCAACAGGATTGCACTGCGGCCAGCTGCTCACACAATCACTCCAACACTGATGGTTTCAGAATCTCCAACTCAGGAAGGTATTTCTTGATCATCTAAGACCAACATCCTGCTCAAAACAGTGTCAGGTGCAGCAGGATAATCAGGACTCTGTTCAGCCAGTTTTTGAGTATCTCCAAGGATCTCCTCAGCGTCCCTAAGAGACCTGTTTCAGTATTGACCACACCCACAGTGAAAAAGGGTTTTCTTGCATTTTAGTGGAAACTTGGTGAATTTCCTGCACTTCAATCTGCCCCCATTGTTTCTCATCATGTCACAAGACAAGAATGAGAAGCATCTGGATCCATCGTCTTTGCAATTCCCTTTCAGGTGTTTACACACATTGATGAGATCCTCCCTGAGCCTTCTCTTCTACATGCTGAACAGTCCCAGATCTCTTAGCCTTTTCTAATGTCAAATTCTCTGATCCACTCGTCATGTTGGTGGCCCTTTGCAGGACCCTCAGATCCTCTCAGAATCTTTCCTACAGGCAGGTCTCTCAACACCTTTGATTTCCTTCTTGTTAGGATGGACCACTCCTGAGCTTGGACCCTTAAAAAAATCAACCAGCTCTCCTGGACTGTACCTTATGGATTATTAATGCCAGTGCATATAGCAATGTCCAGATACACCTACTCCCCTGACCAAATCATCTAACACTGGCATCAAAGATTGACCGGAAAAGGTATCAAATTAAAGGTTCAGCTCTCTGGGACCATCAACACACTGCTAGAATAAAGTCATTAACCCTCAGATGTCCTGAGATATTCTGAGAAAGCTGACAGTAAAGCTGATAAGAAACTTGTCCCATGGATATCATGGGGCTCTTTAGTTTGGAGAGGAGGAGACTGAGAGGTCACCTCATTCAGTTTATAAATATGTAAAGGGTGAATGCCATGAGAATGGAGCCAGGCTCTTCTCAGTGATGCCCAATGACAGGACAAGGGGCAATGGGTGGAAGTTGAGGCACAGGAAATTCCATGGAAACAGGAGGAAATTTTTTTCACTGTGAGTGTGACAGAACACTGGAACAGGCTGCCCATGGGGGGTTGTGAAGTCTCCTTCTCTGGAGATATTCAAGACCTGCCGGGATGTGTTCCTGTGTGATCTGGTATAGGTGATCCTGCTCTGGCTGGGGGGGGGTTGGACTGGATGATCTCTTAAGGTCCCTTCCAGCCCCTAACATTCTGTAATTCACACAAAAGGGTGTGTGTATTCAAATCCCAGATAACCTAAAATGAATCACCTATGATGCCAGGCTATCCATTATTACCATAAAGACCACAATTTCTGCATTGTTTGCTGCATCTCTGCACCTGAGCTGATAATTTTCAGATTAGACAGCACCAGCTGGACGGATGGCTAGATTTGGTATGAAGACAGCTACACCCTGTCAGACAAGAAGCCTGTTTAGCCTTATATCTTCCCTTCACAGCCAGAAGCAGACACTGAAAAAGGATGAGAATATTCTGTACATGTTTTGGTTCTTCTTGAAGGTGTTATTCTCACTTTCTGCAGCCGGTACCTCAGTATCTTCCTATTACCATGCTCTTGAGAAACAACAAATGATCATTTGTCTTCTCCACCCCTTTGTTATCTCATAGATTTTTCTCTTTTCTTCCTTTACAAGCTGAAGTCCTAATTCAGTTATTCTCCTCTCAAGAAAAAGCTATTCCATGCCGTAGGTCATTACTATTTCCCTTTTCTGTACACTCCCCTAGCTCAGTTAACTATTTTTAGGTAAAGCTATATTCAAGATAGGATCTTACACATGTGCTTATGCAGTAGCAAAACAGTGTTTCCTCTTCAGTTCTCACCTTCCCTCTTGATTTTTAACAGATAATTTGCCTTTCTGAGCATTGGAAATCACAGAGTTGTGTTTTAGGAGAGCTATTCAGTATAATTGCTAGCAATTAGAGCCTGTAATTTTCGAAGTACACTGTAGAATGTTTTACCTCATGGGTTATCCCTTGACATTTAGTGACCTGGAGCTTCATCAGTCAGCCAGCACTGCTCAACTTTACCCATAATCTTGTGATCCTGACTGACTCTGTTTGGCTGTTCTTACAAAAACACCATGTGAGGCCTTTCCAAGTTACTGTAGCTGTATCCTTGACAACCTCTAGCCTTGGGAAACTAACTGTCCATTCTCATCAAACCAGAAGTAACAACTGCCTCTTGACTGTAACCTCTGGTAGCTAGGGGAGACCACTACTGGATTTGGAACGTTCTGGTTCACTGTGTAAATCACTTGATACAGCCTGCCCACATCGCAGGGTGACAGAGTCCTCAGCCAGCATTAAGGACCCAGACTTGTACCTGTTGACAAACTCCAAGCTAAAATTGAGCCAAGTTAAAAGGAAGAACATAAATGTTATTCTTCTGGTACTGCAGCAGTAACGCATTTCCCAACTGTTTTCACATGTCTCATGTGCAGATTAAATACATACCTATCTTTGACTACTTTTCTTAAGTATTTGAGAGTCCAACGGAGGGCTGCAAGGATGATGAAGGGACTGGAGCACTGCGTTACGGGGAGAGGCTGAGAGCCCTGGGGCTTTTTAGTCTGGAGAAGAGAAGACTGAGAGGGGATTTCATAAATGTTTATAAATGTCTGAGGGCTGGGTGTCAAGAGGGAGGGGACAGGCTCTGCTCAGTTGCGCCCTGTGACAGGACAAGGGGCAATGGATATAAACTACAGCACAGTAGGTTCCACCTCATCATGAGAAAGAACTTCATTGTGAGGGTCATGGAGCGCTGGAACAGGCTGCCCAGAGAGGTTGTGGAGTCTCCTTCTCTGGAGACTTTCAAGACCCATCTGGATGCATTCCTGTATGACCTGCCCTAGAATCTATGGTCCTGCTCTGGCAGGGGGCTTGGACTCGATGATCTCCTTGGGTCCCTTCCAACCCCTAACATCCTGTGATCATTCTCTAGAGCTCAGCAGACCTTCATTAATCTCATACTGTCTCATCTTGCCCTACAGATTCCCCAAGTACTTGCCATGCTTAGTCTATGATTTTGACAGAGAGGCTCTGGGAATACAAGTTCAGCTTCTTTTACAGGCAGACATTTGAAAAGCAGAGATGCATGTGCAGTTTCACAGGCATGCATGCATGCATGCACGTACACACATGCACACAGCCATCACTACATAACTGCAGTGTTGTATATACATAACTATACAGCAGGTCCTAAACACTTCAGTATTTAAAAATACATTCTTGCTACACAGTTTTTCTGAAAGTGCCTTATGGAATGTAACTCAAAATTATCTGAACACAAAGGGACTATCTCCAAGATTCCTTCCACTTTCTCCTTCTCCAATTAAGAAAATGTCATTGACAAAGATTTTTTTTTTTCATGATCTAATCAGCACCCAAAAAAAAAATTGCATGGACTGATGTTTATTTGAAAATCTGCTAAGGAAAGCAGCAAGAAATGTCCCCCCAGAACTATCACAAAAAAAAAAAAAATCTCCATATGGGGAATTTCATGGTTTTGTGAGCTCATTTAAACTTGCAATGTGAGTATTGTACTCCATAATGTTTACTCTTGTTTTAATTTTTTGCCCAAGCTTAAAATACTGGGTTTGACATTTTACCTCAAGAAAGTGTTGCTTAGTCTGCCAAAATGGAATCAGCATAAACTTTACTTGGGAGGGGAAATTTTATTGTGCTTCTCCTACCTTTAAAAAATTCTGTGCTGTAAAATCTGGCATTGAACACACTATTGTATATTCCAAATTCCACATGTACCCAGCAAGCTTATCTAAGACAGCACATACCAGGTAGTCTTTTAAGCAAAATCTCATCTGGAGCAAAATCTGAGAGGGCTGCATAGTTGGAATAGGTTTAAGCCCTGTCTCCAAAACATTTTGGAGAACTTTTCTCTCTCCATATGGACTCTAAGAAGGAGAAATTCTCTGGAGTTGATGAAAACTTCCAAGACTGGATCCCTGAAATTTTAGCATAGAGGATGAGAACTAAGAGCAATAATTATCATCCCAGTAAAAGGAGTTCTGTGAGAGTGCTTTGGGATAGATGTGTGTACATATATATGTATCTCCTCATATTCCTGGGCATGGGAAAGGTATATTCAGAGTGGAATTTGTGGCCATTGCTCATGGTTTATATTGAGTTAGTTGTGCAAATCTATGCCTGTAGCTATTCAGCTTTCTTCAGACAAGTATCTTACAGCATTCACTCCATATCCTTGAGCATTCTGCATCTCTTACTGTCTTTTGTAATATATTTGTTTACTACTCAGTAAACCTCTTACACTGCTGCAAAAAACAACTAGAGCCTTCCTAGTTGTTCTGTGGCTAATGCAGTAAAAATAGCTCTTTTGAAACTTAGGCTATTTTACAACACAACCATGCAACCTGTATTAACATTGCTTGGTTTTGTCCAGGATAAAATTCCCTTCCTTCATTATATTGTCTCTGAGCACATCCCACCATAAAATACAAAGCTGTGAAAATCTGGAATCTGTAAGATTGCAGGCTCACGTTGCTCTCTGTTTTTGCATACATTCACTTGGCCTTCCCAGTGTGCCACCTCCTGTGCTAATCCTTCTAGCTATCTAGAAGAAAACACGGTGAAAACTCTTCTGTGTTTCACTGTCTCCCCAAATGGCACATTACTTCTCTTTAGGAAAACAGTACCTTTAAGGAATATGTTTCTTCAGAGAGCCTTGTGAAAACAATCAGTAGTGTTGGAGTTTATCTACTCAATCACCCTGGGTCAGAATTAGCAATCTAAATAGCTGCTTTTTTCCTGTGAAAAATGTTAGTCTTCCAGTCAAGAGTAAGAACATCTCATATCTAAAGGGCTCCTCTAAGTACTTCTCAAGAACTTCAATTTGGGTGCCCAGTTCTCCTACAGTACACCCTGGTCAAATTAATGCTCCAGACACACACAAACCCCTCATGAGAGTCACATGGCCAAGGTGCTCCTGTTGGCTACTTCCACCTCGAGAGGAGACCTCAGAGTGCTATAACCACTGGGAGATATCATAGCCTGCAGCCAATGCTAGTTTTGACAGAGCATTTTTAACCTATCCCATGGGAAGGTCTGAGCCCTGATGCCTTACTGAGGAAAGCAACTTCTTGCATGCACCCTAAGCAGCAAATACATGAGGAAAAAACCTTCCTGAGTGATAAATGTAGAGCCTGCAGCTGGGCAGTACCTGATGTGGAATATCTAGAAGGGCTGTGCTAAGGAGAATGCTGGGGACAGAAAACATCCAAGACAACATACACCACAAGGGCACTCACAGTGCTAGCTTTCCAATAGCACAGAGTTAATGCAAAGCTGTTCTGTGCTGCCTCAGTCTCTTTTTTGGCAGTCCCTCAAATTCATAATTAGGAACGGTGCAAGTGTGATTAGAATATTCAGCAAAATCTGAAGAGTTTATGGTTTCTACTAAGTTATTTCCCATGAATCCAAGGAGCTCATAAGATCATTTTGAGTGGTAGGATAAGTTATTCTTACAGGGGACAAGGTATCATTATCTAATATTCATCACAACAGAATATAGTCATCCTACAACTCGTGCCGCAGTACCCAAGATATTATCTAACATCCATTATCAGCGATGTCTTCAACTGCCTATGTTGCATTTATTTAAAGAAATTCAGGCAGGTGAGGTGTTCTACAAAGACACCATTTTCAAGGCAGCAAACAGGGAAAAAAAGGCATTGACTGCTATAAATGTAACAAACTCCTACTGACGTCTCCAACTCTTTACAGTTCACTAACAAGCATAAAAGCTGATTACTTTGATGAAAGAAGGGGAGAGAAACAGCTTCCATGCCTATAAAGGAAAGGAAGTATGATATCTAATCTTCATTGCACCAATCCACCTGACTGTTACTCTTGGCATCTGCTCAACTTGCTTCCCATCTTTTTTTGTTAATGCTACATTCATGAAATAACCCTTCCCCCCCTTATTTTGTCATACCAGGCTTTGAACACAATGTGAGATACAAGGGATGCAATTTGCAGAGTTATATATTTACTATTTCTAGGGAAGTAATTTAACTGATTATTTCTTTTTCAAGTCCAAAAAGTTAAAGAAATTATACAGCACAGCTGATATGCCAGTTCCTTCCTCTAGCTTACTGATAATAAGATGCCAAGAGGATGAAATTTAGCATCATTCAGCTTGGCAACTTGGTACCAAATAGACTCTAAAATATTTAATCCTGATGAAAACTGTGCATAAAAATATAAAATCCCCCAGGTATGTAATCAGTGTTAGAACAGTTAGATTCATCTACAGAATCATTCTCTCAGCACAAGCTAACACTAGTCAAAAACACATGGCTGGTTCCCCTGTGGAAAAACAATTTTTACAAAAGCTATTTTGGAATAAGAGTGGTTAATATCTGTCAGATAAAATCAGGATGCTGATGCCAAAACATGTATTTGGAAAAGATTTTTTTTTTTTTGGTGGTGTTTTGTCCCTAGCTCACACACATCAGAATTTTATCTTGCTGGAAATTTTCATAACCACATTCTTACTGCTGATGTTAAAAAGACAAACTCGAACTTGGTAGCATATGACAGGACAAGGTTTCCTGGGCAGTGGGGTTGAGCTCTTCCTCCTTTGTCTCCTCTCTACTCCAAAATTCTTCTACTGTCATCCAATATAGAGATCAATTTGCCAGTGATGCCAAGAAGCCTGAAGAGAAAACAGATGTCCCTCACTAAGTACATTTATTCAGATAAAGTCACTTTGGTTTGGGTTTTTTGTTTGATTTTTTGTTTGTTTTGTTTGTTTGGTGGTGTTTTTTTTCTGTGGAGTAAGTGAAAAAGGGAGGCCCAGACACTGCTGCTGCCAGCCATCATTTAATACTTGTTTTCCTTGAGGACAAATATATAGCTTGATATTACATGATACTGCCATAAATCAATTAATAACTTGATACATAAACAATTAGTTACTCATTTAAAGATTAGTTCTCCCTATTTGCGTTCCAGTTTGGTCATGAAACGTGTGCAGCAGGTTCTTCTTAATCTCTAGCCACAGTCATGTTAGAAACTATTTAAGGGATAATGCATTTCATTGCTGATTCACCAATCAGTCTTGACTTCCAAAAAGTCAAAGGAAAGTTACTTTCCCTGAATTCCACTCATGTAATCGGCATGTACAAGAAATTTTCTAGCCAGAGAAGACTTTTTTTCTAGAATTCTTCTAAGCCAGAGCATAGAAGGGAGTCAAGCACCCAATACAGTTGACAGAGTATCTCAAAGTAACCTCATCCAAAACATCAGCCTTTAAGCTTTCTTTACTGAGGCTAAAAATAATACAACATATACCAAAAACTAAAATTTAAAAAGTAGTAATAATAATCACAAAAGCAAGAGTACTCCTCATGTGCCCTATGAGGAGAGGCTGAGAGCTCTGGGGCTTTTTAGTCTGGAGAAGAGAAGACTGAGAGGGGATTTCATAAATGCTTCTAAATATCTGAGGGCTGAGTGTCAAGAGGGAGGGGACAGGCTCTGCTCAGTTGCACCCTGTGATGGGACAAGGGACAATGGATAGAAACTACAGCACAGGAGGTTCCACCTCACCATGAGGAAGAACTTCACTGTGAGGGTCACAGAGCACTGGAACAGGCTGCCCAGAGAGGTTGTGGAGTCTCCTTCTCTGGAGACTTTCAAGATGCATTCCTGTGTGACCTGCACTAGATTCTATGGTCCTGCTCTGGCAGGGGGCTTGGACTCAATGATCTCCAGTGGTCCCTTCCAATCCCTAACATCCTGTGATCATACTCTAGAGCTCAAGGGGCAACAGATATAAACTACAGCACAGGAGGTTCCACCTCACCATGATGAGGAACTTCTTCACTGTGAGGGTCACAGAGCACTGGAACAGGCTGCCCAGAGAGGTTGTGGAGTCTCCTTCTCCTGAGACTTTCAAGACCCATCTGGATGCATTCCTGTGTGACCTGTGCTAGATTCTATGGTCCTGCTCTGGCAGGGGGCTTGGACCTGATGATCTTCAAAGGTCCCTTCCAACCTCTAACATCCTGTGACCCTGTGATCCTGGGGTCAGCTGAAGCACTTCATCCCCTTTGATTTATCACAATGAAATTTATCCACATGGTTTTATTGATGCATCTCAAATCTGTCACTAAAAATTGTCCAGAGGAAACACAGGACTGAATTCTTGAAGTAGGTGTGAAAATCTTTACTGGTCTGTATTTTCCCCTGTAGAAAACTAACATCATAAAGAAAACTGCCCTTTTTCTATTTTCAAATATAACACACCCAGTACACACAACCACTTTTTACCCCTCCATGTGACATTTCCCAGTCAGTGGTGCCCCAAGGGTCCTGCTGGTGTCCTGGCAGCCCATAGGAGGTCTCCACCATCTCCATCTCCATCTGTGGCTGGTGCCTGAGAGATATGGTTGCTGCAAGCCCTGGGCTGCTGAAGGGCTGGAAAGTCAAAGGCAGACCTCTGTGCTGCCTGCCCTGCCTACAGCCTTCTTGTATGATTTTGCAGGCAGCCCTACTAACTGCTGCTCGTCCCACACTTCAAAAGCACTTACTCCAAATGGCTCTTGGCAGCACCCCACACCCTGGAAAGGCCATGAGGCTGTTGGGCTGCCAGCACTGCTCATATTCCAAGAATTGTGAAGCAGGGATGGTCTATCACTGCCTCAACAGAGCCCAAGCCACAAAACTGCTGGTTCTGCGTGGCCATGGGGGAAGACTCTGCATATCTCACTGAACCAGAGAAAAAATGCCATGGGGGGTGCAAAGGAACGCTCCAGCCCCACAGAGCTTTGCATGGTGAAGGTTCTCTGTGCCTGCAAGCACAACTTAAAGGGCTCAGGTAAAAAAAGCATTTAAAGAATCCCTTTCCCCATTAATTCAAGACTTTTTGGTACTCTTTGCAATTAAAGGAAAATGCATTTAATTGCTAATTGCACTAATCAATCAGTCTTCACTTCCAAAAAGTCAAGGAAAAGTTACTTTCCCTGAATTCCACTCACGCAGTTGGTGTGTACAAGGCAGTGTATAGACTGAAATAGTCTCCCGCTCACCAAAGACTGAGACTTTGAGTACTGGCTCTTAAGCATTTCTATTTCTCCAATGGAAGTGTTTAGAGTAATTAGTGTTTTGCTTTCTTACATCCAGTTGTGATTTATTTACATTCTTTTACTTTTCTGTTCAAACTCTGTGAAAACAAAATAAAGGCATAGCCTTAAAACCACAAGTGGGTTCATCTGTTGGAGCCTATAGCCTCCTTCAGTTCCAGGCTGCTTTGACGACAACAATTCTGGTAGGATTTCTGTTCTCTTGCTGCACATTAGTTCTATACTGAAAAAAAAAAAAATAACCACAGAGAAAACTTCACAAAGCAAGCTTTTCTTTTATGAAGATAACATCCTACTAAAGAAAAAGGCAAAGCAAACATGCAAAAGAAAAAATGTTCAATCTTTTAAATACAAGAACAAATAAGAGGAGAGATGCCAATGATTTTGTAGCAAGTAATCTTATTTGAGTCTTCTGTGTGAGCTGCAAGCCTGGAAAAAAAAAAAGCCTCACAATGGTTCTGAGTTGTTTTTGTCATTATTAGGCAATAGCATATGTAAGCATCTTTGACACATTCAGCTTGTCAACACATCTCAATCTTGGGAGGAGCCTAAATAAAATCTTCGCATTCAATCATGGTCTCAACAGACAAGAGAAGGGCAAGATTAGGCATACAAGCTGCAGAGCTCCTGGATTTTGAGTCACGCAAAGCAATGAGAATCAGCAGTGGGTTGCTTAATCTTCTATTTCCTTTCCATAATGAGCCTGCCTCTATGAGTACAGTTCTCTTGCCTCTCAGGTGTTTTCTGCCACTTCATAAAGCAAACATAGAAAACTGTCAAAATTGAAGTTTTTTGGCAATCCTTGTTCTGAAACCATCTCTCCTGATGATCCAAAAAGCCAGCAGCTCTCAGTCCCATCCTATCCTGATTACAGCCTTGTCTCTCCAGTGCAGATTGTCTTCAATTTGTTTTTTCAATGATTTATCTCCCACACCACAAACCAGAGAATCTCTACTAAACCAAACCACATTTTAACCTTAATAAGGGAAACCAGACCTAGAGATACTGCAGGACAGCAACAATGCATCTTATATGCTGTCTGGTCTACAGCAGATCGGAAATTTTTCTGACAGAATTTCAACTGTGAAAAATGTTGCACGACAAGAACAGCCAGTAAAAAAATTCCCCCAGTCACAGCAGCATTACAAACACCCACAGAAAAATTACTTGCTTCTTCTATTAACCAGCATCTGGGAGAAAGCACATTTTGGGAGTTGTCACTTCCTGAACTTTGCAGCATATGAGCAATGTTAGCTAGGTTGGTAACATCTTGTTGGAACAGCTATATTTAATAAGAACAGCTGCTCTG
Organism: Indicator indicator; assembly: GCF_027791375.1. Classification (NCBI taxonomy): domain Eukaryota; kingdom Metazoa; phylum Chordata; class Aves; order Piciformes; family Indicatoridae; genus Indicator; species Indicator indicator. The sequence continues at coordinate 26,350,875 of NC_072020.1, read as the reverse complement.
GATCTGACAGAGGAGCTGTCTATCCCACATCCAGGCTCCCACAGCAATGAGTAGCAGATGTCTCTGATACAGAACAAGAACTGGGCAAATATGCCATGATACCTCCCCCAGAGCAACTTCCCTGCTTCAAGCAGACTGAAGTTTGGGCATATGCTCAAACAAAAATATGATCTACTGCTTTGCAGGCAGAGGATTTTTCTTCCTTTTGTATGTTTTTGAGCATGGATAAAACACTGGGAATAAAGCCTCCTGCAGCAGTGATTTTCACTGTCAGCCAGATGCTGTGCAAGGAAGGACCTCTTTTGGCTCGTTGCAGCCTTCACAGACCAGTTCGAAACTGCTCCTTCTTGTAGCATAAAAAGTTGTAATGTCAAACATTCCCTTTGCACTATCCTGCTACATCTCTTAAATCACAGGGAATGCATCATTTCAGTGATCAAACTTTTTTTTTTAATTTTACTTTTCAATTTCATTTTCGAACTCATACTACTAAGCTCATTTTTCATTAAAATGGCAAAACCAAGACATGCTGTCACTTTCCAAATCTATGAAACTCACAGATAGTTTCATTTTAATCAAATCTTTCCTTTTTTTTTTTTTATTTTCTTAATAGGTAGAAAGAGATCAAGATATTTATAACATGTACTGGAGAACAAAACCAAACAAAAGAATTATCTTTTCTTTTAAAATATTTTTACCAAAAGAAACTTCTGGATTCATGCCTAGAAATCAGGCATTAAAGAGGGATCTAAATATAAGTATTTTAGCACTGGTGACTTGCCAACTAGTTTCTTGTAGATCTGCTTGGGTGAAAAGACCACCATGAAAAAGCTTTCTGGACATTCCACATAAAAGAAGGCAGATGCTGATGTGGCTTCTCAGCTCTTTCACATATCACCTCTTCTGCAGAACCTTGAACTGCAGTATTTGGCCTGCTTTAGACACAATCATGTGTATTGAAATGAAAGGGACATAAGGACATATGGGAAAATCACATGGGAAACTTGGCAAAGTAATCAAAGATGCATTTTAGACATTTAAGAAATCAAGAACTTTGTTTAGGGTAATAACATACTAGGTAAAACACAGAAAACGTTACAGTACATACACTCAGGAGGCTCCAGACTATCCAGAGATGTAGGTTCAAGTAAGGAGAAGCAAACAGATCACACCAACAACCTTAAATCCCTGAAAGGCTATAGGCTAAGAATTTCCCTTTATCATCTGTCACTCTTTGCCTGAAGCAAAAGTAGGAATGCGTTGGTTTGACTTAATTAACTGAAAATCACCTGAGTGTTCTTTGCCTGGCACCTCAGCCTTTTTCACTCAACACTAAATACTCCAGCAAACTGCCTCTTCTATCACTGTCCTTGTGCAAACCCTGGAGATTCCAGTTAATTATCAAAAAAAAGAAAAAAAAAGCAGCAATCTGCCGAAGTACAATTATACATTCTGGCTGATTCCAACAGTTCCAGTGAGGAAACCCCAGGTGAAACCAACACTACAGCAAATCCCAAGTGCAGCGGAAATCACAGGATCATGGAATTGTTTCACTTGGAAAAGACCTCTAAGATCAAGTCCAACCATTGACCTAACACCACCATGGCCATTAAACCATGTCCTGAAGTGCCATCTTTACAAAGAGTCACACAGTAAAGACAAAGGGTAGTGGGCACAAGTTGCTACTGGGGAGATCCAGACTGGATGCTAGAAAAAAAAATTCACTATTCAAACTGTTAAACATTGGAATAAACTCCCAAGGGAGGTGGTGGATTCCCCTACATCAGACAGTTTCAAGGCCCAGCTTGACAGGGTGTTGAGCCAGCTCATTTAAACTATATTCTTACCCTGAAAATGTTGGACTAGGTAATCCTTGAGGTCCCTTCCAACCTGGTAATCTATGAATGTCTGCACAATTTTTTAACATCTCCAGGGATGGTGACTTCACCACCTCCCTGAGCCTGGCCACCCTTTAAGCTAAAAAATATTTCTTAATATCCAAAACCTTCCCTGGTGCAATTTGAGGCCATTTCATCTCATTCTATCACTTTATGCTAGGGAGATGAGATGACCCTCTCCTCTCTACAACCTCCTTTTAGATAGCTGTAGACAGCAATGAGGTCTTCTGTCAGCTTCCTCTTCTCAAGACTAAACAATCCCAGTTCCCTCAGCCACTCCTCCTAAGATTTGTTCTCCAGGCCCTTCACCAGCTTCATTGCTCTTCTCTGGGCATACTCCAGCAACTCCATGTCCTTCCAGTAGTGAGGAGCCCAAATATGTCACAATCACACAAATGCAAGACACAGAGCAAGCTTTCCATGCAGATTTGTTCATCTGCACTTGGGGTTTGGTCTTTACCTTATGTAAAAGTCTCAGCAAAGGCAGAGCCAGTATCACTTCTTTCCTTCCTCCACTTCCCAGGTTACTCAGCACACACGTCTCAGTACACCAAATACCCTAACCCCTAGTACACTTGTCTGTATAGTTGCTTCCAGCTCCAAGCAGCTGTCACTAAAGCAGAGCTAATAATGCATGTAACCCATTTGTGAATATACACTCTGCAAAATGCTTCCAGTACATCACTTGCTCACCTTTTAGTGAAGCAAGCAGAGCCATGCAAACTACTGTATTTTGACATGTGAGCACACACAGAGAAACAGGCAAAAGATATTAAGAATGTGCTCCTAATTAAAGGGTCTGATGCTGAGACATTTTCCAGCAAATAGCATCTGGACTTCAGAACAGAGAAGCTTAAAATGCCCTCTGCTAACATCAAAGAATTAACTTCAGGAAGCTTTGGTAGAGAAAAATGGCCAAAAAATCTGGAGATACTCCAATATTTACAGATGCAGTTTTCTCCCTTTGAATTAGCAGGTTAAGAAGAAAGCTAAAACACAAAGTGAAAAACCTTATTAAAAATACCATATAATGAGGCTAATCAAAGCTTAAAACGAGGCTAATCAAAGCTTAACTGGTTAAATTCACTCATAATCATTACAACTGTAAAGCTTGCTACTAGAGCGTCTCAGGTCTGGGGTTTCCTCCCTGATGGCAGTACCAGCAGAAACAGTTAAAAAGCACTCCACAGCAAAACAGATTGAAACAAAAAAAGCTTTGCAGTGTGATAGGAGGTGTGTTCAGGAGGGAAATTACTTAGTCTTAATACATGAGGGGCTATTTTGAGTGGCACTATCTGTTCCCTCTCTCTCTCTCTCCCCTCCACAAAGCAATTGTTCCCACTATGAGTGGTGCTGATGAAGTAAACAAGGTAGATCCAAACAAACTTGTTGTTCATTACCTGACAAGCCCCTTGCACCAGCATGTTGGTCTATCCCCTCCTGGTGCATTTCCACAGTTGGATGAAGATGATCTAAAGCCAAGTTGTCACCAGAAGGGATAGAGCAGCCCCCAGCTACATGCTCCTGTCCTGTGCCAGCAGCAGTGCTCACACAACCATCTGGCCAGCCAGATCCATGAGCTGGCATGCAGTTGGAAATTAACCCTGAAAAATAAGATTGCTGACACCTTAACACTAACAGAAAACAGCTAACTGAAAACAGATTCAGCTCACTGCACAGAAGTCCATAAATGCTGGCACAGGGAAAGGAATAGAAATAGGTAGGCAGGCAAAGGGCAGCAGTGACCATTTCCAGAGATGGCACAGACTTGTATGGCCTTAATCTGTTGCTGAACTACAGCCTGAAATCCATCCCTGCATTGCCTATGAGGCCCTTGTCTCCCAGGTATGCTGTTTGTTTGTGATGTCTTTTGTATCAAATTGTGGGTTTGGAACAACCAGGGGCACCTACCCAGGGAAGTGGGGGACAAAACTACATCTAACTATCCCCTCAAGAAGTCCTATTCAATCTCCTCTGCTTATGCCCCATCCATGCATTCTGATGATACATAAAATTACCTAAAATTACCTGAATCCCTAAGGATTAGCACCTGAAATAAATCCCTGTTGTAAAACTTCTCAGCCTACAGAAAAGCACAAGCAATCCTTTTCTTTTCGTGTAGCTTCTTCAGAGGACATTTCCCCTATGACCGCCTTCAGTGGAATGAATCAAAGGTTTCTCTTGCCCTCTCACAGTCTGTGTCCTCTGGTTTAATGTAACTGGGACATCCAGTACAAGTTGCACAAATACAAGCATGATGCAAGAATGATAACAGAAGATGATAAATGAAATGTGAAAAATTACCTGAGTGGCATTCATTAACAAAAGACTATTGATTCAGCAGCAGCTCATTAGCTAATGATTACTGGCTTCATCATGCTATATAACAGGTTGATCACAGCAAACTCCTACAGAATCTCACACCAGAGATGCAATTACAACATATGCAAAATCAGGGACAAGCACTTTGGAACATCTAAACCACAGATTATCTACTAAACTATTTCTTTCAAAGGTCTTTCTCGGTGCTCAGGGAAGAAGCAAGTTACATGGATCAAAACTAGAAATCAGCAGAATCAGATCAGGTGTTAGGAAGAAGTTCTTCCCCATGAGGGTGGTGAGACACTGGAACAGGTTGCCCAGGGAGGTGGTAGAAGCCTCATCCCTGGAGGTTTTTAAGGCCAGGCTGGATGTGGCTCTGGGCAATCTGATCTAATGTGAGGTGTCCCTCCCCATGGCAGGGGGATTGGAACTAGATGATCCTTGAGGTCCCTTCCAACCCTAACAATTCTGTGATTCTACATGGGATGAAAACCACTCCGAGGAGGGAAAGGTCCAAGAATTAAGACATTACAGGAATACAGGCACTTAAGTTCCATGTAAGCATCCTTTTGCAAGCCTGTTGAGAGTAAGCATTGTGTTGGTCCTTATGTGAATGCAACAGACAGAGAAAATGCAAACAAAGCTCAGGATTATATTTTTATCACACTTGAGGGCTGTAGGATCTCCACATAATGAGGTCTACAGGATATGCAACACACACAACTCAAACAAAAAGCCAGAGAAATAGTATACATTCCAGTTTCTGAAAATGAAAATAATCAGAGAGCAATTATCAAAGTTTGAGGTATTTTTTTTCCCTTTGAGAATAGAACAAAGCAGCAGTTGATGAGTTAGTTGTAAAAACAAATGATTCAGGCTATAACATGCTTCAGAGGGGGTAAACCTGAATTTGAAACAGTGTTACAGGGAAAAAAAAAAAAAAAAAAAAAAAAAAAGCCATGAAGTTGCCAGCCAACCAGCCAATAAAGGAAGCTTTGTCTTTTATTTGATTACTAAATCAAATCACTAAATCCCAACTCTCCTGATGAATCATTGAGAGTGGGTTAACACAAGCCACCACTCTACATTTTTTGTTTCATCAAAGTTGTGTGTTACGGTCCAATAAACTAAATTTTTCTTGAGTCATCAAGTAGTCAGCTATCAGCATTAGGTTTAATCTTATCTACTAAAAAGTGTTAAGGAAAAGCCACTTAAGCCAAATTACTTAGCTCATCATTGCTGAAGCAGACAAGAAATCCAACTTGTTCTAGCAATGGAAAAGGGAAACATTTTAAAGCTATCCTACAACACAGCTGCTTATGACTAAAAAAAAAAAAATAAATCAATAAACCAAGGTCCTTTTTGAGTACCTCCTCCTCACAACTTTCAGGAAAGTAGTAAGTCATCAACACATCTGAATATCAGAGTTTGAATCTCAAGGGATCCATTCCTTGGCAGTGTGATTTATAGCCCTTTATTACCACAGCTTGGAGTCTATGCCTCTTTGTCTATTCCACCCATAGCACTGCAGAGTAGACCAACAGCATCTACGTAGATTGAGCTCTAGAGGGGAGTTTTCATAGCTGTCAATATCCTATATATGGCAGTAGTATTTCCAAACAACTAAATCTTAGACAGAAGCTATCACTGGCCTTTGCTGGGAGGGACAGAATCTATTAAACATCATCAAACCAGCTGCTATGCAAACCTAAAATTAAAAAAAAAAAAAAAAAGAAAGAAAGGGGGAAAAAATTAAAAGTAGGTTTATAGAAAATATCAGAAAGGGAAAAAAAGAAAAACCACACACCAAAACCAACCAATAAGAACGTCTCAAGGCTAACAGTGACTACAATTTTTCCAAGTACATCCACACACAACAAACAACAGCCTTCACAACTGACAGCATCTGCTTCGTGGCCTTTCACAGTTTAAAATGAAAGTGGGTCCTTCAGAGAGAACCAAGGCAAAGAGAGCAGAAACATCTCAGAAAAGAAATAAACCAGCCCGTAGCTAACACGATGTTAATCACTACTGCACTTGAGCAGAGAAAGTGGAAAAAATAGCCCTTTTGGATCCTGATACAGTGACTATCCTGAGGCCATTTTTATCAGATTTTCTGGAATGCACAATGTGACATGAGAAGTATGCAATCAGCCTGGGCCCCAGTTGTCAAAGCTGAAGATGAACCTTCATCTGCATGCAAGATGCATGTCGATGGTAATCAGGTGTGCCCAGCACCTTTCAGGCTTGGAAGCACAGCTGTAGTCAGACAAGTAACCACCTTCCCCAACAACCTGTTCCAGTGTTCCAATGGTAAAGAACCTGTTCCTAACATCCAAGGATGGCTGGTTCATGCCAGGTCTCTCATTCATCCATGGTTTTTGAGCTAAGTGTCTATATCCACTACTAGCAGACCTTTTAGGTACCAGCCGCTGTCCTGCAGACACAGGGAGTGACAGATACAGTGGAATTCTACAGCCCACATGCACACTTGTCATTTAGGTCCCAAAGGAGGTTTGGAAACATCTGAAAATTGCCTTTTAGGACTTAGTAATTTCAAGTTTAGCAAAACCAGGTGCCTAAATCTTTTTGTAGTTCTCTGGGATATGACTGCAGGTTGGGGCACACAAACTAGAAAAGCCGAGAATGAAAATAGAAAATTATTAAACAAGACAAAGTAATGCAGGAGAAGATGAATTATGTAGTAGCTGATAGTTTATTAACTCACTTCCTTTGACATTCTGCAGTGATAACTTATGAGGAAAGATAACAGAAACAAGACTATTAGTGTCATTTGAGGGACAAAAGTTTGAACAACTGGATGAGATTTTTCATGCCTTAAGAGAAATAAGTATTTCTGCAAGTCACTCTTTAAAAATGCTAAGACTACCAAAAGGTAGTACCAAAAATATCTAGAGTACTGGAAGGTAAATAATGGCTTTTTTTTTTTTTTTCTATTTATAAACTCTAGATTTAACATTCACTTAATTGCAAGCAGAACACAATCTCCTCTAAGGATTTAGTTCTACATTTGTGGCCAATAATGAACAGCGTAAATTTAATCTTAACTCCATAAAATGTTCTTCCTTTTTCTCAGCAATGGCCATAAAGAAACATTGGGCTAATAAAGGTAGCAAGATTTATTTTTGAGGGTGGTAATACAAAGATGCTGCTCTAGAAGCAGTTGTAACATATATCAAAAGGCACACATTTTATTTTTATTTCCAGACAGGAAGATCATGACTGCATAGTCAGGGCTGCTGTAAAGCACCAATGACAGACAAAACACATGTGGATTGCAAAATTGGCTATAAATTAAGAAACCTTATATCTTTAAGGAGAATCAATTGGGCCTAGGTAAAAAGCCTGCTTGAAGACTCCTTCTCCCACCAACCCCTCCCATATAGAAGCAATTAAACCCAAACCTTTTTTGTTATCTGTTTGCAAGCACCTCATCATCTAGGACAACATTCTTTCTGACTTCATCTCCTTTGTAAAAGATGGATTACAACTTCAGGACACAGGCTTAGCCCAACTCTTTATAAGCATCCAGCTTTGGTGCCCCCACTGTAAGATGAACATAGAACTGCTGGAGGGAGTCCAGAGGAGAGCCACAAAGACGATCAGAGGGCTGAAGCACCTCCACTATGGGGACAGGCTGAGAGAGTTGGGGATGTTCAGCCTGGAGAGGAAAAGGCTCCAGGGAGGCTTTATAGGGGCCTTCCAGTACCTGAAGGGGACCTATAAGAGAGTCAGGAAGGGACCTTTTGCACAGAGAAGCCAGAGAGCAGCAGAGCCAGCAGGAACCCCTTACAGCAGTGAACTACAGTTTCTGCACCAGCTGCCTGTTTGGGTGTTTTGCTCCATACCACTGATTTCTGAAACCTGCCACTTCTGAGGCTCTGGAAACACAAGCAGAGCATGAAGATTTACTACATAAAGCCTTCTAAGAAAGAAACGAGTGAGAACAAAGATATCTGGTTTGCTGTTATCTGGTGAGAACATCCTTGCTGGCTTCAAAAACCAGCTACATAACTCAGAGAAACTGAGCCTGGGCAGGGAGCAGAAACAGGAATGAGCTGGTCAACCTGCAGTGTCAGGAAGCAGAAGAAATGTTTGGGGCTTTTTTGTTGTTGGTTTTTTGTTGTTGTTGTTGTTTGTTTGCTTTGTTGTGTTTTGGGGGGGTTTGTTTTTTAGTGCAAAGCATCTTATAAGAGTTTTAATAAAGCCTTTGCAAACTCACTGGCACTTCAGCAGAGAACAGGCGAGGATTTCATTTTAGCATATTTTAATGGTTCTGAAGTGGTACAGGGTGGAGCCACCAGGAATACCTGTCCCCACACTGAAAACAGAGGCTTAGCTGTGCAAGTTACATTTTCATCCATACCTGGACTACATCTCTTTCACTGTCTTCTGTCACAAGGAACATTGAACTACATTGAGGCTTTTGAAAGCAGCAGTGCATCACCAGGCCAAATTTGGTAGATATTACTGTTGTGTAAGGCATCTGCACAAGACTGAGAAGGAAGGAACAGATGGAAGGACTGCTCTGTATGTTAGAGAATTAGACCAGATGTTTACTACTTAGCCATATGAAAATACTACACCAGAAGCTTAAGTTCACTCTGTTTTTAAATACTAGACAATAGCTGGAGACATTTCAGGCAGGAAACTTGTGGAATGAAATACAAAGGAAGAATTACTCCTCTGGGATTCAATCATTAAAATGTTGCAGCTAAGAATCCAGGTTAATATTCTGTTCACTTTGAGCACCTTTGTAGGATTACAGAAAAAGTCTGTCCACAAAATTCTGCACTCTTCAGAAGTATGAAAATACTCAGATAAAAAAAAAATAATCTTTTGGTTGTCCAAACTGAAGTTTAGATTTGGTAATCTTAAACCAACTAACCAACTAGCAACAACAAAAGCCCCCAAAAAATAGAAGCAACAAAAAAGCCTCTCTCCATTTTCTAGCTGCAGTCACTTTCTCTCAATAAAGCCCAATTAACTATTACTGCATCAGTTGCCCAAAGGTTTTTTGTTAGCTTTTTTTCCATCCAAGTAATGCCCCCAGCCTTTTCTTCTTTATTCTCATCACAGTTTTGTTTAGAAGTGACCTTGCTACAGCAAACTCAAGTAGTGTTCCTTTTTCTCAGTCAAAAGTGAAAAGGTATCTAAGGAAACTGTGGATAAACAAACAGCATCAGTGATGTTCTAGAGAGCACCCAAATGGCAGGTCATCTAAATGGCAGGTCATCTGAACCAAACCATACAAAATAAAATGTTTCCACTTCAACCCCATACTGATCAATGTTCAGAGAAACACACATCTTCTTGCAGTGCTGTACAGCCTGACAGGAACAAAACCCACCCAACACTTGCAAGGATCACTTACTTGAATCAGCACTGACCCCCAGATCTAATTTCAAGAATAAACACACAGAGCCATGACATTTGCTCCAAAATACATTTCATTACTACCTGGCTGGAAGTCACAGTGTTTGTACTTTCTTCTTCATCGGTAGTATAAGCAAGTAGCTTCACACCTTTGCACTCAGCAAGAACAAGAAGAGCATTGGATATGATTTCAGGATCTCTGTGACATTCATTTAATCTTTGATATGTAGGTTTGGCATCCAAAGTCAAACAACATTTCTGAGATTAGGCCCTGGAGAGAAGGAGCTAAAAAGTAAGATGAAACAAGCTGAAGGTTTCAGCAGCACGAGGGCAGTGGTGGGTGAAGGTGGGGGTTTGAGCAGTGTGCTGTTTTCTTCTAAATGTCTGCTAATACTCAGGGCATTGATTGAATACAACTGTGTTTGAGTGGCTGCTCTAACTACAGTAATTAGTTCTACAGTTGCTGAATGCAGGTGTCTAATCATCAGGGTCTCACTACCTACATGTTTCTATTAGATTGACTTTGTCCTTTTGTGGCCTTTCACTAATGTGTGTTCAGACTTGATAAGGATGGTACCCTTGAGAAGCCACATCTTTGCTCTTCAGGGTTTATTTTAGCCACCCAAAGCAAGTCGAGGGAAATGCTGAGGTGCAGACCCCCCAGGCTAAGCATCCAGACGAGAGCAAACAGACTGTGCAAAGGTTGCTCACTAAGGCAAGTGCTGAAGAAGGTAGGGATCCCCATTAACTCCTGTTTCCCAGGACACACATCACCTTTAGCCAGGCAAGCCCAGATCAGGAATACAATGTTCCCTCATTTAGGAAAGCATCTAAACCATGTTCACTCTGCCAGAGCTGTTTTAAAAATGTGGTTGTTATTTCACATTAGATCAAAACCTCCAGAAAGACAAACTACATCAAAAAGTTCTTTGCCAGTTTCCATAGAACAACCTTAAATAATGATCTTTCATTTCTCTGCTTTAAAATCATCTCTTAAGTGCCTTTAAAAATCTGGGAACTCCTTTTTAAGCCATCGTTTGTGGTCACAGCTTCACATTTCTTTCCAGGAAGCACAAAATTCCTATTTCAATGTTATGAACAAAATGGTCTTCATGCTGAGACTGACAATTAAGTGAATTAAGACTGGCACAACCACCTTCATTTCCACAGCAAAAATAACCAACTCTTTATGTGGCTTGTTACTCTCTCCTCAGGAAGGCAGGTGGTTTGAAAGAAACAGAGCATAGATTTGGGGCAATGGAGTAAGCAATACTCTTAAGCGTTCACCAGCACCTCTAACTGCTTTCTATTTGCTCACCTCACCTTCCTTCCTTTCTATTAATACTGCCAGTGATCACAACTGAACTTCTGAGAGCCTTCCTCAGAGATGTATTCCCATGGCCATCAAGAATACACTTCCCTGGAGGTATTCACACCAGAAGTTCCAGCACTAAACCCATCACTTCCATTAGAAGGACAGCACACGTTCTATAATGAAATTTAGCACTGCTTTAAATGATGACAGATCCATCACATACAACGATACATTGTTGTTGTGGAGGCACCCACAAAGCAGACAGCAACAGCTACCCAAAATTGGAGATTTATTGTACCCAAAATTACTCGGCACTCCTTCCCACACAAATTACACATTCGGACTGCACAGCCAGTGCAATGGACATACACAAGATACATATCAAATGATCTTGTAGAAACGTCTGGAGTAGTTCTGAGAATGCACAAGAGTAGTGGTAGGTTTACACCTCAGATCAGCCTAGAACATGCTTTCCATCTCCCCTTGTTCCAGTGCCTGCCTTCACCCATGGAGGGATGTCCAGGCACAGCCTGTGGCCAAAGGAACCACACTTAAAGAGGCTCAAAATGAGCATATTTTAGAGCACCCCTGTGTCCACAGAGCATATGCTGTCCATGGACAGGACTGAGAAGAGCAGTGTTGGACACAATTTGCCTGAAAATTGCTTCCCATTTCAGTAAGCTGCACCAGAGAAAGAGATCTGCCAATGAGTGCAGTAGAACATCTAAGTTGTCAAAGGGCTGAGCAAGGCTCACCCAGACAACCACAAACCCATATATATGTGCACTTCCTTAATGTAGCATTTTGTGTGACCTCTGTCTCTCCCAATGAAAGCAATATCTCTGTTCACAAAGCAGGAGCCTTGTTTTTAGTCATCAAGATTTCAGAAACAAAAATACATTCCAAGCAATTATCCTCAGAGAAAAAGCAACAGCAAAACTGGAATGCATTAGCCATAAATGAGGCAATTAAGTCTAACCTTCGCTAACCTGAGGGGTCAATGGTATAAGCAGTATGCCAGGAATTATTTGGGTCCTATAGATGCCCTTTAAAAAGCCAATTATCTGGAAATGAGTGACTCTGTCAGATGACAATACAGCAGTCCTTCAGAAAGTGGGGAGGGGGAATGGGTGTGTGTGAGGGAGGGGTCTCTTCTCTGCCTGGCCCCCATGCAGCTTTCCAGTATAATTGAACATCTCTCACTGTTCAAAGGAAGGCAAAGGTTTCTTTCAGGGGAAGGTCTCTAGAATTAATTACACTGCCTCTTACCAGGGAACGGCAGGGCACCATTCATAGCATTGGCACTGTTCAAAGCACTGCAAAGCATTGCTTCAATGCCACGTCAACACATGAGTAGGTTTTTAAGAGGGACATAAAAAGGTACAAAGCAAGGCAAAAGAGAGAGGGGACACAGCAAGCTGTAGAAGACTGGCAAGTCTTCCAAAAATGCCAGGGTGAGATGGAACTAACTGAGCTTGAGTTACTAAAAATAAAAAGAAAGCACTAAAATGGCCATCCATGAGGGTGCATATGCAAACTACAGTTAGAAAGCAGGTAGGACTGTCACTGAAAAGGAAAGGTGTGCCTTGATTTCTGTTTGGCTTTCAGAACTAAAATCCTCCTCTATATGTTATTTAAAAAAAAAATTAAAAAAAAGAAGAAAAAAAAAAAAGCAGCACATCAATCTCACCCCAGTAACTTCTCCAGATGACATGGCTGGTATCACAGCAGGCATCTTAATCAAGGATGAGATTCCAGGTCCCAAATATAGATCCGAGGTCAATTTTTTTGCCTCAGCCCTGAATTTTTTTTTATATATATAATTTATTTTTAAGTCTGTGAAACAATCTAAATGCAGGGAAGTGTTACAAATGATGGTTCACCTATTGCCTTGATCCAAAACTACGCTGCCCTTCTCAATATCAGAGAGCAGGAAGCAATCAGAAAACACAAGACTCAAGAAACAGTGAAGTACTGCAAAATCATTGTATGCTCAACCTTGACACAGATAGTTTGACCACAGCTTTGGAAAACAAAACATGACTATCACAGCACCCAGTGAAAAATAAAACAAGCAGCAAAACCAACCATGTCCATCAACTCTGTAACTATCCCATGCAGCCCCACTCCCTAAAACCCTTTGATAACACTCATTAGCGTCTCACCCCAGATTCCAATTTACAACAGTAGACTGTTTTCTCCAAAGAGACCTTTACAGCACACTAACTCCCCAACCAGTCTGTAGCTGCAGCTGCTCTATGCCAGCCTGTTACACAGGTGAGCTGAACAAAAGGCACCTCCTGGGGAGCTGCATGTTTAATGAGCTGGGATCTCTTAAGAGAAGTAAGTTTAAAAAAAATTGTATTTATTAGAGCTCTCAGCAAAACAGACTGTTAATTAAGCTGCTTTTTGGTTGCTTACCTTATCAGAACTCCCTATGGTAATCTACACATTTTCCTAAGTTTAATGGCAGTAACTTCTGGTGTGCCTGATCTTATAATCATAGAGCTTTACAGTTTCCTTTTTAAGAAAAATATATCTGCAGTAAAAGTGACCCTTTCAATGAATTGTAAGACAAAGAGTGCATTGAGCTCTTCTCAGCACTACCAGTCTCCCTTGTTATTAACTTCCCACTCGGTCCACTTATTGCATGCCCCACTGACACTAGACCTAGCAGCTTGTTTCTTACAAGTGCTTAAACAAAGTCCTACTAATTCATCTCTGTTCCCATTGCTTTTTGTTTGGTCTTTTTTTGGTTTGTTGGTTTGGTTTTTTTCTCCATTTCATTAACTGCTTAGGTCTTTTTTTTCCTCCCATTTATGTTATCTCAGCAGTAGTTTTCATGCACCTCAGGCCACCTCCTGTTCAATAATCACCAAGGTCTCAATGCTGTCCCTGGCTCCATGTTGACTCAGTCCTGCTGAGACAGTCCAGGATTGGGTCTGCTCACACTACAGCCTGGACGTGCACTGCCATCAGCTTACAAAGGCAAAAGCATTAGTACAAAGGGCCAAAATCTACAATCTCTACTTAGCACTTCTGAAATCAATAAGAGCTCTTGTTCAGATCTGACCTTTAATCAAGCTACACAGGACAACAACAACAACAAAAAAAAGAAAACAAAAACCAAATAACAGAGCCCAAAGATTACTAACAAGCAGTGCTGGTAAGTCTCAAAAGCCTAAGGAACACTCTTTGGAAAACAACAAATGGGCAGGATAGACCTAACCCAAATATTTGGCATGACTATAACTCTGTAATGCAAGCTCAGCAGAGCAGACTTTCTTATTTGCAGACATGTTGAAAGTCAGCTCCCTCTGCCATCTAAACTGTACCCACTTGAATGAACTGGCAATGAGATGAAAGAAAGAAGGCTCATGGAAGGCTTGGAAAATAAATATTGTATTTAATTCTACCTGAAATTAGTCACTTCTTCAGCACCTGGGAACACTTCCTGTCCTCCTGAAATCATGGCAAGGCTTTCACTGCCAAGCATCATAAAGATGGCATTCACAGGACTGTCTCCACACATGCTTTCTAGTCTGAGATTTCTCCTTTTCTGCATACAGTTCAGATTCACTTCACATGGCAGAAGTGACCATAACAGTTTAGACACACCAGTAGTCTTGTGGTTGTACATCTAGTGCCCAGCCACAGTTCTTACTAGATACCATAGAGAGACAAGCTTAATTTCTGCCTCTTCCAAAGACTAACATTTCAGCCTTCCATGCCACTGCTTTTCAAAATAAAGCTTTGCCCACAGCAAATGACTCCACTTCTGTTTTTGTGGTGCAGCATGTGATGTTCAGGACTTTGAAGACCATCAGCAGCATTCTCCCATTCTGTGATTCTAGCAATGCATGACCAGCACCTGCCCATTTGTGAAACACTCCTGCTGCTTAAACTCCAGGAGCACTAAGTGAACTTGGTGCAAATTAATCCTTGAGTCCAACTGCACACAACTGTCAGAAGGTGTGTGGACACTGGTGTCAAATGTTCTCAGGACTGGAAACACCGAGGTGAGCTGTTCTTAGCTCGGTGGGCCCATGACTCGTCAGGACATCAAGGCAGAGATGCAACCTACGCTGGGCTCGTGACAGATCCATTGACATTTCCATGGATGCTATCACACAAGTCATCCATGACAGTGACATCTGTGTGCTATAAAGCGCAAAGCGGCTCAAGCCTTGTGGTCCGGTGACGATGGTCCAAGTACAAGTATGGTGATGCTGGCAGATTGACTACATCACTCTACCTCGTTTCGTCTGGTAAGCAGTAAGTGCTGACTAAGGTCGAGGCCAGCACTGGATGGCTGGAAACTTATCGTTCTCATGACTTCACGTCACACCCTTCTTGGTCTGGAGAGACAAATCCTGTGGAGACATGGAACTCAGAGAGGGATTGAGTCAGACAACGGACTCACTTCAAGAACAATCTTGTAAAAAACTGGGGCCAAAGAGCACCGGCACGAGTGGATATTTCCCACATTCCCTACTATGCACCAGCGCAGGGAGGATCTGAACGCTACAACGGTTTGCTGCAAACCACTATCAAAAGCCATGGGGGTGATCTTTGACAACTGGGAGAAACATTAGACAAGCACCTGGTTGGTGATAGTAGAGGTTCAGGAATCGAGCTGGACCTGCCCAATAAGATTTGATGCGAAAGGAAGCAGGTGATAGAGTTCCTGTTATCAGAGAAGAATCTGTTGGGCAAAGACGGTTTGGGTATTTTTTCTTCAGGAGAGGCAAACCTTCCGAGGGTGGTTTCTGTGAAGGTCCTGGTACAACTATTGGGTGATGCAAGAAAATGTGAAAATTCAGTGTATTCCACAAAGAAATCTAACTTTGGTGCGAGAGGGTTAAATTCAGAGTGTGCGCAGATACAGCATCGGCCAAGAGGAGAGTTCATGAGATCTACGGTGCCGAACCCTGAGCCGCCTGAGTCACCTGAGGTCCCTGATCCTTCCTTCGCTCATGAATGCAAGAAACCAGCTGTATTGCTGTTTTTCCTGAGATTTGATCTTTGAATATCTACATACGAGATAGCGGAATGGACTATGGTCTATAATCACCTAGTGTTGTAGATATTATTTAGATTAGATAAATGATAGTAGCAGCAATGGAATTGTTTAGAAGTGTGGACTGTGCTGGTTTGAAACTGTCTTTTTAATTTTTCCTAGCAATGTTCAGAACAGAGAAAGTGAAAGAATGTAAAAGTCACCTATTGGGTGAAAGACAGCAAAATAACGATTGTCTAAACTCTTTTCCTTGGATAGATAGAAATGTATAAGAACTATTACCCAACCAAAGTCGGCTCTCTGCACATTCTGCGTTCGTCATGGCGGGGCATTTGTGGGCTGTCTGGCTGCTGTTTCTTTTCTCTTCTGGCTGAAGATCCACGTTACTGCCCTTGCCGCTCCGTTAACAAACTTTCTGCTCTAAAATAAAACTCTGCTTCTGTCCAGGGGGGACGGGGGGGGAAGCTCCTGGGAGAGGGAGGCCCCTTTGGGAGGGTCCCTTGGGGGGAAGCAAAGGGAGATCGGTTGTGCTTTTTTGTTGCTTTGTGTATATTTGAGAATGTTGTGATTTTTGTATATTTGTACATATTCCTGCATTTCCTGGTAGATTTAGACTCTGCTTGTAAATACAGCTTTTCATTTGCTTCGAGACTGGGCTAGCCTGGTTATTGTCGGTGGGGGGGGAATTTCAGCTCACACCGACACAAACAGTTTCAACCTCTCACTGGAAATCCAACAGCTTCAGGAGAAAAAGCACCAAACAGTCCTGTCACTTGGAATTCTTAAATACATCACAGCAACAGGTAGCAGGAGATACCTCAAATACCAGGAGGGAGAAAACTGAGGCAAAGAGGAATACCATCAAAAATAGGAAACACACAATCTGAAAGACTCTTAATCTAAAGGTACCTTTAATAGCTATCCCCAGAAATCCCAATGTTCCTGTTCAAGGTAATGCCCACACTGACAATTAGACTGAAGGGAGATTCTTGATGGAAGAGTTGAGCTTGGAATTGTTACAAATCTTTGCATTTAGGCTTATGCTAAGTTAATGGACAGAAAAAGTAATCAAGGAATCACTTCTATTCATCTCTTTGGGTTATTCTTGCCTCAGAGTGCTGGAACAGACACTGCATTCCCTGTTTATTTCTCCCCAGAAAACCTCAAAGGATTGCCAGTTTGTTTCTACACTCCAATCTGAAATAAAAACAAGGATCCCACACACTACTTGAGCAGCATTTACGAAGTGACTCTATTTTGCAACGTTACATTAATATAGGCCTTCTATGCAGAGGCGCAGCAAACCAAACAAACAAAAAACCCAAAACCAACCAACCAAACAAAAGCAGGGATTACAAACTCCTTTTCTACTTTATGTCCTGGAATCATAGGGTTGGAAAGGACCTCGAGGATCATCTAGTTCTGACCCCCCTGCCATGGGCAGGGACACCCCCATGCTACATCAGGTTGCTCAGAGCCACATCCAGCCTATCCTTAAAAACCTCCAGGGATGAGATTTCCACCACCTCCCTGGGCAACCTGTTCCAGTGTCACACCACCCTCATGGGGAAGAATTTCTTTCAACATTTCTATTTTTGTTCCATTCCCTCTAGTCCTATCATTACCTGACACTCCTCCCCCATTGTTAAGAGAAGATAAGGGCTCCTTACCTCTGCCAGAGAGCAGACAGGAGGGAGACAAGAGATCAAGTTGGCCTTGCTGCCAACTCGTAAAGAGATAGCAGAATTATGGGTTTGAATAACAAAACCACAATTTTCTGGTCTATCTCTGGACCTTTCTGGCCCTATTGGAAGACTCAACTCTCAACTCTTTGAGGCACCAGCCTCAAACCATGACAAATGCATGATCCCACCAGCACTCTGCTCCTTCCCGACCAATTGGGTAGGCAAGACAATTTTCTAATATGAAAGCAAACAGCAGCAGAGATTTGAGAGCCATGGGTTAGTTGATTAGATGGGGCTGGGTGATTGTTTGGACTTGGAGGTCTCTCCAAACCCAGCTGATTCTGTGATTCTGAGATGTCATTCCAATACATCTCAGAAGAGCAACAAGAAAATCCAGCTCTTTTTGCCTTGTGCACATGACTACATCAGTCGTTTAGGAGCTGCACATTCATTTCCAAATGCCTTCTCTGCCACAGGAAGTTTCAATTAAATTAGTTATTAGACCAGATTAATTAAAGTTACACGATTTCTATACAGATGCACTTGGGTTTTGTTCAAGACAGTCTTACTTGCTTGATCTTTCTAATCGACCTAAGGAAAAAATCAATGTATGAGAGTTGATGCAACCTGTTGGTAGTTGAAGGATTCCAAATAATTTAGTTAATTTGGAAAAAACTTTCTCTGGTACACAAAGCCTACCAGAATTGGCATTTTCTCCTATCTGAGAACCAATCATTCGACTTGATAATGAGGAGATGGAAGGGGGGAACATCCCTTCACTCCATAGTATTAAATGACTAATTAATGTTTTCCAGGTAATATTTTAAGTGAGGAAAAGGAGAACTTAGATAACAACTCCTCAGAGCTTCAGGAAAACCTCCTGCCACACAAAATGGCCACAGCAGTTTAGCAAACACTATGAGCTCCCACAAGCTGCTCCACACAAGACTTAACACCAAAAGGTTTGCTCTAGTTTTGACTCATCTTCCCTCCCTTCCCACTCACATCCCACTAGATTTTTTAAGTGTTTACCATTTGGATCTTCCATTCAACATTTCCCTCAGGTTTTCCTTGTGTCTGCTACACTCATTCCTTGTCCCCTTTAAATCCTCTCTTGTCTTTCTCTCCCTTTGTGTCCTGCCTACTCCAACCTCACTTTTCCCATTTTCTCTCCAAGTCCATTCCCAGGCACTTGTAAATGTGACTGCTCATCAGAAGCAGAAAAGGAAAACCCAAGCATCAAGGGAACCTTGCTGCCTAGGCCTAACCTAAAATAGACTGACACGGGAGCAATTAGAATGCAATTTTATGTAATAAGATGATTTATTCATTAGTACAAGGGAGGGATAAAAGCTTACAGCTGATGAGAGAAGCAGGTTTGTTACAGCTGTCAGTTCCACCAGCAAAATGTATTAGTCATTTAATTACTTTTCTTTAAAAAAAAAATACCAAAAGCATCCTATAATTACATGTATATGCCCTTCCTTAGAGAAAGAGGCTTTACAGAGAGTTATCTGCAACAATTAAAGTGTCATGAGATGACTGGTCTGTCAGTGAGTTTGATTGACCCATGTATTAACAAGCCTTTTTTGTTTTAATATTGGACTCAAAATACCTATCTACTTCTCCTTAGTAGGAAGGTTAGTAAGCATCAGGTACTTCAAGCACACTGAAAGAGATTTACACATTCACAGGGTTTCTTTTCAAGGATAGCTGCATTAACAGGGGTCAACTCTTCAGCTCTCATTTCTTTCCTGCTTTCAAAGCAATCTCAGCTTAGAAGTCTGGGTACCAAGATCTAAAGCACTTCTGAAGTTGGATTTCCAGCACTGGTTTGTCCCAGCAAAAGATCACCATGAATAACATCTGCATCATTGATGGCATGTGGAAGAGAATGAGAACCTCAAGGATTTGGTTCATTATCTCACATAGTAGCCCTAAAACCTGAGACTGTAGAAAGTAAAGAGCACCTGGCACCCAAGCCAGGGTAAGCAAGCACATAAACAGATATGCAAGCTGAATCAGTTCACCACAATTTTAATTGTAATGTATTTTTTTCTATTCACAGCATATGTACATGAGATATCTATCTACTCACACACTTGTGGTAGCTGTGGCATGCCCCTAGTTGTTCACATCATCTTGGGGAATATTAAATTAAAACACCAGCTTTCAGGTTAGTTACAATCATATAGCTGTCTGCATCTTTATCATCAGCAGAGTTAGAAGACTAAGACCTTGTATGCAAAGGGACTTTGCCCTATCATTTTCTGACTCCTGGAGAAGAGCAACTGAGCTGAGTCACAGCATGAAAAAGTGGTGGATGCAAGGGCATACACACATGCACACACGTGCAGGTTTTAATCATCACCCCCAGGAGGCTCCACTTATTTCACACAGCAACACTTTGAGAAAATATGAGGATGCAAATCTCTTCTCTGGCATGGAAACCAACAACTACAAACACACACCCCCTTTCCAACAGGCATATTACACACTTGTTAAAGGAGACAGTGAACTGGTAACTGTGGCTTGATTGCTGTCAATGGTGCAGGTGAACCATGGATGAGACCTGACGCTGCAATGAGAATGTTCTGCATCTTTTAAGTGACTTGTTAAAGAAAGTAAGGTTGGAGTAGATACCTGGACATTAATAGAGAAGCCTTCTGTGCTGATACTAAAAAATGAAATGGTGCAGTCCTGTAAAGCTGCATTTGCATGAAAAATACCTAAAGACACACAATGGGAGCAAGGGACTCGGTGCAGAGGAAGACAAGATTAAGCAAGACAAGATGCACAGACTGCAGACTGAAAACGAGATTGAGATAAATCATTACACTAATGAAAGTGGAACAACTCCTTTTCCACCCTGCTCCTACATGGGGCAGAACATTCATTGGCACAGAGGAAACAGCACAGCTGAGGTGAACTGATCCATTAACTGCATTTGAAAAGGATGCTGAAATTTAGCCAAGGAAGTTCATGCCAACACCACCTCCTTTTGCTTGTCCCATAGATGGTCACACACCAAATCTAAGTGGTGTTAATGAGCTAAACCTAATCTGCAGAAAACACTGGCACTGATCTCTGGATGATCGTTGTCTATGCCAATACAGAACATTTTTAATGGGAAAAGACAAATCTCAAAATTAAAAAGATATCAGTAATAGAATATAAGCTTATGCCAAACAGACTAATTCCCAGTGCATTTGGGTATTTTGGCCTGGCACTGCAGTAAGAAACTTGGCATCTCACTGTAACTCAGAAGAATTGTCTCCTCACTTCCACATTTAAACCAGTCCAGAAAAAGAAGATGGAAAGTGCTCAAAAAGCAAAAGAACAACAACAATAAACTGCCTCACAAAAACAAACAAAAAACCCACAAATCAGAACAACAAAACCCACAAAAAAACCACCCCACCACATAAACAACAACAAAAAAAAACCCTGCAAACACAAACAAAACCAAAATACAAACTCACTGTCAACACATCAGAAGCTTTCAACTTTTTACATGATTTTAAGTGATTATAGGCAAATCTTTTTCTTCAGCCTTTCTCTTATCGCAGAATTATTTGGCATGGGAGGTGTAAACCATGAGGCAAGATTTCACTCCAGTGCTGGAGAACACCCTAATGAATATACGGACTATACAAAAATTATTTAACAGGAGACTTAAGTTTTGACAATTTTTTTAGTTGTGAGAGAACTAAAAACCCACATTTGAAAAGCTGGCAGCTTTTCAGTAAGTTTTTTAATAATATTTTCAGAAGTCAGCGTTCCTAGGTCTTTCTTCTCATCTTTCCCTAGTCCAATAAAGTGATGAACATTAAACATTTTGAAGTACTTTCAACTTACCATATGAACAGTGGACTTGAGAAAATAATCTCCAAAACTCCCAAGTATTCCCTTGGGCTTTTTAAAGGTCTGCATTCAAATAGGTCTACCCTTAAGTTTTCACAACTCTAAATTAAAATGTATAGAATTGCTTTCGACACTCAAATTGGCATTAACTAGATGCATTCCCCAAACAACAAATCAATAACATACACCGTTTGGTACATAAAAATGTTTCATGGCTGTGCTTTGGCAATAGAGTTCTCTTAATATGACTCATTGTAAACATCTTTTGAAGCCATTTCTCAGATCTATGCCCTGCCTCTAGTAGTTCTAAGTTAATGACAGCTTAGTAAGAGACAACCTTCTCTCCAATACATTTAATGGAAGGCCAAAAGAAAGAACCCATCAGCAACAGCAGGACAGGTAAGAGCTTCCAGAAGGCACAAAGTAGAATTATACTGCTGTGGGAATACCAGCTACCTGGCTATCTTGCTAACAGGCATCAGAAAGCCCCCCCAAAGACCCAGCACAGATGGGGAGAGGGCAAGGACACAACTGAGAGGCAACAGGAAGAATCCTCCTACCCATTGCACCATTTCAAGGCTTCTGTTGGACATAAACCCTCACACAGCTAATGAACTCTGACAGGGAATTCCTTTCACTTAAATGGTAGACCTTGGAGTAATTTATCATGGTTTGGGGAGTTCTCCACAAGCAATGGGATCAATTGCACTGAAGGAAAGAGTTTAGTTTCCAGTAATCATTTGCATTTCACTTTGCTACCCTAGAGTTAGCATTTCTTCACATTTAGTGAAATCTCAGTAGTGCATACTTTCAAGAACTACAGTCCTCTTCCTTTCTCATTGGTCCATCAAATTCCACTTCCATAAAGAGCAAACTTTCAGAAATCTGTCTTAAATGAAAGTTTAGCTTCATGTTTCTTCTGCCCTTTAATTTTAGGGGCATTTCTTTACATGCTTTGCTTTTTTCACAAGATCTTTTTCCATGTCGTGTAATAACAGAGACTTCCTCAGTGTGCTTGGTGAAGGCTCTATTATTTCAACAAACACCATGCAGTAAGAGTTAGATCAGTAGTAACTTTAAAGAAGGATACTTTCAGTCCTAAACATGATGCCCCCTGCCTGTCTCTCCAAAGATATTTTCCTCCTGGTTTCCATTAATGGCACAAAAATTTCCACCATCATTTAGGTTAAACTAAACTTTTTTTAAACTTTTTTAAAAGTCCACAACAAACTTTACATGAGCAACATTTCATCTTCAGTTCCAACCAAGAAACAGTGGATGACTAACAAAAAGCCACCAAATTCACATGACATTGCCCAGATATTGCCTGGATACACCTAAGGCAAACCTACACCCTCCTCCTGTACTAAGGAGAAACTGATTTTAATATTTTCCAGGAAATGACAAAGCCTTTCTTGTGCATACTTAATTTGGGAACTACTACAGGAGTCATGTAAATGCCCTAGACTAAAAGAAAACATACATGCTCTCACCCATACTCTTCCAGTCTGAGTCAGCAGCAACATAATATTCCTGTGCTGAAAGGAAAACACTCCCAACTCTCCAACACTTTTTTTATCCTCAATGAAACTTCCGTGTAGTAGACCAACACACTGATTTAAAAAGAGGAAGAACAGAAGGTAGCCAGGCATTCTTTCCCCATGGCAAATGAGACATAAAGGCAGTACACTCTAAACAGAATGTTTCCTGACAGGATGAGACATCTGTGGGCATTTGCAGCCTTGTATCCAAACAAAGATTGGTATTTTTCTAATCATATACCCAGAATACTCTGGCCACAAAGAACAGTTACTGCTTGCAGCAATGCATTTGACAACTAGGTAAAGGTATCAGGCCTCTCTATAAAATAAGTTTAAATGGTTTAAAACTGATTTAGAGATGTACCAAACAAGACTTTACAACTGATAATGCCTATACTGAAATCATCCTTGCAGGCAGAACCTATCACTTTGAGTGCTGCAAGTCTCTGCAAATGTCAAGTTGTCTGACACAGAGCAAGTCATGTGTGTGGCTTCCAGTGAAAAGGCCAGCGACTTTTTAAGCTTCCAGGGCTGGAACTGTAGATACATCCTGACTGCATGCAGTTAACACAGCTCTCCTTTCCCTACCATCTGCAAAAGAGAAATTCTGATCCAAGTTTCTACCATTTAATTCACCCAATTCAAGATATTCCAAGTTCATACATTTTTTTTCTTGATGAAACCAACCTAATAGTGATGGCTTAAGGTAAAGTGAAACATTAAAAAAAGTTGCAAAAGACAAAACTAAGTAGAACAGAAAAAAAATGTTATCCAGCCCATCTTCCACTCCATAGCAGTTACACATACCCATTCTATTCCTGCCAGATAGTTGCCTTATCTCACTGCAATATTGGAGGCTTCAGCATCCCTAAGCCATACATTCCAGTGCTTAACTATGCTGAATTAGAATGGTTCTTTCCCTACTGTTTAACCTTAACTTCTTCGCTATAAAAATCAACCTATTAATCCCCAAAGTGGCGAAGTTAAAGTAACTCCATTCTGTTCACTTCTATTCTAGGCTTTTACCTCTTCAAAGACTTAAAACTAGCCCTTTCTTTTCCCAAGACTTTTTTCTAGCTTGCAGATCCTGGTTTGTAGACCTCTAACTTCCTCATACTTCTCCCTGAATTGTCTCTGATGAGTATTTTTTTTCTTGATGCGTGATGTCCAAGTCTGTAAAAAGCACCCTGGTAAAGAAAAACGGTATCCTCATTATTTTACTGAAAAGACAAAGAGTAGCACTGAAGTCACTAGAGATGTTTTGAGTCCCCAGAAATCCTGTCTTTTGCAATTGATTTACTCTGAAGTTGCTTGGCTTTTAACTTGATAGATCTTACTCAACCTTGTTTCGAGGCCACAGTGATAACCAGTGCATGGTCAAAAGATAGGATGTTGCACATCTTGCACAGCAACTCTTGCAAATGAAAGTGAGTTACCCTACTAAGATTTATCAAAACTACGAAAAAAAGCAGAGCTACTAAATGCTGTCTGACAATTGATGGATCATTCACAGAATTTACACAGCTGTTCTAATGGCACAGTTAAACCATTTGTTCACAGAGTCCCTCAAAAAAAAAAAAAAAGAGACAAGTGAATGAAACGAAAGCTGGGAAGCAGCAGTCCTAGAGGAATCTAAATACAGGTATCAGAATGCATACATGAAACCATCCTGTACATCTGTTCTGAAGGCTGGGCAGATGCGACAAAAGGGAAGCCTGCAAACATTTTACAAAAATAAGGTTTGTTTTGGTGAAAAGTGCCACCTCTTGGTGGCACATGATAATTATATTTTTACTTTGTCAAGCCTGTGCCTACAGCCAATATGCCAGCACTTTTAAGCTTATATGATATTTACCATAGCATAAGCTTGGAAGTTTAGCAGCAACTGAAGGTATTGAATTTTTAATAATGGCCACAGGTACAAAAATGTTGCTCATACATTCATATGCCTGTAAGTTGTTTCTCGTCGCTACACGGGTTCCTGAAAAAGCAATGAACATTACTACAGCAAATTCATCCTGCTGAATAATGCAAGTTCTGACTTATTAATGTATCTGTCTATATTGTTGAGATACTAGATGTTCAGCTTAAATATGTTTTAAATTAATGAGTAACTTAGGAGTTACAACGCTGTGAGCCTTAGTATGCTGCTTGCTTAGCTTGACTTAGCATTAGTACCTGGATTTGCTGAAGCCTTAGGCCACAAGATATAAACCTCCTCTAGGATTTACTTAACTGTACCCACCAAGTCAAAACAGGGCCTCCAGAATCAATGTAACTCAAAAGATAAGGAGGCCTCAAGGCTAAAACCATAACAGCAGCTGCAGCTAGCCAAGAGAATGGCGTGATGCCTAAGAGTGAAAGAACCCAATAAGGAGTCAGAGGGTGCTGGAAGATCTCAGGCCACAGTCATAATTAGACCAAAGTGTACATGAGGATGGCACAAAGAGCAGATGCTCAATCTCTAAGGGTTGAAATACCCATGGATTTCTTTGTGTGCGATCTGTCTCTGGAGGCACCCAGCTCCAGCTGACCCTGCTAATGTAACATTCCATTAAATTATTTTTATACAATTCCAGGCCCGAGACTCTACTCCAGGTTTGGACTGCACTTCTTTAACATATATGAAGAGTGGTCCTTTCTGCAGAGCTTTTCAAACTTAATTTTGAAGTTAGTAGGTTGCTGGCATGGCACCTAAAGAGAAGAGACATTCCAAAATTAAATCACACCTCTTGAGTGCAAGCTCTTTAAGCTGCAAGTGAACCCACAGAGAGCAATGAAAAGATTTCGTTTTCTCAAACTGAAGTAGGTATTAACCATTCAAGGGCCTGACAGCACTGACTTAATTAAATGCTGACTGCTTACTGCTTGGGTCAGCCCAAGATCGCTCTGTCTGTGCACTGATCTATGCAGCAGGTCACCTTCAGCAAACGAACAGATGCACCTCAAAACAACTTGTACAAAGCACTCATTTTTGGTTAAGGCTGTGGTTATCTGATAATCTGCATGGCTTCATCAGCAAGTGCTCCACTGAGGCACGAGAAGTTGTTTCACAGATTTAAGAGGTCAGAAGGACACATTTACTATGTATAGGCAGGAACAATCAAATCTGCATTCTCTCCTATGACTGGAGTGAAACAAGAAAATTCTGCCACCTTACTGTTGAGCTATTTATCTGATTACATACTAAAAAAAGAAATGAATAGACTTATGAATCATAAAATGATACTAACAGCAGCAAATGATGAAATTCATGACTCAGGCTACTAAGATTACCATGTTCCAAAATACACTACTTGCCTTTCTTCTATTTATTCCTTTGCAGCTAGTATAATTCACAGTTGCCATCAATTAAATGACAGTAGTACATGGAACTTCTAAAAGGCAGGAAATGAATTGTGATGTTGAGCCAAAAAGCAAATACAAGTGTCAAAAGGTTAACTTTATAAATGCCCTGAGGCATGGTTTTAAGATATTAGTGCAACATGCTGGTCTGCCAGTATGCTCTCACTAGAAAATGGTTCATATTTTCAGTAAACCAAGTTCAGCATTTTGGCCCATCTAACAGCACTAGCAGGCTGCTTCCTCCTACTGTGTTCTTACAAAGGACTAAAGCAGCATCTTCTTGTAGAGTTAGGACTGTCAGGAAATAATACTGTCTTCCTGTGCTTCAAAAATGGATGGTAGGTATAGACACTATCAAGGACTTTTCAGATGTACTGCTTACGACAAGTTGCAATGCACGTTTCTTAAGCTTCCTATCAAAATCTCTCTTTTCTTAGGGAGACTTTCACTGAAACAGAGATACCCAGGAAGGAAAAAGTAATGTTCAAACAAAGCCACTTCAATCTTCAGTGGGAGCAGATAACTATTACAAAAAAAAAAAAAAAAAAAAAGGGGTTTCATCCTGTCTTTAAAGTTTAGCTACTTCCCTAGTAAAATTGTAGGACAATACACAGCACACATCACAATAAGACTAATTATTAAGTTGGAGGAAAAAAGGCTGCTCTGCAGCAAGCCTCTACAGCATACCAGAACCACAGAAAACATCCAGTTGGAAGAGAGCTCAAAGATCACCCATTCCAACCCTCAACCCAGAACTGAAGGGTAAACACTAAATCATGTCCCTAAGCGCCAGGTCCACACGCTGCTTAAATACTTCTGGGTATGGTGACTCCACCACTACCCTGGGCAGACCATTCCAATGTCTGATAACCCTCTCTGTGAAGAAGTATTTCCTAATATCCAGCCTTAACCTGTCCTTGTGCAGCTGGTAGCCATTTTCTCTAGTCCTGTCACGTGACACTCAAGGAGATGCTGGCCTCCTCCTTGCTCCAGCCTCCATTCAGGTAGTTGTAGAGAGTAATGAGGTCTCCCCTCAGCCTCCTCTTCTCCAGACTGAACACCCCCAGCTCCTTCAGACACTCCTCAAAGTCCATGTGCTTCCAGCCCTTCATGAGCCTTGTTCTCCTCTGGACACACTCCAGCACCTCAGTGTCCTTCCTGTACTGAGGGACCCAGAACTGCACACAGTACTTGAGGTCTGACCTCACCGGTGCTGAGTATAGGTGAGGTCACACCTCAGCAATCTGTTCCTGCTGGCCACAGTGTTTCTAATACAAGCCTGTTCTATGAGGGGAAAGGAACAACGAAAAACCCAAACAAATTTCAAATAAAATCACTTCCAGTTCCAGCAGCCTCCACCTGCATCTCCTGACACTGAAGTCAGCAAGCTTTTACTTTGCTGCACCCATCTATCACAGCAGCTCAACCAAAGCATCTTCAGTCTATCTGCTCCAAATGAATTCTCCCAGTTTCTCTCCTGACAAGAGACTAAATCGATTCTGTACACTGAAAAGTGAGGTACTTGCACATAACGAGTCCTCTGAGTTTTGCTAGCTCTATACACTTACACTGTATGTCAATTTTATGCTGCACAAGGCTTCTTGCATGTTTGCTCAGTGTTTCGGCTGGTAGGACTTGCACAGCTTGCAATTTAACACACTTCAGGCAAATATGGCATAAAATTTGAAATGTGCTAATCACCACTTAAAATCCTTCTATCAAAGCACTCAAAGGACTGTCTACTGGGTACATAACTTGAACTCTCCTTCAAGAGTTGCCCCTGTGTCTATTCCACTCCTGCCTTGGCAGTGCAAGGTGGGGGGAGGGAGCCAGCAATAACTCAATCCACCACAGGGTACATAAGGCAACATTATCAAAAACCTGAACTTCAGAGATTTTCAGGTTCTGGTAGTAACAGAGACTGCCTTTCAGAGCAATAGAGTAACCTTATCACCAGAGTGAGGACAAAGAACAGATAGCTGTTAAGAAGTTGGTTAGAAAGGGAAGCTGCAGCAATGCATGGAGGACTTGGCAAGCCAGAGAACATTACAAATGTTCTCTCAGGCCCTGTCTCAAACTGAATAGCAGCCACTCTGTTACCATGGGTATTCAGGTCTGGCAGGACAGCTGTGCAACACAACCTCAAATCATCCCATTTTGTCAAGGCCTCCAGCAAGTGAAAAAAATTATAAAGGAAGTCAAAGCAACAAAATTACCACAGAAAAGGCTGAAACAGATCTGGTGATGCTAAGACTGTAATCTACATTTAATTTCAATGGAAAGGCTGCCTCATACCTTGACACTCACACATTGCACCAAAAAGTTTCAAAAGTTTTATTGCAGGTTGGGGGTTGGGGTTTTTAATTAAAAAGAAAAAAAAAATCCACCTCATTTGCTAGGTTCCACATGTAAAACCATATTACTAACAGCTGCTGAGATTTTGAAGAGACTGCCTTTTTTTTTTTTTTTTTTTTTAATTGAGCATACATGGAGATTTCTGGTTCCTGAAAAACCAAGGTCAGCAGTTAGGTAGATTAAGAAGTACACTTTAGGTGGCATGGATTCTGGAGCATAAACACTAGGCAAAGATTTATTCTAATCCACATAACACAGCATAACACAAACCATCAAGTTAAGTCTTCTAACCTCAGCCAAGCATTTAACATTAAAGGTAGGCTTTTATTAACAATGAAAGATTACAATCAGTATTTGGAGAGCTAAACTTTATTTTCACTGACCAAAAACCCAAATACCATTCTTATGCAATGAAAGTATTTATCAACACCAACCAAAAATTCTACATTCAGAAGTATTTTTAACAAAGGTTTTGTTATCATTGGTTACATGGGCCATACTCTTCACCTGGCCCATGCGAAACTGGAATCACATCAACTCCCAGGAAGCAATCATCCCTCAGCACCTGCTCAGCACTCAGTCTGGTAGAGCAGAACAATTTCCAGAGAAGAGATTTCACTCTATCATCCTGCAAACAGAGGAAGAATTTCTCATCAGTAAGCAAAACACAAGTCAATTACAAGTAATAACCAGTTATTTGATGAACACATCTTTTAAGTGCTTAAGGCCCAAAGCCCTCACAAAAGGTTGTATTGTAGCATTCCCAATGGTCAGCAGCACTTGACAGTCATAGCGCTCATCAATAACTAAATGAAAGCAAGCATTCTGCACCAGGTCTGTCACTCTGGTGCCAGCAGATACAGACCAGCATGAGTAGTTACATTATTTCAAAATGTTGATTCACTGAACTACTATGAATTAAGAGAAATTCTGAAGTTGGTCTTTCTACTGAGGAGAAACAGAACAGGTACTATTTGCCTTCTACACCTTCATCTTCTAATTTCTATCCTATTATCTCTCTACAAAAGCATAAAGTCAAAAAGGAAGAAGAACACTGAAGTAAAGGACTCTCAATCAACAGTAGCTGTTTTGCTATTAACCCATCACTTACACTCAGGCTCTTTGGATTTATCAGAACAGATTACATGTCTAGATGCTTAGCACATTAACAGTGGTAGAGTCCATACACCCAACAGAAAAATACAGCTGCTCTACATATGCATAAACATCGGCTGATAAGGGAGGAAAATCCACACACTGTATTTGGAAAAGGGGACAGCATCTAGATTACCAAAACTCAATGGAAACAGAATCTTTCCATCAGAAGGCTTGCTTGTTCAGTCTCCAAAGCAGCAACCCTCTGACCAGGGTCAATAAAACAGCAAAGCATGAGTAAGCAACACACCTCTCACCTATCCTCATGTCACTGGATAGAAGAACCATTGTGGTGCAAAGGAATGTAGGCAAGCAGTGAAAAACCTGAAGCAGGAGCAGGCAACCAATTGCTAACCTTCTCACTAATTATCAGAGTGACTCTGAAGAATCCCTAAATAACCTGAAACCTGGGTGAAAAGAGATCTGAGAACTGTTGATCTTACAGAGATATAAAATACTGTAAAATATTCACAAAGGATTTTAAATTCTCAGAGAAAAATATAAGAATTCAAACATGTGCAGGAGTGAACCATAACTATGCACTAAGTGCAGAAAGTCTGAGCATTTCATGAGATTGAAGAGCTTTGTACTTGTGTATTGACTGACACTATCAAATGTCTGTCAACAGCATATATTCCCTTCTGACTGTCTTCTCACACTAAGGAAACTGAAAAATTATTCCACAAGAATTACTGCTATGGGACAAGGTTTCATCATGTTTACTCCATTTCACTGTGTTTGTTCTTTTTTTTTTTCCCCCCCAAACAGACAAAACCGGATGCTGAAACACACTGATCACTGAAGTCCAGCTTGACTAAGTGAATGGCTGCAAGACCTTATCTCTAAACTTCGCTTTTTTCTCAAGTTATCTAACATTACCTAACATTAATACTGCAGGTTTAAAGCTTCTTTTCCCATGGTAATTTTACATTTGCTGAAAACAACAAATATTTTACTAGTTGCAAGTGTGCAATTCCTCTGGGCACAAGACTAAAATGGAAGGGAAATTATCAGCCTGTCAAGAGCCTGCAGATGGGCATGGAGATTAATTCTGAATAAGCTGATTATAGATAAAGCACTTAAAAACAAAATAGATTTTCTCCAAGAACTGGGACAAGGAATAACTGCCACAGGTCTGAAAGATTCCCCAAGACACAGCTGAAATGTATTTATTAATATTTCTTAGTAAAATCCTCAAGTATGCTTCTGTGCACTGCAGGCAGTAGGGACTGCTTTCCAGTGGACTCTGGTGGTAGGTACACAACACATGCACACACACATCCAGGATGCATCCTCAAAAACTGCCAACAGCAATACATTGATGATATTAAATAGTTACCTGTAAAGAAGTTGCTCCTCTTGAGACCAGAGCTAAACATTAAGAAAATTCTTGTGGCTTTTACCTTCTAAAACATTCATATTATTTTGTGCATGCTATTTAGAATGATCCAAATAGTCAATTAAGAACATTTTCAACCCAGCACTTGGAATTAAATGCTTGAGTTTAAAAAAAAATAAAAAACTCAATTAACCACCTCTAAAGAAGACCATTCTAATTTTTCTCATCTGACAACATACCATGACAACTACATCCAGCTCAGGTGTTCCATCTTCTTTTACATCCAACTCCTGGTTTTGAGCACAAAGCTGTAAATGGAAAGATGCATAATGTGTCAAATAGGTGGGGTTTTCCCCTTTAAATTAACAAAACCAAACATTAGTCAATGGATTGTTATGGGAAAATGGCAAGGAAAGGCTTTTTTCCTAGTTTCACAGCAGGGTAAAACATGCAAGAGGCTCAAGTTCTCCTTACATACAAACAAGGGGAAAAACATTATCAGAAGAAACTTCGAGGGGTCAAAATAAACAAACTTTAAAAAATATGATTCAAAGTACACACTAAAGCTGTACATTTAATTATATAACCCTCTTTAAGAAATGCTGAGTAGTAAGTGCACTCTAACAGAAAAATGTGAATTCTGTACCCATAAAGAAAGTAAAGTTGCTCTTTACTATTGCCTAGAGCCATGCCTTAGTATAGCATTTTTCAAAAGTCTGACTGCAGGTTAAGCTGAAAATGCCTCTATTCTGAACAATTATTCAGCAAAAGGAAGCATGTGATTGGTCAGTGCTGGGCTCCTGTGACACCGATGGTCAGGAGACTTGAAAACCAGTCATGGAAGTGGCACTGCTGTTTAACGAGGAAGAACACAATTTCAGATATCTCATGTGAAAATGGCAACCATTGAACATAACACTAATACTTGAGCTAGACTTCCCCAGATAATGATCAATACAACACTAAGTTCAAGGTGAAGATCAGTTATATGTGGAGAAAAGTTTGTTTTGAGCAACTGCTTCCTGAATTGGGAATAAAACATAATGAAGAGTGACTTTCATAGGAACCAGTTTCATCTTCTCACTACAGTGACAGCTTACATTTCTGTTAAGAAGTGTTTTTAAGATGCTACAGCACAGAGGTGCTTGCTGAAGCCATCACTGTGCTGCTAACACAACTGCAGTGTTTCCCAGGAAGACCCCTGCGTACCTGGAGCTCCAACTGGTAGTCAATGAACCAGCTTCAATGTATCAATTGCTCATGCAAAATAATTGCCTGGGAACATCAGCACTTGCTGGGTAGCTTGTGGCTTTTCAGTTCTGGGAGATGTCAAAGGTTTCCCACTCAGACCACATGGCACTGACACCATGAGTTACAGAGGCAGTAGTACAGTGTGAGAAGGCAAAAAGGCTGTGCAACACACCACCTAAGACAGGCAAGTAAACTCCTTTCTCCTCCCTGGCATAACCCACTAACAATCAAAACACACACTAATAAAAAAAAAATCTCTATCTAATCACTGATGCCAGTAACAAAACACATGACAGCCCCATGGTTTCCTTCATCTTCCCTCTCTTATCCAGGTAATTCCTCAGGGCCAAAAACAAACACACACAAAACCAAACAAAAAGAACAAAAAAAAAAAAAGACAAAGAACAAATACTACAGCACGAAGAACAAAAGCATAAATTCTGTTCCTATTACTATACAAATCACACTCTATACTTCACAGAAAAATGCAGTGGGGCAGTGGGTCTTCTGCCCATAACCACACCTCCCATTTATTCCACTCCTAACAATCAAGTGAGGTGAAAAGATCAAGAGTTATTTTGCCAAGACGGTTCTAAGCAGAAGTTGGAGATATTTGTTATTCTAAGCCTGCTCTAGGTCCACAATATTACTAGAGACTCTCCCACAAGCCATAACATACCCAGAGCAGAAGGCAGCCATAAGCATACATGTCAGAGGCTGGAGAAGCTGGCTCTCCCATTTTCAGTTCAGGAGAAACTAAGCTCAGGGTACCGATGACCATACTGTTAGCAGTAGCACGCTGTTCCTGTGGGGAAAAAACTGTACTCATAATATCATGCACAACTAACACCACATTGGAAAAAACAGAATCACAAATATTAAAATATCACTGGCAATATTTTGGAGAACTTTAGTTCTGAATTTCATTTCTGATGACTTTCCTATTTTTTTCTTCTCTGTCTTTATGATCTTTACCTGAAACTAGCTGCTTCTTCCCTCCTAGATGAGAGCATATTTTAGGACTGTCTGTTGTCAATATAAAAAGCTAGACCCTGGGTTTCCATCCCCCTCCATGATAGCAGCCAGAACTAGCTATAACCAGACTGGAAAAGACTAATCTCTAGATTGCCAAGAGTACTTGGCAATACATCAGTTACCAGCCCCACTCATGCATTTGTTATCCTGCAGAAAGTACAAGCACTGAACAACAGTGACTCCCCTATGGAGAGGGCACAAACTGGATCCAGGGTATGAACCATGAGGGGAACTTAGCCCATAACTGCAGGAAGGTCTAAACATAGGGATAGCCTTCCTCAGCTCTTGCAAATTTCACAATGACACCACCTGTACTGAGCACAACCTTTCTGAAAATTCATCTGTTAAGTAATTTTTAAAGCATTTGTTCAGCACATTGTGAATTGAAATTTATTTCAAGGGAAGCGCTTTGCTGCCCAAACATTTGACACTAATCAGATTAACCGCTAATGTATTTCCAAAGCAGAAATAAGGGTTCTCAATGAAATTTATTATATTTATGTTTACTAACAGCCATACTAGACACAGTATTATAACATATATTATTAATTAATAAAAAAAAAATTAACAAGCCCTCTAGCACAGAAGTGTTTTAGCTCAACCAACTTGAGATTAGAACGTCAAAAGTTGACTACAGAACAGATACCATTACAGGAGACTTTGCTGTGTAAGCACAATGAATAATAAGAACATAGCTTATACTAAAAAATGCTAGATTTTCCCATAACAACTGTGAAATTCTCTGCTACTGAAACTGAGGACTAAATCAGAAGTAGACATAAATAAAGAAGTATGTATTCAACATGTAAAATCCTGTTAATTTACCAAATACCATGACAGACTGAAACACATACTTAGAATCCCATCCATCAAAGGCACAGACTTCAAACGAGCTTCACCAACCCTTCCTCAAAGGTGAGGTCTTACTCTGCTGACGCTGCTTACCATTAAATATACAAAAACAGAGTCAAAAAACAACTACTGCAACTTCTCTTTGTTTCACTGTTTTGCTTACCCAGAGCTCACACTCAGCAATTCTTCTGCCCTTGAAAAATTTCAACTGGAATCAAACTAGTCAGCCCTATTCAGAATACAAAACATGAGCCTCATCGCTATGCACAATGTTTATCAGTAAATCTTTTGAAATGCAAACAGTTGTCTGTTTTGATACATAATTTTGACTAGAGATTTTTTTTTTACCTCTGATTTTGTGAAATCAAAGTCTCCAACAATTCCTTGTTCACGATTTACAGCAAAAACATTATTTCCATGCAGAGATCCATGTACTATATTAGCTCCATGCAATGTTTGTAGACCTTGGGCCACTCCTTTCATGACTTTTAATGCCTCCTAATAACGATTTAATTTGGGTATTAATTACAAAGATTGATATGGAGAAACCAAAGCACAGTATCAAGTCATTTCCTGTTTAGAGCTAAGACTTTGAGGCTTTTTTAATGTTTGTATATATTCAAAGTTCACACAAATTCTGTAATTCTGTTTTACGAAACGTGGATTAATTCCCAGTAAGATTATTATGACTTGCACAGCAGCCAGGGGGAAAAAAAGAATGCAGTCACCAATTGACAAATTACAAACCTGAAAAAAAAAAAACTCAGGGAAAACAAAACAAATGCACAAAAAAACCCCAACCAACCAAACAACAACAAACCCAAAAATACACAAAACAAACTATACAACTAGACCTTTATGGATAGGTTCCAGTCAGCAAACAGAACTAGAGAGAAGACTTTTGTTGGCTTCTAGCTACAGCTTCTTGGGGAAGGGATGACTATCCAAAGTGCATACACATTGTGTGGGGAGGAAAGGAAAAGGAGAGGGATGAATGAGGGAAGGGAGGAGAAAAAGTAAAATTTACACACAGGGGTTCGGTAAAATTTCAATACAGAAATGCCTGTCCATGGATATCTGACACGTTCAACTCCAGTACTTTTAAAATGTACTTGTAATACAGCTGAGGCATTAAGTTCGCTAAAAGAAAAAAGTGTATTCAAGCAAAACCTTCTAGAAAATTATACACTAGTGCCTCAAAAGATGCTAAGAATACCAGTCCAGCTATTCTATGCAACTTCCTTTATTCACTGTCATCCACCAAAGGGAGTACAGTGATGAAACACAATCAGCACTGTAAGATACAGCAAAACATCAAGAGCTCAGTTCAGAAACATACAAAATAAAAAGCTGACAGTCTAAATAGTTATACTCACTTCTAAAGTTAAAGGTGTACCAGCCTGTAAAGCTCCCAGACTTGATCCTGGGTAGTACGGGACCATTAAGTACACCAAGGGATCAGACTTAACAAGAAGAAGAAAAGGAGAAGTAGATATGTTTCAAATATCAGGAATATTGGGAAGTTGAACACACATAAGATGTGCATAGATCAGATCATTATCTTTACTAAGTTGACAGGTTCTCTGAACTCAGAACTATTTTTCTAATTCAATGCTCCAATTTAATTAAGTTTTAAGTTTTAAATTAATTTTAATTAATACTTATATTAAGTATTAAGTTTTAAGGTCCAACTGCAAGTTTTTCAGCTTAAACCAGAGATCATAAATTTGAATCTTGCCTTGCAGAAAAGAAGGAACAACAGTTGCAGTAATCCAGACTTGTCCTTCTGCTGATTCCAGGCTCTGTGATACTTGGCAACTCTTTCAACCACTTTGGCTTCTGAGCTTGTATCTACAAAGTAACCCTCAAAAACAAAGCAGAAACTCAAGTTATTACTCCTAATGCTTGTAATATTGCTGCATTAAACTTTTTTTTAATTAAAGAAATGCATATTGTCAGATGCCAGCAAGTAATAACTTCTACTTCACATAAAATTCAATTCCAACTGTCACAGACTGTTCCTATATTTTCTTATTGTCTCTTAGAAAGCCTGTAAAAACAAATTTGGGAGTGTCTCTATTTTGAGATTTAAGTAAGCCAAGTCAAAGGCAAGAAGAATATATAGATCTATGCCTCTCATAATACTACAGCCCCTGCCTCCCCAGTTGCTAGCAGAGTGGTAGAGAAGCAGCACAAACGAAAAACAGCAGTTCCTGAATCTCTCAGCGAAATCATCAGCAAAAATAGCATCTGTAAAAAGAGGCAGTAGTAGTGAACAAGAAAAAAGGTCCACCAGATACCAGAATGAACAGACAGTAGAGGGGAAGCACTGTCCACCACAGCACTACTCAAAAGAAGGAAAAGTCAGTAGGTAACAGAAGCAATCCAGGTGGAAAACAATGATTTATGTTCTACGTGACCCGGCAAAAATACTTGCCATCAGAAAAGGGCTGCTAAACACAGGGATATGAAAGGAACAGCAGAGTTTATTCAGAACTTGCACATTGCAAAGCCAAGGCCTCACCTGCAGTGCTAACTGAAAGCCAGTGCCAACATTACCTTTAAAAGAACCTTCTGACCC
The DNA here is from genome assembly GCF_027791375.1 of Indicator indicator. NCBI lineage: Eukaryota > Metazoa > Chordata > Aves > Piciformes > Indicatoridae > Indicator > Indicator indicator. Next base: position 26,313,920 of record NC_072020.1, on the reverse strand, counting down.
TGAATTCCTGAACACACTGAAAGTCGCTTCGTGCTCAGTTCCTTCATGGGCTCAGCATCCAAAAGCTCTCGCTCCAGGCTACATGTCAGAAGTCCACCAGAGTTCTGAAGCATGTGCACACAGAAATATCCAGAGTAAGTGCATGGATTTAACACCCAGCAAGATTCAGAGGCTTCAACTCTCTCTTTTCTTCCTCAGTCAACTTAAAGCAGAAAACCAGTTGAGACATGTTAAAAAGTTACAGCATCTGTTACCAAGAAACTGGCCATGATGCAGCAGTTACTGAAATCATAGAATCACGTCATCTTTTTGGTTGGAATAGACCTTTAAAATCATAAATTCCAACTCTTAACCTAGCACTGCGAAGTCCACCAGTAAGCCAATGTCCCTTAGTACCACATTTTTATGTCTATTTAAATACTTCCAAGGATATTGACTGCACAACTTCCCCAGGCAGTCTGTTCCAATGCTTTACAACCCTTTCAGTGAAGACACTTTTCCTATTATCCAGCCTAAATCCTCCCTGGTGCATCTTGAGGCTATTTTCTCTTACCCTATTGCTTGTTACTTGGGAGAAGAGACCAACACCCACCTTGTTACAACCTCCTTTTGGGTAGTTGTAGAGGGCAACAAAGTCTCCCCTCAGCCTCCTTTTCTCCAGGCTAAACAATTCCATAAAACCACCCTCATAAAATTTGTGCTCTAGAGCATTCACCAGCTTCATTGTCCTTTGTTGGGCACACTCCAGCACCTCAAAGTCCTCCTTGTAGTGAGATCCCCAAAACAGAACAACAGTATTTGAGTTGCAGCCTTAACAGTGCCAAGCAGAAACATACACTCAATTCCCCAGTCCTGCTGTCCATGCTATTTCAAATATAAACCAGGGTATTATTGGTCTTCTTGGCCACCTGGGCACACTGCTGGCTCATGTTCAGCTGGCTGTTGACCAACACCCCAAGTTCCTTTTCCACTAGGCAGCTTTCCAGCAACTCTTCCCCAAGCCTGTAGTGCTACATGGGGTTGTTGAGATCGAAGTGCAGGACCTGGCATTTGTCCTGGTTGAATCTCATACAAGCCTTGATCGATGAATTCAGCCTGTCCACACCCCTGTGTAGAGCCTCCCCATCCTTAAGCAGACCAACAGCTCCTGCCTAACTTGGTGTCATCACAAACTTACTCAGGGTGCAACTTATCTCCTTATCCAGATCATTGACAAATATACTAAAGACAACTGGCCCAAACACTGAGCCCTGGGAAACACAAATACATTCTTTGTACATCTGCAAGAGGGGAAGAAGAAAGAAGACCACAGCAAACAACACTCAGGATATATGTCCCCCCAAAACTGTGCAGAGCACTGCTGGTGCAGAGCCTTGATAGTGCCTGAAACAGTAACTGAAAGAGCATTCAAACATCACCTCTGCTTACCATATAGTTCAGAATTCCTGCTTCTGGATAAAGTAGTGGTAACTCAGGGAACCATTTCTGTGCCAAATGAGCAAGCTTCTCCTAAACAAATGAAACAAAGCTCACATTGTTAGGCGAGTGGTTTCTGACATATATAAATACACACTGAATTTTGCAGTATGTACCTAGGACGGTCAAACATACACTGACCATGGCTATACCTCCTTCAACAACATCATTCAAAGTACCAGTGTCATTTGCTTTTTTTTCAAAAAAAAAAAAAACCCACACACACCCCCCACAAAAAAAAACCCAAAAAAAAGAAAAAACACACAACCACAAGCCACGACACACAAAAAAACCAACCAAAACAAAACAAAAAAACCCAAACAGCACACACAACCACACATGACATGACCTAGTCATAAGGAACCAGTTCCTTTTCTTTAAAGAAATAGTCTTTCCTCAGGAACTGGGCTTATACTTTCACCTGCAGCTCTTCTGGGTTGAGAACTTTACTCCTCTATGGAGAAGGGAAAGGGGAAGAAGGCCTTAAACTATCTTCAGAGATGAAACTGATCACCCTCCATGCTTTCTCTCATAAGTTTCACCAGAAAAGGGCCATCTTAACACTGAACACTATAAAAATCACACATTAAAGCAAATGAAATGCAGATGTGCCACACAGATGATTGTTTTAGTTACCTAAACAGTTTAATACTTACATATTCTTCTTGCTCCTTGGATATTTCCTGAAGAACTCTATTTCGCAGATCAGCAATTTCTTCTTTAATTCTTGTCATTTCAAATGCACTGTAGTCATCAGACTGCATTAGGCATACCAAAGTTAGTGTTTAATTCTCATTCTGCTATTAGACCAAGTAACCTACTGTATTCAGACTAACATGCAGCTTCCATATCAGTTCTGGAATTGAAACTATTCTCAGATGCCTATTTTATGCAATCTCCTCCCCGGAAACACAAGAGTATCTCTTAAAAATTCATCACTGAGAAAGGTGCTTCCTTTATTAACAGACTAACCATTTTAGCCCTTTGCCCTACTAGTTTCAAAAGTCAAAGAGGGTTGTTTTTTTTTTTCAGTAGCTGATCACATACAATCCTAACAGCAGTATCATTCATCTACCAACAATGCTAAGTTCCATAACCCATTCACTTTTTTCTCTCCTAAGCAGGCATTTTCCTCATGTTACCTCATTATTCAAGAATCCTTTTCCCAGTGGATTTCACTAGTGTGTCTCATTTTAAAATCCCTCTTGGAAGTTTACTGCCCCTTTATAATGCTTACAGAGAGACATAAAGGGTTTTTTTCCCCCCCTTAAGCATTAGACTAATTGATATGCACTCATATAAACATCACTGAAGCTCAGATAATACTTAAAAGTCTTTGCCTTTCTGAGGTGGTGTAGTGGGGAACCCTGAAAACTAGAACAGATGACCTCAGTCACCAAATAGGAGGTAAATGCATCACTGACAAGAGAAAACTTAAATCACACAACCCCCACAGTAAAAAATGCTGGATAAAACTGTTCATGCTGTGAAGAGCAACCATCACCAGAGGGATGTTAAAAGCACAGTGCCATGGCTGAGGACTGAACAAGAAAGTGGCTATGTACTGATTTTTTTTTTTATTTTATGTTCTAAGCCATTTGTGCTTGGTCTCAGGGCCCTGTAAAACTTCCTCAGTGAAAGGCAAAATTCAGGTCAGAAAACAAGTCATCACTTGATGATGACATATGTGATGTGATGACATATGTGATGACATATATAGTCATCACTTACTGTCAACAGATGCCGTTTCTAAACCAATTTAAAAAAAAAAAAAAAACAGACAAAACCACCAACACTGTATTGGTTTTATAGGAAAATATTTTCATACTTCCTCAAAGTTGTTCTTTTCAACCAGCTTGCACCTTAACTGGGCCTTTAAGCTTTTCACAGTCTTCTTAACTGATAGCAAGTTGTCAATATTGGGTCTTCTATTCAGCCATTCTTCACAATGCTTTTTGAGCTAGAAGGAAAATAAAACAAAGAAAAAGAGAAAGAAAAAAAAAATCAGCATGTGTTCAAGCACTCCACTTTTATATGCTTTAGTTCAATGCATTAGAGAAACTGCCTGAAGCCTGTCTGAATTCAGCTTCTCAGGGTCTTTCTCTACACAAGAGAGGATTCTTTTGTGTTTCATTCTAATGACGTTAACCGTCTGCCAAACCAACGTTCTACTCATAGCTCAATCCCCTGAAGTTAGTTACTACTCATTTGTAATGAATGTAGAGATTGCAGCTTCCACTGCTTTATTTAAATGAAATGAAGCATTGGCTGAGATAATGCACAACTGTAATTCTTAAGTCAGTCTCTCATCACCAATATACTCCTAGAATTTTCTTGTAAAACAACAAAAGATAATTTTTCATTAAGAGATGATGTCAGAAAGGGTTAGTAGTACAGATGAGCAAAGATGGAAATACGCAGTGCATATTCTCACCTCAACACCAGCTGAGTATCTGTTTTGTATGACAGTGATCATACTTTGCTCCTGTTGAACTTTGTGCGTAAGTTTATTGCAAGCACTCCTAACGATTCTCTTCTCTGCTTCATCCTGTTCCTGAATGGAATTTCACAGAAGGTGATTAAAGATTGAGGTAATTCTTCATTTATACACAACAATGTTTAAGATGTAAAACCTTTAGTGAGAAATTCCATTGTTAATGGAAAAAATAAAACCAACAGATTTTGTCTCTCTTCCTGAAGAGATTCTAAAAGGGAAGTTAGCAAGGCTAAGTTAATCCAATAGCTTCAATACAATTCAACTGATTTGTCTATGTAGGAGTCAAATCTCACATTCTACATGCTATGAAATAGATTTTAAGGATAGCACAGTTAAATAGCTATGAAGCATTAAAGCATGTAACGGTTCTTCTCAATAAGAGCCACTGGTTCTATCACAGAGAGAAGTCACAAGCAGACTAAAATACTGCTTTGTTGTTAGTATGATGCTACAAAAGACAGGTTCACCTTTTGCGGGCATGACCATTCTCTGGCACAGAGAAATACTACCAGTAAGGCAATAGCATTTGCCCCATACAAAACTAAAGTGAATAAAATCTCTTCATTTTCTAAAGAGCAGAGAAAGTAGATTTATCCATACACATTCACCCAGAGAGATAATTTCATACAAACTCACTTTTCATCACCTGTATTTTCAACACAGGCAACAAAACTCAGCACAGCTTAAAGAAAGCTTCTCTGCACATAAAGAACCAGTTTTCCCACTACTGTTTATTTAGGCCAGTCATGCAAACAGCTAAGTTCCTGTAACCCAAAGCTATCCTCTGACAGCTGCCTGGAAAAATCTCCCTTCTCTCTGTGGAGCAACCTAAATGACTTTCTACCACATCTCCATGGAAAAAAGATGCTGCCTTGTAGCAAATAAACTCATCTGGTACATTAAGAAAAGCTTTAAGCTGAAATAAAATATATATAAAAATAGACACAAGTCATGACACAGTAGGTATGATTAGAACTTACATTTAAGTTATTGTCCAGTTCATCACAAATAGCCAACTCAACCTGTTTGAGAATTTCATCTGCATTGCCAATCACTTCCTCTAAATCTGAAGATGCTTCTGACATCATGTCAAAACACTTTCAAAAGGGGAAAGAAAAGAATCAATTAATTAATTAAAAATCAGCCTTGCAATTGAAAGCAAGAATTTAGCAAGCAGGCAGCAAAAACAAGTAAGAAAAACAAAGAGCACTACTGGAAATCTAATCAGGACTTGTGTCAGATCTCACCTTTAACTGCTTCACACTTAAGTGATATAATGACTTCTAGAACTAACAGAGTTAAGATTCACCAACCAAGAAGAGAGCTGATTCTTGTCTTGATTGGGCTTTATTTTCCTAATCTCTCTTTTTTGGTTTAATAATAATAATAAACCAAGAAACAACCAGTAAAAGAATCCTAATCATTCTCCTATTGAGTTTAATGTCAAAAATCAACATATGTGCTGCCCCCACAAGGATACACAGGATGCTTAGTATGGCAATTTCACTACTGAGTGGGCTTTCCATTCCCACATAGTACTACCTGAGATAAAGACATATCTTTTGATCTATTTCACAGTTTATCAAGTGTGAAATAAGGCTAAAAAAAGTTACCAGTAACTCCTATGTGGTTTACAGAAGTCAGAAATAACTTAGCTCCACAATAAAAGACACAGAAGGTGCCAGAGAAGTATCAGTAAGATCAGCTTATAAATACATTGAATGGGATTTTCAGCAAAGTTTTGTTACTCCTATCTGCAGAAAAAGTATCCCACTGCAAGCAGAATTAAAATCAAAATATGGTCCTGTATTTAGACATACAAGATACACAGTTTTAACAGAGACCTGCAACATTTTTTACCTATCAAGCTGGCATTTTCAGAGTCTTTAGTGGAATATATTTTATTGCCTTAACCTTAGAGGAACTTGAAAGAAAAACTTTCAGCAGCACAAGTTCAAACAGTAACCTGTCCCCCGAAGTCTCAGAGCTTGCATACTGGAAAGAAAATGTCCAGTCTCTGAAAATTTCCACAGTCTGCCATTGACCAATTTCCTACTGATTGATTTTATATGAGATTAATTTGTACCCGAAGAGGTGTATCTACATAGAACAAGGGAAGCGAAAACATTTCAAAGAAGCGTTTCCTCTACATGACTGCTCACATGCTTTTTCTTTCAAGCAGACAGAAGTTAAATTGCAACAGAATAATTGCATATCAAATGCTGAAATTAAGATGGATAATTGAAAATTTCTTCCTTTGTCTACCAATGCTTTACCAACCCATGCAAGAAGCGTTCACTTTTCATGTCTCTGAACTGTTTGTAGAAGAGCAGAGATTTTAACAGCTAACCAGAAGTTCATTACTAACAAACTTTAGTCACTTTCATACATACTGAATCACTCTGAATTGCACTCTGAAGCAACCACTGAAAGCCCCACTCCCCACAGGTTTGTTTACCCCATCTAATGACTGTCATCATCACAAGCATCTACAAGTAATTATATTCATTAACATTACATTGCACATGACATGCACCAGTCTACATTGCTGCTGAACAGCATTTATCACCAGGTCAAGCAAGGAACACTTATCCATAACACCACCTGGTCACAATGAATGCTCAGGCAGAAAAACTATTCACTATGAAAGAGTGGATTATGTCCAATTTGGGCCTGCAGGAATGGAGAGAGAACATTTTACAGCCTTCCCAGGAAGATTATAAATCCAAAACTGAGAAAGAGCATAGAGATTAAGCACAGACACAGGAAAGCCACAAAGTTACCTCCCCACTTTGTGACTTTTTTTGTTTTGTTGGGTTTGGTTTCTTTTCCTTTGTTTTAGGTTGTGGGGGTTTTTGTTTGTTTGTTTGTGTTTTTTTTGTGGTTTGTTTGTTTTTTTACAAACAGAATTCAGGGGACAGTAACCCACCATCTATATCCTTTTAAGCAAAGTAACACCCATTAAACTTCCATGCTGCAAACCTCTTACAACTCAGTCTGAGAGACACCGCATCAGAATAATACTGCAGAAAATACTTGCAAGACATGCAAATAGAAGTGGACAATTTATTTGCACATTCAGCAGTTCAGTGAGGGAGGTGGGGGGGAAATCTATTACCTATTTGGTTTATAATCTGCACCTCAACCATGGCAAGTCAAACTGATGGCTGCTTTGTAGTGATCTTTCAACACCTCTTTGAGCAGTATTTACGATCTAGAATCTTCTAAAATCTGAAGTCTTTCCATCCAAAAGCCACTTGAATGGACTAATTAAAGTACTTCAGTCACAGAATGAACAGATGGAAGGTTTTGTTTATAAAATATTTATGTGGGGGTTTGTAATATATTTATTTATATGAAGTACTTACTACTATATTGATAAACAATCTTTGCATGAAAGTACTGATCTTAATACAAAAGATGTCCTTTCATAATGAAGCATAAACTCTGGTTCACCACAAAGGTACACTAAAAATAAATTAACATTCCAGACCTCCACACATGACCTTTCCCTCTGTACCCAGGCACTGTCATTTAGTGCCTCTGCTCACAGACAACTGCCCTGCTACAGGAAGTTGTCCCTACTGCTCCTCACAAGCTTAATTGGTGTCCTACTTTATATTTTTCACCAACTTGTGTTAACTTAGCTGCCAAGGTCAGTGTGTTATCTTCAGCCAGAAGAGAAGAAGAAAACAGCAGCCAGACAGCCCAGCAACTGCCCCCACTGCCGAACGCAGAATGTGCAGAATGCCTACTTTGTTTTGGGTAATAGTTCTTAAACATTTCTATCTATCCAATGGAAGTGTTTAGAACAATCGTTATTTTGCTTTCTTACACCCAATAGTGACTTATTTACACTCTTTCACTTTCTTTGTTCTGAACTTTGCAAGGAAAAATTAAGACAGTTTCAAACCATCACAACTTGAAAGACTGACTGTTCACCTTACCTTTAAGATGCCACCAAAGCAATCAGCAAAAATTTGCAGAGCTGTGTCAGTATCATTTCTGACATGGCTCAATTTATTCATTCTGGTACTCTTCCACTCAAAGAACTGCTGAAATGCCTCCTCAGAGTCATCTACTTCAGAACCTTGACCAGCCATCATCTCCAGAGAAGGAGACAGTTCCTGTGTATCAAGTGAATCAAACAATAACATTTGGATATTAAAACACAAGTGCACACCTGGAGAGATGGCACGGCAAGGAAGAAGCCAGGTTCCAAGGGAACAGTCTGAAGGAGAGAGGAAAACCATCAGCCCATTTAACAGCAGCCAGATATCAGTAATAGTACTGAAAGAAGTGCTCAGTAGCAGTTTCATACCCATTGTCACACCCTGTTTATAAAAATAACAGCACTAGTCGTGCCATCAGGCTGTCCTCAGTGAAAGAATCCTGGAAGTTACCTTCTACTTATTCCCATTTATTTTTCATACTACAAACACAATTCCCTAAAGCATTATCAACTTCACCAGCACATGGATACAGAAGCAGGCTGCAGCAGGATAACAACATATGAAGGCAGCTCCATAGCCTACAGGCACTTGTTCCAGTCACTACCTGTAAACATGAGAAATCAAAAGAACAAGCTACTGCACACTATCCATGGGGCAGAGGAAGCAACTTGCTTACAGACAGCTAACACAGAATGACTGACAACTGTTCCGCTCATGTTCTAGCTTGCTTTAGAGGAATTTGTGTATACCCAACACTCTCACCCTTCCTCTTAACCACTGTGGTATTATCATTTGGGAAGCAGGGATCTCACCAACTATTGGTTTGGGGTTTTTGGGTCCTAGCCAGCTGGACCAGCTGTGGCTGGAGCTGCTTAAACTTTTCTGTAGTGTAGACCAACAAGAGTTTTCACTGAAAGGTACAAAACTTAAGTCAGAAGAGATGCATGATGCAAAAAGATTAGCAGTACACAGCCCCAGTAAGAGGGTCATTAGCTTTCAAGCTTCTGTTCTGTAGAACACTAGAAAGAGCTATTTGTTTGTCTAGGAGAGCACAGTATGACCTCTTCAGCTCTAACCACAACCAAGTTTCTCAACGATACTTGGTAAAAATCTCTTTTCTGTTTTCCTATTTGGGAAAACCTATTTTGATCTTCTAGCTCATAATACAAGAGATGATGGATCATCAACACTATTAAACTAACTCAGAAAATTCACTTAACACATCTAGCAGCATTTCAGTATTCACATATTTGCAAACAACTGTAACATTTCACTACACTACAATTATGTAGAAGATGCTTAACGCCTACCACCTAGTGGATTAGCACAGCATAACCTTTAGACATAAAAAAATATTTTTTTTAAAAATAAAACCCCCAAGCAAAACCAACACAGCCACGAAACCCAAAACAACCAGAACCCCACTAATAAAACAAAAAACCTCTATAAACCAAGAAACTACAGCTCTCCTCTGTTTGAAGCAGAATCCACACAGGACCTCCAGTGACAGAAGCCATAAAATCCTACCCATAAACTATCTGTTCCAATTAAAACACCAAACTACGTATCAGACTAGAACAAAAAAAAAAAAAAACAAAAACAAACTTGAACATTTTTTTGAACATTTTTTTGAATGCCACTGAAAAGTAATTCCATCATAAATGGAATAAGTAACTCCATGAATATTTGAATGCTTCAATTTATTAATGCCACTCCAACCTCCTAGAAACTTATATGTAGCCAGTAATCATGCTGGTTTTTCCTAAGAACCCAATCTCATACATGCGTGTAAGAATACATCTCAGGAATGCGCACAAACAAGCTGTCAAACTAATGTCAACCTTTTTCCCCTTTTTCTCCACACACACTTGCACAGTCAAAACAAAAGCAAGCAGTATTTATAAGGTTAAAAAACATAATTTCTAACAGCAATAGCTGGATACATCAACTTGATGTTTCCCTTGGTAAAGTCCTCTTTAAAAATTTTTACTGCCTCTTGAGAGCCTTTTTTTCCTCATCTGCTTCCCCACTTTCTATTGCTGGTATGGCTGGAAGGAAGTCTCTCAGTATGCAAACGTGTGCTTCTGCAGTGTTTTAACTCTCATCTTAAAATAATAAAAACGCTTTAGACATTTAGACATTTTTCACACTTTGCTAGACTAGTCCAAACTATACAGCCATTGTAACAGGAAGGGCTAGGAAAGCTTATAATCCAACTGCAAAATCCAGTGCTACAATTAACTGCACTGGCTTTTTAATTGTAGGTTCTCTCATTAATACCTGCGTTCTACTAAATATTCTGTGCTTCATAAAGTCTTGCTAGCCATTAAACACCGTAAGAGAAAACCTGCTGCTCAAATAGAGTATCTAGATAATAATTTGCATCTAGAAATACACCACATAGGACTCCAGGATCCCAAATAACACTGAGAACTACAGGCGTCAAGTGTACAACTCAGAAGTGCTATCTCAAGCTTCATGTGTTGCTGGCCAAGGTCTACAACAACAGAACATTTAACACTTAAGAAACATCCTCCACAGGTTCTCAGTGTTTCAGAATCAAAGCTGATAAAAGAAACCTCCTTACCTGTAACGTTCTTGAGCGCTCAGAGAGGGGCAGCTGATCCACTTCCAAAATTAATTCTTCCACTGCTGAACACAAGTTCTGCTGCACCTCATCTCTCTGGGTAATCAGTTCCTCTCTTTCATCCTGTGCAGAAGGAAAAGCAAGTCAGCAGCTTAGACCCAAATGTTACATACACAGTGTGGAAAGTAATAAAAAGTGCTAATCCCTCCCCTATCCTGGGAACCAAAAAAAAAAAAAAATCTTGGAAAGTCTACTGTGGATGTCAATTAGTAAAGAAACAGAAAACAGAAGAGTTAGCCGTGGCACTAATACCAGTTTCACAGGGAGACAAGGAACAGTAAAGGAGTACTTTCTACTAACAACCAATATATATATCTGTAATATAAACACGTATACACAAACCCAAGTTCTCAGGGATTTTTAAATTAGTTTATCCAGTAAAAGCTTAGAAGTTGGTTTAATCAGGAGTTTCAGTATTCACAGAAGACAAAGTAGAAATCTTTCACCTGTAACAGAGAAAGGCAGAACGAGACCCAATGGCTGGAACTTGAAAGATGAACAAACTCCCTCTGAAAACAAAACTCCCAAGTTGCAGCACACACTGCTTTAAAACTTAGATTAGCAACTGAACAGAATTTTAGTTCAGCAACACAAGTGGGCTGGATAATAAAAGTCAGCAGATTGAGTTCTACCATAGAAGGTTAACAGAACATATTGCTTCAGCACTTAAAAACAGGAAACAACCACCACAAAAAGAATTTAGTAAGCACTTCTGCACTTTTTGGCTACATCTGCAACTGCTACTGCCTCATTTGGGATCAGGGACTCACCTAAGGGAAGTTTGCCCATGTGAATCCCTGAGCAGCTCTGGTTCCTGGGTAACTCATTCCCCTAGCTGTTCTTCTACATGTTACTCCCCTATACAAGAAGCAACACTAAAATTTCATCTCCTTATTAACACTTTGCTTAATGTTATGAAGTTTAAACATCTGATTTAGTTTTTAGTATACAAAAACTTTTTTTTGGCTACAGCAATCACAAGTATGCCATGCCAGAGGGACCCGGACAAGCGTAAGAAGTGGATCTGTGTGAACCTCATGAAGTTCAATACAACCAAATGCAAAGTCTTGCATTTGGGTAAGGGTAACCTCCTGTATCAATACAGGCTGGGGGATGAAGGGATTGAGAGCAACCCTGTGGAGAACGACTTGGGGTAGAGTGCTGGATAAAATGCTGGACATGAGCCAGCAATGCGTGCTTGCAGTCCAGGTGGCCAGACGTATCCTGGGCTGCATCTTAAGTGCGGTCAGCGGGTCAAGGGAGGTGATTATGCCCCTCTACCCTGGTGAAACCTGGAGTACTGTGTCTCACTCTGGAATCCTCAGCGTAAGACAGACATGAACCTGTTGGGAGTGGGTCCAGAGGAGGGCCACAGAAATCAAAGGACCTCTCCTACAAGGAAAGGTTGAGACAATTGAGGTTGTTCAGCCTGGAGAAGAAAAGGCTCAAGGGAGGCCTTACTGCAGCCTGTAAGTACTTAAAGGGGGCTTGTAAGAAAGATGGAGACAGAATTTTTAGCAAGACAGGACAATGATTTTAAACTAAAAGAGGGCAGATTTAGACTGCAAGTCTAAAGATAAGATAAGAAAGAAATTTTCTCAACAAGGGTGGTGAAACAGTGGAACAGGTTGCCCAGTGAAGTGGTAAATACCCCACCCCTAGAAACATTCAGTGTTCGGTTGTACTCTAAGCAACCTGAAGCAGTTGGAGATCTCCTGCTCACTGCAGGTATAGTTGGACTAGATGACCTTTTAAGGGTTCTTTCCAATCCAAAGCACTCTACGATTCTCTGCTACAGGAATTTTAATACTTTCCCCTGCACAAGTAACAAAATCAGAACTTACTGGGGTTCTCCTCACGGCTTCTGATTTTCTAGTCCATTTCACGAGCTATTAAATTCAGTGTAACACAGCAATACTTCTTAAACAAACAGATTTTAAACATTGGAGGCCATACTTGAAACTAATTGCAACACATTTGCTGCCATTCTCCCAGACACCATCCCTTCCCTGCCTTACCACAACGACTGCCACAGGTTGGGGAAGCTTCCTGTTCCCCAAAGCTCACCGGCAGGCACAACAGACAGCACACAACCATCCTTACCAACACAGCCACATCTGCGCACCCAAGCGGGCTTCTTCAGATCTGTGGTTGCAGAGCAGCTGCACTAGATGGCAGTTTTCCCCTATACAAGTCCATCTTTCTGTACAGCCATGCTCACAACGCGCTCCCTGAGCCTCCCCATACGAGCAAGGCATAGCAACATAGTGGCATGCTGCTTTAACAAAAGGTTTTGAAGACAGACATCACAGCTGCACAGCTGAAGCTGGAACAAAATTCTTTTAGCTAACATTTTGATTCCCTTGTATTTCTTTACAAAACCCAAGGATGTCAGAAAGTCTCAGTTTAACAAACAAAAAGTAACATTCCAATGCTATCAAGCAAAGGAGAGATGCTTCTGTGACTTGCTCACACTATCCAGATACACTTAAGACCCTGACAACAACTGTTAAATAGCTCCTGAGGAAAAAAACCAGCAACTCCAACCTACCACATTTCTGCATAACTGAATCCTCTCTTGAGCCAGCTTATACTCTGTCCAGGTCGTTTCCATTTTTTCCAAGGAAGGCGGAACAGGGAGACATCCTTCTGTAACCATTTTTATAATTTCTGAGAGCTGCTCCTGAAAACAATAGTTCTTGTTTGTGTGCCTAATGTGTAAGGAGGAAAAAACATTTTACCAAGGCTTTTTTTTTCCCAGAACTCAAGCAGTTTAAAAAATAGAATCAAAGATACTCAGAACTTGAACACACCAATCTGGAGATAGCACTTGCCATGTTAATAACCTAGGTTCTTTTAAAAGGTAGCAGCAGCAATTTATCTTGTTCAGCTGTTGAATATTTTTGGAGGAAGGAGGAATGATCAAAAACACATTCATTACATCTCAGTATTGACGAGGTTGTACATGAAAACACTCTCCTGCTCTTAATTTCCCTTTGGTCCTACTTCCTCTTCTTGGTAGTTTGGGGTTTTTTTAATTAGTTTTCCACAGACACATACAGCAGTATTTTATTTCCTTTTCTTAAAGGAGCTGATGGTCATTTCTATTTCAAGTCGTCTTCCCACTGCAGTTTTGTTCCCAGAATTACGCTAAAACTAGAAGGCTAATTTGGTCTACACAAAGAGATACAGCTCTCACAGCAATGCAGATACCCAAGGTACTATGACTACCACTTCTAAAAACTAGCTGCATTTACTAATTACCATCTTCCTGGAAGATAAAAATTAAAGTTTTTCTTGCAACAGCTATGGTAATGGAGCAGAAGTGAACTGAAGTAATCTGATAAAACATTGAAAAGTAGACAATGCAAACACCAATGTGAGCTCCTCTCCTCCATATACAACACTGCATTTTCACAGAACATAAACAAAACTTTGGGGATGGGGAAACAACAACAAAACAGCACAAAACAAACCAAAAATCCAACAAAAACAAACAAACAAAACACCCCATGCATGACCAAGCAGGTCAATGGCAAGTTGTACTATTGTAGAAAAAAAAAATACATACCTAGTTTGTTTCAATACCTTCACCTTAGCAGTCAAATTTCTCATCTTTGTGCCAATGTAAGTACTTAGGGTTTCCTCAAAGTTTTCAGCAGTTTTCTTGGATGCTTCCTTCTCTCTCTGAATTATTTATCATTTTTGGAGCAGTGTTTTAACAAAGACAGGTGAAGACAGATTAACAGTCTCAGCAGTCAGCCAAAGTTACTAACACACAGACCACAATTTACTTTCGAAAACTAGACAAACACATGTGCACACACACATACATACAGATCTCTTCAAAACATTAACAAAACAGAAAGATGCAAACCAGTGGGAATCATTTTCTTCAATCATTTTGTAAGGATTAATAGTTCTTTTTCTCGCTTTCATTTCAGCAGTGATGTGCTCAAGTGTATTTCTACAATAATTCCCCCTCTGCTAGCACATCTTCAGACAGGACTTTTTCTTCCCTTGCTGAAAAATTCCTACTCATTAGCTCAGAGAAAAAAAGTCCAAGACCCTCAGTAAACTTACTCCCATCACTACTACACCTCAAAGTGGTGCTGCAAAACAAAAACTCTTGGTATATGTACAACCATCCTGGCCTTCCTACAAGAAATATTCTTGACCCAAAAAGAAGTCCACGCACCAAATCAGGCTACATTCCTCAAAGCGCAACCTAAATTTAAAAGCTGTTTTATCACAGAGATGCCTTTATAAACTCCACCTCAGGTAATGAAAGACAAACTTCAAACATTGTTAACCTCTAAGATTTGCTACATTCACAAGAAAAAAAAAATATAACACACATACAAAAAAATCAAACTTACAAGTATTTAAATAGTTTATATATACATGTAAGTGCCCCTAAAAATCCACCATCACACATCACCCTTCTAAAACGAATCACTGCCTACCATAGTGTTTTCAGAGAGCAAATACTTTCTCATTGAAAAGAGTATCTACAACCTTTTCTTTTAAAGCAGTGCACTTGCAGTTCAACACAGAATACCAATCAGAACTTGCAGAAAACAGGTTTTTTTAAAAAAATCAGATGACTATATATAAAAAACGCTTCTAAGAATTTCTCGCATTTTAGTGCTTTTTTTCTTAGCTGCAGATGTAGTCTGTTGCTTGTTAACTTAGTTTGCAGAGAAGTGCACAAATAGCCTATCTTCAGTAGATGGAGAATCTGTGCAACGACAGGTTACTATCTGTAGAAATGGAGGTGTTCTAGCTAGAGGTAACTGAGCAGCAAAGGCAGTTACAAGTAGTTTGCTCAAGAAACATCTGTGTGCAAGCTCAGGACTAGGGGCATCAAAGGGATTTACACAATGGCAGGTTTTCCTTCCATATCTGTAGAAGTATGCACAACATTTTTCTGAACTCATGCAAACATAAAATCCTTTCACATAGTATCTTCCTATTACTGCTGTGGATAACACTTAAAACCTTTCACTGTAGTGTTTTAAAGCCTATCAGTATTTAAGCCACACAGTATTTTTAAGCCTATCAGTAATTATTACTATGTACTATGTTTCTCAGATAGTGCTGGGAAATTCCTCTGGAAAGAAACAGTCACCTTTTCTATTAAGCAGCAATTACAGAAACAGTAATGTTTATTAATAACCAGTTCTGGAATTTCACAGCTGCTATGATTTGGTGAAGCTTAGGAATTTTCAGCCCAACACTAGTTCTTTTTCCCTCTTAAGTGAGTGGGAGAGAAAAAAAAAAAAAAAAGGCAGCGAATATTACATCCTTATATACAAAGTATGTCTTTAACCACAAAGCACTGACAGCATCCCCCTGCACCACAGCAAGACAAGCCTTCACTCAACCAGCTTAATCCTTCTTTATCCAAAACTACAGTGCACAGATGAACTGCACTATGATGAAACCGTAAGACAAAAGTACTGTCAGAAACACTCACAAGGAGAGAAGCATCCTCTTCACATGCGCACATACCTGAAGTTCAAGTTTAAGCTGCTGATTCTGCAGTTCCAGCTCCCTCTGCCTCTTTAAGTGATTAGCATTCTCTCTTCTGAGAACTTCCATCTCTTCATTCAGTTTCCGATCTGGTCTTGTTTGTGCAAAGCTGGTATCTGGCACTGAAGCAGAAGCTTGTATTTTTTCCCTTTTAAAAATTAAGAGGAGATAATTGAAAAACAAACACCACCACATATTATGTGACTTCCTTCATGCTACTGTAGTATCAGTAAACTAGAGAACACCACCTCAAAGACTACAGAAGAACATACACGATCACACTTTACTTCTTCAGAATGGATATCCCTTTCCACACTGCTTCACAAAGACTACTCCACAACATGAATGAGAAACACCACATCATTTGAAGACCACGCCCTGTGTGTTTTCACAGTCACTAACTTGAGGTCTTCCTCATTCAAAACACACCTTTATGATATTCCACTGCAAACCCAGGAAAGTCCATTGTAAAACAAATCTTTCAACTACTAAATAAGCCAAAGCACTTTAAGGTTATTGGTTTGGATCTCTCTCTAAAATTCATTTTGGTAACTAAGAAGAGCAATATGAAGCTATCTGCCTCCGAATACTGTACAACACTAAAGTTCCACTAGACCCCACCTCAACTTCAACCTCATATGCATAGCTTTGTTTACATTCTAGCTTCTACCTCGATTTCCTTCACAGATCTACCACCCCAAGAATGCCTGAAATATGCAAAAAGTTAAAGGATACCAGAACATACAGAAATTAAAAATGCACTGGCTGCTGGCTCCTCTGGCCAGTCAAAATAGCTTTGTACACAGAAGTATCTCAACACTATGTGTCATGAAAAAAGTGTGTGGGGAAAAAAAAAAAAAAACAAACCACAACTATTGTTTAAAAATCAGCTTCAGAGCATATCTGTAACTCAGAAAATAAGGCAGATGAGAGTATCAGAATAATCCAGGATGAAGCACTTTACTATAAACTTAGACTTTTTTAAATGAGCACCCCATATCAATATTAGATTTGTTAACAGCATAGACTTGCTTAAAGGTTGCAATTTTAAA
Source organism: Indicator indicator (assembly GCF_027791375.1). Classification (NCBI taxonomy): domain Eukaryota; kingdom Metazoa; phylum Chordata; class Aves; order Piciformes; family Indicatoridae; genus Indicator; species Indicator indicator. The sequence goes on along the minus strand of NC_072020.1, from coordinate 26,296,760 downwards.
ACATATTTGGATACCATGCTGGTATGTGAAGGCGCATGCCCTCAGGTGATTCATTAAGAAGTTTGAGGGGAGAAATTACAGGGAAAAGAACAAATTTTAAAACGTTAGGCAAGTTTTTTTTTTGAGAACATTATTTCTTATACCACCTCAACTTTCCAAGTGCCAAGTACTGTCTTTTCCACCCACAAACATTTTTTCTCACCAGCCTGTTGCCATGGCAGTCCTAGCAACTGTAGGACAAATCTCTTTAAAAGATTTCTGATAACAACTGTAACTGCCAAGTTACCACCACCTCTTGTCAATGTAATTACAAGTTGCAGAGACACCATTTTCCCTGAAAGCTTACTTCAAACTGTGATTGCTGGCTTTATTTCTTATAGGCACACACTAAAAAATCCCTACACAACTAAATCATCCAAATGTTTGTCCTGCTAGGCAAACACACTTTTGCATTCTACCTTTGTGTCCAGTGAGTTTTCAGCATAGGTAAATAAACAGGACCTAGCTACAAAAAGTCTCAAGAACAAGCCTATAGAAATGGCTCAGATGCTAAAAAGAGTATCAATACACTACTCATCACCACAAAATCCACTAGAGGTCTGATGTCACTTTCAACTTAAGCTTTCCAGTATCATCTCCTCTGCTCACTGGCTGCTATCCTTCCCTTAAGATATCTAAGAACAGTCTATCAAAACGAAAGGAGGAAGAACAAGGTATCCAACCAGCAATAACACTAATCAATGCTTTTCTACAGCTTCCTGCCTGAATTATCACCACCACACAACACACGGACTCACAGACTTCCCCTCCATTAAGTACAGCATCACCTGATGTTGGCAAGACAGAAACCACTTTGCTTTTTAGGCACTCGCTTCCCCCTCCATCTTCTCACATACCCACATCCCAGCAGCTAAGCAAATCAGATCACTCATACAACAGTTTCTATGACATCCCACAGCCTTACTTTGGGGCAAACATACGGTTTCCAGTATCATTCTGTTTCCTTGTGGCAACAGTTACATGATCAAATTTCCCTCTTGGGGTGTTGTATAGTCCATGATGAGGCCTGTTAAGCCATGGCAGAACCGAAGCTTTTGTCTTCTGATGAGGATTTTGCGTGACATCTGCTCTTCTCTCTTCCACATCTTTAGTGTTTCCTGGAGATGAATGTTTTTCAGCAAACCCTGCCCTGGCCACCTCTTCTCCAATATCTGTTTTTTCATATTTTGCCTGGGCAACAATGGTACCATCTTCATGCTTGGCTTTGTAATGTATTTTAATTACTTTCTCATAAACTAGGCTGTTCAAGAACTTTTTCCCCTGTAATATAAAAATACAATGAAGTTTTGTATTGGACACTTGTAATACTTTTAGCTAAATACTTTTAGTGTGTATCCCTGTACTCAGCACCAGTAAAGCTACACCTCAAAGAGAGATCAGGTTGGGGCCCCTTGGTACAAGAAGGGCATTCAGGTGCTGGAGTATGTTCAGATTAGGGAAACAAAGCCAGTGAAGGATCTAGAGTACAAGTCTCATGAGGAACACCTGAGGGAACTGGCATTGTTTACTCTGGATGAGGCCTCCTGAAAGGAGGGTGTAGCGAGATCAGTGTTGGCCTCTTCTCCCTAATATCCAGTGACATGGCCTACAATTGGGCCAGGGGAAGCTCAGATTGGAAAAACAACCAAACTTACTATAAGGGTTGTAAGGCATTGGAATAGGTTGCCCAGGGAAGCAATCCCTGGAGGTAGGTGTTCAAGAAATGTGCAGACATGACACTTGGGGAGGTGGTTTAAAAATAACCCACACAACACCATAAAATCAAAACACCAGGGAATTATGACAAGTATCTCAAGTAATCACATTAAGCAATGTCAACTGGATAACAGGAACAGACTATAAAACAAGGGGTCTTAGGATCTCTTCTAATGACAGAGGCATAAGCAAGGCAAGCAGGACAGACATTTCCTGCTTCCTTCTCCATAACTGCTGCTCCCAAGACACTGGTGCCACTGACAAGCCTTGAAGAAGCATGCCATCAAGATTGTTAAGAGGTGCCCCAGAAAGGGAGACTGCCACTGGTAATACTCAATCAAGGGTCACCAGTGCCACTCAGAAAGGCTCAAAGCTTTTACTTATCCTGCTGACACGAGCCCCCGAGCCTTTCATATTCATTGTTGGCCAGGGACAACAGAGTTCCTACTACCGCTCACATTCACCTGCTGTTCTCTCTCATGACCATAAGTTTGTAGAGTACACAGGCACACGGCATTCAAGCAGCTTACAGATGTAAGTGAATTTATTGCAGGCTCTTTGACCAAGGGAATTATTTTCCTTCTGATGGGGAAACAGAGCTACTTTGTCTCCTCTGGACCAGAAAGAGCTCAGATCAGCCAGAAATAGACCTGAAGCTCTGACGATAGCAAAAGCATGCTCTAAAAATCATCAGCCTGCATGACCTGAACTGTTTTTGAAAAAAAAAAAAATCATTTTAGTTTCTAGAGTATGTTCAGGGCTACAGATCAGACATTCTTTACCAGCATGGTCAGCTTACATAAACATCCAGCTTTCACAAGACTCCTCTTGGTGACACTGTGCTGGTATCTCACAGCATCTGCTACAGATTCCATTATCTAAATACTTCAAAATCTGGTTACTCACCTGGTCAAACATGTTTAAGTTCTGATTACTTGGTATCTGCAGTCCCCAGAGTCTGTACTTCTTGGCAGTACCTGGACATTGCAAGTTTGGTGGAATTTCAACTATGTCTGGTCTATTCAGAACCTCAGAGTTTCCATAGTCAATGTAAAAGACTTGAAACTGGAACAATACAAAATACAGATCCGTGACGGTTACACATCCTCCTAGAGAAATATGCCCTGACAACAAGTAGAACATAAGTATTTTAGCACACCTGCATGTTGCAGAGATCAGATTCTTCCACATAACCTGCAAGCAGCCTTCAGAGGAACAGTTAGAGAAACTTTATGTTGTCACCCATCTAAAAGCTTAGTAACAAAACAGATCTTTGCTAGTGGCTGTTGTGTTTGGCTTTTTGTTTGCTTTTGGTGTTTCTTTTTTCTTTGTTTTTGTTTGGGTTTTTTTGTGTTTTGTTTTTTGTTTTTTCCTACAAGGGCTACAGTTATGAAGCAATATAGAAGACTTTCTTTGATGGACAGATATGTAATCTAATGTTTCCATGACAACCATCTCGTCTAGAAATTATCATTTTAAATAGGAACTACTAGCCTTCTCTATCAGTCACCTAATATTGATTGGTAAGTTTTTCAGGCCATTTGCATCACTGCCAACATGTCACAGGAAGGCTGCTGTTTTCATCACTCACAATATTTCAAATTAAATTACATTGCTTAACAACAATAACTGCCACTTGTGAATCTCTTTATCAAGAGATACAAACAGCAATTCACAACTATTTCATGTTCATCAGCATTTTTCAAAATCACAGGTCACCTGAATTTCTGCCCCACGCATATTTTCAGTGTTTAAGTGCATTCACATTGCAAGTTTCAAGAAGGTGTTGCATTTATTCCTATCATCCTACATGTAAAACTGATATACATTTAAAGACTTGTGAAAAAAGGTTCCTGCCTTTTCATTGTTGATCACTTGCTGTACCATACATCTGTACCAACACTTATCTTCAGAAAAACAGCCACCATAAATCTGGAGATAAGGAAAAAAAAAAAACAAAAAAAAACAAAAACAGTCATTCTGAAAAATGTAAGCACAGCCCAAAATGGTATTTGTAATACATTACGAGTCTTTTCACACTCTATCTCAACAGCAGTATGAGAACAAAGTAATGCATTTGATGCCCCATCTCTCAACACAATATACATTAATGCTTCAAAAACATAATCTTCTACTCCAAAAACAAGAGCTCAAATTTTGCAACTGGAAAAACACCAACATCTTACACAACATACTTCTATGTTGCTGGTGATGCTTTCTCTTCCTTTTCAAGAGGAATGTAGAAGGTAATGAACATACACATACAAACAGCTCAGACATTTAAACCTTACTTTGCAATAAGCCATCAGTAGTTCACACATTCAAAAAACCAAAGTTGCCATCATTCTTTGCATGCTTCTCATACAGATGCTATTAACTACATCCTTGTTATCTTCCTAAGGGTACTTTAGCCAGTGCATTTAACATTACAGGTTTTTGTAAGATTTTCTGTTCTTCTTCAGATGGAGCAAAGAATCACTTCTCTGAAAAAGCACTGCTCTCTTCTTAAAGATAACCCAGAACATAAGCCAAACAGGCATCTTCTTTAAGAAACCCAGCAGCTCTTAAGAGAATACAGTGGACAGCAGAATCAAAGAGCAAGAAAAGATCTAAGAAAACAGTTGCACAGAATTCAGGATTTTACATGCAGATGAAAAATATTCACACAAACACAAAACCTACTTACCTTACTAAAATCAGGTGTGCCAAAAATTGCATTAGCCTGAGGACAAGCTTCTGCCAGTTCACAACTTATTTTCCATAAGTCATTATATTTACTGACACTCTAAGAAGTGTGGAAAGAAGGTACAAGTTATTAATTGTCACTTTTAATAGTTGCTTGATGGCTTGTAAAAACCAAAAAAATAAATCATTGCTGTTGAGACAAGTAATGCCCCACCTGAAGCTTTCAATCTTTTTCTAGTTGCATTTTGAGCCTACTCTCATTTTCTTTCAAAAATTGACACAGATCTAATGTTTTTAACAGCTGTATTACCACCTTCTGCAAACAGTATCCAGATGTTACTTATCAATCCTTCCTCACAAATTCTTGTATGCATTTGGTATTCTTTTTCTTTCCTTAATACAAGGAGACACCATTCTACCATACCCCTAAATCTCCTCACATGCAAAACTTGGGTTTTGGTTTGGCTGAGACAAGTGGAGTCCTTCCAGTCACAATCTGGTATTTGAACCACCATAAAACTGGGTCAGTTGCAGTAATGTGGCATTTATTAGACAACAATCTAGTCCTAGCTGTAAGGAAAGGACCCAGACCTTAGAACAGGTAAGAAAACACTAGTGCAACTAACCAACCTTAAAAGTATGCACCTAACTTTTGTACCTTACAAGGTTAAACAAAACTCTGTAAGTCTCAGAATACCAGAATAAGAACACAAAGAAGTACCTCTAAGTACTGTATCTAAAAAAACCTTTATTAGGAGTCAATAAATTCCATAAACTGAAAGCATCAAGTTTGTTCCCCTTTCCCAAATTCCTATCAGGGACACACAAGCACCATTACCTCCTCTAACTCGCTCAGAGCCACACAGATCCTGACTACAGGGTGTAGAAAAGGCAATCTTTGGTACTCCTTCTGCGTTTTCCTCTCTTCCTGCTGCTCCACCCACATTAATGGAAACGATTCACTGTTTTTTTACTTTTTCTCACTCACTCTGTCCAACAACCTTCTGCCCATCCACACAAAACTTGAAAGGATCCTGCTTCCTTGAACCATCTCCATGTCAAGCTTCATTGAAACTGCCCCAAATGTTCAGTTATTAGAGGATTCAGCCACAACAGGGCTCCACCTGCCTCCCAGAGTAGTCTTCAGTCAACAGAAAATATTTTAACCCTTATTTACTTAGGCCTATAGAATAGTCAAAAAAATCCAGCTATAATTTAAAAGTATGGATGACCAATTCACATTTCATGAAGGAATAACCCATTTCAGTTTAAAAGGGAACAATCCCTGTGATTCTGAAATACACATCAATTGTTTTTTTAACATCAAATGCTATCATTTAGTCTCACTTGTACATAAACTTTCCTTTTAGGTCAGAAGTTTAAACATCTCAATTAAAATCAAACATTTCTCTGAATTCACCTGTGCCCAGAATGTTACAGCATCTTCTACATGGCAGCCCACAACATCTTCAACTTTTGGGGAAAGAAAAAAAAAAAAAGAAAATAAAAAAAAAGCCACAAACATTATTCTCGAATATGATTTAAGATTTTGGATTGTGTGGTTTTGTTGTTCTGCTTTTGGAGAGGTGGTTGTTTGCTTTTTTATAGACCACCTCACCTTACCTTTGTCAGACTGTGTGTCTCCATCCATGACAACAGACTCTGTAATGTTGTAAGATGTCTGAAGTTAGAACTTACGGTGCTATTCAAGAGACCCGAGGTGCAGGCTAAGTGGGCACACCTCCTTCACAGGCCCACACGACTTGTCCCTGCTCAGTGCGCTCCTGCTCTCCTATCACCTCGGCCTCACGTCTCCCCTTCACCCTTGCCAACACAAGCACACCTGTTCCTTTAACTGAAAATCGCTCTTTTTTTTTTTAGTAAGGGTGTGCCATGAGGCTGTCACTGCCTCGATTTCCTCCCAGCAGAGCTGGGCCCCCTTCTCTCCGCGCAGCACTACGCCCTTACAGACCCCTGAGAGCGAGGGCCTGGTATCAACGTCGTGGCCCCGATACTACCCGAAGCGGCCGTGCCGCTCAGCGCCAATAAACCCCGTCGCAGGCACACGTGCTCCCTTTACCGCCGCCTCCACCCACAGCCATCCCTGCGCAAGCGGCCGCAACGCGGGGCGGGATTTTAACAGCTGCCTCACGGCCTGGCCCTCCCCTCAGGCCGCTGGCTGCCTGCTGCGGCGGTGTCTTCTTCCTGCAGTGCCGGTGGCGGGCGACAGCGCTTGGAATTTGTGGCCCCGCTGTGCCTGCGCAGTGAGCGGGGCTCGGCTCCCGCCAGCAGGCAGCCCCTGACTCGGCCGGAGTAAGCTTGCTTGGTGGGGGGGACGCTTCAGGGCTTGTGGGATGATTGAAGAAAAGAAGGAAAAACCCAACAAACAGGAACCAGGACTTCCATCCCCTGTATAACCTTTGACTTTCTGTGAAATATTGCCATCCCCTGTCATCTTTAGATAGATAACCTTTGTATAGACAGGAGGAAACGGAGTTGCCTGTGTAAACCTCAACATCCCTCTGTTATTTTCACATTGATATTTTTACATTGATATATTTCCGAATAAGGTAAGAAGCATGGACTATATAAGTTTGTACTGAAATCTCTTTCGATACACAGGTCTTTTGGAGAGATCCTACCTTTGTCCAGCGCTGTAATAAAGGCATAATACAAGAAACTTACTAAGTTTCCTGTCTTTCTCTAAATCATTTTGGCGACCGCGGCAGGACAACTCTGTTTGGCTGAGGGACCTGCTGAGGAACAGGACCTCTCAGGGCGCCCCCGAGAGATTCTCCAGGAGAGCTCCTCTACTCACCAGATCACCGCAGGAACAGACAAGACTGCTGACGGAGAGAAGGTATGCTTTTATTAAAAGAGGAGGGGTTGTATCCGTAAGCCGCAGAGGGACGCCCTGCGCGGGAGAGGAGCATTTATTGCCACCCCTAGGGAAAAGAGCTCTTAGGTTGGACCAGGGGGGTCCAAAGGGACTTAAAATATTATTTATATTTTAAGTATACAGGTTGGAACCAGGGGGGTTCCTAAAGGGACTTAAAATATTGTTTATATTTTAAGTGTGCAGGTTGGGACCAGGGGGGTTCCTAAAGGACTTAAAGTATTATAAACACTGTTTATAATTTGAGTGTGTGGTTGAGTGTGTGTGACTGAGACATAGCAAATCTACGAAGCGAGAGGGAGTCCCAGTCTGCGCTTCCGTTTCTCCGCGAGGAGGACGGCCAGAGAGGGACAAAGCGAATGAGCGAATGGGAGTGTGGCCAATAATTGTATGTTTGGGACCGGTCATTTTGTCATAGTTGTATTTGTTGTGTGTTGCAAAAAGCCAGTACTGTGCTGTATTGTGTAGAATGGGGGGGAGACAAAGTAGTGAGATCCCAAAACATACCCCACTTGGTTGTATACTTGCCCACTGGGATGAAATTGGAGGCCCTCCAGGAGGGTCAACAAAACAACAGACCCTAATTAAATTTTGTACCTGGTGGTGGCCATTACATAAGTTAGATGATGGAGAAAAATGGCCTGTAAATGGGAGCCTAGAGTATAACACTTTATTGCAATTGATGTTGTTTTTAAGAGGAAAAGAAAAATGGGAAGAGTCAATATATGCTGACATGTTTTTCTATCTCCGAGAACATCCTGAGCTTCAAAGGGACTGTGGTATAAGAGCTCCCTCAGATCCATTCGTTTTGGCCCTTGAGAAGGAAAATAAGGCTAAGAACAAGAGGCAGGCACGTTTGGAAAGGTGTTGTTCTGCATGTAGCATAGGGCAGAGATGCCTTAAACTTGAGGAACCAAAAGATCTGTCTGAGTTTTATCACCCCCCAGGAAAACTGCAAGGGGTAGTGACAGCAGGTCCGGGAGATAACACAGAGGGTCCTGGTAACAGCAGTGATTCTGATAGTGACACTGGAGTTAGCTCCACAACCCAGGCTCTGGGAAGCCCAGTGGCAAGAAGGACCCGAAGACAACAAGTAACTGCCCTGGCTCCCCAGCTACCCATTCAGGCCCCTCTGCGACAAGCAGTAGGGCCAGAGGGTGACCCAGTCTGGATTAAGGTACCCTTTACAAGTCAGGATTTGGATAGCTGGAGGAAAAAGGCTGAAAATTATCGTAATGATCCTACAGGGACAGCTACTCATTTTCGATTTATGATCAGGCAGCATAACCCAGACTGGGATGATATCCAGTTATTACTGGAACAAATGACTGAAACAGAAAAACAATTAATTGAAAGACATGGATTAGAAATAGCAACAGAAAGAATACAAACTCGGGGAGGGGGAGCAAATATAGTGGATGTATTTCCACTCCAAAATCCAGGATGGAATACAAACGATGCCCTGCAAAGAACTAGACTGGAAGAGTACCGGGAATTTATAGCCAGGGGAATGGAAAAAGCCATCCCGAAAACAATTAATTGGTCTGTATTATACTCAGTCAGACAAGGGCCTGGTGAATCGCCCTCAGAATTCCTAGATAAGCTGAGGGAGGTCATGAGGAAAAAACCTCTCTTGACCCTGGGTCAGAAGTAGGTACACAACAACTGGTATCATTATTTATTGGGCAATCTGCTGGTGATATCAGAAAGAAGTTGCAAAAATTGCCAGCTCTGCAATGAGAAGGGATTTGGAGGCACTTTTGGATGTAGCATGGAGGGTATTCTCTAACAGGGAAGAAGAGAATAGAAGAAAAGAAAAAAGGATGTTGGTGGCAGCACTGCAGGAAAATAGGGAGAATAAAGGGCCTACCAGGGCACAGTTGGAAAAGGATCAATGTGCAATCTGTAGGAAGAAGGGACACTGGAAAAGAGAATGTCCAGAAAGGAAAAAGAAAAATAGGGTACAGGCACAGCTGGAAGAGGTTGATTAGGGGGGACCGGAGGGAATTACCCTGGCAGACCCTTTGGTTGTAATAAGGCTAGGGGAAAAGGAAAAGAAATTGGAGTTTCTGGTTGATATGGGAGCAACCTTTTCAGTCTTAAATGAAGCTTTGCTACCTTTGTATGAGAGCTATGTTTCTGTGGTAGGGGCTACAGGTCAAACTGAGAAGGCGTATTTTTTTAAAACCTCTTAAATATAAATATGGTAAAACCTGGGGCTTACATAAGTTTTTATATATGCCAAATGCCCCAAAATCATTACTAGGAAGGGATTTGTTAGAAGCATTGGGAGCTGAAATTAAATTTAATAAGGGGAAGGTAGAATTTAGGGTAAGGGAGGAACAGTTAATTGAGGTTTTAAGTCTCGCACTAATGAGCCCTCAACAAGAGGAAAACAAAATAATAGAAAGTATAAAAGATCAGGTATATCCTGGAGTTTGGGACACTGAGCACCCTGGAAGGGCCAAAAATGCTTTACCAATAACAATAGATCTTAAACCTGGAGCCCAACCAATCAGGATAAAGCAATATCCTTTAAGGAGAAAAGATAGGGAAGGAATTTTGCCCACTATAGAAAAATTTATAAAATATGGGCTGTTAACAGAATGTGAATCATCATACAGCACCCCAATTTTGCCCGTGAAGAAACCCACAGGGGGATATCGGCTAGTACAGGATCTAAGGGCCATAAATAAAATCACGAGGGACATTCATCCGGTAGTAGCAAACCCATACACTCTCTTAACTCGATTGAGGACTGAGTTAGAATGGTTTACCGTCCTGGACTTAAAAGATGCTTTTTACTGCCTACCTCTGGCCCCTGAAAGTCAGTCGCTGTTTGCTTTTGAATGGGAGAATCCAGAAACTAACCGAAAATGCCAACTGACCTGGACAGTGTTGCCCCAGGGATTTAAAAACAGCCCCCACTATTTTTGGAAACCAACTGGCAAAAGAATTGGAGAAGTGGGATCAGCCAGAAGGAGACGGAGTCCTACTACAGTATGTAGATGACATCTTGATAGCAACTCGAACCACAGAAGAATGTGAAAAGTGGACTGTGAGTATGTTAAATTTTCTGGGACTTAATGGGTATCGAGTCTCCCCACAAAAGGCCCAAATAGTACAGCAGCAAGTAACTTACTTGGGATATGAATTGACTGCGGGACAACAAGTACTGGGCCCTGAAAGGAAGGAAGCCATATGCTCCATTCCACTTCCCAACACAGGAAAAGAACTCCGAACCTTCTTGGGAATGACAGGCTGGTGTAGGTTGTGGATTTATAATTACAGCCTGTTTGTCAAACCTCTTTATGAATTATTGGGGAAGTCTGGTAGGGCTCTGCAATGGAACGGAGAAGCTAAACAAGCCTTCCACACTTTAAAAAGGGAACTGATGAGGGCACCAGCACTAGGCCTACCTGATGTCACTAAACCCTTTTTGTTATATTCCCATGAAAGTCAGGGAATAGCACTTGGGGTCCTCGCACAACCTTTAGGACCCTATCGAAGAGCAGTGGCATACCTCTCCAAACAACTGGATGAGGTAAGCAAAGGATGGCCAGGATGCCTGAGGGCTGTGGCTGCAATCGCAGTCAACATTCAGGAATCCCGCAAATTCACAATGGGACAGAAAATCACAGTCCTGGTATCACATACTGTCTCTGCTGTGCTGGAAGCTAAAGAGGGACACTGGTTGTCTTCACAACGATTCCTTAAATACCAGGCTATATTAGTGGAGCAGGATGATGTGGAGATCAAAGTCACTAATGTTGTCAATCCAGCCTCTTTCCTCCAGGGAAGTAATGGAGAGCCAGTAATCCATGACTGTTTGGAAACAATCGAGGCCACTTACTCCAGCAGACCTGACCTGAAGGAAGAACCCCTGGAGATGGCAGATCATAACTGGTATACTGATGGAAGCAGTTTTGTGATCCAGGGAGAAAGAAAGGCTGGGTATGCTGTAACTACAGAAGAAGAAGTGATTGAGGCAGAAGCACTACCAGGTAACGCTTCTGCCCAAAAGGCAGAAATAATTGCTCTGACTAGAGCATTAGAGCTCTCTCAAGGAAAAAGTGCAAACATATGGACAGACTCCAAGTATGCCTTTGGAGTAGTGCATGCCCATGGAGCCATCTGGAAAGAGAGAGGACTATTGTCAACCCAAGGAAAAGGCATTAAGCATGCAGAAGAAATATTGAGGTTATTGGAAGCAGTACAGAAACCAAGCAAAGTAGCTATAATGCACTGCAGAGCACACCCAAAGGGAAACACTGGTCAAGAAAGAGGTAACCGGTTGGCAGACAAAACAGCTAAAACAGTGGCCAGGGAGGGAAAAGAGGTGGCAGAATTTGTTTTGGTCCCAGATGGTAAACTGACAATTGAGCAAAAGGAACCAGAGTCTGTGTATAACACAGAAGATCAGAAATTAATTAAGGACCTTTTAGGGACTAGGGTAGAGAAAGGATGGGCTAGGACACCGGATGGGAAATTAGTCATACCTACTAACCTCCTTTGGGCATTTGTTCAGATGGAACATGGAAAAACTCACTGGGGAGCTGAAGCTCTGTATCGAAAGTTGGTTCAGGAGTGCACAGCACGAAAACTGTACACCACTGTAGAGCAGGTAACTCGACAATGTGAAGTATGTCTTAGGGCCAACCCCAAGGTGGTGAAAGAAGTCAAGCTGGGACAGATTAGTAGAGGAAATTATCCGGGACAACAGTGGCAAATTGATTTCACTGAACTCCCAAGAAAGGGGGGATATAGATATCTTTTGGTACTTACTGACACCTTCTCTGGTTGGCCAGAAGCATTTCCCTGTCGCACAAACAAAGCTCGGGAGGTTACCAAAACAATGTTACAAGAAATAATACCCCGGTTTGGGGTGCCTGCTACTATTTCCTCAGACAGAGGATCACATTTTGTGGCCAAGGTAGTACAACAAATAAGTAAGATCTTAGGAATTGATTGGCAACTCCACACTCCTTACAATCCACGCTCAAGTGGGCAGGTGGAGAAAATGAACCACTTAATTAAGAATCAGATAATAAAAATTGGACAGGAGGCAAAACTCCCTTGGCCACAAGCATTACCAATTGCCCTGCTGCGAATTCGAACTAAGCAAAGGACTAAGGAAAGGCTAAGTCCATTTGAAATTCTATTTGGAAGACCCTATGTGGTAGGAACAATGAATCCTTCTGAACCAGGGCAGTTCAGAGAAGAGATGCTGAATAAGTATGTCCAACAGATTTATAAGAATTTAAACATGATTAACAAACAAGTGATTGGAACCAATGTGAGGGGACTAGACAAACCAGTTCATGATGTAGAACCTGGAGATTATGTCTATGTTAGATCTCTTTCAGAAAATCCCCTGGAACCCAAGTGGACAGGACCATATCAAGTGTTGCTGATATCCTTCACAGCTATCAAAATCAGAGAGCAAGCTGCTTGGATACATCACACGCAGGTAAAGAAGGCAAAAGGCAGCCCTTGGAAAGCAGAAGAGCTGGGAGATTTGAAGTTGAGAATAACTCATCAATAATGTTTACTTATTTGCTGTTATTTAAAATAGTAATAGTGGTAGCGTGGGATAATAATTTGTATGTACAAGTAATGAGAAATACAGCTTTAGGGTTTAAGCTACAGTCATGTTGGTTACGTACTACTCTCCCAACTGATCAATTAGAAGTGCCACTTTATGGAATACCTCATAAGAATTGGACATTTGAAGTTAAAGTAGGTAAAGATTTTTCAGATCTTACGTGCCAATATGGAATGGGGAACGGAGAAAAGGGACCTAAATATGATCTTTTACCTTGGGATGAGAAACAAGAAATTAAGGCATACGCAAGATGCACTGACAGAAATATTACCAGATTCCCATTTGGGAATAGGCATTTTTTAAAAATCTTTTGAGTTACCAAGTTGCATAAATACTACTAAAATAGGAAAATTTAGAGAACTCAAGAGGAGGTTAAAACAGTATTATGATTTTAAAAAGCAATCATATTTGAATCAGTGTAAGATGGCTCCAGGTTGGTGGTGGCTGTGTGGAGATGGATATGCACGAAAGAGCTTACCAGAAAACTGGGAAGGACATTGTGTAGGGGGACAATTGATCCCACAGTATACAATACGTAACGAAATAATTACAGGGATTGTAAGAAGTCCCTGGAGAAGGGTAAAGAGAGTACTAAACCCACTAATAGAGAGACCGATGGGATTCCATAGTTTTGTCAGATGGCTGATTCCTATGATAGGAGTAAGTGAATTAGAAAAGGCTACAGTGAATAACTCAGCCAGTATGGAGATAGCCCTTGCAGCAACTGAGGATGCCATTCGTGCAGAGCAGAAGGAAATAGAGAGTCTGCATAAAATTACAGGACAGTTTAAATACGCTTTAGATATTTTATTTGCCAAAGAAGGAGGACTACGTACAATAGTGAATGATAGTTGTTGCTCATATGTAAACGAGGAAAAGAAGATAGAAATGGACTTGCATAAAATATGGGAACAAAGTAAGGTATTCCATGAAGTGAGCAGGGATGATATATCATACGGATTTTCAAACCTCTGGGAGAAGTTAACCTCGTGGATGCCCAACATTTTCTGGCTTAAACAATTATTAGTAGGAATTGTAATGATTATCATATTAATAGTATTAATAGTAGTCTTGATTAAGGTAATTGTGTGTATTGGAAAGAGTGATGTGAAATCATATCAGAGGTATAAAAACTATAAACTTAGGCATGAGTTGGAAACTGGAAATTATTTTAAGAGACTATAGTATAGGAATATACTATTGGATGGAAGAAAGGGGGGAAATGATTGAAGAAAAGAAGGAAAAGCCCAACAAACAGGAACCAGGACTTCCATCCCCTGTATAACCTTTGACTTTCTGTGAAATATTGCCATCCCCTGTCATCTTTAGATAGATAACCTTTGTATAGACAGGAGGAAACGGAGTTGCCTGTGTGAACCTCAACATCCCTCTGTTATTTTCACATTGATATTTTTACATTGATATATTTCCGAATAAGATAAGAAGCATGGACTATATAAGTTTGTACTGAAATCTCTTTCGATACACAGGTCTTTTGGAGAGATCCTACCTGTGTCCAGCGCTGTAATAAAGGCATAATACAAGAAACTTACTAAGTTTCCTGTCTTTCTCTAAATCAGGGACCAGGCTTGTCCCACAGATCCTTCACCACACAAAACGCCAGCGATCAGTTCATGCCGTTCCTGGTTTTGAAGCATGAATGATGCAGCAGAAGAGAGGCTCCTGAGCTGACCATATCCTCTAGTCCCTCCTGAAGGTGCCCCTTGAACATTCTTCATCAATTCCCCTTGAGCGATGTGCCAGTGCTCATCTCATCTATGGTTTCACATACATTTGCCATTCTCCAGTTTTGAGCGTGTCATCCATTTCCAATATCAGCGAGCTACAGGTACCAGCATTACAAAAGAAGTATCTTCACCAAAAAAAAAAAAAAAAACAAGCAGTTACACTTCTACAAGGTTGCTTAGACTGAAAAAAAAACTTTGTTGTTGTTTTCAATAATATTTGTGCTAAGAAAAAAATATGTTCACTATCTGCAAAGTTACCTCTTTTCTCCAACCACATGGCTAAAACAAACTACTAGAGATACTCCAGGGACACGAGACCTGCAATCTGTTTAATATGCACAACACACTGTAAAGACATTGACAACTTGACAAAGTAATTCTGCATGGATGCAGTTACTGGCTGTGAATTCACACATCACATTCCCCTTCTTCGCAAACCTGAGACAGATGGATGCGTTTTATATTTAGCATGAGAGAAGTCAGAATGGGAAGGAGCCCCTTGCCCTCCACTTCAGATCACTGACCAGTCTCCACTATCCTAAATAGGCCAAGTTCACAGGATAATTAAAACTAGCAAACAAATGCTGTTCTACATTCTATGAGTGTTAGAATAATGGCAAAATACTCATTTGAAGGCCAGATATTAAAAAGCAAACAAACAAAACACAAAAGAGAGAGAATGCTTGAGCATTGCCCAAAACCTGGGCAATTAAGGTTTAAAAACTTAGAGCACTCCAGTGTCTGCCAACAAACCACTTTCCCCATGCTGATGCCTGGGGTACTGGGATAAGAGTCACAAATAGTTAATGTGTCTAGCTGAATGACATATATACACCCACAAATAAATCATATAGATGAACTGATAACTTATCTGTCCCACGATAACTACGTTCAAAGCTCACAACTGCTCTCAGGAAAACAAACCATCAATGAGAACACGTTATAAGCTCTGTATGTAATGACCATTGTTGTGTATTTAATGACTGCTGCCAATGGCAAACACTAGCATTTGGGCTCTGCTTTTACCTTTACAAAAAATTTCTTTTTTTATAGTAGAAGCATAGAGATTTTTCATTGGAATTGCAGATTGCAAGTGTGATCCTGCAAAATGATATTTTTTTTAGAATACAAGGGTCATTCCAGTTAGGTGCAAATTTCACTTATAACATGACATCAAGGTCCAGTTTTCAGAGCCAGCAACATAAGATATATTGTACCTATTTTTGCGTGCATAGATTTGCATTTTTAAAAAATCTACAAGGAAGTACTACATGAATACAAATAAGTCAAAAGTATGTCTTCTAGTAAGGAAAGGGAGTTTCTTTTACTTGGGTGCCATCAACTAGGGTGAAAAGTGGTCAGAACTCCTAAACAATATTTAATTCAGTTGATATTTTTATGATTCCACCAAGATTTTAAAACAAAAAAAAATTCATATGATTGAAGTGGAAATGTTAAGTTTAAGCATAGAGTAATTATTTTTTTGACTTTGATAAAAGCAGTTCATTATGACCAAAATGCAGTCTACTTAAGACTGAATTTGGCAAACATTTAAAACTGACAAGTATTTTTAACTTGATGTTAATGAAAGCATAATATATTATGTCCTAAAGGTAGAAATTTATCAGTATAAAAAGAAATACTAGTTTCCTGTAACTATTAAAACCTGTCTATAACAATATTTTGCTGTGAGAAACCTCATCTCTGAAATACACCCATACATTTCTGGAACTGCATTTCCTAATGGGTATAGCCACAGGCATAAACACAGAAGCAAAACAAATTTCTGCTATTAAGCTTGTAATAGCCTCTCTGAAGATGGAAATAAAAGCATTTTTTTCTATTTTTTATATATTGTTTAAAAATCAATTTTATTTACATTTTTTTCTTGTAATTCAATTGTGAAATCTCCATTTACTTCTGAGACAGAGGATTTTCCAACCTTATTGATTCGGTGATTCTGTGATTTGTAGAAATGATTGCTTGCTAGGACCAGAAGAGGGAGCTCAAATTGATATTTTTATTTATTAAGGTAAAGGAGGATATAACAGCATAGAATTTAAACTTACTATTAAAACATTTGATATATTATGCATTTAAAGTAACAGATTAACCTCTCTGGCACCTGCAGTAATGGCAGAACAGCTCAGAGTTAAGGTAAATTAGCCTTTTTTTAAAATCTTCTAAATTTGGACAATTGAGCCTTTCATTCCCATCTCAATTGGATTCCAGCTGCCTCAAATAGTCACTGTACCACTTGCATGCGTTCCTAGGAACTCTCCTTCCCTCTCACAGTTGCTACTGAACAAACAAGCAAATTGCCCTGTACCAAATGCATTCAATCTCACCTCTTTTCCTCTGCCAATCAGGCATATAAAGGTATTCTCTCTAATGGGAATCAGAGCTTGGTAAGCTTCTCCAAACTTTTGCTATACTATCTGAAAAGTCTTCAATTTAAGAGGAAAATATGTGTCTTTTTAAAGACAAACTGATTTACACTTCTGTGTTTCCAAATGAGACTAACAAAGTTAGCTCAGGTTCTGTTCTTGCCTCCTAAAATGCAGCCTCTGCCAGTTATTCCGTACCAAGTTCTTGCTGTGTTGCCTGCAGGTTTAAACACCCCACAAAGTTAGAGAGTCTTAAATTTTCCTGTCCTGTACCTTTAACATAACATATGTTGCCACAGCTGTGAATATGGACAAAGAATACAAAAGCTCTTCTTGATGGACTCAGTCTGTGTTGGATTAGACATGATGAAAGAGAATCTGTGGATACATTAATATCAAACTCTGTATTATTTGTTTACGTGCAGTAAAGCACGTATCTATTTCCACTTAGTATTTTCAGAAGTTGAGTGTAATGGAATTGCTGCCATGGACAGTATCACACAAAGAGAACTGGGAGAATGGTATCACTAGAGAAATCTGGGATAAAATCTAGAAGCAGGATCCCTTCAAGTAGCTACTAAGTATGTGTGGAAATGGGTTTACAAGCATATAGAATTTCACATGTAAAAAATATTTTATATTGGCATGAGCAGAGCCCAGAGAAGCGTGAGAGAAGAAGAGTATGTTTGAATTTCATGTAAAGGCAATGAAAGCAACAGAAAAAAAAATGCAGATGAAAATGTCAGTATAACAGAACAACTCCTACCAAGTAAAAAAACATGAAAAGATGAGTTCCAGGGACTCTAAAAATAAAGTGCATCATAAAAGACTAAAAGACACATATTTTCTTTGCCCTACTACAATATTACACTTGAATACATAGTTGTTCTCCCAGGTCTTAAATAACAGTTCTGTAAATCTCTAAATATGATTTTTCCATTCATATGGAATGGAATACCAATGTAATAATTCTGGAGATGAGAAATGCATTAAGTACCAATCTTAGTACAAGATAATCAAAAATTACTTTCAGCAACAGACCAAAACAACAGAAAAAAGAAATGAAAGTGTGCAGGTATACACTGAAAAGAAAATACTCCTCGATACAACAATTAACCCTGTGCCAATATCTCTTTATTAATCTCATGGCTTCTTTGATGCCGCTGGACTTTTTTCTTTCCGTTTAGCAGCCTTCTCCTTTTTCAGCTGTAACAAAGAAAGACAGCACAGTGGTTCAAGCACTTGTTTGCAAGTCAGCTAGCAATGCAGTATTAAATCTCTACATCCAGTCACAAATTTACCAGAGCGATACACACAGTGGAGAGAGCTACAGCATTGCTGACTTTGAATCACTGGACAAAGGAGCACTACCATAGCTCTGCAGCTTGTCCCCCTTTCATACCAGAGCTGCTTTTATCTCTGATAATGGCAATCTAGGTGTTCATGTATCCCTCAAGGCCAAAGTACCCACCCAAATGTTCAGGGGCTTATCTTTATGTCAGGGAAAGGTAAAGAAGTTTTATTACAGATGTGTAACAGACATAGAGTAACCAGCATGCACAAAGTTGCATGGGAAGCTTCTTGCTGAGGTAGATGCAAAATCACCAATTCAGTGTCTCCCCACAAGATCCTGTCTTCCTCTCAAAAGATTTTTTTTTTCTACACAGTAGGCTATGATTCACCAACACATATACATTTAAGTCTGCCATTTTTCAGTAAGACTATTAATCCAAATAAATAAATCTGTTGGTTTTGGAAGCAACAGTTGTTCTCAAGTACTGTTACATCAGTGAATGAAATTCTGTTTAGAGCAGTGATATAAAAGCAACGCATGGACTTTTGCATCTTACCTAACATAAGATATGATGTTGCTGTACAAAGTGCAAAGAAAGAGAAAATATGTTTTACATGCCTTTTTTTCTCCATAAAATAGTGCCAAAAGGAAACTATAGGACCCAGCCTTGATTTGAGTGTCTACAAATGAACTTCACAGCTAAGCGATCCTGTTGTGGATCTACACTACATCTTTCCATCTTTGGAAGCTAGAAGTTTGTACCTGAGATTTCTACTGCCTTTTGCAAAGAAAATAAAATCTTAGGGAACGGGGAAGAAATGTAGAAGTTTGGATTTGACAGTAACTTATTTTCTTCTATAAATTCATACTCTAACATCTTAGCATATTTTGTGATAATTTCCAAAATAAAGAAAATTATTTACAATTTCACAAAGCTAGAAGAGCTTTCTCATTAACAAACACCTCGATGTAAGTAGAAAGCATAACAGCAGTTATGATTTTAGAAGTTACTTGTGCAACATTGCCTTACAAGTGAATTCATATACAGTTGAGACATAGTTCCAGCTGAGACGGTGGAGCTAAGGAGCTAACGTGGGAAAAGAATTGGTATTTAAAAATCTAAGCAACCTAGCTGCAGGGCATTTAAATTCAACATGGTCAAAGGGGTGGAGGAAGCATCTGTAAGGAGGTGATTCAGATCATCTAATAAAGACATACCGGATTTAGCCCACCTACACAGACTCTTGTAAGAAAAAGAATATCATAAAGATTTATAAATGACGTAGGAAACAAACATTCCCAAATATCACAGGAGATTTTCTGTGAGTCTTCTTTGTTGTTTCTTTTTGTCACATACTAAAATATTTTGGTTTTCTGTAATGGAGACTTAATGAAATAAAAATCTGTCCAGTTAAGGTAAATACCTGACATGATTCTGAACTCCTGCAACAGCTCACCATTGTATTTAAAACTTAATTCTAGTATTTTGTCAGGAAGAAAACACATTTATATGGCACTTAATTCATATATATTTTTTAAACATCTTCTTGTGAAAATATATTTGAATTAAGCAATAACTGTAGTAACTTACTCGTTCTTGGTAGCGTTTTTCAAAGTAAGCCATGTCATCATCTTCTGAATGTCTTCCGTGAGAAACTTGCCTTGTGGCACTAGAACCATCTGGGAAAAAAAAAAAAAAGAACAAGAAAATAAACCAAACTTTTTTTTTTCCACTAATGATACTTGCTATTCCATTGGTTATGTTTCATATGTGGCAAAACACATTTCTAATAAGAACTCACCTTTATGGGTAACAAATCCCAGCAACTGGATTTGTATATTTGTATATTTGTATAATAGCAACTGCTACGCTAGCAGCTATTATAAATAGTCTTGGAGGAGTTCAACAGTTACATTAATTGCTCAATTCTTATACTAAATGAGAGACATAAGTATAACCAATCCATGCATCCAATTTCATGCAGAAAAGAGTCTGGCAGAAGGGAGTTTCACAGGATTGTGACGAGTATATATGATCCATTCAGATATGATGAACTTCTGGTTGGAATTAAACAGTTTAAAAACTGATCTGATGAAAAAGTGACACCACTAATGAGGAAAATACCAAATGCTGGAAAAAAATTTATTACAAAGCACATCATGAGCAAAAATAACAAGCAGCAACAAAACAGTTATTCTAACCGCTTTATGTACACAACAGGGCTTCGATACTCATTTTCATTTTTTATTTGGGGTTTATCCCTATGCATCCTTCGACTCATAAATAAAAACAATGAATTTTGTATTAAATACTTCTTGTAAAAAAAAAAGTTACTATTCTACTAATATAACACCTGTTATCTGTGAGATGGTTTGAGCAGAACTAGAAGGTCCTTCAATTGCTCGTAAAAATGGATGATCCATGCCAGTAACAGGGGATTCTAGAATTTCAGCTGAAGGAGCTCCTGTTAGAAAATAAGTTGAATAAAAAAATTAACTTCACAAGATATATTAAGAACATACGTGATGGAGTCCAAACAAGGCTGCAGACTCGTATTTATAACACTCAGCACAGACCCCATAAACTCAAGTTACCAAAAACATTACAGAGGACAGCTTCAAAAACAATTAAAAGCTTTGTTTCCTTAATTACTACAGCTTACATTTTCTAAACTTCAGACAAAAAAGAAAACAGACCAGAATTTTAAAAATAAAGACTGAGTACATGGCAATAATAAACAAAGCAGTATTTCAGGACAAAATCCGTCCATTATTAAATGACACAAAATCACAGGGCAGCACAGGTATCAAGGACAACTAATACACCCATCAAAAATCAAGTTCTACCAATTAAGGTTTTTAATACTGAACAGCTGCAAGCCTTTGAGTTTGGGAAAGAAAATGTCCTAGCCAAGAAACACCTGGGCAGTATAAGGCCAAAGGATTACATATATGTAATAGGAAAGTATTAAGAGACAAATAGAATTTGCAGAGTTCTTTCTAAAAGATACGCTCTGCTTCAACCAGAAGCTACTGGGCTGAACACCAGAATTATTAATAAAAGGGGGAACTTCATCAATTCACTGCAGTAAGTTAGACAAGTGGTTTTCTCACACCTGAAGCCTGATGGGGGGGGAGGATCTGTCTTCATTCCTACTCCTATTGATGCACTTCACCTTCAAACTTTGAAAAATCTATGCCGAATTGCTACTTTTCAAAACTACTTAGTTGGAGAATTAAAATTTCATCTCAGGTCAGCTTCACTTACCTATTCCACTGTCATCAAGTCTCATGTAGCCTTCTGCTAGTGAACTAAAACCTGTCAGTCCTCCCATAGCAGCATAAGGAACATCCTGCCCCACAGGCTTTCCTTGGGCTAAGCGCTCTTGTTTAGTTTCCACAACTGTTTCGTGAGTATATGTTGGCTGACCACATGCACAGGTAAAGCAGCTATGAAAGCCCGAGCACTTGGAACCTAATTAATAAATATACAAAGCATTTTGAGTGAGATTATAATGGAATCTGTACTTCATTGTAGACAAAATGGTCTCTATAAACTGATCTTCTAAAAAAATAGTATCTTCAGTACAAAAGCATCAAGCTATATGAAAATGCTGTATAAAACAGGAGAAAGAATGAATGTAGAGATTAGATCAAGCAAGCCCCTCCAATAACTTACAAGAGTTACATGAAAATCCAGGTGCTGCACTATGCTGATCAGCAAAGTGTTTGCATCTGCAGCGGATGGGCTGTGTGCCATTTAGAGGGACATAGTGATAGGACTGGCATGGACAACGGCTCACTCTACAAGGCACATGTACAGGGCGGTCTTTGGGAAGCACTTCATAGTCCGTTTTGTGTTGTTTATACCTAAACCAGGCAAAAATAGCTGTGTTGTTTATACCTAAACCAGGCAAAAATAGCAGCTTTTATAATTTTGTTGTTATTTATCAGAAATCTGAAACTGAAAGGTTTGTGGTCTATCTTACAACTTCTCTTTTGAAGTATCTTTAATAGTACTAATGACTGTTGTTAATTTTAAGGTGCACACATAGTATCAGGTGCTTTACATCCGTTTGTTACATAAATCCCACAGATCCTTACATTTCATTTTGACAGCATTATCAGAATCAATCTGACCTACAATAACACAAACCTCAAAGCCGAATTTATTGCAGGCTACAAAATAATTCTGGTCTCAAAAAAATGTATTGAGATTTAGATTTAAGGATAGTTCCTATGATTAAAACCCAAATCTTCTCAAGCCTTATACCTTAACTTGCCTATACTGTACTGCAGTATATCTGGAAACACCTTACATTTTCCTGACTTTAAAAAACACAGCAGTTCAAACAAATCAGATTCTTACCGGTGAGTACAAAAGCACAGCGTCTCTGGTCCCACAAGCTTGCAGTCCATGCCAGTTGGTGATCTCCAGCTCACATACAACCTGTTCTGTAACCGAACTGGCAATACTTTTCTTTTGTACTCTTCATACTCATCAGGTGTAAAGAGCTTTCCTCCATCATCATCACCTACAATTCTGTAAATGTGTCATTAAAAAAATTAAATAAAATGAAGACAATAAAAGTAAATTTATCCAGATATTTTTTCAAATAATATATTGCAACACTTTTGCTGTAAGTGAAAAAAAAACAGCAATAATCCTTAGCTTTCATAACACTGTTCTACTGACATACATTTAGCAGAACTATAGCTGAATTTTAGAGAAATTTTGTGGGTAATACTTGTTTTAAAATATTGTTCTGTCAGACTGAAAGTGTTAGAGAGAAGGAAAAAAATAACAAAGCAAACAACCAAGCTTCTTTTCACACTGGAGAAAAAGTAATGGTTTGTGTCATCAGCCCCACCTCAGACTTCTTGAATGACCTCTGGCAAGTCACTTCACCCATCCACACCTAACTGCCTTGAAGACTTGTATCAGGTTATCCCATCTTAATCTAGTCAGAACAAGATTATTCAACTAGAAGTAAGTAATCACATTGCAATCAAAGTAGCAAACAATACATTCAAGATGTCTTCTAATTTGCAAGAAGATTCTGATAGTTTCCATACACTAAGTTGATAGCAGCAATATCCCACACTTTGGACAGGCCCACTTAGGTGAAGCTATCACTATATTCACATTCAAGGTAACTGAATAGCTGAAACTCCAGAGCAGCATCCAAATTCTACATTTATGGACACAACTGAAGGCAGCAAATAAACTCTGTAAAATAGAATTCCGACTTAATTACAACATTCAACTATGCTGAATGTTCACTTATTAATGTCTATAAATGTGATAGTTTGAAACTGTCTTTTTAATTTTTCCTTGCAAAGTTCAGAACAGAGAAAGTGAAAGAGTATAAATAAGTCACTATTGGGTGTAAGAAAGCAAAATACTGATTGTTCTAAACACTTCCATTGGATAGATAGAAATGTTTAAGAACTATTACCCAAAACAAAGTGGGCACTCTGCACATTCTGCGTTCTGCAGTGGGGGCAGTTGCTGGGCTGTCTGGCTGCTGTTTCTTCTTCTCTTCTGGCTGAAGATAACACACTGACCTTGGCAGCTAAGTTAACAACTTTCTGCTTAACTAACTCTGCTTCTCTGTCCAGGGGGGTCTGGGGGGAAGCTCCTGGGAGAGGGAGGTCCCTTTGGGAGGGTCCCCTTGGGGGGGAAGCAAAGGGAGATCGATTGTGCTTTTTCTGTTGATTGTATATATTTGTGAATGTTGTGAATTTTGTATATTTGTACATATTCATTACATTTCATTGTAGATTTTAGACTCTGCTTGTCAATACAGCTTTTCATTTGCTTCCAGACTGGGCTAGCCTGGTTATTGTTGGTGGGGGGGGAATTTCAGCTCACACCGACACACTTCTGGCTGAAGATAACACACTGACCTTGGCAGCTAAGTTAACAACTTTCTGCTCTAACTAACTCTGCTTTCTGTCCAAGGAGGGTCTGAGGGGGAAGCTCCTGGGAGAGGGAGGCCCCTTTGGGAGGGTCCCCTTGGGGGGAAGCAAAGGGAGATCGGTTGTGCTTTTCTGTTGATTATATATATTGTAAATGTTGTGAATTTTGTATATTTGTACATATTCACTGCATTTCTCTGCTTGTAAATGCAGCCTTCATTTGCTTCCAGACTGGGCTAGCCTGGTTATTGTCGGTGGGGGGGGGGATTTCAGCTCACACCGACACAATAAACATTTTGGTTGTTATTAGTTGGCAATGCTCAAACATACAGCATTATTGTCAAATATTCTGTGGGTTTGTACACGGCCAGGGCTGTACAGCACCAGAACAATGTGTCAACTCATCACTACCATTTGCACATCAACCCAGCTGACACCCACTGAACCAGTGCATATGCAAGAAGTATCAGTGCTTATGTAACCGGTGCTTATATAAGAAACACCACTGTGCCTACTGCCTCTGATGTTTTACTGCAGGTTTTCCCAAGCTAAATTAAGGCGTTTCAGTGTAGCAACTTGAGTTTTGCTCAAGAGGAGCAATGACGAGGTTGGCAAAGACATGCAGCAGCGTAACAGCACGCGTTCATCCCTTGCAAAACTGAATTCAGAGCGCACGAAAATCGGTGTCTCTTGAAGGCCACATCACAGCCACTCCGCCAGACAGGGCACGCCGGGTCCTGAGGACCACCGCGGTTCCCGGCTTGCTATCAGCCGTTACAACGTGCCCTCACGGCGGCCACACGTACTGGTCTCGTTCCCCCTCAAGCCTGCCCCTAAAGGCTGCTTCCGGGCAGCCTGCTGTGCCTTCTCAGCGGAAAGCCTTCCTCGGGCACTGCCACCGAAGGTACCCAGTGCACTTCCCATTTCACCTGTAAATGGCGGGGATGTGCGTGTGAAAGGGTGCCAACGAAGGCGCCGCAGGCCCCGAAGAGGCGGCTTTAGGGCGGCGGGAGGATCTCTCTAGAGAAGCCACAGGCCGCGGGCAGATGGCGGGTAAACGACCCCGAGTTCCGCAGCACCCCGTGCCGCCGAGCGCCCGCCTCAGCCAACCCAGCCCACCGCGCCGCCCCTCTTCCCTCCCCTCCCCGGCGAGGGCCGGCCCTCCTCTCACCGCCGGTATTCTGCATATTCCTGTAGGGCCGCCGCGTCCACCTGCAGCCGCTCCATCCTGGCCTCACCGCCGCTGGGCCGCCCGCGGGTAGGGCGTCCGGAGCGCTAGGCGCGGAGAGAGGACGGGTGGAGGCCGGCGGGGCGGCGGCGCACCCGCGGCAACACCGACCGCGTCCGTCCCGCGTGCAGACGGCTGAGCAAGCCGCCTGTAGCTGCCGACGTACCACGGGCACGGCAAAATGCGCGTCAGGACACGCGTGGTGCTCACACCCTTCCACCGCACGGTGGTCACCCCTCAGACACCGACACTGAACAGCAGCACTGGGGCACGGACATAATCTCTTGCTGACACCAACTACCAACCCAACAAATCGGGACCACCCTCCTGGCCCTGCACTTGCTTTGTCCTGCGCAGCTGCTGGTAGTTAGACCTTTACTTAGACCACCGTATTTCTGGTCGGGAGATGTACTTTTGGTTGGTCACTGACCTGGCATTTCTCCATTACAAAATGTATGTTCCACTGTACATCACACTTTTTTTTTCATAGTCTAAGACAAAAGAAGGCCACCTTTGGAAAGCACAACCACGGATGGTTCTTAGGCTGGCAACCTGCTATTCCCAATTCCTC
This sequence comes from Indicator indicator, assembly GCF_027791375.1. Taxonomy (NCBI): domain Eukaryota; kingdom Metazoa; phylum Chordata; class Aves; order Piciformes; family Indicatoridae; genus Indicator; species Indicator indicator. The sequence continues at coordinate 26,270,669 of NC_072020.1, read as the reverse complement.
TACATGTGACACAATGCCACCATGTTGAAACACCTCCTCCGATGTGCTTGAAGGCTGTAGTAAATAGACCACAGGCAGCTATTTCTGATGCTGCACTATCTATGTACATTGACTGCTCCCTCTCAATTCAAGCACACTGGTCACAGAGTGGCTGAGCACATGAGCAGAAGAGGTGGGACGTTTGCCTTAGCTAAGCTTTAGGAAGTTGAGTATTTAAATTGTGCTCTGCATGTTAGCATAAACTAAGAGCCCTCAGGCTGTTAAAACGAGACTCAAGAAGGCAGCTTTTTTCCCCATACAATAAAATGACAGGTGCCTGTCAAAAAAAAAGATACAGCAATTCAAGGAGATCTCCAGATTGTTTTGCATTGGGCAAGCCACCAGCAACAAAGCAGAAGGTGAAGAGAGATGTCACAAGGACAAAGGCAGTGTTTTGTCATCCCCCAGAGAGATGAAACAACAGGGAAACTCTCGGTTTTCCAGCAGTATCTAAATAAGGCGATAGGACATATGGTCTGCACATTTGTCCTGTAGCTAAGCCACATGTATGTGAAATTTCAGCAGAGCAGCCAGCAGCGCAATACAACACACATTGTTCTGTCACACTGAGATCTGAACATGAGCAGGTCCATCTTAGAGGCAGAAAAGATAGGTGAGCAAGTCACCTCTGCAGCCTTCAAGTAAGCTAGCAGAGGAAAATAAAACCACACTAAGAAAAACCCAAAAAGTCAGGATTGCTTCTCCAGGTAAAATAAAATTCCTTTTCTGACCAAAACTTTGAAAAAGAAACAGATGAAGGAAAGGGGAGCTTGAAAGCAGGACAAGGAGCTCTGCAGAGAGGGAATTCAAACATACTGATGGATACACTACTGTACAGGAGCTACACAGAACTCAATGTCTTTGAGGAACCTTATCCATATGCACATTTCACTAGTGACAGAGATCCCAGCACTGCCAAGAAAGTGGAAGGGGGGGGGTTGTCTCTGGCAAGCCTGGTTCTCACAGAATGAACAGAGCTCCTATGCCATGGGGTGATGTACCTCGTATGTGCAAGATCTTTGTTAAAAACAGTGCTTTGAAATACAGTTTGTGTTTGGAAAGCAGAGACAGGTTTCCAAATTAGGCATCTATAGATGAGGGCTACATAGGAGTGAAGGCACTGAGAATAGGAAATCAAAAATACTTTTTTGTGGGACACTTGTCCTATGAACCACCTTCCATCTTAAAACCTGAGGATTTATTTCTGTATCTGATCACAGCAAATGTTCTCTGTGATAAAGAGACATTCAGCATAGTAGTGCTTCAGCATTTCCTTGAATCCAAACTTGTGCTCATAGACTTACTTAAGAACAAATATAAAAGGTGAAAGACTCTGTAATTAAGAAATTGTATTATTAACTAACAATGATATTTCATGCACCGTTTTACTGTCAAGAATTAGGGCTGGGATGGCCACTAAATGACTGACAGATGCTCTCACTTAACCCCTCTTCCCTCCCAAAGGAAAGAGAAAGGGAATAAGAAAGAGAGACTTGTGGTTTAGAAAAGAAAATTAAAAGTACTTTAATGATAATAACAATAAAATTAAATACATAAAAATATATACAAACCCAATATTGAACCCAACACGCCTGATGGCAATGAGTCACTGTCACCACTGATGCTGTTAGCAGAAGTCCCAGACTGGACTGCTGCAGATGGGAACCAGATTCAAGAGCTGGATTCTGGAACTGAAGAACTCAGGATCAAAGGCAGAAAGGACAGAGTCCTCCTCCGATGCTGGCCATTGAAGAAGAGGAAGTGAAGAAGCACTTGAATGTTGTAATCCCTCAGCTTTGTACCAACAACGATGTATATAGAATGGAATACCTTGTTGGTCAGTTTGGGGGTATCTGAACTGTCCACTGCTCCCTGCAGGTACAGCCTTTTGCTCTGGACTTCCACATATTACACAAGATTTAGCAGTGACCTTGGTCTGCATGTCAATTTTTGGTACTAACTAGGAGCGGACACTAGAGAAAACATGCCATTAACTTCAGGAAGAGCAGTTACTTAGAAGAGACTGAGCTGAAAAGTAAAATCATATAATAAAATTTGTCCTGCTCCAACTAAAACCAGGACATGCTGTCATAGCATGAGTACTGGAATATAGTTTGGATTCAGAAAATCCTTTTCTGTCACCCATTCCTTCTAAGTGATTGTAATGGACACCCAGAATAAAATTCAGTAATTCTGAGTCAAACCAGACTTTCCATGGTGAACTAGCAAGTAATTTTGAATAGCAGGACAAGAAGAAAAATGAGAAAGAAAAAAAATTAAAAAGCTTTCTGCTATTGCAAAGAGGCTATGCCACAAGGTAAGTGAAAGGAGCAGAAATCCAGATGGCATGTTTTACCTCCTATGGCTGTGATGTAGCATACGGACGCTGCTGGCCCAAGATCTTTGAACATATCAAAGTAGGTTGAACATATGGACACTTGCTTACAGTACATCTCAGTGAGACCTAAGGTGCTGCCTACACATCAAAGGCAACAGCTTAATGCTTTGTAGGGTGTTGACAGTCTCTCTCAACACCCTCTGTTAACAATAAAATGTGTGACCCTTCAAATTTTTTTAGATTCTTACAAGTTTGACAAGTGCTTTAAAATTAATCTCCATGAAATACCTATATAAATTGAAGATGGCCACTTTATTAATGCAAGACTAATGTAGAGATATCTTTCAGTATTTTAGACCTCAGGTCATAATTTTGAAGTAGTAGTCATTTCTATGCATTGGGTCAGTGACTATCTCTAATCAGCTATTCTGAAAATGAAAAGAATTGGAGCGAAGAATAATGGAAGCAGTTTCCATCACATTGTTTCCTTCCTTCACATTTGTTACCAATACTCTGATATACTTCAAAGCAAATGCAAGCAGTACTCACTATAAACTAACCATGACCACCATGCATTATGCTACAATAAAAATTAGTTTGTGTATTATTAACTCTAGTTTACAGGCATTTAAAAATGTCAACACATTTCTCTTCAGTTTTTGCTGTCAGAGAAACAAAGCATGATTAAACATCTACTGAGCAGAGCAAGTGCACAAATGCCACAGGGAATTCGCAAGCTCACAGGCAAGCAAGGGTCAATTAACAATGAAAGAGTTTTGCTGGAGGTACTTACAAACACAGCTGAGAAATTTGTAGTAATTAAGATCGCTTGCAGATAAGATAATTCAGTAGCACGGGATGCCACTGATGCTTAAGTGATGTGATTTCATATATGGGAGGGTTTCTTCTTTAACTTGGGTCTCATTTTAATAATATTTTTAAAAAGATAAAAATACATGTGTGCATCATCCCAGACAAGCTGAGATTTAGTTAAGTATCAATCCACTGACCATCTATTCCACATGAGAAACACTGAAAAAGTCTAATTCACTTTCTTAGCTGTTATAAAAAAGTCTCTCATTTCACTATTGCCTTTCAAATTTGCATACTATCAAATATATTCAAGCCCCACAGACAGCAGATAGCATCATTTTGTGAAGCACAAAGGACACAGTCCCAGCTAAGGAGAATATATTTGGATCAGCTGTTAAAGATTTCAACAGACACTCTTAAGAGACCTTTTTAAAAAAATCATTCAAGTTTTATTAGAGTTCAAACTCATTCCATTAATTTGAATGTTTTAGAGAAGTATTTTTTGAAAGGTTTTTAAGAAAACAGAATAAACTGGGAACTTAAATTTTATGTAATCTTTTTTCTAAATAAACTTCTTGTAGAGGTTCCCAACGTTACTCTGCTTCTGCCTTCCCACAAGCAAGGGCCACAAGAGCAGCCATTATCCCCAGAAGTACCTGCACAGGGCACTTGGGCAACTTGCACACACCACAGACGTGATGCAGTTTGGAAACCTCTACAATAGCAAATACTTTTAATTAGAATTTAGATATACCCAGCCAGCTTATTTATGATGATTGTCTTAATGAAAACAAAGTAATTAGCAGTTATTTATAAAAACAGACAATGTGTAGTATATTAGGCATGTTACTGGATGCCAAGATAGCTGATATTTCACCACACTGGTTACAAAAATCATGTGCCATTTTTCTGTGTTTTCAAAATTATTTCATTTAAAACAGAACAGCAAACTTTAACATGTACAGCTTTCCAGTCCAGAAGCACCTAGTAGCAACAACAAGAAGACTGTTTAAAAAAAAGAAGAGAAACCTTTACATGTACAATTAAAAATTTATTTTTCTCTTTCTGCATTGAAGTGAGTACAGGTTTACACACAATGTGACAGAAAAAAAAAATCATCTGGATACTAAGGTTGGAAATGTATCAGCAGTCCAGAATATCAGCAGGGAAACAGAAGAAAACAAAAAAACAATACATAACTTTGGATGAGATTATCATCCAGCACCTCTGGTTTTACTGGGGGGATTTGCTAATATAGGATTAGATCACTTCAACCACCCCCAAAAATTCACTCACACTTTTGGCCGAAGTCCCTGAACATACCCTCCCCATGCAAACATTCAGTAAAAAATTGGCTCAGTGGCACTTTCTCTTTACTATGACTTCAGTGAACATCTGAAATACAGTGCATCCACACTGCAATTCACTCGCTGTAAGGCTAATGTAGGCATAAGGCAAACATCACCTTAGCACTCAAATATTCCATGTTAAGACACCCTTAGTACACATACATCTCTATTAAGTGCAGAGATGCCTTGTTTCCCTCCGTTGCTTTTCCTCCTGATCAAAAAAGCAATTTAGGGAGATGGTGTTCTATACTCATCACAAATTGCAAGCTACTAACAAGTTAAAAAGAAACAGCAATGAATAAAAATAAACAGTATTCACATATCCAAAACTTTGCCATTGCTTAAATAATTATCTGCAATTACAAAATACATACACTTAAATATCTTTGTAGGAAATAGTCATCTTAACATATCACAGATTGTGATTTGCTTTTGACAACTGCCCTAACTGCTGTGTAAAGATAAACCTGGACAGTGTTACTACCTAAGATGTTTTCCTATTTTAATTAATTTTCTTAAATATACAGTAAATTCTCTCTAGCTATTCTGACAGATAGTGCAAATAAAGACATTCTTTGGGTCACAATTTTAAAATATTAATGGCAACGCTATCTTCAATTTAAGATTGTTTTAGTAAATGAGTAACAAAATAAGTATACACACTTTCTAACAGTTCCTCGGTTACTTCAGCTTAACACAATCACAACAAATGAATAAGCTACAATACTGCTCACCTATCCAAAAGATATGTTATATTCATACTTAAATAAATATATTTAGAAACCTACCAATAAGTTCTCCATTGTTTTCCATTTCTTATTATTCAATGGCATACTACATCGAATCATGGTAGCAAAAAATCTTTGAAGACAACAAAGATCACTTCAGAGGTACTGCTCAAAGCCAGTGAAAAAGTGCTTGGAGAACCTATGCATCTACGTTAGGCCTACAAGGATCCAGCACATTGCATAACAGAGTAGTTTATGCTTCTTTTAGAGTGAACTACTGCTTTGCCCTAGCCAGAAATAAAAAGCTTATCTTAAGTATTACAGATGTAGCAACATAAAGTGGTCCTGTTTGCTATCTAATGTTGCTTGCTGGTTTTACACGTTTATTTGAAGTCACTGGCACCTGATTGCTAGTTCCATTAGTGGTATTTGTTGCTGAGCCAGTCACAACAATGTAATCAACTTTGTTTTCCAATTTTCCGAGGCGTTGTAAAATGTCATCCAGAAGAACAGCAATTGTTCTCTTAAGATCAGCTGAAGATAAACAAAAAAAACCAAATTAGATCCTATTACTTACAATGTGTGGAAAGGAATTGCTATTTCAACGTAGTCCTATCTTCAGACTTACTGTCCTTCCACTATACTTTTGGGGAAAGACTGCAGATTAGTATACAAGTACGGAATTAAAGAGCTGCTGACTAATACTATTTATTTGTTATTTTAGGCAAGGAAGATACTACCAAAATAGGGAACTGTGAAGGAAGCAAAATAAATATTTGAGTGTGAGAACAAAATAACTAGTTGGAACATTAGACTAGTGATTATTCAAAGGCAGTATTTCAAATTTTATCCAGACAACAGCACTAGAATACTCAGTTATGACACCTTTTAGCCTTGGACAGCAACAGAACATATTTAAATAATTTCCAACATTAAAAAAAAAAGGTAATTCTTACTATCTTTCCTCTAAATAATAGGTGTATCCTATAGAAAGACTGCTATAAGAAAGTCTTATAGCTTATGTAAGAAGTGCTAAAAAGTAGTAAAATTAAAAATCTTATATTTTGGAATACAAAACCAGTAACAGACCATTCAGCAAAAGCCAGTTATGCTGTTTTCTATGTCAATATCAACATCTTCTCTCATACTTGGAAAAAAATGAACAAACCTACCTACCTACCTCAACACACACAGACATACATAGACTCTCTCTCCCTTCCCCCTACCCCAACCAGTTCTTAACTAACCAGAAAAAATGAGGAGAAAGAACAGGTATGAAAGTGAAAAAAGAGTAAACCAAATAGAATGAAAACACTAGTAGTAAATGAAAAAAAAAAAATCTCAGCTCAGTCCCTCCCTCTAAAATTAACAAGTTCTTGTTTAGTAATGCCAACGTTAAATAAAAAAATTGTAAATTCTCATATTACCCTTATTTTCACAGATACATTTTTTCCTTTATGACAGAACACAAGCAGCTTCCTCAAAACTAAGGGATTAACTAGACATCATTGCAGCCTTCCCTCAAAAGAGGCTACAAAGGACCAAAGCGTTAAAATCCTCAAGACCTTTCTGTAGCTTTGCTAAAAGATCTCAAAACCACAGTCTCAAAACTACGTTTTCTGTACTTCAGACAGGCACAGGTTCTAAGAAATATAATCCAGTGAATACTGGAAACAAATTCATAAAGTTAAGAGGTAGATCAGAGTGAGAGAGAGAAGATGCAGCAAGCAACAAAGCTCTAGAGACAAGGAACCTTACCTCTAATGGCTACTTCTATGCAAGGGGAGATACTGCTGAACTCATGATTGCCTTGCAGATTTTGTACCATATCTTAATATTCAATGACAGTGAATAAACTAAAATCAATTAATGCAGAGAGGTTTTTTCTCTTAAAGAGCAGTATATATTACTTTAAAATGAGAAAGTACAACTTTACAGTTTTCAAGAAAAAAAAAAATAACCGCTACATTTTTTTTCCTCTTACCATATCCTGTCATAGATGTTCCACCACCACCATTCATTAAATTTTTATTTTCTTCTGCCAGTGCTTTGACATATCTTTTACTTAGATCTAGTATCTGTCCACGCAGCTCGGCACTGCTTTGGCGTCTTGGATACTGGAAAGTGTAGCGTAGCAACATCAAACCCCATATGATTCCAAAAACTAGTAAAAACATACTCAGTTTCTGGGACATATTTTTTCTTGAAAATGTGAGAAACATTTCTGCTGAAGGCCACAGGTGTGTCTTAATTTCAGGATAAGTAACTGAACTTGGCTTTGTCAAATTATATTACACATTAAACCAAAACAAGATTTCTATGAAGTGAAAAATCTTCCGGATGGATTATCTTGAATTCATCTTCTCACGTTTTAGTTGGTCTTGATTCCTGAAATTTGTAAAATATCATCTGGTTATTCAAAACCGTCACAGCTGAGACCAAGGACAAATACCAGTTTGCATAATCTAGCAAAAATCAGTTTGCATCATCTAGCAAAAAGATCTAGGCTGCACCTACTGAGAGGTGCAGTCGTCTTTCTCATTTGTCTTATATTTACCAATTTTTCTTCTCCAAAACTCAAAACTTCTATGCTTCTATGAATCGCCTTCAGTATTTTAAATACCATAATTTGAACTGACATTAAACCCAAAGACATTTCAAACAAAATTACGTAGCTAGAAGAGACTGGTAAAACACTTATACAGAACATTTTGACTAGTCATACACTTAGATCTACACAAGAAAAAATATTGAGAAACTATTTACTTGATTCTTACTGCTCACTTAGAAGCACAGGACAAGTATAACTAGCTAAAATGCAAAATTAACTTCCTTCTTTAGTTAGATCAAAGTTGGGCACCATCCTTTTCTGATTTTGTATAGCATTAAGATATTTTTTTATCTTGCTAATACCTAAAGAAATAAAACCAAAATTAATCAGCACATTGCACTAGTAGCCTTTTGCTACTAGTTCAAAATAAAGTCTTACCATAGCAGCCAATTCTGATCTCTCAATAGATTAAGGCGTCAGGAGAAAAACAATGGTAGGAAAGCTTCAGCAGTTAAACAACAAATGTCCAGACTGTTTGAAGAAATATGAGCTTAACATCTTCAGGGAGTTCTGTACTGGGGGGAAATAAAAAAAAAATTAAATTAAATTAAAAAGTACAGGACAAAAGAGACCTTCATTTTTACACTGAGTGGCTGAATGAGGGCTTCAAACCACAGGCTTTTAATGCAGAAATACATTTTTTAAACCTAACTTGAAGCAAATGTCAGGGAAGAACATAAAACCCAGTTCTACTTAATTATACATTCATACATTTCAATGCCCAATAACTGATTTCAAAATACTTCTAAAAAAAAAATTGGTAAGAATCTCACTGAAACATGTCCCTTTTCTTGTGTTACAAGACAGTGACAGCAGATGTTCCAGATTCACCATATATGTATATGCATATGTAATCATTCCCTTATTCATTTTCCCTTCCTCAAACGAATCCAATCTTTACAGTCTCTTTACTTGTGTAATATATTTCTCATTTTTCAGCCATCTCTGAAACTTCTGCAATTATTCATTGGCTTTTTGATAGGGAGTTTTTATTATTTAACATAGTCTGGATAATGCTGCTGATTTTCCATAAGTTGTTTTCCTTGTTATTCCCTATTCTTCCCCACATCTTACCTGTCATTATCACTTTCTAGACCTAAGCTACACATTTAATAGAGCTCCACACCAGACTTTCTATAGCAGTACTTAGTTCTCTGTTTTCATGAGAATATTGAAAACAAATGTCTTATGCTGCTAAGCACTCATCTAAATTTAACTCCACCTCCACAGTAGTTTTGATCTCTCTACTGACCAGTTCATCTGGCCTTCTGCCAACACCCCAAGATCTGCTGCAATCACAAGAGTGACTGTCAGTAGCCTTCCGACTCGTGCATGTCACCCTTCGCCTTCACTCTTCATGTAACCCTCTCAGCAGGCAGGCCAATGTGACTTAATAAAGTGGCAACTTTTCAAAGTGCTCTAAAATCAACATGCACATCTAAATTATTCTGAAAATGATCACCCCAAGGCAGGCTCAGTAGTAGCACTTGAGTGCCAAAATTCCAGTTAAGTAATAAGTTATTATGTGCAAAATGTTCTATAGTAACTGTCTGGCCATAAAAACTTCCTTCTCCTGTTGGGTGTACTAATGCAAGTAGCAATCACAAGGCACTGACTGAGGTTGCTTCACCGTAACTGTGGGATATGAGTGTGCACATGCTGAGAAAGACAACATGCAATGATTTGAAATCCCACTTCAAATTCAGTAGAATATACTTTCTTTAAAGAATGTGCTTATATCCCCCCTAAAAAACACTTTTAAAATATAAATTTGTCTTAAGGACATATAAGAAAAAACACCAAAACTTCAATTCTACAGTATCCACACAAATATTTGGAATTGCATGGTTAGATTTCCTGAAACAGATCCTCCCTAAATATGAAATAACCAAAATGTCTTTTCCCCATCTCTTTGCCAAACCCAAGGCTCTACACTCAGACTTTAAAGCATAAAGTGCACCTATGTCAGTCAGCATCTAAATAATCCCTGAATAGTATCAAATATGATGGAAAACATTAACATATGAGGTCCAGGAGCAGGGTATTCACATGATGGTTCAACGAGCATCTCTTAAGGAGAGACCACAAGTCTCAACCTCCATTCTCAAAAGTCGGCATTTTGCATGTACTTTTTTTTAATTGCCTGAAAATGATAGATAGCTCTTGCAGAATTTGAATTAAGTTCAGCTCTCCATAGATATCCAGTCATATCTCACCCTGAAGCATTTAGACAATACTACTACAGAGCTTTGGAGTGGAAATAACTCCGCTATCACACTGTAAATAAGACCACAAGCCAGGAAACGAGTCCTAGCCAAGAGGAACAGATTGAATAAACTCTGGCCAAGGAGCAGTAGGAATTGCAGAATGGGTCTTTGCCACATATATTTGATTCCCAGTGCACATGCTGACTACTGAAACCAACGGAAATTAGGGTCTTAACCTGCTGGGCAAATGGCATAACACCCAAACACTGACAGTGGGCAAAGGAACTGGGAATAAGGTAAACCTGCATGAAGGGAACTGTTTGTACTTGTCACTTTTCCTATGTATTTTTAGAGGTCATTCCCTCTTAATGAATTCCAGTGCAATTTCAAAGTTTTGGAGATTTGGTCTCCTCTTTCTTCCTGAAGCATGCACTTTCTGATGACTTGTGACACACTCCCTTCTTCACAGACTTAGCCTGAGTAGAAAGCCAAGAAGGGCTTTTATGTCAAAGGAGGTCAAAGCACTGCAGAGAGAAACAGGAAAAAAAGGACACATTGAAGCTAAACCTTGCTGGAATTCCTACCATCCTTAACTTGAGACCAAAGAAAGACAACCACGAAAATGAAGTACAGTCAGGAAAGATTTTGAAAATCTGAGGAGGGAATGGAAAAACAAAAAATGAAACAAAACACACCTCCATCCCAAAAACCTAAATACCACCACCTACAATCTCTCAAATCAAACAAAATCCCTACCCTGACTGTGCAGGCAAAATGTTGATCCAATAATCACTGAAGAGGTGCTAATCTTTCAGATAATCCTTTCAATAGGCAGCCTAAAGTGACTGATTAAAGTTGAAGTTTATTGAAGTTCGTAAAATCAACATGCACATCTAAATTATTCTTAAAGTGACAAGACCAAGTCAGGGGCAACTTTAGCATTTGGAATTACAATGAATTCCTGAATAGGGGATCCAAGATGAGGTTTGCCTTTCACAGACATAGCAAGTTTGATTTTCTTCACTGTTGCCACCGCTGATTGTGTAAGAAATGTATTGCCAAAGCCTGCCAATACAAACTGCCCAGTGATACCACAACACTGAGATGCATCTGGTAATGAAAGCAATGAACTAAGGCACTCATCCGCTCCAAAATAAAATTGTGTCTCTTAACTAAACAGTAGCATCGGGCTTTGGTTTGAACGCTGACCTTTCTCCATGGAAATCAGTCTACACTTATAAAACATGCTTGAATTTTATTGCAAAGTCTTCCTCGGATTCTGCTTTGCTTATTCCCAGCAAAACCAGAGATTCTAAGTCACATATAACACAAAAAAAAACCTGACAGTGTGTAAGGCAAAGGGATGCCTCACACCCTCTGAAATATTCCCAGGGTCTCATGAAAACAAGGCATACCCAAGTTCTTAAAAGGTTATAATACACCTTACAGCACTGTCAATTCTGCTAGTCTGTTAGCTCATGGAAGATACAGACTACATATTTGTCATAGTTTTTCTAGTCTGTCCAAGAGATTCCAAGCCTTCCTAAAACACTGATGAGGTTACCAGGGTAGCAAATTTTTAAGTGCTGCAGAAGTGGTGTGTACCTTCTAGTTCAGAAAAATTTACAGGACAGGTAAAGACAATTATTTAGAAGAGAAAACAAAAGCAGCATGCCCATCAGGTGTTTTTGGTAATTATTGCTAAGAAGCTTTAGCAAAAAAATAACAAAAGAGTCAAGAAGAGGTGAAGAATAAACTCAAGTTTGAGAATCTTGTTCCATTGAAGGATCAAAAAGATAAGGATAAAACCAAGAACAACGTACTGAAAATAGCATTGCTAACATACAGTCCAATAAAGCTATCTCTTTGGTTATATATTCTGAAAGATAGAATGCCAAATACTGAGACAGTAGCTCCTCAGTGATATGCTGGAGGCCCTATAAAGGTCTCTAATGAACTAATATATTAAGGAAATAGCCTTCATAAATGGGAACTTTATTCAATCTATTACTTACTACCATAATACTTACCTGTTCTTCACTATCAAATTATGACCACCAACAACATGACACAGTGAATTCAAAAGTAAGTCTGGCTTTGCAACTCATGATTAACTATAAAAACACAAGAGGTGATTTATCAAGACAGAGATTTTAAAAATGAAAATAAAGGTAAAATGCCAGATATAGCCATAGGAGATAGAGGAAGGGAGGGGTAGGGGGAAATACTGTAACAGAACAAAGAGTTGACAGAAATTAGAACAGTATAATTAAAAGCTGACATTAATAATTACTATAAAATAATTGTGCAGTACAGAATTATAATTTCTTACAATCTCAGTGGGAGTGTAACAACTTAGAAAATTATTAAGGATATAAAATTAACATACTAAAATTATGACTAGATAAGAAATTTCAATAAAATTCACGTCAGCAAACAGTACAGTGAGGTTTCTGTATTAGTAAACAAATAAGCTGTGCTGTAACAGGTATGATGATTCCTCACTGCAAAAGCCAATAAATTTTTCATAAAGACAAAAATCATATGGCATTGTGCAGAACACTAGAAATATTTCCACAGCTCTATCATCTCTATCCTATTAGTTTAACTTTTTGGCTTCTAAATAGAGCGTGCTCCTCACAGCCCATTTACCACTGTGACCTCCAATATCTTTTGGTTTGGGATTTTCCAAAAGAAGTCTTTGGGCATCACTGTCTCTCAGATGACAGATCACACTGACCACTCTGAGAGCACGCAACCTAGTTCTATGGCATTTCAAAATGTATCAGCACAGCTTCTGAGCAGCAACAAAAATTGGAAGTCTAAAGAATGTTTCACGTGCACACAAAAAGCACAGAATGTATTCACGGACCGATTAATCTTTAAAGACAGAGACAATGAAATAAGCACCTAGAAGCCCAAGAGCTATGTGCTGAGACTTCCTTAAGCATCAAAAAAATATGTTTGCATTCTGGTAATTTACAGTCTTACATGGCTATAGGTTTACAAGCGGGTGAAAAATCTGCATGAGGTGCAGCTGACAAACAGGTGCACAAAGATGTTTAAGTATATCCTGTTACACAGGACCACGATTCCTGGCAATGCACTGAAGTTCCTTGTTCCTACACATAACAAACCATCTTACCCAAATCATTCATACTTGAAACTGGTGCCCAAAGAAGAATCACATTCCTCATTGTTAAGAGCAGAGGATTTCTTGCAAAGATGCCAATAGAATAATTTTCCTGAACTGGTACATGTGCACTAGTGACTTTTGCAAACCAACACTGCCCTTTGGTTCCCAGGTTTGTTAATCAGCTTTACTCAGACAGCTGCACAGCACCATAAATGTGCAGAATATTCTACTCAGAAGCAAATAATTACAGCAGTGTGTGACCTCACACAAGGGAAATCGCATCTGAGCTCTTCTGACAAGCCCCATCCCTGAAGGTTCTTAAGGGCAGGCTGGATGGGGCTCCAAGCAACCTGATCTACTGTGAAGCATCCCTGCTCATGGCAGAGGGTTTGGAAGTGGATGATCTTTGAGGTCCCTTCCAACCCTGACAGTTCTGTGAGATCAGCTCTAGCATTTAGTATTAGGTTGCTGTAAACTATGGTCAGCAGAATAACGTTACCAGCAGAGAGAGAAAAGAGAAGTATGACCTACTGACAAAACCCCTTCAATGCTTGACACAGAGCCTAAAGTGTTCTGCCTGTGCATGATGAGACTTGAGGGTCTTTCAGGACCTCATCACAGATCAGTCAACAAAACAGAGAATTTATATTAATACCTGCTAGGCTTGAGTTAACAACACTCTGTCTTCTCAAGAGTAGGTAAGAAAGCCTAATTCTGGAGGGAAAAAAAATATGGTTACCCTATCAGCATGACAGCTGCTGGACTACAGGTTTTAGCAGTTTTGTACCACTTTTGGAATGCCCGAGGAGTCTGCCTAGCACTTGGTGTCTCTTCCAGGACATCTATCTTTATACCTTCTCTCACAGCATATGTTCCTTCATTCACTGCCTCTGCACACTCTAGGTTTGCAATTACCAAGGAACACTAGGAAAAAAATATCCCTTTGCCTTATTGTTATCTGTCTTTCAGGGAATACTTTTAATGGAAATCCCATGTGAAATCATAGAAACACAATAGGTTTAAGAGAATAGCAAAAATGGGTAAGTATCTCTTCTTCTGCAGTGCTGGAACTAAGAAGAAAACCTCCTTGCATGATCCTGACAGTCCCTGCCTCTCAGTGCAGTCAAAGGATAAGGATATCTGGGCCAACGAAAGTCACAGATATTGTCACTGCTGATAAGCTGTTGCAACCACCTCAAACATATCTTAAACCAAGAACAGTTTCACCTCTTGCAGACAGGACATAACCAATTTGGTTTGTAGTTGGACTTCAGGTTGAAATCAAAAGCATATAGCTTTAGACTTGAAATCCCACACATCAAGTTTACAGTGGCTCTGGTATAAAATCATGCCAGTGTCCAAACACTAGATTGCCTTTTGCATTTAAATACAAATACTGGTGATTTGTTTTCTGTTTCAATTTTATGTAGTCTTACTTGCATTGATTTTATTTTACACTTTACACAAATAATTGTTTTTATTTTGCATTATATCTATGGAGTACTTTTTTGGTACCTTAAAGTAGCCTGGATTTTTTTCAGCACCCTTCTTCCCCTCCCTTTATTTTGCCTACTACCATCAATGAATGCTTTTAAAATAAATCAACTATTTAAAAACAAAATTTCTTTGTTCCTTGCATGTGGGCAGTCAGCCAAGATTCAAGATTTTGTGAGGGGAAATGACTTGGCAAGGGTTGTGAAGAAAATTAAGGCAAGCAGATATCAATAGGGACAGTATATTTTATTTGCTCAACTTCCCCTCCTCCCACTGGGTCCATCTGGGCCTCAAAACATTTCTGTATCTCTGTATCAGCTTCTTGGGGAAAAAAAAAAGCTTCATCCATCTGGGACTCTGTATTTTTTCTTTATGCTTCATTGTTGCCATTCAGGTCACAGTAGAACCCTTGCTCATAAGAACCACAGTTATGACAGAACACAAGATAGCTTCTTAGGGTATTTTCCGATAAGATCGACACGATTTTTTTCATTGCAGCTGAACTCTAGGCTATGTTAAGTACTCCCCTGCAAAGTCCTAACTAGCACTTCTGCTCCCTTGTGAAATTTACAGCTGTTTGCACCAAAGCCTCTGAGACTCCAAAACTTCTAAGACGATTATGTTTAGCTAATTTTAGCTAGTTTTACTCAGAGCCATACCTGCAAGATCATGAATGTAAGCTACTGAGAAAAAAGGCATTTTCACTTTAACATTTTAAAGAAAAGAAAAAGGGAAGGGAGAGCAGAGTCAACTAACAAAGTTACAGCTGCAATTGTTGAGAGATTGCCACTGCAGAACTGGTCATACATGCACACACACAGCATCCATGAAAAAACTATTCCTGCAGAACAGTAACAAAGGAAAAGGCTTCCAACAATTGGGAGAAAGAAAGAATTTAAATTTGCATGCTTTACTTCAAGAAACCTGAAGAATTCAAACCGAGTATGGATGTGCGTAAGCTGTCCACCAAAAGTAAGTTTCGGTGGTGAAAACTGCAATATAGACTAGGCCTCGGACTCACACTCCATCCCAGGAGGCTGGTCTAGTTAAGATTTTTGTAAAGTAACACTGAAGGCAACGTTAAAGTCATTTCTGCTACATCTTTTATTATTTCTAGGTTGACTTCTTGGTTTATTTTAGCATAGCAAGGGGTTATGACAGACAGTAGTTAACCACAGCACCACAGTGGTATGCACTGTTGAATAATTTTAACAATAAAATAAGTAGAAGGTACCCAGAAATGTAACTGGATTATTTATATCATGATAGCCTCTTCATTACTCCTAAAGAGACCAGTTTCAGTGGAGTAAGTTGTAAGTCCTCTTGTCTAGGCCTGGTTTTACAACAACAAAGTGACAATCGTGAAGTCTAGGACCTTATTCATAATGCTCAGCTGAGGCAACCCAGCCACCTCAGAGTACAATTTTCAATCACAAGTGAAAGAGCTGGTCAAAAATCAAATACCACATACAGTACATTTTAGCAGTAAACTTGTACCAGCATAAAACACAATTCATTTGAATGACTGAGCTCCACAATTTTTTGACAGCTACTGTAAAAAATTTAATGGCTATTTTTGACACTTACTAGTCTTCAGATATGTTGACTACATTGCTGACACTTTAAGCTGACAGCATGCACTTATCCTACTTACAGTTCAGGCAAGATGCAAGAACTAGTGCCCTTAACTTCTCGGAAAAGGCACAAGTGGTTATGAACTCCAGGGAAAATATTTCACTTTCAGCAGTCAAATGATGTCAATCCCCAAGCTAAAATTACAATACACTATAAGCTAATATCAATGTCTCCTTCAGCAAGCTAAAAGCCAAAAAAGAAAGAAAAAAAAAAATCTCTAAAAGCTGAGACTACGAAAGCTTTAAAACAAAAAGAAAAGGAAGCAGCTTTATTTCCAACTGCAAAAGCTTCAGGAAAAAGACCTATTTACTAGACCAAGGGAACTCCAGCATAATTGCTTAATCCTCTGGAGTTCTCTAGTACCTGAAATTAATTATTAAGCAATTATATACTGTAACACAGAAAGAGGTCAGAATAATTTAGGCTTTCTACATGTCTATATCCATTAATCAAAATGGGAACAAAGGTAGCAACAAAAATGATCCAATACTGCAATAGCTCCATGTGTGACACCGCAACAAATTGCTACTTATAATAGATTATTCTCATCTTCACATTGTCTCCTTTCTTCAATGTTCTTGAGACTGGATCAAGAATGCATGACATCTGCCCCAAAACAAACGCTACATTACAATCAGAATGAATCATATTATGTTCAACACATTCATATTCCACAAGTACTGTTAAAAAAAAAAAAGTCGCAATTCCTACAAAGTTCCCTTTTTATAGTGAAAAAAATGCCCCCCCCTCCTTTCACACACTGAGAGGGCAAAACTATAAAAAAGCCCAAACAATTGTTAACCTGATCTAAACTGCATTAACACCACTCTCCATCACGTAATAGGGCGGAATAAAAATTCTCTCTGCTTTGCTGTGTGGACCAAACACACTCCATTCTAGCTAGGAGTATCTTTTGAATTACTCAATTCATACAAGAGAATTTACAGGACACTACCATGTTAGATTAGGAAACTGTAAATGAAATTCATTGATAATGAATGATTAACAGAGCTACAGAAATAAAGCATAAACAGTATTTATAGGAAAAAACTTAAATGGAAGTTTAAGAATGTGGAAGAAGCATCATTCCACAACTCTTGCTGTCAGGACTATTTTATAGTCTCCTAACATTTGGCCACTTTTTTTTTTTATGCAAACTTGTTTGAGTCAAGATCACTTAATCTAATAATATTAAGGATTCTGCCTTTGCTTGAATATGGATTTAACAAGTTGGTTTTCTTTTTCTTCCTTTTAAGTTCCATCGCATCATTGTGAGCATTTAGTCTCTTTTAAAGTTAAGTTCTTACAAGAAAGACATCGATCTTGCAGAGTCACTGCAGTCATAGTTTATGAGAGGAAGGCCACTGCAAGTGAGGAGGCAAACCAGGAAACCCTTGTTTCCTTCACTGCTTCCTCACCGTCGAAGGACATTGCATCACAACCCCGGGACACGATTATCCATTTTAAGGAACACTTAGCCACGGCGGCCAGCACAACACACTGTCCCTAGACACCCATCAGAAGGGCCTGCATCAGAAAGACCCGAGCTACCACCAATAACCAGAGCTTGCAGAGCAAGGAGACCGACCTGCAGGCAGCGCCCACGCAGCCCAACAGCACGACCTGCTGCGAAGGACAAACAGGGGGAAAAGAGGGAAAGCCGACGACTACATAAACGCCGGCAGGGTTGAGGGGAGGAGGTTAACAGAAGCATGGCCTAAGCCATAAAGAAAATAAACCTGTCCCGAAACAGTGGCCAAGCTTTAGGGAAAGCGCAAAGCTGGGTGCTCAGGCGAGGTGAAGATCTGGGTCTGCCTGGCAGCTGCAGCCAGGCCGTAGCCACCCAGCTCCCGTCCTCCCCACCGCTGGCCGAGCCTAGCGCTACCCCACCATCATTGCCCCCGCCGGCGAGGCCGCCCCGTTTTCCCACACGGACTGCCAGGCCTTCGCCACCCTCACGCCGCCCCGACTCAGCAGAAGGACCTTCCTCGCCTTTTCCCTGGCCCAGAGGTACAGGTCTTCCACACGCCGCTCCAACTCACCGCCCGGCAAGGCGCCTCGGGAGGGTGGAGCGGCCCCGCAGCGGAGCCCCCGGACAGCCGCGCGCTACCTCCGCTCTCGACCCGCAGCCGTCTGACAGACGCCGCTCGCTCCGCTTCCGCCCGCCCCACGCGCGACGCACCACCTGAGGCCCCGCCCCTCCTCCCCCTGCCGAAAGCGGCCTGGCCCCGATCGGTGCTGCAATAGACGCTGCCATCAACCCTGAGCTCCTGGGTACTTGCGCTGCTCTCGCCGCCTCGCTTGTGACCGCCGCTGCCTTTGCGCGTGCGGGGTCTCGCTCGGGGCGAGAAGGCCTGGCTGCAGGGGCCTCGCCCCCAGGAGCGGGGAGAACCGCAGCACGTTGTCGGGGAGTGAGGCAATCTGTGCGGGGGCCCGGAGGGCGATAGGTAACTGCAGGCTTAGCAGCCCCTCCTGGAAATGCTCACCGTTGGGCTCCACTAGGAAATCCCTGGGAAGCTAAAGAGCTATGTGACTGTCAATTCCCACTGACGTCTATAAGTAAAGACTGCCTTCAGAAGTACAAACTGGGAAAGGCACCGTTTCTGCCCTCTAACGGCGTAAGCGAATTTTGACAGTGGCATCAGAGATGCGTGCTGACGCTCAGGTCTGGTGCAGGGACCGTTTGCCCTCATCCTTAACCTCGTTCTTGTAACACACAGCTGCACTGTTCGTGGCTGGGACAGTATATAAACTCCCACTGTGACAGTCATGTAAATAAAATCTGTTGTGATTATAGGACTGTGCGAGCAAGTTACTTGAGGCTCTTTCTGCAAAGGTGCTATTTAAAGGAAGTTGGTATCAGTTAACTAAAGGTGAACACTGGGGCACGCTCAACAGCTGCAATGTTGCTAGGAGTAACCTTCAGGATTGTCCCTACCTCGGCAAGATGAGGTACTGGTTATATGTCACAGATATTGCAGGTGGGTGTAGAGGAAGGTGTTGCTTGGAACACACTACATCCTCTACATCCTCTGTAAACTAAGTCCAGATACAGTAGGTGGTGTCCTGCCACCTTGCTGATTCCACCACCACTCCACCTCCCCATCTGGGGTACCCCGATGGGGTACCTGCACTGCACTGCTGCTTTGCCTTGCTTCTGATGTGTGTCAGAGGCTATACCTGGCTTCTATCTCGTTTTCAACCCTCTTTTTTTCTTCTTTTTTTTTTTTCCTGCACAGATTAGGTGCATTTAAATCTATTACTCTAAAAGAAAAACAACAAAGGTTCTTGATACATCAGAGGGGTTAATGGCTTGTATCCAAGCAGTCAAAACTATTGTCAGGTGGTATCATGTCAGCCAGTCACTTGCACATAAAACTTTTCCAATGTTGACAAGTTTGCAGTCGCTCATTTCAGAGTTTTGTGAAACATATTATGGAAAAAAGTTGGGTTTTTTTTTCCATGTCTATCTGGAAAATATTGGTGTTCAGCTGGGAGTTAATTTACATTTAAGAAAATTAGGCAACTGTTGAACTGAATAGAAGGCTATACTCCCACAGAGAATTCAGAAGAAGCTGCATTGCTTGGACTATATAGTTATTTCATTATATAATCAATTCCATGGATGAAAGTCTTTTACTAAAATTATACAACATTGAATGAGGACAGGCAAAAAAATAAAACCTGAAATACTTAATAAGTAAGCTTTTCAGTTAACAGATTGACTGTATATTGTGCAACACCAATAAAATTGTTGCTAGAAGTGTTTTCTAAAGCAGAATCACCTCATCAGTTTCTGTGGGTATTTTCTTGTCATGAGTTCCTTTTGAAAGGATCAAAACCAGATGGTCTGAAATGGACTTCAGATAACAAACATACTGCAGCTATTTACTACCATTCATTACTGTACCATTTGCTCAGTGATTAATCTTTTATTTTCACAGATGTGCAGTGAAGAGCTGTAATGTCTTTGCAAATATAATTTCCACACTATTTAGAGCTTACTAGGAAGAGGAAGGGAAATCTGCCAGTGGCACAATCACAAGAAGATTTGCTTGTGTAGGTCACAAAATTCTATTAAGAAATCTGTCTCTATTATAAACATACCCTCTGTTGACAGGAACTCTCAACTATTAATAATGTTCTTAATTCCTCTTGCCTGGAGGCTTCATGTATTTGGTCATCTTTCATGAACAGGCATCTCAGAATCACAGAATCACACAACTGTAAGGTTGGAAAAGACCTCAAGGATCATCAAAGTCCAACCTGTCACCCAAGACCTCATGACTACTAAACCATGTCACGAAGTGCCACGTCCAATCCCCTCTTGAACACCTCCAGGGATGGTGACTCCACCACCTCCCTGGGCAGCACATTCCAACAGCTAACAACTCTCTCCATGAAGAATTTCCTCCTTACCTCGAGTCTAAACCTCCCCTGGCGCAGCTTGAGACTGTGTCCTCTTGTTCTGGTGCTGGTTGCCTGGGAGAAGAGACCAACCCCCTCCTGGCTACAACCTCCCTTCAGGTAGTTGTAGACAGCAATGAGGTCTCCCCTGAGCCTCCTCTTCTCCAGGCTAAACAGTCCCAGCTCCCTCAGCCTCTCCTCATAGGGTTTGTGCTCAAGACCTCTCCCCAGCCTCGTTGCCCTTCTCTGGACATGTTCAAGTATCTCGATGTCCTTCTTAACTTGATGGGCCCAGAACTGGACACAGTACTCGAGGTGCGGCCTAACCAGTGCTGAGTACAGGGGCACAATGACTTCCCTGTTCCTACTGGCCACAGTATTATGCAGCATTTTTCCCCTTATCCAAGATGCGTAGTAAAAACTGTATCACCATATATTATCAAACACCTTGTTTCTCCTCAGTGACATGAAAATCAAACCCTAACAGTGTTTCATGGTCCTCATATTTGTGGGTAATAATACTTACAGGACCATTTCAAGGGATAGATAACAGCCCAGAACTGAGAGAGTAAAAACTTGCTATACTGCAGTGTTCTGTATTAATTCTCAACATATATTAAAAAAAACCCACCCCAAACTGATTTTTGCTGCAATGTTATCTTTGTTCCTTTCCTGTGCCATTCACTATCACTGTAGACTGTCCTTCTGACATTAATTTGCATAGCTGTTACTCACTCTATCCTTTTCAAATAGGTAGTAAGAATTCTCTCATTATCTGTTTAAACTGCTTAATGGTAATGGCTAGAGAATGGCACTCTGATGAATATGCTTTGTGATTAGTGTACTTGCTACCTTATTAACCAGTTAATCTTCTAATCTTAGATAAGACTGTATGCAACTTTATACTCTCCTTACTGACACTCCTATTTCTCTCTCTTCCTAATCCCTTACCATCAGTTTATACCCTTTCACTTTAGGGAATGGACCTAATCTGGGCCCATCTTCCCTCCAACATGGATTCTTTTCCTGAGATTGTGAATACTGTATTAAAGCTAACAGGATATTACAATAATATATTAATATTGCTTGGAAAAGATGCATAAGGCATGCTTAATATCACATCAGCATATCCTTCAGGCCATCTCTAGCTGTGTTCTGTGTTTGAACCATCTTCCATTTAGCATAGAAACTAAAGACAGTTCATCTTTGCAGTCTTACTAACTAATAAACAGTGACAGTTGAAATGTAATATCAAATAATTGTTGTCTTTATACCCCAGGAAACCAGTGAAGTCAGTAGGAAACAATGAAGGCAGAAGAGCTATGGAAAAATGGTGAACAGAGCTTGTAGTTTTCAACTCAAAATGTAAATAAACTTGATTAGACTTTTTAAAAGTAGATATTTTTATCAGTAACATTTTGTAACATTTGTAACATTTTAGGACCAAGGCAATGAAAAAGTCCTGCTGGAATAATGTAAACACCTTGAATGTGTGCATTAGCAGTAGCGTAACCCTCAGAAGCAGGAGTCTCAATGTGGGCTGTAGCAAGATCTTGCATATGTACATGTTAACAAAAAGCATATTCTCTCTTACATTCTCTGGACCTTTTCCCTTCCTCACCTGCTTACTTTTGGTTTGGCTTCGTTTGGGTTTTTTTCAGTGTAACCATTATGTATTTTCAATGGGTTCTTCATATTCCATACTTTCTGTGGCCCACCTTATGGTAGAAAATAGGTAAGCATTTTCATCGCAGAATTTAAGCATGCTTTTAATGCTCCTTCCCTTTTGTTCCTGCAGTTAGATTGCATTTAACATCAGCCCAAACCAGAATCATATTACACCAGAACAGTGTGTGATCTTGCAGTGGAATAAGCGCTTTAGCAATAAAGCTACACTTGAGAAGGGAGATGAGCAAATCTATCTACTGGAGCCAAACGGAGTACAGCTGGTATAAAATACAAATTATGACATGGACTCCGAATGGCTTTCAGAAAGTGAGACATTGGTAAGGCTAAAACCCAGGCCAGCTTCTTAAGAATGAAAATGTAACTGTAATTAAACAAGAACTGTCTAAGGAGTGAACTAAAACTTTCAAAAGAAGTGACAGGCAAGAAACTTTTAGCCAAAAACGAAATATCTTGCAAACTTAGAAGATCAGGAAGAACTTTCGCTGATACTGCTTCTTTACCATTGTGAGCTAATTTACTCTTCATTTGCTTTGATCCATCAAGCAAAAAGAGAAAGGGCTGGCATGCACAGTTCCAGCATCCCATTTACAATAGAAGCAAGAAATAAGATAATTTATGCTCCAAGTAAGAAGCTATATGAACCATTTCCTTAGAGATGAGCGTCCTGGTTTGAGTTAGAACTAATTCAGCTTGGTCATTTTACTTTTTAGCTCAGCTTCTTCCAAGTAACTGCACTTTGTGAAATTAACAACCTGTTTTCACAAACAGTGTCTGTTTCTAGCTGTAAGAACACTCAAGTCTCTAGTTATCCCCAAGGCTTGGTGTGCAGGCCATGGTCACTACTAAATCATGTGTACTACATTGGAGATGCAGAGTAAAAGGCTGCATCTGCAGGGAGGATTGGACAGTTCAGGCGACTCTAAAGTGACCATGAAGGTATTCCACTCCATATATCTTACTCAGTATAAAGCTGAAGGATCACAAAGATTAAGCTCTCTTCTTCTTCCTCTTCTTCAGTGGACAGTATCTGAGGAGAACTCTGTCGATTCTGCCTAACCCAACCTCAATTCATGAGTTCCTGCATCTGATTCCTGTCTGCCACTGAGTTGTTTCTGTCATAGCATCAGTGATGACAGTTTTTAACTGCCATCACAGGGTTGGGTTTGATATTGGTTTTATATATATTTGTATATGATTTATTTTATTGTTACTCTTTTCATTAAAGTAACTTTAGTTTTATTTTCCAACTCAAAAGTCTCCCTTATTCTCCTTCTCATCCCTTTGGGAGGGGAAGAGGGGTTAATAGAGAACATCTGTCGCTTTTAGTGGCCAGCCCAGCCCTAACCCTTTTCAAGGAACACATGCCAAGACTTTGTTAGAATCTCAAGTTGTTTGTGGATGAGCAGTGTAAATGTGGCTTCTCCACTGGGACACCTTGACAATGGGGTTGTGCTTCCACAGTGGCTGTGGCAAACACATGGCAGGCTGTGGAAGAAGACCCAGCCAGTGCTGCAGATGTGGCTGTTGCCTAAAGCCCTCAGACTGTGCCTCACATAGCAAAGGATTTCTAGAGAATGATCTGCCTGTCAATTGCCTCCAAGTGCCTCATTCCTTTTTGGGAATACTCACCCATCCTTGGTTACAACCATGGCAAACTTAAGATAGCCGGGCTCAGCCTACACAGGAATTTGGGCAGAACAGCTTCGCAACCACAAAGGGAAGCTCCCGCCCCTGAAGAAGTACATAAAATACACAGACATAGTGCAGAAGCAGCACCTGAGCTTGTTGCTATCATTACCAGCAAAAGGCCTGGGAAACAGGGGAGGGAGTGCCACTTTGGCAAACAGCTCTCCTGGCTTGCTGTCAGAAGCAGGGCCAAGTGTAATCGTTTTGACATTTAAAAAAATGTTCTGACCTAGCGAACTACCCATTTGGACCCTGTCCCGAGCTTCTCCTGCCTGCAAGGTGCAAGCTGCTGTAGTTGCTGGTGTGTGCTGGAGTGCCGTAAGTACCAAAACCACACCGGACACAGAGGCACAGGGAAGCCTCTGAAATGTGGCTGAGTAGAAAATATGAGCTTCTCAGTGAAATCCTGGTTAAAAGGAAATCCCTAAGACCAGAAGCAAAGATATAGGTCTTTGTTTCCTAGAAGTATTCAAGAATTAATAACACAAGTTCATTTTCAGATGTGTACAATGAAATAGGCCTTCCAGCCTTGCACATCAAATAACCTTTTACTGGAACAAACCTCCGCTGATAACGGCGACTTGAATGAATTAACTTTAGCTACTCTACCGGCAGCACAGCAGCAAAAGCCCAGAGAACGTGTCGAGAACAGAGGAGCAGAAAAAAATCTCAGAAATCAGCTTATTTTCACAGCACTCAAGAGCAGCAACCCAACCGAAAGCAGCCGTCTTTGTGCGCGAAGTGGCGGGCAGGGCGGTGGGCGGCACCCGCACACCTGGCGGCGGCTCGCTCCCGCGGCGGCTCGAACCCGAGCGCCGCGGTGACGAAACGGAGCGAGCCGCGCGGGGAATAGGCTACGCATGCGCAACCGTTCCTCGCGAAGCGTGTCGCAGCAGCGCGCCTTGTCCCGCCAGCGGCGTCTTCTTTGTGACAGGCGGGCCGAGCTGGGCTCCGCCCCCCGCGCGGTGCCGGGCGCAGACGGAGAGGAGGCGCCATTTTGCGCTGCTGCGGGAGACAGTTTCGGGGGTTCTGGCGGGAGGGAGGTGGTAGTGGGACCGGTAGCAAGACTAGTAACAGCAACGATAGCAGTAGTGTCGGTCGTAGGTACGGTTGCTACTTGGGACTAGCGTCCCCGTTTGCCCATCCCCGTGGCCAGGACTGTCGACATGAGCGACGTGGAAGAGAACAACTTCGAGGGGAGGGTGAGTAGCCATCCCTATCCGGGCCGTGCTGAAAGGGGGTGAGCTAATCCGGGGAAGGCGGGTGGGCACTTTGCTTCCTTTGGCCCGGTAGGGGTGGGGGCAACGCAGCTTGTTTCTAAAATGGCTTCTTAAGGCGTTCGAGTTTTGACTGGGCCGTGGGCGATTCGCGTCCCTCTTATCTCCCTCTTTTATTTTGCCGACCGGGCTCTGAGGAAAGTGGCCCAACGTGGAGCTGAGCTCCTGTGCTTTAACCCTTATGCGTTTCCTTCTCCCGTCATATCTCTCCGTCCACCTCTGTCGGGATGTGGGCCCTGAGCTCTGGTGCAGCGAGTTCGCCTCCACCCCGCTAGCGCAGGTTTTTCCTTTAGGAACAGGGCTTAGGGCTCTGCCGTAGCCCGATGTTTCTCCCCGTTTCTCTATTCTCTTTCCTTCCCGTGATCTTGAGCTGGGCTGTTGTCCCGACGCTCTTGTAATCTGACGGGTTCGGGCTGCAGGGTCGCTGCTCTTCCTCGTCCCCACTCTGCCAGCGGGCATCGCCGACCGGGATCCCATCCTGGTCGTGGCTGCGAGAACGGGGTCCCGCGCAGTATAGTCGGGGCTGCTGCCCGCGTAAAAGAGGAGAGACTGAATCCTTTTGTGAGAGGTGCGCAGCCTCTCCTGTCTGTTGGCCTGCAAACAGGGTCTTCGGACCAGCTTTCCTGAAACTATCGGGGAGATATGGCCTTTGTTGTTAAACCCTTGACGTTTATTGATCAGGCAGCTGAAGGCTTTCGCTCAACGTGTTACTGTGGCTTTGTAACCCTTTTAGGCCCATTTCTTATCTCTTCCTTGTGATAGTTGCGGGTTTTCATGTACACGTATGACTGGTCCCTTCCATTTTCAATGTGTTTTTTCTTCTTAGTGATGACCAAGGCAAGCAGGAAATAGAAGCTGCTTGAAACAAGAATGAAATGTTGCTTTGTCGTCATTCCATCACTATTTTTTATTACTATTATTTTGCAGAATTTTGGTTTTGTGAGGTATTTTTTAACTTTTTAAGAGAATGGTTAGAGGAACACTTGAGCATCCTTTTGGTAACTGATGAACCAGTGACAGCAGCTTTGCAATTATACAGGGTCACTGCATGGGGAAACAAGCAATGAAATCTTGGAAGAGCATTGTCATATTCCAATAAGTATTTTTACACCAATATTGTTACCCTTTTGTAGTGTTAGTAAAAAAAAAAAAAAAAACACACACCCGAAACATTCTTTAGTCTGAGAGTGCTGTACCTGGCTGTGCAGTGACTCCTGCTACTTCCTCAGGTGAGGTAAACAAAATCCGTTCCTGTGTTGCTTGCTAGGACAAAGATGCCTGTACAGCTAAGCTAAATAAACTAATCTCTGAAGGGAAAACCAGCTGAGTCTGAGAAAGTTGAACAACAAATATGCTTTGTTAATTAAAAAAAAATACTTTAGTCTCATATTTTACAGTAAGATTCCTCTTTTTATTTTCTTGTCTGTATTCCCACTGCTTTTCATTGTTAGGAAATATTTATGTTAGTTTCATCTACAGAATATTTGTATTAGATTCCTTGATAGAACTCTTTGTGTTAAAAAAACTAATATAGCTCTGTGGTTTCAGTATTTCTGCACTCCTCACTCCTGCACACAAATAACGTATTGAAAGTATGTGATGTCAGAAGAGTTCAATGTAGCAGTTCCTATGACTGCTGCTTCTTAGTTGGTGTGTTCTGGGTTTTTTTGTGTTAGAAAATTTACCTCTTGTAAATTGCTGCCGACCATGTTGAGTCTTTGGAAAACTTTTTATCTCCCTAAACGCTGGAATTTCTCTCAATTTGGCATGCAGCAGTGTATTCTCTACTGGTATTTTTTTTTATAACGGATCATAATGACAGGTACTTGATTAATTTATAGTTTGGGTGGAGTTGTTTTTTTTCTACTAATCAACATTCATAAGCGGTTCTTTTATCCAATAATACTCTTGTAAATGCTACTAAAGTACTTGAAATAAATTATATTTCAGTCTATATAGCTTCATTTTCACTGAAAGTGCTCACAGTCATCAGATGTGTAACTTGGGGGCATTAGTGTTTAGTCTGCTTTTACCAACTGGATGGAGCTGTTAGCGCACTGCATGTTCTGGAGCTTCAGTTTACTGTATGCAGACACATGAGTTTTCAATGGGAGAAAGAACTGCAGGGAAAAAAGTTTAAGAACCTGCTTTCCCACAAGTCAGAATTCTGAGTACCTTTTCAGTTCTCCACACACGCACCTCTCCTTCAGTTTAAGTGTTGAAGTCTGATGCACATTTTTTAAAAATTCAGTGCAAAAGGAATCAAGGGAGTTTTAGTTTAAGTCCTTCTATATTCTATATATGTAGCACTTCAATGAAAATTATTGCACGTAGTGAGGTCAAACCAAGAACAAGGTGTTTATTGATATGTGTGAAGTTTTGTCTTCAGTTAATTAAAAAGTGCTTCCTGTGTTACTACTTTTTGAAGAAAAAAATGTTCATATATAAACAATATTAATTCAGTGATTTAAAGAAAAATTCCCACAATGTTATCAGGAAATACAATCTTTTAAAATTTACTTTTAAAGCTTTGTTGTTACCAACCTTAAGTTACTGTCCATGTATATGCTTTGCCTCTAATTTATGATACCAAAATTATGGTGTTACTTAATTTGAACAGGAAGTTAAGAATAATCATGGAAATAACTTTCAAAAGAAATTGATCATTTGCACTATTTTAAAACTTGCATTTCTAAAGTGAGACATCTTGTTGAAGGAAGCATGCATTGCTCGTATGTATGCAAGCAGCTTTTGGATTAGCTTAACTACATGTCTTCATGAAGTTTTTCATGTGTTCAAATGTTAGTTACCTCAATCTGGTCAACTTCAAGATCATTTTTGGGGGGGAGGTCGGGCAAGGAGGGGGAGAAGGAATCGGGTTAGCTATTGTGTTCAACCTCTCCTGTGGTGGCAGTCTGCCACCTCTGTAGAAAGGAAGGTGTGTTGCTTTACATACCTCTTGAAATACGGGTATGATAGTCTGTTTATGCTTGAGTTCTGCATTGCCTTGGAGAGTGCTGTGAACACTCTGTGGTTTATAGTGACTGGTGTGGGGAAAGAGACTTTTTCTGGAAGTCATTTTTTTTTTCTTAATCAAGCTCACTAAGTTCTAGATTGTTCTAGACTATGACAACTGGCAAGACTAATACTTTTGAGAACAAATTCCATTTGCTGTCTTCCAAATGTGATAAAGTAGTGACTACAGAATCCTCTCCGAAATGGCATATTTTCAAACCTCAGTAAGAAGATTAGCTTGTAATTTCAGAAAGTTCAGTGCTGAAGCTTCCTTCCCCCCCCTTTTTTTTAATCAGAGTGATAGCATTGGGAAATGTCTGAAGCTGCTGATGTTGGTAACTTATAAAATATCTT
Source organism: Indicator indicator (assembly GCF_027791375.1). Classification (NCBI taxonomy): domain Eukaryota; kingdom Metazoa; phylum Chordata; class Aves; order Piciformes; family Indicatoridae; genus Indicator; species Indicator indicator. The sequence continues at coordinate 26,241,891 of NC_072020.1, read as the reverse complement.
CAAGATAGCACAACCTTTTGCTTTCTATACAGACATTTATTATAGATGCCATTGAAACATTTGTAGAAGACCGCCTAATTATAAGGGATCAGTTTTATTTTTAGTATAGAGTGACAGAACATAATATGAAGCAAAAATTGTTTAACCTCTCTGGTGACTTTTGGGGAAGTTTGGTAGATTGCTGTCAAAACAGTAGTTAAAATGTAATCTTGTCCTTTCTTATAAATGAGATGTCACTAAATTGACAGTTTTATCCAGTGACTGTAGGCTGCTGCCGAATTGCAGTTTCTTTTGAGTACTTAAAATTTTCTGTCTCCTTAAAAAGTTTGTCTTCATTTATTATTTTTTTTATCAGTTTGGGCAGGAGTTCTTAGCAGGATTTTTGTCAAGTCTGAACTGTCATTTTGCTGCTCTAATGGTATTGCTAGACTAATTGTCCTATACATTTTTTTCACCCTGTATTTCTCCACAAAGTCAGATGAATTCAGATCTTTTTTCTTCTCGTTTCACTTTCTGTGCTTTGGCTTGGAAAGCCTAATTTAAGCTTACTCAGTTCTTATTCAGAGTCTCACTTTAAATTTTGTAGTCTTTCGGCCATACTTTGCAATGGAAAGGTGTAAGGTGAGGCATGATAGAAGTTCAAGACAGAAGAGTTGTGTGAAAGAAAGAAGTTTCATCTTTTTTGTTGTTGGTTTTTTTCCCGAGGAAGATAAATGGTAGGTGTAACTTGCATCTATTACATTATTTCAACAGTTGTTAAAGACTGGATTTATGTAATCATGAGGTAGTGCGGGGGAGGTATCCTTGCCATACTGCTTTTTTTTTTTTTTTTTTTTTTTTTTTGGTGGGTTTTTTTTCTGGGAAGACAGAAGGTAGAAAGGATGAAAAATACTCCTTAGTGCTGTCTTTAAATGCTCCTAGCTGCATCTCTTCATATCTGGAGAATTGTTAAATGAAGCTGTAGTCTATTTAGATTTTGTGTTTGCCTCTCATAACTTATTTGGCTCCAAGTTCCACTTCTTGGTGAATCATTCATGTCATTTCCTGATGTGTATTTGAGGAAGCCACCACGGCTTATTCTGAGGGTAGCACATTCTTAAAATGGAGTTATTTTTTAATTGTGATTTAGGTTTGGGTAATTTTTGGTGACTTTTTTTCCCCCCAAGTTTTCCCTTTTATTGACAGGTGTAACAATTGTTTTGAAAGGAAAGTGTAATCTGAAGAATATTGGGGAAGTTAGCTTGCTGTCTTACCCTCTGGGCGGTAGTGACAGCAAATCTAATAGTTTGACATGGTCATAGTGAGAAAGTGCCTGTAAGTCTATAAGAGTTGGTAGTCTTGCTGATACAAATCTTATTAGACGTTTTTTCGGCATCATCCTTAAGTCCTTAAACTCTTGCAGATTATTGTGATTCCCTTAGTCTCTCCTTTTGAAGAACTGTAGGAGATATAACTAGGTGATCTATGTTGCATCAGAAGATGAGATGTAATTGACTGCCAATGACAGACACAGTATGCAACTGCTAACAGGTAATCTCTCTTTAGCTGCAGTTTACATCTACAGTTAACTTTGTTAGAGGAAGTTTGAAATGTGTAAGAAATTAATGCTGTTCCCTCTGTCACTCCAGTTTTAAAGTTGTATATTTGCGAGTGAAGCCCCTAAAGAGTTTAAACATAGTTCCAAAAGGACTTGACCTACATGAAATCATGAAAACGTTTGCTTTTGGAAACTTAATACAGGTTTGTTGTCATAAATGATCATGTTAGAAACTGTGGACATGTCATAAGATGCATCAGTTGAATACATAAGGACATTAAGCTGACTTGTACATTGTATGGGACTAATTTGGTCCTTATTTTATTTTTAGCACCTCTCAACCCTTCTAGATTATGCAGTATCTGGTTTTGGTTTTTTTGGGGTTTGCTTGCTGTTTTGGGTTGGGTTTGTTTTGTTTTTTGCTTGGTTGGATTTTGTTTTGTTTTATTCAAGTTTCCAAAGTTCTTGTTCAAGAATGTCTTTCAAATATAAAATGTATAAACAATACAGTATCTTCACGAAGGAGTGATGGAGGAGGGGTGAATTGTTTTGTGTTTTTATTGAAGGTTGTTTTCTAAATCTGAATGATGTCACATTAAATTTTTTTCTGTGTTGCTGAGCACTTAATAGAGGGAGAAGTGGAAACTAATTTGTTACAGGGTATGAGGTTTAAAGGGAAGACTTAAAGAAGCTATTGAACAATGAAGAGTACAAATATAGAGGTGAGGTGTCAGAAAAACATGTTAGTGTTCTAAAAGGAAATGTTTGGAATTTTTCATAGTGAACAGTGGTTTTCAAATGTAAAAATAAAAAACTCCAAATAAAATTTGGTAATGCTTAAGTTCATGCAGGTACTTCTATTTTAGTGCAAGTCCTGTACCTAGATCAGCAGCTGGCCAACTTAGTAATGGAGATGTAACGCAGACCTGATTCTGTGGTCCACTTGTCACAGTCAGACTTCAAATTTGGCCTTCATTGATAAGTTTGGCAGGTATGCCATCCTAGTAGGTGACTTTCTCCATGTATCCATTGTCTTTTTTTTAATGGAGTAAAGGAGAAAGGTAGTGTAGCTGTAATACTTGTTAATAAGGAATCTTTCAGGGTTACTTAGAGTGTATTTGTTGTCTTCAAATGTGGCATCCTCTGAAAAGAATTTCAGCCAAAAGTACTGAAGAATTTAACTGTGAATGTGGATATAGGCGGAGTAAGAAATAAATTGAGAAAAATGTTGTGAGGACTGGCAGGAGGAGAAATTATGTAAAAAAACATGAAATGTAACACTTAGGGGAACAATGCATTTTTTTAATTAAGAGTTTTGCACATTTTTTGTGAAGTAACATAGCATACTATCCTGGGGGGGAAGGGGGAGGCTGGTGGTTATAGCTGAGCTCTGTAGAAATGCTTTGATATGTGAGGAAAACCTAACCTGCTCTTTGTTTGCTTGTTTTCCTAGTTTTTCTCTTGTGTGCATTACCATGCAAGAAAAAAACCCTTGTGTCTTTATTTATATTGGGATTGCTTTGAACTGTACTATTATACATCTTGTTTTATATGGATTAAGTTATATGCAAGGAAAACAGATTAACAATGAGGAAGAAAATTAGGAAGAAAAATAATTTGAGGCATATATCTATGTGCATGTATTATGTGAGTATGTATGTGCATAGATAGGTTTGACTGGAAATCTTTGGTCATTCTGTTGAACTGAGTGTCTTAGTAATAATGTGTAGGAGTAGAATTTGGGATGTTTGATACTGGGAAGTACATAGTTGCGATTTTAGGGGGGGGAAATAGAAGTTATTGATATCACTATTTTAATATATTTGTGCTGATTAGTTTTTAGTTTATTTGGGTATCTTACAAAAAAATCCAAGAGGGGAGGAGGGTAGCTTTGAAAATACAGTAAAACGCTGAGAATTCAGTAAGCTCTTTGTTAGAACATAGACACTTATACAGTTTTAAAGATATTTTAAAAAAAAAAGTTGTTTTATAAAATAGTTTCTTGCACTTTACCTGCTGGCTTTTCAATTTGGTAGATAACATCTGAACTCCAGCAGAGTTTTATAATCCCCACGTGCTTAAATATACTAAATGTTCTTTTTCCATTAAGGTTAATGTTCGTGAAGAAATTGAAGAGTTTTTTCCAAGAATGTGGAAGATAAATCAAGATAAAAGAAGGCTAATGAAAAGTATTAAAGATCAGAAAATTAAAATTGAATGGGGGAAAAAATTGAACAGAAGATTGGTCAGATAGAAGCGCTTGAATATTTTTTTAAGGCTATAAGGAATTGTTTGAATTGGGGAAGAATACACGAAGTATGAAAAATGAAAAACTCAATGAAGAATGAAGAAAAGTAGAAAGCAAGAGAGAAGTAGAATTAAAAGAATCTGGAAGAATGAATGGGTCCTAGGTTAAGTAAATGTATGGTTTATGTTCCAGTGTCTGTATGATCAAGTTGTAGATGAATTTGCATGATTACTTAGTTAATAGAGAATTGGTGATCTGGTTCAAGCAGGGACTTATTTGAGGAAAGCATACAATATTAACAGTGGGGTAGCAAAATGAAATTTGTTTTGGAGGGTATTGCCTAACCATTTGTTTTTCAGGAGCAATCAATATAATAGAATTACTGTACTTTAAATGTTAGGAGTTAGGCATTTATACAACCAATACCATTTTTAATACTGTCTTTTTTGTTAGGAGTCTCGCTCCCAGTCAAAATCTCCAGCTGGGAGTCCTGCTCGTGTAAAATCGGAGAGCAGGTCAGGATCTCGCAGTCCGTCAAGGGCTTCCAAACATTCTGAGTCGCACTCTAGGTCAAGATCAAAATCAAGGTATGTCCAGACTGCTTATGCCTGTTCTTTTTGGTACCTTGAGACTTCTTTTATAAACTATCTGGGGTTTGTTAACAGAGCTATGTTAATTTGTATGTTAGTGGTTATATAAGTGAACAGAGTTGGGAAAAAATTCCATGAGTAACAAAGCATGGGTATGAATAGAGAAAGTAATACAAATAGAAGCAGTAATGTAGAAATTAACTTAATATAACTTAATAATAGAAATAACTTAAATGTGCAGGTTTATCTCTTCAGAAGAGATTACATCTCAGTTCTGTAAAAAGCTCCTGCCTCCTTCCCCCAAAGTCTTGCTGGGTAGAACTCTTACGTGAACCTTCCTTTTAGGCAAAAAAAGAAAAGTGAGAACTGCAGCAAAGATAGTCACAGTTAAGTGAAAAGGGTGAGCTTTATAACTGTTGGAAATGTTGGAAGAACTCTTCTTGACATTCCTTCACTGGAGGCTTTAAAAACAGTCTATAAACTACAGCTTAAATTGGAAATGTGTAGCTCATTGATTCTTATCTACCTCAGTTCCATGTCTGTAAAAGCAGTTTTATAGTTCCCAGTTTTGAGAGAGCTTGCTTGGGAAGAATGTTTGTCTTTTTCCTCCAAATATGTCATAAATATTATCTGGCTTATCCTACCTATTTTCTTTTCCATCATCATACTGGTGAACACAGGGAGAGCTATCAAATTGTTCTTTCATCAGTGGAGAGAGAAATCGTTTGTAGCTCTGGAGGGGCAGAAGAGGAATTAATCCATCTTCCCTCTTTATATGCTTCATGCCAAGGCAGCTGGAAAAGTTACTGTGCTCTGAATTCATGAAGTTCAGCCTAATGTTATAGTTGCTCTTGGAATGTTTAGCTAGATGCCTATCTACCTGTTAGGATACAGTGCCCTTATGAAATCATGCAACTTTGATGTGATAATATTTGTTTAAAATTAAGCTTATCGTTGGCTAGATGTAAGCAAAGAAATGCTCAAGGAGCTAAGCAGGCTTGACTTTGTCTTGAAAAATTTTCAAGCCAATGTGAACTTCATTTGTGGATGCTGCAGCACTGTAGTGCTGCTATACCTTCCCAGTTTTCATCCAGGACAGATTTTAGTGTGGCATATCCAGTCTCTATATCGTTGTACTAGTGTTAGTTATACGTGCAGCTGTACAGATACAAGTTTGAACTTGGAGGTTCTGAAAACTATTTTGGATGTAATCCTCATTGTATGCCAGATGTACTCTCACAAAGTAAAAAATGATACTACTGAGCAGGTTTTTAAGTATCACACACTCTTTAGATGTGCAAAGTAGAAGAAAAATATTTTAATGGTAGCCTCTTAAAAAAAAAAATTGTCTAGGAAATTTAATGCTTGCAATTCAACACGTTATGTGCACATGACCTAACTAAAAGCTTCCTCTCTGTTGAAGATCCAGGTCCAGAAGACATTCGCACAGACGTTACACTCGTTCCAGGTCCCATTCCCATTCTCATTCCCATAGGAGACGTTCTCGAAGCAGATCATACACACCAGAATACCGTCGTCGAAGGAGCCGTAGTCATTCTCCAATGTCCAACAGAAGAAGGCACACTGGCAGCAGAGTATGTTCATGTTTACCAAGGCTTGAGTATCAACAAAACAATTGCGTAAATCATTGTAGTGCAGGTTACCTGCAGGCTGAATTTCCCGCTGTCTTGTCACTGGAGGATAAGGGAATTTGGATGGGGAGGAATGGTCAGGGAAGCAGTCTCTCTTTACAGCTGGGCACATATTTCTTGGACCTGCAACTGGCAGAGCAGTTGTAGAAATTAATTGAAAGCCATATGTTGCAAGCCAGTATGTGCACATGGGTAACATCTGCTTCTGTCTGCTTTATAAGTTGAACCCTTCTGATTTTATTACAGTTCCAAGTACATATACCCTTCATGAAAATGAGACCTTTTCTGTGCATGCTTGCAACCTGATAGTGTTGATAAAATTGACTAGAGGACCCAAAGACGACAATTCTCAAGTATTTGGTTTTAACATACAATATATTATGTTGAAGGTTGTTTGTAATTTTTATACCTCTGAGTAATTAATTTGGTTTAACTTGAAGTAATGCATCATGTGTTATTTGGTAATGTGTAAATATTAACAGACTAGAAAGATTTACAGCTCTAAAATAAGCCTTTCAAAATATAAATGAGAATTATCTCTGTGAACAGAAGTATACATACACCAACCAAGATACTAAGCTTCCATCATTTTGAGACATTTCTCCCAATAGCCTTCTTTACAATCTGTTTCAGTGCCTTAGCTTCTGGTTCCACATCATTTCAGGCTGCTCTGAATGAGTGCTGTTAGACATAGGTCTGCCTCTTCTTTGGTGAAGGCTCTGGTACTTTCCTGGTCCTCTTAGTTTTTATCTGGTGCAGTTCTCCAAATTTTTTTGCTAATCTTGTCATAAAGATTAGCTTTTTTGCAGGCTTACTGTAATGAAGCAGCTCGCAGGGACCAGATAAGATCAGTGTGAGGGAGAAGACTGTGTGCGGAAAGGGGCAAGACTACAGCAGTGCTTGTGTGCCATGGCTTAAGCTGTTGTAAAGCAACATTCACAGTTATGCTTTTTGTGGATTGTTGCCAGTGTGTAATCATGATGTAATAAATATGAATCTAGTGTCTTGAAAAATTGGCAGCAATAACTGAACTTCAAAAGCCTTAGCAGATTTCCTAGTGAAGAATGAATGAATTTACTTTACTACTTTAGGAAATATTTTGCTCTGTGAAGAAGCCTTGGAAATGATTCTATGAAACATGAAACTTGTTTTCACAGTTGAATTTCACATTAATTCCTGTCATGGTTTAACTCCAGCCAGCAACTAAGCGCCACACAGCCACTTGCTCGCTCCCCACCCCCAGTGGAATAGGAGAATCAGATAAAGAAAAACTCGTGGACTGAGATAAAGACAGTTTAATAGGAAAGAAAAGGAAGGGGAAATAATAATATACCAAGAAAGTGATGCACAGTACAGTTGCTCACCAACTGCTGACCGCTGCCCAGCTAGTCCCTGAGCCACCACCAGCTTCCCCTAGTTTATATATTGAAGATGACATCATGTAGTATGGAATATTCCTCTGGCCAGTTTGGGTCAGCTGTCCCGACTTGTGTACCCTCCCAGCCTCTTGTGCACCCCCTGCCTCCGTACTATCAGAATAGTCTGAGAAATTGAAAAAAACCTTTGACTTAGTAGTTGATAAGCGGCATTTATACTAAAGCATTAGTGTGTTACTGGCATTAGTCTCATTCTAAATCCAAAACACAGCAATATATTATCAGCTGCTAGGAGTTCTAAGTTTGAAGGAGTATTTCTACTAATGTCAAAACAAAGCTCAAATCAAACAGTTTTAATCCCCCCAAACAGGAAGGTCCTAAAGACACCAGGAAAAATGGTAACAATTTTTCCATTTCTGATACGGTAGAGAGAGCTTGCATACTGTATGGGAGGCAGTAAAAAAAAATATAAAAGCTGTCTTTCAGTCTTCCACAGTAAGTTTAATTGTTGAACTTATGATGTAAATGTCACTTGTTGCTTAGGATGCACAAGACTGATTCTCAGTACTTGCCTCAAAAAGTAATAAGGTTTAAGTGCAAGGGAAATGTAAAAAAAAAAAAAAAACCAAAACAAAACACTACAATACTGCTATCTACTGTGTGGAGGGACTTGTTCAACAATGATTTAAAAGACTGGGAGACTTCACTATACTCATAGGAGTTGCAGTAATACCAAAGAGCGTGGCTGTTAATGGCACTGAATTATCAGATGGATTTTAAATACGGAGTTAAAAAATAATCCTAAACCTGTATAATTAAAATTTTCAAGTGACAAACTGTCAGTTTTTATTGTGTTCTTAATCTGTATTAAGGAATCCTAGAAAATTCTTTATCTTAAAAGTCTGAATTTGAACAGGTGAAAAGAAAATTCAGATACATGAGTAGTTCAGGCATCTTAATTTTTATGACGGGTTCCTGAAAAAAAGCTCTGAGAAGAACATAACAGAAGATGTAAACCTGTTCATTTTTGAATCAGGCTGAAAGGCAAGCTCTGAGGCATGAATTACTGTGCATCTGTGGCTTCGGAAGTCTGAGACTGGCATACATGTTTCAGCTGTGTCAACTTACAGATGTTATTTTAGCAGAAACATTAAATCCCTAAGCCTGTTGCTGCCATTTTAAATTGCTGCATGTAGTATAACAGGTGCCAGAAGCTTAACTGAAAAAATGTTAATTGATAATTATTATAGTGGAATTGGCATTAGGTCAACTCTCTGGGGTGTAGAGAAAATTTGAACCTAATAGAGAAATTGTACCTTGTACAATTTCATATTTGACTTCTGTAGTCGAAGTGAAATATTAAGTAGATCTGTATCCCATGTTAAAGAATCAAGAGTTTTGCTCTAGAAAATTGTGCATGCTTTTGGATTAGTTTCACAGAACTGACCTTCAACAAGGTTTTGATGAAAGAAGCAGGTAATTTTCATCCAGTTTACAAGTGGGAAGAGAGAAGCTTTCAAATGTAAACACTGATTTTCAGTGCAGTTAAGGGTGGAGGAAGTTTTGATAGAAGGTATAGTTCAGCTGGCCATGCTTAGGAGCTCAGATGTTTAGTGTGTGCAATTGGAGGCAATGTACATTCGAGTAATAGTGGTGGACATGCAGAAAAGCTGAAGTTTGGAGTTACCTTTTTTTTTTTTTAATTAATGACTAGTTGCTTTTTGAAAATACCTTACATTTGGAATGCTGACTGCTGAAATGTTAAGCTTTGTAATAAACTGTTCAGTTTTCTAGTTTTCTTCAGATTAAATTTTTTTACTAAGACATTTTGATGAGAGAATGTATTACTTGGGGTTTTTTTGTAAACTTAATATGAGTTGAACGTTTGCTTTTCCAGGCTAATCCAGATCCTAATACGTGTCTTGGAGTGTTTGGTCTCAGTTTGTATACTACTGAGAGAGATTTGCGTGAAGTCTTCTCCCGTTACGGACCTTTGACTGGTGTCAATGTGGTTTACGATCAACGGACTGGACGATCGAGAGGATTTGCATTTGTTTATTTTGAGAGAATTGATGACTCTAAAGAGGTAAATTCATGCTTTACTTCTTTAAATAGGTGTACTCTTTCTGTATTGTCTGAATCACTACCTGTTGGGAAAAAAAAATGGTTTTGTGCATTCACTAGCAGGTTCTCACAGTGAGGTTAATTTAAAATTCCTTTATTCGAATACCATGGTACTTTTTAAAGAGTTTAAGCGTTTCAGTTCCACGTTCAGGTGCTTGGGAGAATTTCAGGCATGAGCTGTTTGTATAGAATCACTAAAAAGCATCAGTTACTTGAAAATGAAAGTATATATTTAGACAGAGAAACCTTGTAGTTTTTAAAATAATTTGAAAGTTAACTTTTCAAAGCAGCTTTGTGTATGTATCAATGTTCTGAGCATTCTCTTTACATTCCATGTTCTTCCCTGAAAGCACATCATCCCGCCTTTGAAAGGTAGTGGGGTTTGTCTTGACTTTTGAATTCCTTAATTATGTGGATAGCTGTAAACAGACTGAGATTTGTTAATGAAAGTGACAGAATCAAGGTATATGAACTGCAGCCTGTGTTAGGTTCACCACAGTAAGCAGTACTTTTTGAACTCTGTTAGGATACGGTGAGCTTTCCTACGTTTACTGAAGTGCGCAGATAAAACTACTGGTAAAGACTCGTTCTTTTTTAAAAAAAAAAATTCTTTAAGCCTTCACTGTGAGACATCACTCTTGGGCAAACTGAGTCGCAGAATTCAAGCATCTTATTTGTGGATTAAAAGTTTTGGGCAGGATGGTTCAGATTTGCTTTTGATTCTGTTTGTATTTGATAAGTACATGCATAATGCTTGGATATTATTCTTTGCACTTGGCATTGAAGGGAGGAAGAGAGACAGCTGTGGAACCCAGTATCAGCTGAAAAATGAAAACTGATGCTAGTTGATATTTTAATGAAAAAATATTTTGTGAGTAGTTTGGTTGTATTAGACTCTTCTGATCTTGACTGATTTCTGGTATGATACAATGGAGAATAGGAAGAATAGGGCTTGTAGATGTAGGTATGTGTGGTTGTTGCAAGTTATAGGGCAAGTAAAAGGACACACAACTTCCTTTAGTGTCCTTCTGTATTTTCCCACTATCATTTGGACAGGTTGAGAGAGGAGTTAGTGGAGTGGGTTGCTCTATATTCATCTGTAGTGGCTTACTCTCTTCTAACTTTTAGCTTTGTATTTTTTTGTACTCCAAGCCCATTGGGATCTTGAAACAAAATACTTACACAGTATTTCTTAGCACATTCATGTGCCAGTCTTGTCTATTTTACGATTTTATATGTCTTTAGTAGAGTTTTTTCCTAGTTGCCATGGGCGGTGGTCATGCATGACAGCATGCATTTTTACAATGTTCCGTGTAAATAGCATGAAGTAATTTGTTTAGTATAATGCTGTTTTGGCAGATGCTGCAAAACTGGAACAGAGAGAGGAAATACAGAAACAAAGATGAGCACCCTATGCAGGAACTGAAATGATTGGAATTGTAACTAAACCCATTTTTTTCTCCCTAGTAGGTACAGCAAGAAGTGTGGGAAAGGATACAAAACCTCCCAACACTTGGCATTTACATGACTTTAATACTTTGGCAAAAAAGGACAAAAGAAAAAATTGTCTTACTTTGTGGGCCTTGAGGGCAGATTTGAGGATAGCAATAAGTGACAGCTAGTATAGAAAAAGGAGATATAGTTACAGGTGTGAAACTCTTGACAGGCCCTGTAGGAGAACACTGCAAGACATGAGGCAATTCTCTGTGTGGAAGACAGATCGCATCTAAAGAGTGTATATAAAAGCAATGAAATGTAAATTGCATTTCTTCCTCTTTAAAAACAAAACAAACACCACCAGCAGTCCCCCAGCACCCTAAGTATCCAAATAAAGAATATAAAACTCTAGATGAGATGTAGAACTAAATGCCAATGTTTCTGCAGCAGTCATAGATGGATTAAATGTGTAGAACTCCACAGAAAAGTAAGGCTTTCCCATCATCTTCACTAACGTTGTTTTAGGAGAGGTAACACAGGGAAGCCTCTGGGCTGACATGCTCTCAAACACTATTAATACTAAATTTGACATCAAATTGAGTAGTTACATTTAAACTTCCATCACTTGGTTTAAGGTAGGTGAGTATTGTGTCAATTCCTTTGTAACTGAAATCCCTCTGGATCTTGGTCATCACTGGTTAACTTCTGTTACAAATTGGATCAGTTACTAAGCTGTCCAGCTTTTCAGTAACTCACAATATAAAGTGTTCATTGTTTAAACTGAAGCTACTGTGAATGTACTAGATGTTTGTAGCAAGAACTCACCTGAGAAGAACTAGATACAGCAGCTGTTGGTAATACTGTTTTCTGATGATCATTAGCAGTCAAGACAAACTTTGTACAGATGAACTGAGCTGTGAACGTATTTCAGTTGCCAAAAGACCAGAAGTATAACATGGTTATTATTTCAGATTGCAAGACATTTAATCCATGGTGCAATTAGACTATCTTAAAAGCATCATTATTGGTCAAAACTTCTCCCATAGCTTGTTGAAAAAAATGCTTTAAGTAATTGTTTATGGTGTCAAAAGGGACCCTTGGTATTCCAGAAAATAGTAAGTTCTCACATCTTTGGAATTAAAAGTTACGGAGACTGAAATACCATGAAATTTCTAATACTTGCAGAACCATCCAGTTACTCATTTTGGTTCTCTAAAATCTGGTGTTTCTTGACTATGAAACTCCTTGTACTTCAAGGACAATTTAAACTCTGAAAACTATATAATGAAAAATTACCCCTGACTATTTTTTTTAAGTACTTCAAACAATAGAATGCAAATTGACTTGTTTAAAGGTGAAATGGACCCTCGAATTCAACTTGGCAGACTGCAATAAGCCAAAAACTGGATGTCTTCATTTTTTTCATTGCATCAGATTTTTAAATAAAACAAAACCAAAACAACAGCAGCAACAAAAACCCCAAATCCCTCAAAATCACATCCAAACAAAAATATCAAGAACACCCCCCAAAAAAAACCAAAACCCAGTGAACGAAACTAGTTAGTATCTCATACAGTTACTTTTAAATATGAAAATATATTTTCAAAATGAGTCCCAGTGTAAGTCACTTGTCTTTGACTATTCAAGTGTGTTCAACCTGTGCATTACTAACTTTGTCAGGATGTGACATTACTGAAGTAATTTGAAGCAGTTAGACACAGCCAAAATGAAAGTTTGATGATCTTTTGTCAATAGAAATATAATCTGTTAGAATCTGACTTGCCAGAGCTGCAGGCACTCTCTCTCTCTTGTCCCCACTTCCTCACCATACCTTTCCCCTAGTGACCACAGTGCAGGCTGCAAAAATTTCCCATGTTGTTTTTCCAGGCTGCTCTGTGTGGCACTATGCAGACTGAAAAATTAATTTCTTCAGTGAATTTTTGATTGCTTACCAGTCACCTGTGTAAGTTTTTGCATATCAGTAAAAGGCCATGGTTTCCAAGCTTGTGCCTGAATGCTAATGTGTAGAAATCACCACATTCTGTAATATAAATTGAGACTGGAATCTGTAAAATTTGGTGCTTGCTTTCTTACTGTTTTGAGCCACTGGGGTCCAGGATCCTGTAGTTTGGAAACTGCTCATTTTGTCAAACTAAAACCTTGCAGGTAATAATTTGAAGGAGTTTTGTTGTTTTGGATAGACTGCTGTACATTTAAAGTTGTAATCTAAGACTGGGTTATTACCTGTGGCATTCCCAACCCTCATTCTCTCATTTTCTGACTGCAAACATCCAGACTTGTGTTCTGGCCTACAAAGTCAGTTTTTCCTTAAAGGTTGCACCCAAAACTAATACTACATGTTTATAGGAATCCTGCTTGCTTGGTTACTGTCATCTTGCAAAAGCTGTGCAAGTCTTCTAACAACGGTTGGGTATTTGGAAGAAAATCTTGGTTGAAATAAAAAGGGGCTGTTGACAGTTAAAGTCTTCAAAAAGGGTATTGTGTTTCTTAAACCCCAAAATAATTCAGTTTTTCTCTTCGGAATGCATTATTTGATGGTCTGGAAAATACACTCCTATCTCTTCAACAGTATTGGAAAATATCTTCTGCGTTGTCAGAGCGAATGTGCCCTTTTTTTCCCTTTGATATTTCAGTGTTCAGCATTCATGTATACTCAAAGCCAGCAAGAAAAGCAAACTGAAGTTTATTCTGAATATGCTAGTCCAATGAAATCACAAAATTCAAATCTTTATAATAAACTTTTAAAAAATTATTTTAAAGGTAACACAAAAAAGGTTTTACAGGCTTTGTACAAAATAAGTATCACTTGTCTCAAGGTAGGTTTGCAAATAGGGATTTTACAGACTCACAGATTGCATCGGGTTGGAAGGGACCCTCAAAGGCCATCTCATCCAACCCCCCTGCATTGGGCAGGAAGGCTTCGAACTAGATCAGCCTGCCCTGGACTACATGGAGTCTGATCTTCAGTGTCTCCAGGGACAGGGCCTCAACCACATCCCTGGGCGACCTCTTTAAGCATTTTACCACTCTCATTGTGAAGAACTTCATCCTTCTGTCCAACCTAAATGTACCCAGCTCCAGTTTCAACCTATTCCCCCTCATCCTATTGCTGCAAGCCCTTCTAAACAGTCCTTACCCAGCCTTCCTGTAGGTCCCCCTTCCGATACTGAAAAGAAGCAATAAGGTCTCCCCAGAGCCTTCCCTTCTCCAGGCTGTACAGCCCGCATTCTTTCAGCCTGTCTTAAGAGGGAGAGGTGCTCCAGCCCTCTGATAATCTTTGTGGCCATCCTCTGGACATGATCCAGCAGGGCTGTATCTCTCCTGTGCTGAGGTCCCTGGAGGTGGACACAGTACTCTGGGTGAGGAGTTGTATTGGTCGTATTGCAGCCATAGTGTCAACTTAAGTACTTTGTTTCAAAGACTTAAGGTGTTCACATGAAGGATATTCACAAAAGGATGCAGAGAATTTTCAAACATCTTTGGAAGGAATTTCCAGTTGCTAGTGATGGAATGCAGGTGATTCATACTACTGATTACTGTTGGATTATCACAGGCCTTAGCCTTTCTGCAATTGGGGAATGTAGTCAGCACTGTAAAAGGCTTTCTTACGTCTGTATTTCTCTTAAAAAATACCTTTGTAGTTGGCAGTTATTGCTGACAGCTGTTGAAAGCTAAGAAAATTAAAGTTTTGATATTGGATAAGTCATTAGACAATAGCTAGGGTGTTGTGAGTTTCATGCAGACTGGTAACTACAATCTTTAGGCACTGAAACGTAACACGTTTCTTGGTACTTCCAAAGCAAACAATCCGGTTTTAAAGTTAATTCTTCATCTGTCCTGCAGATATGTTGCTTTTGTCTGTGCTGCTCCTTATGTCAAAGAACTCTTCCAAGAGGTGTTTTTTTTTTTTAATGTATTTTAATTAAATAACACACATATACCAGATGTTCTGGATTTGAGATGGCTTCTTTTCAGTTAAGCTTAATACTCTGAAAGTTATTGATTGGACATAAAAGTGCCATAAAACTAAAAATTCCTTACCTTTAAAAACTATTTGCATATTGCTGTATTTCCAGAAAGATGCTTTTCATCATGAAGCTAATTTTTCAGCCAGCTATTTGCAGCCTGTATTTTCAGGTTTGTTCACATGTGTATTCCCACGATTCAGATTATCCTGTGGAACAGGACTTTAAAATAAATAAATGAAAGGCTGGTAAAATGTAAGCTGGCAATCGCAAACCGTACTTCAGTGTATGTTGAAAGGCTTTAGATGTTCTTTGGCTGTGCCTTGCACTTAGCCAAAGCAGAGTTCTGTTTTTGAGTGGGAACAGAACTCACTAGGTGGCGATAGAGTCTAGATGGAGGCAGCGTTATTTAAACACGAACCTAAGTGTGGTTCGGAGGTTAGTGGTAATTCAGTCACTGCCACTTTAGGGACATCACAGCTAAAACACGTGGGGGGTCAGAGTTTTGTTTCCTCTTCTGGAACTTACATGTTAATTCAATGAGTTTGTTGTTAGGAGAGCTGCAAAAATTTACATCTCTCATTAGTTTATTCCATTATTAAAAAAAAAAATCCACTGCTTAGAGACATTTCAGTGTCTTCAGGTGGTGTGCTGTTCCTCATAGTTAAATAATAGCAAAGTAGTTCTGTTCTGTAACTCCAGACAGTAACAATACTGCTTTTCCACACATGAAAAATGAATATAATATATATTGGGCTAAATGCTGTGCTTAGTGTCACAAGCTAAGCTGTGTGTCCTAGTATTTCAGAGAATCCTGGAGCAGCTGATGAAAGAGTAAATTTGTTTTGAAAATTTTGCTAACTTTTAAGTCCAGCGTTAACTGTTTGTTAATTCTTAATTAAGGCTGTGGGAGTGTGTTTTGGGGGTTCAGATTTTTTTAGGTTACTGTTGCATAATGTAATTGTCAAAAGTACACTGTGCTCATTTAAAACTATTTTCATTTGAGTTTGTGAAAGGCCATTGTATTGATTGTCAAAAACTAGAGAAAATGGCTGGGACACACCGCGAGTGTGTGCGGGCTGCAGGCGAGGCTAGAGGCACAGACCCTTCTATGTGTCGCTTTAGCAAGCTGCTATTGTGAGAGTGAGTGGGGAGGAAGGTTGTAATTAGGTATCCATGTAGGCTGAACCCGCCATTTTACTCAGTTCTGCTGGAGTAGGCCCTTGTAAGGGAGATGGCAGGAGGCTGGGAGAGCATGAAATGGCAGCCGACTAGCAGTAATCCGGCCATATGCACCCTACAGGAAGCCACTGTTTTGCACAGCTTTTGAATCCGCCTGGCCCCTCTGGGTCAGGCAACTGTAAGAAGGATGCAGTTTCCTGAAAAAGCTGTTTTGACTTTCGGTTTACCTTTTTGGTGGGTAGAAGACAAAGCCTAGGGAAAGTGACTGTTAGTGGTTAGCACTGTGCTCCCTTAAGGGATTGCGTGTTGTGTTAGTCCGGCTCCCCACTGCTGCAACACTGCCAGCAAACAGGCCAGCGGACAGAGATGAACCGCTCGCCACAGTGGGGCACTAGTAACCAGCCGAAATAAAATAATTTCAGGGCTTCTTTTTCTGATGGAAAATGATGTGTTTTGTACCATAGTTCCAATAGGATGCAAATTCCACATCCCTGTTCCTTGTCTTTCCTGCAGGCGATGGAGCACGCCAATGGTATGGAGCTGGATGGTAGGAGGATTCGGGTGGATTACTCAATCACCAAGAGAGCACATACACCCACCCCAGGCATTTACATGGGCAGGCCAACACAGTAAGGAGTTCACTCGTTTCCTGTAATGGTGCTAAAATGGATTTAAGCTGAGTGCTTGGAGTCTGGTTTAAGAGATAGAAATAGAGATACCTTTTCTAAAATTTTTGAGTTATGCCAATTATATTTTATCACAAAGTTATTAATATAAAGAGTGTGTTATTGTGGTTCACATGTTATTCAATCCTATTACAGTTTTATTGTCTTTATTTATAAAAAAATACTGAAGTAATTACTTGGTGAAAAACAAGCAAAACCAACTAAATAAAAGCCCCCATATCCAGCATGGTCAATTAACGCACCCTTACCTTACTGAAATTCTAAGGTGTCCATTTGCCTTTGATTTCAATGGAAATTAAACTCTAATGCCTTGTGGGCTTTCTGGAGGGTTTTGAAGGTGTTTTTCTTTAATACTGGATTGTTAGATTGTTTTGTGGCATAGTCATAAGTATTTGGTTTAAAAAAAAGCTTTAAAAAAAGCTCTAAAATAATTTAAGTCACAATGAGGAGTAGATACTTAATGTGATTTGGGTTTTGGTTTTTTTCTTTTTTTTTTATATAATAGCAGTGGAGGAGGTGGTGGTGGTGGAGCAGGTCGTCGCCGTGACTCATACTATGATAGGGGGTATGACAGAGGATATGACAGATATGAAGAGTATGATTACAGATACAGGTATCTAATTTTTATTTTACTTGTGCCTGAAAAGTAAAGGGGGGAAAAAATGAAAAATTAGGAGAGTAAAAATGTTGCCAAGTTTGTAGCAACAGTGTATGCAGAATCTTGCTGTGTGTTAGAACCTCATTGTGTTAGGTTTTGTGGGATTAAAGTAGTCATAAACATTAGTGTTTATATAATTTGAGTTATACAGTAAACTGTTCGACCAGGGTTTAATTTTGCTACCTGAAGGAGGTAGAGCATGAGCCATATAAATCTAGCACACAGATAAAAAGGGAACTTATTTTTCCATGCTGTATATAGAAACAGGGACAGCTGATACACAGTGCTGTTTAAAAAGGAGTTATTTGTAGACGGGATTTCTAATGCTTGATATTTTATAACCTTCTGACTGTTTTGAAAGTTATCTAGTTTCAGAGGATGTTGTTCAACAAGAATTGCAGGCATCTGGAAAAGCACTTCATGTGTTTGCGAGGCTAGTGAGAGTTTATTCAGTTCTTTATTTGGGAATAGTTTAGAGTTTTAAACACATCAAATAGAGAAATATAAAGCATTTGTTAAATAACTGTGAGCCACAGCCAAATAAAGCTGAAATCATTCATGCAGGCCAAGTCTTTCAGTGCTAAGGAAATGGTTCTGTTTTGTAGAAGTGATGTGAATAAGGCTTCTTTCATAATGGATCTTGTTGGGTGACTTTTTTAATTTCTTTTAAAGGAGACGATCACCATCGCCTTATTATAGTCGATACCGATCACGATCCCGATCCCGTTCCTATAGTCCAAGTAAGTAAATGGAATCTGGCTGCTTAAACCTGGTTGGTACATGTATGAATCGATTAATGGGAGTTCATTAAATTGGAGCTTTGAATAGGAGAGGATCTGGGTACAGTTTGTTTATAATAATTGTCTTTGTTTCCCCTCCCCAGGGCGCTACTGAAGATCAGAGGGGTTACCATTGAGGACATGATTTTTAAATAAAAAGTTTGGATCTTACCTTCCTTACTGCTTCCTTTCCAATCCTCCTTCCCTTGTCCTCCATCCAGCTCTTTTACAAATCTTGGTTCATTTAGAACATATTTTCAGTTGAAGTATTCCTGTTTTCCATCCCTCCTTATTGTAATACTCTTAAATATTGTAATTGTTGTAGGTTTTGTGTAGTAAAAACATCTTAAGCAAAATTGAATAGAGATCCCAAAGTGCTGATACATTTTGGAAGTCATTCCTATTTTGTTTTTAAGACAATTGGACTCCTGACTAACCAGAAGACAGCATTGATATTTTTAAAGCTTGCATGTCATATGTAGTGCACACAGTCAGATACTTTAATATAAACCTGCATTTCCAAGTAACTTGTTAATCTTTCTGTTGAAATGTTTACCTATTACTTTGATAAACAAGTAACCACTTTGAGCCTTTTCTGTAATGACAAATTTGCTTAGGTAGTCACAAACCAGGGGATTTTTTTTTTTTTTTTTTTTTTTGTTCTGGTGGTTGCTTTGAGTGTAGACTACTTGAGCTAGAGCAAAATTTGGTATTTGACTGTCAGGGAGAACACAGGCTTGTACACACACAAGATGAATGCTATGTTTTATAAGTAAAGTTTCTGGATTGCTACATAGTGGATACATTTGAAGTTAAAACTGTAAAGATACTGGGGGTTTTATTGTACTCCGTTGAATATTTCCCCTTAATCAGTGCAGGAATAAGAAATATTTATTGAACATAGCAATTAGTTGTATAATTTGCTGTTCATTAAAAGGAAAGAAAAAAAAAAAGGAAACACAAAACACCAACTTTTGGTATTGCAATAATGATTAAGCAAGTTTTGTTTCCAGACCTTTTTGGAGTTTTGAAAGTATGGATGGATAAACCTACAACTACATGTAAACCTTTTTTTTCCTCTCAATAAAAGTAAATTCCACTGAGATACAGTTTCCTGTCTTTCATTTCGCATTTTGTGTCACCTTGGAATATAGACTAAACAAGACCTGTATAGGTAATAAAGTCAGCATTTTTCTGCTTTTTGTCTTCCCTGAGAATCAGCCTGTGGCTATGTGGGATGGCTAAGCAGAGTGAGTGGTTCAGCTTTCTCTTGTGGCATCTTTGGCACTTGCTGGAATCCTGGTGAGATGGTTTAAGGAGAGAAACAGTATTGACTTTGTTTAGATTTCCAGCAAGGTTTGCCCTGTGAAATAACTCGCCGTGTGGCTGGTAGGATGTCTGTGTTGGCAGAACAAAAGGAATAGGACTACAAAACCCTCACAGGAAAAACCATTTCATCCTGATTGCCACAGAATGCCACTAAAAGAGGTTGTCATAATTTTAAGAGGCTAAGTGTATGACATGTAATTGTGTTAGCTACTTGTGAATATCAGTGCCAGGAACTATTAACACGTAATTGAAAGGATTACTAACACACATCCAACTATTTTAAAAGCTTGATCCAACACACCAGGGAAAACTGGTGACAAAACTTTTAAGATCTGACTTAATGGTTATTGCTCAGTACTTCTTATTCATTATGTTTTATCTGTAAATTGCAGTCAAAATCTTGAAGTGAAATGAAAGCAAAGTATCTGAAATGCTGAAGTTA
The DNA here is from genome assembly GCF_027791375.1 of Indicator indicator. NCBI lineage: Eukaryota > Metazoa > Chordata > Aves > Piciformes > Indicatoridae > Indicator > Indicator indicator. The sequence continues at coordinate 26,221,865 of NC_072020.1, read as the reverse complement.
AGTAACCTCTCAACTCCTATGAGTTTGCTGTTATTTATTGGTGACTCAGACAAATCAGGAAGTGGTAAGAAATTAATTCTCTAAAGAAAAGTGCCCAAGTCTCAACATGGAGAAATGTTGGTATTTTGATTTTTTGTTCTTTCAAAATTGCAGTGTGCAAAATAGGCAACTGGACGCAAGAGCATGGGAAATAGCTGCAGGGTTGGGGGAGGCATCAGGCTCAGAGAATTATGATAACAGGAAGCAAGAAAGAGGTGGCTGCTTCTTGCCAGGTTGTGGCATTTGTGGCCTGTGTGTCAAGGGTTTAGGAGTGTTAGGTAGAGAGCAGTTCAACAAATCTTGCTTGGTAGCTAAAGCTAAAAAGGAATGTCTCAATCCTTAGCTTGAGAGAGTGTTTCAACAGGTAGACCTCCCATCCTAACCATCCCATTTGTCACAAGTCCATATAAAGCTGTAAGTGGCAACAGTGTTGTGTTACATGGTGGGGTTTGTGCTTCCTGCTGGCTCATGCAACAGTCTGTGAAGAACAGGTGAAAATTCTGGCTGTATTCAACACTGGTTGTGCAGGTGTAAGTAATTGGTAGACTTCAATGACCATTTCTAAAACTCAATCCTGAAATGGGAAGGATACGTTGTAGCTGTTTTCTCATATGTGTATTTTTTTTTGTTTTGTTTTGTAACTGAAATCAGCTGTTCTTGGGGAAGCCTCAGCTTTGTTGTCAATGGACTTAAGAACACGGTTTATGTAAGCTCCTAATCCTGTTTATATAAAATGATCTGGGTAACTCATACTACATCTCAAACAAAGCTAGACAGATACATACATTCGCTAGTCAGTTTTATATTTCCTTCAGTTCTTAGTAAGGAATTTTAAACATAGTCAGAATTCTGACCATATGCTGAAGTACATGTGAGCCTAAGCAACAAAAGAGTTACTTAGTACACAATTGAATCCCTGGGCATGTTTAAATACTGGCTTTAGACAAACCTGACAGTTCATCTGTGTGTTTGTGTTGTCTTCCTTCTAAGCATAGGATATTAAACACCCTGTGTTCCCAAATGCTTCAAAGTGGTGGCTGTAAGGAGTTTGCAACAGCTGTTCCACATGCTAGCCTGAGACTATGTGTAATGGAAAATTTGCACCCAATGGCAGCAGCTAGAGGTATGTAGGTTTTATATGTTGGGTCAAAATTGTGTGTCTGAATGAAGATGGGCATTAGGTGAAGCTTATTAGAGCTGTTCTTTTGGCATTTGTCCTATATTACTATAAATCTGTTATGGCATTAAGCTTTCAATCTTAGAGTACTCACCAAAGCATTTGCCTGTGTTACTGTGTGATATGAGAGAGATGTGACCCCCATCAGCATCTTTTTTTGGAAAAGCATCTCGTGCTGCAGAGCTTCACGAAGACAGAACAGTTAGAGGGGTATTTGCACCACTGCTGCTCCTTACTATTGATCTGCTCTGGTCACTTCTGAATCCTCTGGAGCAAATGTGGGTTCTCCTTGGAGGCGTTGAGGAAACATGTAGACATGGTACTTGGGGATGTGGCTTAATACTCATGGTGATGTTAGGTCAACAGTTGGACTCGATAATCTTGGAGGTCCTTTCCAACTGAAACAATTCTATGATTCTCAGCCAGGGAAGGAAAACAATCTGGGATAAATGTTTTCTGTTGCTTCTTACAAAAGCAGCTGTTTTTGGCTGGGCAAATGCAAACACGAAATGCAGACTTAAGCTGTATCATCTGCTGTACCTGTGGACCTCATTTCTTGTGTTGCTTACATTGTACTTCCACATAAAGTAATTCAATTACAACGATCTCTGTCTACAGACAGGTAAAGACTGTTAGGTTCAGCAGAGGAATGTTCTTCTGTATTATACAAACCTGTAAATACAACAGTTTCATCATCAAGGTTGGGTAAAAATCAGTTTCCCTTAAACAGGCCTGAAATATGTCCAGACAGAATTTTAAAAAAAGCCATCATACTTTCTCACTTTGGGTTCAACTTGTTATTAACTGGAATAACTAAGCCTTAATACTTTGACTTGTATTGCTTCAGATATGCAAAATTAAATGTTCTTATAAAAACCTGGTAGATAGCTACTGGCCTGGAACAGGCCATGAGCCTCTTCAGCAAGCCTGTTGTTGAATTTCATGAGGAAGTGAGACCACCTTACACAATGTTTTAACGCTTGTGGTAGCAACTGATGGCTACATCTTTGGTATCTAATAGCAGGTATCTTTCACGTTCAAATCAACAACCACATTTATTTGGCAAAATACTAAGGATCATCTTCATTAGCTGAGATCTGCAAACCTTTCATCTAATCAGTTCTTGAAGAGTAAGCGACTATGGCAAAAATAGTTTTCAAAAAAACCAAACGTAGGCCCCCTTCTTGTATAAGATTACTTTTTAAGCTTAAAAAGCTGTTATTTCTTTGTTGTTCCCTTAAATTGAAAATAAATAAATAAAATGTTTTGTCTCTTTGTGAAGCTTTCTGACTGTGAAGATGTCTGATACATTAGAGATCAAGAATGGGTGATGCTGGTCATCAAGAATCAACATTGATAAAACTCTTCCACCAGGCTGATCCATGATTCTGCCCTCATTCTCCTCCCAGTACTCTTATTAGGACGGGGATAGTGCAGTGAAAGTTCTGTTCTCCTTGGCCAGAAGAGAAAGGGGAAAGGCAGAGAGAGCAGGTCCTAACCTGTGTTTCATGTTCCAAAGCCTTCCTCATATATCTGTGGAAGTCTGAACAGTGAAGATGCCATCTTCAAGCCAATGGACCATGTCCAAAGGACATGTAGCAGGCTTGCTCTGCAGGTAAGGAAGAGTTATCTGCCAGGCTGGAGACTAGCTTCTTGCTTGTTGAGGTGTCCTTCATAAGTTTACAACCAATACAAGTTATTATTAAGGTGGCTGAGGCCAGATCTGCTTGAGCAGCAGTGGCAGCATGAGCATCAGTGGGCTGTTGCTGTGCAGCAGGGATGACCCTGGCCCTCCCTCCTGTGTAACTGCTTCTCCCAGAGTGCTTCACAACATCACATTAGTTGCTAGCACTTGAGAGGAAAGGTAGCAAGAGCGAAGCTTCACCAAAAAAAAAAAAAAATCAAAAAGTTGGCATTGGGCTCACACAGGAAAATGAAGTGTAGGGATTTTCAGATAGATACAGAGTGTTAATTTTCTGTCTACTAGAGACTAGAAAAGAACTAGTGCAGCAACCCCTCTGAGGATTTTCTAGAAAGCAGACAACACCAATAGGTCTTCAAAATACAAAAGGACAAAACCTTACGGAAGTTAACAACTGGACTTGGGGTTGATATAGCTGAGAATATTCCCTAGAAAGGGAAATTCATGCTGGGATAGAGTTACCCAGTGTGGTGGGAATGTAGGAGGTCTGGATTCAGTTCCTGCCTCAGCCTGCATGGGTAACCTTGGGCAGAATATTTAATCTGTTTTCCATGTATGAAGATTAGGTTAATAAATGCTCTTCCATTTTCTTTCTTTCCTTTCGGTCTGTTCTAGCCTTGGAAGACAGGGGGCGATTTGCAAGAGGATCTGTGAAAGATGATTAAACAGCTTAGCTCTAAATAAGTTTATAAAGTATATACCAGTGCTGACAGATGCAGAACACAGAAAAGCAGCCATATGTGCACAGAGATATCCTTTAGAAGTGGTCTTGTCTGTTCCCAAGCAGATGTTGCAGGAGAAGACATGTTCTCAGAGTTTGGTTCTGGAACTAAACTTCCATGAGGTTTCTTCCTCAAGTGGATGCAAACAAACAGACAGCTTGCTTTAGTGTGAAGGAGGGGCTGAGCCCCATGTCCCAGCTTTCCAACCCCACCCCAGGGGAAGGCTCCTTGCTAAGCACCCATGCAGTGCCTGCAAGCTGCCTATTGTAGAGCAGCTGGTAAGGCATGCTCAAACACCAAAACTTCTAAAAGATGTTACAGAATCCATTTTATTTCCATAATCTTCTGGGGTTTAGTGCATCACTCTGCTGCAGCTAGTTTAGCCCTCCAAAGCCAGAGGGACCTGGGATCTTTGCTATGGAATTCAGGGTCACTCAAGACGGTGGTTGCTGGGTTAATTTAAAAAAAAAAAAAAAAAAAAAAAAAACCAACAAAAAAACAATTGTACAACCCAGTCCAGAGGCTGACCATTCAGTCTAACCCACAAACCTCCCATCAGCAGCACCCAAATGATCTTAGAGTCACTCTCCCCTCTGCCAATCCCCCAGCACAGCTTCCCACTGCCAAACCAGCTTTGGGGCTGTTGCTGCTGCTGTGAGCAAAGCTTGTGGGCTCCTCTCTCTGGCCTGGGTAAAGACCATGCACTCTCCCAGTTCTCTGCTTCCTCAGCCAAAACCTGGGCTTGAGCATTTTTAGGCTTGAAGAACTCTGCAGCTGAGCATCAAGTGGTGCTGGCCAGGAGTACCCCAGGGACTCACCCTTTTCCTCACCACTCACAGGGGAAGGGGAAGTGAGAGCTGCAGAACTGGGGCCACTGGGGCTCAGCAGCTCTGGGGCAGCTCCCAAACCCACCAATTCAGCCACTCTGAAAGCCCAGCTGATCCAGGGGCTGACTGAGCAGGTAGAACGAGATTTGGGTTACGGGAAGGGGAAGCTAGAAAACTTGAATTGTGTCCATCAGATTCTGTTGTCTGAGCCCTGTGGGAAGAAGGCGTTACTTCTGACTTTTATTTCTTTTTAAGTAGCTGGAGGTGTCCAGAGATGAACAAATTTTAAAAAATAATTTGTTCCTTGTGAGGGTGACCATTTCCCACCCCAGACAGGGGAGCACAGAGGAAGAGCCACCTCAACACTGGTGCCTGCTGCCTCCTGACAGGCAGGCCCCTTCCCTCCATTCTTAACCCCTGCCTCACCATACACCACCCATCCATGCCTTCCAGCCTTTTTTTCAGTTTAAGAAAGATATTTCTGCATTGCAGCCATGAAGAAGAGCAGAACCCTCATCTGAGGTACAGCCATGCTGCAGTAGAGAGTTGGCTCCAGGCAAGCCTGCCCTGCAGCCAGCTGTCATGGAACATGAGCTCAGTGGGCTCAGACCCCACAGCTAGGCACTCCCCAGGATTTGCTCCCAGCCCCTCTGGGATGTATCCAGGTAAAACACCAAGTGATGGTTTAGTATCTGTTATGTGTACCTCTAGATGAGCAAGTGACAAACATGGTGTCACTGGCTCTCTGTGTCTCCTTGTGCATCTCAGCTGTCTCCAAAACCAGGCAAGGGGAGATTTTCACTCAGCCTGGTGTGGTGACACAGCCAGGTCAAATCCTGCTCAGGAACGACACCTGAAACTAGGAGGCTGATACCTAACTAGGAGGTCCCAAAATTTCAAACTTTGGATGAAATCACTCTGAGCTCCCAGACTGCAAAAAGAAATAACTTCTCTGGGCAACAGTGGATTTCCAGCTACTCACAGAGAGGAAATCTTCACCACCTGTTGGAACAACACAACTGTTGTTGTTCTTTTTAGATATTTCTTTTTGGCTGTTGCAAGTCTTTGACTAAGAATATTGTTAATCAATTTAATTAACCAGTGTAGCTGGGAAACCGCTAGACGTGTGAAGGATATGCCTGTTTTTTTAAATGAACTCCTCAGAGTGGGTAAGTTCTTGCTTATTTTTTTTCTCCCTCAGCTTCTTCAAAATATTCCTCTTCTGTGGGCATTGTACAGTCCTCCCTTGTTATCATCCTTGCCACAGCCACTAGTGTCCCACTTTCTGGGGTATTGTAAGCTCTGTAGGAAAAGGGAGAGTGAGTGAGGCATCTCTCATGCTTAGGAGGAGTAAGCATGCAAAAACAATGAGAATTAGGTAGCTAATGAGGCTGGAGTATCCAGGATGGGGGAAGTGTGGAAAAACCAGATAAATTAAGACTTATCTGAAGTTTGCTGCAAAATGAGCAGGTCAAAACATATCTAAAAGTGAAAGATGATTAGTTGGGTTTTTTTTTTCCTAACCATGGACCTATCCCTTTGCAAGGGATTCTAAGCCCAAGCCCTAAGAAGGAATGAGCAGATCTGATGGTTTTGTGCTCACCTGCCTCAGAACATGGAGATTCCCATTCAGAAATATACCTTTGGGGAGGTGGAAAGCATTAACACCAGCTTTGGAGCTTAGCAGGGAAAGCAAGTCAATGGGACAGAAGGTTTTTAATGAGATGGGCACCACAGAGACCTGGACGAGGTACATCTTCAGGCATCTTTCAAGCATTGACATGGAGAAGTCTCCTGTAGTAAGGCTGGAGATGAGGGGTAAGATATTGACAGGCAAACAGAAAATGTTGTGTCCTGCCTTTAATGACATATGCCACACAAACAAATTTCTTACTGCTCTGCTGTGATGTGAGGAGCAAAACAGTGGCTCCTGCCCACAAGCCTGTGGTCAGAATTCTGCTGATAGTCCATAGCAATTTGAACTCACCCTTCCAGGCAGGAGACAGCAAGAGTGATTTGAGATACTCCACATGTCACTAGGGGCAAGATCCCCAGCTTTTGCCTGTCCAAGTAGGACCAAACTCTGCTCCAGTCCAGGCTGGATTCAACATCTCTGATCTTTTAAAATGCATCCTTGGCTTTTTCTTGACTGGAACATCTGGTGATCCCTTTTTTTAAAAGAAATGTTAATGGTAGCCCCCATTCTCCTGGAACGGGTGCAGTTTCTCTAAATCCCTGTGGCAATTGTTAACCTGCTGCCACAGAGGCACTGTGAGGAGAAAGGAGGACGGGAGCCGTAATGTATCCCATCACTTACTTCCTGGAGAAAACTGCACCTTCTTCTGGCTCACTAATGCGATAAACTGGGAAGTGTGGCAAAACAATTTATTTATGTTCCTATTTTTAAACAAAGCTGGTGAGGTTCAGCCATCCTCAGCAGCAGGGATTTATTTGTATAAATTCCTGTAACCCCCTGAATGACAACACTTGGCTCCAAGACCACAGTGCCTGGAGTAATCACTTTTAGAGACTTGTCTCACCTCTGCCTGTTCCTCTCCTGCCCTGGAAAGAGTCCTGAGCAGTAAACATTGAGTCTCCAAGGTGTCATAGATGTTACTGTTTTTAAAAGACCAGTCCAAATTACCAAATATCCCCTTTGAGGCAGTGTCACTCTGTCTCCTTGTGCAGTCTGTGTTACTCTGAGGATGAGCTGGGCTGGAATAGCAGAGGATGAGCAGCACAGGTCTGATGGCTTCTCACCTCTGTTCTTTGTCTCATGAGTTGAGGTGCTGTTTCACACTGTGGCTTCCTCTCCCCATTCACAGCCACAGCACTGTGATGCTGAGCAAAGTCGCTGATGCTCCAAGCGTTTAAGATACTCCCTTTGTAAAGCATATATTTTTATAATAATAAAACTCATTCCCTATGTTTTTTTGGGGTTGTTGGTTGGCTGGTTTTTGTTGGTTTTGTGTTTTGTTTTGGGTTGTTTTGTTAGAGGAATGAAGAAGCAGAGAATTGTCTTAGGAGTTCTCTGTGCTACGTTTGCATGCTCTGAAGATGTCATTGCTACCTTTACAAGTTTGGAAACATGGTTGTTGCTTGCAGGTGACCTGAGTACAGGAGTTCCTCTTTAGTACCATCATGGTAAAATCTCCCCACTCTTTTACTGGAACAGCATGCTTCCAGAGGTGTAACTGGGATGGCTTAATGAGCACTAAGTTACTCAGGTATTGGATGGACAGGAAAATTTTCATAGCCAAGGACACTATAAAAAAACCTCTCCAGTTTCTGTAAGAACTTGGTCCCTTCTGGGATTGGTCTGGAGGAACTTCCCTGCAACACTTTCTGTTTTCTTACCCTTTCCCCCTTTAATCTGGAAAGCACACTGAAGGAGGGAGCTCGGGGAAAACGTCCCTGGAAGTGGTACAGGCAGCTCTTGCCCCCTGCCTTCCTGGGCTTCCTGTTCACCCGGGCAGACCTAAAGTCGCAACCCTCCAGCGCCTGTTGTGTGTGCCGCCAGCAATCTCTGTCCCGCTCGGGAAGAGCATCTGGCTCCTGCGCTCTATTCTCCCGGCTGCACGGTGCCGAGGGAGGAGCTGCCCTTCCTGCCAGCACCACCTTGTGAGCCTCCTCCACGTGTCACCCGTGAGATACAGGTGATAAAGCGACGTCTGTCCCCGGCAAACTCTGCGTCCCAGAGATGAAACCCACTTCCTTCTACAGCTCTGGAGGAAAAAGCAGCTCCTGGCTGCAGTTTCAGTGGCAGCGCAGCATGCGGGAAAGCTTCGCAGAGCTGAGGGAGGGGACTGCTACCATCTCTCGTCGAAACAGAGCAGCTGTCGATGGATTCAGCTCTGGGCTTCACCACCCACCTACCCCCTTGGGACTAGTGAAATGGATATGGGGAGGTAACCAAGGTCTATGAGCAGCATCTCTGCTCATCTCCTGCTGAGCCTGGTGAGCGGCAGAGAGGATTTCCACCCGAATACCTACCCGAATAGCTAAAATCATCCTCTGCGGCATGTGGAAATATAAACCTTCATTTTCCCGCCTGCTAAAGCCACCTGCTGTTGTCTCCTCCTGTTTTCTACTTTTAGCTCGTTAGTTCCACCATGACTATACAGTGCTGTCTCACTGCCTTTTACTGAAGGCACGTCAGAGGCGAGTAAATGCATCTGAGCAGCTGTTCGCCCTGTTTGTTGCTGAAAAGCAGCATGGACCAACATCGAATCCCTGCTGAATAAGAGCTCCAGGGAAGACCCAGCCCTGAAACTCTGACAGCTTCAAACACTACCAAGGTCTTTTTGTCACAGCCTCATCTCTGACTTCTTCTGGGTGAGAAAGATGAGCCTCTGTGGCTGTAGTGATGATTTTATGAGTTGGCTTCTCAAATATCAGCGTGACAAATACTCATTGAAGGGTAATGCCAGCTTACTTTCTTGATGGTGATATCCATGCAAAAGCTTGCCATAATCTTCTACTAATCATGAGGAACATGAGTGGAACTCTGAAGAGCTGCCCAAGAATTTCCAGAACGTCACCAGGTGCATTAGGTCAGGCTCAATCTGAGAAGGCTCCTCTCTGATTTCTTTCATTTTCTGAGAAAGTGGTGTTCCTTTCTAACAAGAGAGAGTGTTATCTTAATCAACATCCTCTTTATACTCAAAATACAGTTCCCCCTTGACAAAAATGGAAGAGAAAAAGTGTCAGGAAAAAGAGAGAGGGTTAGATAGGCAGCATTTGCTGGACATCTGGGTGTGTGGCAAGAGCTGAACAGCATTCATGAGCTTCAGTGATGTGAAGAATAATGAATGCACCAGAAGCAAAGACAGAAAGGAGGTGTGAGGAAGGAACTCTCATTGCTGGAACATGGGCAAGGAGAAGGGAAACCAAACTGCAAGGCTGAAGACAGCATTGTAGCTGGGAAAGTTCAAAAGTAGCTCAGGCAGTTAGTGTAGAAGATGGAAGGAAAAAGGAAAGGTATGTGGGTGACATGGAACAGGAGAATGTGGAAAGCAACTGTTTGTGGAGAGAGGAAATTCTGGGACACACCAGGGGACTACCACACTGTGGTAAGAGCAGGTAGCTCTGGAAAATTTCTGACTGCTGTCTATAGGGGAGAGTGGGACTGAGCATAATGAAGATGCAGAAGATGATTGTTCAAGTAGTCACCTCTGGCAGTGGACAACTCTATCTGGAGCTTTCTGCTTGATCCACTTTCCACAACCAGTGCTAAGACTTTAGCTACCTGCCAAGCACTCTCCATGTCTCAAAGTCTCTGTGCAGCCCTGAGAACTAAATCATCTCCTCACCTCCAGCTACAGTGAAGATTCTTATTACAGTGGGTTGTTTTGTGATTAATCCATTTGCATGGTGTTTTGCTAAGTACAAACTACAAACATTCAAATCAGTAACCATAGAACTCGGGAAATTTCAAAACCTTAGAAAGATTTCCACAGAGGAGAAGATGATGTTTACAGTCTTAAAAGGTTAACAATAATAAAGAAGAAAAACTTCTGTTTCAGAGAGATCTGCAGAAAAGGTCTTATTTTTCTTCTTGCAACCAACACATTGTTTCTCTTCTGGAGTCACACAACTCTTTAGTTACAGAGTGTACAATATGGATTTTTCACTACTGCCCTTGTCCTTTTTTCCTTTTCTTTATGCTGGCATGAATTTTCTCTTCCTGTCAGACATCAGTTACTGCAAACCCACAAAGATCTCATCTGCTTTTAACTTCCTCCTCTCAGCTCAGGGTTTGCACTTCTTCTCCAGTATAGTGCCAATTTCTTGCCAGAAAACAGCTCTGTTGCAGCTAGTGTTTGCCTGAGCTTGAAAGCATGCTGACCCCAGCTTTTTTTGTCGGCTGCAGCTCCCTAAGCCCACAGCTGCTCCACCCAGACCTCTGGTGAGACATTACCACCACTGGAGTCCTACTCACAGGAGATCAGTCATCAGAACAGAGATGTGAAATATCTGAGTACTGTTTTTGAAGAACAGTCCCCTGAAGGGATTGCTCAAGCATGCTGTATTGAACCAGTCTTTCACCACTTCTTGGTGCTGCTGCTTCTCTGTCCTTTCTAAAACCCAGTTTGAGCATACAGGGTTTTCCTAGAGCATCAGTAAGACTCCAGAAAACCCTGACTTTCACCAAATCTGTTCTCAGAGGCAAGTGGGAGCCCTCCAATTGGGGAAACCTACAGAGGCACAAGGAGTGCTTTTCCCCATAATTCATTGTCTGAAGCACAATCATATTAGTGCTGATGAGAAAAAGTTGCACCAGCTAATGTGTGGCACAGTCTAAAATCAGCACACAGGTAGAAGGGGTAGAAGCCCCTGCACAGGGCTCCCCAGGCACAAATGGTCTACAGGAATCCTGAGAAGAGACTTCACTTTCTGATTTCAGTCTTCTGGCATGGATCAGGATGGGGATAAGATAAAACACCTGCCATAGAACATGGATACTCAAGGAGCAGAGGGATGGAAGCACTTCAGTAAGGAGGAGAGGGGACAAAGGCAGGTACAGCAACCAGGAAACAGGATATCAGCTGGGGAAAGAAAATGTGGTGTCAGCTTAAGGTCAGTAGTAGAAAAGGGAAGCAAGGTGGAAAAAATTCAGATGAAACAGGAAAGACATGGCTACGAGTTGGACAAAGGAGACTAGAGACTAGATATGAAAATAAGCAGCACCAGAGGTTTGTCACGCCTTTTCTGTGCAATACACATCAAACTCCATGACTAGCCACCCATGTTGAATGGCAAGGATCCTGTTGCCCTGAAAATGTAAATGTGAAGGCATGACAGAGAATAGAACTGTATTTTATGAAAGCAAGAGTTACTGAGCAGGTCTGTGGTGACTGTGCCAGTACCTCAGGCATCTTGAATCCAGACTGCTTGTGGGGTACAGCTCCCACAAGGTGATTTAAACTCTGTTCTAGCACTTGTTACCCTTTTCGCTTTGGCTTTTAGAAATGCTCTGAAACTGACTGCCTAGGACATCAGTCTTTCTAAGATCAGATTTACCTTGGGAAGGGTGGTGTGTTTTATCTCTGTAGGGATGCAAAATTCACTTTCTTGAGAATCATACATACATACTCTTCCTCTGGCTCTGCTATCTTCTCTTCAAGACCACAGCCAAAAGGAATAAGGGAAGCCAGCACCCCTGCTAGGGGCATATGTCTGAATAGGCACAACCTTAATAATGTCCTTATTTAAATATGTATAGAACCAAATGTGAATTGTTAATGTAATTGTTAACGTAGCAGGCACAGGCTAAAACATTTTGAGGTGGTTTGTCTTTCCCTTGATGATGAGGTCAGGGCACCTTCCCTGAGGTCAATGCGAAGGGAAATATTGGTGTCTTCTCGTGTCCGTCTGCTTTGAAACCAGGATCTCTGTTGGTTTTATTCTCGGTCTTTTGTGGCTACTGCAAAGGAGCATCGTCCAGAAGGCACCGTGTGCTTGTTCTCCAGGGGTTGCCGCCTTCCCGGCCCTTTCCCAGCCGGGGGCCTCCCCGCCGCGTCTGCCAGCCCTCCCCGGCCCCAGCGCGGGCAGCCGGCGGGGGTAGGGACTGGGGGCGGGGGCAGGGGCTAAGGAAGGATTTCGGTGGGGTGTGAAGGGACAACGGGCGGGCGCGGGGGGATGGGAGAGCAGCAAGGCAGCTGGGAAGGAGGGGCGGCGGGGGGCCCCGGGGGCCAGGCTGGCGCGTCCCGGGGGGGCCTCCCGGTGCCAGCGCTGTTGCCGTCGGCCCTCGGGCAGAGCCGGCCGGCAGCAGCCACCCCCGGGCCACCCGCAGCCCGCAGGAAGCCCCACCAGCCATCTTCTGAGGGGAAGGCTCCCTCGGCTTTGTGCGGGCCGGCGGCGGGAGGCGGGCGGCCCCGCGCCCCTCGACCGCGTGGGGCTGGAGGCTGCGGGGCGGGCAGCGCTGCGGTGCCGGGGCGGCGGCGGTGCTTCCACCGCCCGCGACTCCCCAGAGCTCCATCCCTGCTGCCCGAACCTCACACGCTGCTGCAGTGCGTGACCCTCGCCACCATGAGCCATTTGGCTGTTGTTGGAGGGGAAGGGAGCTCGGAGGTGATCACATGAAGCGCCTGATAACCCCGAGGCCACCTCTGTAAGCGGCAGCCCCGCTCCCTCACTGCGGCTTCCCCACCCCTCCTGCTTTCCCAAGGGAGTACAGAGCAGCACCAGCCCTTGGCATCCCCTGGTCTAGCTCTGGCGCAGTTCTGCCTCACGCAGTCCTTCCCTTCCCAAGACAGAAAGACGTCTTCCCTGCTCAATTTCCCGAGGTAAGCTGGTCCCCTGACGCTTTGGCAGCTTCCTTAATGAATTAGGCAGCACTTGTTGCTCTCAGAGGGGAAGAAGGAAAAGGAAAGTGTCATTTATCAACTTGAAAAGCCTCTCCACTTTTTTTTTTTTTAATACATCATAGGGTTCTTGCAGTCAATGCCCCACCTACTCAACTGAACCTAGGTGAATTCAATTCACCTCGGAGAGTTTTCTGTTCAAAGTGTCCTACAGACGGACAGTGCCTACAACAACCCCAAGTTCCACTACTGCCTTTACCTGTCATATTGGTCTTGTACCTGTGGAACTTGGTGTATGGGCTAGTAAATGCCATTACATCTGCTGGTAGTGCAAGTTTCTGTCCATCTTCTATTGAAAGACCTCCATAGCAAATCAGGAAGTTTACATTTTGGAGTGAAAATGGTGTATCTGGAGCCACCTACCACCCACAGCACCGATGTAGATCTGACTCCGTTGGTGAGGCATGGCTGTCTTTTTTAAAAAAATACTACATGATGACAGGAAAAAGGGTAATTTCCCCTGTTCCCAAAGGGCAATTCTCTGTGCCCACAGGCAGGTGTTTTGGGATGTGTCAGAGAAAAGGCAGTATTTAATCTGTGATGCTAATGAGCTACACTGGCCACTGCTGCTCTATTTCATCTAGGACTTGGTGGCTCCAGTCAAAGGCAGCACCACTATGTCTATCCAAGACATTTCTTAAATCATTACACTGTTCAGGCTTTTTTCCCCAAAAACTGTTGAACTTCTTCAAAACAGAAGTTTGTCAGAAAGCAGCCCATTCTTATTTTAGGACAAATTTTCTCTGTTAAGAGAGAATATTTGCCACAGCTGGATTTTGTGCTAAGATATTCTCTTTTGGTGCTGTTTTCTGTTTGATTTAATTACATAGAGATCAGAGTTGAAAATAGCAAATAACCATAATCCAGGTCCTCATTCCAAGGCAAGGTTTTCATCTGTCACTTGATTAGACATTGACGGGGATTTCTAATGCACCAGGAGTATAGTGATCTGCCATACCTAAAACTTATTCCAAGCTTATTTCAAGGACCACGTAAAAAAAGAGTTATGGGAATGAATGGATTGCCTGGGAAGAGTAAGTGCTGCATTCAGTATTTAAGTGCAAGAAATGCTTCACCTCTTGTACAAAACAACAAAAACCCCTTTATACTTTACTCTGCTATTGTTTTGGGTTTTTTTCTGTGTTTTTTTTTTCCTTTCCCCAATTATTTCTTAATTTTACATGTACTCGTTCAGGATTTTAAAATGTTTGTATCATTAAAGTGTATACAAAGAAGATGAATAGTAATGATATAATCTATAAAGTTGGGTTTGAGATTAGAAATTTAAAAATATATCAGAAACCATGTTAGTAAAAATACTAGTAAATTAACACTTTAGCAAGAACAAATTAATGCAGAAGAAAAACTATAAGCTTATGAAATATAATGTAGGAGAAAAAAAGAAAATAGTTTATCAATTTAGAATTTTGCCAGTTTTGAAAATAAACTATGGGTTTAGTTTATATTCTTAAATTTCAAGTATGGGTTCATATGTATGATATTTACAACCAGAAATAGTAATTTGATAATCAGAGCTCAAAGGTGTTCAGAGCTTACCACTGCTTGACCTACAACTTCAGAACTGAAAGCAAGTACTGGCTTGTTTTACCTTTTCACCAGGCTCTGCAGAAGTTTTAAGATGAGATGTGCATGCACAGAGACATGATATTTTATACTACAGGTTTGCAACAAAAGTCCGACATTTAAAAACGAACAAACAAACGGACAAAAAAGAAGCCCCAAAATTTTGTGCATGAATAAAATGAATCAATTGCAATGTTATTTGCAGCAAATGGAAACAGTGCATGTCTGTACAATAGGGTGCTTGTGGGGAATTCAGGTATAAACCCTCACATCTTTTTCACTCGTAATTTAGAGAGAAAACAAAATCTTCCCTTGGGCTACAGTTTGTCAAATTTTTTCTGCCTGCTTAAAACAGTTTCTAAACTGTCTGGAAGAGTGTATGGGGCAAAATTTATTTTTCTTATTGGAAAATGATTGTTTTCTCTTTCCTAATTATTGAGATAACTGCACTTTGAAATGTGACATTTTGCTCCTTCTCACTGGAATACATCCATGAACCACTTCGAGGTTAGTTTTGAACTTCTGCAAGTTACTTACAGGACATGGGGAAAACCATAAATTAGGTTGACAGCATTTGCATCCAGAAAGATGATCTGGTTTGTTCTGTTTCTTCAAAAGCCAGCATTTGAAAATCCCATGTGCAGCTCAGAAGTATAACCTTTTAGCCTGGCCAGGGAGATTTCCTAAGAAACTGATAGGGCACCTGTGGGCCTTTGACTTAGTGGAGCCAGGAAACACTTTTGTCTTCTTTCCACTGCTTCCCTCCCTCTGTCCACACTTTTCTCTTTCTCAAAGTAAATAACCACAACTTGCTGAAAACAATACATTTAAAATTAGCAGAGTCTGGAATAGTTTTAGCTTCGTAAAGCTTAAGGTACCATTAAAAGTGTTTTCATTAAAATGAAAAAAATATTTAAAAAAGTAATATTCAATCAAATAATCAGAGTATACTACTGATATGAAATACCTCTATATATTCTTATAATCTTAGAAATAGATATAATTATTTGGGTTTGTGTTTTTGTTTTGTTTTATTACTTTGAGAGAAAGTTCTATTTTTACTAACTTGCCAGCACTGCAGAAAATTTAACTAGAATTTCCTGAATATCAAGCTTTAATTAAGCAACCTGAACACTCACTTCAATTGCATTACTTTACACGTATGTTTCACCACCACCGGAACTGATGTTTGGATTTTTTTTTTTGTTTTAAAACAAATTAAGATAATATTCTGACTAGAATCATATTTCACATCAAAATTAGGATTTCAGCACTTAGCATTAATATTAGAAATGTGTACAAACACTAAAACAAAGAGCTGCTAAACACTTCTGAATTTTCTTGGACCCAGCACTTCATGTGAGAAAACAGACTGAAGCATGCAATCATCTTTTTTTTTCTTTTTTTCTTTTTATTTTTTCCCCACCCAAAGAATGATAATAAACAACTTTTGGTATTTCTTTGTTAACACAACTTTGACTATATTTTTACATTGTTAACTTATGTCAAATAAGATAGGTATTAACCTTGCCTCTAGCTGTTGCCTATGAGAATGTTTCATTGACTGTTTACAGATAGGCTAGGGCTTTATCACAGGTCTGATGCAAGAAAGCTGAATTTTTTCTCTGGCCTCTGTGACCCCATTATGGTACTTTGTTAGTGTGCATTCTACAAGCTCGAACTCACTCCTACGGCACAACTATACATTCAAACAATGGACTCAAAGCAGACGTGCAAAAAGCAGCTTCAAACTAGACTTGCAGACTTAGATTTACCTAAATATATAATTTGTTTTCTGTTTTCCTACTTGATTTTTAAACTTTGGTTTAAAGAGTACTTTAGAAGCATTTAAAACCTCAGACAAACTGTTTACTGTTGCAAAACTTCACAGAAACTAAAAATACTTACTGAGAAACAACTTGGATCTGAAATTTGCAGAAAATACTACTTTGTCTGAGATATTTGTGTGCCACCAGTAGTATCAGGGATTGCTCAATTGAGATGTAAATTAAGCTTTAAAGAGGGAATTAATTATCATGAAAGTAATTATATATATATACACACACACATTAATTTTGTTGGTCTAAAATCTGTATTTATTTTTACAGGCTATGCCTTATAAGAGTGTAGGACATGGGTTTTCTTGGGTTTTGTGTTTTTGTGGTTTGTTTTTTTTTTTTTTAAATCTCTTTTCTTCTACTTAATTACTTACTTTTGTGGAAGTTTTAGTTCCTTGACTTAGCTACTTTTGGCAATAACTAGGCTGTACATAAAATATTTTAGGAAAAATGAAGCCAAACTTCATCAAATAATTAAGTCAGAGAATCGCAACTTGTGGGAAGGAGGGGGATAAATTTAAACAAACAAACAAATAGGTATTTCCTTTTAAATAAAGATTATGCCAGCCATTTTACACTGATAATACCTACCAAAATAGATCTCTTCTAATTTACATTCCCCAACAATTTATACCTAAAAACGTGTACAATATACTAAGGTAAGCCATTGCAAAGGAAACAGTAATATGATATGGGTTTCATAAGGAACACAAAAGACTAAGCCTAATTTGTTTAAAACCAGATACAGAATAGCTGCAGTGACCTAATGAAATTATTCAGATATAAACATTAATGTCTGCAGGAGGAGCCAATAATCCCACAGCTCAGCCTTCAAGCCTCACAGGTAGTTTAAAATTGCCATATACTCCATAATTCACAGACTCAACTACCCAATCTGATTGAGAAACAGAGCAGAAAAAAACTTGACTGTATTTAACATTAGATTGCTTTCTGATCTTGAGGAAAAAAAATAGTACTTATCAAATCATAAAATATACAGTGTGTTGGGAAAACATTTTAAATACAAACATTCAAGACCATGTTCTTCTAAGGATACATGTATTAATGGCCAATTTAAACAGCTATTTTAATGAATGTTACATTGAAACTGGAACACTTATTCCTGATGAAATTTGTAAAAGACATACCCAACATCTAAACCAAACTACTGCCTGAACTGGAAGGCAATGAATTCTTATCAACCTCAAGCAACAGAATAAATATACTTTAAGATTTTCAACTAAATTAAAGCAAATAACAATGACATCCCCCCCCCCAAAATGTAAACTATGAAATTTCAGCAGCTAGCATCTTCAATTTTGCTTTACAATAAGAAAAATAAAGCAATGCTAAGTTATATGCAAAATAAGGGTTTTTTTTTTTAAATGTTAAAAACAAACCTTTGATTTTTTTTTTCAAAGACCATCATTACACCAGAATTGTTAAAGAAAGACATGAAAATTTTTTAAGTTAATAAATAATGTCTACTTGGAAAGAATTCTGGGCATCAAAATCTAATCAGTACCAGTTATTAACACAAAATTTTACACTTTTCCCCTATAACCTTAACATATGGAAGGTCTTGGGACTGAATTCACCATACACCTATAATACTGCTAGCTGAAAACACCACTATCGTAATAGAAAGGCAAACCGATTCTGGAGAGGAGAGTCTCATTGCTCTCACCAAAAGGATTTTATGCTTGGATTGCTACCTCATTTTACTCCTTTACTTGATAATTTTTTTTCTTCTTGACAAAAGTTCTTGATCAGAGTAGGAGCAAGTAAGAAATATATTCTCATTTCTCAAAAATGTAAGAAAATAGAAGTAAACAAAAAAAGAGCAAAGAACCATGTGAACACAGTTAAATTACATGTAACTAGTGAGAAACATTTTTACTTTTGAAATAACACCTTCAATTTCGGTTCTTCACCCCTTGTAAAAGCCCTACAAAATATTTTGTAGCTAGAGGAAGCCATATTGGCCATTATTCCTGTCATTTGATCAAATAAACTTCTGAATTTGCCTGCCTGTTTTATACATGATATATTTATATTTTCCCTGCATTCTCTTTCCACCACAATTGCAAGGATCTCAGGTTTCAGATATCAAACTGAAATATGGTAAGTTCCATTTTGAAAGTCCCATTTTACATCCAGCTGTGCCAAGCAGTGTGAGCACTGACGAAAACTTCATGTATATTTATATTCAAAAAAGACTCTAAGCCATTTTCACATAACTTAAATGTATGTGATGAGATTTGTTTTCCGAGATCTGTGTGCAAACGTTTGAAAGCAGAAAATAAGATAAACTGAGGATTCAGTATGTGAATAAAGAGGTCTTTAGACAAAATAGAAAAAAACAAAATACTTACTTTGAAATCAGCATGCAGAGATTTCTTCTAAGTCCCAGTTACAGTGTTTTACATACCGGAAGACTTATTTAGAAATAGTTTGTATTATTTTAATACAATAATACTGCGATAACATCGCTTTACAAAATAGAAGAATTCCTGTAACTTTCCGACAAGCAAGACAGTACAGACAGCTATCCTCTTTGTATTCTTTTCTTTTATTGAAAAACCAGAACTGGCTACAATGTCTTATCTCAAGCCCTAAAACTTCCGAAGCAAGCGTGCAATGTATTTGCTCCACTTCAGCCAGGCACGGCAGTCGCCGTGCTCCTCGCTCTCCTTTATAGGCTTTTGCAACGTTTTGTGATCAAGGCTTACAAGCCCGGGGGAGGAGCGGCTCCCCACGCTCCGGCAGGCACCGTGCAGAGCTCTTTGCCTGCCGAAGCAGCCTCCGCTGCTGCGAGAAGCCCAGCGGAACCCGCTCCCAGCACCAGGAGCCGAAACAACTGCCGGCACCATAGACGCCGCCGCCTCACCGAGCTGCCCAAAGGTGCGTGCTTCGGTAAAGGCGACCAGACCCGCCGGTAATACAGCGGCAGCGTCCGGGGCCACTAACCCCGCTGGCTGCGAGAGGTCGCCTGCTGTCGCCGCCCCCCCAGACCCCGGAGACCTGCCGCCGCCCTGCGGCTCCTCGGTCCGGGCATCCTGCGGATCCGGCTGCACTTCCCGTTCCCGTAAGGCGCCCACGCCCCGCCGCTCCTTTGTTCGCCGCCCTCCCGGTACGGCTGTGGCGCGCCGCCTCAGTTCTATCACTGTGTCAGAGACCCCCGGAACCGGTATCTCTGCAGCGTGGCACCCACTTACCGCCTTACAAAGCCCCAACCCGCCGCTGAGAGGGAGGGAGGGAGGGAGGGAAGAAGGAGAGGGCTGACACCCATCCCTACCCTCCCCTGGCCGGTGGCGCCGCGCCCCACTCCCACCGCGGCCCCCTCCCCTCTCCGCGCCCCGCCCCGCCCCGCCGCCCGGGCAGCCGCCCCCCGCCACCCCCGCCGCACGGCCGCCACCGCTTTCGCGCCACGCGCCGTAGGGGCCGGCTCGGAAGCCAATGGGCGACCGCGCCGCGGCGGCGGGCGGCGCTGGTAGGCGCAGGGCGCAGCCAATGGGAGGCGGCGCAGCGCCGCGGTCCGCGCCGCTTACTACGAGTGACTATGGCCGCTCGCGGCTGGGCGCACGGGGCGGCCTCGCGCCCCCGGGGCTGGCGGCGCCTCGCGGCCGCGGCACAGAAGCAGGAGGGGGCGCGGCCTCCTCGTGGCGGGGCGCGGGCCGGTGCGGGGCGGACAGTCGCGGCCGTCCCGTCGGTAGAGGTAGCCGCGCCCGCGAGGAGCGGCGGCTCCGCTGCGCCATGAGGAAGCAGGGCCGGGGGCGGCGGTACCCCTGCCGTCTTTAGGGGCGGTTGGAAGCCAGGAGCCCGGCGGGTGGCCGCCCAGTGGCCATTAGGCCCCTCGGAAGAAGCCCGCTGTCCCTGCTCCCCGTGGCGGCTGCCCGGCCCCCGCTGTCCATCGCGCCGGCGGCCGTGCCTCAGCCACAAACCCACGCGGGAGCCTTCCTTGGGCGGCGACAGTCGAACAACAAAAAAACTCCCAAACGAACCCCCAAAAGACATTTAATGGTAAATATTGAGGCTGCGGGCGGTCCAACGTGCTACCCACCCACCGTGCGCTGAGAGCAGAACCCGGCTGGGGCGGGGGGAGTGAGGGAGCGCCCTCCCTCCCGTGACCGTGGGAGCGGGAATGGACGGACGCGGCAGAAGCTGTCGGTGTCTTACCCTAGATCGTGGGAAGAAGCACATGGTTGAGTTTTAACTCTAAATGGCAGACTGTCTTAAAAGGTCTTCCTAATTACAAATTGGCTTTGCTTCCATGTGTAGAATATTTATGTGAGCATTTCAGCTTCTTGGTTGGTGTGGGTGATAAACATAAACATTTGAAAAACAGAAGAAAATAAATAAATTGATATAAACACTTTTCTTACAAAGGTGGCTTGAAAAAATACGTTAACCATGAGAATGCCCTAATGTCTGCTCATGCATTTGATATGTGATTGCCAAAATAAATTGCATCTCAAATAGTAAAACTATAATCTCAATACTATTAAGATTTGGGAATGCCCAACTGATCTGCACTGTGCTCATCTGTACAGGGAAGTGGAGATTTATCAGGCAGTGAGCAAGTTTTTTTGTTGAATTGGTTTGGCATTCAAGGTTTAGATTTACTCTTCAAACCACTAACCAACCCACACTTCTTGACAAACAAAGCAATGCATTATTCAGCATTACAGAAAATATTTCAGCTTATTAGCAAAATGTTTTCAGAGTATAAAAAAAGGGGAGATTTCTAATAAGATTTTTTTTTCCCAAACCATCTGATTGCCAAGTCGTTTATGATGTTATTGGGCAACTGATGCATATTGTTATCATGAACTCTGAACCTTCATTTATTAAAAATAAAAATTTAAAAAATTGCAGCAAAAGATTATCAAACTAGAATTGTAAATGAAATACATACACACTGTTTAGCAATTTTAGAGGAAATATCAGATAATGATACAGACCAGCCATGTAGAAGTGAGGACATTCAGACTGCCTTCTAGATTCAGTATGAATCAAATTTATAAAGAATGCAATTAAATCTCCAAGAATGCTGATTAATTCTCTTCACAATTTTAACTCAGAATTCTGCAGTTTGGAGGGGGCTGTTTTTTAACTTGGAAAGGCACCTTGTTTATTTTCGTCAGGCTACACAGGACAGGGTTATGAAATACCAAATTGATTTAGAAAAAATGCCACATCTAGCATCAAAAAGTCATAGCAGATTAATACTATAGAAGAGAAAATATTTCTCTCTATCCCAAAGATAATAATTTGCTGATTTTCTACAAGATGAAAGTTGTGATTAAATTCTGATGAGTGGATCACAAAACACTTGCTTTCTTCAATCACAAGCTGACAATTAAAAGTTCCTAAAAATGACACCAGTATTAAACAATGGGTTGAAGTTACAAACGTTGGGGCTTTTTCTGGTAAAGCAGGCGCTTGGCTGCACCCAACAAAAGGGCCGTATTAGCAACTTACTGCAACATTCACCCAGCCCCTAATGATTTCACAATGGTCTGGGGCTCCAGCCCTCATGGTAAGACATGTCTCCTTGCATCATACCACCACACGCCAAATCCTTAGCGACTTGCTCTCGGCCCCGCGCCCTGCGTACCACCACCGCAGCCCGACGCGGAGGACAAAGCCTGCCCCTCTCATGGCTTCCCAGGGCATTTAAATGGCCCCTTTCTAATTCTATGCTGGTTAGAATATAGGCATCGAACTATGAAGCGTCCCTGTTTACTACGGATTTCTAGACGTACTGCAAGACGTGGAAATCCATTCACTGCTCACTAATAAAAGTATTTTATCCATTTTCGATGGATATACCTATTAAAACGTACCGCAAGAAGCCTACCACAGAACAAACGAAACCTTCGGCTAAAGTGCGTTGAATTATTAAACAAAACCTACTAGATCGCTATATTAAACACAGTGCTGGCTTTCATTTCCGTATCCTTTCTTCATCTTCAGGCAACATTTTGTTTGCACTGGAAAGGCTCCACACCCCCAAACCCCTCCCCCACAAGCCCACCATTGTATCTGTACGAATGTAGAGAATTATGAATGGTTCCTTAAACCGGGCCGGGGGCGGAGGGGGGGGGAGGGGAGGGAGTCACCAAATCTCTTTGTGTGCCGTTACTAGCCGAGGGCAACGGTGCCTTTGCGTTTCCCCCCGCGCCGTCCACCATTACCAAGATGGAAAGGCAGCGTGGTCCCCCCGCCCCTCCCGGGCCAGGCAGAGCCGGAGTGCGGCTTCCTCGCCCCAGGACTCTCCCCTTCTTCATCATCCCCCAACTCTCCTCCACCCCTTTGTCTTTTTTTTTCTCCCTTTCTCCTCCTTTCCTTAAGGCTCAGCACAAGGGGCATTGCGAGTAATACAGAAATATTACCATATGGGGCTCCTCCGAGGCTGGAGAGACCCCCCGCCCCGCCAGTCCCCCAGCACGCAGCTGCGGCGGAGATGCGCGGGAGCGGATCCCCGCTCTCCCCCGCCGCCTCCCCCCATGCCTGCACCCCCTCCCCCCTCTTTTTCTTCTTCTTTCTCCTCCCCCTCCCCCGACCTATGGTGCCGGGGAGCGGGATCGCCCAGGCACGACCCCAATGAATAATCCCCACAGCCTGGCACGGCGGGGGAGGAGCGGAGCGGGGCGGGGGGGGGGGTGGGGGCGGGCATTGCGGTGCCTTTTCCCCTCCCTCCCCAGGATCACACCCCACTCGCACGGGGGGAGGTGCAGACGCCCAGCCGTTTTTGGGCGGCGGGGGCGCGCGGAGCGGACTACTTCGGTGGAAGGGCAGAGGCGGCGCCGACCGGCGCCCACCCAACTCTGGTTCCCCTTCCTCCGCCCTCTCTAAACTTGTCCCGTCCTGTCCAGCCTCCCCCCACACCCCTCCTCGTCCTTCACCTCGGCCCTCCTCCTCCGTGAGTGTGTGCGCCCCATCCACTCACTAATTGAAGAGCTGGGATTCCTCACGTGAGAAGTTGATTTGTAGTTTGAACACGTGGCTCATTCAAAAAGCCGGAATATTCAAGTAATTTTTTTCTCTCTCTCTCCTTCCCTCCCCCCTCTCCTTCTCTCGTGTTTTTTTTTTTTTTTTTCATACGGAGAGGCGGTGCCTGCACGCACGTAGTGTGACATTTCCATAGTCCGCCTGCTGCTGCCAAAGGGGCTTGGGGGCAAGACAAAAAAAGTAGTTTTTTTTTTTTTTTTTTTTTCCCCTCCTCCTTTTCCTCTCCTCAGCCCGCCATCCGAGGCTCCGGCGCTGGGTGTTTCCCCCGCGCCCCTCATGCACCCGGGTAGCACAGCAGGCACTTAGGGCTCCCGTTTGGCTACGCTTTCTTTTTTTTTTTTTTTTTTTTTTTTTACCCCTTGAGAGAGAGAGGGAGGGACACAAGCTGCAGATCTGATTTTTTTTCCCCCCTGTCTTCTCTCTCTCTCTCTCTCTCTCTTTCTCCTTCCTCCATCGCATTTTGTTTTATTTCCCCCTTCCTTCCCACCTCCTCTCGCAAGACGAGGGTTGCAGTCCGCGGTGCGCGCCTTCTCGAGCCGCCAGGAAGATGAACAAGCTCTACATCGGCAACCTTGGCGAGAACGTCAGCCCCCTCGACCTGGAAAGTCTCTTTAAGGACTCCAAGATACCATTCTCGGGCCAGTTCCTGGTGAAGACGGGGTACGCCTTCGTGGATTGCCCCGACGAGAGCTGGGCCATGAAGGCCATCGAGGCACTTTCAGGTGAGCGGTCCCTTCCATTCCCTGCTCTCCTCACAGCCCCGACGGCTCCCGCCGCCAGTGCTTCTCCGCGGCCGTGAACTGCTGCAGCGAGAGCTGGGCCTCGCCGCCGGTCTGGGATAGAGGTTCGGGAGGGTCCTTGTTACCCTAACCCCCCTCCCGGCCCAGGTGAAGTGCAAACTGTTGTTTTCCTAGCATGGCCAGAGCTGTTTGGCCTTCCCGCGGAGGCTTTGCGCGGGGCTTACGCGGCAGCGGACCCCCGGGAGGGACCGGCTCGGTGAGGCGGAGGAGTGGGACTGGGGAGGGGCGGGAGCCTGGGCCCACGGACCCGCGGCGCAGCGGCTCCCATGTTTTTCCACACCCCACGGCCAGCCCTGCCCGGCCGGGGCCCCTCGCTGCATTAGGCGGGGGGGGTGGGGGGGAAAGGAGGAGGATGGCTGTGGGTGCCGAGAGGAGGGGGCGGACTGCGGGCGCTGGGTAGCGGCTGCACACCCCCTTCTGGCATAGCTGGACACCCCCACCTCCCCGCAGCCCCTCGCAGTGGCCCCCTGCCCCCGAAGCTGGCCGGGGCTCCCCGCGGCTTGGCGCAGGCCGCAGGGCTAGGGGCCAGCAGCGGAATTGCCCCAAACTTGGGAGGGGGGTAGCCCCTGTCTGCTCCCCCTCGCTGCCCTACTATTTATTTCGGTTTCTTTTCGTGGCTCTTAAGCACCCATCACCGCCTCCAGCAGCGCGCCGGCTCCTGGCCCCGACATCCTGTTTTTGTGTGCTTAAAAAAAAAAAATACAGAAATGAATTTTTTTCGGGTGAAGCGGCTCTGCGGAGGTCTGCTGGGAGAGGTTCCCTCGGGAAAGACGGGCTCGGGCAGCGCTCGGTGTCTCGGTTCGGCTTCCTTCCCGCCCGCTTCCGCGCAGAAAACCTCTCCAAGTTGGAGGCCCGGCACGGGCCGCCGGAGCCCCCGCTCTCCGCACCCGAGCCCCGGACGAATCTGGCTCCCGCACACGGTGTTTCACCGGCCGTTTTTTTATCTAGAGGCTGGGGCGGAGGAAGGGGCCCGGCTGAGGGCAGCCCCGGCTCCCTCGCGGCAGCGGCTCGGCCCCAGGCGCCGGGCTATGTCGCCTTACCCGCTCCACCGGTGCCCCGGTTGCCGTTGAATGGGCTAACGTGTTGCGCTCCCGTTTTCTGCCTCACACCCCTGCGAACCGGCTCCGGGAGACGGGTATGGGCGGCAGACGGACGGCTAGGCTCAAGTATTTTCTCCTTTCTGTGTATTTTTGTAGGTAAAGTGGAGCTGCATGGGAAACTCATAGAAGTTGAACATTCAGTCCCTAAAAGACAAAGGTAATGTCTTTCTTTTTCTTTTCTTTTCTTTCTTGTCCCTCAGTTACCCAGTGAGAAGCAATCTAAAAATTGCTTAGGTTTGTGTTTCTCTTCCCTGTGGATAAATAAACCGCGTTCTTAAACCTACAGGCATGCACTCCATGCTGCTGTCCTAGAGGGTTGCTAGATCCAACAGTGTGCTTCTAGTGTAGTGTCTTGGCTGGGCAACAGTGCTAGTATTCAATTTATGAAAAAATAAAAAACCAAAACAAACCCAAAACAAAACACACAACAAACCCACCGAACAAACCCAAAACCCTTTTTGTGGGAGAAGCAAGTTATTATGGTGTGAAGGCAAATGGTTGTGAAGATTTTAAAATTTAAAGTTCCATAAGAAGAGTTAAAAATCTGGGTGTTAGCAGGAAATGAGATGTGGTGCTGTGAGCCGTGTAACGGGCAAGCACATGAGCTTTGCTCCAGCCACAAAAGCATCTTGTAAATATACTGGTATGCATTTTTTTTTTTTTTTAAATCTTGCCATGTTGGAGTCTGCAGCATTTTATAGGCATGTGGTAGAAGTCTCATCTGTATTTGAGAGGATTTTTCATCACTATTTTGAGCTGGTCTATAGAAGCAGCAGGAGAATGACTTCTTCCCAATAAGGATAGGATTTATGCATCCTTAATTTCTAAACGTAGGTATGATTTTTGCAATGCAGTAATTTTGTTGGGCCTCCTGTAATGAAGCAATACTTGCAATAAACCAGGGTAGAGTTTTTACATTGCCTATAGCAATTCAGCCTGGTTCGTTCACAAATATTTAGATTATAGAAAACCTGGTGTGCGCCAGAGAGTAAAAGAGAAATAGATCAAACTTTCCACGTGCTTGTTCTTATACTCCATTATTCAATCTGGGAAGCATGTTTCTGTGTAACTTTGCTTAAAATGGCTTCTATTATTTCAGGGTTATTTGTAAAAGTGCAACCTCTATAAATTAGTTGGTTCGTAAAGGTGAATTGTCTGTCTTGATGGGCATTGTATCTTGGTATTTTGAGAATTAGGAGTTTAATCACTGTTTAGTTTTGGAGAAAAACCTTGTTTAAAGAAGTATGGAGGTCTTTTGCTTTAAGGAGGGAGAATTGCTCTCTGGACCAATTCATAGCATGCCAATCCTTAGGGTTGTATTTATTTGATACTTTTCATGGTAATGTGTTGTATGTGCTCTTATTAAATATGCAAGATAGATAGCTTTGATTTTCAGTAGCCTGTATTTCAGTTTTTTTTTTTTAACTACAAAAATACTGTTGTAGATGGAATATATTTTTGGGTTTAAGAAGAAAATTCCATGAGGCATGTGGGAATTGATAATTTCCTATTAGTCTCTGTAATAAATAAATTTGCTTATTAATCTTAAGCTTGCACAAATAGTATTCTACTTATGCTGTTGAAAGCAAATTCATTTCACCTTCATAAAGGCAAATTGAAAATCACTGATATCTCCCCAACTTTTTAAAAAATATTTCTTAATGTGTTTTAAAAGTGTTTTCCTGTTCTTTTAGCTGCCAGCTGAAATGGTGTGAAAGTCCATTTTTCATATTGGGTAGCTTGTCTTCCTATTTGTGAATTGGCAACTATCAGAATTGTGCCTCTCTGTAACTTGTTGAAAAGAATCCTGCACTCAACTTGAGCCTTTTTCTAGGCATACGTTGCCTGCATATATATAGTCACACTGAAAAAAGTGCACATGTAATTGTATCAGCATATGCCTATGGCTTCTTCCCAAAGCCCTTATTTGTTAAAACACTGTTTTATCCTGCAGTATCATGTTGGAATGTATCAGATGTAGTTCAGATTTACACCGCTCTTCAAGAGAAAATTAAATTGCATTGAGAAATGCAAAAAGCTGCATTTCCTTCCCCTTTGTTTCCACTCCCCCTTTCCCAGAATCAAATATAGAAAGCCATTTAAAATTCATTCAGTGGCTTCCATATGTAACAGTGACTCTCTCCTTCATTTTATAGATGTCTGATATTTTCATTTTTTGGGAGGGTCAAAAAGTTGGAGATTTTTTCCACATCTCTGTAAACATTGCTTACTGGGCATATATTTAGAGTTGTTAGGTATGTGCAAAACCACAGTTTTCAAATGTTGAGTGTTTTTGTGAAACTGGTTATTAAGGCGCTTTCAAAGTAACTTGAAATCTTTGTACCTTTTCCACACAAGGGAAAGGTGCAGATGCAGCCAGGGTGTGTAAGGGGATGTGTTGCCTACTAGGCCCACCCAGTGTGCTTGCTGGTGAGAGCTTTCCAGAGAGGCCTGTGTGATCCAGCTTGTGAGATAGGGTTAGAGAAGTGATGCCATTTAAAAAAAAAAAAGCGAGTGTGTCAGGTCCATCTGTCAGCATGAGCGTACGATTAATAGGTTGGTCAAATGATTACTTCATAAGAGCAGAACTTGTTTTGTAGTGCACTGAAATTATTCAATACATTGTATTGACCTCTGCTGCTTGAGACTGCTTCATGCAGAGTCCTGGCTCCCCTTGTTTCAACCTCCTTAAATATGATTATTTATTTATTTACCCTCAGCACGGTGTGTATATTACCACTTGCAAAGGTAGTTTGTGGGTATCTTTCTCCAGAGGTGTCTGAGGTGCATGGGAGGCAAGGGTAAGGGTTTGGTAATCCACATCCTCATCACATAAAGGAAGGTCAAGAGGTGCTGTCAGCTGGGGTTTCCATAAAATCGAGCTGAATCTAGAAGACAGTGGATTGTGCATGGCTTGTTATTCAGGATGAAATTCTTGTGCCCAGTAGTCACTGCATTCCAGCCCTTGCTGGATCTTCAGATTTGAAATGGGCACACCCAGGTTTGCAAAATTACCTTCTTACCTGCTGTGGAGGAAAGGAGAGAGGGCCTTCTGTGTGGCTTCCTCCCACCCCTCCTCCCTGAAAGTACTTAAAAACAGATAAGGGGATACATTGTGGTTGAAAGGAGGGGCCTGGTCAAGATTTCCTTGATGGAAGGGTGGAGAATTATTTTGGGGGAGGTGCAAAGTATTTAATAAGCTTGGAGTAGATTCCTGACTTGGTATTGAAATCTCAAGAGAATGCCAAAGGAATGCAGCATTTCTGCATTCAGACCCCTTGGTGTGGAAGAAGGCTACTGCAATATGTAAAGGTTTAGGTCACTTTATGCAAAAGTTGGAGAAGACACTGTTACAATTCTGTCTGCTAGTCACACTCTGCAAGGGAAGGCAGGGCACGGCTAGTTGTGATCACTCAGATGGGTGCTCTTTTTGCAAAGCAGCAATGGGGGAAGGGGATGGTGGTGGCCCACCGTGTACGTGTGCCCATGAAACTTGTGGCGCAAGGCTTTGGGTACTACCTTGCAGCAATCCAAGAGCAGCTGGTATCTCGCAAGGCGATGCACGCTGCAATCTGATTATTCAAATGGCCCTGATGTCACTTGTGCGTACTGAGGGGGGAGGGCAGGCAGGCAGGCAGGCACCAACTCTGGGCACCTGGGGCTGTGCTTGGTGCAGCCTCTTAGCTCTGGCTCTTGTGCTCAGGTGGGCTTCCCACCCAATCTGATCCATCATGTCCACTCCTGGGGCTCTCAGGTGCCTGAAATGCTCACAACAACTCAGTTGTGGTAATGATGAGGTGCTTTTCCAATTAGTAGGTTAATTTCTCCCCCATACGTACCTTGAGTGCTCTTTTTTAGGAAAAGAAATTGACTGTTATCTCTTCTATAGGGTTTATTTGGGAGAGGAGCAGGAGAAGAGGGTAGTAAAGATGTACCTTGTAGGTAGCACTGCCTTTTAATGAGCTGTGCTACAAGGAGGGGAATGACCTGGGAGCTGTGCTTGGACTCTAATGCTGAGGTATCTGAAGGCTGATTTGGGGAAAACAGGATCAAATTGCTTTATGCATCCCTATCTATCTCATAGACAAACCTTACTCTGTTGGATGGGCTTTGGATTGTTTTGCTGATTTTCAGTATAATGAGGTGGTGGGAAATAGCTTTATGGGGTTAAAGTATGTATGGTGGCTACAATGGCCACAGGTATAAAAAAAAAAGTAATTGCATTGATCTTTAGTTTTGCTTCTGCAAATATCTACCAGAGAATCATGCTGAATGTATGAAGACATGATATAAAATACGTTATTAGCTGAATTTGTGCTCTTCTCTGTGGGAAGAGGTGGAGGACTACACCTGGATCCAAACTGGAATGCTTTAGAGAGTGAAAGGCTGAAACATTGTGTGGTTCTGGGATTTTACTCTGTTTCCACACTTATTTTTGCAGATCTGAACAGGAAATTATTTTTTAAAAAATATTCTTTTGAAGCTTACAATCAGAGTGGAAGCAAACCTGGATAGTTGTGGTGATTCCTACATAGGCAAGTCATTGTGGCAAGAACAGTTAACTCTGCTAACTGGTTGTTGGAAGTTTAATTTTTATAACTCATGTCGTTTGATCATTAATTTAAAAATAATTTTTTGTGGCAGTTCAAAAAAATAATCCAGACTACATGAAAAACCCTTATCAGTGCATGTCCTTAGGCATTGATCCTGCTTTCTTTTTGCTTCTTTGCTTAACAGGAGGAACCCTGAAAACATACTTGTAGCAGATGTTAAATTGTTTGTAGATATGGCAGATTTTGAAAGAATGAAATAATAAATTATATTTTGGAAGTGTAATTCAAGGGTGGTACAATATAATCAGGAAATGTTAAAAGTATTTTAAAAAAAAAATTAAAATTTCTCCTATTTTTTTTCTGCCCTGAAGCATGGGTTAATAATATTTTCCATGTTTTTGAGACCTTGAAGGTGGTATTTTTGTAAAATGGGGCTATGTTCATTTCAGTTGCTCTTTTAAGTACAGAGCATAGGACTCTGTAGTGCTAGAGTCCTTTTATAGCTTCTGGCTAGCTACTGGGTAGACTTCAAATACTTAGTTTTGACCTGAAAAATTCTTAAATGGCCTGGGATTTTACCAGCTTAAAAGAAAATGTGAAGCTTCCTACACTGGCCATGAGAGAGGGACCCAGGAAGAATTAAAATATACCTTATATTTCATGAGGGACAGGACTGGCTCTTCAGGGAGCCTCACAAAATAGATTCTTTGCTTCTCAAACCTGTTCCTGTCCTTAGTGTCATCCTAGATTCTAGGATTTTATCCTCCTGAGATTTTTGTTAACAAATACATAGTGCCATGGGTCACAGTTGAAGACTTTCTGGTGTTTTCATCCTTACATGAGCCCAGTGAGATGAGCACGAGGCAATATTGATGTTTTTGTGTTTTTTTTTTCCTCATTTATTCATGGCATTTGATTATTCAGAGTGAGAAAACAGGTGGAGGAGTGCAAAAATTAAATGTTGTAAAATCGAAGGAGGATAATATTTTGTGCTTTCTAGAGAAAGAGGAATAGGCAGAAAAGTTTGAATAGGACTGATGCACTTAGCAACATTGAGGTGCTTTATGTACTTCCAGAGAGCTTTAACGTGCTTCTATTTAATGCGTGTTTTAATTTTGTTTTTGTGTGCAAAGTGTTTATCTCCACGTCAGTGCATTCTTTATCTCAAATGATGCAAAGTATAGTATTATACTTCGAGTTATATGCTAATTACTGCTGAAAGTGGAGATAAAAACCACAACTTTTGCTTATTTCATCTAGAAAATGTGATATTGTTACCAGAAATACTTGTGTGGTATTTGATAGTTTTAGTCTGAGGCTTCCATTTCTTTTTTCTGGGCATGCACTTGAATTCCTTTCCATCCAGTATCTTTTCTGTATGAGTTTCACACTTGCTGTACAAATAAAATACTGTAGAATGTGCCATCCAAAATCTCCCCAGGAATCCGGGTTTGAGGTGTGCTGGGGGCATTAATAAGCCCAGTACTTACTGGTGCTACCCAGACTCTCTGGGGATGTTTATTTGTGTGGGTACTTCAGCAATAGTTTTGCCTCCTCATCACCTTGAGTAAATAATTTGCCTTTGAAAAGCTTTTGTATGGGAGGGAGAGCTCCTGTGCATTTGGGCAAGTTCCAGATGACTGACAAAAATTATATTATTGTATTATCTCCTGGTTTTACTTCTTTTCAAATATGCAGTATTGTTTTGTGAGTGTGTGTTGGAAGATGCTTACTTTTAACAAAGAAGGTGGTCTTGATGTTTGTAGTTGGATAGTGAGCAAATAAAGGGTCAATATTACAAGGGTCAATGGTAGGGTAAAAGTTAATTTACTGTATGTGTAATGGCAACAAAAGAGTGGTGCCAAAAAAGGTGATGTTTTCTTGTTTTTTTTTATCTGCAAGTGTGAAATTTAAAAATGGGAAATGATATTGGATTATAATATTGATTGTCATTTTGCTGAAGTGTATTATCATGGCATCTGGCACAAGAGCAACCTGTAGTATAAAAATTGTCTCCTGTACAATGTAACTTTATTAGCAATGTGCTTCTCTTGTTGCCTTTCTCTTTATGGTGCAGCAGAATCAGAATCAACTAAAACTGTCCTTGTACAAATCTGGATGGAAAACTGTCTCTAACAGGTAAAATGGAGCATTCTGTGTTTTTAATCAAGTTAAAATTTGGGTAAGAGCACAGGTGATAAAGAATCAGAGAGGGAGATGACTCTTCTTGGATATGGGACTAAATATTGAAACAAAACTGTCTTGAAAGGAGAGGCCTTCAGCTGGGAAGGACCTTACTCCATTTTATTTTTTTTTATATAATTTTGTGGCTTCACTCTGAGAAATAATGCAGAGAAGTGTTTTAAATAAAATGTGTATGTCTCTGTGTGTGTGTATATATACACACACATGCATTTTAAAAGATATTACCATAAAATAGTTTGCCATTTAAGAAGAGACCAGCTAAAAATATCTGGAGAATTTATAAAAATAGAAAGGTTTGGTTGTTGGTGTTTTTTTTTTTTTTTTTTTTTTTGCTAGTACTAGTACACTTGAACACAACTGGAGCTGAATGTTCACTTTTGAAAGATGAACTTTCATGCTCAACTGAACTTTAGGAACGTTATTTTAAAATACGTAGTCTACACCATGTGTCATGCATTTTTCCTCTTTGTGAAAATAGCAGTGCTTTATTGTTTTGGTAAATTGATTTTATTTTAAATGTGAAATGTACAGAGCCTGTAGGCTTGTTTGGTTGGTTGGTTTTTTTTCCCCACAAAACTGGAGCTTGCTTCACCCTAACAAAGCCTTAAATATTGTAGTGCAGAAATCAAAATTCCAAACAGAGGGAACTGTAGTCTGCGTCAACAAGCTTTCTTTTTTTCCCAGCAGAAATTTTTAAGTCATTTGGGCTTTCAATTATTTTCCTGGAAGTTCATCTTAAGTAGTGGTTAGGGATGAAGTACAAAACTTGTGTTAGGATTTGGAGTTATCCATGTGCGGATCAAGGTGGGACTCTTAATTTTCTAGGAATTGGCAGGGTGGGAGGGCTAGCTGTGAGAAGGTGGGGGTGAAAAACCACCCATCGAGTGAGTTGTTCTGTGCAGCTGCTTCACACAGCTTTCATTCTGGGGCCTGATCCCGTGTGAGCTCTGCCCCTCTCCCCTGCCCTTGGAGGAAGTCCTTGGTGTGCTTCGGGGAGGCTCTTGGGAAACTGAGTTTGCAAAACTGCTCTAGCTTTGGCAGGGAAAATGTGTGTATCATTTATCAATGGCAAAAGAGATGTTTGCTTGCTTGCTTGCTTTTTTTTCTTTTCCTTTCCACCGCCCCCCCTTCCAAAAAACCCCACAGTTACAGAACAGATCATCCAGAAATGTTTTTAGTGGTAGAGTGAATCGTTTGGTTTGTATATGTGAAGGCTATTCTTTGTGTGATGGTGGTTTCCTGGTTATTGTGGAAGATCTACGTCTAGAGTAAAAATGTCAAAGCAATGCCTCTTTCAGACTGTACTCCGAATAATATCGTATGTAGCATGTTTGAGGAATTTAGGTAGTGTTTTAATCCAAGATAACAGCCTACACTTATGTGAACCATGTGTTGTCCTTTTCCTGATATAAATTCAAATTCTGATCAACGTGCTTTAAATGATTTTCCAGTGAAAGTTTTGCAGCACCCTTAAGTGGGTAATGGTTAAGAGGGGAAAAATTGTCTCTTGAAGTATTACTAATTTTGAAATAATTTTTCATGTTAGTTAGTTTGCTAATTACATACTAGTTGGCACAGGTTCCCCTCTCCATCAAGAGGGTGGTCTGTAACAGGTGTATACTGCTGTGCTGTAAAGAGCACATGGGTCCTTCTTATCCAGAGAACTGGATCCCTGGATAAACTACATCATTCTTTGTTGAAATCCAACATTCTGGTGTGCAGAGGGAGCTGTTTGCCAGGGTCAAGTGAGAGGGATTTAATGCTAAGTGTCTTTTAGTGGTATTGATCACAGTGGATGCCGGTGCTGATTAACAACAAGAGTTATTACAGGATGAGCTTCACATTAATAGAAGTTCGGTTATTTAAGAAAGTTCTAGGTGTTGGGGGACAGCAGCATAACTTGGTGTCAGAGCTAAAAACTGTTATTGCTAACCAGGCAATACTACTTTTGCCTGTAACAAGTCCTGGAGTACCTCAATGCTTGTTTGTTACCTGACTGTATGGATGTTGCACCTGCACTGAAATACTTAATGTAGTATACTTTAAATAAATGTGCAGCTTTGGAGAATGGTAGGCATTCAAAGCTGTCTACAAATTCTTATTTTCTTCTATTTCAAATTCTTACCAAGAGGTGGTGGTGGTAAGCATTTAGTTTAAAATATAGTCTGTAGATGTACAGTTAATGAAGGAGTTGGGGGATTCTATGGTAAAGTACAAGTATTTATTAGTTATTTCTAATAGCCTGTACAAAATAAATGAGAAATTGACAGCCTTTGAGCTCAACGTAGGGATTTGGGGGTGCACAGCAGTAGTAGTGTAAAATTGTTCTTACGTCTTCAGATAAACTAGTATTAGCAGTATATCAGGATGATTATTCTGTTAAACTGTTTTTCCTAAAGACAACAAACCCCAACAACTTCTCCTCACCCAAAAATCAACCCCCGAACGCCCCACATAAAGTTGTAATTGTCAAAAAGTATATGTTAATATACTCCAAATTTTGCATTTAACACAGAATTGTGAATTTTTACCTGAAATTGTGGCGTACACACCCTTTGTACAACAGGGCTTCATGACAGTTCAATTCAACTCAAATCATGGGCAAAATTATCTCTTCAGGTATGTAGCATGTGCTTAACCTATATAAAGTTGAAGTTACCCATTATTCTTTGGCAGTAAACTTGGGAAAAGATTTAGAAGATTTATCATTACAATGTGTAGAGCCCTTCAAGCTTTTAAATTGGGTTAGAGGTTGCTTTACCTACATGTTTGACTAGTTTCAGTCAAATCACAAAATTGCATTCACTTGTAGTTGGCCCTTGTGGCAAATAATAAGCTTTTGTACATGTTTTTTCTTCCTGGCCCTTTTGCTCACATCACCTGATCCACACAATTCACTTACTATGACCATTACTGGTTTTGCCTGTGTTGGATTAAGTTCATCTTAATATGCAAATGCTACTTCTGAATGCATGAAGGACAGCACAGCTCCAGCACTGCATGTGTGCTTACCTCAGTCCCCCACTGTACAGCAGGGCTGTGTTTTGTACAGTGCCTCTTCAAAATGGCTTTTCAAATGGAACTTCAAACTGTATTCACTTCTTAGCTGTAGAGTGCTGGTGGAAACCACGTGAGTCTGTTTTCCTGAATGCCTTTTTGCTGTAGTTCTGACTTCAAAAAAAAACAAAACAAAACCCAAAACAAAAAAACACACACAAAACCAAACCAAAACAAAAAAACCCCCAAGGTGATGCATGGAAAAGTCTGCCTAAAAATGAAGGCATGTTTCACCATGATGAAGCTCTGCAACTTTCTGAGGAAGCAATGATGTTTGAGGGGGGATAGTTTTTGGGAGATGGTTGTGATGTGTATTGTTCCTGGTAAGACTTAGTCTAGATGAGGAGAGCTTTGCCTGGTTTAGGGCTGGGGGCTGAGCAGGTGCACTGACCTGTTTCTTTTCCCTCTGACATCCAGCTCCATGAACTTTCCTTGCACTCTGTGGATAACGTGCGTGTGGTTACAAACTATTACAGCATGTCTTTGAGGTTTGGGGGAGGAGAGGGAGGGAGTGCTTGCTTTGTTTCCAGGCGTTTGGTAGCTCTGTTTCTGTTTGTAGCAGTGGTTGTCTCATTGTATCGTCCAGTACTAGCCACTAAGCTGATACCAGCATGCTTTTGAGCTGAATTTTTGGGAGGTGATGTGTGTGTGAGTGAAGACGACACAGGAACAGCAAACTTAGCAAAAAATGTTCAGTAGGATGATTTCTTTCTGTGTTTTTTACTTATCTTGTGTGGCAGTTTAGGCTACCACATCTTGTAACATCGTAGCCTTGCTTATGCTGATTGGAAAAAAAAAAATCCTATCTTTGGCTCTTTCCTGCTCTTTATTCCTTTAAAATGTTCTTAAATTCTCAATTGTTGAACATATCTATGTGCAGATGGAACAGCTGAATTTCAAAGCTTTGAAAGGCTTATTTAAATGATGCTAGTCTGTGCTCTCAGGTAAAAACATCTTGATCTACTAGTGGGGCAGGTACCACTTAATTTAGATATCTTAAACAAATCAGTTCTGTATGATTGTAAAAAGAAGCTAATAATTACTGCCTTGGTGTAACAATAAGCTTGCACATCTGTATACAAACGACATTTGAAGTAACTGACTGCTAAATAATTTGTTAAACTTGGTCAAAATTACCATCACCATTCGCATGACCTTTGCTCCTAATCTTGGTTTAAACATCTACCAAAATGTGATGCATTTGAAAACTAAATGCAAATAACCTTGTTGTTAATGATAATTGACTTGTAAATCCCACTTATGATTTAGCTGGCTAGTTATAGCACAATATAGGTCTTTTCTCTGCTTTGAAATTAACTCATTAAAATTTATAGTTTTGCTTGATTTAATACAAAGTGAATTAGTGTAACTGTTAAATGCCACTCTCTGCAAAGTGTGGTTTTCAGTGTAGAAATGTAATTTTTTTTCCCTGATCGTAACAGTGTATTTAAATCTACAGTGATGGTGAAAAACTCAATGTTTTGCAAAATATACATAATATTCTATGCTTTCTGTGAAAAAGAAAATGAAAAAATAATGGAGTTATTTAAAGGGTGGTAATGGCTATCCTGTAATTGGTTTATAGGTCACCTCTTAAAGTCCTGACTTTTTTTTACAGTATTTAGAAAGTAGGGGGAAGTTATTAAACATTAACTGTAAAGGTTACTGAAGAGAATATACTTACAGTTCTGAAATACAAGTGATTTTTCACCAGAACTTGCCTTTGAAAAAAAATGTAAAATCAAAACACTGCATAATTTACAAATTGAACAACTAAATTTTAGTTGTTGACTTTTCCAGTTGAACACAATGAAATGATACTCTTAAGGCTTTCATCAAGGCATGGTGTGAAAGCTCAGGAACTGCCTTGATACATTATACTGTGCTAAGCTTGTGCGCACTAATCAAAGCTTCTAGGTGCAAAGCAGAGAAGATTGTTTTGATAATTCTGAAAAATGAGGTTTAATGAAAGCTATAATTATATATTTCTATTGAGTAAATATAAACAATTGTGCAACTTTCTATGCTCAAGTTGTGTGATGCTTTTAACTATGCCAGTTCAGAGTATGCACTGTGCATGTGGATTCACTAGTGTAGATATACTTACCTTCACCAGAATTATTGCCCTATAAAATGAAAGGAGAAAATAAGCTTTGTAGAGAATAGAAAGCTTTGCATGATTCATACTTAATAAATTGAAGTTCCTAAATTGTCTTAATCAAAATTACTATTTTCCCAATAGGCTGTCTTTAAGTAAAAACTTAATGTAGAAAATAGGTGTGTGAAGTGTGTATAGTATCTAATTACACATTCCAGCTGAAAGGTGCTGCGTTTTACACTTGGAGAGTATGTTTGTTTGGAGGGGAGAGTACAGAGTTCTAAACTACTTAAACTTTTACTGTGAATACAGGTATGAAATTTCATTCAATGTCATTTTGTCCACAATTTTTTTGTAATTTAATAGGAACTTATTTTGGGGCAGAACTCTTCAGAGAAAATAATAATGTCTGAATAATGGCAATAATGTCTGAAAACCGTAAGCCTAATTTGTT
This sequence comes from Indicator indicator, assembly GCF_027791375.1. Lineage (NCBI taxonomy): Eukaryota > Metazoa > Chordata > Aves > Piciformes > Indicatoridae > Indicator > Indicator indicator. The sequence continues at coordinate 26,184,326 of NC_072020.1, read as the reverse complement.
GCATTTAGCAAGTAATGTAAGTGTAGAAAGAGGAGTGGCTCTTTTAAAATACTGCATCTGGTGACAGCAAAAAAAATGACAAAGCCAAAAAGCAGAGTGGTCACTTTCTATGATTTTTCAGGGTTTGATAAGGCGAGAGAAAGGAAGAAAAATTATTTGGTGGTGATAGTGCAAAACGCACACATTCTAGCACTCTCCCAGCAGAGATGTTATATCTCATCTGCTTTAGGGTACTTAATCAGTTTAAGACCACGTGGAATTGCCATTGGTAAGGGCCAGCACTTGAGTGATATTTCTTGTTGGTATTCAATTAGTTCAGCCAAGTGTATTAGTGAAATAATTCCTAGAGAATCAAAGTGAGAACTGGTATCTGGGCAGTCTTAGTTGTCATGGGCATCAGTTTATACCTCAAAAGTCAGGTTTTATTTCTTAAATCTATACGAATAAGATTTATTCTACTGAGTCCTTTGAGATGGCAGAAATGTGTTTTTAAACAAGGTAATCAGAAATATACAGTAAGTTCACATTTCTCTTGTTATAAAGCTGGGGAAGTATCCTACTCAATCTATTCCTGTTAGTGTGGTCTAGAAGATGTGAAAGAAGATATTGATCTTGCCAGTGCTTTTAAAAACTTTTCTTGGTTTGTCTTGAGATTGAGTAGTAACAAGATGATTATTATTATTATTATTATTATTATTATTATTATTATTATTATTATTATTATTATTATTATTAATGAAACCACAACCACATGTGCAGGCTAACTGCAGGTCTCTGTTTTATTATGTTCATCATCTGATGTTCTAGCAAAGCTTATATTTTAAATGCTCATTATGTCAGTAGAGAGCTGTCTTCTTGCAAAGTTGAGTAATACACGTATTTATGAAAGAAGTAATAGAAAATTGAAGTTTCAGGCAGGGTGGATGCAGAAAGCCATACATGTATGTGCATGCACACACACACATGCACTGCACTATCAAGAGTGGCTTTAAACCCCACAAAGTGCCTGAAATGTGGCTGTAATCTTATTGTTGATTTCCTCTGTGGTCTTGTTAGCTCTGCTTTTAGTTTAAGCGATTTTAAGCACTAGGACTTCATTGATATTTTTAGGTAGTATAGACAATTGTCTAAATGAAGTAGCTCACCCTTATTAATACCATTTTGTATCGTGGAAAAGACTTGAAATTGCTTGTGAGCCTGTGTGTTAGCCGAAGTCTACACACAAAATCAGACTAAATGGGTTTTTTTTCACTTATTCATTTAGATAGATGGTATTTTCAGCAGCACGAGTGTTATCAGTGTGTTTCTCTTTCTCAGACCCCACAGGAAACTTCATTTTCTCAGGTAATTTTAGGAACTGGACATGAATTTGTGTTTTTTTTTTTTTTAATTTATTTGTTTGGTGGTTGTTTTTGCCTTTTTCTGTTTTTGTTAAGCAGCCTGAGAGAGGCAGGAAAACAGGCTTTTATTCAGATGGTCTGTGTGTGGTGAAAGAGCAAGGCAGCAGAGATCTAAGTGCTCGGATGGGTCCCTCAACTACCCTAACACCTTGCTCACTTCAATCTCTAAGTTATCTCGCTCACAATAAGAAAGGTTTAAATCAGATACTTAATAGCAAAAGAAGTAGCAAATAGAGGTTCCCGCTCGCTCAGCCAGGGTTTCTTGTAATTACTTGCTGCAAGTGTATAGATGAGCAACTCTTGATATTTTAACTTCAAGCCTTGTTTTGCTTCCCCTCTGCCCAAAACACTAGAACTGAATTTGTTGGTTCATCTGGAACACATAGTGAATTTAAACTGAGTATGAAAAAACCTTAGTTTCACTTGAGCCTGACCAGAAAGAGACCCAAAGGGGTTAGAATCCCTGCCTATAGCTGTGACCATTTCTGATGTTCTCTGCAAACAGGTTCATGGTTCAGGTCTCAGCTGTGTGGTGGCAACTGGATTTGTCTGAATGCTGCTAATTTAATTTAGTTATTTCTATCTGAGAAGGGTGAAACAATGAATTATTTTAAAGACAGGATTTAATCTGGTGTTACACCTCCTGAAGAAAAAAAAAAAAAAAAAAAAAAAGCCAAACTTTTACACTGTACATGACATGTGTTGCTTATTTCCATCGAAGTGGAAACTTCTGTGGAGTAAGTAATGGTAGCAGGGAAGACATGCAAGATAAAAGCTTTGTTAGGGTATATACAGCAGCTGCTTTGTGGAACAAAGTATGACTTTAATTTCTCAAGACTTTTTTTTTTAATTCAGAAAATGAACTGAAGTATCCCACTCCATTTCTTTCTCCTGCTTGGATCCTTTAAAAGGAGCTGAATTCACTGAGAATTTAAAAATTCCTTGTCTTCACTTCCTATCTAGAGCTTTCCAGCCCCTAACTTGGCCATGTATTGCAGGGACATAATATACAAGCTTCAGTCTAGAGCTGCTCCTCACAGTTGATGTAAAACTTCACAGTTCATACTGGAAATATTGACTACTTCAAGTAGCAGTCCCTGGGGACACTGTAAAAACAGGTGAAGGGAGAGAAGAAACCTTTGGCCACTTTGGTGGCTGAAAGAAAGGAGGGGTGAGGAGGAAAGGCATGATGAGCACTGCTCCTTCATTAGGGGATTATTAGTTGATATCAGTTAAGATTTGAAATAAATTTCTTTGTTTAGAAGCATTTTACCATTTAAAGATATGATTTTCACTATTTTATTTCTCCTGAGAGTTTTCACTTATGTCCAACTTAATGACACGCTAGTGATGTGGTGGCAGAATCAATGACAAATGGCCACAGCTCTAAAATGTTTGGTCGACAACATCAGCAAAGAACTATGGTTGTTTAAGGAATAAAGACCTCTGCTCTGAGGAGGAGGGAAAGAGAAACTGTGACATGTAGGAAGAAAATCAAACATCTCCCAACAAGCAGTGAGAGAAAACAAGAACCTAAACCAACCCAAACAACCCTCTTCTTCCCCACCCCCCATTTCAGCTTCTCCAGAGTTTCATCCTGGGAGAAGACAACAGACCTGAAATGTCAGAAGCCACAAAGGTAGATGAAAGCCCATTTTCCTAAAGGATACTGCAACTTCCCATTTCAATTGAATGCAGTGCTTAATTCTTTAATTAAAAATTTTAAATCTGAACAACTTTCTCTCATTAACACCTGGAAAAATAAAATTATTTAAATTATGAATTCAACATTAATATGGTAATAGGAGAATCTTTAGAATTTTGTTCTTTAAACATCTCTAGACCACTCAAGGGAATTTACAAATAACGAGTATAAGCTTTTAGTCTAACGAGTGATGTGAAGAATTGGCAGGATGAAATGTTGAAGCAAATGCTAGTAGGTGAAAGCCTACTATACAGCTAATCTACATAAACATCAGCATTACTGTCAGGCTTACATTGGTTGATGGTACTTCTTTTGTATGATGTAACTGGTTGTGCCAGTATAAATCTTCTGGTTGTGCTTGTTGAGCTATCGTATCCTGTCTGCAAATATCCGGTCTCTTTTGAAGTATTTGAGTTTATCCTGCCAGGAGAACACAGCCGTGTGCCAGTTGTATGGCTGGTGGCTTTAGGGAGTGGAGCTTTGTGGTGTGTACTTGGCCCCACAGACAGCTTTCTGTTTGTCCTGTTGGAAGGTAAAAAGCAGATGTGGGGTGTTGCAGGGACCAGTAGGAAATTTGATCATCAGTTCAGAGGGATCTGTGAGGTAACCCAAGAGCCAGATTTTGATCTTGAATGCTGAGTTAACACACCTCTCCAAAGCAGCTACTTTGGGTTGCATCTGCAAGATGAAAAGAAAAAAGTGTAGTTAGGAGCCAAGCATTAATTATGTGAACAGGCTTTATATAATTATGTTGTGAATGGGCTTTGAGGAAAAAATTTCATTGTCTAAATTTTATGGAAAATCCTTATTCTAAGTGGTAGCACAGAGAGCTTCTAAATCCAGGTTTGGGATTAAATAATGAGGCAACACAAAGAGGAGTATAGCTGCAGTTTGCCTGTGACTTCGCTAAGCTTTGTCTGTTTGAATTGCTGAAGTGGGTCTGAAATTGGAGCAGTAACATTTCCTTTTCAAGTATTCTGCTGTCCAGATCAGCATATCAAAATAAGAATTGGTGATATTTTGTTAAGAAGTCTGTATTTGAAACCCTTCTTCCTTTCTTGCAGATAAGGAATCAAGATGAACTTTTTGGCTCACAAGCTGATGGCTTGATTTGATAAAATACAGTAACTGTCATCAGTATGCCTTGTAATATAGACTAAAAATTAATTATCTTTTAATAGAAGTGATATACCTTCCTCTCTTGCACTTAACCAAACCTGAGTGTGTTTTTAACAACAATTCAGTGTACGTTCTTTGTAGGTAGAGTGTGATCCCTTGCTTTTATATTTGTCAGAACTACTTGTTAGGAATAAACAAATGGAGATGTATTTAATTGTGTATGTACATACATATAAAATTTTATCAAAACATGGCTTAGAATGTGTTCAGAAAGCTTTATTTAGGCGAACTTATTTCTGTTCGTTATGTGCTTTCAGTAATAAAACAAACAACTTAAAAGCTGAAAAGATTGTTTATAAGCATGGAGCTTCAGTGTGAAGTCAGGAGGCAGGCAGAGACTGGAGCACCTCTTAAAGGACAAGGCACTCCAGTGGCTTAGTTGGCATCACTATCTAATTTTCCATGAAGAAAATGAAAAGCCCCTTCTCTCACTTTGTAACTAGAAAGGGTTCAAATTTTTACCCTGAATACATAAATATGAATAGAGAATTAATAATTTTGTTTCATTCTGTAAACCTGTTTGCCTTTTTAAATCTCCTTCCCACCAGAGGAACATGAAAAATACTGATTCATTCTGTTGTGATCAAGCATCAGCTGCTTGAAGCAACCTGAGGGGGAGAAACTAACAAACTTCATGTGTGGGGGAAGCTTTTTTTTCTTGCCTGTTTTTATTTTGTTGGCTGCAGAATGAACAATAAGACACCTCTTCCCCTTCCCCTATAAATTCAGTTGATTGCCACCAGCTTGATGTTTGGCTATAGCAGTTGCTAACTCTGCTTCTATGGCTGTTCATGTCAGGACTTCTTTTATCCTGAAGTTGTTTCTTACCCAATGGCATTGGCCACAGTCCATAGCAGGTTTTCAGTTGTGGTGGGATGTGTTGTATTTTGGTTGATGTGTTTTTTGGTGGTGGTGGTGGTTTTTTTTAAATATATATATTAATATTTCACCCTCATCTGTTTGTTAAGTTTGTGAAGAAAGCTTGAGAGATGATGGGTTTAGTCTTCATGTAGCTCTTTGGAGTTCAAGGGAGCAAAAGGGTTGTTCCAGTGAGTGGATTTGCAGGGACATCACACACAGCTGTCAGAGCCAAGGGACCACAAGCTCGGAGGCAGCACTGAGGAGTAACAGCACTCTGTGATGGTGTGTATTTGCATTCTCTGCATCTGTGTTGTTGGTGCCAGGTGCCAAGACCTTTTCCAGGTAACCAACCAGTACAGCAGTGCCTACCTAGAAAGCATAAAATGAATAAGCTCCTGCCCTTTGCGTGCTCCTAAGAGTAGAAAAGATAGATCATTTACTTTCTATCCCATAGGTATTGAGTTCAAACAATTGAATGGACTAACATTGTTGATGTTCACTTGATCTCCTTTGAAACACACTTAACTCTTTTTCCATCGACTCTGGTTTAAGAAGAGCAGGTTTGCACTGTGCGGCTTTAAGGCGTGAACGTTGTGCATAGCTCCTATGGCTGCGAAGTAAGGCACTGTTAAGTGGTGTTATTGTTGAGAATTAAGGAGCTGGAGGTAGCAGGTCTCTGAAGAAATGGAGGATGGTGAGAAGGGTCTGTTAAGAGTGTGGGTACAACAAGAGTGTGGGTACAACAAGAGTGTGGAAGTGCTGTTGCTTTGATACTTGTGTGTATGCTTCCCTCTGAAACAGTGAATTGTGGCGCATCTGAGACAAAAAATAATCACAACTGCCAGCAAAATCAAGATACTTTGTAACTCTGTGCCTTCTAATTGTTTATCCTGTGGGGGGGTGTGTTTTGTTTCTTCATCCCCCACCCCAGATTGTCTCTTAAGGGGACACTTTGCCAAGTGTCACACAAAGCATAAAATGAGATTGTATTAGTGAGCTGAAACATATAATGAGACTTTATGTAATGCAAGGATGCAAACTCCAACAATGTCTGGTACCTTTTTAACCCAGGAGGATTTTGATAGGTTGAAGAAAATCAAAATTGTGTAGGGAGGATGAGGAGAGTACACAGGATCCTGAAATTGTTTTTTTTTTTTCTTTCCTTCTCCTACCACATTTTCTTTAAGACATGTTTAGTACTGTTTCATGTGTGGAGGGTTCTTGTGGGTTGGGACCACCTACTGTCCCTATGTGTGTGCTCTATTTATGTAGGAGAGATTACTCCTTCAGAGATCACTAAGCTGGTTTTTAGTAAATTGTCCATTTTAGTGGTACTTCACTCTTTCTGTTTCTGTCCACACATGTAGCACAAGTATGCTGTTCTCTTTGTGAAGGGGCACAGTGATGTCTTCTCGTTTTACCTGCTTTTCAGTGTTGTAGAGGTATTAATGTCCTCCAAACATAAGGCTCCATGCCTCAGCATCCCCAGAATAAATATGGTGACAGTCATCAGCATGGCTTGAAGTAACTGAATCTAATTAGTTGCATAATCCCTGAAATTGAGGAGTAGAATGTGTACAATTCCTCTTAAGAAAAATTATTGCCAAATAATTGTTTATGGACTAACCTTATATAGAAATCAGCAAGTCTGTTTTCTTGCCAATTAAAGGTGTTTTGAGTGTCTTTGAAAGAGAGAAGTCGGAATACCTGTTCACATGCTGTGAACTAGAGCTTTCAAAAACCTTCTTACGATACAGAGCACAAACTTAATCTGCCCAGGCTTTTTTTTTTTTTTTTTTTTTTTTTCAGTTGACATCTATTTGCATTGCTTATTCAGAATGTAAGAAATGAATTAAGAACTCTGCTTAAACTGGAAAAAGTGCATACACAAGGCTTACATGAGTCAGACTGATGAGATATGCTGGCAATGTTTACTAAGGTTTTATTAAGACTAGCTGAAATGGTTGTAATAAAATATCTTTGTGGGATTTTCCAGGACTATTTCTTGCTTTACATATCTGGTATGAATGCAAGTACTTGTAACAAAACTTAAGATTATTTAAAAATAAAACAAAACCCCAAAACCTCTGTAGGTTTACGCTGCCTGAGAGCTGACAGCAATAGGAGTTTTGCGTATACTGTACTTGGAAGGAAATTAGGATTGAGGAAGGCAGAAAGCATCCTGAGAGAGCTGACATGGCCTGAGAAGAGAATTTCCAAGATGCTGCTGCAATAGTTTCCTTTCCCTATCTATTGTGTAGAATTTTTTTCCTCCACAAAAGGGCGGTTTCTGAAGTCAGAACCCTTCCTCATGGAAGCTGTTGCCGCTCCTGGAAATTCAGCCAGGCAGAACTTTGTCTCTTAGTCTTTGCTATGTGTTTGTGTTCGGTTTGGGATTTTTCTTGAAGTTGAGAGCTGGCTCTCTGCACACAGAGGTGATGGCAAATGGCTAGTGCCACCCTGCAGTAAGGAGCTGCCAAAGCGATCTGTCCAAGTAGGAGCTGTACAGGTACTGCAGCTTGTGGAGGATTCAGACTACATCTGCTTGCTGGTGCTTGTTCTGATCCCGGGCACACAGAACCACCTCCATCATTTCTATTGTGTCTGTGTGTGGGGAAAGGAATTACCAGATTTTTAGGTAATTTTAAGGAAGAAATTTACATTCATTTATATATATATATGATTTCAAATAGAAGCTGGTAGTGACTGAAATGGAGAAATCTCTAAGTGCTTGTAATCTTTTATCTTACACTGGCTCTGTGAGATTCCTCTCTTGGTTGTACAAAGCTTTGTTCATTTCCCCTTATTGCTAATTGTACAGAAATAATGTTGATGCATGTGATTTTTTTTTTTTTTATTTAAGACTTCAACCACATGCATTAGGTGACAAATTATAATTACTTAGTGTAGCCAAGCAACTGATGAGGGTGTAAATAGTTTCAAATTAAATGGCTCACATGGCTATTTTTTGTTGTTTTGAAGCTACCTTTCAATTCTGTACTATAGGTGTCTCACTATTGCCATAAAATGAGGTTCACAGCAGGACTGTACCCATTTTGTACTTGGCTTGCCACTTCCTTTGGCTCTATGAATGTGATAGAAGAAATGGTAATTTTAGGGTGTCATTTTTTCCCCTTGCTCCTCTGCTTTCCTCCTTCTCCCCTGCGTGATGTTCAAGTTATTTCTGTGCTACAAATGTTTTAAATGGCATCAAACTTTTCAGTCCCTCCAAGCTGTGAGAATAGAAACCCCCACACATCTCCAAACCTCATGTTATCTCCTTTATTGTCCAAGTTAGAGGATGCTTGCCTTTTTCCCCCCCTTCCTTTTCTTTTTGGTCTGTCTTTCAGGTGTTGGGTAGTAAAAGAAAAGATTTTTCCTTCTGGAATGAAATGTGGGAAATCTTATGTGTGTGCTTCTGGAAAGGACTTCTCCCCTTCTCCTCACTGGTGGACATGCATTGCTCAGTGTGAGCATTTGCTGCCTAGCTCTGTAGTGGGTGCTGGGGTGAGACCTGTTGCTGGTGTGCTGGTTGGGCTGTTTTGTGCTTGTGTCCTTCTGTGAGTGGCACTCCTTGCTACGAAACTCATGAATTTTAATTCTAATCTACAAGTGTGAGAGACTAATGGCATGCTACAGTTTGAAGCACACTGAATAGCATATTGGCTGCCAATTTTGTGGTTTGGGATTTTTCTGCTTTAAAAATTCCCAGTGTTTTTAATACAGAATGAACCTCCCTTTTTATCTTCTAGTTTAGGACCCAACTTTCAAGTTGCAGGTTGCTGTGAGATCATTTTGATATTTCAGAGCAGTGTATTAGTACTTTAGGGTAATTTTTTTTTTTTTTGGTAGCAGTATTGCTAGCTGAGATTACAGTTTAAGGAAATCTTAGAGTGAGGCAGCTCCTGACTCCTCCTTTGCTCTCTTGGAATTGGAAGTTTAAACAAGGTTGTTTGTGATTTGGGTTTTTGGTTCTCTCTTCCTTGCATGTTTGTATTATGACAAAACAACTAAGAAATGCTGCATAGGTGAAACCTGTTCATCTTTTCTGGAGAAAGTGCACTTGTCACTTGATCCCATGGTCACGGTAGCATTGGGGGTGATGCCTTCATGTGAGGAGAGGTTTCAAGCCAAGGTGGCTTTGTGCTGTAAGCTCTGGCTGTGCCCCAAAGAAAGCTTGTGAGAAGAGCATTTCAAGATGTGAAAATCACTGTAGGCATAGGTGGGTTGGTGGCATTAAGGAAAGGAGTGTATTTTAAAAGGCTCTGTGGGGGAAAATAAAAGATTTCAATCGTGTTGCTGGACAGGAACATCTCTAGACCTTGTTTTCTTGTAAGGTTTTGCTGGTCCATGTAAGTCTAACAAACTTCTGCTACAAAAAGTCTTTTAAGTGTGAATTGTTTTCTGTGGTAGGCTGGTACTGAGCAATTAAAACACCAAGTAAAACTGAGTGTTTGAACACAAGACACTTATTTGAGCTGCTTTGGGGAACCAAAAGGTAGATGAGGTTTTTCAAACCTAGGCTGCTCAGTGTTGTCCTCTCTCTCTTCCCCAGACCTTCTCAGGCTAGCCAGACAGACCCAAGCAGAATACCTTACCTGAGTTCAGCTGAAACTGTGTTAATCTACACATTCTTGTAAAACCCAAGGGGTTTGTGGCATCTCTGGCATTTATTTGTTCTCTCACTTTGGGGGAAGGGAGGAGACAAAGGAGTTGGCTGTGAAGGCAGCCAGCAGGCTGCCAGGCTTTGCAGTAGCACTTCAAAGTGAATGTTTTGTTTACTAGATAAGCAAAAACTGATGTAAATTTGGGGTGAGAAGACAATGGGTTTACTGATACTTACCACCTTCTCCTGATCAGAGATTGAGAATGCCAGTCGTGTAAATGCTAGAAATTAGTCTGTATTACACTAATGGAAAGCTTAATATCAAATGTGTTTATTATAATTTATATTTTCTTCCTTGAGGAAACGTAGGCTCCTGAAGTACCTTCTTGGCAAAGGGAAGAAACAAAACAAAACAACATAAAAACCCCCCACCAACCAACAAATAACAACAATGAATTCTTAAAGTGTGTGTAGGGGAAACCCAGTACAAATGTACGGGATGATTGCACTCATTCGTAACAGAGAACGAGGTACTGAAGGCCTTAAAGCTGAAATATAAAGTCTTCAGGAAAAGTGGAGACTTCATGAAATGTAACAGCTGTGAAATGTGTAGCAAGTATTTCTGTAACAGCTCTTTGGACTTGAAATGGTTTTGACCTGACATTCCCCTCACAGCGATCTGTTGGGTTTTTTTGGAGTTGTGTTTAGTTTTGCCCCCTCTTAGTTATGACAGATGCTTGAATGTATGACACTGCTATGTATAGTCTATCTTGCAGTAATGTTTCCTTTCTATGTGGTGTGTGTGTGGTGGTTTTGTTTGTTTGTTTCTTTGTTGTCCCAACTATTTTCTTTAATTTATTTGCAGGAGTCGGAAGCTTCAGATCAGAAATATCCCGCCTCATTTGCAGTGGGAGGTAGGAAATTACTTTAAAAATTATTTCTGTGCTTAAAAAATTGTTTCTGTGTCACTCTTTATCCACAAGACTTTTCCCCTTCCCCCACCTTTCACTTGCTTTGCACACACCACCCATTCTGTTCTGGGGAAAAATCCTTTGGAAGAGGGAACAATAGAGCCTTCTAAGCAATTCAGATAACTGTCTTCATTTCTGCTCTCCGAGTTAACCATAAAAAATGCTGAAATGAATTCTTTGGTGAATGCTGACTTCCTGATGCAGTCAGTCTCTTTGACTGAAAGCTTGTCCGTTTTGGACCTTGCTGTGTGTCTGGTGTACGAGTTCAGTAAACTTAATGACAGTTCGTGTTTAAATACTTGTTTAAAACCTTTACCAAAGCAGAAATTTAATGCTCATTTTTTTTTTCCCTATTTTGCTTTTCCTTGCTCCTTTATAGTGGTGGTGTTATACAGCAAATTGTTTGCTCATGCTATTACAGTTATTGGCTCTTGCTGATACATTGTTTACTTGCTGTTTACACTCTACAAATAGTGTTATGATTTTTGAAGTTATAATTGGGCTGCTGTGAGAATGGATATATTTTCTTTGTTATTCTACCTTGTATGTGTTTAAAATACTGTTTTCACATTTCACTAGTGGTAAGTCATCCTTTTGCCTGAGGGAGATTAGAGGGTGGAGGGTTTGAGGATAAAGCTCCTGTACAGTTGTCCTTGGAGCAGGTTTGGTCTGCTACTTTCCTGCTCTCTGCAGCTACTTCTTTGTTTGCACTATCTGATTGCTTCCTAGCTTTGGAGGAAAATGGAGAAAAATTGCTCTGTCCACTCCAGGCTGTCAGCCACAGGATTTCTGTATGACAGCAGCACATACCACCTCTTACTCAGCTGAACCATGATACTGAGCCACTTGATACTTTTTTTATTTCAAATTCATAATAGAAATAGTTGAGGATGACTGATTTGAGGGTTTACTCTACTTTTTTTTTGTACAAACTCCCTCTGAGGAATTGGTGTGGGATTAGTGTCAAAGCAGAGGCATATAATTCAGAAGATGTTAATAAAGACTGCTGAGAAGAACACAGCAAAATGCTTTTGCCTGCTTGTCCCTCCTCACATACATGTATCCATTACTGCATGTATGCTACAGGTATTTGCCTTGTTTTCCAACTGCTCCTTGATTTTTAAAAGGTTTCCCTCTCTTCCTCCACTGCTGCTGTTCCTGTAATGACATCTGCTCCAAGAAAGATGTTCTTTCTGCCCTGTGTTTTTAAAACTCTTCCCTAAGTTCCCACGGAAGCACTGAAGTTGTCACTATTAACCTCATCTCAACCAAGCCTATATGTCCTGAAGTTGCTTGTATAGCCCTAATTCTTCAGGCACAGGAGTTAGGGGCCCTGAAATAACTTCTACAATGTTGATGCATTCCCTTGCAAAATCAGGGCTGTTTGCCAAGTATGGTATGTCTATAAACTTCCTGCAGTTTTATTTAAGTGCTGGGGGTCTGTCACTTCTGCCTTAAGCAGGTAAGTCTTGTATGTTCTCAGGAATGCTAAAAAACCACAGCAACAGGTGATTAAGTTAATCAGGGAATTATTTTATATTAAATTTACTTTGGGGTCTAGTGGTGGTTGTGTGGGTTTTTAAAAATTTGTGGGTTTTTTTATTTTTTGTGCTAAAAACCTTGCTAATTTTTTTTTTTGATATCTGTGAGAGTTGTGGATGATTCTTCCTAAAAGCAAATCCTTCTTGCAACAAGTTGCTTGGTAGGGAGACTATAAGTTTATACATAGAGGGTATAACATTCATTATACATAGAGGGATACATGAGGGGATGGTGTGTGCACACGTGTGGCAGCTGGAGCAGTTTTACTTAAATTGTTTCTTATAGTCCCTCTGTGCCAATTTGCTTGCCTCATCACTCCTTTGTTAATTGCTTGAATCAAGACTGACTTATAATGGGTGTGAAATCTTTAAAAACAAACCAAAACCGACCAATGGAAGAGGCCTCTAGGTTAGTTCAGTCTATCAGTACCTTCAATGCTGAAACACAAAACACACTTAGTACCCTATAACACCTTCCTTTTTACAGTGACATAGGGATACATCAGAAGAATGGAAGAAAAATGAATGTTCTTGTGAGATTTTTTTCCTAGTATACTTATTATTAGGCAGGTTATGTTGTAATTCTCTTCAAGTGTTCTCTTAAGATCTGTTGAAATAATTATTTTTAAAAATTGTTTTTGATAGGAAATGAACAGTTTCTAAGGGAAGCCATGGGTGTGTACTCCTAGCAGTTGGTGTGTGCATCTCTAATTGGACACTTTGCAGATGTTCTTGTTGCCAGTGTGTCATGGTGTTACCTGTATGTCCTGGGCCATGTGGGACTGAGACCCAGTGAGTGTGGGTGCATGCCCACACCCAACAGAGATGGTCCTTGGCTTGTAACAAATCACCCACAAAATCTCTTATAAAGTGTCCATAATGTTCTCAAGTGCAGCTCCTTGGATTTGGAGAAAGCAGGTCTTGGAAGAGTGGTAGACATGCTGGTCCTGTCGGAACCTAGCTGCCATGTTTGTAGCATGAAGTGTAAGAGTTTGGTAGCAGCCTCCCACTCCGGAGGACCCCAGAGAACAGTATTGTTACTTCTGGTTTTCAGAACCAGAAAAATCATCATGGAATAAACTGAAGCTTAATCTGATTTGAGAGTGCATTGTGCTGCATCAGCTGAGGAAGGTGCCCCAGTGTCAATACAAGTGTTTGCTTCTCCAGAGGGGAGCTGGCTTCTAAGATACATGAAATGCCAGAGTAAATGAGTTCCTTGTGAACACCTTGAAACCGTTTCACTGCTTTACCCTCTTATCTTTCTAAGAGGTTGTGTGTCTATTTAATAAAATCTAGTGCCTTTAGTGTTGTGGAAGAGAAAGCATTGAACTTCAGTGTTAAGGAAATCTTTACTTCACCTTGGAAGAAACCGGATATCCTGAGGACTCATGTGAGGTAGGATCCATGACCTATGGTTATTCCATACAGACCAAGAAATACACAGTGAATGTAAATGGACACAGAGTAACGAGCATTTACTAATAAGACTTTTCATAAACCAGGTACATGAATTCAGATCACTTGCTTTTTTGGCTGCTTTTTCTGAGGAAGATATTCCAAGTAGTTTTCCTCTCTATGTGGATTGAAGTTACTAAACAAAATACTGACACTTTCAACCAGTCATAGCAATTGGACTTGTCTCCTTGGGTAATGCAAAAAAAGTAATGGTAAAAGCAATAAAGGTAAGATAACCCTTGTTGACCATATTCAGGCTACACTCTTTAAGTGCTGTAAAAGATATTATTCTAATGTATTCCAAAGCATTTGAGATTAAGTTTGTACTAAACTTGTCTGCTAATTAATCTGAACTTCAGGAAGTTGTGGTTTTGTTTTTTTTTTTTTTTGGTGAGGTTCTGCGTATTTCTGTACCTGTGGGTTGGAAATACTCTTGTACTGCTTGCCCAGTTAAGAGAAACTGGATGCGGAGGGAAGGCAACATCTCTGTCTGAACTAAAGAAAAGGTAGGACTTAGACTGTGGGTGAAGCCAAGGCTGGTAGAGGCTGTCCAGCTTCCTGCTCTCATCCAGCACGTCATTGCCCCTTTATCCACTTTCTTCACTGGATTTGAGGACTCTGGATCAGTGCCCATCTTCCATAAAAGCATATTTATGCTTGCATATAAACTGCCTATAGAGGCTATTGTATCAGTTTGGTAATTTGAAGGACATGCATGTGATCAGACTATTTTAAAATCAGTTTGACTTGTCACATAGTTTTTGTCAAGTTAAACCCTCAAATTATTAGTGCTCTTCTGTTTTTCTCTAGCGATAGGTGGGCATTTCCCCCTCCTGCCCTTTCCGTTCTATACTCATCAAATACAATGTCCAGATTGATGCTAAGAATTACTTCAGGTGAGAGATTTGGTACACCACCTTTTCCTACGCTGCACACACACCAATCTCATATCTTTCCTGGGCTCTAGGGTTTCTGCAGGAAACTGAATAGATTATTATTACTCTTTCCTGAACCACAATCTGTAACATAATGTTTTGATTCCTAGTTGTAACCGCAAGTAATTCCTCACTTAACTTGTGAGCATTCAGCACTGGATGTATATTTACAAAACAAAATTATATGCTTATCAGAAAGTCTAGGTGTGGTGATTTAAAACTGAAGTACCTAGAGTTTATTTCTCTTTCAACATGACAGGGATCCAAGTAGAGTTCTTCTGAAAAGGAACTGTAATGTGAAATGACACTTATCTTTTTTTTCTTCCTTTCTTTTAAAACATTTTAAACCCAGCTTCCTCAGTGTAGAATATGCTCCAAGGGATTTTCTTCCCAAATATTTTTTTCTGTGTTTAGTGAATAAAGCACTAGAGAACAGACTTTCAGGACACAGATGGTGCCAGAAACAGCACTTGCTGGCTCAGCAGGAAGGTATCAGTTGAAGAGTTCCCACTTATCTTCTGTGGATTTATTTCCTTATTGGTTTGTATGGAGCAGATAAACAGATACAGTGTTGATGAACTTTGTAACAGAAAAGGTAGACTAAAAGCCCAGCCTGTGCAGTGTCAACCTGTTGAGCAGAGAAGCAAAGAAAACACTGTGAATGTATATTCTTAGCTCTGCTGTGAGACTTGCAGGTTGCTTTCAGGGGCAGAAATGTGTGGGAAGGGAGGTCTGATTTAGCTCTTCCAAAGGAAAAAGTATGTTACTAAATACGGCTTGCTTTGCCTCGCTTCTTCGTGGAAATGACAAATGAAGCCTCAGAGTGATGCTGAGACCTCTGATGTTTCAGATTCTCCAGGAAATAGTAGTCATGGAAAAAGGGTTTCTGGATCAAAGTTGTAATGTGAGTGCATGTTCAGCATTGAGATTTCTATCAATGCAATAAAGGTTTGAGGCATCTCTACTCAACTGCAAATTTAAACCACAACTTTCAGTTTCTTTAAAGGATTCAGGACTGCTTCTGGTTGTGAGTAAATGTTAGTAAATCTTCTTACAGTTGCACATAGCTGTTTGTTTTGAAGATTTGTAGTCACTTGTGTTGCTTCTTTGAGTAAAAGAGATGAGCTCTGTAGGGTGGGTTGGCTGCTTTGTTTTTTACCTCTAGAAATTCAGTGTGAAAACTAATCCTTCTGAATAGTATCCTGCTGATGATGCAGCTTATTCTAGAATACCAAGAATATGAAAAGGACAGGTGGGGTTCAAGAAAGGAGAAGAAAAACATGTCACCACTGCAATTAAGAATTAATTAGAATTATACAAAGTTGGTATTTTTGATAAAGCAACATGTAAAGAAGAGATGCAGGAATGAGCTGAGCTACAACAAAAAGAAATCTAGAAGAAAGATGAATCGGAGAGGTTTAAAATGTATTGAAATATGATCTTACACCTCAAGCCTCTTCCAAGAATCCTAACTTAATGTACTGCTATAAAAATAATGTATAGCTATAAAAATGCTAGCAAAATTCTAAGCATGCACAAATTATCTGCTGCTGCCTGCCAGGTGTGGGAATTTCTGTTAGGAATCACTGTTTTCTCTTTCTTCCTCATCATGCAATAAGCTGTACTTTTTACCACTAGCCCTACTGAGCAGGGAACAGAGAACATGATAATCTGTTCTCTTTGATAGTTTTCTACATATTTGAAGACCTGTGATGTTTAGGGAGGATTGAGGAGAGTGTTCTACGCTCTCTCACTCTCTTCTCAAGGCTTATTTCTATGCATTTGATTGTTCTTAAGTCTTTCACCTGGCAATGTCCCATGAGGATTCTACAGAGCAGCTTCTGTAGTTTAAGATGGTTTTGGGCTCTTCTCTTGTCCTTTGTATGTTTGCCTCTTTCACCATTGTGCCCAACTTCAGATTTAATAAACAGAAACCTAACAGAACACCAGGTGTGTTCCCCTGCAAACTTTGTGAAATGGAGCTCTTTAGTTTGACATTAGGATGGTAGTGACTATTACCTTGCAATGATTACTCAGCTTGTCATCTGCTATTATAGTGCTGTCTGTTTACCTCATAAGTCTGTTGTAGAGGGCAGTGTCAAAAGCTTTCTGGAGAGAGAGATTCCCTCCCACCCCCCTTCATTTACTGCTAATTCTGCTACAATGAGAAGTTGGAGAGATTTATCAAGAATTATGTACATCAGAGAGCTTGAATGTTGATGATCCTCTTATTTTGGTTCTGAACTACAGGACAGAGGGTAGACCAGCCCCTGGGGCAATACAAAGTCCCTGGGCACATCACTGCCTCCGTGTCTCTGATCTATACCAAGGGGAAAGAGATGCTGGTCATCTTTCCTTTCTCTGACCTGGACCCCACACTATGAATGAACTATTTTGCCTAAGCTGCACTTAGTTCCTGTTTCCTAACTGCTCTTAGCAGGTGAATCAGATTGAAATAGAAAAGGAACTGTGTTTGTTGCAGACCACCCAGTTTTGCACTTAAGACAACATACTAGTTTATGCTGGGATTTTAATTGCCTGGCTTAATCATAAGGGGTGATGTTTGCAGGTATATGTGAGGTAGTAAACACCTTCTGCAGGTGTTTAAAATACAGGATATGGGAGTAGAGGTCCTTGGGTAAACATGCAACAAGCTTATTTCTCACTTGGAATGATTTATTCATATTAGAGTGTTGGCTGCAGCAGTGTTGATAATTGTCTTACAGTTATAAACAAGGTAGAATCCAGCTGGGATTGGAGGATTCTGGGCTGTACCGTTTTTCCCTTAAATCAGAATCTTACTGATGCTTTGATCAAATGTCTGCCCCCATTTAAATGTTAATATCCTGGATGCCACCACTGATGATGAGTTTGCTGTGCTTTTCCTATAGTTGTAGGCTTAGAAAAGTAGCATTGTGTTAGTTAACACTTTTTTTTTTCTGTAGGAAACTTATATTGCAGTAGCTTAGATAAGGAATGGAGAAGTTAGAGGTGAGGTCAGGGCTCTTTTGTGCTAAACACCTGGAAGTTATGGAAGGTGGTCTTCCAACCATAACAACTAGACCTAATGTCAGTACTCTGTTTCAAAGAAATATGAGGACTCACCAAGTCAGAGATGACTGACACTGTTTAGAGGTGTGGAAGTTACTCTTCCTCCTGGTGGCCAAGGTGAAAGATTGAAAGAATAGAAAGTTGAATATTTGGGGATTGTTGCTGCTGGAAATGTGGTGTCAGGATGGTCATTCAGGCAGTCACTTTGACTCACATGGCAGGTTGGCTGGTCACCTTTTGAAGAACCAAAGCTGTTTGACCAGAATATTAAGCAAGCTGGAATAACTCTTGCCTTCTTTGAACATGCTGAGAAGCAAACTGTACTGACTTTGGAGTGTGTTTTGTGAGCTGTCAGTTAACCCCCCCTATGGAGGGCTAAGGTCAAGAAGTGGAGGGAAACATCCATTTAGACCTGAAACTTAATATGTTGTCTTACCTGAGTCAGTCAGCTTTCTGATTCAGTGAGTTGTGTAGATCTCTGTTGGAACACAAACTAGTGTTTTTTGTTGGTTTTGGGGGGGTTTTGTTTGGTTTTTTTTGCTATGATGGGCTCTAATATCAAAGCAAAGAAAACCAGTGAGGTTTTGAGTGTTAAATGTGGCCATTCCAATGAAGACACACAGAAGCTTTGGCATTAGGGACTGCATTAGGAGTTGATCTTATTTTCCTTCTAATATTCAGTAGGAGAAACAGTTAAGGGGTTTTGGTTTGGGTTTTCTTTTTTCCTTTTCCTTTTTTTTGAAGAAATTATTCAGTGTGACTGTTTGATCAGTGTAGCTGGTTTGATCCAGACTTTTTGCCTGATCCAAATTTGTTCCATTTTCTTGCAACTGAGATAAGAACATTTCTGGTTTTGTGACTATTTTTTCATCATCTGGAATAAAGGAAGGCACAACCTGTGATTCCTTAACTGTTGAGAAATGTTCTAATACCTAAACCAGCTGTTAGCATGCAAGAATTTGGCGTTGTCACCATGAGGCTGCTTGGCATTGTTAGAACCATGTGTTGCTCCAAAGCCTAGAATAATATGGTTACTTGTTTACCCTGTCACTAACAGTGACTCTGAAACTTGAGAAACCTTTAAAGACATACCAAGCCTGCTTGGTTCAAAACACTTGGGAAATCAGCCACCAAATCTTACTTTTTATTTGCAATTTGAGAAATGTGTCTGTGAAGACCTTTGTTAGAGGGCTCTGTTGCCAAAGCCTTGCTCCCCTTAGCTATGATTTTTACTTAAGGAGTCACTTTAATCATGGCACAACCTCTTTATCCACTGTTGTGACCTGTCCTTTCACAGAACTACAAAACCATTCAGGTTGGAAGGGTTTTTGGGAGATATGTAGTCCAACTTTCTGTTCAAAGCAAGTTCTGTGCTGAATTCAAACCATATTGCTCAGGGTTTTGTCCAGTCTTGGAAACCTCTAGGAATGTAGTTTGAGCAATCTCTCTGGGTGACCAGTTCGAAGGACTAATTATTGTGTTAGTAAAGGATTGTTTTCCTGTACCTGGTGAGGACATCTCTTGTATCAGCTTAAGCTTCTTGTCCCTTGTTCTCCTGCCCTGCAACTCTGAGAAGAGCCTGTCTGTATCTATTCTTGGGCTCAACAAGGCTGGTTCCCTCAGCCACCTCTCAGTGGAGAGGTGTTTTAGCTCCCAGGGATTTTGTTGGCCTTCAACTCATTTCAGGTTCTCAGTGCCTTCCTTGTACTCCAGATCCCAAGACTGGATGCATACACATGTGTGATGGTCCCCTTTGACTTTGTATTTATTGACTTCCCTCCAGCTATTGCCTCTACTCCTGTTAACACAGCCCAGGTTGTTGCTGACCAGCTTTGCTGCCAGGACACAGACCTGCCATGCGTTCAGCTTGCTGTTCACCACTACCCCACATGGTCTTTTCAACAGAGCTACTCTCCAACGAGGCACTCCTCAGCCTGTATCAATGTGCAGGAGATCTTTCCTTTCCCTGTGCAGGGCTTTGCATTTGTCCTTTAATTTCATCAGGTGGTTATTGACCTGTTCCTCTGCTACCCCTAGGTCTTCCTTGGTGGCAATCCTGTCCTGGAGTGTTGACTGTTCCCAACAATTTGATCTTATCCCCAAACTAGAGGAGGGTGTTCTTCAGCACCTTTTCCAGGTCATTGGCGAAGATGTTAAGTGGGACTGGCCCTGGTCTCTAGGCAGAATGTGGCCAGATACAGTACTGTTCTGAGGCCAACTGTTACTCATGATAGCATTATTTCTGGAACTTGAGCTGAACAGAGCCTCTGCGACTCTGCCACCTGCATGCATAGGAGGAGGAAAATGCCTAGTAATGATATTGCATTTCTGCAGAGCGAATGTAGGCTGCATGCCACTGATGGCTAAATGTTATGGCTAGCCCATTGTTTAAAATACTCTGAAGTGAGACAGCCCTGAAGTTAAATAAGCAGCACCAACACGCTGCTGCTTTCTTTATTTCACATGTAATTGCATGATCTTGCTTCTCACTGACACTTCATTAGTGTAAAATAACCCCAACCAACCAAACAAAAAAACCAAAGAAAACCCCCACACCAAACAACAACAACAAAAATCCCACAAAAACCCCAAAACAAACCACCAAGGGACTACTTGGTGAAAACTGTAGCATCTGAAAACTCTTTTCATTTTTTAATTCAGCCTCAGTACAGCAAATTGTAATTCAAGTCCCAAAGTAGGTTTTTGACCTATAAAAGAATGTACTTTTTTTTTGACAAGGAAAATGTGCTCTTATCCCTGTTGATGCTATTGACAGCATTGCTGTGTCTTTCACATGTCAGTTTGGTCTTTCTGAATTATTAGTGCTGCCTAATATCTTACATCTTACTCACTTAAGTTTATCTGTGTGAAATGATGAATCAGTAGTTCTTACTGATATTGAGCCTTCTGTGGAGATACTGGGAATGTAGCCCAAAAACTTCTGATGAAATTAGATGCCACTACTTTTTTGTTCTTGTCATGTATGAAGCTGCTAGTAAAGCGTTGTGCTTTTATAAACAAAGATGCCCTTCAATTGTTGTAAAATTAATATGATTAATAAACTAGTTACTTCGGTCCTGCTTTGGGAGAAGTGAAGAAGTAATTTTCAGTTACCTGCCATGAAAGATGACATCACTAGGAGGGTTTGTATCTTCAGACTTATCAGTTGTATAATTTGAAAAGAACTGAAGGAAATGCAGAAAAGAGTTGTTCCTTGGGCAATAATAGGACAAATGTTCTGAGCTTTTTGCTCGTGATAGCCAAAGGAATAGAAAAATATTAGCTTTAAGTGGCAACAATGATTCTTTTCTTAATCCACTTACTGAGTTTGTTCATAAAGAACCTAAACCCAGCAACAGTGGGTTGGAGGAAAGATTTATGTTGAGTCCTGCATCCCACTTCTGCTGTGCATTGGGAAGGGTACGAGATTAAGGGCAAGGATGTAGTGATAGTTTGCCAGAGTCATCTCCTACCTTTCAGCATTTTACAGCCTTGTAACCTACTGACCCAGAAACAGTGCCTTTATATTTGAGAAATTAGCCTGGAGTTTCTGCAAACACGTTCTTGAAAAATGCTAACTCCCAGCATCCACAATATACTGTAGTGAAGAGCTGCATGGTTTTCAGGGCTTGTAGAAACAATCATCTCATCTCATGCTCTGAACTTCCACCTCCCTCCCAGCTCCTGTATTGGAGGGAACAATGAATATGAGTAGCTCTATGGCCCTTTCCCCCCTTTCTATTTCCCTTTATTATTTTCAAGACATCAATTCCTCAGCCATTTCTTTTCTAGACTGAAGAGCCATAGCCTGCTTGGTTGCTTTAGTGTAGAAGCTGTTCCCTAACCTTTTGTGTCCCTTTCATGGAAATGCTAAGTGATTTGGAGGTGAGTGACTGAATCTGCACACGGTTATGCCCTTCGTTTCAGGTTATTTGACTTTGTCAAGGCAGCTGCTGTCAGTGACCTTCATGTTTGTCATGGGGTTTGATCCATTTTTATTTTTGGAAAAAAAAAAAAAAGAAATTTGTCATGAAACCAGTGGAAAGCTAATCAGTGGAATGGGGTTTGCCGTTTTATGTCTCAAGAGATCAGACTTTTTTTATGACAACCATGGGAAAAATTGACATTATCAGTAGTGCAGATCCTCCTCTGGGTTTGCTGCTCGATGCCAGGAAATGCTGCATTTGAATCGTATGTGTACCATGTGTTGACCTAACTTTATGCAACTGTTTTTTTGTGGAGGGAAGGAAACTAAATATGCTTATTTCTGAGGGGCTGGTAATTCCAGTCCAGTTGGCTATGAAGCAATGGCAGTCAGCACATCCCCCTGCCACTTGAGCTTGTGTGTGGGATTTTTTTGGTTCTGTTTGCTAGACAGGTAGAAAGTGGCTTTCAGGCTACCTCTGAGCAAATCTCCTGAGACTGCTGCAGAGGCTGTGGTGCTGCTACTGCTCAAACCTGCTGCTTGTAGAACACGACTACTTCATTGCCTCTATGTTTACCTTCTGATGTGACTGTTCAGGCTGCAGTCTTGAACTTCGCCATTCAAGACTGAGGCCCTGTCCATGTCTCTTCTCACAGCTCGTACTTGATTTCATTTAGTGCTCAAGAAAAACCTTGAGCTATTTAGGTGTGTGGGGAAAAGGAACACCGTGAGCTCAGCTGCAGAGACATATGACCAAGGCAAGGCATGAAGCTGTTGAACCAAGCAAAGCGAAGTGCCACAGGCTTATGGAAAGGCAAGAGAGGCCAACATAATCAGCACTTGCATACTATCATTTCACTCATCAGATAGTGCTCACTCCAAGAGCCTGGATGCTGTGGGGGGTCAGGCATTGACTGTTGGATAGAGGCTTTGAAAAGCAACAGTGAGGACATGAAGACTGAGTAGGAGATGTTTTAAGATGTAGGTGAATAATAACCAAGTGAAAAGCTGCTGAGCAGGGGGAAGGGAGATGAAGTTGTGTTAACGTATTTCCTTTTCCAAGTTTTTGTGTTATTCTAAAGCTTAAAACTCCCTCTGATCTTCTGTCCCAAACTGGTAGCCAAGTACATGTGGGTAGGGAAGGAAGGGAATGTAACTTGAAATAGCTCCTTCGTTTTCAGACGCTTTGGATGTTGTGGCAATCAGAAAGGGGATGTGACTAAAAGCCATCAAAACCACTTCCAAGCACATGCCTTTTAGTGAAGCAAATAAGCAGGACTTTCAGAATATAATGCAAACAGGAAACCACTTTCAAAACTGTAGCCCACCATTAACTTGAGGGGGAGGGAGGATATTAAAACTATCCTTGCAAACAGCTGCCTTATAAAGCCTAATAAGGGATTGAATGGATGTGTAAGAAACAAATCTGAATCAACATTTCTTGGGACACCTTTTATTGGGTGTTTGGGCTATTTTGTTGCTCTTACTAATAGAGTCAGGCCATTGTTATGTGAGTAGTAGATAGTTATTCATGTAACACTTTCACTTATTTGCTCACATAGTTCCCTTACTGAACTCATAGTTATCCAATGTGAGCAGCGACTAGGAGGCCAGTCTTAACTGTGTGCTCTGAAGTGGAGGCTTATGATGTGCCAGGGGCTTCTAGGTAGGTGTTCCACAGTTCTTTGTTGCATTGGATGTACAATTACATCTGTAGCCTTCATCTGACTGCACACCACAGCTGCTGCTCTTCTGGATGTGGTCTTGAGTTATGAATCTGCTGTTAGTGTGTGCTGGAGCCCTTGTGTTAGATTCAGCAGGCTCTTGCTCTGGGAAACTTCTACATACTACCTTCTCGGCACACCTTTCCTGTTCTTGGCATGTCTTCTGGTAACAATTTCTCTGTCTAAATGTATCGAAATCTAGAGGTATCATTGATGTAAGCTTACACTGAAGCAATGTTTTTTACATCCCAGCTACAGGCTTTTTTTTTGTCTTCCTTTTCCTTCTTTTTGAGTATGGAACTTCTGTGTACCTGTAGAATTCTTGCAGGCAGCATGGCATCAGGTTATTATTTCTGACTTTAGGATTTATGATTTATTTTCACAAGCCATTAAGTATTTGAGTGACTGCATTCTTGCAGGTAACTTTCTTCTTGCCTCTCTGTATCAACCTTGTACTAACATTCAGCAGTTACTGGGAGTATCCATTGGTAGGTTTGGGTTTCATACCCAGGGGGCATCTGTTCTTGGTGATATTCTGTTTTTGAAACCTGTAGTAGAAGAAATAGTGCAGTAGAGGGGGTGGATACTGAAGACTTGAAGCAGCTACTGAAGACCTGAAGGGAATTCATGCTAGAATAGCAATTTGGACTCTTCAGACTGTGCCATCTCCAATGACTTCTGATGGACTATGAATGCCTTTAGGACTATGTGCAGATAGCTGTACAGTAGACATGAGCTTCTCTTAGCTAAGCTGTCTGCTCACTACAACCAGCCCTCAGATCTCAGAGATCCACAGCTCACTGGCTGTGAAATTCATTGTGGGATCTAGGAGATGGTTGGAAGGGGCTACAAAAGGTATCAGAAGAGAACCTGAACCTTTGCCAGCTCAGGAGCTGAGAAGTTGAGAGCAGTTCAAATAAATTGTATTGCTGCAAAGCATTGGAGGCAAGTGACCATGACTTCCACTTTGCCACATGACTTAACTTCTGATCTAAGCCAGTGTCCAGTGATGACTTCAGGCTCTGTAGGAATGCACATGTTGGTGATTGTTTTCTCTGGCTGTATGCTATGAAAGGAACTTCTGCCTAGTAACTAACCTGTCTAATGAGAGATGTTAACCTGCTTCAACACGGCAGTACGGTTTTATTTACAAAACAGATAGAAGGTATGCAATGTTTTGTTTCAGCTTGTTAAACTATGGTCTTGAGGCTTCCCTGGGTTTTGCAAGGATGCTTGCAACTGCCCTTTGTGTCTTGCTGTTTCAAGTTGGCAGGCAATCCTCTTTTCCAGCCTTTAGGGAGTTGTTGTCTGTTGCAAAAGCAGACAGGAATGACTTATTTTCTTCTTACAGCAGGAATATTTGATTTTCTGAGATCATGTATACATTTATGTAGCTTTCCATTAGTTTGCCAGAGCCAATCTGTTTAGTGGCCACCTTTCTGATGGTTCATTTTTCCATTGTCAAACTGCTATTAATTTTTCTCCCACGCAGGTAGTGCAATAATGCAGCTTCATAGAGCAGAGCCAAGCAATGGGTCAGTGAGACTGTAATATGCAAGGGATATTAGAGCCTCAGGGCCCAGCATCCTTAGACTGTGCTGACTGCTCTGCACTGCTCCCAGTCCATCTGCATGGTATTAGCTGCTGAGATCTGTGGGATTAAAAGCACTGCCCTACCACATGCAGCTTGTCAGATATCTTTCTTTTGCTTGAAGAAGGTATGATGCTGCCTTTCACACTTTTGTTGCAGTGGGCCCAGCTGTTTTAGTTGTTGGGGAGCTTCACAAATGCAGCAGAGACGTTCTGTCCTTGAGATTAGGGAGGGAGCTCATCAGGTCTGTCTGGCCATATGTGCTTTCCTGTGCCAGGGTCATGGCAAACTCGAAAACTTGCTGCTGGCAATTCCAGGCTGTTGATGTAAAGTTGCTTGGTGCTGACCTCAGGCTTCTGCAAGGCAGGTGGTGTTGCCCTCGACTCAGGGGTGGCAGGTGGTGTTGCCCTCGACTCAGGGGTGGCAGGTGGTGTTGCCCTCGACTCAGGGGTGGCAGGTTTGTGATGGCAGAGCAAAGAATTGCCTGGGGTGCCCTCCTGCTCCCAAAAGGCGTCCCTCACAGTGCCTTGCTCCAGGGAGCATTGCCACATACACACGCGTTACCCTGTCCGTGTGCTCACTGACACGCACTTCTGCGGTGTGTACAGATCGCCAAGTAATACTTGGACCAGGCCTCTTTAGAAAGCCTCTTAAAAAGTATTTAAATAAATATGAACACCACTGAATCAAATAGGGGAATGAAAAACATTGAGTGTCTGACTTGTGGCAGAATTTGCCTCTCTCAGGAGCACATGGTACAGGAATTGAAGTTACCTGCTGGTTTTGGTACTGCCACACAATAATTGCGTTTGGGGAGCAAGCAGATTGTAGACTGCATTGTAACTAATGCAGTGGCAAGTCTTCAAGCTGCAGTGACATTTGACACTTTTGCTTTTTAGACTTCTCACTTTAGCGGAAATAAATGTGAACAGAAGCGATCAACAGCTGTTTCAGCAGCACTCTATTTCCTAGTGTCTGTGTGGTAGAAAATAAGGTCTCTCCAGTTGTCTTGTCTCTGACTGAATTCAGACAGTTGGGTTTGGGACACAGGAAATTTCAGTTTTGTGAGTAACAGAGTTGCTTTCAATCTCAGTGGGAAATTTGCAATGAGTAATGATAGAACCAGTGAGTAAAATGCGAGAGAGGGCACTGCTGACTTCTCCACCAGAGCTGTGTATACGTGTGGGGAAACCCCTTAAAAAACCCTGCTGGCTTCTGCAGCGTGTCAGCTCAGCTCACTGTTGCTTCTTTAGGTCATGACAAGTGCACTTTAACTGCAAAAGTGAAGAGTTTGAAGTTTTTGCAAGTGTTGAAAAGGAAATACTTCTCATGAGTATTATCTTCTGTGATCTAATTAGAAGAAATAAAGGCGCTAACATACTTCACTGTGAGTTTTCTCTCATCCAGGCAGTACTAAGTTTATAATCAAGTGAGAAATCATTATAATAATAGGGTTTGGGACAGTGATACCATCACATTCAAATTGTGACTAGCAAGTTAATTATAGATACTGTATATTAGTTCTGCTTTTCTTTTTGACATCTTAAACTTGGCAAAAGAAAAATGTAGATTATGAAAAGATCGAAAACTGAAATCTCTAGTTAAGCTCCAACATCTCATGCACACTTACTTAAACTTCAAAAAATGTTTTTAAACAGCTCTTCCCAGACTGTTAGTCTCATTCTAGACGAACAGTTTAGAGGTATTTCTATAAATCATCAAAAAGAATTTTACCATGAGACCAATTCCAAATTTTGCCTACAAAG
Source organism: Indicator indicator (assembly GCF_027791375.1). Lineage (NCBI taxonomy): Eukaryota > Metazoa > Chordata > Aves > Piciformes > Indicatoridae > Indicator > Indicator indicator. The sequence goes on along the minus strand of NC_072020.1, from coordinate 26,157,616 downwards.
AAAAGTTTAAAAAGCCCAAACCAATCCCCTATATAAACAAACAAAACCACCCAAACAACCTTCCTTCTCTGCTTGTCTTTAAACCTGCTAGTAAGGATTTTCATGACATTATCCGAAACAAAACAATTGTGCTTGTCCGTGAATTACTCTCATTCGAAGCTGTTGCCCTCTTCCTTGCAAGCATTGACTTTTCACTAGTTCAGTTTTTTCCTGAGTTTGAGCATAAAGGGAGCTAAATGAGCTCACTTGTTTTCTAGCCTTTCTGGTGTTTGTTAGTAGAAGAGCAAGTATAGATGGTGCACACAGCACTGTTACGCACTGGAGTTTGTCTTTCAGCAGGCAGTTTGGACTATAGCTTCCTAGGCTTTCAAACTGTTGGATGAAGCTTCATACCTCTAAGTTTACTGCCCCAAAATGAAGCTCCTAGCCTATGAGCTTAGGTCCTGTGCTTGGTGGATGAAAGTGCTCTGTAATTCCCATTTTGCTTTCGTTCCAAGTCACTGTTGGAGGAAGCTGCTTTCTTCTTTTCTCCCTCTTCTATTCTCCAGTAACAGTGGCTACATGGTAACATCCTTATGCTGTATTCCCTGGGTGCTGGACAGCCTCTCAGGATTTGTACAACACATAGCTTTCTAGGGCTTTTTGCTTCTATCAAAGACCAGGGCAGGGGTGGGGGCCGAGGGCATCTCTTATCCTCATTCTCTTTGCCAAGAACTGGTGTCCAGTCACATCGGTATGAGGAAGATATCCTATGAGCTTGAACTAAAGAGCTTTGGGCTTGCATGCTTTCTCAGTTTTTTGTGATATCCTGATACCAAAGTTCTAGTGCTTTCCAATCATCTGATAGCAGAAAGCTGGAGGATATGGAATCACCCATACCAGCAGTGCTTGAAAATGCATGTAGCAAAAGGGTGGGAAATCTTAAACCTATTCTTCTCCTGAACTATGAGGAATTAGTAGTGGGAACTATATGATGGTGAGGCTTTGTTCAACAAAAAAAAGCAGGTTTTTTCAGGTCCCTTGTTTATTTTGTTGTTCTATTGAGAGTAGGACTTAAAGTTACAGGAACACCATAGTTGGTTGTAGGCATAGGAGATACTTATGAACAATGTTGCAAATGTTATTTTAGGCTACTTCTTCCCAATCAACTTCATGGCTGTTTTCTACTAATTCAGTTTAAAATTGCAGTCCTAATTTCATTTTCAAAAGACTTAAGACTTAAGTTTCTAAATGTAAAAAGCCCCAGTAATTTTTGCTTAACCAGAACTTCAAGGAAGTTTTATATTGTGCCTGTTGAAGGAAGTATTGGTGACAAAGCCTTTAAATTTTGTGCTAGACCACAAAAGGAATTACTGCACCTTGGATAAATACCCATGTATTAGATAGACACTCGATCATAAGATATTAAGACTTCTCTTGTGAACCTATATAACACTCAGCCTCCACCAACTGTTGGAGTCGCCATCGCTGGAGAAGTTCAAGAGGAGTCTGGATGAGGCACTTAGTGCCATGGTCTATTTGATTGCTTAAGGCTGGGTGATAGGTTGGACTGGATGATCTTGGAGGTCTCTTCCAACCTGGTTGATTTTATGATTCTATGAAAAGGTAAAAAACTATGAAGCTGGATATAGGGGAGCAAAGTGATCGTAAGCAAGGTTACAGCTCCTGATTCCTTACCCATTACTATCAACCCATTTCCGCTATGGTTGTAGAAGAGTACCAGTTGAATTCCAGGAGGAAGGTATGTAGTAAAGATTATCAGCACTACAAATGCTTCCTACAGAACTGATTGTGGGTTATAGTGCTCTGCAAAACTGCTTTTGAAATCTAACTCGAGGGGTTTCTTGCAGTTCTGCAGATCACCTGTCTGTTCAGAAAAAGCACAATCAAGACTTTCCTTGTCTACTCTTTTCAAGGTCTACCTTAATTTGTGCTCATAAAACTGCTTTTCTCAATGCATGTGCTATTGCTTAACTACCCATCAGCTGATTCTAACCATTTCTGGTGATCAATGTGATGCTTGAGTGTTTCCTGGGTATGGAAATCACCTGAACAGAGGTAACTACTATGCTAATGTGCATTAATGTCTCCTTGTGTTGTGTTGTGATTTTTTTTTTTTTTCCAGCAATTTAATTCATCTCATAGCTGCCTCTTGCATTCTGTTGTGGCTTTGGCATATCTGACAGCATATCTTGCAGAAGTGTTGCTTTTCGTTTCCTTTTGAGAGTGATCCAGACACAGCAATGTTGTCTAAGGAAATCCTGCTGCTTGATTCTGGCTGTAGCTGTAGGGAGGTCATTAGCATGATCTTTGGTCCTGTTCTGCTTCTTTCTCCTTGTGCTGTCCTAGCTGATGTCTTCTCTGTTTTGTATCTGTTAAGTAGCCTACCCTCATAGCAGCTTATCAATGAGATCTTTACTCCTGAGAGCAAGACAACAAAAATTGGACAGGAACTGTGGGAATCTAAAACACCTAGCTTCCTCCTTCCTGTTTTCTTAGGACATAGGATGTATACAGTTACTTTGAGTGTACATGAATGTTAAATTTGTTTCTTATTCCTAGTGGTTACTTAAATGATTGGTGAGTACTGTAAGTGCTTGTACTATCACCAATATACATGACCCACATAGCTAGACTTCTGTAGGCTGCAGATACTGTGGGGCATACAGATATCCCTGAAGTGGTGTAATCCACATCAAGTCTGTTCTGGGATCATCAAAAAGTCGTTTGAATGATCATGGCATTTGCTCATGGGCATGTTTCCTGCAAAAGGGTGATGATTTATTTCAATTATTTTAGTGTAATCCAGGGTTATGCATGGGTGCAAGACTCCAAAGGTAAAGGTATTTGTCATTGTGGCTTTCTAGTGTGGCTTAGGTGAGGAGAAGAAATGAAAAAAATATATATCCCTGAAGATTGTTGTACATTTAAAATTCTTAGCAGTGCCCTTTTTTCCTCACCAAGAATCCACTTCATGTTTTACCTCTCTTCACAGCTCCTCCTGCAATATTGGACGCGAGTATCTGCGATCCTTGCTTTGTAACCTGTGATACTTCATCACAGAGGTCACCCATGTCATCCTCCTCTGCTTTCTCTGGGCTGTGTTGCAGTCGGTGGGACTTGCCAGGGTGTAGAGATGTGGTTTCCATCTTGTAGGAGTTCTCTGAGTGGCTTTTGAGGCATGCAACCCTCCCCCATGCAAGCAGGCTCCCTGAGTTCGTCTGAGGCTGAGATGTTCCTAGAGTGCGAATGTTGTGTTTTGTGTGATCAGGATTGGGAGTCTGCCGATTTGGCTGCACCCCACCCTCCCTCAGTGAGGCCCAAAATAAACAATGTGCAAATCGTGTGTCCCTCAAACAAGCAATCAGTGAGAATTATTGTACTTCTACCGAGATTAGGACTAATCAAAGTGGGCAGGGATTGCAGGAGTTGGTCTTTGCTTGGAGTTTGTTCTAACAAAGTGTTTGCTGCCCTGTGAAGGCACGGAAAGAACATGAGATGACACAACCTACAAAAACTTCACCGCTAATTGCTTTCAATGTTCATCTGCTACACCATGATCTCTGTCTCATTTATTTTGGTGGAAAGCCCTTCTGCTCTGGTAAAGAGGAAAATTTTTGTGTAGGCTAAAGAAGTAGGAGACATGAAGATTTTCTATGAAATAACCCAAAACCTCTGTGGTAAAAATACTTTAAAACTGTCATAAGTGAGCAAATCTTTTAATAATACTAAAAAAGCAGTGGATTCGTGTGTGGCTCAAGTTAATTTAAGGGCAGAAAATAGTTTGTGTTGGAAATGTATACAGTTTTGTTTTATGAAGCCTACTTTACTGTGTGAATAATTCTTTATAAATATAGCTAGTGATTTCAGAGATGACTCATTAATGGTTTAAAAGCAGTGTAGTAAAAATGAAACTTGGTTGTATGTGAGAGCTATTTTTGTGGGTGTGGTGTTTTTGGCTTTTTTTAATTTATTTTGGGAGATGCTTTCAGTGGAATCCTTCTAACTGTTCTCTGTGGTATAACCGTGGTTGCCTACCTCACTGGTTTCCTCTTTGCCTTTTTTACACAATAGCAACAAACTGGGAAATGTTGATGTCAGGAAAGTAAAAGTATGGGTAAATGTACAGTTTAAAGGAGGGACTAGAATGAAGCTAGTCTTGAAGTCTGGGTAATTTTGGTTATTTGTTGCAATACTGGATCAGATCCTATTACTGTATTGAAGTCATGATCAAAAGCCAGTATAATTCTAACTTACTGTGTGTCATCTCAGTGAGTGAGGTTGTTGGCTTGCCTGACTTAAAAGGAAAACATTGTGTTAGGTTTCAGTGATCCTTGCTGGCCAATTCTGTTATAAGCAGGAAAATTCTTCTTGAACATTGGTAGTAGTCTTAAGATGAAAATGTTCAGCTGTTGTTAGGCTTGAGAAGAGTTAAAGCTCTGCATCTGATATTCTATTTGCTGTAATACCAGTTCTTCAGAATTGAGGCTTCTTTTTATGACTAATTATATAAATCACTGTTTTATTTGGCACTTGGAGAGTATTGGACTTAAAAGCAGCATGCATGTCTTTTAAAATTTGCATTAGTATAAGAACTAAGTTACTCTGGGAAAAAAAATTACTGTATTTCAGAATAGTGTCACTACCTGTCCATCCTACAAAAGCTTGTCTATGCATGGAGCTGCAGAAAAAACAATAGAGGCTGGGTTCTACATCCAAGCATTATGTCTCTTGGGAATGTTGTTGCCTTTACATATTCCAATTAGCAAAACTTAATGCTAAAGATAGGCATTTAGACTGGGCTTAAAGTAACGGGTACTCCAAATTCAGTGACTCGTGGGAGGTTCTAAACCAGTCTGCTTTTCTCAGCTTTGCCTCTTCATGTATGTATAATCAGGTCTTGAAATCCATCATGCTTTTCCATTATCTAAAAAATGTGAACAGTTTTGGGTGAAACTTTTGTCAGGCTCTCTGGGTAGTGTTGTTTGGGTTCTTTGGTGGGTTTATTGCTTGGGGTTTTTTGTTGTTTTGTTCTTTTTTTCAGATGAGCAAACCCAAAACCAACCCACATTTTCAGAATATATCCAGTGAAGATTTAGAGTATTAACTGAAGTTGTAAAATAAAGCACTTGCCTTGTGTAACATTGTAACATTTTACTGCTGTTAGATTAGAAATCATGCCTCAGTCTTTCTAAGCAAGCTATTGACTTGTTGGACACTAGGTCTGTTTGACAGACAGTTTTCAGATGACACTGAAAAGTATTTTGTGTTCCATTTAAACCAGTATTTGCCTTTTTTTTTTTTTTTTGGTTTCCTAGGCAGAGTAGTCCAAAATGAAATAATTTAAAAATCAAGTTCTCAATAGTTGATGCTAAGTGGAAAAACAAAAAGCATGGGCATAACCTTGGTGCTTTCACCTCTATGCAGCTAGATAACCTCCTCTCCCCAGTTTTAATTTTCCTGCTGCATTTTGCCTTTGCTTCTGCCTCTCTTTGCCAGATCTCACCTGCTCTCCCTGGTCCCCTTTCTAGCAGACTGCAGCACTGACCAGCTTGGCTTCCACATGCGAACTTCCCCTCTGGAGGGAGATCCCAGTGAGGTGGAGTTGGAGAGCCAGTTGTGCCATCAGGCTTTGCTGATGGCAGGGGGTGGCTGTGAGTTTGGAGCTAAGGTTTGAAGGTGGCCTGTGGTGAGATGAGTTGAGCTTTGCATGATTGGGAGGGGTGGGGGAGAATGGCTAAGGTAACCACATGCAATACCTGAGATCAAGGTTTTTAGGTCAGCATGCAGTAATGCAATTAGGGCTTGGAGGGCAGATTACCCATGCACCTTGCCTCTAGGTTGTGGATTGTAGCTGGGTGGTTTTTCAGCAGTAGGACACCCAAAGGCTTAAAGAGTTGGACTCTCCCATGTGCAGCCATGTTGGTGCTCATAAAGCAGCTGTGCTGGACTAGTCAGTTAAAATGTTATCTTTGCTTTGTACAGGTCACTTGAGTAAGGGCTCAAGTAATTTAGGTATCTTGGGGGAGAAGCTGGAGTATGGGGATTAAGTCTATAACCCACTTTCTTTAAATTTAGTAGTAAATCCCATTGTTCTGAGTGCCCAGCCCCCTGGGACAGGGAGCAGGATGAAGCCTCCACAATTTGAGGGGAAAACGGTCAGTGACATACTGCATCACTTATACACACACAAGCCAAGGGTACAGAAGGAGCTGGTGGAGGTACTCACCAGTCCCCTTTCCATCATTCCTCAGCAGCCCTGGTTATCTGGGGAAGTCCCACTTGGCTGGACGTTAGCTAATATGACAGCCATCTACAAGAAGGGCCAGAAGGAGGATCCGGGGAACCACAGACCTATTGGACTGACCTTGCTGCAACAGAAGGTTATGGCATTCAAGATGATCTATACCATCATACAGCACATACAGGACAACCAGGTGATGAGGCCTAGTCAGCATAGGTTCATGAAAGGTAGGTTCTGTTTGACAAACTTGATCTCCTCCTACGAAAAGCTGATGCACTCAGTGGATGGAGAACTTAGTAAACCCTTGGATGCTGTCTCCTACAGCAGTCTCCTGGAGGAACTGGTTGCTCATAGCTTGGATATGTTTTGTTGCATAAAACACTGGCTGGATGGCTGGGCCCAAAGAGTGGTGGTGGATGGAGTTAAATCCACTTGGTGGCCAGTGACAGGTGGTGGTTCCCAGGGCTCAGTGCTGGGGCCAATGATCTGGATGAGGGGATCGAGGGTGCCTTAAGTTTGCAGATGACACCAAGTTTGGCAGAAGCTGTTGATCTGCTTGAAGGTAGGCAGTTTCTACAGGGCAATTGTGTGAGATTTACCAGAGATAAGTGATGGATCCTGCACCTGGGTCATAACAACCACATGCATTGCTACAGGCTTGGGGGAGAGTGGCTGGAAAGCTGCCCAGCGGAAAAAGACCTGGAGGTGTTGGATTAATAGCTGGTTAAATATGAGCCAGCAGTGTGCCCAGGTGGCCAAGAAGGCCAAGAGCATCCTGGTCTCTATCAGGAATAATGTGGCCAGCAGGAGTAGAGAAGCAATTGTGCCTTTGTACTCAGCACTGCTGAGGCCACACCCTGAAAACTGTTGTTCAGGTTTGGGCCTCTTGGATGTTGAGGTGTTGGAAAGTATTTAAAGGAGGCCAATGAAGCTGGTGAGTGGGCTAGAGCATGAGTCTTACAAGGAGGGACAGAGGGAACTGAACCTGTTTAGCATAGAGGAAAGGAGACTGAGACCTTGAAATGGAGATAAGCTCCCAATTAATAAGCAATGGGACAAGAGGAAGCAGCCTGAAGTTGTGCCAGAGAAGGCTTAAGTTGGATACTACAAAAAATTTCTTCACTTCCACAGCAGTGGAACAGGCTGCCCAGGCAAGTGGTGGAGTCACCATCCCTAGAAGTATTTAGAAGATACATTAATCTGATATTGAGGAACATGCTCTGGTGGTGACTTGGCAGTGCTTGGTCAACTTGCTGCTCCTAAAGGTCTCTTCCAATTAAAACGATTCTACAGTTTTAAGAGGCACAGAAATATCTTGAAACTGGGAACATTTTTTTTGGTTGGTGTTCTGTTTTCTTTCCTTTAGCAGCATGTTTTGTGGAACATGGTCTCTATGAGTGAGTGTTACAGCTGAGGTGTTGGTAGGCAAATGTCTGTTTCTCTGGAAAATTAATGGGATTTGTTTCTCAGCAGCTTATTTTCCAACGCAGCCAAAAAGCAGATGCAAATATCTCCCTACACATTCTCCCCATCCTTCCCAGTTCTTATTTACTTGCTTTGGCAACAGCAATTTTACAGACTGCTTCCTTTGCTCCTCTCTTGACTGTCCTAAGAACAGTACAGTGTGCAGGTAAGTCATAGCAAAAAAGGCCATGTGAAGTTAAAGCAATGCTGTCATTCTATTAACCTTTTAGAATCATGCCCATCTGTGTCTTGTGCTGTCCACTCCTGCCTCCCAACCTGCTTGCTGGTTGATGTTGTTTTCTTTCCGAATCTTCCTATGTTAACATAAGAATGTGGTTGTCACAGGCACCTGCTGTTGGAATATCTATAGTCTGGGGACCATGCCAGTCAGCACACAACACTTCAATGATTCATGATCTACTAGAGTTCAAACATCATAAGATATTCTGGAAAGCCCTGTGTAAAATTTCATTAAACAAAACTTCAAGTAACATCTCAAACTAGTGAAAACAGATGATTAAGTCAGTGTAGAGTTTCCACACAAGTAGAAAATAAGTGAACTGGACAGTTAGGTTGGGGTTTTGTGTATGTGGGTTTGGGGGTGTGTGTTTTGTGTGGTGTGTGTTGTTCTAATTTGTTTTAGTTTTTCTTTAAAATTGTGTTTCTGACCCCAGTCCTGGAGAACACAGCAGTTAACCTTGATAGCTGCTGACTTTGTGGTCTGAATGAACAGACTATACCATGGGCTATTAATTAGTTCCTGCTTTAGTATTTTTGTTCCTTGCCAATGTGATGAGGATGCTGCAAACCATATATGTACTGAACTGTGAGGTTTCTCAGTGGAATAGGTACTGACATGAACCAACTTTTGGGTACAGAAACTCTTTAACACCCTTAAGGTAGAATGCTGCTTTTGTACTTTGTGCTTCTGTTTTGCTAAAATCTTATTTTGCATTTATTGCAAAATAAGATATTTTGTGTTTATTGCCACATTTGAGGTGGCTTAGTGCTTCATAGTTTTGTTCATTTATATATCACATATAATTTTGCTAGCTTTCAAATCTGACCAGTGAGCATTTGGCTGTCTGACCAAAGCATTTGCTTAACTGTTTGTAGGTAGCCCAAACACAGCTCTTTGGGCACAACGGAGGAAGAATGAATTTATATTCAGTTTTCCATACCCTCATAGTAGCCTTCTTCATTCTTTAATTCTTGTTGTCTTCCTCACTGCATAGCTTATTAGCCAAGTGTAAGGATACTCAGTGAGTTTGCCAGAGCTGAACAGTAAAGAATTTGCTTGAGACTATTCAAATGATATTTCAAGGAAGGACACTTGCTAGTGAAAAATGCAGCAAACTTGCCTCGGAGAGTGATTAGAGATGGTTGCAGACATACAGGTGTTAGTTGAAAGTAGAAGGTGAAGCATTACATCCATTGGTAAAGCCTTTGTTATTTGATAACTGTTTCTATTAACAAAAGCTACCAGATAATGCACAAACTTTACAGTATTATGCACTGTGATGTTGTCTGGAAATGGTGGCCAAGACGATAACATTTCTTGCTTTCTTTAGATGACTCCGTACAGACTTTCATTCACAGATGAAAGATTTTTCAGGGTGTTTGAACAGCTGAGGCTGGAGGTACCAGTAAGTTTGAAAAATAGCCATACATGGAACCTAAAATAGGAGTGGAGAATGCAAGGGTTTTTTACAGTGGTTCACTTTTTTCTTGTTCTTTATGGGGACACTTTATTGCTTACATGAAATATTTATTTTTCACTTAATTCTTTAACTTAGTCCATTTGCTTTCAGTTTGCATTGCCCCAGCCCTCTTAGGCTGCTTCAGGATTTTGAGTGCTATGCAGCCATTTCCTCCTGATACCATCAGAGGCAGGAGTTCTGGGGCTGCCCCAGTGAGTTACCGAGTAAAACCGAAACAGTCCCAGGAGATTTAGGCTCATCTTTTTGTAAATAAGTGTGTGCTTGTCTACCTTCTTTTTCCTGCAAACTGCTGAGGCAGTGAAAGTGCTTTCTAGGCATGTGCCTTTGAAAAACAATGCTAAAAGTAGGGCAGTTTGCTGTCCTTACAAACTCACCATGGTCCTAGTTGTCTTAAAAGATGTTCTTCTGTTTAAGCTGTCAATCGAAGGAGCACAGATTTTTTTGTTTTCCTTTTTTGTTCATGTCAAAGTGAGTAAATATTCTAGAGTGCTCAGATGTTCTGCTTTGGGTTTTGATTTCTAATTCAGACTCCAATATGTAGAACACCCAAATTTATTTCTTCCATGTGTGAACAGAGTTAGGTGACATACCTGTTCATAACGCTCGCAGTGACTTCTTATCACCTCACTGGGTTAGGGCAGAGGTGGCTTTCAGGCTTTTCAAGTCGTCTATGTTCTTTCTTTATGATGTTGATGCTTTTCTGAGCATTAAGCACTGTTATTCTGCTGGAGAAGTCACACTGCTGTCTTTCGTGTTGGTTAGTGTCACTGTTACTAAAACTACTCCAGATGCAGTCAAGATCTTATTAAAAGACTAATCAGTCACATTAGCCAAAGCTTGTCTATTTTTGTGACTATGCTGTTGTCCCCTTTCTTCCAAAAGAGTGGAACTAGTTAAGCCCATGAAAGCATTTTGTGCTGTCTTTTTTTAACTGATGTGCATCACATGAAGGCTTATATACCTCCCTCAGGTTCCTCAAAATGTCTTCTTTAGACCCATATGGCTTGTTGTGCTAGCAAACGGTTTCCCTGGGGTTGTGCAGGAAACAATTCCTCAAAGCACAGCCCAAGACTGATTTAAGCACAAAGCCTATGTCGGAGCCTGAGCCAGAAAGGCAGCTTACTGTGCTGAGAGTGGGAAGGGGGATGTTTAGAGCTGGGTATGGGACCTGGAGGAAGGGGAGGGGAAGAGAGACTTATTTTAACTAACTCTATGCTTCCTTCCTTCCTTGCTTCCTTTGCCCCCTGCTTTCCCTTTATGGTAAGAACATACAAGAATCTATGCAGCTTTTAAAGAAGTTCCCTTTGCTTTTGGGTAGCAATGATTGTTTTTGCATCAAATCATCCCCAGGGTGCCTGTGACGGGGTGTGGCAGTGGTGTCTGGCTCACACTTGGGCAGGGGTCTCAGCCTGCTGCAGACAAGGGTGGCTGCTGTATGAAGGAGCTGAGTGAGGGCCATACATTCACACAGCAGCCCAAGGAAAGTGGAGATGAGGCAGTCTGGTGGTCATGAAAAATTCAAGGCAATGGACATGTGGTGTGTGTGTATGAGGCAGGGCAGGCTGAGCAACACAGCATCCATGGGCCAGGGCCAGGCTGTGTAAGTGCAGGGAGATGAGAGCAAGCGCTGGTTTTGGCAAGGCTTCCTTTTACTAGGTTTGCTGCACTGGTTGCTGAAGTAGCTGTGGGAATCACATGGTCTACTGCACCACATGGCTGTTCAACCTCCCATTCCCTTGGTGTGGCTGTAGCCCATCTACTGCTCAGCAGATCCACTGCTGAGGTGGAGAACTTCTCCATGCTCCCTCACTTGCCACTCCCTCACAGGTGCCTGCGGACAAACTTGAGACTTCTCACGTATTTCTTCTGTAGTTGATATGACTGTAAGTCTTTTAGTAGTTTCATGGTTGTCATGTTTTGTGGGCTTTGGGAGGGCTCTCGCTCCTTGGCTGTAGATGCCCCCAAAGCCTTTTGTATGTTTCTTCAAGTGATGGCACATGGTGAGCAACCAGTGCTGTTGGGGAAAGACCAGATAGGGCTTAACTGGTGAGAGTGAAGAGCTGTTGTAGGGTCAATGCTGGGAAACAACATTTGCAGAGAGTCTTTTCTGCAGGTACATTTTTGCCTATTCTAAACCGGTTGCCTTTGCAAACAAAATAGCTCTCAATACCTGCACTGTATCCTGCCTTTTACCAACAGTTAGTATTGCACAGAATTCTTTGACACCTACATTCATCAAACTCTTGAGTGAATTTCACTTCAAAATAATCCAAGTTCCTCGAGTAAATGAGTATTTAGTCTCTGTACTTCATCATATTCTATTGCTTTAGACATCAGCTGAGGAGTTTGCAAGCCGCACTTAGTTTCCTTCCCAGCTTGAGCCACTATGAAGTACAAGTTTCACAGCACTAAAAGACAGAAACCAGCCTGTAAAGCAGTCCAAATTAGCAGTTCATTTCTAAATCATGAATAATTCTGAAAATCCTGTTGTGTGAGAGAAAGGTCCCTGTTATGGCATTTTTCATACAGAAACAGCGTATGGCTGGGACAGAGAAAAGAGGAAGAACAACATGACTTGTGGTGCATAAAAAATATTTTGCTGCACTCTTTTCACACCTCATAAGACTTTAAAAGAAACAACACCATTAACAACAAACAAACAAAAAAAAAAAAACCAAACAAACTCAAACCCACAACTAAACAAAACCCCATGAAAACAAAACAAAACTCCCCCAAAAAACCAAACACAAACTCCAAACCCACAACCCACCAACTGAAAAGAAAATCACAAAACCAACAAACACCAACTACCGGTAGACAAGGGCTTCATCTGTTGGAAGCCAACAGGTTGACACCCCTGCTGAATTGGCTGCACAGACACTTTTTAACAGGGCTCACTCAGATGTGGGGCCAGCTGCTCCCTCCAGCCATTTGCCCCATGGTCACTGTCTGCCATATCTTCTGTCTTCAGCCACCACAGGCTTCAGTGGAGCTGTGTAGGGAAAGAATATGAGCAAGAAGTGTGCCCAGGTGCCCAAGAAAGCAAATGGTGTCCTGGCTTGGATTTAGAAATGCTGTGCCCAGCAGGGCTAGGGAGGTGATTGTCCCCTTGTACTCAGCTCTGGTGAAGCCGCATCTTGAGTACTGTGTTCAGTTTTGGGCACCTCAATACAAGAGAGATGTGGAGGTGCTGGAGTGAGTGCAGAGGAGGGCAGTGAAACTGGGAAAGGGACTGGAGAATAAATCTTATGAAGAGCAACGGAAGGAGCTGGGGCTGTTTAGTTTGGAAAAAGGAGAGGAGGCTGAGGGGAGACCTCATTGCTCTCTACAGCTACCTGAAATGATGTTGTGGAGAGGCTGGTGCTGGTCTCCTCTCACAGGTAATTAATGATAGAAAAAGAGGGAATGGCCTCAAGCTGCAATGGGGTAGGTATAGATTGGACATGAGGACAAATTTTTTCTGGAAAAGAGTGGTCAGGCATTGGAATGTGCTGCCCAGCGAGGTGGTTGAGTTGCCAACCCTGGATGTGTTTTAAAGGTTGTTCAGATGTGGTGAACATTGTACAGTAGGGTCCACAGTTGGACTTGGTGATCACGAGGGTCTTTCCCAACCTGAATGTTTCTGTGATTCTGTGAGAGATTGGACTGCTGCCAGTGGAGCTGCAGTCAAGCATCTGGCCCCCACTTCCCTCCTCTCTCCTGGGTACAATGCAGTCTCTCCCTTCTTGCTGCTCATGTGCCTGCTGGCTGAGCTGCTCTGAGAGCCATGGACAAAACGAAGCTCTGCCACCACTACCAGACCACCTCAGCACAGGCAAACATTGCAGGGCAGGAGCTTGTTTTCATGACACTTCACACAGCTGTGCAAGGCTCAACTGCTGTATCTTGTCTCCAGCTTTTGTGGTCTTTGTAGCTTTTTTTGGGGAAGTTATTGTTGTAAACAGGCTTGTGCTTCAGCTGTATGGTTTTGTGCTGGTGTTTCTAATGAGGGCAGAGCACTCCACACTACTACAGTAGTGTGCATTGCAGTCATTATACAGATGGCCCTGACTTCATGTGGTCTGCTTCATACCAGATTTTCAACTGCGTGTTGGTTACTACTTGAGCTGCGTGCGAGTGGTGTTCACGTAGTTGCCTGCATGTCTAAAGGTGTGACACAGAGATTGTTCTTCTTGGTTGAGCCTTGTAGAGAGCAGTTTCCTTTATCCAGCAGCTGACATTTGAAAAAAAAAAAAAAAAAAAAAAGAATCCTGATATACTTCTTTTGAGGCCTTTGGTTTGCTAAAGGAAAAAAAAAAAGGAAGATTGGACCCACTTTTGAGGAATATTTGGAATATTTGTTGTTTCTGCAGAGAAGGGCAGGGGTGCTGAGTTCTTCTGCTGACTTGTTCTGGAGTAAGGAATTTAACTTTTGACATCCAAGCTGGAAAACTATGCATTTATTTTATTCTATTTTTTTTTATCTGACATTTTGGTGGTTTGTAACCACTGTTACAGCACAACTTAAACTTCTGTGTGGGGTAGTTTAGAAGTCCATGCAATAGAGCATTTATTCAGTTTTTATTATTATTATTGGCCAGTATGAAGCTGTGATTGTATTTAAGATGAAAAAAACATAATATTTCATCTTCTCCACACATAATTTACCAGCTGGAATTTTATAATTATGGTTCTAGTTAGGTTTGCAGTTTGGTAACTCCAGAACTTGAACCATTTGTCTTTTCTCTAATGGTTAGAAGATGAGTGTCTAATTGAATGGTTTATGGTGACCAATGCCTGCTCTTTCCTTGTGGCGTAATAAACGAAGGGCAGATACACAGATAGCTTTCTGCCTGGTATCCTCATGACACTTCTTGTGGGGTGGTGGACTGGTGATGTGTACTTAGATACTGCAGTTTAAGCTTTTCTTCCCTCCCCCCGAACTTTCTAAGCAAATTTAGTAACTTATATTTTTTTCAAAGCTGATTAGTTTAAGAATAGGGATTTTTGTAGTCCATGATAGGATCACTCAGTGCATCTCTGTCACGAACATAGGTTATGTTCTGCTGAATTCATGGCAATTCCACAAGTAGTAAGGTGTTCTCATGTTGTCAGTTGCTCTTCTGCAGTGCTGAGTGGTAAGTTTTTTTGTTGTAATTTTTTTTTATGGTCAGTTCCCATTGCTATCTTAGTAGCCTTAAAAAAAGGGGGGCAAAATGTAATTTAAATGCTCAAAATTAAGCTGACTTCCAAACACTAATCCAAGCCTTCACTATCCTTTCCTGTTCTACAGCTGTGATAAGCTCCATGTAACCACATCTGGAGTTTTGTTGGCCCTTTTTCATCAAATCACTATGTGCCCACTTGATTTTTCTTCTGTAATTCTTCTTATCTCCTTTTAGAACACCACAAAATAGATTTCAGAAAAGGGGAAGAAAATGCCTAACTTCTTAAAACATTGTTTTTTTTCCCTTACATATTTTGTATTTTCACTGCAAGTGTGTTTACACAGCTGTCTATGTTCACATACATGTCTGCCCCCCAAGTATGTGAACTGTGTAATAGATGGATGATAATGTTTTATGCCTGTGCACTCACACAGATTCATATTAACAAATCATGTTTTACATCCCAGTTTCTGTCTTGTAATGCTGTATAACTTGCACTTCATTGTTGGCTTAAACTGGGAATGAAACTAAGGATCTTGTGAACACCTTTAGTACTGTTTCTAAAGCAATAGAGAATGACGAAGTGCAGACTCTAAACATTGACTTCCTAAAGTATCTTGCATGATTTTATAGTGAAATTTACTCAGGGATTTGATGTGTATAAGTTTGTTCTACACCATTCACTGATGTGGAGACGAGTTTTGGCAGATATTTTCCCAGTGCAGAGTGGAGTGGCTGTAGATATTTCCCATCACACTACCACTTGTCTCAGTTAGTTCTGTTACATCAGTCTCTTTAGCCTGATGATTCTATGGAGTCCTCCATTTTGCTCTGTGTTCTTTGTAAGAAGTATGTGGACTGCTTTAAGGACATATCCAGCAGGGGAAATAAATCTCGGCTAAAACATGACCTCCAGGGAAGACCTGAGGTCATTAAGTCTTTGCATTGTTTTGTGTGAAGATGGAAGTTTCCAAGTGCAAAAAATGTTTTAGTATCTGTTGTAGACAAATGAAAAAGTGAAATTCTTCAAGTATAAAATCTGCAATGGTATGGGAAGAATATCTCTAGTGATGAGTGTCTTCAAGTCAGCTGTACTTAATCTTCCGTGGTACAGATTCAGACACTGGCTTGAAATTACTAAGGTGTAGCTGATTGGACCTTATGCTCCATAAAATTACTTGTTTAGGCCTTGAATAGCTCTGGTGGTGGTGACCTATGTGGGTGGCTGTTTTTAAAATCTGTTAGGGACATAAGTTAAACCCAGCTTCAGTCAAGGATCTATTTAATTCGTGAGATGAGTCTTGGTTCTGAAACCAGGCAGCTGTGGCTGTCATGGAACATGATCTTCCAGTTGCTGTCTTACTGTTGTATGAACACTTATGGTTGGACTGAGTGGACTTTGGCAGACACAGAAGGTAGTTAAAAGCTCTTGAACTTTAAGTCAGTGCTCTTTGTATGCAACTTCCAATGTGTTTGTATTGATATTGTCCTCTTTGAAGTAGTGGGGAAATGGGGAAAGACTGCAGGTGCGGGGATAAGGGTACACATGTGCAGGGTGTGTACATGTACAAAGTACAGGGGTCAGGTCTCTCAGTACAGGGTTTCTGTGTCTCATGGTAAGATGCACATGAAGCCTGACGCTCATGGGGCTACTGTACATCTGTTTCTAAATTAGTCATTCTTGGTGTTTCTACTGTGGTGTAAAACTTCTCAGTAGACCTACTCTCAACTGCTGATGTGAGTTCTAGTCATGCTGCTTCTCCTTTGGCTAACTTGACCTGTAGTTATCAAATAGTTTAAACCTGCAATGAGATCCTGAATTCACAGAACCATAGCACTGCTGAGGTTGGAAGAGACCTTTGAGATCATCAGGTCCAGCTTCTCACCTGGAAGCTTGCAATCCTATCACTACTGCTAAGCTGCTACCACTAAACAGTGTCCCACAGTACCACATCTACATGCCTTTTAAATATCTCCAGGAATGGTGATGCCACATTCCCCCCACCCCAGACAGCCTTTTCCAATGCTTGATAGCCCTTCCTGTGAAGAGATTTTTGTCCTACCAGTCTGAGATGTCACTTTTTAAAGGAGCCAATCACAAGTGACGTGAACATTATTCATCTTATGGTAATGCTACAGAATTCTTTAAGATGTGTGCTGTGCACACATCCCACAACCTATATTTTTATGCCTGAAGCAGCTTCTCATATCAGCTTGTTCTTCTATGCTCTGTGTGCTGCTATCCTGCAAGTGGGATGGCTATGAATGAATATGTATAGTATGTTGTGTGTATGCATGCACATGTTCACAGAAATAGGTAAAAGGCATTTAAACTTTTTTTTGTTCAGAAGTAGCAATCAGCTGAATGTATTAAAACACAAGAAGCTGTAATCCACATCTGTAGCAGTGCTAGAGAAGACCTATGTAGGGGTGTAGAGAGAAAGGGGCGACTGGGCTGCATTTCTGAGCAAGTCTTTTTAAATCACCCCGAGCACGGGTTTGCTAAGATTTTTCTGTCAGCTGCAGAAATCAACTTCAGTGTTTTGCTAAGAGGCTTCTAGAAGAATGTTCTAACATTGTTAATATACCAACTATATTTGTACTTGTGAGGCTCTTCCATTTTTGTTCTCACACAGTACAACTGGAGGTGAGCAAACTACTATCTTCGTATTCTTCTGATTAAAGCCTGTGATGAAAACCCAGCTGAAGGCATTGTTACCTACACCTTAACGTGAAGCAGATGAGACAGTGTAATGCTTATTTGTTGTCTTTTTTTTTCAAATTGAGGACTGATTTATTCATGTAACATGTAGTGACAGATCTAGTCAAAGCGAAGATAAATCAAACTTCCTTTCTCCAGATGTGAGCAGAGATCTCTTGAGTTATTGTTTCCCGATTTCTTGTTTGAAGGTATAAAAATACCAGAAGCACTGAAGCTTTTAGCAGTAGTTTTAGTGCAGCCAAAACAGTGAGGAACATCATCTCATGCAGTCAGTATTGTTCAGAGACTTAAGTTGTCTCAGTGACATGTGAGAGTTTATTCATTCCTTTTCTGGCTAGATATGGGGCAAAGAAGTGACTTCTTGAATTAACTTGGCTTTTTTTACTTGAAAAAGGGTGGAGCGTGAGGGGAGGGATTGATTTTTGTGACACATATCCTCCCTTCTCCACATCCTCCCAAGCTCACTGCTACCTTTGGGCTGCTTGGTATTACTTGTTGTGGATGAGTACTGAGGAAAAACCTTGTGCTTAAGGTTTAGGTAAGACTCATGGAAGGAAAACAAACAAACCATAAACAAACAGTACAGTCAGCATTGAGGTAAAATCAAAGGGATGATTGCCAGAGTGGAGCAGTTGGTCCATCAGTCACCAGAAGGCTGTTCTTTTTTCCATCTAGAAATAGGTTGCTGCTGGTTTTGTGTCCATCTCTGTGATGATCCTTTTGAAAGGGGCAAGAATAACAGGGGAAACTGAAAATAAAATATTTTTGCCTCTGAGTACACAAAAATGAACATAAAATGAGCCCTTTTAATAAGTTAACCTCAGAAGACTCCAACTGTGTATCTAAATGGCTGCCGGAAAAAGGAAGGTCCAAGCATATTTTTAAATGTTAAGCTTGTCTGTGATAATGCCTGGTGTGCACTTCAAGAGCTGCTCTGTGATAGCCACTGCTGATCCAGCTTAGGGGATGCCCTGCACTCTACCAGTGGAAGACAATACAAGGAATGTAGCTTGGTCTCCTTGTCATCATCTCTTTGCTTTTTCAGGGAGTTAACCTTGGGGCAATCTCTTTATCATATTGGAAAGCTTGAGAGCCTTTATTAAACATAAAGAGGACACACCCTTTGCATGTTGTAATGTGCAGAGGCTTTTGTTCCTGGGAATGTCTGGGCTATTTTCCCCCCTCTGCTTCTAGGAAAAACTAATATCATCATCAAAATATAAACTGTCTGCCTCTTCCTTGTGAAAGCTCACCCTCACGGATAAGGTTACTTCCCACATGCCGGTTGGGGGTAACAGCAGATAACTTGGAGCCTGCAGCTAAGATGAGCATGTTAGAGTGTCTGTTTGCAAATCAAATATCGGCCTGGCATGGCTTGCCCTGGCAGCAGAGCTGTGTGCACACTAAAATTAAAGGGGAGGCTGGAAAGAGAGATATTCCTCATGTTCTGGGCTGGTCTCATTGGTTCAGCAGCATGTGCCATTACTGTGCTGCTGGCATGGTAGGCAGCACAACTACAGTAGCACATTGTGTGCTGTTGGGTAAGAGCTCAACAATGAGGGACTGGAAAAGACCACTTTCCATAGAGAGGTTTTTAGAAGGCTGAATGCTACCAAAATCATTTTACAAAGCTGTATAATCTGAAAAGCAACTGAAGTGCCTGCCCTTGATTTGCTGCCAGACCTCATAGGGGTATTGCTTTCCACAGGCTGCTGCAGCATACTCAGCCATGTTACCCCATCCCATAATTTTTTTCCCCCCCTATGCTATAGCTGAGCTTAATATTTATGCTAGTTTGAAAGTTAAGCATTCTCTTGGGGAAGCAGAGGGAAAAGTGATTTTATTGTTGCTATGTGGAAGAATGGCCAAATGCTTGCATGTATTTTTGGGGGGCTGATACAGAGAGTTTAGACTTCAAATTCTAGCAAAGGGTGTTCAGGTTTCTAACTCAGTCTCTGGGGCTGGCAGCAGTTCTTCTAGTGTTGTCGTCCCTGCTGCCAAGGACGTTGTGGTATCCTGGAGGGGACAATATGGCAGCCTCTTAATTTGAACCTCTCAAATCAATTTACGGTTGAAGAGCTTGTAAAAATGTTGGTAAAGGTTTCCAAAGCAGTGGGACTTCTTGTAAAATAAAAAAAGCATGTGGAAATACAATGTTCTCAGCTTCTCCTACTGCCTTGTGATTAGGAGCAGCAGGTCTATAGTAAGGTGGTGTCTGTAGTGCTTCCAGAAGGTGTGCTGAAGCAAATTCCTGCTCTTCATATGCAGTGTCCATGTTTTATTTAGAGCTACTTGACAGAGTCTCACTGCTTGTTGGGAAGCTAACTTTCACAGGGGGAGAGGGTGGTTGGGGCTTTTTGGTTGGTTTGTTTGTTTTCTTGGCATTTAAAATATTTTTGTCTCCTGGGATGTGCTGCTGTGTGCATGTTGTCATTATTCATAATTTCAGACTGTCTTTACAGTAGGACACGTGCGAAGGGTCCACCTTTATTTGGTCAACTGTTGTCCAAAGAGCATCTTGCCTTATTGCACCCTGCCTTATTGGAGAGTCTTTTCTGTCATGTTTTTTCTCCTTTTGAGTATCTGGGTGATGAAATCACGCTGTCAGTGTTTCATCATCTTGTATGTGGCTGCCTTCTCCCTGGGATTGAGTGCTGATGTGTATGTGTGATGGCATGCAGTTATATGAGAGTGTATATTAGTTCATTTCTGATGCTTTTGCTTGCCTCCATCTTTCTCATTTATGTTTGTCCTACATTCTCTTATATACGGAAGATGCTCCTGTGTTGTCACTGACCTGGGATCCTGAACTTCTTATCTGCTCCTTTCTCTAACCTAGGTGTGATGCAGCTTGTCCCCAAACTCAGCAGGCAAATAACCAAGATTTCTTAGTTCCTCTTACACCACCACCTCTTTCTTCTCATGTCACTGAAGTACTCTTTCCCTCTGTGCCTAAAAATCTAGTTCCCCTTCTGTTGGGCTGAGTATTTTGCTATGAATCAGTGAAAAATCAGAATGAAGCATACATTTGTACAGGCATGTGCTGGGGATTTACACTCCCACTTCCCTTATTTTAAATAGTGCTGGCTTTTTAAATGTCAAAAAATTTAAATGTTGAGCTTTTAAGGAGAATGAGCTGTTTTGACAAGAGGAGGTAGTTTATTGTGTAGTAAATGTGATACTGGTAAATGGCATAGAGCTTCTGTGCCCTGCAGTATTATTCACCTTTACTCTTAATTTATTACTAACAGAGATGGTTTTGATTCATGTTCAGGGGAATACTGCTGTAGAGTTCAAGTACTTTCAGCAGAGAATAGCTTGAGGGAGCTACTTGCAGAGCAGCCTAAAACAGGACTGGAGCCACTTATTCAAAAACTTGCAGTGCCTGTTTCAAAGCATAAGAAAAGTTGCATAGAAATGGAGTGTCCAGACTTCTGGAAAACAACAGTTTTTGGGGGTTGTTTTGGCTTGTTGTGTTTTTAAAAAGTGTGTATCAGTCTAGTGGCTGGTGTTGCCAAACTGCACGGATGCTTGCATGAAGGTAGCTTTTGCAAAGGACTGCTCTTGTGCCTGGTTTTAGCTGCGAAAGCCTGATGTCTTGGACAGAGCTGATTATTCAGTTGAAATGAAAACTTGGTTATAAAATACAAGCATGGATTTAGGTCTGAACTTTCCTGTGGGGCCATTAGAGCCAGTAAGAGTAGAGAAGACCTCTGCTGTGTTATGTTTGATTTCTTGTTCTCTTTGCGTGTTGGACCTGAGCAAGAGCAGGCAATTTTAACTGCTCCAAGCAACAATTCTCTTGAGAACAGCAAACAACCCAGAACTGTATATCACCCACGTTAGTTGTTAATCCCTTTTTCCTCTATGAATCCCAGTGCTTGTGATGAATAAGGGTATTTCAGTTCTCAGGTCTGATTTATTTAGAGTATTAATTACCACAAAAGCAGTGTCAGGTTGTAAACTTGCATCTCTCCCTTTGTAAGGAGGGGAAACATACTAATGCTATTAATACTGAGGCAGTACAATCAACTTTGGAGATGAAGAGCTTGCTGGTGACTGAATGCATCCTGCAAGACTGAACAGAAAACTCTTCCGTGTCATTGTGGAAGACTCTGAATGCAAGTAAACTGAAGCAGAGATCACTCCCGAGTCACATTTTGCATAGATAACTCATTTAACTATGCCTGTTCTCCTTGAATTGCTGCAGTTGTCTTGCCATTCTCTTGCTCCTTCAAAATGGACACTTCAATTTGTAGTCTGCAAGATGTCAGCTAGCACTCAGCATTCACACTCTTGATTTGTTTTGTTTGGGTGTATATAGGTCAAATGGTATTAGCATAATGCATCTCTTGCAACCTTAGTTTCTAATTTAGATGATCACATTCAGAAATTTGTGGTTTTTTGTGAACCTTACCTTTCAGATCAGTGCATGAGTTGGCCAAAAGGCTGAGAGACTTGAGAAGCTCATTGATCTCGATGGGTGTATGTTTCAGTTTCATGGTTATCTCTAACTTTTAGGGGGGTGTTGGTTTGTTTTGGAGTGATTTAAGTATGTGTGCTTTTATGACTATCTGAATGATTAAACAGCTGCTGGTTACTGTGTTTTACCAGAGAAATTTTCTGCACTCAGAAATCTTGCCACAGGATGTTAGGGGTTGGAAGGGACCTCTGAAGATCAAGTCCAGCCCCCCTGCCAGAGCAGGACCATAGAAGCTAGCACAGCTAGCATCCAGATGGGTCTTGAAAGTCTCCAGAGAAGGTGACTCCACCACCTCTGGGCAGCCTGTTCCAGTGCTCTGTGACCCTCACAGTGAAGAAGTTCCTCTTCGTGTTGAGGTGGAATCTTCTGATTCCCCTTTGCCCCAAGGTCCCTATGTCTGCAGCTTGAAGGTTTTGCCAGCACTAAATTGCTGTTGGTTTCAAAGCTCTTATTTCTGTGTTAGCACTGTAGAGGTCTTTACTGTAGATTTTAAAAAATTCTGAATCTGGAGTTCCAAGTAATTAAAATACTTGAGGGTGATGTTCTTGCTCCATTGAGATGTTTCCTTCTTCAAGTTTGCAATTCTTATTTTTGCCTGACCCCAGACTTGAATGTTCTGATTCCTGCTCCAACCTCCTCTGCTTTCAGTGCCCACCTCTTGCAGCAGGGAGTTGATAAAGGCTGTCACTCTTTCCTCTCCCTGAATGCAGCCTTGCAAACAGGAGAGGTGGGTTAAGAAAAACTTACCTTCTCCCACTCTTGGGAGGACTTCAGCAGCAGTTTCAGGTGCAACTGTTACAACTACTCAAGTGACTGAGCTGCCCCCTCTGTTAAGAGACTGAGACTGACAATTTCCATTCAAGTACAGGAATTTTACTATGCTGGCAAAAGAGCCAGGGAGGTGAGTGAGGTAGGTGACATGCCTTGACTACTTGAGAGAGTTTTGTGCAAGAGTAGCCAGTAACCCTTCTGTAAGTCTCTGCAAATGCAGGTTAACAATTCCTTCCCTTTAGCAGTCTCTTATTTCAGAGGCTCATGGTTTAGAGGCTAAGCCTTTCACATCTGGTCCACAGCAGTGCTGTCCCCTAGTAAGACTGCTGGGAAGCTTAAGGCATGACATCCACAGACAGAACCACAGAATCAGCCGGGCTGCAAGAGATCTCCAAGATCATCAAGTCCAACTGATCACCCAACTGCATCTAATCAATTAGACCATGGCATTAAGTGCCCCACGCAGTTTCTCCTTAAACACCTTCAGGGACGCTGACCCCACCACCTCCCTTGGCAGCCCATTCCAATGGACAATCACTCTTTAAAAAGGGGATTCTTGTAAATATAACTCATGTAAAATGCTTCAACCTTTTTATAGTTTTTCCTAGTTATCAAGAGATGTAAAGATATTCATGAAGTGGTTGTTAAGGACTTATCTTTTTTCCTGAAAGCTTGTCATCTTGAGTCTTGAGCACAATAGAGGGAACATCTCAGATGTGATCTCCATCTGAGTTCTAATATACTTGATTTTTATCTGCACTAATCTGTGAACTAAATTCTTTACACAGGATTTTTTCACTATGATTCCATCTATCATTTTAGATAGTTACAGGAAGTTCCTAGAGGAAATGCTTAGTGTTAAAATCTGAGACAATCTTTCCAGGAAAGTTTTGCCTGGTGTCGAGCACTGACTTGGCTCTGTTTCTATTATGTTGCAGCATACCTGTACCAGAAGGAATATTTATCTTAAGTGTAGCCTCTTCATGAGATTATCCCTGTGCTCTTGTTGAGAGATTTCCTGGAACCTGTAATTATTGATCAGTTCCAAAAGAGGATTCAAATATTGATTTTCAGTTTGACAGATCTCTGTTGCAGTTGCAGGTTTCCAACTCTAGCTTTTTTTTTCCTATTTTTTTCTTCCTGGTAAATGAACTATTATTATGCTGAAACTAAAAATATCAGGTTAGCACCAGCCTTGTAGTAATGAAGTGACAAGTAGACTTTTTAATAGGTATAGAAAATAGCTTTCAAAAGTGCCTTTTTCACACACGTGCACACAGAAAAGAGTAAAATGTATAGGAGGAATACAATTTACCTTGGTAAATCTTCCAATTAAAACCCCACATTTTCCATAATGATATGGAGTTAAGGAAATTGAAGACTGAAAGGTTGAGGGTGGGGGAAGCAAAAATGTAGCTGTTTCCTTTTTGGTTTGCATGGCATTGAACAGGACATTGTAGCTTGCACTGTGGGGCTGAGCAGCAGTCTTTGTGACAGAGACCATTGCTGGATGCCTCTGCGGGAAGGTGTCGAAACTGTCAATAAAGAACCAATTGTATTTTTAATGTAGCGCTGTGAATAAAGCAGAGAAATCATCCTTTATCCCACTGCATTTTCTAAACATTCTTTTAAAATTTGCTGGCTCCTTTGCTTTTGTGTAGTCTATCATTTAATCAAAGCTGGGCGATGGATGCTCACTGGATAGTAATGCTTTTATAGCTTGCTTTTTTTTTTTTTTGGTGTTTTTCTCCCCCCTTCCCTTTGGCAAACTGCAAATGAGACTGTGGAAGTAGTGGAGAGTGTTTCCACTTAAACTGGCCGCCTCGATGCGAGAGGAGGCAGATGAACACGAGCTAGTGTTTCTGTTGCTTCCCACTACGTTTCACAACACCCATCTGCCAGCCCAGCATGTGATCCTTCTCTCATGCCGAGCCGCAGAAATGTCCTGGTAGCCCGTCTGCCTGGGGAGGAGGAGGAGGAGGGGGCCCCAGCAGTGCTCACAAGGAGATCCTGGGAACAGGGATTAGCTGTGTTCAACAGCAGTTGCTGCCTCTAAGGGCCAATTTGCATGACAGGGCGTTTTAATTTTCTGGAAATCAGGGCCGGTACCGAATCAGGAGTCCTAACCTGGTTCACAAACTCTGACATTATCTGAAACAGCTCTTGAAGCCACATCTTGAGTGTGAAGAGAGGGGAGACTAATGATGTATTTTGGTACATATTGTGGGGTGCTTAATTGCATTCAGATAATGTTGCATAAATACTTATTTCTCTGTGTTTTCAAACTTGTTTTCATTTAATTTAGATGAAGGGTGAGTAGGAGCTGCCAATTTGGCCATCTCTACATGATTCGTTATTTCATAATACCTGTATCATATTCCCTCTCACTCCTTTCCAAACTGAATTATCCTGCTCCCTTTAATCTCTTTGTGAAGGAGGCCACCCATGCATTTAATAAGGGTTTTTTTTTCCTTTCTCTAAACATCTCAAGAACTTCCCTCCCCCCCAACCTCAGAAACCATTTAATGTCATTTGTCAGCCTCGATCCTATGATCTTTTCTTTTTTGCATCCCATACCTCCGTAGTGTAATGCACACTAATCTCTTCTTCCCTGTCACACATGCAGGAGGCTATTTCCACCGTAGAGTGCAATGTGGGAACACAAAAGCACTGAAGGACTTGGACTCCTTCATTCAGTACCTGGACTAGCTTTTCAATTTTTTTCAATTTCTTCTGTTTTCAGAGTTTAATTGATGTTCTCTCAGTGAATGTTTGGGTCATATGTCTTTTTTTATTTAAAGAAGGAGGAAGTTCTGATGATGGTCTTCATCTGTACCACGTTGCTTATACTTGTTGCAGTCCTCTTAATTTTTTTCTTCAGAATCTCACCTTGTACCTGTATGTTATGCTAATTATACTTTAGGTGATTCTTGACTTTAAGAATCTTGATTTAAGGCAGATTCTTTCAGATGTTGTTGAACATGATATGATTTTTTAAGCATTTATTCCTTTTTCTGTTACCTTTTAATGTACATAGTGGGGGTGTGTGTATGTGGCAATTGAAATGGTCCAGCAGTGTTATCTGGAAATACCTCTAAACACATATGATATGTGGAGTTGGTTACAATATCAAGTCATGGTTGCATGTCATGCTCTATGACCTATTTTCAGTTGCTTTATCTTTCGCTTAATTAAGTTGTAGTCCACATCATCTCTTACCTCCTTATTTTTAATTTGGGCATTTCAGATGTTCCATAATGGGCAAGGTGAATAGGGACCTAGTGTTTGCTCTTAGCACTGTAGGAGAGGGACACTGGCTGGAGCCACAGCATGGCTTTGATGTCAGCTAACAAGTCCAGTGTGTGCACTGAAAGGTGTCTTTGACTGTAAGGGCTGTGCCTTAGTTACTGCACACTTCAATCTGCAGCAAGTCAAGGACTTTCAGGAAGACTCCTTTGTTTAGGGAAATTGAATGCTGCCATGGCAAGTTGAATTCTGTACCTTCTAGTCTGCTGCCAGGCACAATATTCAAGAAGAAGTTGCCACCAATTGCTATCAGTGTGCCTTGTCTTCACTTTGTCTCGTGATGAGTTGCAGGTGTCTTCTGCAGACATGCTCTTCTCTTTGCCACCGAAAGTGGCTTTGAAGCTGTGCTTTAAATGTGCTGGTCTGATGAGCCCTGTGGAAAATCAAGCCCTTGGTGTCCTATTTGGTCACTCAATTAGTAGTTTCTCTTGACGATTTTGGCTTTGTTCTCTGTGGTTCAGCTTTACATTCTTAAAACCTTGGTAATGCCACCTAAACAGAATGGTATTATAGGGTAAACTTATTAATAGTTTTGAACATTTGGATATAACTGCAAGTTCCCAGGAGAAGAATTCACTCCAGGGTTTGTATGGGATGTGGTAAATAAGCTGAAGTTATTGTTTTCAGGCCCTGCCTTCTGGTGTGTGCAAACAATGACTTCAGCAGCTTCCAGACTTATTTTTCTGATTCTTCCAGACTATGGTCATGGTTTCATGAGACAGTAAGCTGGGTATTGGAGAGCCTACAAGATGAAAAACACCATCACCACATGCTGCCATGTGTTGAGCCATTTCAAAGTGGCTTTGCCTCTTCACAAGACTTTGGAGGGATAACTGTCCTGGCAGAGCATCTTCTGGTTTGGGTGCTCCATGTCCATGCTGCTCTGCCTTTACAAGGGACCAATACGCTCTGACCTTAATGGTGGAAATGTCGTAAGTTGTGATACTTGGCTTATGGCTGGTAGCAGTGGTCCAGATAGGCTGCTCAGGCTGGAGGTGTGCTGGGCAACCTGGAGACAAGTTCACCACCCATGCCTTTGTGCAGATGAGGTGATATGATCCAATTACACCTTCAACAAATGGCTGCTTCCTCAGGTATTTATCATAGGCTGCTTCATATTTAATGAACTGAATGTCAGGAGGACAGGGCCGGTCTTTTTCAGTGGTACCTAGTGAAAGGACAAGAAGTAACAGGCATAAGCCTGAACATAGAAAGTTCCTTCTAAACTTCAAAGGTGGTGGAGTACTGGAGCAGGCTGCCTGGAGAGGTGGTGGAGTCTCAGTTTCTGGACTCATTCAAAACCTGCCTGGATGCCATTCTGTGCAACCTGCTCTAAGTAAACCTACTCTAGCAGGGGGATTGGACTAGATGATTTCCAGAGGTGCCTTCCAACCCGTATCATTCTGGATTTCTTTTTTGGTTTTGTTTGTTTGTTTTTTCTTGTAAAGCTATGCTATCTGGCCCCCTTGTTAGGGATGTATTTTTTTTTTTTACCAGAAAAAAGATTAAGCCAAACTAGGAAAGTACTTTTGAAGAGCCTTTTCCTTCCCCCTCCCCCCCCCCCCCATGATCAGTCATTAGCAGCTAGTGGAACTGAGAGCAATGCTGGCTCTGCTGAGGTCCTATTTCCACATATTGAAGTCACAAAATGCCATCTCAGCTCATGCTGTGCTGCAAATTTTGGCACACCTGGGCCAGGTGAGGGTCATACCAGGCTAGCTGTAATGCATTAATAAAATTAATCAAAATTTGTTTTGTCCTGTGGGCTTACATATACCAGAGATAAGAGTGCATATGGCATTAGTTGTTTAGTTGGGCTTGATGTCAGGAGTGATATCAGCATTGCTCTGCACTTCTACCTCTTTCCTTATTTGGATTTTCTGTTTTCTACCACTACACCTCTCCTCTTTTAAATTAAAAAGCCACTTGCACTAACAACTTTACCTCTTTTTACTCATTGTTGCTTGACTTACCCCCCACCAGTGGAAATACTCTTTGCAGCTGAAAATTTCCATGTGGTCTTTTATTGAATGGTTTTAATCCTCCTGTCCCCCCCTTTTTTTTGCCTCTCTTATTTTTGATTTCAGTTGTGTTGTACAGTTTTAACTCCCAACCAACATATCATGGAAGCAAGTGTGGTGATCTAATGGATTTGCTCTATATGAGTGATGAAAATAACCTCAAGTTCTACAGCATCACTGAAGTTCCCATCACTATGTGATGTGTGAGAGAAACAATATGGATAACTGTGCTTATGGACCAGATGTCTTGAGATTAATTTGCTTATGACACAGGGAAGAAATTCTATAGCACCATAAGAGTTATATGAAATAGTTCTGAAAGTGCAGCAAACACAGCTCTGGTTTGTTCAAAGGTGCTACTTCTAAATCTGTGAAATCTGCATGAGAACTGGGATATTTTTAAGTGTGCTTTGAGTTCTTGGCTCTACTGAGGGGCAACGTTTCCTTGTTTCTTTTTCCCTTGTAAAGCAGCCTCGATCTGTGGGGCTTGGTGTAGGGTAATGCTGTTTATAATGAAGTCAGAATTGGCTTTTAGAGTCTGATGAATGAAAGTCCACAGTATAAGACTGCAGCTTTTTGTGAGAGAGACATCTGTGCTACAACAAGAGCAGGAGACCCAATTTAGACAACTGCTAGAAGGAAAGCTCAAGAAAAGGAAAGACTTTTTTTTTTTTTTCCACTCTAGCTTAGATTAAATATTTGTACAAATAAACTTTTCTTTTCAGCTGCTCATCAGAATTGCTGCTGCACCACCAACTTGGCTTTGAATTTTGTTCTGATTGCCCAACAAGGCTGTACACGAAGAGTGTTACGGAAGAGCAGCTTAAACAAAACATGTTTGTTTTGCAGCAGAATTAGAGGCTTTGGGATGGAGGAAAAAAAATTGGGGAGAGGGAAAAGACAGTGTGAAGAGAAATATGAACAGATGAGGGATGCCAGTAGAAACTGGCTGATGCAGTGAATACAAGTGAAGCAAGCAACACGCAGGAGTTCTGTGTTTTGAAAGTGAGTTGCGGTAGAGAATCTGGCTTTGAATACAGTCGCAATGATTTCTTCCAACTGGATTAGCTGGTTCAGTTAGAAGTGTACTCACCCATGAAACTTGCTGCTCACACTCACACGCACCCTAACTGCTGCTGAAACTTCTGCTAGTGCGCTTTATATACAAAAGGCTACCCCTGCAGTATAGATCACTCCTAAAACCTTGCTTCATGAGACCAATTGTGATCAAAGTAGAAGTGTCGTCAGAGAGCAAGTGTCTTTGACCGAAGAGGATTGCTTCCCATTTCAGTTAAACCAATCCTTTGATGAAACTTCTCATCAATCTGTTTGGTAAAGCAACTCTTAAGAATATGGGACTCAAAGCAGTTGGATTGAAGCCCAGAGGGACACCATCTTTGCCTGAAACAGCTCAGAAAAGGGTTAAGAAGAGCAGCCTAAGTGGAGAACTCCTGGTGAAGAGGGGTGAGATGCTGAGTGTGCCATCCTGGGCTGCTCCTGTTTAACAGAAAACTTTTGGTTCTTAGGCTTCTTGGAGCAGATGCAAGGCTAGCATGTTGAGAGGCTTTGATGGCTGATCAGAAACATGCTGAAAGTAGTAGTTTTTAGACAAAATGTAGTATCTTTAAAAAGCTGTGTGGATTCAGCTTCAAAGCATTTTTTCTTTTCCTTGTTGAAGCTGCTGACTTGAATAATGTGGGTCTTAATGTAAAGGTATGCCTAGCCCAGAATAGGAATTTAATATGGGAATAGCTTACAATATAACAATTGATTATTATCCAGCAAAGTCTTGTGGTATCTCTGGCACTACAGCTTTGGCCTTTTTCTGTATGATAAAGGATGAAAATGAGGTTTTTGTGATTTTTGAGGTGATGCAGCTTTGAGGCAGAGTGGGCATGAGCTCGTGGTCTGCACAGTTCAAAGGTAATGAATTTGTGTTAAAGACATTAGCTTATGTTGCTGCCTGGTCTGCTGTGTAATAGGACACGGTGGTTGACATACTATAGGGACAAAGGAATTGCTTTATCAAACTAATTAACTCTTCAGTATCCCGTTGCAGCTAAACATCTCAGAATGAATCTCTAAGCCAGGAACTTGCTTTGCTTGTTGCAAAACCCTGATTCCATCTCAGATTCTTTTCACCCGAGGATTTCAGCAGAGGGACAATTACTAGTCTGTGGAAGAAGGCTTTCCTCTTAATTTCATGAGGTGACTCCTGGCCAGTATGGAGCCATGGCCACAGACCTGCAAGACCTCACAGCTCCCACTTGTCTGTGCAAACCTCTCAACTGTCTTAAAAGGATTTTTCTATAGACTTTTAATTTGTTTTAATCCCCTGAAGCATCTCTACTCAGTAAAATGTTATGGGATCACAGGATGTTAGGGGTTGGAAGGGACTTCTGGAGACTGAGTCCAACCCCTCTGCCAGAGCAGGACCATAGAATCTAGCGCAGGTCACACAGGAACACATCCAGACAGGTCTTGAAAGTCTCCAGAGAAGAAGATTCTACAACCTCCCTGGGCAGCCTCTTCCAGTGCTCCGTGACTCTTACAGTAAAGAGGTTCCTTCTCATGTTGAGGTGGAACTTCCTGTGCTTTAGTTCATATCCACTGCCCCTTGTCCTATCACAAGGCACAACTGCAAAGAGGCTGTCTTAAGGAAATGCCAGCAAATTTAGGAAAAGTCAGAGTAAAATTTTCCTTAGTTTTAAATTGTCAGGTCTGAGGAGTGGCAGAAAAATTATTTTTAGGGGATTGAAAAATCGCTCTGAGATTAGGCTAATCTCTACTTGCAGGAGGAGAGGACAGTTATCAACTTGTCTGTGTAAACAAAACAGTTGCCAAGAAATCTTACTAGACCCTTCAAAAGGAGGATGGGGAAATTTTGCAGTTAGAAGCAGTAATGCATTGCTCAAACTTGGTGAGCAGTTCATTGCCTTTTAAATACCTGGTTTGAAACGTCTGTGTGCAATTGCAGTTTTAGAAGGTGATGAGGACTGGCAATTCTATACTGATGTAAGTTGTTGTTAGGTTTGGGCATACAAACTACATTTTATCTTAAAAATATCTTTTATATTGCAGTAAAAGTATAGGGTGTGTTAATAATTTTACATTTTTAATCTCATGAGGCTGTAGTCCCTGAATTTTGCAGTTTCAGGGATTGAGGTTTTGTGCACGCTCAATTGCTGGTTATAGCAAGTGAAAGCATACAGCAATGGGAAGCTGCACAGATGTTGTTATGCCTACTGCTGTCCTCATGTCCTGTTTCCTTGCCTCCTTCCTTTCCCCAAAGGGTTATGTCCATCCCATCCCGTTGTTGCCCCCGTTTCCTTCCCTACAGACATTTTGCCTCAAGAGACTAAATGAAGAATGGCACTTTGGTCACACAAGAGGTTGCAAGCTTACTTTTCAATTTCTTGGTGCAAATTGTGAGCCTTTCCAGAATCATTTTAGTTCTTGAGACAAAACATTAGGATGCAATAAACCACAACTTGTGATCTGTGTTATTCGCTGCCACAGTCACCGTCCTCTGAAGAAACAGGAAGAGAATAAAGCGTATGCCATGTGAATTTTAGAACTGATTCACTGATTCAACTGCTGGTACTTTGATGTTTTGATATTCTGACACCTTGATTTTCCTGAAAGTCTCTGTGTTTCTCATGGCTTCTTCATCCTCCATTTGACTAGAATAAAACAAATTGTGCCAAAAAAAAAATTTACTTCTTTCAGATTTCTTTTGCCCTTTGTCATGTCCTTTTAAAAATCTGTTCCTCCCTGGCTTTATACCAAATGACGAATTAATTGTGACTTTCAAATGATTGTGAGAATACAATGTACAAGTGCTTCCTATGGAATGGGTCTTTGGGAAAACTGTCAAAATAATTGTGGAACAGCTCTTAATGCGCTGGTTATTCCAGTTAACTTCTCAAGGTAGACAAACCCCCATGAAGTAATATACATTTTCCTGTATGACCTCTGTGTATTAGGAAGGAGAAATAAACTGTGACAATGTAACAGATAAGTGCTTGCGATACACTGAAAGATTTTTATTTCAGGTTTGTTCTACTCTAAAATTGTTCCTGCTTTTGCTTTAGCCCACTCTGGGAGCAGGTGACTTGAAGGTTTATTTTCGAAGTTTGGGACTTGCAGTGCAGTGTGACTTCTTGGAGCTGTATGCTGTATTTTTCACATTCATGGAGGTTTTAAAAGCAGATTTTTCTGATGGGAGAAAGCAAATAAGCAACGCATGTGTGTTCTTCCAAAGATAGTGAACGTTTCTTCCTTATTAGAATGGATGTCTCGACTGTTCTATGTTCTGATGAAATAATTTCAAATTTTAGTGGTTTCACAGACGTTTGTTAATCAATGTTGAAACTGAAATGTGTAATTTCTTTTGACAGGTGTTGGACAGTTTGTTAGCTCAGTATGGAACAGTGGAAAACTGTGAGCAAGGTATGGCTTTACTCTCAAATGCCTTTTAAATTTGTAGTGGGAAGAGAGTGCACACTGAACTTAACCTCTTTTCATTGTGTTTTCCTCTCTAGTGAACACTGACACCGAGACTGCAGTTGTAAATGTAACATATGGCAATAAGGACCAGGCTAGACAGTAAGTATCTTTCTTACTTGTTGCTGTTGTCTAACTTGCATTTTGGAATTCATTCCTGTGATTTTGTGTTTTAATGCAATTTCATTTCTGACTATATAAGCTACAGTTTCTTGGTCTTACCTTACTTAAAGCTTGTGTGCTTTAATTCAGTTTTCTGGGGTTTGTCATAAACTTTCCCAGAACTTTGATTAAAAAAAAAAAATAGTAGCTTTGAGAATGTGGGTAACATTCTTTCACTGGAGAGAGCTGAGTTAAAAGTTAGTGATTTGCCAGTGGCAGAATTGGAATTACTGATTCATTTGTAGCTGTTTTTTAAAAAAGGTTTGTGGCACCCTTTTGTAACATTGGTTGCTCTGTGCTTGTCATTCATCTCCTCTGTTTCTGTTCGCTTGCTATTATTTTGCTGTAATTGTATCTATTTTTTATTAAATTAGAAAAGTTAATGCTGCTTCCAAAGACACAAAAGATAGTAATCTGAATGCATAAAATAATTTATTTGGACTTTTTGATTTTTAAGCTGTGTATATTTATGCTTACTTAAGAGATGAGTAATTTAACTTTTCATCTAGGTATTAAAAATTAAAAATATAGTGCTTTACTCTCTTAATAGTTGTGTGTATTTTTACTTTAAGCATCCATATTATGTGTTGTATTATAGGTTTAATTTTGCTGTTCTACCACAGGTATAAAAAAGACTTGTGTGTTCTATAGTTTTTAATACAGTAACAAATATTTTCCCCTCCTCTTTCTAGCTGTAGTAGACTGAACAAAACCAAACTCATGGGGTAGCCTACAAGCATCTTTTATTTTAACTTTGAAATTTCTGCCACCTTGTGGCTAACTACAATCAGCAGTTAATATTCAGAGAATGCTTATGGAGTGCATTAATTCAAAATTACAAGTGAAACAATATTTGTACATATAATTAACTAATTATGCCTTCTGTGTAACTTGAATACAACACATGTATTTAATCTTTCAAAGCATTAGGTTGCTTGTTAGAGTATTCTAAACAAGTTTGATGGGAAATTTGTGTTGGTGGCATCTCCTGTGTACACTGGAGCTGAAGGAAACGATGTTTTTCTTGAATTCACTACCTGTAGGTTTCTTAAAACCTGCATCATTCAGTAAATTCCTCTGCAGGGCCTTTTGTGTGTGCTTTTTTTTTTTTTAATTCTGTTGCACAGTAATTCAGAACTAAAAATTCAACCTTTTTCTTAAAAGGTTTAAGGTGCCATGTTAAAAATTACTGCTGAACATGCCACTTTGTTCTTTGAAAGTGTAAGCAGAAGGTATCTAATATGGCATGGAAAGAAGCATTGCACATCATTTTGAGCTGCCTGTCATCTGTGGTGTGGGTTCTTGGATTTGTGTACTCCCTTCTGTGGTTGAAAACATCAGCATACAATTTCTTCTCCTTCAGACTGGATTTGTTAAATGATAAGGTGTGATGGTTTGAAACAGTCTTTTTAATTTTTCCTTGCAAAGTTCAGAACAGAGAAAGTGAAAGAATGTAAATAAGTCACTATTGGGTGTAAGAAAGCAAAATACTGATTGTTCTAAACACTTCCATTGGATAGATAGAAATGTTTAAGAACTATTACCCAAAACAAAGTAGGCACTCTGCACATTCTGCGTTCGGCAGTGGGGGCAGTTGCTGGGCTGTCTGGCTGCTGTTTCTTCTTCTCTTCTGGCTGAAGATAACACGTACTGACCTTGGCAGCTAAGTTAACAACTTTCTGCTTAACTAACTCTGCTTTCTGTCCAGGGGGGTCTGGGGGGAAGCTCCTGGGAGAGAGAGAGGCCCCTTTGGGAGGGTCCCCTTGGGGGGAAGCGAAGGGGGATCGGTTGTGCTTTTTCTGTTGATTGTATATATTTGTGAATGTTGTGAATTTTGTATATTTGTACATATTCATTGCATTTCATCGTAGATTTTAGACTCTGCTTGTAAATACAGCTTTTCATTTGCTTCCAGACTGGGCTAGCCTGGTTATTGTCGGGGGGGTGGAGGGGGCGGGGAATTTCAGCTCACACGGACACATAAGGTTAAACCTGAGGAAATGCTGAGATGTCCAGACTGTATAGAAGCATCTGACACGAAATTTTGTTTTGCGTGAGAAATCATATGGCAATAACTGAAAAACCAGGAGTCTGAAGCAGGTGAATTAGCATCCAGCGTGAATGTTGCTGGTGGAGCTGAAGCAATGGAAACTGAATGACGACACAACTTGGTTGTCTTAAACAAGTAGAACAAAGGGAGGAGCCTTTGTTTGCTTTCATGAATAGTTTGATACAGACACTTTTTTTTTTTTTTTTTTTCAGGGAGTGAGTCCATTTTCTGTACAGAAAACCTTAGCTTAGATTGTCTGGGTTCAGGATGCAACCTTGGCATCGTTTAGAAACCTGTAAGAAAAGAATTAGCTGGATAGAGGGTTTTTGTAGGAAAAATCCCGAAGACTTGCAATGAAGAATTACTAGAATGAAGAATTACTAGAGGACACATGCATATGTGGCTTCTCTGGAGTGACTGTGGTTCAGTTGAATCATTGGCTCAAACATGACCCTAGCTTGGCTTCTTGGGACTGGCTGTTGTGGACAGCAAATGGCTATGAAGGGGGAGTGGTGTACAAGTGCTGATAGCTGATAAAAGCAGTGTTGGTCAGTCTACACAATGCAAGGAGTGACAAGAAGTGACTTTATTCAAAGCTCTTTAGAGTTGTTGAGGATCGAAGGCTGATAACAAGCTTTTTATTTTGAAGTTTAGCTTTCTAGGATAAGTGATGCTTTTGGCCATGAATTCTGAAGCAAATACCATGTCATCAGTTGTTTGGTGGTTTTTTTTTTTTCCTTCCTTTTTCTTCCCCTTTAGGATGGTACTGAGTTTGTGGCATAATCAGTACAGAGTTGCATCCAAAATTAGCTTGGAAACTGAAACTTGCGAAGAATGCTGCAGTCTTTCTGGGAAATAAGTCTTGGAAAGAACACTCAGCACCCAAAACCTGACATGTGCACAGCTGCTGACTTTTAGTCGGAATGGAGGTTCATAGCTTGACCTGCTGTAGGTGATGCCTCTTTCCTAGCTGGATGGGCATGAGGTTGCATTAGTAGGAAGGAGTAGGATGCTGCTCCTTGTCTTTATGTGGCCAAACAGAGGAGTCAGTGTGGCAGATCAGGTACTTGTGGGAAGCCTGGTAGGTTTATGTAAACATGGACAGAGCGCACAGAGCCATGCATGGGCCTGGGAAAACTGTCCTTTGCTCTCTAGGGCTGGGACTGCCAGGACAACTGGCATCCCTGCCTTCTTCTCCCTGGAAGCACTTGGGAGGAAGAAAGAATTGTTCCAGCTTGGAAACTGCCCCTGCTGCTCTCCTTCCCAGAGAGGGCCTTACAAAGCATATGCATGCTGTTACAGCACATGCAGCTACTGCACATTGTAGTAGACTGTGGAATATTTGGAAGAGAGGAGAGCAGTAGAGCTTGACACCCATCATTCAGTTGGAACAACCCAACCAGCTGCACCTAGGTACTGAGTTAGTTCAGGACCTGCTTGCCAGAGGGCATCCCCTCCTCTCCTGATATCCTTGATTGCAACCAGCAGGACTTGCTGGCTCTGTGATACACTGCCACCTAAATTATGGCTGTCATCCTCAGACGTTACACCACTTCCCCTTTCTCTCTCCAGAGTGTTCCAGTGGGTCTGTGTGTAGTGCCTGCTACGGGATTTAGCTCTGCCTAGGATTTTGGAAGGGAGATTTTGTGCGAAGTTTGCCTCGCATGTGGAGTAGGTGTGTATTATTTAAGCATGGGGCTAGGTGTTTGTTTTACATCTTATTTTTCATCTCTGTCATGAAGTGGGGGGTGTTAACCATGTCTCATAACTGATGGAGTATTTTAGTTGTGGGCTGCAATGTGAGGAGCTTGGAATCTGCATCTTTGCAGACAAAGGTAGGTATATTACTCTTTGAAGACACCTGTGGTCACCTTTTCATTAAAATACTTGCAAAAGGAAACAATTTATTTTACCTTTCCAGTGAAGCACAAAGCTCTGTGGGCACAAAATATGTCCTTGATTAATGAATTAGAGTTCACATAACTAGTACTTCCACATGCCACCATGGGTCAGGACTAATGTTGCCATAGGAACAATCATACTGAGAATTCAGTGGTCTATGATCATAATCTTAGAATTTTTTTGTTTAAATTTATTTTCAGGCATGCTAATGAAAACTATTTTTTTTTAAATTTAATGCACAAAGAAATCATTGTGCTCAAATAAAATTACCATGTATATCTATCTTCTCAATATGCAAATACCTGCTGAGGGAGGAAAAAAGAAAGGTGGTGCACCTACGAGCTGCATGTGGGAGTGAAATATGTTCTCCATCTAGTGCTTAGTGTCATTGTGCTCTCAATGGATGAATGATTTCCAGCACAAGACTCGGTGCTTTTACTGTACTCATTTATCTAGGATGTTTAACATCCACTAGCATCAGAAAGGGAGAAGGCTGTGCAAACAGCCTCTCACAGGGAGCTCATGAGAGGAGGAGAGCGGTGAGATGTCATTTTGATGCAGAAAAACTCAGTGACTAGTTTTACAAAATATTTGCTTAGAGGTTTCATTTTTCTGCAGGAATCCTCTTACTTCTGAGCAGGTGTCATGTGAATGTAAGCCAGGCGGTAGAGATGTAACAGAGCACAGGCAGCAGTCACTGCAGCCTCTCAATCCATGTGTTCTATAAAGAAATTCTGATCTACAACGAGATTCTTGTGTGCCAGCTATTACTGGCATATGAAACAAACATTTCCCATCTTCACTAAATATTAATTTTAAAGAAGATTTGAGAGAGGAGGTCACCTCTTAATGAGGAATTCTACAGATCTATTTATTTATTTTCTTCTCCATCTTTGTCTCCTTAAGTGACTGCAAGACTTTTAGCCCTTGCATGAAAAGATGGTTTGTGGTTTGCTTAGTAGGTACCAGTTGTGACCTCTGACAGAGGTAACCTTTGTGGTCTTTTATGTACCTGTGATCATGAAAGGAGACCTGTTTGGGAAGGCAGAGGTCTTTGCAGAAAGGCAGAGGTGGTGTTGCTGTGGTTTGGAGTTAAGTTTCTGAAGCGATCAGTCAAAGCGAACGCTGCTTCAGGAAAGCATCTGGATTGAATGTGTATTTGATGGACTGCAACAAGGATGACAGCTGGACTGAAACAGGTGCCACTAGTGTTGTGAAGAACCAGTAACTTTCTTTCCTCTGGGGCTCAGACTTTTCCAGGGAGCAAGGGATGGCTCTGCTGGTTGAAGGTACTGTCCCAGAAGGTGTTTTACAGAAACTTAGCATTTGTCTAGAAGACAGTTTTTGCTTGCTCATCTCTCTTCTGGGTTTCTTTTATTCCTTCCCCCTTCTCTCTCCTGAAGCAGCACCTAGGTGTTTCTAAAATTCTTGGCTAAAGAAATTCAACAGCTAAAGTAACTTTTGAAAAGCTGTGGGCTTGTCTTCTGTAAGAAATGCACCAGAGCTCTGTATTTGCTACATCACTGAAAATTAGTTATCTTGGCATTCCCCTCTGTGTACCAAAATTAGTGCAGAATGTGAGACCACCTACCCAGAAAGGATCAGTTTCACAAAAGGCTTGGGAGAGAAGCATTTAATTACTTACTCTTTTTACTTCTTGTCACCTGACCAAATCACATTATGAAACAAGTCAGCCTATAAAATATGGAGAGCTCTTTGACTCATTAGGTAAATTGAAGTATTCTCTGTAACTGTTTAGGCTTAATTAAAACAAGTGATGCTACTGTAGTATCTCAGGTGTACTAGAGAATCTAGTATACAGTACTAGAGATACTGCAGTATGTCTACTATCTAAATGGAAAAGTAAACCTTTACACAAGTTTGCCTTCAGGTACTTGCTCAAAACCCACCCACCCAGTATTTTTTTTCTGTACTTTTTTTGGTCCTCATAACTTTGATGGCCAAACGTTGATCACTGGTGACATAATTGATTTTTTTTTCTACAATGGCAAATGAACTTTTCTCAGTTTGCTTTAAATTTAAGCTTCTTATAGTCATGCAGAACCATTTAGCAATTTATCATTTTTTTTCTTAAGTAGAAAAATTCCAACATTTTTTCCAGGAAAAATATAGCATATATATGTCAGTTGTTGCCATATAATTTCTTGTGAAATCATGATAAGTATGTAGTTTAGTTGCAAGCAAAGCCTAGTCTTTTCCTTCCCCCTTTTCCTAAGGAATAGTGGGATGTGTCTTGCCTTGATTTAATGTAAAATTTTTAGTGCTGGGGTTCATGTTTTGTGATGCTAGCAACCCAGAGGAGTTTGAAGCATTCTGAGAAAGAACCAGCTTCTGAACTTGTCAGATGAATGCATGGAAAGAAATAAGTTGGTCTGGGTGTCAATCTGGAGCTTACCAGATTAGACAAAATTGTTGGTGCTCCATCTCCCTTGTATCTTAAGGGTTGATTCCAAAAGAAATGGGGCTTGTGCAGTCGCATTGTTTGCTATTTGTTTCCCTGGTAGCAATTTTTTTTGTCTGATTCAGTAAAGCTCAACATAGAAATAGATACCAGTAAGAAATGTTATGTTCAGGATGCATACAAACAGAAGGTTCCAGACCCATTTCCCAGGTAGGATCTCCATGGGGTGAGACTTCAGCAAAATGACTTTTAGGGATTGGAAATCTATGCAGAAATTAGGATTTGAGAGACAAATCCACAGGAACACAAGTTTCTCTGGTCTGCCTGCTTGCTGCCCTTACTGTTTGTAAAGGTGGTTTTGCTCTGTAATGAAATGCTCTTCAAAGTCCATGGAGTAAAAGGTAAGAAATGCCGGCTTTGAAATAGCTTCAGCAAATTGTCATCTAGCTCTCTTTTGCCATATGCTGTAAGAGATTCTTCTGTTCTGGGAGTAATTACACTCTTGCCCTGTTCCCAAAGGACCTGTGTCTCATTTGGTGAACACAAGTATTTAATGAGCAGTGATCAGTTATTCAATATTTTGCTTTCCTTGTTCTTCATTGGTGTTGCCTTGGGCCTTATTTATTACCAGCCCTTATTAAACACTGCTTCTAAGACACAAATTACTGGCTTTTTCATAAGCTCTCTACTCTCTGACTCTGAAGTGTTTTGAGGATGCTTGTTCAGCCCTTGGGAGATAAGGGGCATGTTGTCCTCAGTACCCATATACCATGTTTTACCTGCAAAGCTGCTGCTTGGCTTTAACAGCTGCTTTAGACCCAGAGTGTCAAATTGGATACCCAAGAGGTAAACAGTACTTTTCACTGGATACCTTTGAAAATGTAGGGGTTTGGCTAGCACCATCCTTTGTGTGCAGCAGGGGCAGAGGTAAAAGTGTTGCTGTGAGGGCAGCGTGTGCTCGCTGGCACTAACAACCTGAAAATGTACATGAACAGAGGGACTGGATTAACTTTCTGATTCTAGAGCATATGGTTACTTGGGCTTTTTAACAAAAATGCTGGCAGGTTCCTTAATGTAACATGAAACCTTTTCCCTCCCACTACTGATTTTAATTGAAATTCTGTTTTTAAATGAAATTTAGCAGTAATATTTGGTCCGTGATTAGGCCTGGCATTTATGAATTACCCCAAAATCAACAATTTTTTTAATGATATCGATGTATCACTGATTATCTGAATAATATGCCTTCTGTAGCAAAACTTCTGTACTCTCTAGAAACCTGTTTTTAAGTCTGGAGTTGTGCTGCTTCTGCAAAAAGGAGGTCAGCAGTTCTGGTTGACTTGCAAACTTGGTTCCACCTTGATTAGAAGGGCTGGAGAGAGGGAGAGCTGAGCGACTGGGTGGTGATTCAGTGTGCAGGACCATGGTGTGAGTGTTGTGTGAAGGCTCTGCTTTGCCTAAAAGCACAGGAGACTTGAAACACCACTGAAATGTCTTCCAACATTTTGCATCTATGGAGAGTTTAATTTCTTGGTTAATTTCTAAACCTGCTTAGAACATGTTACAAGGTGCTGTCATCATCTGTTAAGTTTTATTTCAAATGCCATTGATTGGTTTTGAAGGATTTGTTCCTTGCTGAGAATGAACCAGGAGCTCTCTTTCACATCTCTTTTCTGTATTTCTTTCGTAGTTCCCCCCCAACTCTGTCATGGCTATGTCAGTTATTACAAAAAATCCAGCCAAATAGCTGTGCTGGCAAAAACCTTAATGAAGGTGCTGTGATAGCA
Source organism: Indicator indicator (assembly GCF_027791375.1). NCBI lineage: Eukaryota > Metazoa > Chordata > Aves > Piciformes > Indicatoridae > Indicator > Indicator indicator. Next base: position 26,116,908 of record NC_072020.1, on the reverse strand, counting down.
GCTAAGAAGTTTTCCCTCTGGTGCAGCTTTAATTCTATTTGGGAAACTGATTTAAATTAAATCAGGCAAAAGAATGCTTTTGAGTATATAAGCTCTCTCTCCTGTAAGGTTTTGCTGATAGGGTTGCATGAGCAAAACCTTTAAAGTGCACAGAAGCCCAGAGCAAGCAAGAACTAACTTGTCCTTAATGTGTGACTTGAGAGAAAAGAAAAAAAAAGTTGTGTAATCAAAATCTTGACTCGAGACTTTTGAATGTAACTTTTCATCTTGAAACCAATAATTTTTTTATGCTTTGTCCTGCTATTTAGAAGGTACAGAAGTCTATACCTGCATGAATCCCCTTTTCGTAAGGCCATGCATGTGATGGTGTTTTGTTCTCTTCTCTTCTCTCTCCTCCACTTTGTAAACAGAGCAATAGAAAAACTGAACGGGTTTCAGCTTGAAAACTATTCCTTGAAAGTTGCATACATCCCTGATGAAATGGCAGCCCAGCAACCTCCACAACAACATCCCCAAGGAAGACGTGGATTTGGGCAGAGGGGTCCTCCAAGGCAAGGGTCACCCGGTGCGACCACAAGGCAGAAACCACAGTCGGATGTTCCTCTGCGGATGCTGGTTCCCACGCAGTTCGTAGGAGCCATTATTGGGAAAGAAGGAGCAACAATCAGAAACATTACAAAGCAGACACAGTCCAAGTAAGTTTCTTTACCAGACTGCTTTGAAAGCTTTAACATTGTGACCTCATCTCCCATGTAGAGGGAAAGTTGTAAAACTTCACAACCTAACCTGTGTGGTCAGAGAGCAAATGAAGGTAACAGTCAATAGGAAATCTTTTGCATGATTTAAAGACTGGATTCTGTCCTTGACGCATGTTCAAAAACTACCTGACTTGTTTCTCCCTGTTTTAAAATGCTGAAATTACTCAGTGCTAGTGGTACTTGATGCTGGAGAGTTTGCTTACAGGTGTGGTAATAATGTCCAGGCACAAAAAGTGCAACTGAAAGAGCAATGTGGGTGGGTATGTGGGACATAGTCAGTGCAGTGACATATTCAAGTCTGTAGTTGTTTATTCTAGCTTCAGTTAGAATATTTTTAGGATTTATAAATATTTTCAGTACCAGAATGAAAAAGAAAAAGGGGGGTGTGGGGCTGGGGTGTGAATAATCTTATCTCCCCTCATTCTTCACTCTTACTGAACACACTTGTTGCTGTTGAGTTGAAGACCACACCGAAACACAGATTAAGGAAATGCATGGGAGGCAAGAAGCAAACTACTAAGTGACCTAAGAAGCTTAGAGCACTAGGGTCTAGGGAGCCTGAAGGAGATTGCTTTCAATGCATGTTAAATCCCTACCCACAAGGAAGAGCTAAGTGCAGAGGCAGAGGGAGGTGGGGATCCTATTCAAAGAATTATTCCAGGGTACCCTTAACAGTGGAGAGTGAAAGGTGCTGCCTTCAACAGCACACAGAGCCCCCAGCTCTGTAGTTCCATGAGACAAGACTTCAAAATGAGCTGTACATGAGCGGTGTGATGGGTATGAGTGTTGGTGACTTAATTTTTGAGAGTAGTTAATGAGGATAAAGGAGTCCTCTCTAATTACACACACTACCTCCCACTCCCCCAGCACACAGGTGGCTCCTCCCCTTCCAGACCTGGGATTATCATGATGCTCCTTCCATCTTCTCATTAGCATGTGTAACCCAGGAGACTTATTGGCTGTGTTTAACAACAAAGGTTTAAGAGATTTGTGGTGTCCTGACAAGACTTCATTGTGATTTGCTTATGAGTAATCAATTTTTTAGGTGGTATCTATAACACTCCTGGGCTATAGAAATCTTAGAAGCTTTATCTCTTTAAAAAACCTGGGTAGAGCAGAAAAATCCCAGGTTGCTAACTTCTCAGATATGTAACTTGGACATTTTTATTGGTTTGGGGATAAAAAGACAGATGTCGTCTACTTCCAGTTGCACCAAGGATTGCCATGGGCTGCTTAGAAAATGCTATGTTGTGTAACAAAATGAATTATCAATATCAGAACTTGAAAAAGGAAGGGGGTCATTGAAAAGTAGCAGCATGGTTGTTTAATTTGGGAACAACTGTGATTTGGGAGAGAGAGGAGGAAGAAAGCAGAAGGCAGAGATGGAAATTTTATGTGATCTGCAGTTAATTGGCAAAGGATAAATAATATCTAAAACATTGTGTTCGTGTAGGTCATAATTTCAGTTCAAATCCTAGAGTTACATAAACTGTGGTGTACACTAAGGCTGGTAGATTTAGGGTGGAGGACAGTATAACTAAAGGTAATATCAGGACAAATTTTAGGCTTAAAAAGCATAGGAAAATCATCTTGAGGATGAATACAAGTACTATGATGCTGCTTGCTAGCAGAGAAATGCTAGGGAACTCTACCTCTGAGGTCATTAGAGACAGGATGAGACAAAGCCTTGGCTGTAGCTATGTAGTCATCATCAGTGGAGTGACAGGGCTGGTAATACTATTGGGAAAGCTTGATCAAATGTTGTGTTCAGTGGCTTACCACAGATCATGTATTTAACAACTTTCCTGAATATCTTGATGAGAACTTAATGAGAGATGTAGATCCCAGTTTCCACAAAGATGAGATTAGGTTGGTAAAATCAGAATGGGAGAAGCTCTTTGTAATGAAACAACAACAAAATTTAGGGCATGTTTAAGTAGTGAAACCACTTAAGTGTTAGCTCAAAAGAAATTAGTTCTGAGTTGGAAATATGCAAGGCTTACCATACAGTACCAGCTTACAATTAGTGTTTTTCTTTTGTTTTCTTTTCATTTTTTCTCTTCAAGAATTGATATCCATCGCAAAGAGAATGCAGGTGCTGCTGAGAAACCCATTACCATCCACTCAACTCCTGAAGGTTGCTCAACAGCTTGTAAAATTATTATGGAGATCATGCAAAAAGAAGCTCAAGACACTAAATTGTGAGTAAAAGGCATTTAATTGTGGAAGTGTTAGAAATACTGAATCCTTATTGACTACATTGATAGAATCTTTAAAAACTGTTAACAAGTGAATCTTTATCCATATTGAAGTAGGTAAAGGAACAAAGAATTTTTACTTGCTTAATTAGTCCTAGCCCACATCTGTGTTTTCAGCTATTGTCTGGCTGTGATTTTGAGGTCAGTTGGAGCAAATACTGAAGTTTCTTGAGCAATTAATAGTTTTTATTCAGGGAGAACATAACAAACTGTAATCTCTCCCTAAAAGCTTTCAGACATATTTCTTCCCTCCCCACAGCTCTTGCTAATTTAGCCTGGGATTCATTTAGCAAGTATGTTACAATGAAGCTTTACAGATGGTAGTGCGGCAGAGTGCGCTGTGCTCAGACTTATTCTGCATCTAGTATGAATGTGTAAGTGAATGGGAGTTGTGGATGTTTCTGTGGAAAGAAAATTTGTCCATAATATGCAGTAGCTTGCACCTATGGTTCCCGAAAGTCTCACTGGATGTGACCTCCATTACAGTACAGAAGAAATTCCCTTGAAGATATTGGCACACAACAACTTCGTTGGCCGACTTATTGGCAAAGAAGGAAGAAACCTGAAGAAAATTGAACAGGACACAGACACTAAAATCACAATATCTCCGTAAGTTTTTGGTGGCCTAATCTTTTTTGGGAGGCATCTCAAATAACAATAATGCCACTGCAGTGCATTCAGGTACAGGGCTCTTACAAAACATGATTTATATTTTGAAGGCTGAGATGAACAGCCTTTGAGACCGTTCTGTAATGCAGATTAAACTGTTACTTAATCTTAGTTAAGTTCAGTGTAAGCAGTGAGTCTTCAATATAAACTCAGACAAGAGCAAGCCTAAAAATAACACAGGCTATGTGAGCCTGTGTTAGACTATACTTTTAAGTGTCAGTTGTTTTTAACATATTATACCATATGTAATGAGTGTTTGAAGCTATAAGCCTTGGATCTCTTCTGAGCTATGTGTGAAAATGAGTGAAACTAGTGATGCTTTAATTTCCTGTAGAGACTCAATTTTTGGACAAAGCAAATGAAAATCACAGTATTTTTAGTAGTAGTTCTGTCCCTTTTGGCCACTAGCAGCCAAACTGGGGATATATTGACTAGTCTGTTTTGAAGTAGTAGCTGAGTTTGTGAAGGTAACTGAGACCCATTCAAATTTTGCTGAGATTAAACAGGAGTTTTCACCTTTACTGGAAGGCTGCAATTCACTGATTAGATCAGCATCTCTGTAGAAGATTGGCTGTTAGTAGTTTTACCCTGAAGTAATATCTTCAGAGAACCTTCTGTTCTGAATAACAAATACTCTGGTGTGAACTTAAGCATTTGAGGACGTCCTGAACTGAGGCCTTAGGGTGAGAATAAGGCTTATAGGCTGTAGGAAAGGGAGGAAGCTTGGAAGGTACTTGAAAATGTATAAAGTAGTGTAAACATATACAGGAGAAAAAAAAATAGTGTATTGCAGAAAATAGCTGAAATGAAGGCAAGAAAGCTAAGGGTGAATGAAAACAGGACATTCAAAATGGGGTGGAAGAACCTGAGGCCTTCCTGAAGGTATGTAAATAATTATGGAATTAGTCTGAGAAAGAGGAGTGAATCAACTGGAGAAAAAGCACCCAAATAAGTGTGTTGTGAAAATAGTGTTTTGTAAGTCCAGCGTGCTCTGGCATGTGCTGTCATAAACATTTTGTTTGCAAACAGTACACAGACAGCTGATGCTATTGCTTAAAGGGAGAAAATTACATGTACAGGGGATGTGGGATAATGGACTTCATTCTGTGAAACCAACTTGTTTTTACTGATGACACAAATAACACATTGTAAACACTTGCAGAGGATTTTTTAATTTAGCAAGTTAGTGGTTTATTTGCATTAAAACCTTGGCCTCAAGATTGTACTTGTCATACTATGCCTGCAACAGCCCCATGAAATCATCTGGTTTAATCAGTACATGAAAGAGAGCATATATGCCCATTGATTCTGCTTTGTCTAATTAGTCTTTCTCCTGATCTCTTCATTCAGGATTTTGGTAAGCTTGTCCAGCTTGGCAGCTGTCTTGGGAAAGTGTTTCTTCTTTGGGGTGTTTTCTACCACTTTCCTTCCTGAGGCAGTAACTCAGTGCTCACACACTGGAAACTTAGATTGCCTTGTTGGATGTGTTTTGTGCTTGGAGCTGCTTACCTGAGATGCAGAAGTTGCCACACTGCCTGTTGTGCAAGAAAGCAAGCCTTGCATGCTCCTTCCTAGCTCCTTCCTGCCATGGGCTTCCTCACCCCTCCTGCATCCTGCTCAAAAATGTTTTTTTTTTTTTTTATTTATTTAAAAAAAAAAATTTTGCCTTCACCCTTTCAACTCACCTTTTTTAGTAAATGAATATGTCATGGCTTCCCAGTCAGTTTCTTCCATTTTACCACAGCAGGTCAGCATTTGTTACCTAACAAAGTACTCATTTAGTGCTGCAACCCTTTCATTTTTGCCTGAGGAGCTACTGGTGTTTTGCAGCAAATGTTGACTTGGACACAGCTTTTCATTTTCCTGTTACGAGGATTTGGAGGCTCTCCTGCAGTTTCACTGAGGATTGGGCTTTCCCCCTGCTCTCCTTCTTTAAGGAATCCCCTATTGTTCTCAAGGAAAGAAAGTTTATTATGGTCTGTGTTTGTGGGATGTCAAAAATATCTGAAGCCCTCTCTCTGTTGGTAGGGCCTCTGTGGACTGCAAAGTTGAATGATGCTGCACTGCTCTGCGGAGCATGATGGTTTCTATCTTGTATTGCACCTAAACATGTCAACCATCTGATGCCAAACCTTGCTGCAGCGGTTTTTGTTGTGTTTGCTGTGAGAACAGAGTTTCTCCAGATTCTCTGAGAACTGTTTGAACCCTGTTATGAATTGTTACTCAGCTCTTTGGAGGGCAAACTCGACACGCTTGGATGTCACCGCGCTCCAGTGGTAAAATGTGATCACCCTCCACTATTTGCTAATTAACTGTGCTCTGTTTCATTTGCAGATTGCAGGACTTGACACTCTATAATCCAGAAAGGACCATTACAGTTAAAGGCAGTATTGAAACTTGTGCCAAGGCTGAGGAAGAAATTATGAAGAAAATCAGGGAGTCCTATGAAAATGATATTGCTGCTATGAATGTGAGTTCTCTTGTGGCACGGGCCCCTTTTGGAACTAGAACCATGGGAGGGCTTAGGGGTGAGGGATCTCTGGAGGTCACCTGGCCTAGCAGGAGGGTTGCTCAATATAAGACATATTTGAAAGTTAAAGTTGTGTAGGGATTTGCCCCTTCTTATTGTTTCCAAGGGTAGGAAGTCCACAGACTCTCTGGTCTGCATGTGCCCTCTCTCACTGCTCTCCCGGCAAAAAAATCTCTTTCCTAATATCACATCACAATTCCCCTGTTGCAGCCTCTCTCTCTTGCCTCTTGAATTAATTCAAGGGGCTTGGACAAGATTTTTGTTGTTTACGTATGTTTATTATTTTAATGGAAGCTTTTCTGATTTCTCTTGAGTAGGAGAACTGAGAAATTGATTTAGATTGAGGAAATTAATTAGCGTTTCACTCGGTTTTTGTTGTAAAAGGCTAAAGGCACCTGTGCTTATCTACTATTCTGGTTTATGTGTTCTAGCTTGTCATATTTCTTAGTGATTCCCAGCTCCTTCATGTTAAAAGCATAACATATTGGAGAAGCCTCTCTCCTGCTTTCAATTATTTAAGATGATTTTATTAAGGTTTTTCTTGATATAGATGATAAAGGCATTTAGTTATTCAAAGAGGATTGGTTATTATCTAATAAACCCAACACACCTCATTAGTTTGCCAAAGTATTACTAATGCATATTGAGATTTTTGATAAAGAGGTTTTTTTGTATGCATCCAAATCTGTGGTCTGGAGTCAGACCGAAAATACTTTTTTGGTTTATAGCAGTCTCTGGTTTTCTAGAAGTGGCTGTTCTTCACTGTTTGCCTAATGGCTGCAGAGAATATTCTCCCTGCTTTTCCCCCTGTCTCTCACACTGAGTGAATTGCAGGACACGAACTACACACGAGGACCGCAGTTAAGAATTTTATAGTGGTATGTTTTTGCTTCATATAGTGAGCATGAACATGGGGTGAGATTGAAGCTGATCCTGTGTTTGGCAAGCGTGTGGTTAGCAGGAAACCACCTCTGTTACTGGATGGATTTCAGGTTTTGTTGGTAATGAGTATTAGGTTAGTTTTTCAGTTGATGAAGTTTTTGGGGAGTTTTGGTGTTTTATGATTGGCTTTTCTGGATGGTGTCTGGCCCTAGTTGTGGTATTTCTAAAGCAGTCTGTTACTGGGTATGAAAAGAGGGCCAGACAAGTTTTGTATCATGGACAACACATGTTCCCTTCCACATCATGCTGCTACTTTTGTCAGACATGGTCACGTAACGGACATGTAACTTTACAGTTGATGCTTTCACAGCGGACAGTGGGGATGTCTCATTTCATCCTTTGCAAGGCATGGGAGGGAGAATGGGGTTATAGCATGGCATGTACCCCAGTGCATGAAAAACCAGGGCTTCAGCATCGGCTTTTTCTGTTTGTACACGACTATCTTTTTAGTATAAAGCCAAAATTATTGTTTCTCTGATTCATTTGTTTGTTCTGAAAGTAGGTTTTACTACCACCTGAGTTTCTTGCTGTAAGATTTGTCATATGCTTCACTGGTTAAGCTGTAGCAAGTGGTTCCCAGCTGCCTTTTCTACTATGTGTTTTTAATACTATTGGCCTGTGTATATGTCTGGGAAATAGATTTGAAGCAGAGTCCTTGGAGTAATGGAGATGAAATATTTTTTTTATAAATGACATACTGACATCTTCTCAAAAGGTTAATATCCTGTGCCAACTAGGATTTTGATTAACGTTAATAATCAGGATTATAAATCTTAAGTAACTCTCTTGCCTTTGCAGCTTCAAGCACATTTAATTCCTGGATTAAATCTGAATGCCTTGGGTCTGTTCCCACCTTCTTCTTCAGGAATACCACCTCCCGCAGTGAGTGTTGCCTCCGCTGCTGCTGCTGCTTCATATCCACCATTTGGGGTAAGGGCTGTTGGATGGTTAGTGGAGGGTGATACTCATCTGTATAATGCTGCTATTCAGAACTAATCAGTTTGCTGTGTATTTGCCAAATGGCCTCAAAAATTTGGAAATACTCTTTCAGGAGCTGCATTCTGTCAGCTTTCTGAATGTTGTCTGTCTTCCTGCTTGCACAACAAAAATATTTCGTATGGCTGTGGTTGCGAGCAGGCATTCATTGGTTATTTAATGTAATGCTCCATGACATCAGAAAATGGTGGCTTTTAGAAGAGTGATAAATCCTGTTTTCTAGAGAACTATAATTACCATCAGATGAAATCTCATAGAAAATGGAATTACGAGATTCTAGAGTTTGTAATTAATGATGCCAGTCTGCAATTGTACAAGGGAGGGGAAAAAATACATCTTTGCCATAAAGTGGAGGTTCTAGATATGGTTAAGATGTTTGAATGTAGGAATGTAAGATGTATAAGCCATGTTGAAAGGTAGTAATGCTAAATATATAGGATTTAAATTACATGGATGAATCTCCAGAAAGCTGTGATTTACTTGCCACATTGCTCTCGAAGAAATATGTGGGAAAAGTTCAATAGACTCATAGTCAAATCCAGTGCTGCTTAGTAATTGTAAATGGGGCATTTTACCATGGAGCAGAAGGCAATTTGCTGTATCAGGAAGTTACAGAGGCTTTCTGGACAGAGATAACCACGAAAAAACCCCAAACCCCAACTTTATTGCACATCTCTTCCACTGACTTGCTAAGAACAAGCACCACTGGAAACAGGAAAGGTGAACTTTGGAAATTAACTCTGACAAGTGGATGACAGAACTTTGTTCTGCGTAACATATAGAGAGCGAAGTCTGAGGCTCCTCATGAACTAGAAAAGTGAAAATGCAGCACTGCACACCAAATTGTATCAAATAACAGAAGTGGGTCTCTGTACATTGAACCAAAGGATAATTGTTGCCTAAATAGTTTTCCCAGAGGAAGGAGCCAAGAAAATGTCACTGTAAGGAACAGGAAAAATTCCACACTCAGGATTGTTTGTGGGAATGAACAACTTGGGTGTTATGAGGCACAGAGGAGTGGCTTTATCAGGAAAACATGCTCCAATGAATACTACAAATGAAATGTGCTTGTACTTGGTTATTTTACTGCTAGTACCAATGCCTCTATGACATTTTCTCCTCCTCAGTGCCTATGGACTTCGATTAGAGTGGCAAGCTAAACTAAAAAAAGGCAGATTTTTGTTTCACTGTATTGTATGAAGTGCTGTCTGTAGTAACAGATTGCCTTAATTTATTTCAAGTGTAACTAGAGGTGGTTAGTTAACAGCATATAACTTTTTCTTCTTCAGTGGTAAGGAAAAGTGTAGCCTCTTCTGTCTTTTTACTCTAGATTTGCACAAACTGCCTTGCTATTCTTGAGATTCATAATGTAAGCCTACAGACCTGTTCTTCCTTGTGGTTATTTTTTTTCTTTCCATATTTATTGTGGTTCTTTTTCACTTCAATTGTGCACTTAAACAGTGCTGCATTTGGTGGGTTCACTGTTGTCTGTCTCTCTCTGTTGGGAGTGCAGGTTTATGCCCTTTGTTCGGCCTGATCTTTTCCAAGTTTCTAGAACTAGGATAGCGTTAACATCTGGGAGGGGAAAAAAACCCAAACTAAAGCCCAACAAGAAACAAGTGTCATTGTGTAAAAGTTTAGAAAACTACAAGCGGAAAAGACCACACTGCCTGAATTCTGTTGTGCTCCTGTTCATAATGTTTGTGCAGTCTCATGTTCCAGACAGTCTAGTTGTATGACAAGTTAATATGCAGAAAGAAGGGATGAACTCACAGATTCAGAGGATAAACTCTGATGGCTTTTGTTAGAGGCTGGGGGTGGTACCAAGACAGCCCGTGAATCTGATGCTAAGCACTTCTGAGGAAAATGCATGAACAACTGAAATTATCTCACTATTTCTTTCTTTAAATATGACTTTATTTGGAAAAGAGAAAGGTGGCTCTGTGAGCCTCAGGGAAGCCAGCCCCTCAGATTACTTGAAGTAGCTGTTCTTCCTTGGAATGAGAAAGAGGGAAAAAGTGTGAGTTTATCTTTTAATGAATGCAATTTTTATTTTCAACTTTGTTGTCCAAAGACTTTTAATGTTTGTGGATGTAGCTTGTTTCTGTAACTTCTGAGGTCTACTCTTCTCTAATATTTTTTTTCTCCCCTCTAGTAGAACAACTTTTAAGACACATTAAATAGAGTGTTGGGGCATGTAGAAATAGAGCAAAAGAAAAGGTCTGGGTATACTTTGAAGAACAAATGAGAAATGGAAACATTTGAAAGGCTAAAGGCATCTGCAGAGGGAGATCTAGCAGAGCTCCTAAGGGATTTAAAAAAAAAAAAAACCTGTTTGAGTAGAAGAGGCTTCGGGGAAAAAGGGTCATTAGAAGCAGCATTAATGAAGAAACCACAGGGAGACATTATGTCCATTTATCTGTAAGCTATTTGTTTCTGAGTTCCTTAGCAAATGTGTTTATGCCACCCAGGTCCTTTTAGCTTTTGAGTGGATGTCCTTGCATGCTCAATAGCACTGATTAGCTGGTATCGAGGATATCCCTTTCAGGCAGCTGAAAATCCTTTCTGAAAGCATGGCTGGCATGATGGTTTAAGAAATCTTTCCTGATGCTGTCTCATTTTTATCAGGGCAAATTTTGCTGTCTTCTCAGGGTTGGGCAGGAGCAGTTCTTCCTTGTCTCCTGTTTGAGGTCAATTTCAACTGTGCTGTCAGCAGACACCTCTTGGCATCTAATGCCATTGAAGTCCTTTTATTAATGTGTGCTTACAAACCATTCAGTGACCTTTCAGGCACATCATCATGAGGTCCCAGAGTTCTGCAGCTTCTCTTTGAATAGGGTGGTATGGACCCTTTCCTCATCTTGTAGGGGTGGATTCACAGGTGGCTCTCCCTTGGGTCAGAAGAGGTTGGTAGGTGAGCCTTGGGCACTTGCAGAAGACTTTCCATATAGAGCTGATCCTGTACTATTTTCTAGTGACAAGGTGTTACTGTGACATTGTGTAGGACTTGTGCCCAGAGAAACTGAAGTGTCATCTTAATTACTGAAACAAGTGTCTGTCACATTCCTGCTGCTTTTTTTTTTTTCCTATGGGTGGAATGAAAAAAATGCATATACTGTGCAGATGCAGGATTTTGTTACATTGCCAGAGCTTGAAGTGACAGGTCTGAACATCCATACAGCTGTAGCCAAGTATTCCTAGAGTATTCAGGAGCTTGGGACTGACTAGTTATGTGTAGAAGTGTTTAATGTGAGCAGCTGTGTGATGCTTCCTCCTCTCCCTCTTCATGCACCATTTTTGGGTGTTTGACAGAGACATAAACACATGTTCTCCAGCTGCTTCAAGAGTAGTCCAGTGTCACAAAATTAAGAGACAATGTTATTAAACACTGGTTTGCATTTAGCATCGTAGTTTGGGCCACACTGAGGAGAACAACTGTTTACAAAGGCCTGTAGTGACAGACGAGGGACAGTGGTTTTAAATTACAGAAGAGTGAGTTTAGGTTGGACATTAGAAGGAAGTTCTTTACCATGAGGGTAGTGGAACACTGGAACAGGTTGCCCAGGACGGTGGTTGAGGCCCTGTCCTTGGAGGCATTCAAGGCAACTGGATCCTAGTGGAGGATTTCCAAGTTCACTGCAGGGGGGTTGGACTAGAAGACCTTTGGGGGTCCCTTCCAAGCCAAACCATTCTGTGATTCTCTGTGATCCTTCTCTGTGATGGTTCTTACTGGTATAACACCGAAGGCTCCTTGCATAGAGCCTCATCTAATTGACTCTCTGAAGATGCATTTTCTGTCTCACTAAGAATCTGGTTGTTGCTCTACCCTTTGTCCATACAGGAAGACAAAGGTCATCCTTGGAACTTGTCTATGGACAGAAATAGACATACATGTGTGCACATGTGCACTGCCCATGGCTAAAACTGAGCACCACATCTAGTGCAGGCTAATAATTTAAGTGTTGGGGTTTTTTTTTTATATTTACCTATCACTAGCAGCAATTCTTGGTATTGCAACTGTATATTTCATTTGCGAAATCCAAGCTCTCTTTATCTGTTTTTAAGAGGTCATTTTGTGTAGTCATTTAATTGGTCTACAATGGATTCACATATTGTGCTTCTATTCCTGAACTTTCCTGTCTGTTTTTGCAAATATCCATTGTCTATGTATTCTTTTTCTGGCCTCCTAAAAGACAAGTGAATTGGAACATGTGTGAATCATTGAAGTGATTTAAGGCCTGGGGAAGAAAAGAGGGTTTAAGAAATATCTTGGTTAAGAATATTAGGAGTTAAAAATTTTTTACTGCGAAACAGGCATGATTTTGTTCTTAATGATCCTGGTGATATGGTAAAACTAATGTTGCTTGTTTTTTTTCATGGATATGTGCCCTTGTGTTACCATACTAAGGATTAGTAGCCTTCTTGTGCATATTAGTAGCTGATGTCTTGTCCAGCTGCTTTTGGACCTGGAGAACCACCACCACTTCTTTACCCTTACATCTTTCTCCTTAATTTAAATGCTTCTGTGTTCATTTCTGACACAGTTGTAAATAGTTTTGTTAGTCTGCCCATTGTCACTCACAATGAATGTCATGAGCTGAGCACCTGCAAGGGGAATTGGGATTTGTCTGAGGGGGAGGAGAGTAAGATTCTGCAAAAAGTGATATGCTCTGTATTTATTTTTTCCCAAGATATATGTTTCCACAAATATTTTAGCAAGTATCCCATCCAAACTGCCTCAGGGGTGGCATTGTGCTGCTCAGAGCTGTTTTGATGAAATTGCATTTGTCTTCTGAAGTTAGAGGAGAACGCACACATGCTTGCTTCCCTAGAATAGAAGTTTGTTCTCTTGCAACACTGAAGATTTTTAAAGCTCCAAATTAAAAACAAAACGAACAAACGAAAATCTTTGTCTTTAAGATAGTTTGTTTTAAGAGTTCAGCTGTGGTACAGTCATGCATTAAATGCATGAAGTGCATCTGGCACTTCTACTGGAGCCAAAGGGGTTACACCCTTCCTTTTACTACTGAAACTGAATGGTTTAATCATGCATCTGGCTGCACTTTTGCTGTAGCACTTGGATCTGACTTCTGGCATTCCAGCAGTATTGAGGAAGGAGTTTTAACCTGTGAAGAGCTCAGCCTGCCCTTTAGTGTCCTGCAACAGGGCGGTAGAATCATTTCTGTCACATGGCAGATGTACTCAAACACATAGGAAGGTAAGGAGGAGACTTTCTCCCGCAAGGGGAGGTCATGCCAGCTGTCCTCCTGCATCTATAAGATTCTGTAAAAGACAGCTGAACTTCTGCTTTGTGGAAGTTAGCTGAAGTAAAGAGATGTTCCTCTGCAGCAGGACTGATTTCTCTACTGAGCTTTTTGCACATCTGTTGTAGCTTCTTGAAGCTCTGCCCTTACAATACACTGTTTTCTAACCTTTTCTGTAGTCTCACAGTTAATTTTTAGGACATTTGATATGTATGGGGGCTGGAGGTATTTAAAAGATGTATAGATGCAGTGCTGAGGATCCTAGTTTAATGGTCACCTGACAGCACTAGGTTAATGGTTGGACTTGATTCTAAGGCTATTTTCTAACCAAAATGGTTCCATGATTCTAAGAAGGAAAGAAAGAGAAAAGGTAGTTTCCTACAGTAAACAAACCCAAGAAATCAAACCACCTTTTTCTGATGACAAAAGCCTTGTACAGATAAGCTGATAGGTTGCTTTACCTTTTTTCTTTTAGCCATTTTCTGAAGTTTTGTTGCAGGTGAGAAACGTGCCAACGGAAAACTTTCTCCTTAGAAGATGTGGTCAAGACAGATTCCTTCTTTATTCTCCAGTAATTTTATGGATAGTAAAGGAGAGATCTTCTGTATCACAAATAGAAGAAATAACTGTACTGTGCTTTTGGCAGGAAAGTAATTTAAACCGAAAAATTGCTTCTCTAAAGGGCCTTCATTTGAAGCCCTGAGTATAAACGAGGGAATGGGAGGAGGAAAAACTGTCCTGTTTCCAGGTACTTTGACTCTTTCTTTGTGGAGCTGGGCTCCTTTGGATGTCTGAGTTCAACAGGATTATCTTGTGCAATTGTTATATTTGAAGTACCCAGTAGTAGTACTGCATGTAGCTGTAAGTGGCTTTGCCCTAATTTGGCTAGCTTGTTAAGCAGTAGATGATTTTGTGAGGATCTGTCCTACATCCCAGCCAAAAGAGGATGTGGTTTTGGGGGGTGAAGAAGGATTTGCCAGTGTTTTTACAAAATGGTTTTGTATCTGTGAAATGAAAACCATGGATGTGCAGTACACAAAATCTTGGAGGACATTATAAGACAACAGCATTTTCTACAGGAAAAGTGCTACCAGCTTAATTAGACTTCTTTTGAAGATTGTAACCTTAGTGCCTTGAATACACCTTCCCTGCTGCTTAGTTTAAATTCATTAATGATGCTTTGCTTACAACAAAAATTTACTCTGTGATGCATAACATTCTGAGATTGTTCTGCCCTATGGAGAAAGCAGTTGGTCCTGCCAAGGCCCCAAAGTCCCCTCCTTTTACCATGCTGTGTTGGCAGGGACCCATGTCCAGGGAAACGAGAAACTCTTCTACCTCTGGAGCTGGCCTGGCCCCCAGTGAGTGAGGGAAAAATGTAGTTGGTGCTTTATGGCGTACAAAGACCTGGGAAGTTAACAGTGTTTTTAATGAGGTGTTGAAATATCCAGTTAATTTTACTGGATTTTTTTTTAGTGTTCTGAGGCAGTTGTAATGCCAATAGCATCATTGACTACCCAGTAATGCACGCTTCTAAAAATCAAAATAGCTTCTTCCTTGCTGCAGGTTTGAATGTTTGTAGGGAAATTTGTAGTTCAAGCTCTTTGGGACAAGAGATACGAATTTTGTCTTCATCTCCTGCTCCTAGATCTTTCTCTTGAACACCTCAGACTCTCAAGCTCTAAGTATCAGGCTCTGCATTTTCTGAATGTTAAGGAAGTAAATTTCCTGTTTAGTTTAAGGTGCCAAATGTTATTTTGTTTCTAGAGTGTGTTGAGTTCCTTCAGGCCAGAAACAAAACTAGGTCAAGCCCTCATTCTGGTGTTGCTGGCTTCACCTTTGGTTGGTTTGTTTGCTAAACATGATGGAAAAATAAGTGACCTTTCAGTTTTTCACAACCTGTTTTTCTTGCGGGCGCCAAGGCATCTGAGAGCAGTGTCTTTGTAAAACAGAGCTGATTGAGTACCTGTGTGCTTCAAACCCACAGTTTTCATGGGCTGTTTCTAGGAGTCTGGAGTACCCTATGTGGCTGATGCATGAGAGCCACTGTTTTTGAAGTGAAAGTGTTTTCTATGACTAAACACTTTTTTTTTAGTTTTTTGGTGGTCATGCAGTGTTGCAATACTAAATACCTATGTCTGTGGCTAGTGAATGACCAGCAAAATCCCTGCTTACGTAGCTGCACAATCTGTTCCTTATGCTGATTTTTGCTTTTGGCTGTCTGTTCAGATAAAAAGGTGGCAGATTGCTTTTTTTGGCATTGTGGCCAGTCAGATTTTGCAAAAACAAGAAGTTCATGCCATGTTCAGAAATATGTCAGACCTGTTCCTGCTTGTGAGATGCCTTATAACCAGCCTGCCAGAAAATGTTCTTTCTCTGCTTCTGTGATTTCTGCCATGGCTAGGCTTTCATCTTGGATACACTTCTGCTAGGTGCAGTCCTGTTAGTGACTTCTAGTAGTCTGAAGAGATCCCCATGACTTGCCAGGTAGAAGATGATGGTGATGAAAAGTACTGAAGTTAAGAGCCAAGAAGTGGAATGACCAGTATTAAGTGAGATGATTTTAGCAGCATCTCACTTAAAGTACTGACCATTGTGTAGGAACCAGCTGTGCTTGAGTTGCAGGTGTTGAAAAGCAGTAGTCCCCACACTGGAAATACAGACAGGAGTTATTGCTTAGGCTGTCAACCAAGAATGGCTCAGCTAGCTGGACAGAGGGCTCTTATCCTGACAACATACTTCTGAGTGTCCAGGACTGATAGAGGGGGAAGAGACAGAGCTGCATGGCCTTGCTGTGGGCTGATGGGCTCAAAAAAGATGATGCTCTTGGTTCATCTAGTGACACAAGAATTTCTTATATGACTGGCTGCAAGGGCAAGGGGCAGTCAGCTCTGCTCTGAATGCAGCTGGCTGCCAGCTCAGAGACCCAAACCATGGAGCATGGTGGTGTGATGAGATCCTGGCTGCACTAGGAGAAAGCTGCTGCAAGTGTGGTGTTAAAGCTGTTGTGGGGGAGTTCCTTGTCATACTTGGAAATCCTTCCCCCCACTCGTGCTGCTTGTTATCAACTGGGAGTTCAAGTGAAGATGAAGCTCTGGGTGGATGTTGGCAGTACAGTTTGTGATGGGAAAATAGGTGATGCTTTAGGGCATCCAGAGTGAAGTTAAAAATACACATTGTTTCCTCTAAATTGCTTTGCTAGCTCTCAACTGCCTGAAATCAGCAGTGAAGAAC
Organism: Indicator indicator; assembly: GCF_027791375.1. Lineage (NCBI taxonomy): Eukaryota > Metazoa > Chordata > Aves > Piciformes > Indicatoridae > Indicator > Indicator indicator. Next base: position 26,100,257 of record NC_072020.1, on the reverse strand, counting down.
TCTGTGACCACCTGAGAGGAGCCATGGCTTTTCAGGTAGTGAGTATGGCAGAAGATTGTAGACTCATAGTAAGGGCATAAATCTCTTCTAAATAAACTCAAGAAGCTCAGAGGGTGGGGGGAGCTCAGATTTCAGTCTGTTAACCTATGCTGGCAGCAGCACTTTAGCTGATGTACAGAATGGTGACACAAGAGGTATTTGAAACGTTGCTGTTAAACTGTAGGCTATGTTAGACCTATCCACTAAGACTTTAAATAAGTTTTCCTTAATGAGTCCCTCGTTTCCAATGAAGGCTTAAACTTTTAGCATTAGTATTGGAAAAGGAACAGACTGGGATTTCTTTCACCAGTGTCAAAAGATTATTTTTATTAATGCAATGAATCCTACAGGAATGTCTTAAAACATACTTGGCTTAATGTTGGTTTCTTTCTGCTGTAAGCTTTTATTACTAAATAAAAGCATTTATTACAGCTGTAGGCCAGGACAATTCTTCCCATTGCAAAAACATGGTTTAAATTTTGGCTTTGGGTCTGGTAGAGGGTTTGAATAAAAGGATATCTCACTTCCTGACAAACTTAGGCTATTCTGAAGACTGAGTCATTTGTAAACCTGCCTTGCCTTGGTGATGGTGATCCTAGCAGTTGAGAAGGGGAAGAATTTTTTCGGTACTAATTTACTGTTGGTATATATGTTTTTTTTTAATTTACAAAGTGGATTTCTTTACTATAAGAACAATAGAACACCAATGATCTACTAGACTAGATGACAGTCAAACATTGGCTGAGACTTCTCTGTGCAGTCTTAAAATGGTTTTTAATTATTTCCCTTACAGCAGAAAAAAAAAGTGGTTGATGGCTAGGAGTGGATAACATGACTTTGTGACTTAAAATAAATGTTTCATCCTAAGGTAGTTCTTTTACAACACGTTTAGAGTAAATTAAAACATGTACTGGCGATGCATAATGGGCTTAGAGCAGCAGAGATCTGACTCTGTCTCCATTGATGTCTGGCACAAAACCTGATTTACTTCAGCGGGTACAATGTTTTTGAGTATTTACAGTCTTGTCCCAAATGTTATTATGGATTTACTATCCACATACATTTGATGGAGCAAGGGATCTATGGAGACACTTAAAAACATAACTAGGGAAAAAAAATTGTGCTGTTGGCAGGCTTGCAGCAGTTAAACAGTAAAATTTGTACTGTTCATGCTTGCAGAAGATGATGAAGATTAATGATCAAGTTAACATGAGGGGCATAGATAACAAACATGTCCTCTCACCAGCTCTGAGATAGGTATGTTTGCACACTTGTACTGACTGAGACAGTCATGGACTGATCTAGTAGCAGCAGCAGTTGAAAGCAAGAGAGGTAGATTCATCTTGAGGAAGAACTAAGAAGGCAAAGAATTTTATTCTTTGTAATTGGTGGTTGGTTTTATTGTAGTGTGTTTGGTGTGGGTGGTTTTATTTTTTTTTTTTTTTATTAATATGGTTCCCCAAACACAATGTCTATTCCCCCAACTCTGGTGGTGTGGACCTTCAGTTTTACTGCTGTCTGGAGAATCTCAGCCTAATTTTCTGAGTTTTCACCCTTCCCTGGCCATGCTTTGGCTGTTATGCAAGTGTGAAATGAAGAGGTTTTTCTTCCTGATGATCTTGATATAAAGAAAAAGCTCTCTTCCTTGTCTGGTTTAAAGCAGTTTGTAGGACTAATGCAGAAGGCCTAAAAGCAGCCTGTTGGGCTCAATAGATATCTCTAATTCTACAAGCAAGAGTTGTAGAGAGAAGAGTGAAACAGCAAATTTTCTTGTCTGGGAGTCCTCAGCTTCTGGGTCTGTTGTGGAACAGTAGTTCTTGTGCTGAGAAGGGCTTGGGGCAATATCTCTAAGAAGGGAGGAGCCTCACCCCAGCTGAGGCAAAGGAAGAAATGGCTCCTGTGCTAAACCAGTGTGTCAGGTGAAGTATAATGTGGTAGGAATGGCAGTGGAGAAGAGATTATCCTGGGAAAATCTTCTGTAGGGATGCAGAGTCTGGATGAAGGAGGCAAGGCAAGCCAGGTGTAATGTGGCAGCAGCCAGGGATTACAGGGTTTAGGAACAGATTAGGCTAAATCCTGAATGGAGATTGTGGGAATTTAAGAGACACTTTTCCACAAGCATCACCCACCTCCAAAAAAAAGCAGGAATAGTTGATATAGGCCATTAGGCTAGGGACAGATAGCCAGTGTTCAGGGACTTGCAGGAGGTGTGGCAATAACTGTATCCAAGCTGCTACAGGAAAATAGAGTTGGGCTAGTCTAAGACCTCTGAGTTACTGGTGTGCAGAAGTTGTTGCTTAGCTTCATCCAGTGGGGTAGATTAATTTACATCCCAGAGTTAGATCACTGTTTTCAATCATGATTTAAATGAGCAAGCAGGAAACCTGATTTGAGTTGACTTACCAAGTTTCACATCTGTACTTTAGTTACCTTCCTGGAAACTTTAGTGTAGTCTTGTACAACCACAACTACCCTTTGCTAACATAATGGCTACATCTTTCTCTTTAAGTATGCAGCTTACCATTTGCTCTGGTTATTATATATTTTTTACAGTTCTTGTTAAAAATTGATGTATGGTGCTCTTCTTACTTGCTTGATTGCAGAGGTTAAAAAACCTCTAATTTCCACCAGGCTACATCTGGATGGAAAGTGGAATCCGATTATGAACAAAATTATCATTTAAAACAGTTTTCCTTAATTAAATGTGCTGGAGTTGGATGAAAATTCATTGTATTTATCAAACTTAACTAATGAAAACTGTTTGAAATGCTGATTTTTAGTTCTGAGAAACTAAGTTCTTCATGTGAAGGAACATTTGGGTGGTGTCTGTGTGCTCCAACTATATGAGACAGAAACTTCTCTCCCCAAAGACATATTCCTCAAGCATATGCAGGCTTGTTGCCCCACCACTCAGAAGAGTGTACTGCTTGCTTTATACTGTTCAGACCTGTCCAGAATTAGGGTTGACTGGTCCTGGGCCAATCCCACAAGTATTGCTAGAACAGAAGTCGTGGTCTGCTCATCGCAGACATCTGAGACAGTTACTTACAAATTAGGGTGAATCTAAGGACCATACGTCTTGGAAAAACGAAGTTACTATTTAAAGATAATTTTTTTCCACGTTTGTCAGTTCCCAGGCCTTGGCTGGTCTTGGATAAATGCATTTCTTACTCGGGGGAAAAAATAAAGTGAATGGGGAAGATGAGAAAGTTGTACAGAATTCTACATGTACAAGAGACTTTTGTTAAAAATGAGCTGATGACTAATTCCATGACTTCAGTGACAAATGCATGCTACTTTAACAGTTGCATTGTGAAGTAATTGAATCTGTAACCACATCACTGAGGTTCTTAAAATGCAGTAAAAGGTGAAATGAAAAATGTTCTCTAGAGTCATTACCAACAGATATTCTTCAAGATATATATATACACACACACACATCTATATTTTAGCTTTTTAATTTTAGATGTTTAAGCAAACTTGGCCTTGTTAGGGGAGTGAACAGCTCAGATTCCATGTAGTGGGAAAATAGTTTCCTAAATTTAGTGCTTCTAACATATGTTTAAGATCTAGGAATCTATTTCTGATATTACTCATGCTAGAAGTTCCTGGAAAGCTCTATGACTTATGTGACGTGGCATGGTGGAGATTAAATTATGGTTGATTTTCTTCCATCCTAAGATCCACAGAAGCATCTGTAAGATTGATGGGTGGTATAGTCATTGCATTATGTTTTGATGTGTTTCGTTTGCAGGGTAGTCTTCCAGTAAATACAAAGGGGTTTAACAAATATTGTGGCTAAGGAGGTGGACAGATAATAAATTGAGCTTGATGTTATGATACTCATTTAAAAGCCTCAGATAGGCTTGACTTTTGCCAGAAGGAAAGAGATGGTGTCATGATTTAAAACAAACTAAACAGGAGGGGGTTTTGAGTGGTTAAAAATCAGCGCAGCTAAGGAAATGGACATGATTTCTTTAAATCCTGCATAGTGTTACACTGCAGGTGAACTTGGTCACACATGTGCCAATGAGTTGGTGGTTCAGTATTGACAGGCTCCCCACTGTTCCTTAATAAACAGGTATCACCGTTACACCAAAACTGAAGTTTAACATTGAAGAACCTCGCTCTCAAAAACGGTGAGAGTCATCTAGGAAAAAGGAAGTTTAAATCTATCAACAAGTCAAAATCATGAGGATGGATGGGGGGAACAGTGTTATAGTGAGCTGACTGTACAGCTGGACAGTGTACATCTTCTGTCTTTGACTTTGCTGCCCACGTTTCATGTTTAAGGGTGAGGCAGCAGAAAGGAATTTCAGTGGTGAATTGAATATAGCCAAGAAAGTGGCTTGAAATCAAGCTTTGGGAAGAAGAGACAAAAACTGTGCTGCAGGCAGATGGGCAACAGAGGGAAGGCAGGAAATTTCTGCAAACAAAAGTAATGAAGTTTGATTTGTTACTATGGCAGAGAGATGTCTGGAGGTGGATTTAGGTAGAAACTATATAAATCCTTGAAAAGCGAGTCAAATTACATGTTTGATTTGTGGCAATGTTGTATGAATTAACTGGAAGGTTTCGTGCATTACTTCAAAGCTCAGCTGGAAGAGAATAGCTGGAGTTGCATATAGGAAGGAAAATTTTGGCATTGGACTCTTGTAGGAGCTGGAGCACATATGGAAAGATGAAGGTAGGGGTCAAGGAGATGAGTGAACAAGGGATGGCTAAGATGTCTGCATGTGGATTGGAAAGAAAGGTTCCTCTATGTGCAGTACAGTAGTATGGGTCCTTGCAACAAAACCAGAGAACACAAAAATGCCTCATGGGTTTGTACCCATTTAGAAACAGTTCTCTGAAGTGGTGAGATCAACCAAGCACCTACAGGAGCCTTTCCAAGTTACTGGAAATCTTGCTGGATTCACAATGAACATGTGAAAAGACTTACTATGAGTATATACAGGATGTTTGTAATAACAGGAGGAGAAAATGAGTAATCTTCTGGAAAGCAGTTTAACATATATGATGAAGTGACTGGTATCTTGAACTAGAAATATGTAGTTTTAGGGTGTAGTTATGGGATTGCTTTAAGATGATCTGCAGGCAGATTAAAAGGGGTGTTTCCACCTTCTCTCATGCCCTGACCTCACTGACATCGCCTACTCCCATATCCCAGGACTGCCACTTGTGTGGCTCTCTAGTTATTCCGGTCAGAGCCCCACTGCTTGTCTTAAAAAACAGCTGAATCTGCAGTTCTGCTGGCCACAAAGCACACAGGGCAATGGGGAAGCTGGGTGTGGAAGGCTGCAACCAGTGTCCAGGGAAAATGTGGGCTTTAACCAGCATAAACTGAAAAGTGAATGTACATCCTGATGCCTTGTAGTTGTGAAAACACAGGGCGAACTGTGCAACTGTTGCATTCACCTGAAGTGACTGGCAGAATGTGTTTCTATTCTTAACATCCTATTTTGTTTTGGGTTTGTTTTTTTTCACCTGGTACATGGAGCTGTGCCTGGAATTTGTTTCCCCTGAGGCTACACTTGACTTGTGTTTACCAAACATAAAAGTGGGAAAACTTGGAAACAAGCATTTTGCTCTGATTTGTTTATGGTTAATGCACTGGGACTTTTTCCCCTTTGCAAGAAGTTGCTGAAATCTGAAAATAACCAGAGACAGTTTCTCTTTTGTTGTTGTTTTTAGGATTGCAGCTGCTGTTTGCTTTGTGTTGTATCTAGTATATATTTTTTTCTCACAATATGCCAGAAAAAGATGCTTCTGTGAGCTTCCCTGTGTGGGTCTGCATCCCTACCAAAATAGGCAAGTGAACAAAGTGAAATGAGCACAGTTGGTCCCGCATGCTCTGCTCACTGCTGCTCAGGCTGGTCTGTGTGACAGGCACTGAGAAAGGGTGGCAAATACCTCTGCAGGAAAAGGGCTTGTTGGCCATGGTTGAGGATAGGCCAAGTTTTGAAAATACGTGAGAGGGCTACATAGAGGAAGAAAGGCTTTAAAAAGGAGAGAGGTCTTAAATACTTTCCAGTTCAAAGGCAGACTTGTGAGAAACGCTTTTGAGAAGTAACCCTGATGTAAGTGGATGGATTAATGGCATAGTGGCATGGTGGGTTCTCAGCAGTGCTCCATTAGTCCAAGACAAGCTCTTCTGAAACTGGAAAAGTAGTTATGGCTTCTTGTGGCATATGTAATCCTGCGGTTTGATCATTGCTACGCAGCACACAGAGAATCTCAAGTGCTGTGCTGTGCTCTCCAGCTGGGGCCTCTGCTTGAAAGCAATAGGAAGCTGCAGTGGTGCCTAGTATCCAATGGGTACGATGTTAGGGTCCTCTCATTTTTAAGAACGCCTGATCTGGCATGTAATTTACTACCCTTCTTGAGGCCTGCTGCCAAGGCTCCAACTGTTGCATAATCTTACACAGGAGGAATTGCTGGCAGTTTTCAAGCTGGCTATCATTCCAGATCACTCCCACACAAAGGAAATCGTAGCATATATGTAACTGTGAGGCTTTTTGTGCCGCTCTCAGCATAATCTAAAATTAAAAAAATAAGTAGGAAAACTAGAAAGAGTTTGCCTGCTTAGGCTGTAGCCCATCTGCTTGTAGCAGCTTCATCTGCAGAGTCTTGCATGTGGAAGAGCACCCAGACAGCGACAGGTAAGAAAGCAAGCCTTGTGAAGAAGCAACATCTCAATTGTTTTATAAAACTCTACGCATTAAAGCTGCAAGTGTTTTAGGAAAGATGAAAGAATCCTGCTTTGGCTCAAACTGTTCTTTCATGTTCTGTGAATTCTGTGATTCCCAGGAAAAGCCAGACCCTTAATATTCAGACATCACAGAGCATCATAAGATTTCCCCCTCATTTCCATGCATGCTCGTTCCCTACCCATTTCCCTGTCACTCTGATCTGTAATGTTCAAAAACATTCACTGCATATTTCCTTCTTCCCTGCAGCAACAGCCCGAGTCTGAGACCGTTCATCTGTTCATCCCAGCCTTGGCAGTTGGAGCTATTATTGGCAAGCAGGGACAGCACATCAAACAACTTTCTCGTTTCGCAGGCGCGTCCATTAAGGTATTATTGCACTGCCTAACTCTCTGTTCTGCGTGACACTTCCCGCAAGTTCACACAAGCCGCGGTGTTGTGAACCTCCTCCCCCCCTCTCTGCTTAGAATGGGATGTGATAAATGGTACATTTGTTTATAAATCATCTTTTAATCTTCCTTAAGACAAGATAATTAGAAGCGTGTTTTCAAACGTCTCCTGAGGTGTGAAATATAAGCTGCACAGAGAACTACTTTGGTGGTCTCAGTTTCTTAGAAACAGGCCGAATGGTGCAGAGGTCGAAGGCTTGCTTCTTGCTTTTGGTAAAGTGAAAATTGGTGAGGTAAATTCCCTTTCTAAAAATAGCAGCACAGGTGAAGTCTCATGCAGCTGTGATAGCTCTTGCTCTGTTCCAGGTGGATTGGTTTGGGTTGTCAAGCTCAGATGGCTCCACACTGAAGCATTCATGTTTTAAAATGATCCAAGTGCTCCAAGCTCCTGGGGAGGGACAGGTCTTTAAAATCATGCTTACCTGTGATGGGTTGAAATTACCTCCCAATGAATTTGAGAGAATTACCTCCCAACATGAGATTGCCAGACCACCTCAGCTTGAAGCAAATGAAGCTGTATTTACAAACAAAACTAGAACAATCTAGAAATATGAGATGCAATAAATAGGTACAAAACATACAATATTTACAGGCATTTACAATTTACAAGAACTCCCCTGGACAAAACCAGGGTGCTGCCAGTAGCTTCCCTTTTTCCCTCTCCTGGACAAGGGAAAGAGAAAGGGGAGAAAAGCAGAGTAGCTTGCTAGTAGTTAGCCCCAAGACCATAGGCAAGGTCAGCAAGCCAGCAGAAGCAACCAGCTAGTATCAGCTAGAGTGAAGAAACCAAGAGAAAGTTGATACAGCTAATTTTGTTAGGTATCAGACCAATGGGATTATTTAGACCTTATTATTTCCCCCTTACATACAATCATAATTTATTTACATTTTACCACTTTCTGTTCAAGCTGTGCAAAATTTCCAAGGCATCAGCCTAAAACTGCCACATTACTTCAGCACCATGCTTTAACATTTTCTTAATTTTCGCTTTGCTCAGGAGATTTGGCCTGTTGAGTGAATGCTATGGCAGGGATCTGCCTAAGGCCAGGGGCAGAGGGTGGGAGTTGGCTTTGAGTTGAGCTTGGTGTAGCCAGTGAGGCTGGCCTTGGCTTGGAAAGTGCTCATCTGAGTGTACAGAGCAAAATAATTGGGGAACTCTGATGAATGAGTCTTGTGTGTGGTTTACTGAATACTGATCTGTTTACTGGCCTGTCAACCAACTGGCAGGCTGCCTGATAACATCCTTTATTGAGCAGTACATTAAATAGTCATTGTAGTACCCAGATGATCTACATTAGTAGGATACTAATAATCATATTTTTAGGGGGGGGGGGGAAAGGAACAGAAGAAAACAAGTGTTGATTTAAAAACATTTTTTTAAATTGTCTGTATTGTGTAGTTGATGTATCACAACCATTTCCTCTTTCTCTGTTCCCTTAGTTTGTATCTACAGTGGTATATGGAAGGTACTGCTAGGTGGAGAGAGAAATAGGAAGTAAACTGGACTTGAAGAACCCTTCCAAACTAGTTCTTTAAGTTGTACCTTGGAAGAGAGTCTAGTGGAAAGAGTTTCCTGGGTTTCTCATGCATCATAACAGAGGCCTCAGGCTTCTTCTCCTGGCTGGCGCTCCTCTACCTAATACATATCTGTATTAACTCAAGTTCAGTGAAGTTAGTGAAAGCACTGGTCTATTTTTTTTTTCCCCCCCTTCAGTAGGAGTAAAGAAGATTTTTGTGGAAATAAGATTAAATCCTAACAAAACTGCACAGGTACAGGGTATGCTTGCTAAATTGGGAAGCTGAATGTATGCTTATCAATACGAAGAAAAATGCAGCTTCATCTGTAATCTAACAGGAGTATGGAGCAGCACACTTGCTTCTGTGTGAAGGTGTTAAATATAACACTTAGTAGCAACTTACTCAAAACCTATGAGCTTCCCTCATGTGGACCACCTGCCCTTTATTATAATTTTTGGCCAAAACAAATTATGAGTCAACAAGGAATTTGTGCTTTTAGCTGTGAGTTGGAGGGAGTGCTGCCTGAGTAACTTTTAACTTGCCAAACTAGTAATCATACTTTGTGGAGTAAGTCTTTGCGTATGACACTGGACTTGTTTTGAGTTGTGCTGTAGATTGTTACAGTTGAAAATGTTTTACATCCTTATGTATCTTCTTTGTGCTCAAGTTGAGCTTTGTAGATTTAGTGGAATTCCTTAGCCACAAAGTGAGACTACGTTGCAGATGCACTGGGCTTCTGTCATTCAGAGGTGTGCGTGCCTGTTGATGAGCTCAGGTTGTGTTCCTGTGCTGCACGTCATTGCTTGGTAATACAGGCTTGGTGTGGGGCTCCTGCAGACTGAAAAGAACCAGGCAGAGGTTTCTGGGCTGTCTGCCACCCACCCTGTACTGCAGAACTGGGATGTGTTAGGAACTCTTGGCATCTCCTTGGTCATAAATATTCCCAGAGTAGTCCTCCCTGTTTCTGAAGGAGTTGGGATGAGTGTTCCAGGTTTTGGGTATATAAACTTGTCAGCTTGAGACTTGGCAAATGGAAGATTGGTTGTTTTCTGGTTAGAAATGTAAAACTACTTCTCTCAGAAGTTAAACCCCCCCTGCTATTTAATGCTATTTGTTATGAATATAACTTCTCCCAAGGGCAGGCAAAGAGCATTAATATGGAGGTCTCCTTAGGGTGTCCATTCAGACACTAGAATGTTAGTGGGTGCATGTTTCTTTCACAGCCCTCAGCCATGTTTTACTCCAGCTGCTGAGAACAGGACACACTAAGGTAAAAGCCAAGCAAGAAATGCCCCAGAACATTTGAGAACCTGTAAGATGTAACAAAGGCTTGATGGAAAATATTTTCCCTGAAATTTCAATGAAGGTGCTGGTGTTCAGTAAGAAAATGTGAGGTGAAAGATAGGCAAAGTGCAATGTCCAGCTTGAAGGAAGGGCAATTGTCAGGCTGAGCTCTGCTCGATCAACAAGACTCCAAAATGAGCCTTGAAATTTTGTCCCTTTAAAATGCTTGTGTTCCAAAGAATGAATGGATTTAGCCTGTACTTGCCCTTACAATGTGATGTTGTATAAATGTACTACTATAAAACAAATGTGTGTTTTTAGATACAGCCAATTGGAACGCAGAGATCATATGCAAAATAAGCATGCAAACTCTGTAAGTGGTATGTAATGTTTTCTGCATCTTAGGATACAATAGGAATAATTATATCAACTTCTGTTAGCAAAACTCTTTAGTGAAAATGAGGCATGGTGGCTGGTAATTTGTCTGAAATAAACTCCAGCTGTTAAATATGAATAACATCCCTGTGCCAACAGCTAAGATGAAATCCTGTAGTGTTTAATACATTGCCCATTCAACAGCGGCTATGTAATACTAGACGCAACAATGGAAATGTCAGTTGTGATAAACAAAAGATTCATCCAGAATGTCAGAGGCTACTTTGAATTATTTAATGCCACTGGAGTCTGAGAACAACACCCACAGAAATCTTACTTTTGTGGTGACATGAACTGCTAAAGACACTACAGGCATCTGTGTCTCAGCTCTAGTGGAGCTTAATTTTTATTTGGGTCATACAAACAAACGTCTGTAGGTAAAAACTCCTTGGAAATTGCAAACTTGTTGTCCAGCAGAGAGGAATGTTTTGTATCTGATTAGTTGCAGCAGCAAAGGATCACGGTACATTAGAGCTTGGAAAGGACTTCAGGAGATCAAGTCCAACCTCCCTGGTAAAGCAGGATCACTTAGGGTACTCCACACAAGAATGCATCCAGGTGGGTTTTGAAAGTCTCCAGAGAAGGAGACTCCATAACCTCTCTGGGCAGCCTGTTCCAGTGCTCTGTCACCCTCACTGTAAAGAAGTTTCTCCATGTTGAGGTGAAATCTTCTATGTTCAAGCTTGAACCTGTTGTTGTCTCATTGCACACCACCAAAGAGAGGTTGCTCCTCTCCACTTGACACCCGCCTCTCAGATATTTATACACATTGATCAGATCCACTCTCAGTCTTCTCAAGACTAAACAGCCCCAGGGCTCTCAGCCTCTCTTCATACAGGAGATGCTCAAGTCACCTAATCATCCTCATGGCTTTCTGTTGGATTCTCTCCAGCAGGTCTCTGTCTCTCTTGAACTGGGGAGCTCAAAACTGGACCACAGTATTCCAGGTGTGATCTCACCATGGCAGAATAGAGGGGGAGAAGGACCTCCCTAGACCTGCTGGATCTTCTGTTCTCAGAAGATCTCTCTTGCCTAATGGTCAGAACTGGTTAGAAACATTATATAAATTTGAGACTAGAGATGATAATCTCTGTCTATTAACCATACTTGTCTTTTTGAAGGCTGTATGTGTTACATCACTCAGCCACACAAAAATGGCTTCTGGGATTTTGCCATATGTGGATGAGTAGCTGCGCCTTTAATTTTCAGAAGTAAATTTTCTTACGGTTTAGCCAATGTCTCTGTATTTCATTATAGTTAATTAATGCACTTTAAAGAGAACAAACCCTTTGTGATCACAGCAGTGCAATGCTGCTGCTGTAAGGAGTTACTTTTCACTCTTGAACAGAATGTGAGACTGAAACGGGGAGGAGGAGACTTTAAACTCTTCCTTCAAAAGACAGCTACCAAAAGCTATGTTTATCCATTCCAGATTGCGCCTGCTGAAGGACCAGATGCCAAGCTGAGAATGGTTATCATCACTGGACCTCCAGAGGCTCAGTTCAAGGTACAACATGTTAAAAACTTGTCAGTCTGTAGTGGCCTTTGGATTGTAAGGGGCAATACTGAAAGCAGAACTCCTGGTTCCAAGCACTATTTTATTCAGAATTTTAGGAAACACTTGATTTTTACTTTCCTTTTCCCTGAAGGTATCTCATAGAAGTAAGAGTAATATAGCATGATCAGAGGCCACTTCCTGGTCACCTGAAAACTTTTGGGAGTTTCATGCTAATTAGAATTGAGTCTAGCATGAAAATGTGGCCATATTACATCCCTGATTTTCCCTTTTTCTACAAGCATAATAGTTCAGTCTTTCTAGACTGTTCTAGACTGTCTTCATACATGCAACAGTTCAGTGTGTATAATTGACATAAAGCTGACAAGATGAGAAACTGAGTCTTCCCTGGTTACTGTTGCATGCCAAATGGAAAAAGCTTTTTGTGTAGCTCTATAGATAAATGCAAGATTTCTAATTATATTTCCACTACAACTACAAGGAGATACTCAACCTGATTATCCCATTTGTGTTCAAATTGAGCTCTGGACTGGCCTTCTGCCTGAAGTGCCGAGGGATAAATCTAGTTACCCCAAAAGGAGTTGACCATGTTAGGAATGATGCAGGCAACTCAGTGCAGCAGCCTGTCCTCATCACAGTCGAGGCCCAGGGCAGGTAGGAAGTCACTTGAGAGTTCATGTCCTGGCATCGTTCTCTTGCCTGTTCTCGTTTCTGTCTTTTGTATTTTTGCTCCAGGGCATCTTGCAAGACGAAGGTGCACAAACTTCAGGCATATCTAGAATCAGTTTCATTAAGGCCTTTAGGATTTTTGGAGAAGTGTCAGGGCAGTTATTTTGCAGTAGTAATAGTGAACTAGATGCCTTTGGGATTATTGCTCAGCTACCATACACATTTAAGAAGCTACTGAAGGCAAAGCATAATTTAGAAGCTCTGCCTCCTTGAGGTTTTCTGTGTGCATGTGAGAACAAGGCATGTTCCACATTTGGGGTGCTTTTGTGATCTAGCATAAGGTCAGATTCTGGCCATCTTTCCATCAGATATCAGTGAACTTGCCCTCAAATGACAGCAAGCCAAAGCAGATTTGGACATCCCTTGTCCTGACTTCTCATGTAGGCAAAGGCTGCAGGTCTTTACAACTTTGCTTTTACAGCTTCCTCAGATTTGAAATCCCACAGAATTCTTTTGCCAGCTCTTTATCCCAACCTGGAACATGCAAGGAGAAAATTCTCCCTTTTCTGCACCCCATATGTTGTTTAAAACCACAACAATCAGTCACTTCTCTACACTTGGGCTTCTGCTTGCACTAGCACAGCCAACGCTTCTGAGTTTGGTCTGGTGGAGCGGGGTTATCCCTTTGGGGCTTCCTTCAGCTCCAGTCCTCATAGTCCTTTACTACACTTTGAGCAACGCCCTGTCAACTGAGATGGGCAGAGGCAGAGTTGAATCCTTTCTTTTGTCACCACTGTCAATCTGAAACATGCCTAACAGGACCAAGTTTAATGCTGCCCTGGAGTTCTGGTTTAGAAGGGTCTCCTCTATCTTTGAGCATAGACTATTGCTTGTTAGGCACCAAGAATGTAGTCTGGGTGCACAACAACTTGAAGTGGGAATAGCTGCTGCCCAGATGAGTAACCAGCTCTCGGAGAGGCGGTGTCATCCCAGAGCCTGTGAGTTTGGCATTCTTTCCCTACTACATTGTGTTCTGCTGTTGTGATTCATGTCCATGGTAGTTGCAGTGGCTGCATCCCTTTCTTCCTCAGCTGCAGTGGCCTGAGGATGTGGTATGCAGAGCTATTTATTAGTAAGGCAATGGGAAGAGAATATGCCACTGTTTACAACCTCTGCTGCAGTGTTCCCGAGAGTTTAGGCATATTCCTGACACCAATATTCACAGATGATCACGTTGCCTTGGATCTGGGAAACAGATCTCAGTGGAAGCTAATGTAGATAACTTCTTTCAGTCACTATTTTACTGTGAAGAAGGTGCAGCCCAGTCAGATCTTTATTTTTTTTCCCCCTTTCTTTTCAAGAGCCAAAATATTTGGGATGTTGGAAAAGTAGCTGCTGTCTCTTAAAGTCAACATCCCACCTTGCTTTATAATTCAGCAGTAACTAATCCTTTTTCCTTGAAGTATCTCTCCCACTGAGCCCTGCAGCCTAGGCAGGTTGTCTCACGGTGTTATGCACATGGAAAATTGCCATTGCAATAAAAAGGACTAGGCTGGCTAATGTCTGCCCACGACAAATTTGGAAATAGTTGCAAAACTCCAGCTTGAGATGATAGCTGTGAGTAGTGTTTTATCTACTCTTGGCAAACCCTTTTGAAGTGTTTTGCTGGAGCAGGACTCTCTAATTCCAGGGCAGTTGACGGTGCCAGTAGTTGTACTCAATTTCTGAATGGCTTCTTTGTGTAGTCTTTTGCCTTACTGGAAGATGATGGCTCTTGTCCCCTGGGACATAGTCCCATGAGCTGCAGTATCCCACCTGGGTCAGAGCCATGTGCTACAGATGATTCCATGCTCTTCAGGTAGAGTTTGACTTATCCAAAATACTGAGTGCTCTCAACTTCGAGGTCACAAAACATCTGTATTCTTACCCACTCCAGAGTAGTGTGACCTTGAGTAGGTTTTTAGGACATGAGCTAGAAATAAGAAAAAATAAGCTGCCACTCTTTAATTATCACATCATACAACCTTTTAGAGTTTGTTTTATATTTCATTGCAGCGGTGACCTGTAAGATGTTGGATCTAGCATGTACACAGCAATAGGGCTGGAGAGCAGGATGTAAAAGATGGTAAAGAACCTGAACTGCAAAGGCTGCATGGTACCAGGCTTATGGTCTTTACAGAGCATCTTTTCAGTGTCTCAATAGAAATGTTCTTCTGATGCCTCTGGGAGATGCAAAGTAGATCTGGTCAACATTTATCAAGAATTAACTGATGAAGGGCAGGGAAAAAGGAAATAAATGTTTTCCAATCAGCAAGATTCATGAGCTTAGTCTCAGTGGACATTCTTCTTGCTGCCTGGCACTTACATGTTCCCCAGAAAAGGGAACTGTGTGCTGATTGGAGGAGTACTGTTCCCATGGTGCTATTTAGATCTAGGCAGTTTGATTTTTTCACTTTAAACAATTGAGCAAGCTGAGATTACAACACATGTTTAAAAATAATAGATTGTAAAAGTAAGCTGCTTGCTCTAACTGGAGGCCTTATCCCATGACTTGGGTTGTTTTTTGTGGTTTGGTGTTGTTTTTTTGGGGGGTGGGTGGGTTTTTTTTTTTTCTTTTTGGAGGAGTGGTGATTGTGGCTTTTTTGGTTTAGTTTAGCATCCTTAAAAGAATGGATTTCTGAGCCAATTAATTCCACTATCTGCTTCTGGGTGTAATAAAAAAATGCATAGGCAGATAGCTCTTCTCTACCACTTCTTAGGTCTACAGAGCTGTAATAGTGGTTTGGTGATTTGGTTTTTTTTTTTTTGGTCTTGGGGTCTTTTTAAAGCAATATTTCTACTGAAAAGCATAAAAATGATTTCTGTTAAATTGCTCTGCAGTTCCCTAGTTTGTCATGCAATCTTCAAAGCTTGACAGCAGTGCTTCCTAGCTTGGTACAAAGACTTATTTTATAAAAAGAGTTAGTATATTTATTAGGGGAAATGCTTTGTCAAGGTTGTGAACTGAGAATATTTTCTATAGAGTTTCTTGAAGTCTAGATTGCAGTAAGTGCATTCTCTAATGGAAAGCATTTTTGCAGGCTCAAGGGAGGATCTATGGGAAACTTAAAGAAGAAAATTTCTTTGGACCTAAAGAAGAAGTGAAACTTGAGGCTCATATAAAAGTGCCATCCTATGCTGCTGGTAGAGTTATTGGAAAAGGAGGCAAAACTGTAAGTAGATGAAATAAAACTTCCAGTAGTGTTGTGTTTCTTATTCCAGTGTGTGTACATAAGGCTTAAACCTTTAGCTAACTAGTAGCTAATCCTTTGAAGTTACATTAAAGCAGACGTTGTTTTCTTACCTGTACTTATGATTTCCTTCCTTCTTCTTAGCATGGAGTCAAGAGAAGCCAATCTCCTTGAATGATTCCTATATTTAAAAAAAAAAAAAAGTAGTCTTAACAAAAATCAATAGCCCCAGTCAGATCTCCAGGGCTTTTATTAATGGAAAGGTAATTCTTCCATTTAGAATGCACACATTCCCACTCAAGGCCTGCATCTGTGAACTTCAGGTTATGACATATATTGCAAAAAGTTTTCATGGATCTCATTTAATTAAAATCAAATCCTATGTCTCCAAAGGTGGCATTTCTGGACAAAACTGAGTGCAAGCATAATTTCTAAATAAGTGGTAAGAAATTAAGGCATGTTCAGACCTCACTGTTGCACTCCCCCAATTAATTTCTTTACTTCATCTTAACTCATGGCATCCTTTAAGATTAGTTTGTTGCATAAAATAAGAGGTTTTTCAGTCTTGAAAAGCTGCTAATATTGAAGTATTTTTATATGGTTGTAAATCGAGTGCCAGCTGATACTTGCAAAGGAATGGTTTGCTTTTGGATCTCTGCCCTGAGTGCAATGGGGTCTTGAAGTTAAGTGTCAGGAGGCTGTGTGTTAAGAGGTTTAAGGATGAACTTACCTGAGTTGTTCATCTAAACCATCTTTGATTAAATAATCACAGGATGTTAGGGGCTGGAAGGGACTTTGAAAGATCATCCAGTCCAACCCCCCTGCCAGAGCAGGATCACCTCGAGCAGCTCACACAGGAATGTGTCCAGTCAGGTGTTGAGTATCTCCAGTGAGGGAGACTCCCTGGGCAGCTACACATTTTTTTTAAACAGAACAAGTATATATGGGAGAAAGACTCTGATCTTACCCCTATAGAAGCCTGTAGGCTGCTGAAAATTATTTGGACACTTCTCTTTGCCCTTTCTGGAGCTCTCCATCTTGTAGAGACTTTTCAAGGAAAAATGTAGAAATAATTTGATTTTCTTCTACCCTACATTATGCATTGTATGACACTTCTGACCTTAAACTCATGAACTCAACTGTATACACTATTTGCTTTTAAAAGTAATGTTTAACACCTTCTGTGTTGTATTTAGTATTTAAAACACTTCTACAAACCTAGAGAAGCTGGTGCTAATTTATGTTGGAGACACAAGAGGCTCATCTTGCACAGTGCACACTGCTGTACAAAGATGCGTTCTGTTAGGGAGTTTCTTTTTTTTAAACACAATTTGTTTCTGTGGTCAGCAGTATTTTACAGGTGTTGTGGATTATTTGTTCCTTTAAGATTTTCTGATTTCTGCTATCTATTTACAGGTAAATGAGCTTCAAAACTTGACAAGTGCAGAAGTTGTAGTCCCTCGTGACCAGACACCTGATGAAAATGACCAGGTGGTTGTGAAAATAACTGGTCACTTCTATGCATGCCAGGTAGGAGGACTGGAATGAATTTCTGTATTCCCTTCATTTTTTCCATGGTCTTCCTTTTATATCCATGTACAGACCCAAGGGATGGAAGACTTTCACTCAGGATACAGAAAGCACTGCTTGCCAAGCTCCTCTAGTTGTATTGCTACCATACACTTTCCTCATGCCTGAGAGAGAGGTTTACAATGACATCGCAGTTACACATGCTAAACAATCTCCTTACATTCCCCTATTGATATGTAGGCCCTGGCCCTGCTAAAACTTCCAAACCAAGAGAAAACCCAAGCTGTGATTGGATTGAAATTCAGGTGGAAGAGAGAGACAAGCCAACTCACAGTACTTGGCAAGAACTGCATCTACTTATGCAATTTATCCACACCACCCAATCTGTTGATTTAGTATCTTAGAGATAGATGGCAAGATTCTTTCCCTCACCTGACAATTTATTCAGACCTTCCTTTTGATACTTCACTACAGGTGACTTGTAGTTCAAAAAGGAGGTAGGAGGGCTGCTGAGTCCTGTTAAGTCTGACTTTATGGACTCTAGTGTATAAAAATATTGTCCACTCTGTATTAAGACAGTGGTTTTTGTAAAACATTAATATCTCCAGAGAAATAAAATGAAATTACCTTGTAGCTTCAATAATCTTCATGTCAGTAGTAATATTACTACGCTTATGCTTTCTATAGACACATCTGTATGATGTGAAAACTGACCATGCAGGTAGTTGTGGTAGGTGGAAAAGAGAAGTTAAAAATTAAGTTGTACATTATGACTAATCCAAGCATGTTTTAAGTAATGAGCAATCTTCTCAGTACTAGAAACTCAGTCATTCCAGATTGTTTTTGTCCGAGTAGCCTCTCTAGCTGGTTGTGAACAGCAGCAGCTGCAATGCAGCATGGCATCATGATGGGTTGTTCATTCTTTGTGTCCTTCAGCTTGCTCAGAGAAAAATTCAGGAAATACTGGCTCAGGTAAGAAGGCAGCAGCAACAGCAAAAAACATTGCAAAGTGGACAGCCTCAGCCAAGACGGAAATAAAGGTTTAGGAAACGGCCCATCAGAGACAGATGCCAGACCAAAGACAGACTGTGCGACAAAGAGACGGGTGGTGAGCACCTGTTGAAGTTATATGCAGAAGATCCACCAAGCCAATCACCTGTTCGAGGACCAGGCAACGGTTGAACGCTGTCTCTGAGAATGTATTCTTTAGGCTCTCTCAAACTTTTGAAACCCAGCTTTAAAATAAGGACCCCTTCACTTCCCTTTTGTTCTATTCTCACAACTTAACATAAACTCGTTAGTCTTTTTTATTGTTCTTATTATTCCCCAACAATTTTAGAACTTGGTTTAATGAAGCTTTCTCTTCTGAGTTCACTGGTTAAAAAAAAAAAAGAAAAAACCAAAACAACAACAACAAAAGAAAAGGCATTGCTCTTATAGGTCCATTGTAAAAGAAGCAACATATTTGGAGGGTGGGATCATGGGTGGGCTAGGGTTAGGGCATAGATACTGACAAGAGTTTAAGTGTTAGTCCCAATGTGGAAACAAGTGGCATTTTTTAAAAACAATTTGGTTGCATTTTTTTCAATAACACTGCCATGAATAACCTAAGGGAAGTGTTGAATGGTGTTGGCCAGGGCATAAAAAGATAAATATGCATTTTACTAAACTACCTCAGGCATTTAGTACCTCAATGAGAAATTGTTCCTTTTTTTTTTTCTTTTTGTTTTCTTTTTTTTCTTTTTCTTTTTGGTATTTTGTATACTTTATAAAGCTAATAGTTCTTGAGCATTTTATTTTTTTATAAAAAAAATTAAAATTTAATCAGCCACCAGCCAGGAGTACTAAATACTTATTGGGGGGGGGAATATAGTAGAGCACTTCTTGCTGCTGGCTGATGGGAGTAAGGTGGGGTAAAAAAAAAAAAAAAAAACACACAGCCTCAGATTTTCTGAGGCCTTCAACACCATCATTAAAAAAAAAAATTCAGTGAATGTTCAAAAGATAGTGAATGATGCCAACATTCTGATAGCAGCAATGCCGTTTAGTTTTCTTTTAAGATGGGATGAAAAAGTTTGTGACGGTACTTTTTTGGGAACAGGACAAGGAAGTGATGGCAAGAGGCTGGGGTTGGGGGAAAAATTTAGAAGGCTGCAAGAGGCTGAATTTTTTTTTTTGTGCTACTTGATTGAATGCATGAACCCTTTGTGCCTTTGACCATCACTACCTAATAACGCTACATTTAACCATTTGCAGCCCATTTGGACTTTGCCATTTTGTTCAAAGAGCAAGCTTCATCTTCAGTTGGATAGAACACTCAATCTGTTAGAGCGTACTGGAGGCTGTGAGGGTCTCTGCTGCCTGCAGATCACATCATACTGCTTTCAGTTACCATGACGGGGGAAGGTCAAACAGTGTTTGATCACATTGAAAGATAACGAAAGGCTAAGTTTACATATCCAGCCGCTGTTATGGGCCACACTAAGCCACTTTGAAGGTTTTAAAAACTATTACAAGAAAAGAAAAACCAATAAACAACAACCTCTCTAGCCTGGCTTATAATAGATGCAGCAGGATTTATGCACGTTCTGCAACCAACCATTAGAGAAGAAAAAAATAATAAAAAAAAATACAAAACCAACATAAAACAAACCATCAAAAGGCAGGGATAACAGGAAAGTTACCAAATTTTTTTGTTAATTTCCGAATGTAATTTGAATGATGATTGTGGTAATAGTGACACGTTCAAGTTTCTACAATAAACTTCAGTCTACCTCAGTTTAAGAAAAAAAAAAGAAAAAACGATGTGGCAACACATGGTGCATAAAGACTGCTGTGTGTGTGTGTGTGCGCCTGCGCGCCTGTATGCGTGTGGTCGACAGAGCCATGCTATTACCTCTGAACCTTTTTTGGTTTTGGTGATTTAATTTTTTTTTTGTGCATGAGATGATCAGAATCACCATGCTGCACTGATTTGAGGGGCACAACGAGCAAAAAAAAAGTTTAAAAAAAAAAAAACATTTGTTTCATCATTTTGTTATCTACCTCTTAGGTTCATGTTGAAATAGAGGCATTACTACATAGACTAGATAATTTTCCCAAAGATCATTGTTGTACAGATTAGATAATTTTGAAAATGGTCTGAAGTGTTTTTTTTTTCCTGCATCTTTTCTTTACTAATTGGTTTAAAACCCACAAACTTATGTTGTAGTTTTAGCAAAGAAAAATGAGTTCCTTTTTCTTTTTTTGACAGTGACCTTCATCTAGCCTTTAGGATAACTCTCTTTTTTTTTTTCATACGAATTTAAAATTACTGAAGTATGGAAAGTCATAGCATTTTAATTTTTTTGAGGCTTAAGTCAGTCTGACATTCCTTTCTTAACATTGGAGGAGGATTTGACTTTATTTTCCGTAAAAAATTACTTTATGAATAGGCGCTGCATTTGCATCTGCTGATTTAAATACTGTCATCTCTCTTAAATTTCTAGATTTAGTATGGTAAATTTGTTTTTCTTTTCAATTGAGACTTGGTAATCTGGAGTATTTGGAAATAGCTAGAAAGTAAATACTGTAAGTGATTTCAACATCCACAAAGTATGGATCATTTTTCATCTGTAATGTGCCCCCCAATGCAGCTCCACTTGCCAGATGCCTCTGAATGGAATAAAGAGTTTAACTCCTATCATCAGATTAAAATTGTGTGGTTTTTGTTGCCTTTTTTTCTGTGATGTTTTCAGTGCTTGTTTTTTGTTTGGTTGGTTTTTTTTTTTAATTAATGAGGCACAGGGAGACTGTTCTAGGTATTTGTGCTATTTTGATCAAGTTGGTTTTCTGTCTATAATAATGACCGGATGAGGATGAAGTCACCCACAGGTATTCGCTAGCTGCTAGGGCATCCGACAGCCCGATTACGACGTTTGCACTTACCGATAGAAACAGTAACTTCTGCGGGTGGTAAATTAATTTTCTCCCTCTCCTATAACACCGCTATTCAGATTGTGGTACAACCTACCGTTCATGGCTTCAGTCTTAGGCATATCTCACAGGCTCATTTGCTGCGGACGGGATACGGTCTCATCAGTCCTAACCCAGGGCAAATATGAAAGGATCTTAAGTCTGAAGTGAAATCTGAATTGCAGTTAAATTTGTTTCAGCTGTTTTTACACTGACTTTAGCACTCTGAATGATGAAGCTGTGTAATGAACATCAGCCTTAGAAAGTCAGATGCATAGAACCTGCAAGCATTCCTATCACCACCCCACCAGACACTCGCCAGTTGCCAAGGTGGTTATTGCCTTTCCATTTAGAGCTTTGTGAATATTATGTGGAATAGAAATAAGACTAGATGTTTAACTGACACCTTTAGAGTGAGAGGGAGGGCTCAGGAAATGAAGAATCATCATGAATAATGTAATTCTGTATCTCATAGTGAAAACCTAAACTACTTTTTCAAATGCTTGCACCCTCCTACTTGTGGTCACAGCTCGTTTCTTGGGACTAACCAGCAGACTGAAGCGATGTCTGTAGAAGACACTGCATAGGGTATTGTGTTTCACACACAACTCTCAGGTCATTTTTCCATGCTGGTATTGAGCACACTCTTCAGAATCAGCATCCCTGCCGTTTGAGCAACACAAGAAGCCTTCCTCTGTATTGCTAGTGCATTTGTGACAGCTAAACCCCTGTTTTAAGTATTTGCTTAACCATGATGTTTTTATTTGCTTATAACCTTCCAAAGCTTTAATTCCTAAGCTGCAATTTCCAAGGCATGCGCTCTGTGTATTAGTTGTTGTTACATGAAGGCTGGTCTCAACAGGGTACTTGGGCACAGGATTTTTTAAATGAACGTGGCAAATTGTGGCTGAGGTGTAGGAGACGTTAGCTCAACTGAAGGATGCAAACACTGCTTGACAATGAAGTGACTCAAATGCAGTGCAGGAAATTTGTGAAATGATGACAATTTCACCCTGATAACTGTCTCTGGTTCACTTCATCATCAAGGTGTCCTGCACAGAGCCACACTTTCATGTACTTCTGTGCAGGACTGAATGATCAGTATACAGTCACTGGATAAACTGCTTGGTATTTCTATTTCACACAGAAATCACCAAATCCAGAGAACTTGAAGTCATTCCCAAATGCTTTCCTTCCAAAGGGGCTCTAATGTTGTGTGGTACTGATCACCCAGGTTGTTCATTCCCAGGTTCCAGCTTCTTAAGCAGCTCAGGCCAAAAGCTCACCAAGTCAGATGGGTAACCTGGCTTGGGGATTGCAGTGGCTCAGCACAGATTCTTGCTGTTAAGTGGGGGATGAAGAAGTTCTTAAGCTGCCCCTTCTGGTTATTTAATAGCAACCAGTGGATGTTTTATTATAAATCCTTTTCACAATGTGCTGTGGCAGTGAATTTGGTTATACTTTTTAATTTCTCTTATTTCTTGTCTCCCCAGTTCATTTTTTTTTTTTTTGGTCGTTTTACAAACTATTACCTCTTTCCAGCTGTAGATCTGTCCACGAGGAAGCTGTTCCTCATCTCTTACTGTTCTTAGGTACTCTTTTGTTACTGTGCTCTCCACGACAGGGTACTGCACACGGTTCTGGTTACTAGATGTGGGTTCATATAATGGTATTATGTTTGCCAAACCTGCCTCTATTCATTTAATATTATCTGTCTTCAGGCAAATGCTTTCAAGAAATGATCTAAAGTTACTCCTACATCTCCCTCCTAGGATGAAATACCTGATTTGGAATCCATCACTGTACCACAGCTAAGGTTACCTTTCCTCCATGTGTATTCCTGACAAGCATAGCAAAACATTTTGAAATTTTTTTTTCAGTCAGACTGACACCCCGCCCCCCCCCCCCCCCAATTTCGTTTTGTAGCCAAATTTGTTTGGTCTGCATAGTTGAGCTACATTTAACATGCTCCTTGTTTAATTTGCAGAACTATCTGCTGCCTCATCTCAAAGCACTGGTGACCTCAGGGGGAGTTATTCCTGAAGGAAGAAACTAGACAAAGCAAGAAAACATGACCAGTCTGAAATTACTGGAGAAGGTTTTGGGGGGGGGGGGGGTTACTAAAAAAAAAACAAAAAAAAAAAAAAACAAAAACACAACAAAAACGTGAGCACATGTGCACACACTCCCTTCTCCCTGAACAACACAACCACAGGCACAAAATCCATAATCGCTTTCGCTGAGCATTACAAACAGCAGCTGCTGTGCAAGGAAGAGATGCAGGTAGGGCTTGAAGTAGGTTGTGGGTCTATAGGGGAAAAAGGTGACTACCCTCAGAATCTACTTCCTGATTCCCAATTCATGGCAGCACAAGCTCTGTCCTGTAGCAGAAAGATGCACCTTGTCTTACTTGGACAAGTTCTGTTACTGTCTCGAAGTTCTTCTGTCCATGAGACTATGCAGCACTCAGCCTAAACACACTGAGCAGTGACTTCTGAAAGTGATGAACAGTTCATTAGCACCAAGTAATGCTCAGTAACTAATAGCTTCCTTTCCAACTGTTTTTGCCTTGAAAGGAGCAGAAAGTATTCACTGCTGTACCACATTGCCTCAGTGTCCTTTTCCAGCAACTAGGTGAGAGGAAAGCTAGGACACACTTAGAACAAGCTGAATGTTTTAATGTGAAGACAATGAATTTGGAACTCTTCAGGCTTTTATTTTTAATTATTAAAACCAGATTGGCCTTGGCTGAAAAACAGACTTAATGTTGTGTTAAATTAAGACATTTGTCACTGCTGCTCTTGGCTTTTATGTGCTCAGTAACACCAGCCTGGTTTTGCTCCTCCTTTGATTTGTAGCATGACTGACTTCATTGTGACCAGAAGCAAATGGCTTACTACAAGAAGCTGTATCTGCACTGTACTGTTTTGCTGTATTTCTTTCCTTGCAGCACTTTTTTGCACTGCTACCACAGGCAGGGCTTATAAAGATACTAGAAAAACAATTACTGTAGAGGCTGAGCATGAATTTCAGGGTAAGTAGCTTAAGCAGCTGTCTCTTTTCACTGCAAACTCTGCTGAGACAGTAACTCTGCCAGGAGAAAAAAAACAAGAACACCCTTACAACGGGATTCCTTCTTTGACGTTTTATGGTCAAACTTGATTTTAAGGGTCTTTTCCAACCTTCCTGATTCTGTGATTACTCAAATTTTGGTATCTTAGCAAGAGCTTTACCTATGCACATCCACCAAATCCACTGCTTTGCACTGATCAACTGCAGTGACTGTTAAGTCAGCAATCAGGACTGTATCTTAGATCTGTGATGCATGCTCAGTTCTCTTTCCACTCAGCAGCTGCATTAAGTTCTTGTCTCAAGGTGATCACTGCTATTAGATGTCAGTCCAAGTATAAAGTCTTCTGGCAGTGACTGTGAAGTCATCTGTGCTAACTGGTCATCATAGGCACCAAGAGTCCATAGCTTCTCTAACTCATAAACCTCTCTTGTCTCTGGCAGCATGAAGTGGATAACTATGGTACCTGTGTGGAACAGAAACACACAACAGATTAACATGAACTGTACAGCACAGCTACACTTCCAGCTGCACGGTTTGAGCCTTCCATCCCCATCCTGGTTAGATATAACAGGTCACCTGATGGAGGTCTCTTAAAACTGCTGACTCCAGTTCTTGACCAGCGCTAGGAATTGGTCAGTCCTTCAAAAGACTCCAAGACTACAACCAGGAGAATGAGAAGGACAATGCTCTGGTTTAAGTTACAACACTATCAACTATCACAACACTTGAGACCAAAGCTGTTATGACTTGTAGGGGACAGAAAGAACAAAGTTGGGGAGAGGGAGGAAGAATAGTTCCCTCTCTAAGGCTGCAGGTTAGCTTTTGGCTTTTCTGCATTTTCTGTATTATACAGCCAAGTAATTTTTCTTTGCTGTTGCTCACTTCTCAAGTGTTGTTTTTATAGTGTAACAAGTCCGAATTCTACAGTAATAAGCCTTTTTCCTACAGGTTTTCATCAATTCTGTGTAAACAATAGTTAGAAATATAGTGGAATTAACATTCTTAATGCAGCTTTTTCTAGCTCTGCCCTTAAATTGCGATGGGTTTTCAGTTATAACTATCAAAATCATTGATAGTGAAGTAACTGAGGCCACAGTGCTTCTGGCCCACCCTTCTCTCTTTTAAGCCAAAACACCAAGTTAGAGAGTGAGATTCTAGAGCTAGCATTGAAGTAGAAATCCTTTCTGAATGCAAAGTCTTTCATGTTTGTGTGCAGAGTTCCACAGTTGTAGAATGAAGAATTAAACTTAAGTTCTGAGGAGTGAGGTTTTACCCTTGTCATGGTATGATCTGGACAGTAGAAAAGTCTGTTCAATACTTCACTACCAGGGCAGCATGCAAGGAACCCCCACTCACTCAAAGAGGGATTACATCAACCTGAGAAAATTGACTGAAATAGCTTTTTATCTTCCCACTACTGCTATGTCCAATTTAAGGCCTGTTTTAGCCTCTCAAAAAGCAGGCACTGCTTTCTTCTCACTGCCAATGATCTTTTGTGAAAATCTATTTAGTTTCTCAACTGAGTTCAGGCAACAACTGGAATTCCAAAACAGCCAGAGTACTGCGAACTCTCCACAACAGCCATGGCTCACAGTGAGATGCTTCCTTCAAAGAGCTCATGTAGAACTTAATATTTATGATTCAAAAATACTTACCAAAATCAATGCACAGCCAGTCATCTGTCTCCTTCCCTTCAATCTGAGTATGAGGATCACCTTCTTTTTTGTGAAGCTTGTACTGAGAAAAGAAATAGCAGAAAATTAAGTACTTTGTATTTATTTAAAGACACTCCAACCTTACGGGTAAGCTGGATGTTGCTGAGTTGTTTTAAATCTCAAATGGGTTAGATTACTTATTGCTGATTATGGGGTCTGCACACACAGTAACATACACCGTGGATAATAAATATAGTTTTCTCATCTGTATTTACTATCAAATCTAGAATCCTAGTGCTCAGAATTCCCATACATCTCTCCATGAATTTTACAGGTGTCTGTTTTTTCTGAAGATGAATATTGAACACAATTGCTTCACATAGTCTTTCAATTACCAGCTTCCTTTAACTGTCATCACTAAATTTTATTTCCTCTCAGATACTTTTCATTGCTGTTTTACATTGGCTAGTTAAGGATGCAGAAATAGAGACACCAAGCCTCTTGTCTTCTCAGACGAAAGTAGGTGGGGCAGAAATGTTTCAACCCATGCCACAAGGCAGGCATTCAAACAAGCCTCTCTGGTGTGTGCATATTTGCAACACTCATTACAAAATGGGCAGAAAGCATGACCCACAAAGAGGTGAGGGAGGGGGCAGCTCCCAGCATTACTGAAAACTCTCAGGGCAAGGCAATCAGTTCTCTATGCCACATGGTTGTTTTTGTGGGTGCCAGCATGGGAGGCTCAGATCTCCCTCCCTTGTACATAAAGAATTTAAGCACCCACCAGAGCTGAAGCACTTTGACAGCGGTTTAGATTTGGCCATTACCTACTTGTTTCTTTACAAGCAGTACAAATGAAAAAAACCCACAACGGAATGAAGACAAATGTATCATCACAGAGCTCCTTTATTCAAATTTCTACTTTACTGCTAGCTGAGCCAGTCTAATGAAAAAAAACACAAAACCTTTTTCAAGCTGAAATTGAAAAAACAAAAACAAAACCCCAAAAGACAGGTTTCACAAGGAAACAAGAGTGAAACTACATGGCTCAACCAGTCCTTTCTTCCATGAAAGACAAAATATCAAGTTGTAACAGTAAATGAATCCCACTTCACTGGGGAAGCAACCACCACAAAATGCACCTGTTCCTGCCCATTCCCACACAACTCTAGCTGCTGGAGAATGGTCCCAGTTTGCAAACCAGAATGGAGAAATTTCAATTTAGAACTAGTGCTAGCTACCTTCCTTTATTTCAGATACTAATGAGCCCAGCGTGCACTGCCATCAGCCATGTAACAGAGGTTGGAAAGGCTGATGTCCTCTACAAGTTTCCTTCAGCCCTGTCTTTAAAAGCAGGGTAATGGTGAACAGATTATAAAAAAGCCAAGTGTTAATTTCTCCCTCTAATGGCTTCCCATTGGGGTTAGCAGGGGTAAGCAGCAGTTGGGAATGCCATTTACAAACTACTGGGAGAAAAGCAGGAAGGCCTCAGGCAACAAATAAGCACTTCTGCATTTCAACATAAACCATGCACTACTACAATGGTTTTGGTGCTGCAATGGTAAAGCTAGCCAGCTGCCTAGCAGCACTCCTGCACAGCTGAGCTGCTTTATGTTTTATGTGTCAGTTTACATTTCTCTTAGAAAACTCAGCAAGTACCTGAGTAGTTGACCAGGCTGCCCAGGAGACCACCACACCTCCCCAGAGCTCTGCCCTTGCAAGAGAGCTGCTCTTACAGCCACCAGAGGGAGCAGCCAGTTGCAGCCCAGCCAGAGTGGGTGCTGTTCACCCCTCTCTCCTGGCCTGCAGGAGAGGGAGAGCTGTTCACATTTAAGACTTGCAAGTTATGCAAGTAATAGAGTACATATTAAGCACTTCAATTTAATACACACAAATCACACTTATAAAACTTGGGGCAAAATTTTAGTTTGCAAAGATGCATCATCTCCTGCAGAGAACACAAGAAGCTCCCTTTGCCTGCTCAGAAAGGCACTGAAAAGCAATACCATCTCTTCTTCTCCTTAAGTCTCACTGCTGAAATCAGTGGGACTGGAAGGACGAACGTAAAACCAAGAGCCAAAGCAAAATGAGTTCAAGAAGTGAAAGAAGTTTGTGAAAAACAAAGGCAAACTACAGATTTAAACAGACAGGTGACTGAGATAGGGGTTAGTTGTATTTCTCATGCTGTGCTTTGTAACCTGGCAAGTTTAGAGATTAGGTTTTGAGAACATTCATATTAAGCTATGCTGAATGAGTGGGAACAGCTATGAATCTTGCTGGATGGAAGACAAAAGTGAACATAGGTCATAGTCACCACTTTACATTACTCTTGTTTCAGCTACCAAACTGTGCTAATGTCATTGCTGCTCTAAACACAGAGGTCTGTTTTTAAAATAAATTGTCCACGTTCTGTGTATTACTGGTAAGGAAACAGCACAGGCAGTTGCTAGATGTAGTCAGGAATAGGTGACATAAGGATAGTTTCATCTTGGCTAGTACACCCCTAGATGTGCAATCCTGGGGAAATTCCTTTCACATTTAAAGCCATTCCATAAACCCAGAGAGTGCAGCAGTAACTGTCTTACCATTTTCAGCATGTAATGTGCCATTGCATGGAGATGCCGTGTTGAAGATCCACTCACAATTATAAAATAATCGCAGTATTGTATTTCTGGAGGTAGCTGGATGACACAGATGTCTTTTGCATTTTCTTGCCTCAGAAGAGCTACAACAAAGTCGATGTTGAATGCTGGAAGAACAGTATCTGGAACAGACAGAAAAAATACAGTGGCAATGTATCTTTCTAATTGCAAAAATCAACCACTTAAGAAGACACAAATTGCAATGAACTGAGTTATAGCCTAAGCTAGCCACTCGCTATGGAGTTTGGTTTGATACCGACAACACAACATGAACTGAGGATTTTAAAAAATCATTTTTGAAACCAAAGTTGAGAACTAAGCACTCACCTGACAAATAACATTGATAAAATCTGATCAAGCCTGATAAAAATCACTAGATATATCAGTTAGCAAACACCAAAGTTTCTTTCAGGTAATTTGCTTATTTCTTGTTGTTAGTAAGTAAGAGTTAATGCCACCATCAGATATTTGTCAATTAAGATGAAACCTAAGTACTTCAACAAACATTATTAGAGCAACAGACCAAATTAACAATATTTCAAAACACTGCTTTTCAACAAGTCTGTGATAACACATGGTGATGAAGTTAAAATCTTAAGTAGATGAAATCAACATATTGAAAATGGAGCTGATGTGATGCAGTGTAAAGCCACTTTTCACCTTCACACTGAGTAAAGCCACTACTTTTTCCCTAGCCTGTTCTGCCGAGGATTATGATACGGTAGACAAAGCTTTAGTTCTTCAACAGTTTCAGCAAGTCATCTGATAAACTAGTAAATTAGTGCAACTACCTTGTGTTCACACTATGAGTTTATTTTTAATTTGCACTAATTAGGTACATGCAACTTGTGTGCATACTTAAGGTATAATTTGAATCTGTCAGCAATGCATGCCTGCTGCTATGACGTGAACATTAGTGCAGAGAGAGCGTCAGCACAAACCCAAGCTTTGTATTTACCAGTATAAAGAAAAAGCCAAACAAAAGAACAATAGCTACATATAATTATATGCATGAATGGGGCCATGAAATTGGATCAAATCTCTGTAAATGAAAGCCTTTGAGCTTAGGGACTCATGCACTCTTTCAACTTTTGCTGTGGTTACACATGCAGAAAATTAGCAGTGGCCACAGCTCCTCCAGATGCAGCAGTTACAAAAGTTAAATATTTGCCTGGTAGGCACATGTGAAGTCTCCAGTGCCTATTTAAGAGAATGAATGGTCTAAACAACACCAGACATGCTCTGCCACACTGAACTGTCATGGCCAGGCCTAGGCTAGAGAAGATGTGCACAACAGCCAGAACAACAAACCAGCTTGGTGCACACAATGCTTAACACCCATAACCAGCCACACTACTACTAAAACTCATCTATACAGGGAAATTTCTTTCCAACCATCTATCAGAGAAAAACAGGTCTAACTCGGCACCACTGTCCTCACAAAGGTTCCTGCACAAAAGTGCAGTCTGCGCTAGCTACCGAGTCCCCACTTTACAGCAGGCCTTCAGAGGAGACCTGTGGTGTCGGCCGCGATTAGAGCGAATCCACCGCACTAGGCATCCCAGGATCCTCCCGCAGCTGCAGAATACGACTCCAAACCTCCCGAACTTCCTTCACGAGGCGTTACGCTGCGCTTAGGGTACCTCGCACGGAGCTGGAGTACAGTGCAGAGCCGAGGGCCTTCGGGCCGGCGGCCTCCTTAACGTGCCGCCTCTCGACTACGCTCGGGTCTGTCAGGCCAGCGCCTCCCCTCGCTTGGGAATCGTTGGCATCGCAGCAACCCGAGTTGCACGCCGCGGAGGTGCCAGCTGCGAGGGCGCTTGAGCAGCGCCGTACCAGCAGTGGGGGCTCGACACACGCTCCCACACCTCCTGAGAGGCCGCGGGCCCGCGAGAGCCCTCCCAGGACACCTCGAGAACGGCCAAGCTTGACAGTCATGACAGAACCGGACAGAAGTCCCGAGCAGGAAATCAGAAGGCTCACGGTCAGTGTCGTGTACCGAGAGGCCCCGCTGGTTTACCCCGGCAGCTCGGCCTTACCAGGTAAGCCACAATTCACTGGGCCCTACCTGCCGTCTGCTGCCGCTCCACCGCCACTGCCCCCAATCCCCCAGCACCGCCGCCTCCCACCCCCGCGCAGCTCCTGCGGGCAGCCTCGACCAGCCGAGGGTGCGGTTGAAGCCGGAGGGGGCCCGCTGAGGCGGCGCAAACAGGCCGCAACAACCGGCGGCCCACACACACCGTTCGCCACATGCCCACCGCCGTGCTCCGGCACCGCGGCCCGCCCCGCTCCCGCACGCCGCCCAGCGATTGGCCAGCGGCGCGGGCATCCCTCTCGTCTCACTGGCTCATCCCGCCGTCAGTCGGGCAGCGCCACCGCGCGCCTGCGCAGGGCATGGCGCGAGGCGGTGGCCGGTGCCGGGTGCCGGGTGCCGGGTGCCGGGTGCCGGGTGCCGGTCCGGGGTCGGTGCCGGGGTCGGGGTCGGTGCCGGGGTCCTTGCCGGCGTCCGTGCCGGCGTCCGTGCCGGCTGTGCAGGAGCTACGGGAGCGCGCCGGGAAGGGGTGATATGCGGTCCCCGCCCCTCCGCCCCAAGTGGCTGGATAACCAAACGTAGTACCAGGTGTGTAGAAGCTGAGCCCAGGCAAATCCAGTTGTGTTTTCTGGAGCTAGATTAGTAATTAAGCAACTCATCGGTTGTTTATCTGGCAGTTACCTTTTGCTGAGATGAAGAAAATGTACTCTTTTAAAATCATTAGGTGGTTTATTTGTCAATGCAGCACTTAGATTCCATTGTATAAAAGTAAAGATACGTGAAACGGAAGTTACAGCTGAAAAACCAAAACCAGATTATAAAAATGTAATACCCTGATACGATAATTAAAGGAAGATAACAGAAGTTATTCTGTATATTCAGGTTAAAGGATAAAAAAGTTCTGAAGAATGCCTGAAAGCTCTTTTCTCCGCAAAAGCTGGAGATGACGCTCGGCTCCCAACATGCTGAAACAAGATGCTTTCTGCGTATAGCCTCAGTCAGTGGCTGTCTGTGTCATCACTGATCCTAAGTGACTGAGCTGTGACAGGTTTAATTTTTTAAGATGCTATTACAGGGCATCTAAAGCTTTCCACTAAACTGTCCTGCCTTGAGCTAGAGCAACAAATACAAATTACAGCCCTGCCTGTCAGCAGCCTGACTGATATCAAAGGACATAACATTCAAGCAGTAATTTTTTAGGAAATGTGTTTTCTATTTAAGTCAGAGAGTAGCTTTAGATGCCCAATGGTTACACAATAGGATGTTACATATAAGGAGGATCGAACAATGGCAAATATGGTGCTTTTAAGAATATAATTGATCTGGCCACAAATGAATTAAAATAATTGGAGAACTTGGAAACTAGGGAACTAATCTCACAGGTATGTTGCAATCTGCACTTTTTGTATCCTTAAGTAATTTAAAAGTATGTGTGCACACTGGAAAAATGGTAATGAAGACTGAATTCAGATTATGAATGATGAACGTTGGGCAGGTCTGCTAAGATACCAGGAAAATATGTTTATGCTTATATATTCCCTCAGGAACTGAGAACAACGTGAATCAGAGATGTTCCAAGGTACAGTAAATAAACAAACTATATTGAAATATGGATCTTAAAAGAGCCAGTGTTTAGAAATGGGTTGTGTTTGGTCATTTGCCCAGCTCCAAATGAAAGCTAATTTCATATTGATTATAGTTGTTAATATTAACAGCAAGGTTCATATAGAAAATGAGCTACTTAAAGCATTTTTAGTCGATTTCCTCATTTCAATTAACCATTTTAGTAACCTTTTCCCTTCTTCAAATCAGATGATCTCCTTCTTTCATCATCCAGTAATCTAACCTTTATCAGTTTGCTTCTTGTCTTGCACTGTGCAACATCACAACGCAGAATGATGAACATGTGTAGCTAGAAGACCATATAGATCACTTGGGAAAGGCCTCAACATGAGTTTTCTTAACACAGAATTGCAGCTAGAGTGAACAACTGAAGGCACACTGGTGTTGCAGGAGTTTGCACTTTCTAAGCTGCATCATGCAAAAGCAGAAACTGGAGCATGGCACAGTGCTTTATTTATGCTAGGGTTTTCATTTATTTGACTAAGTGCTCAAAGACAGGGGATGGAGGAGCAAGCAGAAATGAATGTATCTTTACAGCAGGAGATAGAGGAATGAAAAGGAGAAAAAGAAGTTGAATGCTAGAACCCTTGTTCTGCTGACATGGAGTAGATATCCACCCTCTGGGGAGTGGTGATGCCAGTCTAGTGTCTTAAAACCAATGGAAACAAAGACAGCATCAGCAATTACATCTAAGGATTTCATATGGGACTCAAAGTTTCAACAAAAAGAGCCTATTGATGGGCCTCATCTTGGTACTTGGGTGTCTGTGGTCTTGTTTATAGTGAGATTTGTGCACTGTTAGCCACATCCAGGAAACTGAATGTGTCCATCTCTGGTTTCTGGCCCTGAGGACAAGTGGCATGTAATTAGCTGCATCCACGCTATTAAACCCCGCAAAACAGGGTGACTGCTGCCAAACTCCCAGTGGGGAACAGTGCCTCTGGTGCTTCCTGGAATCTGGCATTGGTGGGGAACTAGGCTGCCTAGGGCAAGGCTCTGCTAGAACCTCCTGAACAGTTCCAGTACCTGGGCATAGGCTGTGGCACCTTTGATTCCACAGACATAAGATGTGCCTGCTGTTTTTGTCTGCTTTTCTAGCAAAGGCATGAATCCTGGTAAGGCAGTAGGCAGATGAACTGGGATGTCTATTTCAGACTAAGTATTTACAAGTTCTTGTTTGTTGTTTTAAAAAAAATAACTTCCCCCCACCTCTTCCAGATTATGTAACTGATTAGTTTTGCAAGAAGGTAACCTAGAAGTAAGAATTCAGGGGAGGTGAAGTATGGTGTGTTAGTTATTCAGAAGAGTGTATCCTACATCACAAGCAAGAGCATGTGCTCAAAACTACCTCATTGTTTTCTACAAAGGACTATTTTAACGTTTCTAATTGCACCAAGCTCCCAAAAGTTACCAACTCATCTACATGTGCTTTCACCTTACCCCCTGTTTTTCAACAACAGGAAAACCCCATCATAATACAGTTCAGATATGTGTCATGTATGTAATCTAATAGTCAGTGTTAGACTAAAGATTTAAACAATGCCTGGTTTGCTTTTCAGCAGAGGATTTCTCTC
The DNA here is from genome assembly GCF_027791375.1 of Indicator indicator. Classification (NCBI taxonomy): domain Eukaryota; kingdom Metazoa; phylum Chordata; class Aves; order Piciformes; family Indicatoridae; genus Indicator; species Indicator indicator. Next base: position 26,066,324 of record NC_072020.1, on the reverse strand, counting down.
AGTGCTGCTAGGGAAGAAAATTGCTTTGAAATTGCTGAAGTAAGCAGTCAGTCCCTCCTGTTTCTCTGCTTGTCCTGCACTTCTCTCAATAGGCTTGTATTGCTTGTATCTCCTGCAAGAAATGTGCCCAGTTAGTTGCTGAAAAACATTTAAATGAAAGTCCATATTAAGCATGTGCCCAGTGCATGAGGTAATTAACCATACATTCATAACATGTACTTTCTCTCATCTTTCCCTCTAAAGTCCTGTCTAATGGATAACAGCCACAGGTCACTAGTGGTGACTAAGGGCTGGTTAATGAGAAGCTCCATTGTTTAGTGGACCACTGTTTCTTTCTCACCACTGGGTGTGAAGAGTGACTATACCCTTTATTCAGGAATCTTGGTGCAGTCTTAAAGTTTCATGACAAATATCCAAGCTAATGATACAGCAATGTGCTTCTCTTAACTACTTTCCTGTATGACCAGCACCTTTTCCCTCAAGAATTTACTTGTCAATTATTTCATAAATAATTCTGGTGATTAATTCTTGATCTGTCAGTCATTCACAAACACTTCTTGTAAGAGTTTTGGAGATAAATTAATTTTTTTATTTGTTAGGTTTTACTGCATATGTAAATCACATCATGCAGTTCATGCTTGCTTACTGCTTACATGCACTTCCCAGGCTTTCTAGTATTAGTACTTGTGCTTATGAGCAGAGACTTCTATGAAGTCTTCAACATTTGCATGTTTTCCAATGTTTTTGTGGCTTAAGCCAGTACTATAATTTTCTGGGATACTTATCAGAATATTTCTGAACAAAAAATTAAATATATAGCTAATTCAGGTTAGCTAATTAGCCTGGTTTTGTTAATTTAAGCCTATAGTTTTGACAATTCTTTTAATTGGTTTTAATCTTAGAGACTAGCCACTTACTTGTAAAGGACAAAAGCTCCAATGGTGGCAAAAACTGCCAACAAACCGAGGAAGACAAAGACACCTTCTGTTGTTCCTGATGATGATGCTAGAGTTCAGAAAGTAGTTTGGTTAAAAGTTAGCCTTGTTTTTACAGTGAGATAGATTTTCTAAAGAAAATGTCTTTTTTACTTGATGGCTGTACAGACTGAAGTTCACTTAGTACTTCTAATATGGTAAGCACTGTAGGTCAGTTATTTTTGGCAGGAGGTGGTACTTTCACATCCTAATCAGTTTAATTCTCAGTTCCAACAGAGTGTGAGTTGGACTTTGCCAGTTTTCTTGTATGAGCCAAGGTTCTGAGACACGTGGCTGCCCTTCCAGCACCCCACAATATGAGGCTAATTTTCTCCTTGCCAATTGCTGTGCTAGGGAAACATTTTCAATGAGAGCATAAGTGATGCAATTGCCTTTTGTAAGCTTGGGTATTAGAATCAGTAGCTGCTTTCTCTCAGGGATGATGGCAAGGGGGAAAGGGGTTGAAAAAGGAATTGCTTAAATGTTGTTTATTGCAGTCCCATATGCTAAGATAGCAGAATGTGGCTGAGAGCTTGATGGACTGTGGCTTTTTTGCCTTATCCAAGAGCTGAGGACTCTGCTTTTCAATGTGCTCATTCTGGGAAATTAACTTTGGGTTCTGTCTGTCATTGAATTCTGCCTTCTGGTTTGCCTTCTATCATTCCATTCACAGCTACTTCTGATTCCATTTTATATGATGGGAGAAGACAAATCATTACAAGTATTTTTAACAAATCTGTGTTAAATATCTTAATTTTCCAGTCCACAGGCTGTACCTTTATTGAGTTTACTGACACTGAGACATGTTTTTGATCCTCATATTAGTAACAGTGTTTATACAAAGAAATAACCTAGAGGTGCATGTTGGCTTACCTTTCCAGTTACTAATTTGTAATTGTGGTCTATGAAAGTTGAGATATCAAATCAGGATTTCCCATTTACCTGCTACGTGTGCCTCATAGATGTCCCAGTTTACCAATACAGTTGTTTCTGAAGGCTTGACCTCCTTCCTGTCTTACGTAATGTTTTTGTTGAGACTGTAGGGATTTACCTTATTCATAAAATAAGGTAGGTCCTTGGACTAGGTTGCAAAGCAACACATACTGATAGGATGGGTCTAAATCATAGAACCACGACACATTCAACAGTAGTTCAAGCAGACTAAGAGTGATGTTTTCTCAATGCTTACATAACCCAGGCACAGCCCTGCCAAATTTCAAGGACTAGATAGTCAGGCACCAAATTAGGGGGTTTTCAGAAATTTGTAAATATTTGCCTTCTCTTGAAATGAATGGAAGGAAATTAGTGCACATGAGAAATATTTGCAAACATTAGATGGGCTCATCCAGAATGCGACTCAAAGCAGCAGTGTCTCTTAGTTCCTAATTCTGCTTGACTATACTGAAAGCCCCAAAGTACAACTTTGCCCTCTGGAGGAAACCTAGGAAGATTAGCCTTGTTGGGCTAAAGCTAGCCTCTGTGAATACAGTTCCATAAAATCCTACTGTGTGTTTATTTTCCACTTTAGGAGCTAGGATACACTTGTATCTTAGGCACCACAAACTGGTTTTGGTACAGCTAAAGTTATACCTAGATTAAATAAAATTAGCCAAAAATACTGTGGCAAATGACCACAGAGGGTCAGTTCCTTGGCTAATGGTATTTAAAGAGTTGAGAAGAGTCAGTAGGGTGCTGGAGTGGGAGGTCAGGAGGGCACTGTAGTGGGATCAGGGAGACAGTATGATCATTTAGATTTCTGACTGAGGCTCAGTTTAATACATGGTTCTGCCAAAGCCTGCTTGGATAACCGTGAGCAAGACACGCTGACACTGAGGGTTTGGAAACAGTTACCCTGGGCAGATTCTGTAGCCAACAAATGTTAGGCAGATCTTTCCAGAACCTGATTCATCTTACCCTCATATAAAAATAGAAATCAGGTCAAAGTCAGTGGGCTACAAAGAGAGCCCAGGGCAGCCAGTTCAGCTGCAGACTTTGAATCTCTCTCAAGTGAGCTGAATTTCTCTTGCTTCTCCTCTTTCTCCATGTGTGGAATAGGCTGACTAGCATGTACCCTATCTGCTTTTTTTTCCTCAACTGTTTTTTGTTTGTTTGGGGTTTTGTTGGGGTTTTTTTTATTTGGTTGGTTGGTTGGTTGGTTGGTTTTTTGTGGAAAAATACATCAGGGCTTAAGCACTGTTCATATTCTGTCATACTGGAAAGTTTGCATAATTACTGTACTTGTTGGATCATCATAAACATAAATCCAACCAAATTCTAACATCTAAAATCCCTGTAGGGAAAGAATTGTCTGTCTTTGCATGGACTCTCAGACAAGCTGGCACTGTCTTAGCTGAGGCCTCCAGGCATAATAAAAAGCCCCATATAAATTCCTGTGCTCTTCCCCCCTGCAGGGAAATGACTGCAGAGAGAAGCTATTCACAGACAACCCACATCTGCTCTGTGTGGACTCACCTCCATTTACAGAAATCAGTGCACTGGCAAGAGCTTGGCTCGTGTCATCCCCCAAGGTGATGTTTATACAGTATGTTCCAGGTTCCTCAAAAGCTCTCCTGATGGTGAGCAAGCATTCATCAGTGACAACGATGGGGTCACATACCACACTCTTGGATACCTGGCATGTGGGGTCAGAGACTACTGTGCAGACATCTGTGGGGAGACTGGGAGGGGAAGAAAGAACACAACTGACCTTTACAACATGCTTTATTCACACTCAACAGAGCCCCAGATCCAAACTTTAAAACATCCAGTGACTGCTTCCCCAGGGAAGGTGGCAGCACTGAATGCTGTTGCTGGCCCTCACCTTCCCTTGGCAGTGCTTTCACAACCCAGACAAACCAAGGGCTCCCAACCTGTGCTTTAGCCACTAAGCCTGTTAGCCTAGTTCACAGACACATGGAACTGATGCCCCAGTTTTGTGCTGATGCCTGTTCATTGAAATTGGTGGCACTAGAGTGGTTTAATAGAGTTATAGTAACACATTTTATATACATATACATATATATACCCACTCACACACACACATACAGATTTTTGTATAAAATGCATGTATACAATCTATAAAATTATCTGCTTGTTTTACATATCATTTAACATGGTGATCACAGAATACCTGCCACATACCAGCTTATAAAGTCTGTTACCATTAGTACACATCAAATTCTTCCATGTGCTGGAAAAGTAAACACCAGCTTCAGAGAGGTTAATTGTTTTGCAATTGCATTACTAAGACAATTCTTGTACTTTTCACTCCTCTCAACTCTGATTCCCTTCCAGGAATATTGGTGCATTGTTTTCCCATCTAAGAAGTTGCTTGGATGTACTCATTTGCTCAAGTGTCAAAAAATTATGGCCCAAGAGGAAGAATTTCCTTCCAATTTCAGTAGAACTACTTTCCATTTTACAGTAAGTAAAATCTTGTCTTGGCCAGGGCAGTATAGAATTGTTTCTCCCAATTATCCAGCTATCTAATTTTTCCTGAGGCTTGACATTGGTTCTGAATCCTACGAGCCTGGCAGTTGCCACAGTTTACAAATGAGACTTACATGATCTTTAGTTCCAGTCAAGCAACAGAAACACTGCAGATCCTAACTTTTGTTCGTGCAGCTCCATCTAACTGCAGACACAGTTGTAGCACCTAATCATGTTTTAAAAAGGGAAGACTGATGTTTTCATTCACACACTTACCTCCCTTGGCAGGTAACAACAAAGTCAACTAGTGAGTTTTCAGCTTGACTTTCTGTCATCTGGATGTTTGTCATCTGAATAATATTTACCTCAAGGATTCCCTCTGGAAGAGGAAACAGATGTCAACAGTAGGACACACAACAAGCTCTGAAGTCTGTTTGTACAGAACCTCATGTGTCTGGCAGATGCTCAGTTCAGGTCTTGTGTTCCATAAACTCCTACCTTCCTTAGCACTTCTCTTGAAGGGTTTGAAAGTTGAAAAAATTTCCATTGCTTTCCCTGTGAGGCTGCTCCTTTCCATTCTGTGTTATTTTATTTTCCCATTATTATCATTTACTGATTTACCTAAATCATTTCCCTGTCCCCATGACTTCTGTGTATGCCAAAGTCAATTCAGCCTTCTGTGACCCTGGCCAGGTCAGTATGCTTCAAATGTGGCAGGTTCAGGAGCTGATGATAAAGAAATTAGTGGTATGGTACACAACCCAGCCAGCTAGTTTCCAGCCCAAGTGCCTGGAAACACCACTTGTAACATGGGACAGCCATCAGCAGGCATCCACACCAAGACCCGGGCTCATGTGTTTGAAACTAAGGGACCACAACTTCTGCTGCTAGGTCCTGACAGAGCATGTAAAGAAACCAAAATCAGCCAATTAACTGTCTGTACATTAATCTCTTAAAATGTCAACTAGGTCCAAGAGAAGGATCTTATTGTGGGTCTCATATATTTTGATCAAAGGGATCTGAATAAGCATTATCTCTGCCATGCAGTGTGGTACATTATTAACCTCATTCCCCTGCTGAGGTGTTCCACATCCTTACCTACAAGAGAGATATCACTTCTGTAGTATCCATTTCTATAAATATGGCAACCTCCCTCAGGGTTATCTTCTACTGACTCAATGGCAGTAGAAGAGTCTGAATTAGTTGTTGCTCCAGTTGTTACTGCTGAGGAGAAAGAATTATGCAGCTTTAGAACACATTCTGCTTAGAGATATTCTGGACATGGGTATATGTTTCAACTGCATGCATGACATAGGTCATTAGTGAGTCTGGTTTGTAGTTGTGCACTTATGTAAGTGTCTGTATGGGATCAGAATAATAAGCCTTAAAGAAAATACAAATGCCCAGCTGTAGAACTCTGGAGTGGCCTAGGTAGCCTCACTCTAAAATCCATCTCACCATCAATGGCTAAAAGCCATCTAAGCCATCTATGTCTTTGAAATAAAAGCGAGACTGTAAGGTTTGAAATACTTAAACACTTCTTTAAAATTCCCAAATCAATTATTAAAAGAAAAAAAAATCCAAAGGCCAATAAATGGTTTAATTTTTTTTTCAAAGCAAATATTTTCCCATTGCTCTACATTACAGCTGGTGGGAAAATGTAGAGGGGAAGTGGTAAAAATTCTATCTTTCCTTTAATTTTTTCAACTCACTCAACATTTTGGTAAAAAGCACATATTAAAATTCTTAAATTTGAAGAATATAGCCACTTTTACAATTTAATAGTAGTGGTAGTATGAAACTGCAGACTTTTTGTGAACCTTAAAACACTTCTGAGATGATAAACCAGTGCTGAACATAGTGAAAGTTATTATGAAATCTGACAGTGCATGAATTAAAAGTGGAAAAGCCATTCTGGGTTAATGCCATGTGGAAATCACATACTTTGGAATATGAGTAAGTTTTTTTCTAGTTCAGTCCAATCTCATTTTATTTTGGATGGAAGTTAATACAAACCAGAAAGAAATTTGCAATAGAAGTGTTCTGATATACCTCTTTCTCACTTAAAATTTACATCTTGCCTTTGAAGATGACCCTGAGTTGGCAAGGCTAAAACCTGACCTCATGTGGCAAAGGACATAAACTCAAATATAGATATATTATTTATATCTATCTCTCTATATCGGGTAGACATGCATTGTATATAATACAATGAACACCCTGAAGACCCCTGTATGCTGTTACTGTGGTGGTAGAACTGGGTATGTAACATGTTAAATGGATAAGTGATGCCTATCATAAGAGTTTATGCTTACTGATTTTCTCTCTAAAGCAATTTATAGAGGGCTTGCAGAGCCTTGAAGCTCTTTCATTGGTGACAATAAAAATTTTAAACTGTTAAACATCAGAATGAACTCCCAAGGGAGGTGGTGGATTCCCCTGTAATTAGATAGTTTCAAGACCCAGCTTGACACAGTGCTGGGCCAGCTCATTCAAGCTATATTCTTACCCTGAAAGGTTGGACTAGAATGATCCTTGAGGTCCCTTCCAACGTGGTATTCTATGAATTCTAAAGATAGGAACTTGAAATATCAGAATTTAGAGTTTTAGCATAGCTCTTAACGTCACTGCTGCTCAATAAACTCTTACCTGCTGAGGTGGGTGGTGGTGCAGTGGGTGTTACTGGCTTGCAAGGTACAGGTATAATGGCCTGGACAGTTAAATTCAGAGTGAAGTTTCCTTGCAGAGTATAAGTGTGAGATGTACTGGAACTGCTGGTTACAAATAAGCCACTTCCATCTCCAAAGTTCCACTTGTAGGTGATGGCAGAATCATTAAGATAGTAGCTGGGGTCATGGATCTTCACATCAAATGTGATTGGTGAGTCTTTGATAAAAATGGAGTCTGAGATGTTGCGGTCATGTTTTTGGGACATGCTCACAGAAACTGGAATTTTGTCTGGACGGGAAAAAAAGAAAGAAGAAGAAAGAAGTAAATAAATAAAGCATAAGTACCTGCCTGCAAACAACAAACAGCTCCAAAGTCCCTGAGCGGCAAGAAGCAGAATCTGAGACGTTAGTATATTTATAGACAGGCTTCTACTTTAATTCAATTTACTGATCTGAGGAATGAACGTGAGAAGGAAATATTTACCCAGAAAAGTATGGGAACAAATGAGGAATCACAGACATGCGTGGGAATTTGCATTTCCTCTTGTAAATGCTTCATTACAAAGTAGAGGTGTTCCAGCTGAGCTAGAGACAAAGGTAAATTGCACTCAAGAGAATTTACCAGCCGTTCCACGTTCATATTAAAAAACCTTTCTTGGGTCTTCCTGCCAGCTGATGCTTGTGCTGAATTCTTCTAACACCTAACAATGAATACTCCCAGCATTTTATGACAGTTTGTTGCATCATGCTCACCTGTTACAACGTAAGTGGCACTTGCTCTTGCAATGGGGACGTACGCCGAGTGCCCTCTCCTGTAAACGGACACTGCCATCCTGTGTTTGCCAAGAGAGATGTTTGCTGTGTTGACTGAAAGCATTGCTGCAGATCGTCCAGTTGTTTGGTGGTACTGGCCTGAAACAGAACATGAGCATTTCAGGCTAGATACAAGATGTTTTACAAGAAGCAGTATCTCTGTGAATCTTGGGATTGTCTAAACCCAAATGAACAGTTTGGAATTCTCTTTCAGCTATCTGGCAAGTGGTTTTGGAGGACTGCGTACTTTTACTTACTCCCATTATTTCTGTGTTTTTTTCAAAGGTGTCAGAAAGATGTCCCAGATGTCACTAATCTAAGAAAAATTTATCAAGGCATCTCCATCTTTCCCAAGCAATTACCTTACATTAAGTCATTAGGGTTATGTGGTGGATTTATGTAGGCATTTCAAGTGATCTTGTGTTTCTGTGTTTTTGGTGTAGCAAGATCTAATACCTTTTGTTTCAGACCCTAAAGTCCTTTGTATATATTTGCTTATTTGTCTGTGTAACAGCTGACTGAGCTAGGTAAATAGTATTGCCTTTACATAACATGTGGGGCATTATTATTGCTACTATTGTAGTTTTTTGTAATTATTATTTTTATTATTACTACTCACACTGATAATAATACCGATTTAACCAAGCTAACGTAGGATACTAACATTTAGTATGTAGCCAGCGTCAGGAATAGTACAGAAGTTACATACCGAGGAGCTGGAAACACTGAAAATTGTCATCTGTGACCAAATCAGTACCACAGAGTCAGTGGCAGTTTTCACCTCCCCAGAGGCAAGAAGTGCTGCACCATTAAGGTGATATGAAGACATGCAGCACTATGGTCTCAAATTTAAGAATCTGAAGTGGCACTGAGGGATCAGCAAATCATCTGACTGACCTGCTTGGACCCTTAGTTTTCCTACCAAAGGATCTTGCATGCTACTGAAAGGAAATCAGTTTTATTCAGTGGTAGTAATGTGAATGCAGATTTAAAGGGAATCTCTTAGTAATCCATGATTTCCAGAAGGAGGAGCTGATGGCCAAGCGGAAAGCGGAAAATGAATTTGGGATCTCCATCAGGAGCATGGAACCTTTTTTGAAGGACTTATAAAAAATACTAAACAAGTGAGCTACTGTAGAGTGAATATGACCTTTACAGCATCAGCCAAACCAAGGAACACATTTGCAGTACTAACCAAGCGTGTGAAACACATAGACAAAGTTCCTTCTCCTCCAGCCAGGGCTATGAGGGAAAGGTCTCCCATCTGGAAATACATTATGGCTGTGGTTGCCTGTGCAGTTTTCCCACCTACAGTTGTCGATCCATTCAGTCCAGTTGTAGACATAGAGTTGCTGATCCTGGGAAGCTGAAAGATCTAAGTGTAGAAATAGGACATGTTCCTGGTCAGCTGAGAAATGTGCAGAAAGTCAGAAAATAGGAGGCAGACACTCTTAGGTACAGCAGTTATTGCACTTAAGCAGCAGGTTAAGTGGAGTATTTTTAGCTCACAGCATTTTTTTTTCTAAGATTGTGCTTTGTCTGGTGGGGTTTTTGGTTGGTTGTTGGTTTGTTGTTGTTTTAAAGTAATCATCAAATTGTTGTGGCTTGGCGTTGTTTTATTTAGAAGTTTAAAAAAATGTTACAGTCTCATGGGCTAGACACAGTTTAAAATTGCTCAAAACTGCACAGGAAGCTACTGTTTCACTGGAGTAGTGGGGCTGCCTAAATGTTTGGCAAGCAGAATCCAAAATGTTAAGCAGAAATAGTAGCTCTGGAAGCACTGCAGGGAAATTACTTAATTTGTTTTGTCAGAAAAGCTTTTTATGGCATTTTTAAATAGCGAAGACATGGATTTCAGTTCCTTTCTGAATAATAAAAAGACAGTTTCCTTCCCCAAACAGCACAACAGGTATTAAGTAGAGAATGGATATCAGCCATTAACAAAACATTAGACAGTCAAAAAGTAGAACTCGGGATGACAAAAAAAACTATTGGTGACATGCCTTGAAATGAAAATTACTTTGATCAGTAAAAAATTTTGTTGAACATTCAAAGAAGGAAAGTACAGCCTGTTTCACTCTAGATCTGACAGCTTCAAATGTTGGAACTGTTGTAGGGGGTTTTGCTCTAACAGTAAATGAGATGAAAAAAGGTGATTCTCTGCTGAAAAGATTCCTTGGTTTTTGAATTATTTATTTTCTTGATGTCTTGATGTTTTTTAATTCTTAAAATGGGGGAATGTGAGATTTACTCTTTCTTGAGGGCTTTTCAAGATGCAGATGATGGTTAGTGAATTCTGTAGTTCCTACTTTAAAAAACAAAACAAAACAAAACATGGTTTTATCAGCTGACAGCTTTATATAATTGGAAGAACACAATGAGTCTGCAACCTTCTGACTGAGCTGAAAGGCAGTAACAGTCTTGTTAGGAAGCCAAATGAAAGTCACTGTTTTGAGAAGACAATTTTATAGTGAAGGCAAATTTTAAATGACCTGTATGTTATATATAGCGAGTGCAGAACAGTAAAAATACCACAGTGATCTTCTGAGGAAAGAAACTGGTGGGCACAGGGTAGGCATAAGTGTAGTTCTCAGTTAAAAGTAAAATGGATGTTATTCACAGGGTATGCCTCTGACGTTTTCAAAGGTTCATGACATATTCATGCCAGCACCATGTCTACAGTGCAGGGAGATTGCCATTACCTACCCTGGGTACAGTTTCTCTTATATATTATGTTGCCATCATCGTCTTCCTTCTGACACTTGGGAAACTGGAGAGACACAGTAAAGGTCACGTTGGATCCTACCAGTGCTGGGCTATCAGTGTCCAGTTTGGCTGTCACCCTTCCACCTGCAGAAAAGAAAAGTGGTCTTTACTGCAGAAAATGATGCATCAGAGCAGCAGCTACCTTCAACCATGCACTATTTACATTATAAGTGCTTTATTGATTCTTCTGTTTCCAAGGGATTTTGTGCTTTTAAGTCACTTGCACTCTTCTCAACCCTGCAGTTTAGGACAATCAGAGTAACTCATCATATCCTTCCACATCACTTAGTGGTCTGTCATTCATTTCCTCTTAGAGCTAAGAATGTGGGATATTTACCCATGGCAGTTAATATATTCTGAAGGAGAATATTTTTATTTCTCCTCAAGGATAGAGCCTTTAGTTATCAGCTCAGACCAGGTGATAATAAAGAGTCTTCACTAGAACTGTTAAAATGAAGTCCACAATACCCTGCTGAGGTAACAGCTGCAGCTACCTCTTCTCTGGAGTATATTTCAAATAATGGATTCTCTTAGAGCCCTGGTCATTAGTACTCCCTAATAAGCATTAATGTTTGAGAAAATGAGTCATGGGAAAGCATTTACTGTAACAATTCACAGTTCTGCTTCCTCACGCAATGTACTAGGAATGGTATCAAACCCAATTGTCTCTAATTTGGTATTCCTTGCAGCAGTGGTGACTATTGCACCTATGAAAAATCGCTGTAGCACCTACACTCTTCTTAATGTTTTTGAAATGCATATTTGCGATCACCTTTCCAGCAGTCCTTCCATCTGGGATCTCCTTCTTCCCAGAAAGGATAAAGCTTTTCATTCCATTTATTTTGATCACTAGACCAGCCTTGTATATTCTTGTAGGATGTGACAGGAGAAGTTCTTCCATTGCTCACAACATCTTGAAACCCTAAAGAGAAAAATGAGCATGCTCATAATAGCATTTTCCCTACCACCCTATAAACACATTGCTCTTGTGCTGAACAGCCTTCTTACTATGACTGTGTTCTTGTTCTGATTAGAAAATTCTTCCCCAGTAGAAAGTTATGGAATTTTATCATCACAGCTGTAAATACATGAACTATAACCCACATAAAAACAATTCCACCACTGACAGGCTGACATTTTTCCACTTGCACTATTACAAGCTTTCCAGAGGTAGAATGAGGTTGACAACATTTTGACCATATTAGAGCATTTGTTTGTATGAATGGACATAACTATGCAACAGTCAGGCTAGTTGTACAGGGGTTGCTTGATTGCTGACTGCTTTGTGTTTTCCTGGTAATAAATCTATGAGTAAAAAGCTAACAGGATAAATTCACCCTGTGTCTGTGTTGTGCTCTGGTAGAAGTTATGCCAGCAATACATTTTGACCCAGAGAAGCTTCTTGGGTGAGTTGACTGGTGGTTTGGGTGGGAGGGATGGAACCAATTGTAACAGAAGCTGGTATTTCCAGAAAAGGAAATTTTGAGCTGAATAGTAAATTCAATGTGTTTATAATAAACAGCAAAAATGTATTAGCTTCATGCTCATTACTTTAAAATGGCTCAGATATTAGATAACTTCAATAACCTCTTTCTTCTCATATTACTGCAAATGATAGGCTGAAACTTTTCCCAGGCTTCTAGGATCCCTCTTTCTGTCACTAAGCAAAGAAATGTGTAGGAACATGTCAAACACTGCAGGATGCCATAAAAATATGTTTGTAAGTATGCTCACAGGCAGAGCTCCATAAAAGCCTGGGGGCTTTAAACAACTCTGTCATGTTAATCAGGTAACTGCTGGGTGTGCCATTCTGTCACAACATCAAGGGAGTTAGGATTTCTGCTTTTCATGGCTTTATTTTAAAAGTAGATGATGCTGAATGCTTCTGAGTTTTATGCCTAAGTGCAACAAAGAGCTGGATGACTTCAAAGAAAATGCAGGGATCTCTAAGGAGAGCAAGAATGGCCCTGTGAGGGGTAATGTGTTGGAATTTCTCCAAGTTTGAAAAGGCACAGAGCAGGTGTAGCCAGTCTAAGCACAGCCTTTATGAGCATGTGACTTAATTTTACTGCCAGGGAAAACCAGAGAAACAGCTCTGAAGATGAGGCAGAAGGTGTTTTCTCTTGATGTTATTGCCCATTTCTGCTGGGCAGGAAGAACATCCCTCGGCCAGTACCATCTAAACGGTCCCTGAACTGATGCTGGTAGCTCCCTCCTCAGTGCTGAGGACTGAAAGGTGTGAGGATAAGAACAGATTTTTGCACTCAGAAACGTATTCTCCCACGGTCTTTTGCCCTACAGGACCTCCCCACAGTCTCACTTAAATAATTTGAATCAAGTCTTTCCTGCAGATTTAATATATTTTGATGTGAGCAAAACATAACATCATGAGAGGCATTTGCTTAAGGGCCTTTATCACATGCTGTTTTGTTTCCAGTCTTGCTCTGAAGAAGAGTTGCATAATGTTGTCCTTCAGAAACTTTTCTCTGGGAAAAAAAAGAGATTAACAACCATAAAAATATTTCACAGAGGCTTATCAAGTTCAATTGCCTTTTAGGTCATTAAATTAATATGCTGTCTTATTTGAAAGTAAGTGCTTAGCATTTTTTTTTCCTAATTTCTTTTTCCCATTTTCTTTGATTTTATTTTTAAATTATTTAATGGATACAAATGTTTTGTTTTTGTCAGATCAAAACATTTCAATAATTATTTACCCCCCCAAGTGCTTAATCCTTCAAAACAGCTAGAGCATTTTTAATTTTCTAAATGCTTTTAATTTTGAATTTTCATTAACAGTTCTTGAATTCTCAATAACAATTCTTGAATTCAGAAATAATTTTCTTGTCCAGATTTGGTAATAGCTGTGGTCACTGCTTCTAAATCACAAGCTCCTTAGGCATTTCTCTGCCTCCCTGATGTGCTTTGTTTATTTCAGTCGATTATAAAACATTTCAAGAGCTACAGGACAAGACAAAGACATTTTTTCAGATGAGAAAAGACTTTAGCACTCTTTTCTGTAACACATGGGACTGAAGATTTTCAGTTGCTGAATTTTAAAGGAACAAAAAGCTTTAACGTATTTCTTCTTTAACAATGAAAACCACCCAGGAACAGATGTTGGTCATAAGTAAATATAGAGCAATTCAGTTCAAAATAAAGTAATATTACTCTTCAAGGAAATGATTACTGTAATAGTTTTGATGAGGTGATCATAGGAATAAAGATCTTACACTCTTACTGACTTCCTTCTTTCTCATTCTGGTTTTCAGTTTGGTGAAAAACGCAGCAAAGACAAGAAGTTAATTTCCCATGACAGTCTGTTAGCCACGAAAGCCAGCGTTAGAACAACAGCATTAAAAAGATGACCCAGCTAAAGAGAATGAAAGTGTATTAGAAGTAAAAAGGCTGATTTTATGGCCGAACTAAGAAAGTAAAAAATAGGGCAAACTTTCTACAGTTACATATAGAAGCATAATAAAGCAGGACAAAAAAAGAATTCTAGGGAAAACTTGCAAAACAAAAAAACCCACCCTACTAATGATTTTTCTTTTCTTCCTTGGATACAAAGGTAGTGGAAAGCTTGCCAGATAGTCCGTAGGGCAAAGAAATTATACAGATATGAAGGAAGCATTCAGGAAAGAAAAAGGGATAGCACAAAAGTCAAATATGTTAGTTTATGTTTTCATTCACAGAGGGGAGCGTAAGAGGTTTCTGTACTAGAATTTTTCTTTGCAGTGATGGAGAGTCTCGAAGTGTTGGCACACACACAAAAAAACTAATTATAGAACAAATCATCAAAATGAAGAAGTCATCTAGACAGGATGGCTTCAAAAGTATGGAAGTTATTCAAGAGTGAAATAAATGAGTTATTTACCATAGCATGTAACATCTTGCTTAAAACTGCTTCAGTGGCCAAGAAACAAAAAATGTGATGACAGTTTGTAAAAGCTCTTCCAGGGAAGATTTAGACAATTACAGAAGTCTGAGGCTCAAATTGGAGAAGCTGGTAGAAACGGCAGTGAAGACCAGAATAGGCAGATACAGTGGATTAATATGATAAGCTGTAGAAGAGTGCATTCCTCACAAAAATATTCCAGTTTCACTGAGAGAGGCAGAGAGTATGGGAATCAGGCTGACCTGCTTGTTATAGTCTGCTTGAGTTCCACACAGCATTTAATGAGGTCCATCACTGAAGGCACATAAAGGAACTAAGCTATCATGGGATAAAAATGAAGGATTTCACATGAATAAGCAACTTGCTAGGATATATGAACCAAAAATTAGGAGTAAGTGGCCAGTTTTCTCATTTGTTGAAATAATTTAAAATATTCATAATCTGGAAAACAGGTAAAGTTCTTTCATCCTGCTGAGGACAGCATCTTAAAGTAGGAGAGGGGAAGGTTGGATGAGACTCAGTGATTGAAGAATAAAACTATGTGAAATTCAGCATAGTTAAATGTGACTTTACTTACAGAATGAGGGGTTCTAAACTAGCTATGGCCACTCAGGAATGAGCTCTTGTAGCTTTGCAGTTTTGAATGCAGCACTCAGTGGTATCTGAAAAACTAAGGAAAGGCTAGATAGAGAATGAATATGAACATGTCTCCCAGCATTGTATGTTCATGTGTGTTCATGTCTTGGATACTGCTCCTGCTCTGCTCTCTGCAGCTTAAACAGGGTTCCAGAGAACCAGAAGACTATAGAGAAAGGTGGTCAGGGTGTGACAAAGGGATAGAATTGTTCCCATTCAGGAGCAGCTAAATAGACTGTGTCATGAGCCTGGAGAAGTGACAGAGGAGAACATAAAAGCAGAGTCATGAACAGCATAGAGGAAGAAGCAGTTTGATGCTATTTCTGAAAGTACAAAAGTTGAGGAGCATCAAATGAAACCAGCAGGTTACAGCTTTTAAGTATATAAGATACTTCATGTAAGGTAGAGTTAAGGGGTGATATTTGCTGGCAGGATGTTGGGTATGCCAAAAATTAACAGGCTGGATGAATGCTCACCCAGACGTCAGCTTTTAAGGTCTCCAGTTTCCTTATTATAGATTCTGGAATTTGAGCCTAAAATCCTATTTCTGGATTCTGAGCCCTGAGTTCTGTGGGTCAGCCTAAGACTTGAGTCAAGACAGAAGCCTAGGAAGAAGCAGAGGACCAGCCCAGTGCCTGCCCAGCACGGCTTGAGAATCTAATTCCTTGACTGGGTTCTCTGAGGCTGGGGATCCACAGGTCTGACTGTCCTGGCAGAGAATACTGCCTCTAATCTGGTTTCTTCCAGCCACATCTGAGCTGAGCAGAGAGAAGACCATTTGGTATCTGCCCCTTTAGCCACATTTGAGCTGGGGAAATATTATTAGAAATTTGTTGAAATGAGCCAAGGCTCAGTTCTGGTCAGCCCTGTGTATCTGTAGACCACAGGAAATAGATAACTGAACAGTTTTTATCATATTTCTCCCGCTCAGGTCACTTTTCTACCCAGAAACAAGAAACTTTGTGGAGCTAGCTGTTGCCTACTGATGCCCAAGCACAGCTCCAGCAACTGCTTCATGTACAAGGAGCAGCTGTCATTACTGCTCTGGCTTGGGACATCAAAGCCATGGAAGCAGGGCGAGAGGATGGAGAGAAGGAAGCACTCACGTGTGGTGGCAGCGCACAGCACTGCTTCGGCCAGGATCAGGAATCCAAGGTGGCGGTGAGCAGCGCTCATGGTGCTGCAGACCCTGTGTCGGCTCAGTGCGTGCAGAGGAGCAGAGAGCACCTGGTGCCTGCACACAGTCACTCCTCCGGTTCCCACTGAGAAGTGAGAATGAAGTTTCTCCACTGCTCTGCTCTGCGATTAAATGAAGGGCCCCAGGATTCATCATGTGATGGAATTAAGCAGAGATGCATGATTTTGTCTTCAGCTTCTTTCAGCTCATGTGCTTATGACTCACTCCCTTTTGCTTGCAGCATTCCCTGGGATTTCTGAGAGACCTGTTCAGAGCCACACCATTTACCTCACAGGCATTTTTATACTACTTTTGCACTATGGTCAATTCTTAATTTGTTTTCAAATTAGGAACATTTATTTCCAGAACTCCAAGTTACCTCTTGCCCCAGCTTGATTTGCAAGTGTTACTGCAACAGCTGACTCCATTTGATGGACCCATCGCTACTTAACCATGTGTCTCTCCCCACATGCTGGACAACAGCTGTAAGCTAAATGGAGACTGGCCAATCTTAACATATCCCTGGACTTGGCTCCTCATCAGAGTTGATTGTTAAGGAAGCCATTATTTAAACATTTAGGGGGCACGAGCATGTACTATCCAACCACTGTTGGCACATAGGATGTGCCCACAGTTAGATGTGCAATCACAGACCATACATAGTCATGACCAGTCAATACCTAGCTCACAAGGTGCCACACAGACAAGTGCTTCGTTTTGTATACTTCACGGTGTGTAGAGATAAAGTCAAGAAACACTTTGCTGCCCAACCTAATACTGGGCTATAACCAATGACTGAAGAGTGGTAGGGTACTATAGGCACATTGGCAAACACTGCACTTAGTGACTCAAATTCACCTTCAACATGCTTCACCAGACCAGGTATTCTTCTGCAGGCAGTGCAGCAACTGAATTGCATTGCACGCCTGTCAGCCTCAAGAAGTTTCTTGGTTTTGTTTGCAGCAAAAAACAAGGTTGGTGAGATGACATGGCATAAAAGCAAGTATGATCCTCAAACCAGGACTTAAGTTGTGCTTTCAGAGATCCCAGATTAGGCTGGCAAGTGAGACACTGGCTATCTGGAAACCATCAAGTTGGGCAACGCTAAACCATTTTTATTTTGGGCAGGACAGGTGGAAATCTGTAAGTCCAAGTCACTCTCAGCAGAATGAAGAGACTATCCAAATTACCCAATGGAAGGACCATAACTACTATTTTTAAAATTTTTATTTTATTTTTATTTGTTATTTGTTCTTAGTTTCTTCCATTTTTCTAGCATTTTTTATTAGCTGTGTAAGTTATTGTCACTACCTGGAGTGCCCCAGCCAGCATTTCGCTCAGGAATGCAGGCTCTGATGGCCAGTCTTGTCCATCTTGCATATCTAGACTCCACGCTTCAGCACCTTCCTGGCTGGAGCCAACCCTCCCTCCTACTGCCAGCCAGGGAAAAGGGTGAAGGCAATAGCCTTAGGGATAACAGGCTTGTTTAAACTAAGCCCTCATTATCTGGCAGGAAGGAGCATAAATCAAAGTCAAAGCTGTGACTGACTATGCAAAAAAAAATCATATGACTGCAGCGTACTCATGTGATTGTTGCTCTTTTTGTTATTATTAAATCAACTACATTCTCAGTTGAAATGTCAGGTGTTGAAGCCGTTCACAATTATTTTTTAAACCACGTGGAACATCAACTTTAATTGCACTCCTTTGTTTCCAGGGTGTTGATACTAGAAGCGAAAAGTGACCTTCAAACACTCTGTTTCAGCACTGGGGTCTTTACAAAGTGTGCTGGTGAGAACGGAGGTTGCAATGCTCATTCCCAACAGGGTTTTGAGAACCTCCAGAGGAAAACTGATGACAACAAATGCCTGTTAATTAAAACCAAAAATTTATCAGCTTAAAAACAATAAAGTTGGTTAGGGTGAAGTTTTGGCCATGTTATTTGATACATGTAATTGTTACATAAATATTGACTGACACTCTCAATAAGGGCCAGCTGGTAGAAATTATTAAATATGTTGTAAATAGACTTCAGGGGCACTGAGGATCAGGCCTGTGGTTAGAAGAATCCAAACCCAGCAGGGCTGGAGTAATCACTAAAAGGTGGCTGCACTGTGATGCTCCAGCCCTTCATGTTCTTCCTCCTCAGCTCTTGGGCTACGCATCTCTGGAGGGCTGACGCAGAAAATGTTTGGATGTGTTTGCACTGTGGCTGCAGCCAACAGCATGAGGAAGAAAAGAGGAGAGGAGAAAGCTGAATAAGAAGTGAAGAAAGAGCTAGGAGGAATAGAGATGTAAAAGGACTGAAGAGAACCATCTCAAAAGTGACTTGAATTCTCCAAGTATCTCAGGCATATTTGACTATCTTGGAAAATGAGTCCACTTGAAACACAGCTGAGTTGCTTGAAAGTGATTGATTATCACTAGAGATTAAATTGACTTTATCCTTTTTGCATTATTATTCTTGGTCTCTGAGAAACAGCTTCACAGTTAAAAAAACAACTGAGCTGAATTGTGCTTCTGTAAAAGAGAAAAGATTTTATATATATCCAAAATACTCTCCCAGCAAAGCAACGCACATTTGGAGAGATTTAGGGCTTAACCCAACAGAGAAGTGGGTGAGTGGGAAGTGCTTGGTATTTCACAGCTTTAGTGTCTGAGTTATTAAAACTCCTTGGGGAGATACACATCTCTGCAACCTGAAGGCCTGTCAGGTGACAGGGTGTGAGCACACCATGTGTGCTTGCATGTCTAGACGGCGACAGAGCTGGCATGCTGACACCCTTATCACACTGCCATCGCTGCAACACGGCTACAGTTGTTGTTAACCACTGCTCAAGGGAACTTAAAAAAAAAAAAAAAAAAAAAAGAATGTATCTAAAGAATGAACTTGACTTTTGGCCAAGCCAGCAAAGGAAAATGAAACAATCTTGCTTTGGCAGCCAGGTGGTTTTAGGTAAATGCTGTCTGTCATTATCAGTGGTCTCTTGAGGGAACTCTGCTTAAGGCTGGATGAATTCCCTTTCTGGGAAGGAATCATCTGTGTCTCACTTCACATGGGGCAGTGGCCATCAGCTGACTGAATCAAACATGTAAACAAGCTCCCGTTAGCAGTCAGCAGTTTTTCTTGTTGTCTGGGGGGGAAAGAAGTTCTACAAAATCTCCTGATCAGTTTATGGCACTACCCAGCTCAGTTCTTCACTGAAAAGTGAATTAACCCTTGCAACAGAACAAATGGGACTTTGGTAATTCCAGTGGGTAATTTTTATTTTGCTCTTATGGAAGCTAAAGCTATGCATTTTACTGTTTTTTATGGGAAGGTATTTCCTTACAGTCATGCATTTCTCCAAATTCCTGTGTTGGGATTGATGTTTCTCAAGCTTGGCACTTGACCACAGCATATAATTCTGAAGGGTTTTTTGGATAAAAGTAATTTTTGGCCCAATTTCCTCTAGAGGGAAGGCTCCAATGAGCATGCCAGCTCTCTGCCTTTGTAGGAGTGTCTTTCTATTGGTTCCTCACCATGAACACTAAACTCACCGCTCAGTCACAGCCACATGTGTGACCGAGAGCCCCAAAATGCCTCATGAAAGCAGCTGTGGAGAAATAGGAGAACCCAAGTCATCTTCTGCAGTGCTTTGATATCAGCAAATCCTCACAAGAGCTTGGCCTTGAGATAGAAGCCCTTAGAGTACCCAGGTCCACTTATCCCGCCCCAGATGATCTGGGCTTCTCTGCCCGTGGGAGTTCTTACTAGCTCATGCAGAGGACCAGCAACTGAAGAGAAATCATGATAACACATACTGACTCTCCAGATCACACCATACATCTTTTTAAAAGAATGTCTAAACAGCAAGTTTATTTAATGTCTCTAGGCAGTTTGGATTTTTTTTTTTTCCACATATGGTGCCAGTGCAAGGAGGAGGTGCAGCTGTCCTGGTAGTTCCAGTGCTCTGCTGCCATAGTCCATGGTCTTCTAGAGGCCTCTGTAAGCTTGTGGCTCACTCTGTGTACAACTCAGCTGACTCACTTTCAGTTTTGAAGCTGCCACAGTTCATTTACAGTCTGGACTTTGGTTTAACTGTGCTATTTTTCTCATACTGATTTAAGGAACTGCCAGTTATGTGGTTTGTATCCACAATGATTTATCAAGGCATGGTCCTCTTCCAATAAGGACTGAAGATAATTGTTCTGAAAGTGCATGTTTTGTCTGTTATGTATGTGAGACTCATATTTTACATCGTACTATAACAAAATTATAATTTTATTCAAGCTTCTCTGTTGCTCAAAGAGGTTTTAAAAGATAGATTTTACATCATTCAGCTCAAGAGAGATCGATCAAATTATTGCTGAAAAGTTCTTTCTCCAAAAACATTCACTGATATTTTTGCTATGACTAAGAGAAAAAAAATGATTAAAAAGAAGCAATCCAGGAACAATCAAACCAGCAAAACCCAACAAAAAGCCTGTGTATCAGAGAGAACATACTATGCTACGTAGTAATTTTGGTGGAAAGCCGCTGAAGGAGAAGTTGTCTCACAACCAAAGTCTGGTCCTTTAAAACTGCTCTAAGAAACAATGTAAACTCAATGTTCTCAGGTGTAGTTTATTCCTTGTATATGCTATGTTTCTCTTATCATGATCTAGGGCTAAGAGTTCAGCACAGAAGCGTGGTTGTTTTATGGTCCAGTGAAATTGCCTTGACTGCTCGGGAAATACCTTCAGCACTTTCCTGAAATAGGAGTCAGAATAAATGAAAATGCTGCCAGCTGAACTTTAGCATAGCAAATGTGTTCACAGCAAGAATATGGGCAAAATTCTGCATTTTTTTCAACTGCATTCCCATTGACTCATGCCATTAATTCAGCCAGCAGCCTCATCCTTAGAGGGTAGGGCCAGTAGTGAACATATAGGCAATGGAGAGGGGAGAAAAGAGGTAAATATGTATATTTATACTATATATATATATAGTATATATATATATAAGATTTTAAACATCCATTAGGTGTTTAAGACACATAGATCTTATGCTGAGGGTTTAGCACCAGGCTCAGTGATCTTTAAGGTCTTTTCCAACACAAATGATTCTCTGATTCTCTGAGTCTACATAGCAACCAGGTTTCTATCTAGAAGCCTGTTTAAACAGTAACATTTATGGCATAAAAGAAGGCAAATTCTGAGTGAGTGTAGCTGATGTGCTCCTAGCGATGTGTTGCTGTCACCCTAGGACTTAAACCTAACTGAATCTTCCTCCTGTGGCTGACAACATTGAGGAGCACTCATCTGAGGGCCTGGAGGGAAACAGAATGAAAAAAGATCATATGGGGTTTGGGTTGGGTTGGGTTTTTCTGAGTTTACCTGCTGCTGCTTGAACAGAGTGGTCACAGCTTGCTGAGACCATAGGCTAAGGAGTGAGGCATGGGAGGAGCACATTGGTTGTGTCATAACTTGCCCATTCCCACATGCATGCAGGCATCACCATGTCAGCTGGGCTTCAGATGGTGCAGAGCAGTGGCTGGCAGGACCAGGCTCTGATTTTGCAATAATGGCAGTTGAGGGGAGACAGTCCAGCCCCCAGATCAGCACAGGTTACTGCCCCAGCCCTCAGATGCATAGCTCAGGGAGATTCTGCTTGTGAAAACTTTAGCAAGAACTGTTGGTTTTCTTCCACTGTGAAAAAAGTATATTTTTAATGCGTTATGTCACAGGATCACAGAATGTTAGGGGTTGGGGGAGACCTTCAGATATCATGGAGTCCAAGCCCCCTGCCAGAGCAGGACCATAGAATCTAGCACAGGTCACACAGGAATGCATCCAGATGGGTCTTGAAAGTCTCCAGAAAAGGAAACTCCACAACCTCTCTGGGCAGCCTGTTCTGGTGCTCTGTGACCCTCACAGTAAAGAAGTTCCTCCTCATACTGACGTGGAACCTCCTGTGCTGTAGTTTCTATCCATTGCCCCTTGTCTTCCAATAGGGTGCAACTGAGCAGAGCCTGTCCCTTCCCTCTTGACTCCCAGCCCTCAGATATTTATAAACATTTATTAAATCCTCTCTCAGTCTTCCACTCTTCGGACTAAACAGCCCCAGGGCTCTCGGACTCTCCTCATAGGGCACATCCTCCAGTCCCTTCATCATCCTGGTGTTTTCTGCTGGTATCCAGGGAGAAAATTCACTCTTGGAGAACTTTGTTGTTGTTGTTGTTGTTAAAACTTGTTATATTGATTTGAAAAGCACAGATTTTCCCACCAAGCAAAATGATACTTATGGAAAAGTTTCATTGCAATAGCCACTATTGTGCTTTGTTTTATGAAGTATTGATGGGTTTTTAATTTTTGCATGGAGGCAAAGCAAGCCATGAACTGCCCTTGTGCATTATGGAAGATTTATGAAAAATAAAGTTATTTTAAAATCCCCTTCTTTCACCACCACCTCCCCTTTCCCACCATATCTTCCCCATTTCCCCCACACTCCCTTTTTCCCCTCAAATCCCAGAGCACCTGGGCTCTGTTGGAGTCTCATCCCACCCCAGGTGTGGCCACTTGGCCCTCTCCACCCACTCCCCTTTTTAACCCCCCCAGGAAAGGCAGAAACCCCAGGCTGAGCCCATCTGGGCTGAGGGATCCTCCTCTCCTCACTGGTGAGTACCCCTGGTGCACACTGGGTGATGGTGGTGGGGATCTAAAAAGGCTGGGGGGCCTGGTGGCCCCCCGGTTAGGTAGGAAACAAATTGACAACCTCTCCCCTCCCATAGCATTCACGGGTGCTGGCTGGGCCTCCTTATGGGGCTGAGCTCCTCTGTGTGGTGTCTTGGCTGGTTGAGGGTCTTGCCCCTGGCTCTGGGATGGGTGCAAAAATGGTAGTGGTGGAGCAAGAGTTGTTTTGGCAGGATGGTGTAGAGGGAGTAGGAGCTGCTTTGGGAAGATAAAGGGGAAGTTAAGCTGGTTTCATGCTACTGCTTGGGAAACTGTCTATGGGTTCAAACAGCTACATTAGTCTGAGCTGCAGTCTTCACAATCATTGCTTGATATTGAGAATTTGATAATTAAACCATATGCTGTAAGTAACAGGGTCAAGCTCCTGGCAGCCCCCCAGCCTTGGGCCCATGTTTTAAGCACAGAATCAAGTTCTTGTCTCTCCCTCCGTGACTCACAAGGGTGAAGGACACGTACGTGCTACGGTGAAGTAGATGAAAGTGAGATCTTCCTGCCAAGTAACTAAAAGGCTGTAACCTTCCTGAGTGCAAGCTCTAACAGCAGAGAAAACAACTGAAGCGTTATACAACCCATTCAGGTTTGCCTTCACCAGCACCTGTAGAAGTGCATTACTACAGGAAAACAGGTTGCCTAGCAAGAAACAACAACTTCCCTCCCCCATATCCTTGGCTTCCAAGCTCCCTCTTAGCTTTTGTTAGGGGCTGGGAGGGACTGGAAGGGACCTTGAAAGATAATCCAGTCCAACTCCCCTGCCAGAGCAGGATCAACTATGACAAGACATTACATTATACTTCTAGTGACTTTTATGTCTTACCCAGTTGTGGGTTTGTTTTGTTTTTTTCCTTCTTGACTTTTCATGTATTGAATTAGAGCAGGGACTCCTTTTAACAATTGCTTATGAACATCTAACTTTAAAATAACATCAAACAACATAGTTTTTTTACAGGTGAGACTAAGACAGATTACACTAGGATTGTTGATATTGTCCTTTTAGTTAAAGTGGATTGCCTAGTTGCAGAGTAGTTCCTTGGAACACCTCTGTGGGGTGAAGTCTGTTGATTTCATCACTGCACTTAACTAAATCTGGATTTGAAACAATTGGGGAAGTCTATATTTCTGTGTCTGATTCTGAAGTTCTTGCTCATGGAAGTAGTGTGAACTAAATCAATGAAAGTATTCATGTGGATAAGCATTAATCATGTGAGTAATGAGAAAGGGTGGAAGGGTCATTCTTAAAGTTGCTAAGAAACTTTACAGCTGCTTCATCTGGGCCAATTATCATTACATTTCCCCAGTTATTGCTTCTAATGCAGTAGTGATTAACTAAACTGGGGTCATATTGACCCCATGCAGGTTTGCTCCCTGTTCAGGCCTCCTTTGAATGGAGTCTTAAGGACTGAGGTGGGTGTGAGGTGTTCAGGCCAAAGCCTACAGCAGTCCCTCTGCATGAGGTGCATTCCACCCTCTGCTGGTTTCAGATTTCCTTTCTCAAGAAAATTGTCTTGGTGCTTGAAATGAAGTTTCCAGTCCCCTCCCCATCCCCTCTTGATATCCTTATCTGGGCATATCAGTTATCATCTCCTGCTATGGCACACAGAGCATAGAAGTATTTATAGCTAGCTGTGGCTATCAGAGAGATTTGCAGTGCTATCCTCAATTGTTCCACACATGCCTGCATGAATTACTTCTTTTCTCTGCAAAAGCAAGTCCACATCTTCCAAAACTGCAGCACCTTGACACCAAGTATTCTCCCAGGTGTTTTGTTGCCTCAGCATCTATAGCCAGCAGGATGTCATTTCTGCTGCTTCTGACTGCCCAGGGACTGTCCCTACTTACCTGTGCTGCAGTCACCTGAAATCTGCATTAGCCTTGTCACCGAATGGTGCAGCAACCCTTTGCTGCACTTCTGGATTTGCCTTCTGAAGGGATGCTCATGGCCACATCAAAACCCTCTGCTGTTCTCAGGCATACTCTATGGTTTGTATTAATGGCAGGTTTTTCATCAGCATAGGAAAATATGCTGATGAAATATGCTGTTTTCCTTGCTTCTTATATGTTGGCAGTACCATATAAGAAGAACCTCAGTCTATTTGTTTACCCTTTCAGAAGGAAACTGACTATTGGTCATTCTTGACTGTTTCCCTGCTCTGAAATATGTTTGTTTATTTTTGATCCTTTATTGTCTTTTGTCTCAGCTTAGGAAGAGCCTTAAGAATGAGCCACTTTGGTTTTGGAGTTTGATACTTTTGAAGTATGTGGCCAGAGACCCAGTACATAGAAGAAAACTTCCCTGGGCCATCCATCAGCAATTTAACATCTGCAGTCTGGCCATGGTGAGTCACTGTTAACATCATGAACAAATCATGGATGCTCTGTGGTCTTAACATGGTTTATGGCTCTTGTATGAGGGGAATATGGGTTCAGCCTGGGGATGAAATGAGAATGGTCTAAATTAGAGACAAAGGAAGTTATGAAAAGCATCCTTGCCATTTATTTACTTCTTAAGCAGAATTTTCTGAGGACTGTTTGTGGAAGTCTGACTTTCAACTCTTCCCTACCAGTGATGGGAAGCAGTTGGGATTTAATAGACGATCAGCAATAAAGAATAAAACAAAGGGAGGTGATCAAATCCAACACATGGGCACGTGATTCAACCTGTAAAGGCATACACTTTATTTGATGTGAGTCTGCTTTTGTTTAGTCCCACACAGTGTCATGAGCTTCAGGTACCTGCACACTGGTATGGTGGGCAGGGTATGGGCCCGACCCCTGCTGATGTCTCTTTTTCCTGTTTGCACTGTGCTTGCTCACACCTGTGGCTCAGGGAGATCCTGCTTGTGGAAACTTTAGCAAGAGCTGTTGGTATTCTTCCACTGTGAAAAAAAGTATATTTTTTAATGCATTGTATCAAAGGATGTGAGGTGTTGGGAGGGACCTTTAGAGATAGAGTCCAAGCCCCCTGCCAGAGCAGGACCATAGAATCTAGCACAGGTCACACAGGAATGCATTCAGATGAGTCTTGAAAGTCTGCAGAAAAGGAGACTCCACAACCTCTCTGGGGAGCCTGTTCCAGTGCTCTGTGACCCTCACAGTGAGGGTAGTTTCCTGTGCTGTAGTTTCTATCCACTGCCTCTTGTCTTCCAACAGGGTACAACTGAGCAGAGCCTGTCCCCTCCCTCTTGACTCCCAGCCCTCAGATATTTATAAACATTGATTAAATGCCCTCTCAGTCTTCTCTTCTCCAGGATAAAAAGCCCCAGGGCTCTCAGTCTTTCTTCATAAGGCACATGCTCATAGGGCACATAATGATCTTTCACAGTTCTGATCACATGTAGGCAGAGAAATACATCATTACACATTTTAAATATGTAGGAGTTAGCTTTCTGAGTTTTAAACGTCTCCATTATTCATATCCTTTATTTACATTCTCTGTGATAAGAGCAGAAAATTTGCACCATTCTGTTTTAAATCTCCACTGGAATATGGATGTTTTATTTCAGCTTTCTTTGCCAGTACTGGAAAACCTAACATGACTTGGTTTTGTTACTGTATGAGAACCAAAAAAAATTGATTTAATACAGCAGCCTATCTGCAATCCCTGGCTTAAGTGAAATACGAGGGGTAAAATGTCTCTGGAGTGTGTAATGCACTGATCACCAGAGCTATGAGCTCTGCATGGGATGTACTGTGTGACCTGACAAGCATCACTGCATAAAATGTGTGTGCATCACATAACAGAAAAATCTGGTTCTTAGATCTGCTGTTGAAATTGTTTCTCCTAAAGGAGGAAAACAACAAATCTTCCCTCAGCCATGGTGCTTAATGGCAGCTGGCTGCTCAGGGCACCACTGGATGCCAGTGGTCTGGAAAGAAGAGAAAGCTTTTCTGTGCCTAATGCAAGGGATTGCATTTTCACTGCAAAAATTTGGTTCTGTTGCACATAAAAAGTTGAACTACTGTAAAAAAATAATTCAGGTCAAATGTAAAAGTTTAATTTCTTCTCAGGAAAGGTTATTAGAATTAAATTTGATTTTAATCCTGTACTCCAAGTGTTTGAAATTCAAGTATAAAAGAATGAACAGTGTTAAAGAAAAGAAAGAGAAGCATAATTGAAGAGGAGGATACTGGGTTGTATATTCAGACCTCTAGAATTTTACATTGTTTTTTCATGCTACAGTTGTGATGAATGGTGTTTGGATGAAGGCAAAAAACTGTCTTTATGAAATAAGAATAAAATGATAAAATGAAAATACAGATAATTTGATCTCTGAGTTATCAATTGTTTGGCACATTTTCAAGTACCTAGTTTTCCTATTAGTACATAGAAAGAAATTTTTGGCAAGAAAAGCCAAAATGGTACTTTGTAGAATAAGAAATAAAAGCATAAGAAAAATCAGTGTTTGCTTAAGATAGACACCAAGGAAACTGAAGTTACAAGTCACTCTGAGCAATTTTCCTAACAGTTCAACTTCTGTGGATGTTTTGATAGCAATCAAAAGCTACATTAGAGGGGGGCTGTGGACAGACTACTTAATTACTAATATGTTTCCATGCATTTTCATTTTATCCAAAGCAAGAAGTTTAACCAAGATATTGGCAAATGTAATGAAACACAGCACACAGCCCAAATGGAGAGATTTATTTTCTCTAGAATATGATGGGAAGCCAGAGTTTCTTTACCTTGCCATGGCATTTGTTGTCTAGGTTGAAATTCAAATGGTTGAAACTCTGAGCAAACTTGATGAAGCTGCTTACCAGTTTTGGCAGCTGAATTGCTGGATTTCATTCAGAGAGGCATTTATGTGCCCTTCCCCTCCTGTGCCCCTATATTTTCACTTGACACATACAAATGCTTATGTTTTAGGCAGCAATAATCTCCTGAGTAGTGAAACTCAGATGGAGGTCACTGATCAGCAATGAGCAAAGGAACTTCATGGTGAGCACACCCTTTCATGTGCTTAGCTGTGGTGATGTTGCTGCTTGGCAGCAAGGTGAGAAGAGTAAATAGCATCACCGAGGCACCAGATCACCAGGCCAAAGCACTGGCAGCAGCAGCAGAACTTTTTAGATCAGTGTTTTGCATGGATATTGTTTTCACCAACATCTCAGGAAAAAAAAAATCCAGCTCTGGGTTCTGGTAGATGTCTTGATTGTAAGACACCTCAAAATTATTTTGTTAAACCACTGTTCAACCATCAGAAATGTGGAATCAGTTTGGCTGCTTCAGTTTTTTTGCTTGTCTTTGCACAAAAGTGATTTATGATGGGTATTTCCCTATCTGAAGCAAGATAAAAAGGAGAGAAGGTAAAAACAATGTAGAAGGGTTGAAAACACTGTTAAGGCAGCTTTGGTTTATTTCTTTAATTCATATGAAACTGAAAGGTTTTGAGGAAAAAAGTGGTCAAAGGTGACACTTTGGTTTAGTGGAGCAGCCCACCAGAACATTATAAACCAGATTCTCTTTCCTCTAGATAACCCAGCATGTGCTTCCCAGGAGTGAATACAGTCTCTCCCCAGGAAGGACACTGATAACTGCCTCTCTGTTTAAGAAGCTAAAAATGTTTCTGTCTATCTAAGTTCAGTGGCAATCTGAATTTAGTGCCAGTTCTTCAAGGCTCTTAGGCACAGACACCATAAATAAAACAGTTAAGGAACAAACCATGTTATTGAAGTCAAATGTACTAAGAACACTATCTATTTTGAAAAGCACAGGGAAGACATTTGCCCTGTCCTATAGTCACATGTTTTGGACATCAGATAACATTTATTGGAAAACTTCAAGGCTGTGTTTTCATGCAGATAGGAGCCAAAAGCTGCAGAAAATGCAACCTTGAAATTTTTGCTCAGATTACAGAACCTGCCTCTTCATCACAACTCTATACTGAAAGGAAAGGGACATACAGACTCTTTTACTTCCATACAAGGTGGTTTATACTTTTCATTTCTACAATATTTGAATGCTTTGCCTGTATGTTCAGATTACAGGGAACTCTCATGTTTTATTTGTAATAGATACTATTTTAAAATGTAAAAAACCAAACAAAGCCAAAAAAAGGTTTCAGGTCATTTACAACAAAAGAAAGGTGATTTCCTCTTGGGTGGGAACCATCCTGTCATCCAGAGCTTTGAGATGACTTCTCCTTAAATCAAGAATCCCTGATACACAAGGAAGGCTTTGGCTTTCTAGAGCTACATCTGGTTAGAACATAAATGAGAATTATTCACTGTTTAAATCAGAGCAAATGCAGGTTAAGACCAAGAAGGTCTTTTGAAAGAGACTCCATCCCTACTCGTTGCATTCTCATTGGACAAGTCCTTTCCTTTTGCTATGCCATCAGTCTAGTGCCATTTCAATGGCTGTAAGGGCTGTAGTGCATGTAAGGGTCTCTTTCTCTTTGGTTAAAATGCCAATTCTGTTAGTATTTAAGTCAGTTCTCTATGCTTTTGCAGAAGGTTGTGTGGAGAAGGAGTTGATGAACGCAAGTCTTTTGCTAATAATTTACAAAGAAAATGATGAGAGCAGGCAGCTCTGTGTTTAAAGATATACCACAATCTTCAGGGAGAGCTTTTAAATTCAGTTAAAAAATGACTGGCCTGAGGGATCGTAGTGGATAGTTTGGGAGACCAGAAGGTATTTATTTCTTATGTATTTAGAAACTATTGAAAGGAAACAATGTTGAACAAGTCTATGTAACCTTTCACTTACCTTTAAAGTCTCCAAATAAGAATGTATTTATTTAAATACTGAAAGCCTTGTCAAGACAAGACTTATCTGGTTAGGGAAAAGGGTTCTTTTGATGTTTGTGTCTTCACAAGTTTCTGTGTAATTAAGAACTGGCAAAACAAACTTGCTAATAGAACCACTTAGTACCACAGCAGCATTTAGTGGGCACAATCATCTATCACTGCTCTGTGCTAAGCATTTAATCATCATATAAGGATCATCCAGGCAGCAGAGTGCCAGTATTTCAGGAGTGCTGTCATGTGCTCTTGGGGTTTTACAGCATGGCCTCAGCTCACCCAGTGTTCTACCATGCCAGCTTTGATGCCCAGGATAAATGCAACCCTGCTTAGTACTTGCCTATTATCTAATTCACTGATTGTAAGCAAAGGTTGCTTTTGTATTAACTCAAGATCTTGTGACAGGCATAGGGCCAACAGGTAATCTATCGCGGCTGGGCCAATACAGGTAGCAACATTTAGGAGGCAGGAAGAGAGTGTGGCAGTACCAAATGACAGTAAGTAGCATAGTTACACCTTTTCTCATGTGACTGATATTTTGATGATTCAGGACACAAACCTCAGTGGAACCTGTGTGCCCATATAGAGGAAATGGTACATAGAGATGTAATCCTCTGCTAGGGACCCAAGCAAACTTTTAATGTCATCCTTTTCTCATTAGCATTGTAAGGGATTGCTCAGCACCTGAGTCCTTGTTTTCACCCTTTCAGGCTGCATTGGGCTGTAGCTGAAGCAAACAGGAAGGAAGACACTGTTCGCTGGCAGTGTAGGTACTCTAGGAGCAACACAGTAGGGCTGAAGGTTGGTCTAGTGTTTTTCTGTTCTTTGCTGTCTCTTATTTTACACTTGAACAGAGGAAGTTTTGTCTGACTGTTTCAAAAATTTAATCAAGCCTTATATAACTGTAAGTGGTCACTATCTGGAGATGATGGTATATAAGCAGGCAGGAGCTATGCCAAGCTAGAGGAGATGTGGTTACTGGTTCAGCAGCTTTTTTCATGTAGAGAGCTCAGCAGAGCTGTGCCTGAGTCTTAGTCTACTGCTGAGTCTGAATATTCTTACTTAGATCTAGGTTGTCTTTAATGTTTTGGAGAGATTTTGAGGGGTAGTGGTTGCCCTGCAAAGTAAAGGAGACTGGGTATAGTGATGCATGTTCAACTCTATCCAGTTTGAACAGTGAGCCAGTGGCTGTTTGGTCTTCTTGAGTATGCCATGTGTGATAGAAAAACATCTCAAATCATCTGTGCTCATTCACATTCAGACTCTTCTGTACCTTAAGCCTTCTGAAGTAAGTTCTGTTAAGTTTAGAGTTAGAATATGAATGAGTACATTGCAAATCTCCTTAGCTGATACTTATACCCAACGCTTTCTTCAAAATAATCTGAGGATGTGTGAAATATCTTGAAAAATTTTACATGTGATGGTATTCTCTGCCAAAGGAAAGAGTGAGCATAATAATATAGTTTGTCATATAATAGTATGAAGGGTTAACGATACAGTAATGGGTTAGTGAACAATTATTGCTAGAAACTACCCAGAAGGAAAAAAAATACAGTCTTTGTCTTATTTTATTAAAATTTTTATTTCCAATTTCATCTAAGTACAAGATCGTTCATGGTTGCTGTTTCACTGCAATGACCCTGTTTTCCACATAAGCTCTGGGAGGCTGGAAAGTCTTTCAGTGGCATGATCCTAGCAATGAGGAGGTTTAGAGTCCATAAGCAAAGCTCTTAAATTGTGGATAATTTAATTTATTTCAAATAAGTATGAAGCTGGAAGCAATTAGCAATCCAGTGGAAGCAATTAGCAATCCAGTGTGTAGTTAAGGGCCTTAATTCTTGTTATATACAAATTTACAAACATAGTAGTGCTTCTTGTTCCTGGGTTGACTTCATGTTTGAGCATGGAAGAATTTTGCTTCCATTTTTGAACGAAATTGGTTTTGATCCATGGAATGTGTGTATGAAAATTGGTTTCCTATAGATTGGTGGCCTTTGTCCATTGTAATACCCCAGTGGGGCAAAGGTCTAGCAAAGTACTCTAGATACTAAATTACATGTGTGCTCATCATCCAGCCAGTTGCTAAAAGTATTCCCAGCAGCTGAGTTTTGCCTGTTTTTCTTTCAGTTGCAGCACTAATTTTGGTCTCCTTCCTCATCCAGCTGCCAGTTCTTACAACAGCTGAGATTACAGCCATCTTCGAAACCGAAGTGCCTGAAAATTGCCCATGGCTTTAGAAAATAAGCAAATGGTGTGGAAAGAATCAAAGACAGATGATCAGACAGTATAACTGAAATCGTGCTGTTTTCTTAGGAAACCTGCTAAAATTGACTAATTTGAATATACACCAGAAAACAATGAATTGGACCTCAGCAGTTTGGCTCCTGTGTACTATGCTAGAAACTTGGCACTTTGGAAATCCCATTTCCATGGGGGTTGTTCTTAGATGGCTAACAGCCACCATCACAGCTATGGGGCATCTTTTCTACGGAGGGGTCCGCAATGAGGGTCTGCAAGAGCTAAGCAGTGCATCCAGGATGCATAGCATGCACTAGGGCTTCTCAGCCCCTGAGTCCTCCAGCTGACCTCCAGGGCTGTATGAATCACCATGGGCCTGGTGTTGGAGGTGGGAATGCTGTAAAAGGCAATTTATTTCCTGTATACCAAGTGCTGCAATATATAGAGACTCCTAAGTAAATGATCTGGGATGCATAGCTACAAATTATAGCCACACACAGAGAGATTTAAGAAAAAGAAAAACAGCAAACCCACATATTGTTCTCAAATAGTTTTTAGTTACTTCACTGGGACTCCTTCTGTTTATGACTATTTCTGTTATGTTATTGTTGGAAGAATAAACCTTCTCAAAGTAGATCATCATAAGGATGGAATGTGTCCAACGACTGCTTAAGTAGGAGAAAATCTCTTTGCTGCCAGAACCAGTTTATTGCAGCTGTGATCAGGAAGCCTCTTGTGTGCATTTGTTTGTTCTCTAGAACTGTATTTAATACTGAGACAGTCTGCTAATCTTTTTGATGGTATCCAATATTTTTCCCAACTCTACTTAGAGAAATAACTAAAAGCTCAGAGAGAACCTCTTGTGTTTTCAGCACAGATAGGACAGCCTTATATGTTGTCAGATGTCCATCCAACATTGCTCGGCTACCTCAGTACAGACCTATTGTTGCAAAGAGATGAGGTATTTCCTGCTGCAAGGGTTAATTTATGTTGCATGTGTTACCTGTGCTATGTGTGCCCTTCGATGGCAATTGCTCTGTTGTTTCACTGTGAAAAGAAGGATGGACTTGTGTATCAACCATGTAAATAAAACTTAGGATGTCCAGGCTTCTTCCCCTGGCAGTATCATGGATTTCAGCAAGCTTCATGACCCTTTTCCCCCTGCTTTTCCTCACTCTCTGTAGAGCATTGCTCAGAAGGGGAAAATAGAAGAAATATAATCTTTTAGCAGACACAGACAATTAAGCAACTGTTAGCAGTGAAGCTACAGATATTATTGTGTGGAGGCCACACAATCATTTTTGGGAGAGTGGGGGGGAGCTTCAGCATCTCTGAGTTTCTAGGTGTGGTCTTGAGAAGTTCAGGCAAAGACAGCTGGAGAGAAGAGCAGGAGGGAGGAGGTGATCAGTGGTTACAGGAGATGATTAAAGGGTAAGGGGCATTCATTTTGCTGGAAGCCTTATGTGATACGGAGTTTGAATGTGTGAGTCAATGGCACTAATGGGACAGAAGGTTGAAACAGCATCAGCTGGAAAGACAAAGCATGCTGGAGCTGTACCAGCACCCACCTGTAGTGCACAGCTCTGCTTGTGTTCTTGGGCTGGCTTGGAGATAAGTAAATTTTGAGACAGCCTTCCCTCAAGGCATGATAATTTTTTAATACCATATCCTGGCAGGTCATCAGAATTGGATGCACATGTGAATTCCCATGGAGGCTTCAGGAAGAGACACAGACCTCTGGCAGTCCTTGGCCTCTGGAGAGGAGAGGGTTCTGGTGGTCGTTTCCCTCAACAAAACCTGCATGGGGACACCATGGGAGTCATGACCCCTGGTATGCAAAAGCAGAGGTCTATGGAGTTTGGGAAGAGTGGAAGGCATGCAGGGCAGGTGGTGAAGGCATCAGTCTCCAGGAAGACAGATAGGTTAGACAGAGATGTCTGAAGCAGTCTCCAGGCAGGAGAATCTACAGTGAAACTTGAGACAGCTTTATCTCAAGGCAGGCACATCAGCCTGCAGGCTGGGTCCCTCTTTCATGCTCTGCCAAACTCCTACAGTGAAGCACAAGCAGTGCTTTGCTTTGCAAGGACCTGTTGGTCCCCAGCCCGGTGGGAGCTGCTGAGCAAGCACACAGAACACAGGAGAATGCTGAGGCCTCCCTTCTGCCCAAGAGTGATAACATATATTGAATACAGAAGGTTCTTCTCCACCTTCTCTACTGTCTGTTTATCCTACAGAAACACTAAGTGGTATCAGGCATTTTAAATATGCAAGGCAAGGTGATAAACTGCTATTTCTGGTTTATATGATTGTAGTTCTGCTTTTTCATTAAAGGTACTTAAAGAGAGGCTCACACTGACAGAAGTCAGCCATGACAACAAAATCTCAGGTGACTGACTATGAGGAGGGCTTTAATGTAGAAGTGTACCACAAGCCAGAACTGTACTGATACTTGCCTGGTGAAGAAAAACAGAGCAGCATTGGTTAGACAGAAAGGCTAAGCTGTCAGAGATCAAATGTGTACCTCATCAGTCTCCCTTAAAAGTGATGTGACACATGGATTTACCTGCACACAATGTAAATGTTGCTAGTTTGGCACATAGAGAAGGATGGGTTTGTTTTGTATAATTAGAACTAATCCAAGTACTTTGTGGAACATATGCAGTGGGCCCATTTAATGTGATTTTGAGACCTAAGGCTCCACGGAAGACTTTCGTGACTCAGTGTGGACTAGAAAGCAGTGATTTTGCTATGAGTGCAGTGCCATAATGAAACAAATTCAGGTAGAACAGGATATAATTGCTGCAGGTACTTTAAAACCACCAGATCGCTTTTCTGACAGCTACCATGGAACTGGCAGCATAACAGATCCGCCTGCTGGGAGGAGTAACATGTAAAACTTGTTTCTCATGCCTCACATGTGCCACAGGGAGAACAAATTCTATTGCCTGTGGAGGAAAGGTAGAGCAATCCACATACCTGAAGAAACATGTTGATCAGCCTACTTACATTTAAGTCTTGTTCTTCTTGCTACTCTATCCTCCATTTTAAGATGTGATTTCATTCTTCTGCAGGTGGTAAGGCCCCCCCCAAGAAGCCTGTTGCATGATACAGTGTTACAAGAATGTTCCTGGCTTTATTCTGCAGATCAGACTGAAAACTTGCAACTGCAGACAATGATACTGCCCAAGGTGAAGTTGCTGAGAACTACTCTGTTTTATGACTTGGTTATTCTTCACAGCAAGTCCAGGTAATTGCAAGTGAGAGTTTCAAGACCAAGAGGCATATTCACTCTGAGTATTAGGGAGCTAATCTGTCTCTTTAACTCAACGGGGAGAGGTTACCTCTTTATGGCCAGCCTCCTAAATCATTCCCAGGAGAGGTGGTAGGTGCATACAGCTCAGTGGCCCAGATGTTCAGCATCACACTCTTCTCACTCTCTTCACAAGTGCTGGTGTATTTTGGCTCAAAGGCAAGGGATTGGATCTATTTATGTTGACTGCTAGACCTCCAAGGACATGTATAGTTAGTCCTGATGTGTAGGGATTTGTTTCCAGTGTTGTGGTTTTGGTTTTGCCAGAACTTAAGGGAGGGAAAAAAGGACTTTTCCAGGCAGAGAACTTCCTAAGGAAGTACCACAATATTCCAGTCATTAGTCAAGATGCCTTGAAAAATTCCTTTTCTTCCCTTTCTAAGAGGGTAGCCTTTCAGTAAGATGGTCATCCCATGTCAGAGCCTCTGCTTTCACCAAGCAGTAATTATTCAGGTCTTAAGTTTCCTCTTAAGTCCTCATTTTCAGTCACCTTGCTTGCTCTCTGAATCTTCTGCTACTGATGCAGCTCTCTGGCAGATGTGTTCTCTCAATCAAGTACAGCATTTACTGCAGTTGTAGGACCTTCCTACAGCTCAAACTGCATTTTGCTGTGCCATGAACCTCTGACACCTCTTTAATGTCTGTAGCACGTCCCTTACTAAAAAAGCCAGAAGATCTGTCTTTGGAATTTCCTCCACTTATTTGTAGCCAACAACAAAATAAGTACCTATCTGTGCTAAGATACATTATTTACCCAGTCTGTTAGGCCATCCCTAGAGCTCCATCACTTACCTGAATAATTATCAGAACTATAGCAAGTGCATTAGCTGATTCCCTTACCCACCAGTACAGCAAATAAATAATCTGGACTCCCAATGTGCTACAGTAAGATCACACTTTACAAATAGTTTCTTACTTGCCTTTTATCAGTTCCTACTTTACAGCTTCATTGATTTTGTCTGTCCCTCATTTCAAGTATTTTTAAACAGACTGCTGCCGTTTCAGTTATCAATCTCACTTCAGGGCTCCTGTATTATTAATAAGCCTTTTATATTCCCCACTTACCCAAACATGTTTCTGAAAGCTCTTTTTTCCATACCCTTCTGGCTGTTGTTAATTTATTGTTGATGCCCTGAAGCTTTAATTTAGTCAGTTGATTATGTGCAGTCCACCTCCCTTCAGTCAGTGTAAGGCTACCTTGCCACTTTCCCCTGTATATAGTGACACTACAGAGCTCTGATGCCAAACTTTTAAGACAAAATTGTAAGGCTGTTTTTTTCTCCATCTTGCTTCTCTGCTACTAGCTCACATTTTGAGGTCTCTCAGTGCAGCTAGTTGTCCCTGGAGGCAAAAGGGCACAGAAAATTCACAGGATCATAGGATGGTAGGGGTTGGGAGGGACCTTCAGAGATCATTGAGTCCAAGAGCAGGACCATAGAATCTAGCACAGGTCACACAGGAATGCATCCAGATGGGTCTTGAAAGTCTCCAGACAAGGAGACTCAACCTCTCTGGGTAGCCTGTTCCAGTGCTTTGTGACCCTCACAGTGAAGAAGTTCCTCCTCATGTTGAGGTGGAAACTCCTGTGCTGTAGTTTCTGCCCATTGCCCCTTGTCTTCCAACAGGGTGCAACTGAGCAGAGCCTGTCCCCTCCCTCTTGACCCTCAGCCCTCAGATATTTATAAAAGTCTTCTCTTCTCCAGACTAAAAAGCCCCAGGTCACTCAGCCTCTCCTCACAGGGCACACGCGCCAGTCCCTTAATCATCCTGGCAGCTCTCTGTTGGACTCTCCATCTGTTATATCCTAGGTTGCTTCCTCTGCTGGAGCCATAGAGTTTTTTTTGTTCTGTATTGAGCTTTTTTATGGTATTTTTTTTGTCCAGAATTTTACAGTCCACACAGAATAGAGAACTTTAAAATTTATTTATTTATTTATCGGATATAAAATGACATCCATTCCAAAACAATCAAGAAACTATAAAAAAATCAAGTGTTCAGAGGTTTATACCTGTATGTTTATCACTACAGAAAGCTTTAAAGGAAAATTAACTCAAATGGAGGCATTTTATTTCATTACCTCAACACAATATCGTATGGTTAAGTTATCTTGAGATGTTACAAAACCATTTTAGAATAAACTTAAAAGTCCTAAATATTTAAAAATTCTAATGGTGGTGGTTTAAGAGGAATCTTTCCTAATGTAAACTTCTTTGCTTCAAACTGTTTCAGCTCTTCAGCTGATAATTCGCTCTTTGGTGTAAATAACTTCTCTGATGTAGCGTTGTTTGTGACTGCCAGAGACACTGATGTTATATTCTGTCCAGAGGTGCTGGCAGTCTGCCCAAATAAAGTACTGCTTGAATGGGAGGGAGAAGCTGCTACTGCCACATTAAAAGATCCAAAGGCTGTTAATGGAGTGGTGCTTGAAGAGTTCACAGCAGAAGAACTGCCAAACCCTGAAAACCCTGAAGTTCCAAATCCACTATTTGTTTCTGAAGTTTTAAATGAGAAGGAGGCTGCAGATGGAGCTGTAGGACTGCCAAACCCAACAGAATGGGATATGCTTGGAGATGAGGTGACGCCAGCGGAAGAGCTCCCAAAAGCAGAGGAGTTCCCAGATGATCCACTGCTGAGACCGGTGCTTGTTTTAAAGGAGAAAGTGCTTGCGCTGTTACTGCTGCTGTTCACAGGAAAGCCTGCCATTATAAAATGCAGCAAAAAATGTTAAGAGTGTGCACAACTAGGACATAAATCACTGCTGCATTTCAATAATGTAGAAGAAAAACAACTCAGAAAAATGTTTTACAGTTGGTTCTTAATGCAGGAACTTACTTGATGACCCAAAGGTTGATGTTATCTGCCCTCCAAATCCAAAGGTAGGCACTGGCTGAGTGACAGTGTTCTTTAAT
The DNA here is from genome assembly GCF_027791375.1 of Indicator indicator. Taxonomy (NCBI): domain Eukaryota; kingdom Metazoa; phylum Chordata; class Aves; order Piciformes; family Indicatoridae; genus Indicator; species Indicator indicator. The sequence continues at coordinate 26,028,053 of NC_072020.1, read as the reverse complement.
TCAGAGAGCTTTAAAAAGGTAAAAACAAATATAAAAATAGGTCCCAAAACAGGGAAATATTTTTCAATAAATGCTTGAAGCAAAAATATGGCTGCTGTGTGTCAAACTTAATACAACTGAGACTAAGTTAGACCCTGATCACTTTTATCATGATTGCATGCACCTGTACCTACGAACCAAGCACTTTAAGGCTATACACTGCTCTCCGTAAAACACTCCAGAAACACAAGTATCTTACCCTTTACAGATTTTTTTGTCTGTCAGTCACTGACCTGAACACCTCTTCCAGCTCCCATTCTCATCTTTTACCTATGTCAGTTAGTGCCTTGTGACCCTATTGATGTCATTGCTTTGTCTTAATGTGTTCCATTACCTTGGCACATTTAGTCTACTGTCCCAAAGCCCAAATCTCACTTCTTCACCTTCAGTATTGAGCACATACCAAAGGGCATGACCATATCACTCAGCCTTTAACGTACTTCATGTAGACTCCACTTACATCAGCTTACTCTGTCTCCCTAATTATTCAATGCTGACTTAAACTCAAGTATTCTTTTCTGACACATCTAGACTCACAAGTCTTTCTCACCTTCCCAGGATCAACTATGAGTTATATGTTCCAATTTTATTCAAACAGTTTCTCTCCCACCTTTCTATCAGTTTTTTATTGTGGCACAAAATGATCTATCTATCCTAAGATGGCCTGAAGGACAATTCTAGTCTTGTCTGTTTGGAAAAGTCAACATCACCACAAGTGTACCTGACCAGATCCCAAACTTCATCTGCAGTTACTTTCATACGGTTTGCAATGACAGTATTCCAGACCCAGGATCCAGTTGCTGCCTTGCTAGCATGGAACTGTCCAAAGTCACTACTTTATTAACAAAAAGGTTTTGTAATACCTGCCTGCAGTTCACAGATTTCATGATTCCAGAGAAAGGTGGATCTAAGACTCAAACCTGTGTTCACAGTCTTTCATGCTCACCTGACTCAAGCAGTGCTAGGCTATTCAGTCACATTGCTATTGCCTATGAAAAACACAGAGATGGAGAGAGAGGGCAGTTTTCAAACCGCATTCATTATTCTCTTATGTCATTCCTCCTTATACCCTTTCACTTTCCCTGATGTTCTGAAGAGTGTTCTAAAACTACTGTTCAAGGTCTTTCTGCTGCCAATCAGCCGCTTTCATGCCAGCACTAGAATATAACACACTGTAGATGAGATTTTCAGAATGGTTCATAGATCTGCAATAAAATGGCCAATGAATCTAGGAGTCAAACATTTTTGTGTCTCTGCTGTTTAGATGCAAGCAAGGGTGCCAGGAGAGGTTTAGGCTGGAGGTGAGGAGAAAGTTTTTCACAGAGAGAGTGGTTGGCCATTGGAATGGGCTGCCCAGGGAGGTGGTGGAGTCACCATCCCTAGAGGTGTTCAAGACGGGATTGGACATGGCACTTGGTGCCATGGTTTAGATAGTCATGAGGTTTAGGGTGACAGGTTGGACTCGATGATCTTTGAGGTCTCTTCCAACCTTCTTGATTCTATATGTATATTTGGTTGCAAAATACAGTATCCTGCGATCTTCAAACCAATACTTATCACTTATTTATATAAAGTCAATACAGCTGCAGTTTCTATGGAGTATTTGCAAGATCTCTCCATGACAAACAAGGTGGAACATTACAGACTATCATGTTTTAGAAACCTGGCTGGCAAAAATTAAACATTTGCATTTGAAAGGCAGTTTGGTGGGATGTGTCAAAGAAAAATATTTACCCAAGATTAAATTAAAAAAAAATGATATCAGGAACAGAAACATTTTACCTTTCATTTACACTTACCAAAGTTGCTCTTGTTGATGCATCTAAAGCTTTTAACTGCAACAGACGAGTCTTCCATTGTGTTGCTAACTGCTGGATAGAATTTATCTAAAAAGGGGTAAGAAAAGTGTGGATTTAGAATTGGTGAGCACTTGGGGAAAAAAAAAAAGAAGAAAAAAAAGGTAGAATGATCTGACAACTGTTTGACAACTATACTGAAAGATGATTTCTAGAATTAGAAAAGGAACTGCATTATCTGGAAAGAATCACAGAATGGTCTGGGTTGGAAGGATCCTCCAAAGGCCATCTAGTCTAACCCCCTCTGCAGTAAGCTGGGGCACCCTCAACTAGATCAGGTTGTCCAGAGCCCTGTCGAACCTCATACCCCTTTCCAAGGACGGGGCCTCAACCACTTCCCTAAGCAACCTGTTCCAGTGTTCTATTACCATCATGGTAGAGGACATGTTCCTACCATTCAATCTAAATCTACTCTTCTCAAGTTTGAAGCCACAACCCCTTGTCCTATCTCTACAGGCCTTTGTAAACAGTCTCTCCTCATCCTTCTTGTAGGCAGCCTTCAGGTACTGGAAGGTCATTATTAGGTCTCCCCAGAGCATTCTCTTCTCCAAGCTGAACAATACTTTTATTTTCCTGAAACTTCAAGGTGAGCAGCTGAAATTTTCGTTATTAATACAGAATTCATTTACATTCTCTTACTATTGCCCTTAAGTCAATTTTTTTTCACATAACAACGAAAAAAAAACCAAACAGTTTTTAAAAAAAAGTTTTTAAAAAGTTTCTTTTAAAAAAGAAAAAACAAAAAAAGCATTCTGGGACTTTCTAAATCTATGTTCTATTGCTATCCGAATGAGGTGATTGGGGGAAAAAAAAAAACACCCCAAAACAAACCATGCACAAATAATGTAGGTTTTAAGTAAAAGAGAACAAACTGTTCAGTCCTTGCTTTCTTTCTGGCTTGTCCACTTCTGCGCTCACTCATTAAGTCCCGAGAGCTGCCTCAGCTTCTGTCACACTTTCATTAAAAAATGCCCACTTTCAAAACTCTCTAATTCAGAACAGTTCAATAGCATCATCCTAAAGTATTTCATTTTGCGGATGTTACTTTCCTTAACTGAAATCAGCCCCTTTCTTTAATGTGATCCTACAGATCACCACTCAGATCATGTACCAGACTGTCTGGTAACTGTGACTGAAGCGTTAAATGAGAAACTGTTCATAAAAAACTTACTCTTCAGGAATTTCACATCCAAATTTCCTATATTTAAATTTATCAACACATCTTAATTGAAGCCTGGATAATTGAATTGTCCCTAAAAGCTAAACAAGAAAAGCATATGTTGTCTAAAATGCATGCCAGAGATGACTAAGAAATCTTTTTCTAAATAAATTCCTTCATTTTTCCAATGGGTCCTACACCAGAAACATCCATAATTCTTTTGTATCTTGTCACATGCAGGAAGATCATAATGCTCGCTGTCAGCTCTTATCCAACAGACTGGAAAACACAGGTTTTGACCTAGTTTAAGAATACAAACACATGCTTCGGAGAAACATACTGTACTTAGAGTTGTACTCAAGTGTTTTGTGAGGAGAAAACTATATCATACAGTTGTCACCTACGCAGAGACTTTCATGACCTTACACTTTAATAGCCAGCCATATTAAGTTGTTTAATATTTTATTGAAGCCATTTAAAAAAACCTAAATCTGTCTCTGAAAACCCATCTCTGGTACTTCTAAACACAAGAAGCAAGAGTGGTTACAACAGTAATTCATTCTGCAATACAGAACCAAGAGGAAGAGGAAAGACTGCAGTGTAGCTTGCGTAAGTTTTCACTTGTGTCTATCCAACACTGAACTGTGCTATGCTTCCTTGGCATTGTTAAGGCTGTGAAGGAGGAGCAACATATATAAATTAGAGTGAAAGAGGTATAAAGGCACATCTTTTTTATTTTTCTACAAATGCATATATTTCTAGAAATACTCCTTTAGAAGCAACTTCTGAGCATTAACTCCCTGCAATAAAGAGATGTGAAAGAAAATGGTCCAACAAACTTACCCAGGGTTCAACCTAAAGCCATATAAATCCAGCTACAACAATCAGTCTCACTAATAGTATAAAAAATACTGATCTCTTGAGACAGGATTTAAAAAACTTCTACAAATAACATACAAGAGCAGGGACAAGACTAAGACAAGGAGTGCCGAGGTTTAGAAAGATCATAGGTTTAACTGAGACTAGCTAAAGGTCCATTGACACTATTTTTTGTAGGAGCTAAAGTGTCTAGACAGGTAGACCACCAGTATTCTAAGCCCAGATCTGACCTGTGATCTCAGACAGAAACAGGAGGTTACAGTACAGTGTATTGTACTAGCAGCTATTTTCGCAATCTACTTGGAGCACTGTAATTTAAAAATATTTTGGCATTCTGATCAGCTCTGGGGAGTTTGGTAATGAAATGAGTCAAGAGTTACCAGCCAAGGAGAGAAACAAGCTCTCTTAAAATGTGTTCACGTCATAAAAAGTCAGCATGTTCTAAATACTTACATAGTTCTGAACGTTATTATTTGCTCTGCACATGTAATACTCCAGATGCAACTCTTCTGGTGAGAAATCTGGGAAGCCTGTAAGGAGAAAAAAAATGTATTAATGTTTCCAATTACCCTCCACAGTCATGAAGAAATAGGCCTTGGTATATTATCTGTAAGACAGTTACAGGTGGAGACACAACCATGACTCATTAGAGAGCTTTAAAGATGTGAAACATCCAAAATTGCCATAATCCAATATTCCTTTCTGTTGCATCGCAAGCTAAATCATCACCTTGCAAATGGTTCTGCAGAGATACAACAGCACAGACAAGTGTAAGAAACATCCTGAACAGCAGCACAAAGCAGCAATACTAAAAACACTACCTACCTGAGATATTTGGTTTTCCTTTCATTGGTGAATAAGATGAAAATATCCATTGTCCTGAAGATTCCCAAATTTCCATGTCTTTCACTACACACTCCCTAGGAAATGAAACAAAATAAAATCACAGATGAAGGTGAAATTATATAGTCACAACAAAACCAGCAAAGACAATTGGACTGTAACTTACAGAAGTTTCTCCTCTTCATCTTTATAGCCATCAGCAGTATTTTGACTGTTTGCTAATGCAGAGAATCTGTTCTGTGAAAAGCCTGCATTTCCGCTGCTGTCAACTGACGACCCAAAGTCTGAAGAGCCAAAAAATCCTCTTCCTTGATCTCTGCTGCCACCCCATGAATTAGACTTAAAGGTAGATGGCTGGATAACATTAGTGTATCTCTGATTAGTGGTACCCCATCCTCCTCCTCTGCTAGTACCTTCCATTGAAAAAAACAAACCAACAGAAGTTTAAAGTCATTAAAATATGAAACAATATGACATAGAACCATAGAATGTTAGGGGCTGGAAGGGACCTCTAGAGATCATCTAGTCCAAACCCCCTGCCAAAGCAGGATCACCTAGGGCAGGCTACACAGAAGATCATCCGGGTGGGTTTTGAAAGTCTCCAGAGAAGGAGGCTCACAACTTCTCTGGGTAGCCTGTTCCAACACAAAGTATAGCTATTCGTATTGTGACATTAAAAGGTTTGAAAAATGTATTTCTTTCCTAATGAGTTAAACTGGTTACATAGTGAACTTAACCTAGCAAGTTACCCAGGGTATTCCTAGCATCAGAGGTAAATATGTACCTCTCCTTACATCACCATGCCAGTAACAATTCGTTGGTACTGCAGAAAACGGACTGTTCCAGCTCTGTTTATGTTGTTTCCTCGAGTAACTACCCCAGCAGAAAAAAAAAAAAAAAAATTTAACTCACAGTACATTAGAAGCTCCTACCCAAACAGTTATAGCAGAAGCACTGATGCGTAGCAGAGGCCTCCCCAGCTCAGTTTTCAGACCTTGGACGCATCTATGCGCGCTCCATGCAAACTCCGACGCTCCTTCAGCAAGTACAGCGAAAAGCACCTGCAGCCGCGCTACGGTCCCGCCAAATCTGTCTATCCGTTCCCCATGATGACTCCTGCGCACCGAACGCTTCCAAATACCCACATCCAATTACAAATCAACCTTCAAAAGGCACAAGGCGCTTGAAACTTTCTGACTGCCCTCACACCCTGACTTTCCGAAGCTATTTTACTGTTTTCTCGGTTCCTGAGGCGCTACCACAGTTCCTCCGCCACAGCCCAACATCAGACGCTTCCAAGGACATCCCGAGGCAAGGGAGTCGGAAGCGGGACCGCTTGGCTCCCAAGCTCCCGTCAGCGGGACCGCACGGAGCCCCGGACAGGCACAGGGTGCAGGCCCTGCCACTAAGCGCTCAATGAGCACCGCCAGACCCCGCGCCACCGCCCAGGCGGCCCAGGCAACCGTGAGGCCTCCTTCTCCGCCCTTAGCGCCGCGGGGTGCCAGGCCACCGAGCTCCTACCTTGGTGCTGGGAGGCAGAGGAACCGGAGCGGCCGCGGCCGCCACCCCGAGGATGCTCATTCCAGCACCTATCCCCGAAGCGGCAGCGGCCCTGCAGGAAGAACTGGCAGATGGCCATGGCGGCCAGCGGCCGGCGCCCGCCGCGGCCGTTCTGACGTCTGAAGCGTGCGCCGCTCGAGCGGCGGGGCGGAGGCGGGGCCCGGGGAGAAGGCGGAGCCGCGAGAGCAGCGCCAGCGCCAGCGCCTCACGCAACCGTCGGGAGTTTCGGGGTTATTAAGTGTGGTCCAGAGAGGTCCAGGCAAAGACAGTTGTGGGGGGAAAAGCAGGCGGGAGGAGATCACCTGTGGTTGCAGAAGACGATTAAAGGGTTAAAGAGGATTCATTTTGCTAGAAGTCTCATGTGATAGGGGGTTTGAATGTGTGAGTCAAGGGCACTAGCAGGATAGAAGCTTGAAACGGCAGCAGCTGCAAAGACAAATCATGCTGGAGCTGTATCGGCACCCACCTGGGGTGTGCAGCTCTGCTTGTGTTCTAGGGCTGGCTTGGAGATGTCTCAAGCAGAATTTGAGACAGCTTTATCTCAAGGCAGGCACATCAGCCTGCAGGCTGGGTCCCTCTTTCATGCTCTGCCAAACTCCTACAGTGAAGCACAAGCAGTGGGCTGTGTATTGCAAGGGCCTGTTTATCCCCAGCCCAGTGGGAGCTGCTGAGCAAGCACACAGGCCACAGGCAAATGTTGAGGGCTCCCTTCTGCCCAGGAGTGATACTGTCTATTCATCCTACAGAAACATTAAGTGGTATCAGGCTTTTAAAATATGCAAAGCAAGGTGATAAACTGCTATTTGTGGTTTATATGATTGTAGTTCTTTATCATTACAGGTACTTAAATAGAGGCCCACACTGGCAGAAGTCAACCACAACACCAAAATCTCATGTGACTGTGAGAAGGAAGGCTTTAATGCTGAAGTGTATCACAAGCCAGAGCAGTACTGATACTTGCCTGGTCAAGAGCAAGTGTTCTCTTTGCTCCAGTACCTCCTCTAGAAGATTTCTGACCCCTTCATTACAGCATCTTAGAGCAAAATATATAGCCCAATATCATTAATTACAGAAAGGTACTGCTAATATATGCACTTTTGAGAACCAGACAACAAAACTCTATCAAATTCACTTAAATGGAGCAAGGCAGTTTTGCAGTTGCTTGCAAAGTTTTAGACAAAAGTGTCAAAACTGCCAACCACAATCCCTTTATTCTTGATGAATGCCTTCAAGTTTGTCTCCCCCAGCCATGTTAACATCAGAATGCAGGAGTTTCCACTTGAAGTTACAGAAGAACTTCTTTGATGGTGATAGAGCACTGGAACAGGCTGCCCAGAGAGGTTGTGGAGTCTCCTTGAGACTTTTAAAACCCACCTGGACAAATTCCTGTGCAAGATGATCTAGGTAAGTAGCACCAGGGTTGAACTAGATGTTCTTCAGAGGTCCCTTCCACACCTACCATTCTGTTGTATCAGGGAAGGTTCAGATTGAATATTAGGAAAACTTTCTTCACTGAAAGAGTTGCCAAGCATCGAAACAGGCTGCCCAGGAAACTCACCATCCCTGGAGGCATTTAAAAGGGAGGTAGATGCAGTACTTAGGACGATGGTTTAGTGTTGGACTTGATAGTGATAGATTAATGGTCAGACTCAGTAATCTGAAGGTTTTCTAACCTAAACAATTCTGTAACTAGCAAAAGCTCAACTGCCTCAAGTGGGAGGGGTGACTCCCAGGTGACAGGGGCATGGAGCTAGGTAGAGACTACAGAGGAGCCTGCTACCTCCAAACATAATGGCTGCATGAACCATTTAAATAAGAGCCAAAAGACAAGGCAACAGCAACAGCTCTGCATTGCATCTGCTGCTTCTTAGCATTCTATTCACAGTAGGCTGTGAATACCTCAAAATATCCTTACTTTTGACAAAGCCTTTTTAGTATAGTTTTTTTGCCCAGAATTTCACAGCACAGAACACAAAAGGAAACTTCACATTTTCATTAGTTCATTTCTGTCTCTAAAAGGATGTCCATTATAAAATAACCAAGAAATGATAAAACACACTGTTCAGAGGTTGATACCTGCAAATTTATTATTATAGAAGACTTTAAAGGAAAATTAACTCCAATGGAAGCATTTAATTTCATCATTCAGCCACAAAATGGTGTAGTTAATTTATCAGAAAGTTACAAAAACATGATATTTCAGAATAAAATTCCTAAATAAATTGTAAAAAATTTAAAAGTTTTAATGGTGATGCGTCTGGGTAGCAAAAACTAAATATTTGCACTTGCAGGACAGTTTGGTGGCATGTGTCTGAAAAGCTACAAATACGAGAAAAATAATTACTCAAGATTAATTATAAGTCAGGAACAGAAATATTTTACTTTTCATTTACACTTACCAAAGCTGCTCTTGACAATGCATTTAAAGTTTTTGACTGAAGCAGCCATTTTTTCTACTGCTGGGAATAATTTATCTAAAAAGGTGGGGAAGAAAAGTATGTTTTTAATATTGCTGAAGATTTAGAAAAGTAGAGTGATCTGACAACTAAACTAAAAGATTTATACAATTAAAAATAAAAATGAATTAAGGAGACAAGGTTTTTACTTTCCTGAGTCTTCAAGGTGAGAAGCTGAAATTTTTGTCATTAACAAAATTCCTTTCAATTCTCTTGCTATTGTACTTACATCAACTTTTTAACTTCACATAATAAGTTCAAAAGGAAATGTCCTAGGACTTTCCAAATCTAAGTTCTATCAGTATCTGAATTAGGTGCTTAGAAAAACAACACCCCAAAACAAACCGCGTACAAATAACATAGGTTTCAAGTACAAGAGAACTGCCCTTGCTTTATTTCTGGCTTGTCCACTTCTGCGCTCACTCATTAAGCTGATGTCCCAGGAGCTGCCTCGGCTTCTCCCATTATTTTCAGAAAAAACCCGCCCACTTTCAAAGCGCTGTAATTCAGAACACTAATAGCATCATCCTAAAGTGTTTCCCTTTACAGATACGAACTTCCTGACCTGAAATCAGCCCCTTTTTTCAATGTGATCCCACGGATCACTGCACAGAACACGCACAGCAACGAACCGTACCTGTGCAAGTCAGGTAACTGCGCCCAGTGTTGGGCCAAAGGCTGTTCCAGCACCTCTGGCCGAAGGGGCTGCGGTCCCGTTAGGGACGGGCTCCGCTCGGCGGGGCTGGGTTTGCGTGGCGGGGAGCTGGCAGAGCCCCGGCCGGAGCCCACCGCCAACACCGCAGCCAGTAACGCCGCTGCTCGCCATGGCCACCCCGAGGAGCCCAGCGGCCGCCGCGCGTTGAGTCGGGAAGAACGTTGAGGAGCGCAGGCCTCTTCCCTTCGCCGCAGGAGCCGAAAGAGCTCTCACTATCGGTAGGCTCGTGCCCCGGTAAGCGCTGTGAGTACACATGGCTTGACACAGCACAGCCCGGGCCAGGGCACTGTCGCCTTGCGGCCGTTTTCCCTTCGGACACCGAATTGCGCAGAGCAAGATTCGAGGCGAAAAAGCATCTCCCGCGGTAGATAGACGCGAGCACTGTCACGGTGCGCAGAGATGGAACCCTGAGGGGCGGCGTAGAGCCCTGCCTCAGGGTCGCCACCTGGAAGACAGGCCATGTCCTGAGACAAGCCGCTTCTCCCAACTCCTTTCCTCCTTCGTACTTCAAACGTTTTCAGTAGTTTAAAAAGATTAACTCCATGTAAAGCACTTTTTCCCTAACTGTATTCAATTTTAAAGGAAGGTAAATTAAAAAAAAAAAAAAGCAAAGTGCCTGTACAACCTAACACGTGCACAATTCACTATTTTTTTTCAGTAGGATAGAGCAGAGGCATGTTTGTTTCATGGCTCAGAAAAAGGGAACAGAGACCTTGGAGGATTTTCAGAAAGAACAGACTACAAATCAACCCCAGCTACAGCTAGGCAAGTATCAAGTTAACTCAAAAGTCTCACAGAAATAGACCTGGAAAAAAATCAGAAAGTTTAGAAATGAAAAAACAGGATAAAGATATTGATGAATTAGCATGGGAACAGGACAACTGCACATACATAATTTGTATAATTTTCTAGAAGCTGGAAGATGTCAAGCTATCTGTCAATACTGTACATAAGCTGAAGTTCTCTGCTGGAAGGAATTTACCAGTGTGTTGGCTGAAAACAGTTACAAAACTATATGCTTATAAACCAGAGATTAATAACAATGTGCTACTTTAAAAGACATCTTATAAAGTATCTTTAATGACTGGATTCATGCCATTTTATAAACAGTCACTTTTGAGTAAATCAATACATCTGTTGTATTGACTTTGCTTTCCCATTCCCATCTTTGTTAACGATTTTGCATCCACAGTATGTACAGACTAATGCCTGGCAAGATATATTGAAAATCACTTCCAAACGTCCAGCTTGCTAAGTGTAGTGCACAATCATTGTGGACTTTCCCCACCATTCTACCTCCTCACTATAACAAAACGAGTCTGTGAAAGCTCCCCAAAATGGCACAGATGTCATTAGCCAAGGGTTTCTCTAATCTCTCTCTCTCTGGCATAACTTTAAAAATTGATATGCAGTCATGCAAGTGATGGACAAGTCACTGGAGGAGTGCAGTTATCTAGAGAATGTAAAACCTATCCCCACCCTGGGAATCTTTATTATGCTGCTGTTCTTGCTCTTTCTTGAGGAAAAATCTTCATTGCATTCTAGTAAGATTTGTACAGATAGGTATGAGAAAAACTTATGCTCATTTATCATGACCCACTGCATTTACTCACCTTTTATTAAATGAAGAATCCCTGCAACTGTGCATGGTAAAGTGTTGCCTAACCAGAAATCTTATCTTCATCAAATGCTTTGAGTTCTTTTAAATAACTGAACTGGGTCTCATTTTGGACAAGGCCACACAGAGAATCCTTTTAAAGGAAGATGCCATATGAACTCAGCTACGCAAGTAGATTCTCAAAACACATTCCCATCTCTTAAAACAGACAAGAAAATGGGCATGACAAAAATCGATGTTATGATATGCTGTATATACACAACTTGAAAGACTGCATCTCAGTTTCTGTTAACTCGACTTAACAAGATTCATTAAAACAAGGAAGCAAAAAACCAATGGCCATCTTTCCCCAAGTCCTTGAAGAATGTTTCAGCATCTCCTACATGTCTTCAGGTCTCTAAAGTTTCTTCATTTGCCCCACAAGTGTCCACAACACAAATTAAACAACTTGTCACTGGGAAAGCACGGACTTTGGAGTTGGCTATCCACTTGTCTGTCTCAGTATTGTATTCAAGAATGTGCCCTAATCGACCAACACCCTGAAAGCCAGCCAGGACATAGACTACAGATCCCACAGCAGCACACTTCACGGTTACACCTTTCCATGGCATTGGAGACACCATCTTCCATTCATTCATCTTGATATCATAATATTCTACATTATCAAGGCCACCTACAAAGCAATGAGATAGATAACTGCTTATTACATTATACATCATGGACTGAACTAGAATATACAAACAATTAATTAAACTTAGTCTTCATTTTCAAGGTTTAGATTAAAACAAATACTGGAATTAAAAAAAGAAAATCTGAAGTACCATGTGAAAAGAAAAGTCCCAGGTTTCTAAATAATTTATTTATGAATACCAAAAGACCAAATGTGAGACGTGTTGTAACAAATTTCACATTATACACCTTCTAGATATGTTAGCATGTTACTTCACCAACAGAAGAACTAACAGTGTTGAATTTCTCACCCATTTGGGGCTACTGACAAACTCAAGAATCCACCTGAAACTTCCCTATAATGAAGGCATTTTATTCTAGAGGGTCACCAGTACCTTAGCCTAAATTGGTTATTTCCTGATAAAGAATTTCTCTCCAGTACAATATTAATATCATTGAAGTATGAAAGTTTAAGACCCTTTGAAAAGGGTCAAGGGAATCAAAAGTTAGAGAATAGTAAATTGTGACTAATATTTGCTTAATTAGAACACAGGATAGTAATTGCAGTATCTACAGTCTGTTATCTGTTTAACAGTTTTAAGAAGAGTCACAGAATTTTCACTTACTAGATCTGAGAGAGTGACAAACCTTTATTTAATGTTAAGAGGTATGAATGTTTTACCACAGACGTAACTCTGCCTCATTATATTAACCATGAATCAGACAGGTTGCAGAATATGAACAGCAAAACAGTAACTTAGAAGCGGGTACTGCTGAAGCAATAAAAGTGAATATGCTAAGAGTTGGAAAAATGACTATGAGCAATTGATGAAGTGTTTCCACACAGACACACACAAAAAACCCCAGCTTCTACTGATATTTTTGCAATCAATTATGCTGGCATAGTTTCAGTAGCTAATTAAAATACAAGCTATATCCTAAAACAGCATTAATTGGAAGTAAAATATTCCAATTGCCATAAATAGTGATCAACACACTTCATAGCTGAAAGTTTTCCATTTTGAAAAGCACTTCAGAAACTCTGTGTAATTAAATTATCCTTGGAAATACTCTATTACTATTCTACTTTTCAGGATAAGAAGATGGGCAGGTCATAAATTACCTGCCCAGGACAGCAAGTCATATTTTAAAACTAAAGCTGTCAAAAGTTCTCACTTTTTCACCACTTCAAAATAGTTGACTAGCTTTAAATCTTTAGAGTGAAGTTCCCAAAATAGTGCCTACACCTTTACCTGTGTCTCAAAAGAAGACTAACATTTCTCAAAATACAACATGGAAAAAAAAGCTTTTAAAAAAAGTACAAAATTATCTTTTTGCAGATGACTGGCTTAGCCACATTAACTGTTGCAGAACTGGGCTATAGCATGGATGCATACCTGAATTTGCCAGTACTGTCATTAGGAAAAAAGTTTGAAAAGTAAAATACAGTGAAGTACAGAGGTGAAAAAATGCAACAATGACGCAACAACAGGACATGTTTTATGCTACTGCTCAGTTTTTCAGCTGAGCAGAGTAGGAAGAATTCATTGTGAAGAAAGAAAAAGGCCTCCATACAGCCTTCTGTGACCACCTAGAGAATGAATAGAATTAACGTACCTGAGCCATTTTGTCCACCCACAGCAAATATTTTGTCTTTTACAAACACCAGCCCATGATTCTTCCTGGCTTCAATCATTGGACACAGTTCAGTCCACCTGGGGAAAAAAGAAAACCAAACTAGGAAAACTCCCTATTCCTAGCAAATAAGTACAAAATATACAAATAAATGTAAACAGAACCTAGGATTAGGAAAATGAAAGAAGAAAGCTGCTTGAGAAAAAAACGCTTTCAAGTGTAACTACAAATAACTGATTTATTATTGCTTAGCTCAGGAAAATTCCTTACCACATACAGTTCTTCCTATTCCTCTATACTTCAGTTATTTACAGAGTGAGAAAAGCAAGAAAAGTGACCAAAAATAATCAAAATTGCTACAATACTTACGTTTCAGTGGCTGGATTATAAACTTCACAGGAATTTAGGACTCTTCCAGAAACATTGTTTCCCAAGCTTCCTCCACATACATAAATGAGACCATTTGCCTCTACCATTCCATGGCTGCATCGCTGAGTCAGCATGCTGGGCTTCGTGTGCCAGCTTTCTGTTCGTGTGTCATAGCACTCAAATAAATACAGTGCAGAATTTCCTTAAAAAAATAGAAACCCACCAAAGTGGCATTAATTTTTATGGTTGTCTTTCGAGAGAGGTGTCTAACAGTAATTAACAAATTGATGCTTTATTTGTTAGTTGAAAAAGGGAAACCTGCTTTCCCACCTCCAAAAGCAGAACTAAACAGTTTGAAATTTTGGGCTGTTCACAAAGTACATACTTGTAATTCTTGACTCTTTTGTTCCAAAATATGCAACTAAGTTTAAAAAACGGCTACTTGCATTTAAAAACAAAAATTGAGGATTTGGGAAGAGAAACTTGGTGCGGGATAAACACTGAACAGAGATGTATATAACTAACTGGTCACACCTTCTGCTACTCCCACTTCTTGGAAATAGATTGAAATTTCAGATGCACAGATGAACTCAGCTTTATAAACTTCACAGGAGTCTTTTCTCCAAGCAATGGGACTTGCCGAATTCCCAGCACGTATGTTGCCTTTGGAATTTGATAGCTTATGTCATGACATACTCCTGAATTATTAGCAACCACAAGACAGCTGTCCCTCATCATTTTACCTTCTTCTTGGGGACTGGCAGAAACTTGTTTTCTGGAAAGTGCAAGGTCTGTGTACTCCTCCCTCATGGGCCAATAAAACTATTACTAAAATCAAAAGCAATTTTCCTAATGAAGATAGATAGGATCTTAAAGACTTGTGCTCAGGTAACTAGCCAAGCCCTATCCAAAGCAGAGAAGGCCAAATACAACTTCCCTGCCACCGCCCCCCCTGCCTCCCTCCCCCCCAGAAAAAAACCCCACAAACAGGATTCTTCTCCCCCTTGTTTCAATATAGTCACCTATAATGGGTAAAGGTGTTTTCCTGTGCTCCCCTTCCCTTGACTTCCTATTTAAAAAAAAATTAAGTGCTGTAGCAGCACTCACTACCAGCTGGGGACTCAAACCCTTAAGAGTGCTATACTTCCACACCCAAAATACAGGAGCAGACTTTATAGAAGTGTGCGTGTTTATTCCCACTATGTAATTCTTGATAGTATGAAGACCAGCATAGAACAGGACAATTTCTTCCTTAATATAAATACACATCATATTGATTTGAAGTTACAGACATTCTCATGAGAAATACTGCAGAATTATCTTTAAATGTCCTTTTATTTAAAAACAAGAAAAAAACCCCAAAAAACCTAAAAGCTTCCATTTCCAGTATGCTGTCAAAATAATATTAAATATTGTGTAAGAATTTAGTATGCTCAGCTTCCAAACTCTCTAGCTGTTGCAGCAAACAAGCATTTTCCCAATCAAATCAAAAAAGGGAAAGAAATCCTGTTTTCTGTAATGGACTGGCACAATAATATGTCCTTCAAACTCTTCAGTTGGTTCAAAAAACATGTAATTTTTAGATTTCTCTGCAGCTAAAGTCACTGTAGCATTTTGTCCCATTAATGGTTTCCCATAACTGCTGGTTCCAAATTAGAAAATACTAGACATAGGTTAGACAGACTTTTCCAAACAAGCAATGTACACTGGATTCCAAGCAAAATAAACTTTGTTATTAATTTTTAGCCTTAACTATTCCATCATGAATGATATTTATGGAAAGCAAAGTGAAACTGTGGAGTGATGGAAAGGTAGATTTAAAGGGAAATACCTGTATTAAAATTCCCACTCCTTGTAGTAAGTAATTACAATGTATTAGAGAAACTACACGGAGTTACTATCATACATCCTTATTAACTGACATGTGGGAAACTAGGAAGATTGACGCTCCAGGCTTCCCAACGCAGGCTTAAGTGAAGCCTATTTCAAGGAATGGGAAAGGTGCCATTTCACACGGCCCACACTAGGTGGCGGGGAGGAGCTGTGGAATCTATTGCTACATCAGATCTCAGCAACTTTTCTAGTCAGTCTTAACATTACCTCAATGGCACAACTTCCCATTGATTTATCAATGGGAAGCCGATTATGACCTTTTCCCCTCTGCTCACCTCCCTCGGCTGCAAGGCAGAACTCAAAAGGATCCACTAGAAAATTCTTCCATGGCTCTAATGTTTGGAATTTTTGTTTGTTTTGGGGGATTTTGTTGTTGGCCTTGATTCTTGTTTTTTTGTTTGTGTGGTTTTGCCAGAACACAGCTTTTTCTAAAGCTGTTTATTCTTACAGATAAAGCGTACCTACATGCCAAGTTTTGTTTTGCTGAATGTATCTGATAAAAAAAAAAAAATAAATCAAAATGTTGCTGTAACAGTGGCTTCAGTCACCCACCAGGCCTCTTGGGGAGAGAAAAAAAAAACAACCCCAATGGCCTTAATTTTTTACTATGTAATAACTTCTAAAGAAGGCAGCATTTCTCTTTATACTGAGGCAAAACAGAATAAACTAACAAAAGAAAACTTGTCATTTGACAGGAAAATGGGACAAATTCCTACACTGGGCCAGGTATGATTTCACCACCAAAACCAGTAGTTTCAAAAGCTTCTTTTCACTGTTTTCCTTAAAGAAGCCCTTATTAGGCCTAACATACATTGTTTACAAAGAAAGTAATTTTCAAAATGCAGCTGTTCTGGCCATAGAGTGCAGGAATTTTTAAGCCATGCTGACTTTTGTAAATTTATAGAAGCAAGCCGAGAACAAAGTGAGACTCCTAAAATATATTTGCTTGTCCCTAGTTAAGATTTGCAGTGTACTTTATGCTCTATAGTTACTGTAAATATTAATCATTTCAATCAGTGAAACCATTTTAAAAACACAACAGAAAGATTGGATTGTGGGGAGAATACTATCCTAAATATGGAAAACCAAAGTCATTAGGCTAACACAGCAACGTGCAGTTTCTTTTCAACAGTCATGCAAAACCAGAAAAATTTCCAGGTATCTTTCTTTGTGCTTTTTTTTTTTTTTTTTTGGTTTGGTTTAAAGATTTTTAGCGTCTTACCCACTTCTGAACCACCAGATGTATAAATTTTGCCCTCAGCAGCACAGGCTGCAAGGCTATCACGAGGTGTTGGAGGTCCTAGCTTGGAATACCAGCTATCCTTCACCACATTGTAGCAGTCCATTCGCTTTATAGGGAAGAGCTGGGAACCACCCAAAATATAAACTACGTTGTCCCAGAAGACACAAGCTGCATCCCTGCGCTTTTCAAAGGGACATCGGATGTCTGTCCAGCTGTAATCCTGCATTACAAAGAACAAGTAATGTCTAATAGATTATAACACTTACCTGCACAGCGAGTGTTTTCAAACAGAGCTTTTCACAGAGATTTAGATATGGTCAGTTTTAAAGCTCCTTTTCAAAACAAACATGAACACTGTTTATTGAAGAATACTCCTCAGGCGTACTCTTGAAAAATTCTCTTAAGACACAGACATAGTTAGCTGCAATGAACCATGACATTACAAATTTCTACCTCCTTATTCCCTGTGTACAGCTGCCCTGAAAAACAGATGGGCTTTTATCTCCAACAGAACTGACCTCCTGCTGCTGTCATGTCAGGAACAATGCATGTGGGTCAACACAGTAGGAGTGCATTTTCTTTTATAGGAATGGAAAAAGACATCTTACATACAGTAACAGATTATTTCTATTAAAAAAAAGTAAATACAGAATGTACCAAGCAAAGGCAATGGGAAAAGGAGTAGATAATATCCAAATTGACAAGCAACTCAGTTAAAAAGCTCTGATACATACTTTATTACCATAACAACTAGAAGCTTATTTACAGAATTTACAAAACACAAATGATCTATAGCTATCCACAGTTGATAGCATGAGAAATAGAGTAATGCTCCATCACAAATACTGGCAGTCATGTTGCCCAGAAACTGATTTTGCGTGAATTGGCAAAATCAGTAAGTATAAAATATGGGTAATAATGCTCCCCAAAGCCTTAAGAACAAATTTGGCAACTGATGGCAGACCAGAACAGCATACAGCACAAGAAACACTTCTTAAGTAATAGCATCTCACATATTCCATGAGCATAGCTTGTGTCCTGTACTGAACAGCAAAGTATGGGACCTTAACTGTTATCTGTGCCACCTCAGGATGGTCTAGCTCAACCTGCTTAATGACCTTCATTGCAATGGTTCACACAAAATGTTACATTACATTTTCTTTGCGAGGACATACTTCAAACACCTTGGTCAATGAGGAAGAACAGTGACTCCTACATGGGGGTTCAAAGAAAGAGGCAGAGCGTGTTATAGTCCAAAACATCTTACAATCTTTTCTTGTAGCATCCCCCATATCAAGAAGAGCTGGCAGGTGCATGTGGCCCTTTATGGTGAGAAACAGGTCCTGGGACATCCTAGAAAGGAAAGCCATACTACAGCATGGCAAAATAAATAGCTGCATAAATCTTAAGAAAATGTCTTAGTGCATTGTGCAAGATCAATATATTTTCTAGTTTAAATTTCTGGCACTTGTACAAAAAAAAAAAAAAAAACCAAAACCAACCCTAACTGGTTTTTTTTCCTTTACCGTTATAAGGGGCTGAGATCTGACTCACTTTTATGGGTTTGGTTTTTACCTACTATTTCATCCACACCTTTATCAAATGAAAAACCATAACCTGAGCATACTCAGCAGTATCCTTCTCTTTCAGCAGGAAGCAATTTAAGTCACTTTGTTGTAATGCTCTTCAGTGTTTATCTGCAGCACATAGAACTGATTTCAATTTATGCATTTTACACATTTAAGAAACATGCAGAAGAGATGATTTATGCTGTAGACAAGATCCACATGAACATGGACAGTGGCAAACCTCATTTCTTGGGGGGCTGAGTAGGGAAAGGAAGACCAAGATATGGCAACACTTTCCCTGCTGCTCTTTGCTTTCAACAAATTACGATGCAGGACATCAGAGGCAGAAGTTGTACCTTTGTATTCAATAGCGTTTGAAAGCTTTCCTCTTTCATGAATTTATTTAATCACTTAAAACTATATCTGAATCTCTGAGCAGCTACAAGACCCTGTGACAAGAATGGCACACGCCATTGTGTTTTCCCTTGCTTTCAGTTGATACCTCCTCTTCCAAGTTTGTCACAGAAAACAGCAGACATGTCTATTATGGACAACCTCCCCACTAATTGCTTATTGGCTACAGCACTGTGTCCTCATAAAAGATATGCTGGTTCCCTTAATCATCAAGAAACAGTCATGTCAGGCATCTGTTACCTTTTACTTGCCATTGCTGGTTTGCACTGGGGTAAAACTTCCAGTCATTTCTGGTCACTAGAGACAGCAGTTTCAAAAGAGTAAACATATTGCTGCCTCAGGATCACATAAAGTCATGTGTAATATTTTAGCAAGAACTTGTAAAACAAAAAAGTTGTTTTCCCCAAGTTGGGGAAAAAAGCTTTCAAAAGAATCATTCTGTGGAAAATTCAACAGGAAAATGCTTCCCACCACCATTAATAGGACATGTGGGATTTCTAGTAGTATTCTGAAACAAACATCTCTACTGAAAATAGTGCCAGATTGCTCCACAAGTTTTATGTCCGTCTGCATCTGTCCTGTTGCATCATTGTGCTCTCTCGATGAGGTACATGCATCAATAGAAATACCAGTTACAGGGAAAAGGCAAAAAAAAATATAGGTTTAAAGTAATACTGCTAACAGTCTCAACACAGAGTATTCAATCCATTCTTTAGAGAACTTTCTGACAACAAGAAAATGAAGATCAACATTAGAAACCAATTTTGCATGCAAAGCAACCAGTGAAAAATAAACAGTGTTTGCACTAGTTTCATAGTCTAGAATTATTGAAATTTGTATCACAACTGGGAAAGTATTTTCAATAGTAGCATAGCCTTTGTTTTGAACTGTTTGGGGTTTCTTTTTAAGCTGACAGAAGAATTTAAATTATTGAATTTAATTAAAATCAAAAGTGAAGGACTAGGTCACTATTCCATCAGTTCAACAGACAAACTCAATTTCAATTCTTTCGCAAAGTTCTAACCTTGCAGGAATAGATACATAAACTTTCTCTGCTCTTTGGCACTCCCATCATCTTTTGATGAGACCAATTAAAGTCAGTTAAGCACTGGAGCCTTACTTCTTACACTTATTTTGCATGCAGATGATGCTAATCAAGCAGGGGTTCTGATCCTTGGTTTGTTGTACTTAAAAAGCTACTGTCACAGTTAAAGATCAAACTCAGATACTCAAGCAAAACACCCAGAAAAAAGACCTTTAAATAGCTTAAAGTTGGAAATGAAGTAAGTAAAAAGCTATTTAACATACAGGACAGGCTAGCTAAGAATACCTTAGAAAGCATAAGCACTAGAAAGACATTCAAGAAAGACATGCTTGTAAGAATCAGTATTTCTAATTAGCCACTTTTTTCCTTCTACTCCTGCCCCTCCCCCCCATTAATCCACATGCAAGGCCATAAAGCTTGATCAGTCCTGCAAAACTTCTTCAATTATGCCTAGTCTATATAAAAAAAGAGAACTGTTTTACCCTATGCTTTATAGGAAGTGATATAAATACAACTTTTTGACCACAAAACAGATTACTTTCAAATATTATAGTTTAGGTCTGACTTAAGATCATTTAACTACATACATAAAATTTTCCTTTCAGTTTCCTTTACCTTTTGCTCCAACTCAGCATACACTGAGATTAATATTTTTGAAACAAGTTTTCAGAAAATACATGGTGACAAGCATGTGGGGGGGAGTATATTAGTTTCAACAGAGTAATGAATCTCCATCTTTTGAGTTCTGACCATCAGTGACATTAGGCACTTAAGGAATTTAACCTGTCAGGTTAGTACAGAGACCACAAGCACACTATGCTGTTATTACCAAAGCCAATTAAAAACTGGGACAGTAAGTCTCAAAACAAGCTTCCATCCTGCCTAAAAATCATCTTTTTTCCAACATAAGTAACTGGAGATTATAGAGAAAGAAACTTTGATCTGATTCCCCTGAGAAAGGTCAGAGCTTATTGGGTGAATTGTTAGCTTGTTAAAATGCCAAAAGCAAGTAACTGTTTGAAACTAATTAATATCCCAAACAGAGGCTTCTGAGCTCAGACCTTGGAAAGGAAGGAATTATCTGCTCTGTTCCCTTCACCTCCACATCCCCAGATGGAGTATCGCTTTCTTACTTGAGCATGTGTATGGAAGAAAAAAAAGTGGTCATTACTCAAGAATTTGGAATTCCCAATACAAATACATATGAAATGTCTCAAACTACATCAGCAAAGCTGGTAGGTTTTTATCCAGACTAGAACAGCACTCAAAGAAGGCAACTTCAATTTTATCTTACATAAGGGAATGTGAATCATGAGTTAAAAAACACATCCCAAGGGCTCTTCATTCCAAATTAGATTTGACAGGGCTCACACTGACTACAAAGTTCACACAGGTAACGCACAAAACTGCTCAAAATTAATATGCTGAGTTAGAACAACCAGAACTTCAAGAAGATATTACACATATGTCACCTCATAACCTGGAGAGCCCTGATGTTTATGTAGAAGCTTTTTTCTGCATTACTGCATGTTCCTGTCTGGTAAAACAGAGTATGGATAATCCTTTTGCATGCAGCTGATGTTTCTGTATCATCTAGTCTGCATTGCCACGCCATTCCTTAGCACCATTTTTCAGAAAATACGGAAAAAACTTCAGGCAAAGCTTGCTTGCTCTATATTGAACATCTCCGAAGTTTTTTGTTACAGAAGCTTACTCTTTTCACTTACAGAATACTTGGCTCCTAATTCTCCTCCTTAATAATACTCTTAAGAGCTAACAAAATGGTGAACCCTTGGTATTTAAAAGTGATTAGATATTTATAATAAATGCACTGAAAAGCCACTGTACACTCTAAAACTAGGTTCTACACTAGCATACAGGCCCGTGATGCAACTTGTACTAAAAAGAAACTGCTCAGAGTTATTCTCTGAACATATACATGCATGCACATGCATACAGACTTTTCATACTCCTAACCAATTACTTGGTATTTTGGTGACCTTTTATTTACTTCCAGTTGTGGGATGCATGTACCAATCACATCTCAACTCAGATGGATTTGTCAGAACTCTGTATCTAGTTGCTAATAAGCAAACATAACAATTCTATTGACAATTACAGCTAGATACACCAATTTGAACATACCTAATTACCCACACTCTTCCAACCAGATACCCAAAAGTCAAGGAACGCATCCTTCCTAATACCATTTTGTAGATCATTACATCTCAGTTGATATCAGTAAATAAAACATGTAAGATTACAAACAGTGAACCTTAATGCATTCTGAGGTAACGATTACCTTTGGGTTAAAATATCTGCAGGACTGGGGCTGTGAGCCTCCAAACAGAGCAATGCGATAATCGTGTTTTTTTCTTCTTGGCCGCGTACCTTCCACTAACTCTTCTCTGTCTTCTGGGGAAAGCAGATGGTATCGCATCCCACCTGCAACAAAGACAACAACCATTTGCAGATCCAGCATAGCTCATAAATGAAAAGGGATGCTTTAGAGGCAGGGATGAGGGGAAAGGGAAGGGGGAAACCAAGCTTCCAGATTACACCTGTACGACTTGATTTAAAAATGAGGAAAGTGCAGCAGCTCATGGGGATGGGAGCAGACATCCAGATTTACTCTATTTCAAACTACCTACTCCAAGAAAAATAGGACATGTTATGTATCAACTATAACTATATACTGTGTTATACATGTTACATACTGACTGACCTGCTCATTTATTCAAACAAGCAACTAAATTTGTTGTATTGAAACAGGCAAAAGGAAGCAAACCCAAAGAAAAGAAATGGTCAAACTGGGAGGGTAAAGAGGACAACATTCAAAGCAATTTGAATGCAATGAGAAGTCATCCACGCCTGCATCCTCACCCTCCAATTTCTGATACTCTACCTCATGGGAACCCCTCACTTTTGTTCTTAGCTTGACAATGCAAAATACTAATTATAATTGGTATAAGACTATAGGCATTGTCCTACAAAACATTCCAAAGAACGCAAAAATCATTGCGAGTCACTAAAACCAGACAAAAAACTTCAGTTCTTAAACAACTGCACCCAAAACTCCATGTCATACAAGAAGTATGACTGAAATGTTGATGGTCAGCAAATACTTACCAACATACAGGTTAATTTGAAACTTGTTCATTGAGACTGAAGGAAAATACTTGTGTACTGTTTTTTAGTTCTATGCTAAAATGAAGTCAACTAGTTAACTGTTAAGGAAAGGGGAAAAAAAAAAAAAATCTTTCCAGAATGTTTGTCAACACCTAAGCTTTTCTTTGTTAGGAGATGATGATATCTTACAAATAGAGTCTACAAGCAAAAGGAAAACTTGTCTCCCACCTGATCTGTGCTTTCAAGGAATGCACCTGTTTGCAGGCTCAATGGTCAGCATATATTAGAGAAAAAAAAAATAGTGTAACATATGCTTAACATTCTAATTTGCTTAGAAGCTAGAAAGTATTTGATTTTTTTTTTTTTAACATAAAAATATTAATTCACTTAGGAATATGAACAATATTGGATCTATTGTGCCTGTCCCAAAGGCACAATAGCACTTCCAAGTCTCCTAACAACTCAGGGACAAAATTTCCATTCCAGTACTTGTCATGGAGTTCATGTCATTTGCTACGAGAAAAGAAATTAAAGTCACACTCTGTTACATAAACTGAGTTTTATTTACATTATCGTCTGTTAATTCAATTAAATACAGCATCCTTGAGGGAACACAGTCAAATTAATGCCCAAAAATGTTGTCAGAATATTTTAAAAGAGAACAATTTTCCAAAATGTTACAGCATTTTTTTAATTAGACAGAACACAAAGGATTTTTGCTAGAGTTCAACTTACTGATCACCATTTTAAGGCATTCTGGATTATCCTGAATAAGTGGTTCAGCCTGAACTGTTTTACTCAAGAAGTTCTTTGATATAAGAGGAAATCGGACTTTAGCAAGAATATCGACCATGTATGGCTGGCGATTTGGCTCATCGTACTTCAGCCATCTGACTGCTGCATCATAAACCTAAAACAAGAGAAGGAAAGAAAAGAGTAAGGGACATCACCACATAGTAAGACAAATAACTAAACCTTAATGCTCCAAATTGATTCTTCTGCCTGTTCAATGTTAATTTATACGAACATTTTACTATGTGGGGTCCATCACCATCTTCCAAAAAAAAAAAAACAAAACCCAAAAAACCCACGAACCAAGCCCCCCAAAAGGCAATGAGCAAACGTGAAGCAAAACAAACGCACAAACACAGAATAAAATCCATCTAAAAGTGTGTTTTTAAAAGAAAAAAAACCCAAACACCACACCCAAAAATAAAAAAAAACCAACCAAACCCAACATTACTTCTGCTGTTTAACCTTTTTTCTCCTCCAAATGGGAAGCATAAATCTGCAATTTATATTTATTGGTTTTACTACAGTGGGTAACTCCTGTACCAGGTCAAGTTTAATATGCTTTGAGTTCTGTGCCATAACACAGATAATACTACACCAAAAATATTGAAATAGCATCTACTTGATGTAGTCCCCTCAGCTGATAAACTGCTTCTGTTACCAAATCAGTGTTGTGGATCCAAATGTATTGCTACTATTGTGTCTTGGAGGATCATTTATATTAAAGTTTAACTGCAGACTACTATACATTTACCATTCAGAGAACATCCTGTCTCCTTTAAAGGAAAAGGTGACAGGCAGGACAGAACAGGGAAGGTAACCAAGAAATCTGCTTTATTTATGATTGTTCTCTGGGTGAGGAAAGAATGAAACAAAAATCCAATGCTACCTATATACTAAGATACCTCCATGCTGCTCTCAGACATAACAAGGTTATGTACTGTGCTGCCTCTTCAGTCAACACTAATATCATTACAAGCGATAGCACCCTCAATACACACTCCTGTAGCTGAAACTGATCACAATGATCAGTGATGAGTGCTCAAGATGTAATGTGGAAAGACATTTAATGGCAGATTTAGTGTCATCTGAAGACTGCTAAACCATCTCAGCTATAATCCTGGAAAATGACCAGGGAGCAAGGGAGAGCAAAGAAATGAAGAAAATATTTAAAACTCAGATTCATCAGCTAAAAAATTTCAACAGAATGACTAAGGAACACTATCTCTTCATCAACAGAAACATTACTTGCATTAAGGAAAAAAGGTACAGCTATTAAAGCTACCTTCCTTTTCTTTTTTTTTTTCCTAAATGTAAATATACTTTAGACCATCACAAAATTTAGAATATGCCAGCTGTAGCAGTACTCCTGAGAAGTAAGATTCCCATGGGAAAATAACCAAAGATTGGTGAGGAGGATTGTAAACATGCTTAAGTGACTTGCAGCTGGGCTGTGGAAAAACATATCATACCAATTGTTGTTTAGTTTTGTGTACTTGACAAGAACAACATCTATTCTTAGATAACACAGACCTCTGATAGACTCAGGGACACCTTATCAAACATGCTTGAGATTCCTGCCATGCTGTGGGAAAGATCAAAACACAGTTAAACTTAGCATGCAAAAATCCCTGACACAGGTGAAAGCACACGCTCCAAAGCTTTTTCACTGTAGCAATGACAGAGTTCCACAGTGTCTGTGTTCCATCTTTTGTGCCTCTGCCAAGTGCTGTCTGAGATCCCCCAGTTCATGACTTAACAAGAATAAATTCACCCTTTTCATTTCATCTGTGGTTTTCTGGTTGTTCCTGTCTCCTGCCTCAGTAAGCCCACATACCATTGGCAAAATTCTAGTGTCTCATGCTTCATACTGCCACTTCCCTAAAGGAATTTTAATAATGCCATGCTGTCTACACAAAATTTCTATCACTGCTGCCAAGTTAAAGCATGCCATCCTACCTTACCAACAGAACTGAAACTAAATTCCAAAGTGTCATTTCAGCAGCAAGCTAAACAATACTTCCACCTTTGAGAACGTTACATTGTAACCTGAACTTTTTCCACTATGTGGCAAGAATGTTGAACTGTGACATGACTCATGTTTATACTTGTAACTACCCAACTATCATAGTCAATCACCTGATATTACCCCTCATTCTTAGTAACTCTTATTTTCATTGAAGTTTGTTACTGCAACAGATATATGAAGAAAAAAAACTGTAATTCTGTAAAAGCTGAACTTCAGTCAGGAAAATATCTACTTCCAAGTGGATACACTCACCATCTTGGCTCTGAGACCCCTTTTGTAATTCAAAGGCAGGAGTCAAGATGACAAACTCAAATTACCTAGTTCAAGCACCAGAACAGCATAGTTAAGAAGGTGAGATTTCAGTTTTCAACAGACTTGACTAAGAAGCTACAAGTGGTACTCAGCAGCTACAGCCACCTTGCAATAGCCTTTAGGCTGTAGTGCTGACACCTCTGCTCTATTTTCCAGCAGTATGGAGAACAAGCTGGAGAGCAACCATTCAGGGCAGTTCTATAAGCTGAATCAGGCCTTACAAATGGGACAGCTGTGAATGTAATTTCTATCACAGCCTAAAACTTTCAACTGAGTGAAACTCCAGCTCCTTTCAACCACCTAGACTGTGTCCATTCTCCAAAATAAGGACCTTCCACCAATCCATCACTGTCAATGCATCTAGCTTGCAGTGTTTTGTTGATCTGGCTTCCAAATCCCTCAGTAACCCAAGACTAAATTGTGTTTATGTGTATTTCCATGCGAACCAACTACTGTCTGAAACAGGTTGAAACCACACTCACGTAAAGACCTAACAGCTATTGAGGAGCAGTTTGCTTACCACTCTGAAGTAGTTAACTTTCACTGACAGCACATGACCCCAGTCTAGCAGCAACCACTTCATTCAGCTCACATACTACGGAATCAGCAGCCCTATAGCTATGTAAAGGGAACTGGTTTGCTTAGTCCCTTTATGTCTTCTTATTTTGCTGAAACAACACATAACCATACTTCACATTCATTAGTACTGAGTTTTAACCAAGCTAGGATGCACAGTTTACAATTTGGCAAGCACTACATGCATCACACTGTAGGAACATCAGCAGTCATCAGTCCTCGAATGAAAAAAACCAGCAGTGAAGTTCAGTGCTCTAGATAGGAAACAGGGATCTCACCTGGTCCTCTGCCCTCACTGTCAGCGTATCTTGGTTCAAGAGATGAGTCACACGTTTAACATCAAGCTGAAGAAACTCATCTGTCTTGTAAACTTCAGTGAAATGCTGATGGATAAAGTCATCTGCAGTGGCTTTCAGCTCTGGACAGTCTAGGCATTCTGCTAACACACTTATACCTATAAAACAAATTTTTAAAACCCCTTCTAAACTTGAACTGCGATTACATTTAATATATTAAAATAGAATGAAATTGCTGTAATTTCACTGATACTTGCAATCCCATCTTAGTATTGATTACCATGCTTTCTTTTCTCCCCATTAAAACACGTGCTGTCATAATTCAACTGCAACTCAAGACAAATTAAGAACAAGCTGATGATCCCTATGCCTAGTGAACTGGAGAGTCAGACCTGCAGCACTTGCTGTATTAAGTATCTCTGCAGCAGTATTTCCTCACTGTTTCCTTCCCCGTTATGAAGAAGATAACATTACCTTAAAGGTTTGAGCCATATCACAATAACAAAGTCTAACCAGAACAGCTTGGGAAACTGTATCCAATTTTACGACCTCCCCTGACCTGCTCATGCCCAATTTCCTTCAAGAGCCACAGTGAACTGAGACTTCTCTACACATGTAGCAGGGTCAGCTTCAGACTAACACGCAAAAAAAAAGTTGATGCTTTTGCATGGCCAGAAGGTTAGCATAAGGGTATAAAAACCAACTGCTACTGAGAAACACCATTTTCAACCTTCCCATTAGAAGCCAGGTACACACTGAACTTTCCAACAGCAGCTTTTGCTCATCACACTACAGTCTTCCTCCTTTTACAGGAGAGATGGCAAATGGGGTAGAAGCCACTTACCAAACTACAGGCTGCAACTAGCCTGAGCTGCTCCAAGTATTAAAATGTATACTAGAAAGATAAAATCCAGATATATAACCTATGACAATTTCAAGAGATTCTAAATAAGCCACAGTTTCTTTCAAATACACTTTTAAAACAAACAAAATCCTAGAAACTGTGGACTTGCCCATGAGTCTGCACAGAACACATTTCACCTCGTAAACAACGCTTTGAAAAAATGTTTTAATCTTTATCTCCCTTTTTTCTATAAAGTGGCAGTAAAGTATGCAGGTGTTAAAGACCACAATGAATTTTCTAGTTAACAAAAAACAGAGAGGAGGAAATAGGCCCCAAAGCAAGCTGCAAGTGCTGTTTTCCTTAGAAGGTAATGTCTGTCTTGCAGCAGTTGTTTCAGCCACAGCTGTACTGCAGCGAAGTGTCAGCTGAATCTTTGTAATTCAGATACTCCACAAACATTTCTACTGATAATATAAACATCTAACATTACTAGAACTACATGGCAAGTGTCAGTGAGAAACCCTATGAACAAATTTACCTTTTATCTCTGATTAAATAAAGTAGACCAAATGTTAAGCATTAAGTAGCATTTGGTTCTATTTGTTTATTTTTTCTCTAACAGCGTTTACATTCGCACTACAGAAGACATTTAATATTTCAACCAAAATGAAGAGCAACTAAAATCAAAAGTAACCTAAACTTATCTTGTTCATTCTTTTAGAAGATACACTAGTTTTGTAGAAATTGCAACTCTGTCAAATTCTGTCTCCAAGTATAGCAACAACAGGAAGCTCCACCTTTCTAAGCAGCTGAGGTTTTCCAAACAAGAAGCTCCAGGGTGCTGTTAAACTGGGATGAGACCTAACATAATCAGTATGTGCAAGACAACTGCTAGACATTTTGTTTATGGCAAAGGACAACAGTTCAGATTCAGAGCAAAATTATTTTCACATGACTGGATTTATGTAAGTATTACTGTCTTTTAGACAATAGTTGTTTTTCAGGAACAGCAAAGTTAAAAACTAAACAGTAAATTTAAGTCTGCATTTTTCTTACCAAGACAATTGGAAGCATCAACTTGCTCTTTTAAAAAGTCCACACACATCTTTTTCACGGGTTCAATCTGATATTGGTTTGCTGCATCCAGTAAAGACTGGACATTATTGCTGTTAACTGAGATTCTGCAAAACAGAAGGTATAAGATTAACATCATGAAAATTACACACTTTGTTTAGTAAAAAAGGCAACTTACACCAATTCGCACAGATCACTAAATTGTTTTCCTGATATTTACCACACAGTCTGAAGACAAACTCCCTTCACCTTTTTTCCAAATTGCTTTCACTTGCTCTGCTTCACTGAGGAAGGGCAAAGAAACCTGAGTTCTGAAGAACAAGCCTTCAATGCAGGCTCTCTGCTGTGGCTTTGCTTTGTGTGATTAGCCACTTTCACAAAACAGAAAATGAACAGAACCTTCTTCTTGGCACTCTCCTACACCCAAACAGGCATCAGCAAAATCAGTCTAAATGCAAGTCAAGACTGCTCTGGCTGAATAGTTCAGAGCGCACAAGCAGAACCATCAGCCTGGCAATGCTTCAAGAGAAGGTACAGGGCCCACAGACAAAGGCACAGGCAGCAGGGGAGGCAAATATATGGCTGGAGTGCTGGCACTAATTCTCTCACCACTGATGGATTATACAAGAAGATTTCTCTCAAAGAAAGGAGAAAGCCTTCCTAAAGAGAGTTAATCCCATTAATACAAAGATAAAAGCCCTGCCATCTGTCCTGAGAGCTGATTAAGAAGTACTGTTTACAATCCTAGTCATCTGCATAAGCCCTGATTGGGGAAAAAAGAAAAACAGCAACACGCACGAACAACCCAAGATAGGAGGAAGTGCTGTTCACACAACAGTTATACACACTGCTTTTCCTGAGATGAAAGTATAACTCCTGGAAATGGTTCTGAGTGATAGCTACCACAGCCATAAAGATAAACCCTGCTGATGCCAACAAGGGTCTGAATTTCAGAAAAACAGGAAGCATCATTTGCTTCCAGCACTGCAGCCAAAAGCTTGCAGTGCTTTGAATTGCTTTCTGGAGACAACTATGGTTCTCTTTAGTCTGTTGGGCTTCCTAATGATTAAAAGGAAAAGGGAAGAAGGATGGAAGGTCTAGTCACATCAGGCTTTAAAAACAGTAAGAAACTGTAGTGGTAACAAAACTGGTGAATCATAAAAGCACTCTTTTAAGATTTTATCATTTACAACGGCAGGCCCCCAGCAAAAGCATCAGTTTTAATAACAAAACTACCTTGCAGTATAAGCAAATTCCACAAGCTGTTCAATAATGTCAGGTTCTGCATCTTTTAGCTCCACTTCAAAGGATTTTGATTCAAGCATATTTGCTGCAAATAGATTAAAATATAAACTATATCAATGAGCCATTCTACAGTACGTTTTGCAAACAGTAGCAATTAAACTGATTATACAAAGCGATTATATACAGTTGATGCTGTTTTCCCAGGATGACTAACACAGGTCAGGCAAGAAAGGAGGCAGTGGGACAAACAAGATAATTGGTGTGTGTGCATGCTTGTAGTATGTAAATTATGATGAACTGCATTAAACAAAAAAGGTCATAAACGATGTTAGGTGCAGTGCAGACTGCCACATGAACACTACCAGAAGCAGAATGCAAAGGCTGCACTGTCAAAAGCCATTTACACATTCAAGCTGATAACAACAGAGACAGCTCTGAGCTCCCCATATCCAGACACAGCACTAAGTTTGCCCACAGACAGTTACAAGCTGACCACTGGAAGGCATGGTTATTTTACTTCTACTCAACTTTAATGTGTATGTTATAGCACAGTAATTTTACACTTCACGGTAAGGCATGTAAAAGTCAGACAAATAATACATAACTGAATTTGTAATGATAGTTTAAATGCAAAAATATTTATACTTGTGAAAGCCCATTTCATACATGGAAGTGTCTAATGATGGGAAACAATGGGGCAGACATTCTGTCATGAGATTCAAAACTCCCAATTTTCAGAGAGGTCAACATACAGTGTATGTGCCCCAATTAATAAGCCAGATACATTTAAAGTAACACTCAATCAAATTAGTTAAAATGAAAATGAGGGCAAGGGTGAACAGATGAATGGAAGAAGGACAAAAATGAAGAAAACCTTCACTTACACTTGTCCCTGAAATTAACAATTTTCATAAAATAAACAGCTCATGGACCACAAATCAAACAGGATATCATCATGAAAGCTTATAATCAATCAATTTTGAAAGGACTTACTAGTAAACATCAAGTTAAAAAAATGACTGGCTGAAGCAAGTACAACACGGTGAGCTGGGATCTTTCTGTCTTGAACCGTAAGAATGACATCACATAGAGTTTTCTAAATCAGAGGGAAAAAACAACACAAAATTGAAAGAATAGAAATTTCAAAAATCTTTCAACAATATTTCTTTAAAAACAATTAATGGAAATTAATTGCTTGTCTTAATCCACATGACTAAAGAGAATTACATAATAAAAAGGTTTTGTGAAAATCAAAAGTTAAGTTCATTAACCTAAACAACTAGCAAAATTCAGTTTACTGATGAATTTGGTCATGACTAACAGGAGCTTTGATTAAAGTTTTTCCTATGGCATCTACATCAGCCTCCAATAACAGGCTCTGCAGCACCTAGCAGAGTTTGCATTCATATTACACTCTTTTCATCCATCAGTGCTGTCTTCTTCACTCAGGTGCTGATTCAAAAAAAAAAACACCTCACAGAAACCTCTTATCTGAAGACTGCCATCATATTGCTCAACTGGAGTGAAAGTGATAAACAAGTTCAAAGCATTTAATGAAATATTTTAAAGAAAATGTATCCCAAAATACTACTTCTATGGCAGGGTCTGACTGGTCATACCTGATGAGCAACCAACTTCCAGACTGAAAAAAAAAAAAAAATTGACCTCAGATATTCCAGGCCTCTCTGCGTGCTAGAAGAAGCATCTGTCAACCAAAACAGACCATCATTCTCATTTCTTTCTCTGGGTATGACTTTTCTATTTCAACTAATGCTCTTCTGAAGACTTACGAACATCTTTCCAAAAGCACCCATGGGTGTCCCTGAGTCACCTCAATGAAACAACAGATGACTGGTGTTACACCAACCAAAGGACACACCCAAGCATGAGCTTGCATTGGGGTGCTTCATCTTCCAAATAACAGGTTCAGCAACACCTTGCAACTCTGTCCCTTGAGCTTCTGCCTCAATTTCTTCACTTTTGGCTGACCTACACTCAGCAACAAAGAATTTGTGTACATGCTGTCTGAGATCCCTGTAAAAAAGACATGGGCCATCTCACACTGGAGATGAGCAAGAAGTCCTCCATGCACTAAAGATATTTGCCTCCAACATCTTACCAGTATTCAGTGCAGGTATGTCCATAGCTGACTCTAAAGTCCCACCCTCACAGAGGCTGCCTCTAGATCCCACCTCACACAAAAAGCAGCCTGTCCAAAATTAGCTGTACTTTCTAATCAGCCCATTTTCCTAAAGCACTAAACTAATCCATTTAAATAGCTAGTGCTCCACATACATGATGCTATTTTCACCACAGAAAATTTTGAATTTATACCATGTTTAGGTTTTATAACCACAGCATAGTTTCCAACTTATCAAAATACAAGAACAAGCTGCCTATAAATCCTCTTAAACATCAGCACAACTCATTAGCTGAACTAGTTTTGAACTCAGCTACACCTTGTAATGTTTACAGAAACAAAGCCTACATCAAAAAAAAAAAAAATAGATAATAGACTTTAAGCCTCAACTCCTCCATTTGAAGTCTTAGAAACCAATTTGGTTTCTCATACATAGGAGTTTAGTTGCACAAAATGGTTTCTGCAGACAAGACTATTGTGTATCAGTGAGAGAATACCGGGGTGAAGGGCTGGTGAAAAGCAGAATTAGCAGTGATATCACTTGCTAGAACAGGACCCAAATTGCTAATGAACACAGCACTAACTGGAAGACAAGCAGCTAAGCCTAGGAGTTACAACACACAACAGTACCAAAGTCCCCAACTGTTCTTGAACAGCAGATTTCACAGTCAGCTTTAATTCTGGCACCACACCACTGCTTTTAAATGAAGATGTGTACCACAATCAACCCAGCTTCTCCTTTGAGGGTGGGGAGGTTAGAGTAGATGATCTCCGAGGTCCCTTCCAACCTATGCCATTCTATGATATGCGAGAAGCTACACCAACCATCCTTAAGCTTTTGTATTAGAAGTCTCAGATTTTTAAGAGGAAAAAAAATAAAATTAGCATTTATTTCAGTTTGGACAGCTCAACTGAAATCCACTCATATAGTTATCATTTTGGTTTTAACTCTTGTTCTGTTGGTACCTTTAATAAACATTAGGCCATTGATCTAGGCATCTGATTTACCAAAAAGGTAAGAATTTGCAAAGAGGAGGAGGGCATTAATCCCCTACACTGCCACTGGCTTCTCAGTGAGATGGCCAGATGTATTTGGTATGATATGTATGAAGAAATGATACCTGTGAAATTGAACATGGTTCTAAGTTGCCCCTCTCCTCCCACTGCAGCTTCACTACACTGATACCATTCCTGGGGAGTACACAGTCAATTTGTTCAGATTTCTTGGGTAAAATCACCACCTTTATGCTCCCTTCAGGTTTCTGTTTGAAAAGGGATACGCGACTACTCTCCCTGGAGAATCTCAGCCATCGATCGCTGCTTAACTTCAGCCCTAACACAAGCAATATGTTCCTTGATAAGGAAGCAGATTCACCATGTCTTCTGCCCTCACCACCACCGAGATGCCGCTGCTGTACAACGCGAACTTGTTACACTTGTCTCGGCGTACGGCAGCGTCTCGGCGTACGGCAGCATTTCGCGTTACCGTTCACGGCGGCCCAAGCCTCGCAGAAGGGCTCAGGCCTATCCCCCTGCCCCGGCGGTGCCGTGCTCCCAGGCGCGGTAGCTGGGGTTATTTTACTGCGGTCACACGCAGACAACGGAAAAGCCGAGCAAACGTTCCCGTGATACACGACCTTTGGCTACAGAGCAGCACTGACTCCACCGGTACCGGCTAGCATCCCCGGCGGGGCTCGGGAGTTAACACTGGACAGCGCGCTTCGGCTTGGCTCTGCAGGAGCCCGAGCGTGTTACAGGGCGGCGGAGCCGGGTAACATACAGCCACACCATGAGTCGCCGCCGTTAAGTATCGGGCCCCGCCGCGGCCCGCCACGGAGCCGGCGGACAGCCCCAGGCGCCAGCGGGCCACCGCCGCCGTACCTGCTTGCGCATGGTGTTCATCACACCCATAAAGCTCGCCAGCAGCTTCGCTTCCTCGCGGGCCGCGAGCTTCTTCTCCGTCTTCTTCTTGCTGCTCTTCTCCGACCCAGAGGCGGCCATGCTCCTGCACCCTCACTGCTGCGGACACCGGCGGCCCGCCACCCTCGCCGGAAAACATGCGCTGCCGGGCAGCGAGCACCGATCCCCGACGCTCAGCACCGGGGTCCACGAAGAAAAGGAGCACACCACACCCGCCAGGTCCGGCCCAACAATCGCCGCGGCGCAAAGGCGTCGGGCGGGGGTGGGGACAGGCGCGCTGACGCCATCGGCCGGCGCGCGGCCCCCGCGCGGCATAAACAAAGCGCGGAGGGATGCGCGTGCGCCGGTTCATTTTTGTTCCTTTACAGAGCTAGGGCTGATCGTGACAATAATCACAGAACCATTCCGGTTGGAGAAGACCGTCGGGACCATCGAGTCCAACTATCGACCCTACTCTACGAAGTTCACCCCCAAGCACCACATCTAAACGACCTTTAAACACATCCAGGGTTGGTGACTCAACCACCTCCCTGGGCAGCACATTCCAATGCCTCATCACTTTTTCCGTGAAAAATTTTTCCTAATGTCCAGTCTAAGCCTATCCTGTTGCAGTTTGAGGCCACTCCCTCTTGTTCTATCGTCGATCACCCGTGAGAAGGGACCGGCACCAACCTTTCTCTAACGTCTTTTCGGGTACTTGTAGAAAGCGACGACGTCTCCCATCACCCTTCTCCAGGCTAAACAGCCGCAGCTCCTTCAGTCGCTCTTCATAAGATTTATTCTCCAGGCCCTTCACCACCTTCGTTCCCCTCCTCTGCACGCGCTTCAGCACCTCGCCCCGTCTGGAGGCGTTGAAGCTGCCCTCCAGAGGGGCCGGCCGCCTCGCCCTGCACCCGTGTGCGATCAAGGGGCGGAAAGGGACAGCGCCCAGGTGGAGGCCCTGTCGGCTCCCTCCTGAAGCACCTCGTACCGCCTTGGCAGGGTGGCAGCTTGGTTCGGGCTCGCGTGGGCTGAGAAAGGAAATAGATGTGAACCAGCGGCAACCACGGCGCCTTCTTGTTAGCTGCCCCTCTTCCCGAAGCAGTGCATTGGCTAAAATACTCGGTGCTTCAATCCCTGTTTCATGAATGGATAATTCGTGACAGCCAAAGCTGCATTTTAGTGCAAATTTACTGTTTGTGCTTCTGTATGATGTTTCTAATTTTAATTCCCCGGGCAACAATGTGTTGAATAGCTTAGTGCCATGATTTGAAGGGAGGAAGATTTGTGCATGGAATAAAGTGAGACTTTGTTCTGTTAAAGGAATGAGCTTTTTTGTTTCTGATCTCACCTTATGGTAAGCCTTAATAAGATGGACTTTGATATTATGTGGTTCTGCCATCTAGCAATTATTACTACATGGAAGTAGTAAGAATTTTCACACATCTATACTTTATTTCATTGAAATAAACAGACTGAAGCAGCTATCACTTGACTTTTCAGTAAGTTTGACAATGACACCAAAACTCAGTGGTGCAGACAACATGCTTCAGTGAATGGATACCACCCAGGTTGCCCAGAGAAGTTGGGGATGTCATTCGTAGCTAGGTTGAATGGGTCTTTGAGCAACCTGGTCTAGTGGAAGGTGTCCCTGCCTATGGTAGTGGGGTTGAAACTAGATGGTCTTTCAGGTCCCTTCCAATCCAAACCATTCTATGATTCTATTATATAACAGTAAAAATGAGAAATCCACACCTTCTTGCCACAGTAATAGCTTGAGAAAACTGGGAATGTATATCTGGCCAATTTCAGCTTTCACAATGTAAAGAATTTATCTGTGGAGTTTTAATTTCAGGTCAAAACCAATCATGAGATGCCTACATTATGTGTAGGATACATAAAAATCGCTATGCTGTGTTCATGAGAGCATTCCTCTGTTCTAGGGGATTCATTAGTTAAGGAGTTTGGCTTGCTGAGTCCAGTGTTAGCTCCTGAGCTTGTAAGAGCTGAGGTGAGGAAAGCTAAAGCAAGGGGCTGCCCTCTTTCCCCTAGGGAGTTAATTTTAAGCAGGGAATTTACTGCTGGCTCCTATTACACTGATGGACACTGCCAGCACTTCAATACACTGCTACCACTCTTGTGTTACCTTCTTTTGTACTGCACTGTCCCTTGTGTGGGCTGGGTTAGCTGACCTAATCAGTAGCATCAGTATATAGCGTTAGTCACACACACCATAGTCCTAATGAAAAGTAGCATTAGGAGCATAGTTCTATAGCACTAGTCATAGCATCAGAAGAGGTGT
Source organism: Indicator indicator (assembly GCF_027791375.1). NCBI lineage: Eukaryota > Metazoa > Chordata > Aves > Piciformes > Indicatoridae > Indicator > Indicator indicator. The sequence continues at coordinate 25,991,454 of NC_072020.1, read as the reverse complement.
CCAGGGAGATGGCTGTAACACAGGCAGGCAGCTAACATGGCATCTGTATCCAGACTGGGTTCAAATGAGGGGTCAGCTATACCCAAATCCTGTGAGCAGCTCCAGTGGGATTTCAGAGTGAGGGTAACCCCCAATGGAGGGAACCTCTGTACTCTGTAAGGGGCAGCATACTACAAGGCCACTTAACTTTCATCAAGCTTTCACTTTTACAGGCCACAATATGAGGTGAACAGCTTCTGAGGGAGCAGTGGGGGCCAGCTGCTCCTGGTGATCCAAGAGCAGAGCATGATACCAAGGCGGGTGGGAACGGTTGCATTGCCAACAGGGAGCTGGCATGCTATGTAAGAGTTCTAGATTTACTTTAAATGCTCTTAAGATTAAACGTCATTTTAGCTGAGATAAGATTCTATATTCCTTTCTAATGAAATCAGCTCTTATTTGTGTGTGTGTACATATGTGTGCACACAAGCACTACCATTCGTAACAGGAGAAACATTCCAAGGTGAAAAAAAAACTTGATTTTGGGTCCAAGATACCAGGATCCTGAAGGGACGGCAGAAAACACTGTAATCTCACAAATAAAAAATCTCTTATTCAAGTTTTTGAGATGAGGGCTGGAAAGAAGAGGTAGCTTCTTGTGAAACCTGAGAAATTAAATTGAAATAATTTAAACGAATAGGCAGTTTGTAACATTTCATACAAATGAAAGCATCATAATGTGCTCAGTCTCTTCTAATACTGTTAAAGCATTCTACAAACATTAACAATTTAATTATATCCCTTGATTCACAAACTGAGGTTGAAATTAAAAATTGAAAAGGATTATCTTCTTCTCTAAAGCTCATTTTCTTTGAGTTTGACAGGGAAACCATTGGCCTGGCATGAACAAAATCACATCCATTGTGGTTTCTGAAGTGTATCAAATTGTGTTTTGAGTGATCTGCTAATGCTGCTAAACAGGCTGGTGCAGGACATCTGGGTATGCTGAAATGTTTTAGTGAATATTGTTTACTTAATCCAATAATCTCTAATCCATAGTGTGTCAGGGATGCATTTCCAGTTGAATTGATAAGTGTATAGTGCTGAAATGTAGAAGATAAGCAAGGCCTAGCAGGTGGGTCATGTTCAGCTCTTTATGCTGATCTGGGACTGAAAATTTTACAGCATCCTTTTCTTTCAGGGGTGCATGTGCTCCTTTGGACAGGAGGAATACTCCTCAGTTACTTTGGCATTGAGGTGAGATTAATTCCTTTTGACATCAATAATGTATTATACACTGTCTGGAAATGGTGACAATTCACCTGTGTCTTCTTTTTTTTCCAGTTCACAAGGTGGGACAGAAAGTAGAAGTTCTGAATCTGAATGTATGTGATATCTCATTATGAATAGTGTGGAGAAGAACCTGGGAGTCCTGGTGGACAAGACATTATCCATGGGATAGCAATGTGCCCTTGTGGCCAAGAAGGCCAATGGGATCCTGGGGTGCATTAAGAGGAGTGTGTCCAGCAGATCACCCTAGTGAGGCCCCACCTGGAATATTGTATCCAGTTCTGGGTTCTTCAGCTCAGGAGGGACAGGGATCTACCTGAGAGAGTCCAACAGAGGGCTACAAGGATAATTAAAGGCCTGGAGCACTGCCTTATGAGGAAAGGCTGAGAGACCTGGGGCTCTTTGGTGAGAAGAATGAGAGGGGATCTAAAAAATGTATATAAATATATGAGGACTGGGTGTCAGGAAGGAAGGGACAACTTCTTCTCACTTGTGCCTTCTGATAGGACAAGGGACAATGTAAACTACAGCACAGGAAGTTCTACCTTGACATGAGGAGGAACTTTATTGTAAGAGTCGCAGAGCACTGGAACAGGCTCCCCAGGGAGGGTGGACACTTTCAAGACCTGTCTGGAGGCGTTCCTGTGCTACCTGCACTAGATTATATGGTCCTGCTCTGTCAGAAGGGTTGGACTCAAAGATCTCCAAAGGTCCCTTCCAACCCCTAACATCCTGTGATCCTGTGAGCTGGTATGGAAACTCCTGCCACAATATGGATACATCTGTCGTTTCAGTTTTGTGTGAACACCAATTCCCCTCTTGAGTTTGTGATCAATTCCTATTCATTGGATTAGAGAAATAGGAGCACACATGTCACAGCAGAGAGCAAATAGGTGAATGACAAGCATTCAGATCAGACACTATGAGATTAGTGGAAATATGACATCAAGGATGGAAATAGATGCCTTATTGCAGATAGCATAGAACCAAGGACTGTCAGCAGGTGTGGGTTTTTAAGTGAACCACATTAGCGTGCCTTACTGTATGCATTAAGGTGATCAAATGTTTATCTCCTTGTGCTCCCAAGAGCGATGAGAGAACTTAAGACTTCATGAAATCAATATTTGGTTTCTGACTGACACATTTTTAACTATTGATGTCTCCTTAGGAGCATGCTCTTACTGGGTGCCCATGGCCTCATCTGAGCTTTGTCCTACCTTTTGCCAATCCCTCATGCTATGCCAGAGCACAAGGGGAAACTGATCTGAAGAGTTTCCTTGTGTTTGAACTATATCCAGGATACTCACTCCTTCACAGTTTGCTAGAGGTCCTTCTGGTTGGAGAGTTGTTTTAATACCCTGTATTCAGGCTACTTGTTTCCAGAGTCCAAGTACCCTTTTCACATGGCTTTATTTTCTTTGTCTTAATGAAATAGTTCCTTTTTTTTTTTTCTTTACCGTTTCCCCCCACCCCCTGTTATAAAGAGAAACTAAAATGGAATTATACTTTGTTGCTTATTCCTGATATAAGGAAATTGGAGGATTTGAAGGGGATGTTGCATCTTATTTGCATTAAAGATTTGGTATTAAGGTCACCTCTGAAAACCTGGACCACAGAGTGATACACAAGTGCAGCCCCAACTGGCAAAGTGGTTCTTTTTCACACTGTGTAACTGCTGTGTGTAGTGTTTCATTGTTATTACTTGTTCACCCAAGCAGTAGGGCTTATCTGAAAGCAACACATTTACACCAGGGAGCAGGAAAAGTGCGGCTGCTCCAGGGGAAAGCCAGCTGCTGAGGAGACCCCAGCCCAACAGGGTAGTGCTTTTGTGGACAGGATGTCATCCCCCATGTCTGCGCAGGATCAGAGTGGTGACAGGATCTGCTGGTGGTCATCAGAGAAGGTCATCACAAGGAGCTCAGGCCTCTGGGCAGCAGACAGGGGGTCCTGGGATATGGTGGTCACAGCACCACAACCAGCCTGTGCAGTTCAGGTTTGGATGAGGGAGGTTCTTCCAGCAAGACAACACCTCATGCATTTGGTTTTGAAAGCATATCTCCTGCATTCTACCAAGCTGAATTTCATGCTGTTGATTTGGACTGTTGTAAAGGGACACATCTGTATTTCAGTGGTGAGGCTTGGGATGTGATGGGTTAAGGAGGGAGCGGAGCTTTGCCCTGTCAGCCCAGATTGGTACGTGCCTTTTGTCAGGCAGTGGTCCTTTACACAACAGCACTTCCATTTTACCTTATTGTGCAATGATTTATCACCAGAGCCAGCCAAGGAAGGCAACTGTGACAAACGCATGTAAATACTCTGAAAATAATTTCCTTTTGGGAACAGATAAAGCAAACAAAACAAGGAAAGCAGAGGACTCCCTGGAACCCTGTTTGGTTGACCCCAGCCAGTGGGTGGGAGGAAGTTAATTCTGCTGTGGGAGATGTTGCGTAAAACCATTAACATCCTCCACTGGCTGAATGCATCTCCTGTGTTTTGGCAATGCTTGGAACTAATTCCAAACCTTTTCCTCCATTTAGCCTTTCCACTCTGAAGAACAATAAATATTTAGGCTGTTTACAATACTTATAATCCAATCCACTTCTCTGCCTTGTCCTCAAGGGAAAAAAGTTTGATGTGTCTTCAAGCCAGTTCAGTAACTGCTATAGCCCAAGTTGTAACAACAGCAGTAGAGCAGCTGAACATAGCAAGCCTCTCTCTTAAGTATTTAGGGTTGGCTTTGCCCTCTGCTGGTAGCAGAGGCTGCTGCCTTCCAGAGCTGGCCTGTGGGAGCTTGTCAGGGGCTGGGTCAATGCAGCCTGAACCCACTCCTGAGTTTCTGCACACTACAAAAGCCCTCCTTGCCCATGCGAGGGAAAATCAAGCAGCCCTAGCAAGGGGGATTTTGTAGCAAGGTCGTAGTAACTATAGGATTAAAAATAATGAAGTCCACAGGGGAATAAACTAAAAATAAAAAAGAAAATAAAAGAAATGTACCCTTCTTGATTCTACTGCTTAAAGTCACTGAGCTTCAGCTTGGTGAAATGAGTCTGAAATACCATAACCTTCAAGTGACAGCACACAATAGGATATTGCCTGTCTTCTTCCAGTATATTCTAGCCACCAGAGCCCCTCTGCAAGTGCTTTCCTCTCAAGAACTAGTCTTTCCCTGGGTGAAAGGTAGGCAAAAATTAATTACCTGCCCCTAAATAGAGCCTACTGGGCATGGCTCTCACTGCTAATAAATCCACTTGCTAAGCAGGGGAATTCAGGCATTTCGTATTTAAGTGTCTGAACTTGTTTAAAGCTCACAGTAGGTTAGACTCCAAACTGGAAACAGAATCAGGGAGCAGTAGAGCTGTTCGTGCAAATGTTCCAATTAATGAGTAAAACTGCTGCCCTGTGTAACAGAGAGCATCAGTCTCACCACAGCTAAGGTTTCAGCAGTTCAGAGATTTATTTTTAACCAAATAATAAATGTTACCTGACCTTTCAGTAAAAATCTATATTTTAAATTCCTGAGCGGGACTGTTTTCAATGTGAATTTCTAACAGTAGATTTAAATTTTTATTTTTAAAGTGGGAACATGTAGGATAATGCAGGAAAAGTGAAGCCAGGAACTGAGTTTACCTTTGTGTCTGTGAGCTTTACTCACAGCTAAACTGAGGTACAGAAAAGGAGTGTTAACAATAACAGGTGAGCAAATTTTAGGTGGTCTCACCTACCAATGGGGGCTCAGAAATGTTAGATTTCATCCACAGAAAAAGTTGGTATCAGCAATTCTGACTCACAGATTTTTACTGACTTTACACAGTGGACAAGGGATATTCCTTAGACCCTTCAACTTGAATAAGTCAGTGAATTGCTTCTTGTTCAAAGACCAAACAACCCCAAAAGAACCACAATCCACCAAACAAACAAACAAAATTTCAACCAAAAAACCAAACAAAACCAACCAACCAAAAAAACAGAAGAAAGGATTGTCTTTATATATAGAAAACCTCTGGGGTATATTAGAAGGGCTGTGGTTAGTAGGTCCAGAGAGGTTCTCCTGCCCCTCTACTCTGCCCTGGTGAGGCCTCATCTGGAGAATTGTGTCCAGTTCTGAGTGCCTCAGCTACTCAAGAGAGTCCAGTGCAGAGCCACAAAGGTGATTAAGGGAGTAGAACGTCTTCCTTGCGAGGAGAGACTGAGGGAGCTGGGGCTCTTTAGCTTGGAGAGGAGGAGCCTGAGAGGTGACCTTATTAATGTTTATAAATACAAAAAAGGGTGAGTGCCAAGAGGATGGAGTCAGCCTCTGCTCGGTGATGCCCAATGACAGCACAAGGGGCAATGGGGGGAAGTTGAGGCATAGAAAGAGGCTGCCTGGAGGGGTTGTGGAGTCTCTCTCTCTGGAGATATTCAAGATCCACCTGGATGTGTTCCTGTGTGATCTGGTATAGGTGATCCTGCTCTGGCAGGGAGGTTGGACTGGATGGTCTTTCGAGGTCCCTTTCAGCCCCTGACATTCTGTGATTCTCTGTGAAACCCTTAGGGGAGCACAATTTACATTTTTTTCTTTTGTGGCAGCACACTAGTGAATAGCAGAACTGTCTTCACAGTGATGGTGGATTCTATCCTTATTTAAAGGAAGTTGCAGCCTCTATGCCCCACCATTACATGTGATGATAGTTCTATATATACATTTTTAAACAAATAATATTTTTCCATGCCAAATACTGCCTGGAATAGGATGCCTTCAAGGAAATACTGTGTGAGTCATCCTCAAGAGACGTGCAGTTTAGGCATCTCCTTTGGAACAAAGTCATGTATATCCAGCTAAAGTACTTAATTATAAACAGTATTATGTTACTCACATAATTGCTCCATGGCCTTAGAAGGAAGCTGGGGTTTTTATGATGTTGATGTTAAAAGTTAGAATAATAGGATAGAATGACATTTCAGTTCTGGATTATGTTAAGAAGTATGACCCTGTGATTTTTTAAGACTTGTGAAACTTTTACTCCTTGTTAAATATTTGTTTGGATGTCTGATTGCAAAAAGTACTTTCTGAGGGTTAATTCCCGTGGGAACCTCAGAGTGGATGGAGGACTCACTATCAGTTTTGGTGGATAAGGTAGCAGTACTCAGAAACTTGTGTGAATTTTTTTCTGTGTACCTTTCTGTATTATGAAAAAAACTTATAAAATAGATTTTCATACGTGGGTTTAATACTGGCTGTGTTTCTCAACCCCTTGGCTCTAGTTTTTATTCTCCCACTCTGAGAGGATGGGAGAACTAAGGCAAGGAGAAAAAGGGTCAAGAAGAGCTATATATATCACAGACTACAAGATTATCCAGTCCAACCTTTGACCCAGCACTGAAGAATCAACACTAAACCACGTCCCTTAGTGCCAGGTCCACACACTGCTTGAACATCTGCAGTGATGGTGACTCCATCACTTCCGTGGGCAGACCATTCCAATGTTTGATAACCCTTTCAGTGAAGAAGTATTTCTTAATATCCAGCCTAAACCTCCCCTGGTGCAGCTTGTAACCATTTCCTCCAGTCTTGTCACTTGAAATCAAGGAGAAGAGGCGGGTCCCCTCCTCCCTCCGACCTCCTTTCAGGTAGTTGTAGATGTAGTATAGGTATATTAGAGCCTGTTTCTGCAGGTGTGGGATAGAGGGTCTCACAAATGATAAGCAAATATTACAGCTTATTTAGGAGGAGTGAAATAATTGTGTGTGACCTGACACACGAAATTCAGGGAGTATGGAATCTGTACATCCAGCCAGCTGCCCCCCTTCTCAGCTGTAATACTTTCCTGTTATTGCTGCTGTTCTGCTAGAATATTGTACTGCTAGAATACTGTACTACTAGAATGTTGTACTAATAGAATTCTGTACCTAGAATTCTGTACTACTAGAATAGGTGGTGTTGCTTTCTTCATTCCTGGGACAGCATGCATGTGCCAGGAGTGAGCACAAGAGTAAATGATAAGCTGAACTTCCCCTGACCTTCAGAGAATTGGCAGGACCTGGAGTGAATAATAAGGGAGCCAAGAAAATACATGTGATTTATCAAAGTAAAAGAACAACACAGACAAGTGCTCTCATTTTACTCAAAGGAAATAAAATACCTAATTCTTCTCTTCCCAGTCATCCACCAGGCTGAATTCTTTTGGAGATGCTTTATAACACAGAAGTGGAAGATCTTGAGAGCCTGGAGCAGCCTGGACCCTGAACAACTGCTGAAGGAGTAGTGATGCTTGGTGTTAATAAGGTGTGTGCTGTTGGGAGTAACTAGCTTTGAGGAATCATCTTGGATGGATGCTGATGTATTTGTCATGTTCATTTAACTGCATATTTGTTTTGCAGAAAGGAAGAAGCTAGTTTGAAAGAAACAATTAGTGATGACCTGTTGGTCATCAAAGGAAGCTGTTCTGCAGTTGATTTCAGCTGCTTTCTGGAGTAAATCATGAGTGTTGCTGGATTGTTGCTGTCTTTCACTGAGTCCTCCAGTGGCAGCAGCATCTCCCTATGTCCCTACCTATAATGTATTTTATTTTCTTCCATTTTAGTGTTCTTCCTTTCAGATTCTCTTTGAGCTCTTATTCTTATTCAAGAATCACGAATCTGTCATGTTCCCTTCCTCTATTTTGCCCACACAATCTCACAGCTTTTGTAACCACCTAGCAATTCTCTACATTATGAGCTAAGGTTATGTGGCTAGGCCATATAGGATTACATCCTTGGGATGGGCAGCTGAACTTCTGGGTGTTGACAGAGGTAACCAAGAGAAGGCTGAAAAATGCATTGGGTAAGAGGTTACAAGATTCAGTAGATCTGTCTGGATTCAAGCTCAGATGATGCTAAATGAGTGCACATTGCAGAGATGCTAGGAATACTATGGCTTTCAGTATGAGGAAAACATGGCTTCTTTCAGCAGTGAACCCTATTATCCTTTTAGAAAATAATCTGAAATTCAAACAAACTAATAAAAATCTTTGTGTAAATGTCAGACAGTGCCTGTTATAAACTGACTTACGATATTTAATTTCTTCTCCCGTGGCAGTGTGTCAATTTCTTCCCAATAACACACTCACAGATGGGGTATAATAGGGGCTTTACTGGTTTCCACTGGGCAGTGAGCAGAGTTACAACACAGTTACTGGCCCACTTTTGCCTGAAACAACCAACCTTCTCTCTCCTCCCCTGCAGACAACAAGATTGTTAGATCCAAAGCTAAATTAATGTTGTTGTGAACAGCTGCAAATCCGCTGTTGTCAGCAGAGCTGTAACCACTTAGTAAAATATTGAGTCCAGCTCCTGGTGGGTTTTTTTGGTTTTTTTTTGTTTGGTTGGTTGGTTTTTTTAAATGAATTTCAGTGGAATGATTGCATTCAATCTATCTGAAATTCTCCTGACCTTTTCTTCAGATGAATGTGTTTTTCCCTGTCTTGTGTAGTACTGAAGCATGCTGTCCAGCAGTTGCTTGTCTGATACAAGTGATTTTTGCACCTTAAAAAGCAGATTAGAGTCTGGGTGGATGAACTAGCCACATCATGGAAATGTATGAGATTGCAAAAGGAGAAATAAAGCTTTGTATCTCAAGGGCCAAAATAAACATAATATCCCACAATGCAGGAACTGTGGAGTAGAGAGCTGTAGGCCAGCTTAGGAGCAGTCATTGCTGATTCCAAGAACTTATTTTTTTCCTCATCTTCTGAGAAGAATGGAAACTCTAAATTGGAATTGAGAAGGTTCTGGGAGGGCATAATGATCTCTAGGGCCTTGGGCATAATGATCTCTAGGGCCTTTAGCACCATGTTCCAGATCAAAGCTGCTGTGCCCAAAGCATGATGGAGCAGATTGCTTGACTTTTTGGCACAAGAAATTGTTTCCAATAGTCTATGTCTACATTAGGTTAGATTGTGCTGACCCTGTTCCCTGATCAGGGCAGCTGAATAGGAGTTGCATTCCAGTTCTTCCTCTTTAAGTTGTATCTGTCTCAGGAGTTTGCATTCTTTGTGTTGAAATGGTGGATAAGTAAATGGGATCTTTCAGGGGGGAAAAAATGAAGAAAAGAAAAACAAGTATTGCTTCTTTAATTTAGTCAAAACCAATTTCTGTCTGGACATTTGTATAAGTAAGAAATTCTGATAGTGAAAGAATGTTCACCCTCCCAATATTCATTTAAATTATACAATGAAGTATTTACAGATTACTAAGGTGGGATCTCTAAGGCTGACATGAGCATAATATATCAACAGTCAAGGTCTACTGATTTGTGCAGAGTGATGTTCAGGCAGTGTGTGCACAGTGTGATTGATTCAAGTAGTGTGAATGACAGTGGTTTGGGATGCTTACAATGGACAGTTGACAGAAATGAGGAGATGTAATAAAATTCGTATCGCTGAGATGCAACAATTTGATGAAAGATACATGTCTGAATCACCAAGGGAAGACACTACACACACCACGAATTCTGAGTGTCCCCTCTTCGTCTTGCTTAGCCTGAGGCTGTGGAAGAGCAAAGCAGAAGTAATTGTTCCCACACAAGAACAGACAAGTCTACATTGAAAAGATTATAAGTGAAACTAGCAGCATTCAGGGACATTTCATTCAGTCTCCAAGGAGAAAAAAACTTCAGCCTGAGACTTTGAAGATCAAAAGGAGTGGTAACACTTAGAAACCCTTTTGAGAAGACACAGGAGGGGAACATCACCTTTCAGAAGCTCCCTGTGGAGACAAACAGACAGAGGCCAAAGGAGAAAGATTGTGAAGGGAATTCAAGTACATCAGCCTTCATAGACAGGAGGATGACAAGCCTAACAGTTGTATGTGTGGACAGTTACACTGTATTAGGGAGATCTTTCTTGCAAGTAACAGATAATAGGATTTAAGCTGGCCATTCCTTACCTCTGTCATTGATACTGGAAAGAATGGAAGTACAGCTCACAGAATCACAGAATGCCAGGTTGTAAGGGACCCCAAAGATCATCTAGTCCAGCCTTTCTAGGTGATAGTGCAGTCTAAATGAGGTGGCCCAGCACCCTGTCAAGCTGAGTCTTAAAACTGACCATTGTAGGGGAATCCACTACTCCTGGGAGAACATTCCAATATCTAACTGTTATCATGGTGAAACATTTTCTTCTTCTTGGAATCTCCCCAGCAGGATCTTGTACACCTTGCTCCTTGTCTTTTCCATATGACTCCTTGTACAATGAGAGTTTCCATTGTCCTGGTAGCCGCCCTCTATGTACTGGTACATGGTAGTAAGGTCTTTGCTAAGCCTTCTCTTCTCAAGGCTGAACAAACCCAGTTCTCTCAGCCTTTCTTCATAAAGCAGTTCTTCCAGTCCTCTGACCAGTCTCACTACCCTTCTCTGGACACTTTCCAGCCTGTCCACATCTTTTTTTTGTACAACAGAGGCCAAAACTGCATGCAGTACTCCAGATGCAGTCTGGCATGTACTCAGTGGGGCAATGACTTTATCTCTGCTGGAAATGCCCTTGCTAGTAGCATTAGTAGCATTTAGCACCATCTCTGTGGGTGATGCCTTTCAAAGAAAAAGCATTAGTGTTCCCTAAATGTGTGATTTAACTTGACCCTTGGCTAGGTGGAATTGGTTGAAGGAGCCTCGTGTAAAATCCTTTTGAAGCATCTTTTTTTTTTCTTTTTAAGAGACATGCATTATTTACTGTGAACATGGTAGTTTCTCTCAGCCATGGGACTAAGTACCTTTCAGAACATTTCTAGGCTGTCAAGTACTGACAGCACGTTTCTAGTCAGTGGGCCCTGACACCTTGGGCAGTAGATGGCTGCTTTTAGCAGCAGTCATCTGCTGCCCAGTCACTTTGCCAATGCTCTTCTGCATTCTAGAAAGCCTTGAAATCCAGGACAAGTGTGTTCAGAAAGTCTGACAAAGCACACATTAGGCTTCCTATCTATTCACAGACTGAACAAACTCTTAGCAAATCATACATTTTGCTCTTCCTTGTTGGCCTCCCAGGCACAGACATGACTTCTTTCCCGTTATTCCTACATTATGTCCCACTGCTGTCAGCAGCACAAGCTGCTTTTCCAGTGTGAATCCTTCAGTGAATCTTTGCCTGTTGCCAAGTTTAACATCCAAGGCTTTGCTGTCAAGGCTCCCTGTGATATCCATACTAGTCTTATTTCCTCCCCATTTGCTTTCTACTGCATTTCTCTCACCACTGATGCCAACTACAACAATTCTTTCACATTATTCTTCTGTCCTTAACCTCTCTTCATTATTTCAGTGATTTTCTTTTATGTGGCAAAATGTCCTGACTTTGTATATTGTGATTTTCCTGAAGAACTCATTAATTTCAGAGCACCTGCTCATTTGGTATTGTTTTGCTTCCTGCATGAGATAGAAAGGGAGGCAAACAACCTTCTTTTGTCAAATTGAAGCCTTTTTTGATTGTTTTTGAGTTTGGTTGGTTGGGTGTGTGGTCGTTTTGAGGGTCTGGGAGGGGTGTTGTGTGTTTTGGTTTGGTTTGGTTTGGTTTTTTGTTGTTGAGTCTGATTTTGTACAGTGTTAGTTTGGTTTGGTTTTGTGGCAAAATCTGTCCTGGTGTGCACTTCTTTCTTGGAAAATTCTTCTGTAAACTTACTCAGAAGCAACAGCCAGGATCCACTCACATCCTATCCATCCCAGACACAGGCTGAGCCTGCAGATATCACCTGCTAGCACACAGCATTTGCCCCACATCGTTATTCTGTGCTCCTCTCCATTGAAAATGGACAGAACAGCAACAATAGATAGACTGGCACATTGCATCACTTGTGTGGGCGGGGGACCTCCTTAGGCTAGGAGGAAGCTACCACGTTGTGGCAGGAATAGACCTCAAAGATCATCCAGTCCAACCCTCAACCCAGTACTGAAGGGTCAACACTAAACCATGTCCCTAAGCACCAGGTCCACACAGCACTTGAATACCTCCAAAGGTGGTGACTTGACCACTGTCCTGGACAGACCATTCCAATGTTTGATAACCCTTTTACTGAAGAAATATTTCCTTATATCCAGCCAAAACCTCCCCGGCACAGCTTGTAGCCATTTCCTCTAGTCCTGTCGCTTGCCACCAAGGAGAGGAGGCTGCCCCCTCCTCACTCCAACTTCCCTTCAGGTAGAGGTAGAGAGCAATGAGGTCTCCCCACAGCCTCCTCCAGACTGAACAACCCCAGCTCCCTCAGAGGCTCCTCATAGATTATGTGTTCCAGGCCCTTCATGAGCCTCATTACCATTCTCTGGACGTGCTCCAGCACCTCAATTTCCTTCCTGTAGTGAGGGACCAACCACATGTCCCCAAGTCTGCAGCTACCATGGGGTTGTTGTGGAGGATCTGATACTTGGCCTCATTGAACAATTAGCCTTACACTTTGCCTTGGCCTATCTCAAATGGTTGAAGACTCCAATTTCATTTGAACAAATTGTAGAAACTCATGTCCAGAAAAAGCAGTTAGATCTGGTGCTTCCAAAAATATATTCATTATCAATTCTTCTTTCCAGTGGTTGTGAAGACCTATTTGCATTTCCAAATATGAACGGAAAACATAGCAAAAATAGATACTTTTTTTCATGATATTTTTATTGTGGAGAAAGAGAAATCTCACATGTAAAGCACTGCATGTGCTTTGTTTTCAATTGATACTGTTTTGCATAGATAATTTCTAGCATCCTGCTTGTTTTAACAAATCTGTGTTTCAGATTTTCATATGCTTGGAGTGCCACAGTAGTATACATTCTTCTAAAGTGAATACTTATTTGTGTTTTTCAAAAGATATTTCACAGGCTTATTTCCTCTTCATGTGATAATTTAAAATTATCTGGCCAGGGCATTTACAAGGTTTGAACAATTTCTTCTAATCCTTTTTTCATCCTATGTCTCTTGATGGGGTTGCAATTTGAAGTATGTAGAACACTAACGTTGTTGTGTTGCTTTCAACGCTGTAGTAGTTCTCAGTGTGTGGATTTGAACCGACTCTGCTGATGTTAGAAGCTTTATTTAACACATGGGCAGAGAACTCGGTGTTCGACCCTATCCCCTCCAGTAGATGTCCTCATGACAATTGAGAATACTGCTGGGGGTACTGGTGATGAGGCCTCCTCTGCCAAGGCAGAAGAGCTTTGCTGTAGCAGACTTTGTTTCCGTCAAAACAAGGTAGTTCTGTAAATGCTTAGCATTTATAGAGCGCTTTTAATTTCTATAATGCTTTGAAAAACATGGCAACTATTAACACACAGTTTCCAGTCAGGTCAAACAGGGCTGTGGTCCATGGCATTGGTGTCTATAAGCTCTGGAAGTGGCCATAAATACAGATGTATACGGGCAAACATGCGTGTGCAACACTCAACTTGTCAACTGCCATCACATCTACCAAAGAATTTGAAAAACATCCTGAGAATATGTTTGACTTTTGTTAAAAAACTGATCTGGTCATGAAGTTCTGGCTTAGAAAAGATACTATCAGATGTCTTTTCCCACCTTGGGAGTCCCAACAGTTCTGATGGAATACATGGTATGTATTTAGTGTGTGCTGTCTCCTCTCATTTCAGCCAGTGCTACAGCTGTGTTGTTCATGACAGAATGATAATGTGTAAGATGTCATCAGAGCACAAGCTGAGCCAAGTGAAGCAAGAAAGCTACTGAGCTGAAATGTGACTTTCTAAAAATCATCAGGGTGCAGCTACATCAAATAATAACTCCATAATTTGAATGTTCTCTTTTGTCTAGATAATAGCCCTATGAATAATAAGGTTTTCTTCTTTGAAATGTCAGGCTTTGGAGAAGCAGATAGCAAGAAAGCACAGCACTAATGGCCTGAATAACTTAGGAGTCTGCTTCCCCTTCTTAGTTCATTCTTCAAGACTGAGGCAAGTCTCTGTGATCAACATTACAAATCTGAGGGAAATGATTAGGCCAAATTTGTGACCACCATAAAAAAAGGAAAAGGAAAGCAATGCTTACTGGCAAGACTTTTTTCATTGTTCGCATTTTTATTAAAAAATATTGGATGGAATTTTGTCCTTGACCAAGTGGAAAGGCTCTCTGCTGGCAGGAAAACAAAATATTTAATCAAAACAAAGCAGCAGATGCTCTTGACAGATCAAGAGCAGGCACTTGTCTGGCTGTTCTGAGTAAGCAAAACAATCTCAGATAAAACATAAGAAAAGTTCTCTAAAATTATATTTAAAAAAGTGGGGTAATGAGAGGGACACAAACAATGCTTTTTGGTTGGTTGTTTTTTGGGTCTTTTTTGTTGTTGTTGTGTGGGTTTTGTTTTTTTTTTTGGTAAGTTATCATCTTATTTGGGAACTGTCAAATTAGTATAGAACTGGGGGGGAAGCACATGTCTTTATCCTCAGGAAATTTAGAGTGTTTTATTTTTGAAGTTAATAATGAAAACAAACTGAAAAAAAAATCCCACAACAACATTTTAAGAATGGGAAGATGTAGTTATCAACTATAAAAGCAGGAGACAAAATTATCTACAGTCTGTTAGAAAAGGTATCAAGGATAACTACCGGCATCATGTTTGCTTTGGATTTTGCTTCAAACATGTGAGGGCTTTGTTACACATATATTCCTATGTAATAATACTTATGTTCCCATTAACAGTGTTCCTATACTTATTCTAAAAGCATTTCATAACACTGAAATTTAGCACTCTGAGTTTCACTTAAGTCTTAAAATATTCAGTCTGTAACCCATTACTTTGAGAGGAGAAACTAAGCATGGCTGATAAAAGCCCAGAGGACCAGAAAATAATCATGAAGAGATAGAACTCAGTTCTCTACATCTGTCTTAAAGCAGGGTCAAATATACCTAAACTGTTCTTAAAAAAATCGAGCTGATGTAATTCCACATTTTTTTCCAGTGATTTGCTCCAGTTGCAGTGCTATCTGTACTGTTAGAGCAGGGCTTCCTAATGCCTACCTTCTGTCCCCCTTGCAGCTTAGCCCTGTAATTTGTCACCTTATCTGTTTAAAAATAAACATCATCCACTCCAAGGGTCATGAAACTTAGGAATGGAGCTGGAGCTTTAACTTTTCCTGGGGAAGTTGCTTGAAATGTGGAATCTTCAGACAAGAGCTATTGTACCTTGGAAGAGCTACTTGTACCTTGGAAGAGCTACAGCTGGCATGGAGATGGGGCCATGGCAGTTGTGTTGGGTTAGACCAAAACATTGTTGCTGTACAGACATGCTTATGCTGCTTTTTAGGGCTGCTTCCACCAGTTCTGTGTGGAACCAACCAAAGTATGTGTACTAAGGGCTTACTAAGAGAGGCCAAGTGTTAGGGTGCCCAGGCACCTGGGGCTAGAACAAGACACATGCACTTTGTAGATTTGGATCTAGCACTCTGACTTTTGGGACTAATGTGATTACACAAGAAGAGAGAGCTTCCATATTTTTTTTTAAGTGTATGCATGTGCTTCTAGTTCCTGCGATTCAAAGGAAAAGCTGACAAGTGTGACCCAAGGCTAAGCAGCAGTGAAATGCCAGCTGGTGGCTCTGAGCCCAGCTGTGCCCCGTTCATCACCTAACCACAGGTGGAGGGAGGAAGTGGTGAGCACAGCTGTGTTGGCCTCATGCATGCTGAGAACCACCTGGGCTGAAGGGTGGCTCTGCCCTGCTCTTGGATACTGCCCTGGGGGCAGTGGGACAGGGCTTGGTTTGCTCACTGGGAGATAAATTATGACTGTAAGCATCTCCTGAAAAGAATATGCAAGACTTGAGCTGATAGAAGTCTCTGACAGTCTTTGTAAAAAAATGTTAATTTTCCATAGTCCAGCAGCAAGGTCATAAACACACATTCAAAATACAGTCAGCATATCCAGGCACGTGTAGGCCGGGAAAGGAATTTTCTGTAGGAATAACAGTTTTTGAGCATCTGAAGAACCGTGAAAATATAAAAATCCTTGGATTGCCTTGCATCATTTTTTCCTCATCTTTCTCCCTTTTACTTTCACATCATGCCCACGAGTCTTTCTTGCTCCTCCTTGTTTACACAGTGTGAAGGAGCTCCCAGTGAGGCACCACAAATGGATGTGTTTAGGGAGAGGAAATCCAGCTCAGCTGTGATAATTAAAATAGCTGTGATACTTTAACTGGGCTGCTAACCCCAATGTAGGGATGTTGCATAAAAGGCCTAGTGGCTAGCAGTGTTTCTTTTGGTACTTGACTGAGTGGGGAGGACTGTAGTGCTGCAGGGGGACTGTGTGGCAGGACTCACAGGAGGTACTCTGCTTTGGTAGATCCTTGCCATCTCCTACCAGCTTCGCTGTCTCCAGGACAGCCTTTCCTGCTCTTATTCCTATTGTGATGCTGTGTGTGATTGGTTGTAGTTCTAATGAGAACCCATAGTTCTCCTTTTCCCCTTCTGTACCTCAAAGGCTTGTTTCTAGGATTCTGGAAAACATGGGCTTTGATGCAATCTTTTTGTCTTTCTACTCAAACAATTAATCTTGTAAACTGCTGCACTTACAAACCTACATATGTGCTTTTAACCTCTGCTTCTGAAGTGTGAGGAAGAAAAAGTAATGGATTTCCTAGCTCTTGTGTAGTAAAGGACAGTTTATGCATTATTCATGTTTATTATCATTTGATTGCCATGTTTTTAAATCTTTGCCTTACATTAGTGGTACAGTAAGAAGAAGCTTTATCTGTATCAAATCCTCACAGTAGCTTCTCCTTAAAATTTAATCAAAATTTAGAGCTATTACATTTTATTTCCTAGTGTTGTAAGCATCATCTCACTGTGCAAAGTCCTAACATGGAACATATTGTTTAGAGAACTGGCCTTCCACAGCAAGCCAGACTTGGTTTTAGATTCGAATGATGTGAATTTAAACTTTTGGAAAGCCTTAAAATAACAGAATAAATGAACTTTTTTTTTTTTTTTTTAATTTCCACTGCAGTATTTTTGTAACAAACATCGATTTGCGATATTAGCAAATCAAGGCATTGTGTGTAAATTTTGTCAAGTAAGACCAAACAAGGAGTCCTAAGGAGAATTCCAGGTTGCCAGAAGTCAGGATCAGTAAAAAGCATAAATTTAAAAAAAAAAAGGCAATTTTTAACTGACTCATAAATCCTGAAAGGAATGTTTTTTAAATGTTTAATTTTTTTTTTTTAAATTGTGAAGTTCTATTAAAAGGACTGAATTCAACCAATTAACCCATATAGTGTTTATTGAGGCCTTCATTCTGGATGATTTTCCTTTAAAGTGCTTTAAAATAATGTGAGAAATCTGAGACTGTGAGATCATAGAGCCACAATGCCTCGCTAGCCCGCGCCCAGAAACGCCGACGGTGGCAGGAGAGGGCTGAGGAGCCCAAATCAGCAAAGGGAGGAGCGGGGGGGTTGGGAGGGGGGAGGAAGAGCCCCACCCCCCCAATGGACAGAGGCGGCAGCTCCCAGCTCACCAATGAGAGAACCTCCCAGAAGGGAGCAAGGGGCGCGCGCGCTGCCCCGCCCCCCCCCCAGCACCTATTTAAGGGGGTAGCGCTAGAGCGGAGCGCCGCGGGTGGAAGACGACGAGGGACGGCGGTGGTACTGCCCTGTCAGCGGAGGCGCGCTGGTGAGCCGCTGGGGAAGGGCCTTGATCTATCCGGCTTTAGGCGCTGTCCGTGCTGCTCCGCCTCAACTTCTTTCTGTGGCCCGGAGCTACACAGCCGCCAGCTCCGGGCGTACTGAAGGCGCTGTCCCTGGTTCACTCTCATTTATTCCTTCAGCGCTGAGTAGGAATCGAGGCCCAGAGGGCGCGGTGGGCCGTGTCCAGGATGTGGGATCCTGAGCGGTGCTGGAGCCGCGGGGCAGGGGTGGGAGGGTGAATCAAGGTGTCTCCTGGGCACGAGGGCTGCAGTCTGTGGAATGTAATGATATAAAAATAACCCCTGAGTTTAGTAATGAAATTAATGTTATTAAATTACATTTATGTGGTTGTACACTTTTGAGTTTACTGATTTTTTTTGTTTTGTTTTTGTTGGGTTGGGGTTTTTTTGTTTATTATGTTATTTGTACTCTGCTCATTAAGGCCAATATTTGGCAGTACTGATGTGCAAAGCAGTTTTCTCTGGGTTATTCTGCTGGGTGCTGCCCCATCTCTCCCAGATCAGTTTCTCTCCTGTTTCAAGCATTCCCTTCTAGGGCCCTTGATGTGGGGGTCAGTTCACTTCCCCAGCCTTGTCACAGCCTTAGGGGGTTACAGGCCCTCAAATGGGGACCAAGGGCCACATTTGGGGGAGAACAACCTAGCTCAGCCACTGTCCCCTAGCCTCAGAACTGCATTTCCAGAGCTAGGGGTGCCCTGGGCCAGAGAGTAGGTTGAGGGCTCTGAGCCTTTGGGGATGGGGAACCAGAGGCATGGCAACCATTTTCAGCCCCCAAGTGCCACTCATGGGGACAGTGACTAACTTGTGACCTTGCCAACGGCTCCAGTGCTGCTAAGAGAACCAGGACAGCTTTCCCAGAAGGCAGTGGGGAGAGGTGTAGCTGAAATAGAGAGCACAGGGCAGGAGCTGAAGCAGAGCCACCATCAAGCTGGAAAGAAGGTAAAAGTGGCAGGGCAGGAGGGGCAATAAGGAGTGTGGATGGACAGAGCCAACACAGTGATGGAACTGACAAAAACACTGCAGGACAACAGCTCAAATGCATACTAAAAAATTCACTAAAATGAAATAAAGGTTGGAGGGCTAGAGTTGAAATCACACAGAGCTGAAATCATGATGGTAGGGCTTGAGCTGAAATCACTCAGAGCTGTGAAATCACTCAGCTGAAATCACACAGAGGTGAAATAAAGATGGTAGGGCTGGAGGTACAATCACCGAGAGGTGAGAATCACCGAGAGGTGAGATCACACAGAGCTGAAATAAAGATGGTGGGGCTTGAGCTGAAAATCAGACAGAGCTGAAAATCAGACAGAGCTGGAGCTGAACTGCCATCTGTGTGGCTGGAGCTGGTGCTGAGATGCCATGTCCATCAACAGAGCCCATGGAGCTGAGAAATAAAGACATGTAGGGATGGAAAAAAAATCCTGGGGCTGGAAAAGATTCTCTAGGACTGGAGCTGGAATAAAGATTGTAGGGCTGGAGCTGAAATCACTAAGTGGTGAAATCACACAGATTTGAAATCACTAAGAGGTGAAATAAAGATTGTAGGGCTGGAGCTGAAATCACTCAGAGGTGAAATAAAGATGGTAGGGCTTGAGCTGAAATCACTCAGCTGAAATCACTAAGTGTTGAAATCACACGGGTGAAATCACTCAGAGGTGAAATAAAGATGGTAGGGCTGGAGGTGAAATCACAGCTGAAATCACTCAGAGGTGAAATAAAGATGGTAGGGCTTGAGCTGAAATCACTAAGAGGTGAAATCACACAGTGCTGAAATCACACAGAGCTGAAATCAATCAGAGCTGTAACAAAGATTGTAGGGCTAAAGCTGAAATCACTAAGAGCTCCAATAAAAACCTGTGGGGCTGGGGTTTAAATAAAACCTATATGTCTTGAGCTGAAATCATGATGCGCTGGAGCTGAAATCACGAAGAGCTGGAGCTGAACTGCCATCTGTGTGGCTGGATAAGGTGCTGAGATGCCATGTCCATCAACAGAGCCCATGGAGCTGAGAAATAAAGACATGTAGGGATGGGAAAAAAATCCTGGGGCTGGAAAAGATTCCATAGGGCTGGAGCTGGAATAAAGATTGTAGGGCTGGAGCTGAAATCACTCAGAGCTGAAATCACTCAGAGCCTATTTCACTCAGGTGAAATAAAGATGGTAGGGGTGGAGCTGAAATCACGCAGAGCTGAAATCACTCAGAGGTGAAATAAAGGTGGTAGGGCTAAAGCTGAAATCACTCAGAGCTGAAATTCCTAAGAGGTGAAATAACACGGTTGAAATCACTCAGAGGTGAAATAAAGATGGTAGGGCTGAAGCTGAAATCACTCAGAGGTGAAATAAAGATGGGAGGGCTTGAGCTGAAATCACGAAGAGCTGGAGCTGAACTGCCCTCTGTGCAGCTGGAGCTGGTGCTGAGATGCCATGTCCATCAACAGAGCCCATGGAGCTGAGAAATAAAGACATGTAGGGATGGGAAAAAAATCCTGGGGCTGGAACAGATTCTCTAGGACTGGAGCTGGAATAAAGATTGTAGGGCTGGAGCTGAAATCACTGAGTGGTGAAATCACACAGATTTGAAATCACTAAGAGGTGAAATAAAGATTGTAGGGCTGGAGCTGAAATCACTCAGAGGTGAAATAAAGATGGTAGGGCTTGAGCTGAAATCACTCAGCTGAAATCACTAAGTGTTGAAATCACACGGGTGAAATCACTCAGAGGTGAAATAAAGATGGTAGGGCTGGAGGTGAAATCACAGCTGAAATCACTCAGAGGTGAAATAAAGATGGTAGGGCTTGAGCTGAAATCACTAAGAGGTGAAATCACACAGTGCTGAAATCAATCAGAGCTGAAATCAATCAGAGCTGTAACAAAGATTGTAGGGCTAAAGCTGAAATCACTAAGAGCTCCAATAAAAACCTGTGGGGCTGGGGTTTAAATAAAACCTATATGTCTTGAGCTGAAATCATGATGCGCTGGAGCTGAAATCACGAAGAGCTGGAGCTGAACTGCCATCTGTGTGGCTGGATAAGGTGCTGAGATGCCATGTCCATCAACAGAGCCCATGGAGCTGAGAAATAAAGACATGTAGGGATGGGAAAAAAATCCTGGGGCTGGAAAAGATTCCATAGGGCTGGAGCTGGAATAAAGATTGTAGGGCTGGAGCTGAAATCACTCAGAGCTGAAATCACTCAGAGCCTATTTCACTCAGGTGAAATAAAGATGGTAGGGGTGGAGCTGAAATCACGCAGAGCTGAAATCACTCAGAGGTGAAATAAAGGTGGTAGGGCTTGAGCTGAAATCACTCAGAGCTGAAATTCCTAAGAGGTGAAATAACACGGTTGAAATCACTCAGAGGTGAAATAAAGATGGTAGGGCTGAAGCTGAAATCACTCAGAGGTGAAATAAAGATGGGAGGGCTTGAGCTGAAATCACGAAGAGCTGGAGCTGAACTGCCCTCTGTGCAGCTGGAGCTGGTGCTGAGATGCCATGTCCATCAACAGAGCCCATGGAGCTGAGAAATAAAGACATGTAGGGATGGGAAAAAAATCCTGGGGCTGGAACAGATTCTCTAGGACTGGAGCTGGAATAAAGATTGTAGGGCTGGAGCTGAAATCACTAAGTGGTGAAATCACACAGATTTGAAATCACTAAGAGGTGAAATAAAGATTGTAGGGCTGGAGCTGAAATCACTCAGCTGAAATCACTAAGTGTTGAAATCACACGGGTGAAATCACTCAGAGGTGAAATAAAGATAGTAGGGCTGGAGGTGAAATCACAGCTGAAATCACTCAGAGGTGAAATCAATCAGAGCTGTAACAAAGATTGTAGGGCTAAAGCTGAAATCACTAAGAGCTCCAATAAAAACCTGTGGGGCTGGGGCTTAAATAAAACCTATATGTCTTGAGCTGAAATCATGATGCGCTGGAGCTGAAATCACGAAGAGCTGGAGCTGAACTGCCATCTGTGTGGCTGGATAAGGTGCTGAGAAGCCATGTCCATCAACAGAGCCCATGGAGCTGAGAAATAAAGATTTGTAGGGATGGGAAAAAAACCCTGGGGCTGGAAAATATTCCATAGGGCTGGAGCTGGAATAAAGATTGTAGGGCTGGAGCTGAAATCACTCAGAGGTGAATAAAGATGGTAGGGGTGGAGCTGAAATCACAGAGCTGAAATCACTCAGAGGTGAAATAAAGGTGGTAGGGCTTGAGCTGAAATCACTCAGAGCTGAAATTCCTAAGAGGTGAAATAACACGGTTGAAATCACTCAGAGGTGAAATAAAGATGGTAGGGCTGAAGCTGAAATCACAGAGCTGAAATCACTCAGAGGTGAAATAAAGATGGGAGGGCTTGAGCTGAAATCACGAAGAGCTGGAGCTGAACTGCCCTCTGTGCAGCTGGAGCTGGTGCAGAGATGCCATGTCCATCAACAGAGCCCATGGAGCTGAGAAATAAAGACATGTAGGGATAGGAAAAAAATCCTGGGGCTGGAAAAGATTCTCTAGGACTGGAGCTGGAATAAAGATTGTAGGGCTGGAGCTGAAATCACTGAGTGGTGAAATCACACAGATTTGAAATCACTAAGAGGTGAAATAAAGATTGTAGGGCTGGAGCTGAAATCACTCAGAGGTGAAATAAAGATGGTAGGGCTTGAGCTGAAATCACTCAGCTGAAATCACTAAGTGTTGAAATCACATGGGTGAAATCACTCAGAGGTGAAATAAAGATGGTAGGGCTGGAGGTGAAATCACTAAGAGGTGAAATCACACAGTGCTGAAATCACACAGAGCTGAAACAAAGATTGTAGGGCTAAAGCTGAAATCACTAAGAGCTCCAGTAAAAACCTGTGGGGCTGGGGCTTAAATAAAACCTATATGTCTTGAGCTGAAATCATGATGCGCTGGAGCTGAAATCACGAAGAGCTGGAGCTGAAATCATGAAGAGCTGGAGCTGAACTGCCATCTGTGTGGCTGGATAAGGTGCTGAGATGCCATGTCCATCAACAGAGCCCATGGAGCTGAGAAATAAAGACTTGTAGGGATGGGAAAAAAACCCTGGGGCTGGAAAAGATTCTCTAGGGCTGGAGCTGGAATAAAGATTGTAGGGCTGGAGCTGAAATCACTCAGCTATGTGATGGTTTGAAACAGTCTCTTTAATTTTTCTTCTCAAAGTTTGAGCAGAGCAAGCGAAAGAATGTAAATAAGTCACTATTGGGTGTAAGAAAGCAAAATAGTGATTGTTCTAAACACTTCCATTGGATAGATAGAAATGTTTAAGAACTACTACTCAAAACGGAGTCCGGACAGTCAAGTGGGCTGTCTGGCTGCTGCTTCTTCACTTGTGGCTGAAGATAACACACTGACCTTGGCGGGCTAAGTTAACAGCCTCTGCTTTTAACTAACTCTGCTTTCTGCCAGGGGGGTCTGGGGCGAGAAGGCCCCTGGGAGAGAGGCCCCTTTTGGGAAGGGTCCCCTTTAGGGGGAAGCAAAGGGAGGTTGGTTGTGCTTTTCTGTTGATTGTATATATTTGTAAATGTTGTGAATTTTGTATATTTGTACATATTAATTGCATTTCTTTTCATCATAGATTGTAGATTTGCTTGTAAATACAGCTCTCATTTGCTTTCCAGACTGAGCTAGTCTGGTTATTGTCGGCGTGGAGGGAATTTCAGCTCACACTGATACAAGCTGGAATAAAGATTGTATGGCTGGAGCTAAAATCACTCAGCTGAAATAAATATTGTGGGGCTGGATGTAAAATTAGAGCTGGAATAATGATTATAGGGCTGGAGCTGAAATCACTGAGAGCTGGAACAAAAACCTGTGGGGCTGGGGTTTAAATAAAACTTATAGGCCTAGAGGTGAAATCACAAAGAGCTGGAGCTGAAATCATGAAGAAGTGGAGCTGAACTGCCAGCAGTGCGGCTGGAGCTGTGGCAGTGTCCATCAACAGGGCTCATGGAGCTGAGAAATAAAGACTAGGGATGGAATAAAAATCCTGGGGCTGGAAAAGATTCTCAAGGGCTGGAGCTGGAATAAAGACTGTAGGGCTAGAGTTGAAATCACAGCTAGAATAAAAACCTGTGGGGCTGGTGCTCAAATAGAACCTGTAGGGCTGGAGCTGAAATCACTCAGAGATGAAACAAAGATTTTAAGGATGGATCTGAAATCACACAGAGCTGGAATAAAAACTTGTGAGACTAGGGCTTAAATAAAACCTACAGGCCTAGAGCTGAAATCATGAAGGGCTGGAGCTGAAATCACAAAGAGCTGGAGCGGAACTGCTAGCAGTGCAGCTGCAGCTGGTGCTGATCTGCCGTGTCCATCAACAGAGCCCATGAAGCTGAGAAATAAAGATTGTAGGCATGGAATAAAAATCCTGGGGCTGGAAAATATTCTCTAGGGCTAGAGCTGGAATAAAGACTGTTGGGCTGGAGCTGAAATCACAGAGCTGAAATAAAGATTGTAGGGCTTCAGGGTTTCAGACTCAAACAGATGTTAGTAATTTTTCCACTTTCCTAGAAAATCTGTTAAAGAGCTTTCTGCTAGAGCAATTTTCCATCAAAATATGGATTTGGTAAAATGTAACTTCCTGTAGGAAGGTATTGGTTTGATTTATGTTTTCAAGAGGAAGCTATCTAAATATTTATTTATGGTTGAAACTAGAATATTAAGAGGAAAACTGTAAGTCAAAAGTAAACAACTGACACTGTCAAAACATTTTGTCACTTGTTGCAGAGCTCCCAAAATATAAGGATTGCAGAATTTGTGCTTTTGCAGAAAGCGCTGACCTCTGTCTCTTTGAAAGGAAATTTTAGAATATCTGGTTTTTATTCCTAGATCATCATGATTTTTGTACTTTTTTTTTCCACTGACTTTTTACATGCTTTGTTTACTTGAAAGTGTTTTTATGGAGGATGTCAGACCAGCAGTTTCTAGAGCCCTCTGCATTTGATACAAAGCTCTTGGAACTCTGCTGACTTGAACCACTAGACACTTCCTTGTAGTCCCAATTAGCAGAGTTATCAAAGGCTCTGTAGGAAAGTAATGTGAATTCTGGGCAACTTTGAAAATGTTAGCTGAATTTCTAATTGAGACTACAGACTGCTCTTAATTCTGCAGCAAGTGTTACTCCATCCTAACTGAAAGAGAAGGGCAGCTCCACAATGGTGCTGCTGTCCATCTAGCAGCGTGTGCAGTTGTTATGGTCACAACCAGCCTCGCCGAGGCTGGCACTGGGACAGAGGACCAACAAAATGTCACTGCTGGAGTTCTGTTTCTCTCCCTGAACAGTGCCCTTCTTGGTGTCTTACAGGCTACAGATTTGCTATGAGATCAGATGACTGGAAATAACTGCTATTTTTTTCCCAGGGTCCAGATGCACTGTCTTTTAAAAATGGACTGTGTTCAACTAAGCTTTAAGAACGTGGTCATATGACAGAGATTACATATGACAGAGAGTTATGTATTTATCAAGCACTTCTATTTTTAAAGAAGCTTACGACTCCTGTATAGTCCGCAATCTAAATACAAGAACTTGTAATTAAAAGGTGCAGAACAAAAATAATGAAGCAGGCAAAAGCTGTAGGTTGCAGATTATGTTCCTGAGCAATGAGAATGCTTTATGAAATCCAAAGGAAAAGTTCTTCCTGGAAATACTGTTTCTGAAACAACAGAGAGCAGACCTGAGTGCTGGGGAAATGGAACAAAAGGTCTGATTCTTTGCAGCCCTCGTTTTAGAGAACGATGTGAAATAGAATGCTAATGGCAAAAAACCTGCCATAAACACAAGGCTAAAGGAGAGTAAATGACGTGCACATCTATGCATGGCAATGTAAACACAGTAACAAGAATGTATTGCATATCGTTTTGTGCATTTAGAACGTTAAAGGCTGATGGGGTAAGAATGACTGAAACACTCAAAGAATTTAGGAGTTACTGTGGATATCTGTGGACGAAGTACAAAGTGAACTGTTGTCTGTTGATAATGTGACCTTAGATTGCAGAAGTATTACTGTATGTCATATGTGGCTTGTGAAGAATTTGCCTGCCTTTCCTTTGTGGATGACTCATTACTTTCACTAATCATACTAGTCATAACACATCAATAACAGTAAAATTAATAACTAACAGCAGTATGATCTCAGTACATTTCTTTGCACTTATCAGGGTCACTTACTGCACCATCTGTGACACAAGCCATATCAGTACCCAGTCCTGATATGGTGCAGGAGAACACTGCTGTACTTTGCTTCCAAGCGCAGAATGCCGGTTTGGATGGGACCCCAAGGAGCATCTGTTCCAACCTTTCGCTCCTATTGTTTGTTCTTTGGTCTGTGCTGCTCTCAGCTGCAGGATTGAAGGGTAAACCAGTTCAGGCAATAAAGCTGTGTTTAAAAAACTTGGGTTTTTTTCTACTTAGTTCTCTTTAAACTGAATTAATTTGGCATTTTGTGTAAGTGATGGGTCATGAAACACAGAAAGGTCTTGGGAACCAGGTACAGGCAGCAGGTGGTAAAGACTGTGATGGGAGTTGCAGATGCCCGCACTGTTGTTGGCATAAATAGTGGTGGAAATGCAGAGAAACTCAGATAAAGAGCTTAAAAAAAACCCAACCCAAATGATTAAGTATTCTGGCTGTGACTCAGATGTGTATTTTTTCTCAGGCAGAAATTTATTATTACACTTGAAGTTCCATTTGATTGTTCCTAAGATGACGGCATTTAATCATCTCTCTTAGTAAAATAATAAAGCTCTTTACACCTTCATTGGAACCAACATTATCTGGCTTTTCAGGAAAAAGAGGCCTGATTTATCCAGTGTTATAGAAATGAATGTAGACCATAGTACAATGGGAGTAATCTAAAGACAAGTGGCGTAGTAAGAAAGACATACTCCAAAAGCAGATTTTATGCATTATGATCTGTATTATAAAAGATCCCTGAAAACAATGCATACATTTTATTTTCAATAAATTAAAATTATATACTGAATGCCTATGGAAATCAATGGTACAATAACACCAGTTTAGATACAGCTTATACAGAAAGGTACTGGCATGACCAGATGGCCAGGAAATCTTGAAGAAATGCATTGAACTTGCCATTTTCTCAGGTTCCAGGGATACCAATAACTTTTTTTGTGTGAAGACATTATCTACCTGTACAGAGTAATTTAGGAAATTAAGACTGGTAAGGCTTGGATTTTAAATGTGTAATTGCATGGGACAATGCTTTGTGACAGTAAGTGTTGGTGGAGCTAATTTGGGCTCTGTTGTTACCAAATCACAACTGCCTTCCTTTGGTTTCACCACAGCAATTAGATTAATGATTAATTAAATCTTTATTAATCCTGAAGATTACCATATGCATCTGCCTTTGAGGATTAAAATTTAATCCTCAAAGCATACTGGCAAAGAAACTCTGGTTGTAACAAAAATGAAAGCTGAACTTTAATTAAAATGAAAAGTAGCTAATTATTCTATAATCAATAATATTTCTATACTTTTCAGTGCAATCAAAGGATGAAGTCAGTAGAAAAACCTGTTTAAAAAAAAAAAAAGTACTTGTAACTGGAAAAGGCCTTAGAGTGCTGTGGAATGAGACTTGCCCACAATTGATCCACTTTGGGAAGGCTAAGAAGAATACGGTATCTAAAATATAATAAAGACACGCCTGATTAAAGACTAAGAGGTGTGCACTTACGAGGGGATCTCATTAAGGTACCTGGACACATGCTTCGCGGAGCTGTCAGCCATTGTGATGGTCTTTTTGTTCGGGCTGAGGGAGTTGAGTACTTTATTTTGTTTTGCGGTCTCCATTAGCCAGCCCCTCGACAGCTCCGCTTGCGTTTCGGAGGGATAGCAGCCGGACGGATAGGGAGGACGGACGGGGTAAAACACATGCCTCTGATGCCGACTGCCTCGAACCCATCTCAAGCACTGCCGCTGAGGTTTCTGTTCTGCGAGACAGCTCCCACCAGCGCTCGCACGGCGCTGCCGAGCGCGGGTGCTTCTCTGCCCCGGAGGGAACATCTTTCCACGGGGCACGACCCTCCCAGCACCTCGGGCTCCGCCTCAGCTTCCCCTGCGGCGGAGCTGGCTGCTGCCCGGCGCTCGATCACGTTCCCGGTTCAGCGCCGGCGAGGAAACAATGACTCGCGGTCCCCATGGGGCTGCCGCCGCCTGTCACGTTTCCGGGCCTTCAGCGGAGGGACACGGCGGTGCCCGCCCCGCGGGGCGCCCCCACAGACTGCTGGCCCCCGCCCGCCCAGCCTTGCTGCCGCCTGCCTGCCCGCCCGTCCGCCCGCCCGCGGAGCGGGGCAGCACCGCCCATTGGGGGAGAGGAGGGCTCGGGCACCCGCACGGTCCGCTTTGCCACCCTATTGGGTGACGTGATCGCGCTTCACACTTTCATTGGCCGCAGCCACTGCCAGGCAGCGCCGGGGCCGGGCGGTGTCATCTCGCCGTTGCCCGCCCTCGCCGCGGTCGCTCCTGGCGGGCGAGTAAGTCCACGAGCGGCCGTCGTGCCTCCGGGCGGGAGGGGTGAGTTTGAGCAGAAGCTGCTTCCGCGGAGCCAACTTTTCATGCACGGGGCTGGGGCAGCCCTCTGCGCCGGCGGGACGGTTTGCAGTCGTTGGGTAACTGTCGGCTGACTGAAAGGAGCTGCTCTGTCTCCGAGCCCCGAGCTCCCCCACCTCGCCCCGGGGTAGCTGTCGGTGCGCGGCTGGAGCGACTGTTACCCGCGGGGGCGGGGGAGGGCGCGGCGGTGCGCGAATAGCGCGGGGAGGGAGCGGGCGGGCGGCGGAGCCACTGTCGGTGGGCCAGGGGAAGGGGCTGGTACCCGGGGGGCGGTGGAGGGGCAAGGCGGGGGGCCGTGACGAGCTTAGCTGGCCCCACTCTTGTATTGCCGGGGGAAGCCTTTCTCTGTCCCCCGGTGCGGGGCGGGGTGAGCGGGGCCCAGGGGCGGTGCTGGGGAGAACGACTTCAAGCCTCCCCGCGTCTCGCAGATCCCTCCGGAGCGCTGTCCGCATCCCGGCCGCGTTTGGCCGCCTGCTCGACTCCTCTCGCGCCCAGTCTGTCGCTCAGCTCCCGGGCGGCGGTCGCGGGGGGGCGGAGGGGGAAAGCGGCGGCCTCGCCGGGGCAGCTGGGGGCTGGCGGGGCAGCCGTTAGTTGTGTCCCCTGGGGAAGGCAGCTGGGAGCGGGCAGCCGGCTGCGGCCGAGACAAAGGAGCTGCTCCAGTTGGTCTCCCCGGGGCAAGGAGCAGGCAGCGTTGTGCCCGGCTGGAGACCTCCCGCGCCTGGTGCCGGGCCCGTCTGCCGGCTCGCGGAAAGATTCGTGTCGTTGTTTAGTAGCGTGCTGTGAAATAACTGTATTCGACCCCCTATCTTCTCTGTGTTTATTTTCTTGCCGCGTTGAGTTCGGTGTCCGCGGCAGGGATGCGAGAGGTGGCAGCAACAGTTACGTTTGCTGAGAGTTTGCGGTTGAGGTTCCCAAGTAGGAAGTGCCGCAGACTGTCAGGCTTCGCTATTTAACTTAACGCACGTTAAACTGAAGGATCTTTACATGTGCTTTGTATTTTCAAGGTAATGGTAAAAGCAGAGAGAGCCTGTGGACTTCTTTTGTTCCCTGTAATCCCGAAAGCTAGCAGATTTGTTTCCGTCCGATTGAGTTCTATGTCCTGAAAAAGCTCTTAAAGTAAGTTCACAAGGAAAAGAGTTCTGTACTCGAGGGTTAAGTCATGTTAGCATTGATCTTCCGTAATTTTTACTATACGTCACTAGTGTGTGGGAGGGCGACTGTAGAAGACCGTGGAGGTTTCTGTTAAGTTATTTGTGTTGGGCTTTTTAGCTGCCAAAACAGATTTGGTGATTAGATACTTTCTTTTCAGAGGCAACTTGAACAAATGACATGGCAAAGAAGCAAAAAGCAGTTTTACATACCAAAGCGTAGAGTGACATTGGTGATGGCTCCTCATTGCATCTAAAGGGCTTTTTTTGCAGTTTCTTCTTCAAGTAATGCATCTGGATGCTATAGCATCTTTAGAAGTTTGTGCTTTTGTTGTCTTCTGCACCTTCCAACAAGTTCTTTTTTTGCTATGAAAAGTAATTAGTGTGGTAAAGCTTGGTCAAATTAACTGGCAATCTATTTTACTTTCATCAGTGAAATACTTTTGGTTAGAGTAAGGTACTTTGAAGCTGAGTTTTAGCTCCATCTAGCATTGTTCTTGGATGCATCTTTTCCTCCAGAATAAGATAATATAAAAACGCTGCTTCTGAATTGTGAAATTCAACTGCTTCTGTTCTGTGATAATTTCTTTGAGACAAGGTGCTTTTAACAGGTCTTGTGCCAGAGGGGTTGTCAATGTTGAGGAAGTTCAGCAATGATTGGGATGATGTATTAACTAGCAATTCACTTCCTGTCACTGTTGAGCTGTTTAAAAGATACAGGTTAAATTTATTCAGAATGCTTCTTACAAGGAAAAAGGCTTTCACAAACAGAATCACGTTGAACTTCTGCCATAATCTCCTGAATGGTAGTGTTTTCTTTCACTTGAGAGTCCGTAGTAGACATGTTCGCAGGCATAGCTGGGTAGTGAAGTCACTGGGGTTCTAATTTTGCAAGAACTTGCATGGCAAACAAGCATGTGCGTGAGATATTGGAAGGCTAGGCACTACAAATGGTATGTGTTGTCTGTATTTTACTTAGCACAATGGGTCTGGCTGTAAGCTGGGAGGAGAGTCTGTTCACTGGTGCATGTTATAACTGCATCAAACCTAATAGTAAGTTGCTGAGTGAAAGTCTAAGACTTAGTACATGTTATTATAACCCCCCAATTATCCTGACCCTTCTCTGTTCATGTCAGGAAATACATTTTCATTAAATCCTATCTTCAGATAAATACAAAATTCTCTCTTAACCTGTCACTGGCCTGAACACATGCAAGGTGAAAATCACCTTGTTCACTTGGGTGAACTTGTAGTGTTAGTTATCAAACTTTGGCTAATGTCTGGCTACTTTACTCAGAAAACAAGCACACATGGCAATATGACACTGGTTTGTTTCAGGTTGTGTGAAAGATGGGTAGTTTGAGAAATCTGTGTGATTTGTAAGAGAAAAGTCAATTCCCAGGCTTTTCTTTAGGACTAAGAGCCTGTAGAGTACTCTCTATTGGAGGTTTTCAAGCGAAACAAGGCTTAAATGTTTATGTCTATGAGAATATGAAAATGCAGTAGCACTTGAGCTCTTAACGTGGGCACTCTGCACACATACAAAGCCTATACTGGGAACAGCTTAGACTTCAATCCTTTAGATGGATCACCAGGTCAGGTTTCATTCCCAAGCCTTCACTTAGGCAAATACGCTCTCTGCTTAACCTGTCATGTTTCCTCTCTCAAAAATGCAGCACTTGGGTACAAAGCTGATACTTGAGTCTGCCATAGTGTTTGTGTGGGTAGTTTTGTTAGCATAAATGGAGATTACACTTATGAATCACTGCACTTGTCTATTTACAATGTTCCCAGTTACCAAGCAGTCTTGTAGGAGCAATGTGTATGAGGTTTAAGCAGGAGATCCTACCATGCTATATAGGAGATGAGATGCCTGATGATGTGACCTTCAGTGTGTCTGTGCTCTGTCATCTTTGAAGTGAGGAGGACTAGAGTCTGAATCTCTTATGCTTTAGAAAAACTGAAGACTGCAAATTTGTATTGATCTCCTGAGGTGTAGTAGCTTTTTGACTGGGTTGGCTGTGTAATCCCTACAACTTCTTCTGTAGCATTATGAAAATACAATCTGTGCTTAAACCCTGTGTTTCATATGCAGCATTTTCAGTCTTTTGATTTGTACTTGATAGGATGCACTTGAAAGTATTTGTGGGTTTACTGCAATCTGATAGTTTTTCTGCTCAACCAAATGACAACTTTTGATTAATGATGTTCTGTTCAATTATGCAAGTATAAAAAAAAAACCCAGAACCCTCTCACATCTTAATTAGGGTTGCAGGCATAATATATTTTTCTTTAAATACGTAGTTTTCTTCCTTTTCCAGAAAAATTGGGGTTTTTGGCAGCTCGCTGTCCTCATCTGCCAGAATTGAAATGGTGGCATATTGAATGGATATTTGGAAGTGTTGTGATTTAATTAAATTAAATTGTGTTGGAATTCAAGTGTTGGGGATTTTTAATTAACTCATTTTTATTTTTTATTTATTTTTTTATTAGCATCAGTTAAATTGGAACTTAAAGTGCATTAATTTGTTTAAAATATTTCTTGAAAGAATTTTGGAAGGCAATAGCAAAGCAGTGTCAGGATAAGGACTAAAATTGTGTCAGATCAGTGTTGAAGACAAAGCACTAAAACATGAATATGTTTTGAATGAGTAGCAACAGTGTATTGCTGCAAGGCTGTGCTTAAAGTTTCTAGGCTGGCCAAGCTCTATGTACTGTTAAAATGTTATATTAGTTCCTACATTGATCAGAATCTTCCTTATGCTCTATAATGTGTGTTATAAGTGTACACACACTTTCAAGGTGAAGTACTTCTACATGCTCTCAAGATTTTCTTTATAAATAAATGCCACTTAATATATTTGAAGTTATTTGAAAACATTGGTGAAATGTACTTTTTTTTTTTTTCTTTTGTAAAGCTGAGGGGTGAAATGCCTTTGCATTTGTCCTTACTGTAAGTCATTACATTTCTGTCAGAATTTGTGCTGGGACTTTGTTAGCATGAAAATTGAAATACTCCTGGATTAGAGGAAAAAAAAAAAGCTCAAACCACCATCTGAAAAAATCTAGCAACTATAATAGTTTTTAATTTCTAGCACATCTAAAATAATGCAGGATATGACGTGCTCGCTTGTACTTCTGGTGAAAGTGTTGTGAAGCCTTTGTCCTAATTAGGACCATGTTCAAGAGCTGCAGAACAGAAATAGAATGTTGGCTTGGTCTGTGAGGGGCACTGTTGTTTACAGCAATTCCTTTAGACAAATCCCCACATGCACTTACACGTTTTGGTAACAACATGGAAATATAGTGAATGAAAGCAGCATAACTTACAGCCCAAGTGAATACTGAAATTGAATGTGACCCTTTCTTGTCTTTGCAGTGCCAGAAATAGGAAAATGTTGGTGTGTTTGTTTCAGTGTGAGTTAAGGGCTCTGTTTGTAAGGCTTCTGTGGGTTCAAAAAGCAGTTGTTCTAGGACTGTTGTTTATTAGAACAGTAATAAATTAAACATGTGAAATTTGGACAGATAATCATCATGCTTTTATGTGGAGAATGTTATGAAAAGTGAAGATGTGCATGAAAAAGGAACAGCATTGCTGAAGAATCATCTGATTGTGGAGAAGACTGGTGGAAAGTGGTTATCTCTCCAAAACAGATGTGTGTTTACATTCTTTCATCTCTAACCTCTGATGGTATGAAATGCTGTGTAGCAATCAAAGCATAACAGAGAAATTTGGGTAAAAGCAATACTGGCTGAGCAGTAAACATGCCTGTTGCTGATGCAAAAGTCACTAAGTGTTTATATTCCATCCTGACTGGCATGAGAGCTCTCACTCTAAACTTAGTGACAGAAACTGTATATTTTGGGCACTTTTGATAGGTGTCATAGACAGCTCTCCTAGGCAAGACATAAAACATCCTTTACAATTTGTTACTTTTTTTTCTTTTTCCCTTTTTTTTTTTTTAATTTGAAAGCTAACCTTTAATTAAAAATAGCATAGTACACTCTGAAACTGCACTGTATACTAATTAACTCACTTCAGTGCTTAAAGCCATGCTGTCTCCTAAGGTTTCCTGCTGTTTGCACTGGATAAATATTTATGGTTCAGCAAGGCATTAACTTCAACCTGATGAATAGTGCTTACAACTTTGATATTTTTCTTAATACTAAACAGCATGGTTCAGTACTGGTACTGCAATTAATTGCAATTCTTTTTTAGAAAGAGGGGAAAGAAGCTATTGCACTTAAAATATACGATAGAGAGCTAAATCTAATAATAATGAGGCTGTCTTGTACAGAAGCTAGGGCTAGATGATAAAAAGGTTTTGCAGGAGTATCTGGCTAAGGACAAGGCTGCACTACATCATTGTGGTTTGTTTTCAAGGACTGGAATCCTGTCCTGAAATGTAAAGACAGTTGTTTTGTATGTTTATTTTTAATCCTACAGTATTTGCTATATTAAAGGAAATGGCTGGAGTATGTGTAAAAGTAGTAAGTCTTAAACTGTGTTTAACAGGTTTCTAATACCAGTCACATCTCTGAAAATTGGGATGCTGTGAATATTTTCGTTTTATCATCTAAGAGATGCTGGCTATGCTATAGTGACAGCTGACAGGAAGCAGGCTGTAGGATCTTCATGTACAAAAATGAACACTTCTTTTCCTCAGTAACACTCCTCAGTGTTTGCTGGCTGAAGGAAGTTGTGATACCCTTCCAGAGTTGAACTTCAAAATCAAATGACAACCTCATATTTTTTGTTATGCTGATGAAGACAAATTTTTGAAAGCACAGGGAGGAGTGATAATAAGGAGTTGTTTTGCTCTTGGTACTTAGTGCTACAGCATTTTGTTTTCTTATAGTGACTTTGCACTGGATTATGCCAGTGAAATTCTGAGTAGTCTGTGGTTTGTAGTTAGTAGCACATTTGGCTGCACCAATTACTGTCTACTCAGTTAAGATGATATCTTTCTTACTGACTTGCTTTAGGGTGTGCCAAAACACCTGCTTCGTGTGCTGTGGGCACGCCACTGCTTTTACTCAGAGCTCTTAGGCTCAATAAATTGTAGTCCTTCTGCTCACATCTCTCATGCTTCTGATTGTATTGACTCCCTGTGTCAGATCTAGAAAGGCTAATAGGCTCCTGCATTTTATTGTTTTTTTTTTTTTTTTCCTGCTTTGCACTAAATTCCCAGTGCAGCAGCTGGAGGGGCAGGTGAGAGGCTTTCAACAGTAATTCTGCACATCGATTTACATGTGCATCCTGTGGCTTTACCAGTGCTGCCATGTTATTTGAGAAATTGTGATTTATGTTTTATTGCTAAACTGAAGGGGAAAAAAATAAAATCAAGTTTCATTCCTCCCCTCTCTGAGCAGCATTTTGTGTCAGTAGTGTAAATGGCACATCTTTTAACCACAGTGAAAAGATGGTGGTGTGATGAGACACTGCACTTGAGTCACATTTGTCCAATGACAGACAACAAAGGGAGCATCTGCTTTGTGGAATACTTAATGACACTGCTACAAGTATCAGGATTCTGTTGTTCCAGCTAGAATTGCTTGTAGATTTGGTGAGAGAGCAGCACTGCGAAGAAGGACCTGAGAGTCCTGATGGACAAGAAGTTCTCCATGGGACAGCAATGTGCCCTTGGGGCCAAGAAGGCCAATGGGGTGCATTAAGAAGTGTCCACCAGATCAAGGGAGGTTCTCCTCCCCCTCTACTCTGCTCTAGTGAGGCCCTACCTGGAATATGGTATCCAATTCTGGGCTCCCCAGTTCAAGAGGGACAGGGATGTACTTGACAGTCCAACAGAGGGCTGCAAGGATGATTGAGGAACTAGAGCACTGCCTTATGAGGAAAGGCTGAGAGACCTGGGGCTGTTTAGTCTGGAGAGGAGAAGACTGAGAAGGGACCTAATAAATGTATATAAATATGTGGGGGCTGGGTGTCAAGAAGGAAGGGACAGCTTCTTCTCACTTGTGCTGTGTGATAAGACAAGGGGCAATGGATGTAAACTACAGCACAGGAAGTTCCACCTCAACATGAGAAAGAGCTTCTTTACTGTAAGGGTCACAGAGCACTGGAACAGGCTCCCCAGAGAGGTTGTGGAGTATCCTTCTCTGGAGACTTTCCAGACCCATCTGGATGTGTTTGTGTGTGACCTGCCCTAGTTTCTATGGTCCTGCTCGGGCAGTGGGGTTGGACCTGAAGATCTCCAGAGGTCCCTTCCAACCCCTAACATCCTGTGGTCCTGTGAATTTTCAGTAATGTGTGAAAATATACCAGAGCTACTCTTCTGACACCTTAGCATCATGTTAGAGATTGGCTGAATAGATTTGCAGTCTGCTACTTTTAATTTTTTGCTGCCTTAGTAACTTTTGTTTGGTGTGTGTATTATCAATATTGTTCTTTTAGTCTTAGCTAAAATTTACGAGTGTCTGAAGCGCATGCGTTTGCACTGCTTACCAAGAGTTTTTGCTAGAGTTATTTATGCAGTGATGTTTTGTCACAGATTGTTGTAACTGGCAATCTGTAGCTCTACAGGTAAAACTGATAAAGATTTTCCACCTGAAGCTTAACATAATCAGAGAAGATCTCTAAACTGTGCAGTTCCTTTCAATACATAATGCATGCGCTCCTTCATTCCTTAAGGAAGTAATGAAAATATTTTGTTTATTCCTCTGTTACTGGTATTTTAAAATGTCTTGGGTATTTTCTCCTATTCTGGCGAAAAAATGGACATAGTTCATCTATGATGACAGAGTTGCAGCAATCCAGTGGGAAAGACTAAGTCATTTAACCATTTACAACTACTTTTCAATGTGATAAAACAAAAGTCTTGCATGAATTCAGTAGCAGTGGAAGAATGTGGATATAACTTAATGCCAAGGGAAGAAGGAACACCTGAAACAAGTTCTTTGCTTGTACAGTAAACAGGAACTGACAAAAGCTTGAATAGGAAGTTAATTGAGTTGTGATGGATCATTTTAATTCTGTAACTGGACAGGGAGCAATCATCAACCATTCAAAGCAGACTAAATGCTAAGATTATTTTTGGTATTGATGTACCTATCCTCTGGAAAATGCACCTTTGGTTTTTGTTTGTTTTATTCTGCAGTCTAAAAGAGCTACTAAAACATATGGGGGACTGTCATGGAGCTCTTTGCTATGAATTTTGGGGTGGATTTCTAACAGCAAGGTTTCTGCTTTCCTTTTGTCTTTGGGGAGATGGCAGAACGGTATACTGGAGATAACGGTGCATTGGTAGAGTTAGGGTGATGGGATGTGTCATAGCTCTTCATTAAAGTAAATGCTCTGGACTAAAAGTAAATTTAACCCCATTGCAGTCATACTTGATCATTTATGATGTTGCTACTACACTATTGTAGTTCTACCCTGCATAAGCACCATATAATGGTTATACTTGCAGTGTTCAAAGGCTGTTTCTGGGAAGTCCAAATCGTTGACCTCTGCAGGATTTATGCCAAAAGCATAGTTTGTGCTTGCTTCAAATACAGTGTATTGGACTTCCTCAGCTACAAGTGAGGATGAAAGGATAGTTCATATTTGTGGGTACATGAAAGCTTATGCATGCTTGTTGAATAACTACTAGTAAAGGTATATACTGGATAAGCAGTGAAGTTTGGGGAGGCAAGGAACTAGATGTCACAGCATTACTGCCAAAATAATGCTCTGTGCTCTCGAAAATGTAATTGATTCAAGACTTTTATTCAGCACTGAAAATGAGACCTGCAATGTGTTCTGCCTAGATAGTTTATTGTGTTTCACGGTTTTGAATTTGTCTTTGGGGTTCAGGGAAACTTCCTGACTTCATAGGGAGGTAGCATAGGTTAGGCTTAGGGAAAGAAGGGTGCATGAGAACGCTAAGTTTACTTTGCTTGGGGCTCTGTAGAGAATGTTTCTTGTAAGTGCTTATTTCTGTAATGAATGTTACTGTTGGCATATTGCAGATGATGGAAAAAGCGAATGCTTGAGGATACAGTGCAAATGATGTAGTTTGAAAGAGAGTAAGGCTTCTGCAAGCTGAAGAATGGGATGTAATTGGAGTAACAAACTTCCTAGTTCCACCTCAACATGAGGAAAAAGTTCTTTACTGTGAGGGTGATGGTGCACTGGAATAGGCTGCCTGGAGAGATTGTGGAGTCTCCTTCTCCAGAGGCTTTCAAGACCTCCCTGGGCATGTTCCCATGTGGCTTTCCCTAGGTGATTCTGCTTTGCAGGGGGATTGGACATGATCTCTGGAGGTCCCTTCCAACCCCTAACATTCTATAATTCTAGTTGACTTAGAGATGTCCAGTTTTGACTGAATGTGATTATCTTTGTGGCAGTTGTACTTAACATGCATTTTTGCAGAAGGCAGCAAGGAAGAAATGGTAAGGTAGGATGAAAAAAGAAATTTTAATCAAGCTGTAGAACTTAATTCATCTTGTTCCACTTTAGCACTGTATTGCTAGGACTGCTTTTGTATTGCTTTAACAATAGAAATCTGGCTTACTATGACTTGTATAAATTCAGGTGACTATATCAATGTATAATCTCATAGTGGTGTCCCCCAGGGATTGGTACTTGGTCCAGTTTTGTTCAATATCTTTATCAGCGACCTGGGTAAGGGGATTTAGAGCATCCTCAGGAAGTTCTCTGATGATACAAAACTGGGGGGGTTGGCTGACCCCTGTCAGGCTGTGGAGACATCCAATGTGACCTGGACAGGCTGGAGAGCTGGGTGCAGGCAAACCTCATGAAGTTTAATAAGGACAAGTGCAAGGTCCTACATCTGGGCAGAAATAACAACAGGCACCAGTACAGGTTAGGGCCTACCATTCTGGGAAGCAGCTCCACAGAGAAAGACCTTGGAATACTGGTGGACAGCAAGTTCTCCATGGGACAACAATGTGCTCTTGTGGCTAAGAGAGCCAATGGGATCCTGGGATGTATCAAGAAAGGTGTGTCCAGCAGGGCTAGGGAAGTTCTTCTACCTCTCTACTCTGCCCTCGTGAGACCACACCTGGAGTACTGTGTCCTGTTTTGGGCTCCCCAGTTCAAGAGAGACAGAGACCTGCTGGAGAGAATCCAACAGAGAGCCACGAGGATGATTAGGGGACTTGAGCATCTCCCCTATGAAGAGAGACTGAGAGCCCTGGGGCTGTTTAGTTTTGAGAAGAGAAGACTGAGAGGGGATCTGATCAATGTCTATAAATATCTGAGGGGTATGTGTCAAGTGGAAGAGGCCAGGCTCTTTTCAGTGGTTTGCAGTGATAAGACAAGGAACAATAGGTTCAAACTTGAACATAGAAGATTTCACCTCAACATGAGGAGAAACTTCTTTACGGTGAGGGTGACAGAGCACTGGAACAGGCTGCCCAGAGAGGTTGTGGAGTCTCCTTCTCTGGAGGCTTTCAAAACCCACCTGGATGCATTCCTGTGCAGGCTACCCTGAGTGATCCTGCTCTGGTAGGGAGGTTGGACTGGGTGATCTCTTGAGGTCCCTTCCAACCTCTGATATACTGTGATACTGTGATATCTCTTGTCTCGGTGAGTTGTTTAGCTGGCATGAGTCACTTAGCTGTCTTGAAAGAGGTGCTGATAAGGGCAGGTTGGCTGTGTACAAAAGGTGACTTGTAATTGTTGTTTGCTAATCTTAAATTGAGCAAATGTAATTCCAAGGAGTCAAAGGTCAGGATTAAAATCTTCAAAAGGAGATAGGCATCCTATCTCCTTCTTAAGACTTTTTAGAAATCTTTTGTCATCGGTCTTTTGGGTCATGTGTGCCCATAAGACTATCTGCCAGCATTGTAAATGGCATTATTATCTCAACTGTAGATGGAGGGGGCGTGTGTGTGTTGTGTTTTTTTTTTTTTTTTTTCCAATTTACAGAATTGAAACATTCTAGAAGGCTGAGTTATGGTTTGATATGCCAAGTATTTGTGTGTAGGTTTCTGGACTGCGAAGCATCAGTGTTCTGTTGTGCTGGATGCTTTGCACAAGAAATAACTGTTTAAGACAGTTATTCAGAGTCTCTATAAGGTCTAATTAATGTATGCTTGCTTTCTTTAAAATAACTGTTTTTTTTTCCTTTTTTGTGGTCATTCAGGAGGATTTTTTTTTCTTTGGTGGGTCAGTATCTATCACTTTTTCATACCAAGTGTAAATTAGTTCATGTGTGCACAGGGTCAGGAGAACTTACTTAAATCTCTGTAATGGAAAAATCCATTGCCCTCTGACTCTTCAAGGCTCTGGTTCCACATTGTGATCTAAAGTGTAAGCTGAAAATGAGATGGTTGCTTCTAGCACTGATGGGAGGGGTGGGTAAAGCAGCAGAACTGAAATATCCAATTCAAATTTGCTGCAGTTTCAGTTCCTAGAGCTCAGTAACCTTCACAAACCACTGGGAAAAAAGATTTTTCAAAATAGTTACCTTTGTGTAGGTTCACTACTGTGTTGTGGAGAAGACAGCAGGTAATGACCACACTGAATCAGAGCAGAGTTTCTGAAACCTTGTCTTACAGTGGCTGTTAATAGAGGCCTTGAAAGGGACTGTGATAGGAGAAGCTGGAAGAGTGTTCTCAGGGGGCAACTTCTGATTTCAGCTTTCTGAACGGGAAGAAGTGCTTTTATATTTAATAGCTGTGAGTGGATTCGGGTGGATCCTTCCATGAATGTGTCCAGGCTGCCTTTTTTTTTTTTTTTTTTTTTTTCCCCTGTCCATTTGTGTAAAGTTCATGTACTTGAGACTCAGCCCGTGCTTCCTTTGCATTGTTTTTAGGAAGTCTTTCTGTTTGTTTTGGGCCTGTCCCCGATGGTTTCACAAAGTGCATGTTAGAAGACACTGAATTTTTGTTGTTGGAAGGCACTGAACAGCCATCTCTTGTCATTTTAGGAATTTGCTTGAGTCTGAGTCAGTGATGCTTGGTGCACCGTAGCCATCTTGTTGACATGTCTGATTTTACACTGAAGATAGCAATTATCAGAGAATATTTGGTGCTGAGTCTTTGAGCACTGCTTGTGTATATGAATAGAGCATGTGACTCCTTCAGCCTTAGCACAGTGAGGGGTTTGTTTCTTAGTGCAAGATTGGAAAACGTCAGGAAGTCAGACCTGGCCTTTGTCAGAGGGGTTTTTAGAGTCCACAGCAGCATTGCTTTCTTTTCTGAAGAG
The DNA here is from genome assembly GCF_027791375.1 of Indicator indicator. Lineage (NCBI taxonomy): Eukaryota > Metazoa > Chordata > Aves > Piciformes > Indicatoridae > Indicator > Indicator indicator. The sequence goes on along the minus strand of NC_072020.1, from coordinate 25,950,658 downwards.
ACTAGCTAGCCCTTACTGCATCTACATATTCACTATGTCACTAGAATGAGTTATGCAAGAACATCATGAAAATACATTCTCTTTGGCAATTTATTCAAGAATACAACTGCTTTCAGTTTACCAAGGATTGTAACTTGTCTCTGAAACAAGTTGGGAGAGAAAGGGTTCAACAATCTGAATTTTTAAGTATAAACTGTGGGCTCTAAGTAAACTTGATGTATGATGTACAGCTGTTTAAATTTTTTTTAATGCTATTTGTACCACTTCAAAGGGCAAGAGAACCCACATCTCATTTTCATATATTTGAGTCCCTACTTCTGTTTACAAGCTACTGTAGCATATAAGATTAATGTGTACCAAGGACTCAGTCTCTTATGGGTGTGGTACCTCATAACAGAATGCTCTCAAGTTTACTTTGTTCCTCTTCTGGGATGAATTGACAGATTTGGCTGATGATTCATGAAAATCTTAACTTTCTGCTCCATTTTTCCCTGTAGCTTAAAAAAAAAAATTCTTAGCAAATAGTACAAACTTCTAAGCAGATACTTTTCAGATTGGGTAATGACACTGTATACGCTTTCCTTCCTATTCCAGCAATTCCCAGAGGATGGCACTTGAGCAGTTTTTGGCTCTTGGTTTTGTTTTTTCCAGCTCTGTGACTTCCACTGGCAAATTCCTAATGCTTTGGTTCCAGAAGGTCAGTTCTGCAGAACTGGAGTTCATTCTTCATCCAATTCCAGCCTCCTTGTGTTTAACCCACATGTAATTTACACACATGTGTACTCTAGATAAATTCTACAAAGGCTGGGTAGCTTTAAAGGATTGAAAAACCACCTGTTACCAGAATTTCTTTTTAAAGAACAACGTGTGCACATGTTGTCTGGGGTTCCATTCAGAACTCTGATTTGATATTATTGTATTAAAGTCTTGGATGACAGGTGTGAAAAGCTGAGACCATTTACGTAGATGAATCCCTTAGTAATTTTGCCAGAGAATACATTTTAATTTATCTTGGCATGCTCAGCACTAGTTCAGTGCATAGGAACTTTTTTCTTCCCTTTCTATTAAAAATGTTAAGTTTGGTAAGTTCCTGATCCATTTGTGCAGAAATGGACAAAGGAGTGATCTTTGTAAAGTCTCTTCCAAACAAGGCTCAATGATGTCATCTAAACTTGGTTGGTGTCTTATTCCTGTTGTGCTACTAATCTTGAAACAAAGCAAAAATTGGTATCTCCTATATAAGGAGAGTTGTATTCTAGTATTATAATAGAGCAGGATCAATTTGCAGCTCTCAGGCTGCTTATTTCTTGGGAACAGATCCAATATTACCTCAAGCTATATCAAAATGGATTTCAGATTTTGAGTGGAATGTTAAGTTAAACTTGCTCTCTTCTTGTTGATAGTAGAGCTCAAGTTGCATATGTCCTAGGGTTCCAGTGTTAGAGGTTAGGAAGGGTTGTATGGCTTTATGCATAAACCATAACATATGCCTACTTTAAACAGATATTCTACAAGGAAAGCTAGGTTATTAATTATTCTTTAGAATATGTCATGGTTCTTGCTGCTAATCCAAGATGAGGGCCTTGTTGAAAATACTCCAAAGTGCTTTTAACTTGCAAGGTATGAACACACAAATTAATTTACTGTGTGTTAACTGGGCTGCAGTAGCTATGTGTAATTTTATCACGTGGCAAATGTGAAGTAATGTGATAAGACCAGCAGTGAAAGTGTCACCTAAAGTTGCTTTACTTTATATATGATATAAGCTAAGAATATGTGGCTAATAAAAGTTCAACAGAGATGTATCACAGTACATGAGAGGTTGGAAAGGACCTCAAGAGATCATCAAGTCCAACCCCCCTGCCAAAGGGTATTCCACACAGGAATGCATCCAGGTGGGTCTTGAAAGTCTCCAGAAAAGGAGACTCCATAACCTCTCTGGGCAACCTGTTCCAGTGCTCTGTCACCCTCACTGTAAAGAAGTTTCTCCTCATGTTGAGGTGAATTCTTCTATGTTCAAGCTTTTATCTGTTGTTTCTTGTCTTATTGCACACCACTGAAGAGATTTCTCCCCTTCACTTGACACGTACCCCTCAGATATTTATAGACATTGATCAGATCCCCTCTCAGTCTTCTCTTCTCCAGACTAAACAGCCCCAGGGCTCTCAGTCTCTCTTCACAGGGGAGATGCTCAAGTCCCCTAATCATCCTCATGGCTCTCCATTGGATTCTCTCCAGCAGGTCTCTGTCTCTCTTGAACTGGGGAGCCCGAAACTGGACACAGTAACTGATGTAGCCTGTTACTGATATTCCCCACAAATACTTTTTTTGAATCTTTGAGGTGCTGCCTTCTTTCCCGAAACTGTCTTCCATCAGGACATCCAATTGACTCTGCCTCGTTACCTCTTGGAATGAGGAGCATAGGGACATTCAAATGTGCCTTGTCAGTTTTAGTCAAAGTATTGTTTGATTTGTGAGGACAGAGGCAATTTGATTTTAAAGACATTCTCAAACTCCACTTACCTGAACTATTTGCAGGGGCTTAAGAGGAAGAGACCAAGGAAAAAAAAAAGTTCAGTGTTTGCTATGTTCTTTGAATTTTCATTACAGTTGCGGTATTTATAAAGTACGTTCTCAACATAGTTTTGCAGCTCTTTTTGAAGCAGCATGTATTTACTTTATCCACTTTGTTGCTTTAATTCCATAGTGATTGGGGCATCTAATGCTTACAGTGGCCTATATCTTGCAGTTGAATCCACTCAAACAGAGCTGTAATTAAGGCATGCTTTTTTTAATCCTTTAGGGATTTTTTTTTTTCTGTAAAAGCTTAACAGATGCTGTAAATTAGACCTTACTTTGGCCTATTTTGTGTTAAAAATTATTTTTTAGAGTTGCTTTCTGTGGGCTTCAGAAAACAAATTGTTGGCTGAAATTTTTTAATCCTTCCCTTAGAACTGTCTTGGATGTCCCAACTCTTAGAGTGCATCGTTGCAGTCCAACTTACCTGCTATTTAACTAGCACAAAATGTGACAATCCTCAGCAGAACAACAGGTTGTCTGCCTGTTTTAGTAGCTCACCCACACCTGATGTGTGGAATGGAGGCTTTTTTCAATCTAAGGAGACATCAGTCTAACAGATAATCTTTGTCTCCAGGGAGAATAGTTACAAAGTTAGGCATCTTACTTGTGACACAAGTGTGTGTTGCTGTGGATGGGAATGTCCTTTTGCTGTACATTTCTGAATAGTCATTTTCTCACACCCATGTCCCGTGTACTGAAAGCTTTTGGTAACTTGAAGTAAAGCTATACTCAAGTGTTTCTTTTTTTCTCTTGCTTGGAGGGTTATAGTGAGCTTTCACTATTATCCTGTCTGGTTCTTCTCAAATTCAGCTCCTTAAGATTCTCTAGAGGTATTCCATTACAGTCTGGATTTCAGAACAAAATATTTGTGTTATACAAGGCAACTCTTTCCCCTCTTTTCCTTGTCATTCATCAACAAGCTGATACTTAGGTGTCAGTACTTTATAACTGATTTTAAACTGACAATGAAAAACTTGATGGGATGTCTCACATGACTGAGCATTTTGCCAAGTAACTGTGATTTTTTTTTTGTTGTTTTGTTGTTTTTTTTTTTTTTTTGTTTTTTTTGTTTTTTTTTTTTTGGTCTTCAGATGAGCATTTAATTCCATTGTTTGAAATCCATGGCCACAATTTGGATAGCTAACGTTTTTTGTTTACCTATGCCTAGGGTTTCTCCCACAGCATGCTCGTGAAATAGTTTAGTATCTTAATGGTATGTTGCTCTTTTGTTCAAAACCAGCAATTCCAAAGGACAGTTGTTTTTTAAGTGTTTTCTCAAAAGAAATAAAAAACAGTCTTCCAAAGCCACTCAGCATCTTCTGTATTCAAGTCTTACTCAGAGATTGTGCAGGCTGTTGGACAGAGGGTCCATCTTAGGCTGCATGCTGAGGCAGCAGGCTTGTTGTCTTGCAGTTGCCATGGTAGGGGAGGATTGAAAGGTTTTCCATTAGTCTTTATTGACCTTTTCCAAGTTAGGAATAGCAGTTGACTAGGAGAAACCTAAACAGTCATTTCTCTTTAGTAAGTCCATACGGTTTTCTCTCAAGTTCTGTAAGCTGAAAAATAAATTGAAATGAAGAATGTAATATTTTCTGTTTTCAAAATGCCATTTCTGCAAATCTTTTGACTTATTGAGCTGCCCACACAGTACATACTTGGAATTTATTAAACTGCTGTATGTGAAGACTCCCATGCCTATAATTCCAGCAGCTTGTGTAAATGAGGTAAAATAAAAATTTAAACTAATGTCAGCATGTGAAATGTTAGCAAGTGAAAACATAGTAAGATTTAAAAAAAATATTCACAGGGGCTTAATTTTTTCATCATTCACAAACTGCGTTTCCTTACACTTTCAGGCTGAAGGTTTTAGAGCAGATGTTGGAAGATGTTAGCTGTGGATACTGGGATTGTGGAGGAATGGTTATCGGAGTTCAAGGTAATATGTTCTCAGATATTTAGCTAGTAGTGTCTGAATCTCTGCTGCAGCAGCATGCAAGAGTGCTTTGATTGTTGCAGAAAGTGAAGAAGAGTAACAACCTTGGATTTTGCTGAGATAATGTCCACATACCTGCTTGAAAGGATTTTTTTTTTCCTTGTCCTCTTTGGGGTTACATACACCATTTTCACTGCTCTGTATCAGGAAGTAACAGATGAATGGTCTGGGTGATTTGAGAACAGGCTAGACCTAGACTGCTACTGGTCTGCTTAGATGTGCTGGGAATGTGTTCTCCCATCTGTAGAGTAGAATATGGTCTCCTTTGAAGGACTGCAGATGAGTACTGTAAGAGCTATGAATAGTAAGTTTAAATGTATGGCTTCTAAAGTGCTGTTAAAAAGATTAGATTTTTACTGTCTAACTACTGGCAGAAAGTCTTTTTAGTGTTAGAGAAGAACTGCTCACATAAACTGGAATTTGTGTTCTTTCAGAGTGATTCTATATCCTGTAATGATGTTTACTAGCTGTGTACAGGGAGGCTTTAGAAAACTTATTAAAGCGTGAAACTCTTGGTTTTTGTCTTTCCCCCATCCTCATTACATTTTGTATGAAACTGTCTGTAAAATGATAAAATACATTGTGTCTTCTAGCAATTTTGTTGTCCTGAAAACACAGTGATTTCTGCAGTAGGATATTTTGGTGAAACAAATTTTAGTTTGTAGTAAACTCTGATAAACAGTAACTTGTAATAGAGAGTATATATTGTTGAAACAGTTGTATTTTAATGAAAAGAAAAAAACACAGCTTTTTTTGGTAGTTACAATATTTTATATTTCAGACACTGCCGGAATCATCCATATCCAGCTATGCTACAAGCTTGAAAGACAAGAATGCTTTGATTTCATCTCTTTACAAAGTAATTCAGGATCCACACAGTGAAGTGAGTATTTTGGATCTCTCACACAAAATGACAACAGAAACAGAATAAAGTAAGATCTTGTGTGCTAGTTAACTGTGTCCTGAAAACAGAACTGCACTAAGAGCCTCAGTCAAAATGTTTGTTGTTAATGAAATGTTCTCATGGGCAGTAATTCATAAACTTCTAGATCATACTGGAGGGCTTCAGGATTTGGGTATAGAATTAAGAAATTTGTTGAGGAATAGTAAAGATGTTTGAGAGAATTCTTTCTGTACTTCAGTATGACTTGAACGTGAAGCTACAACTATCAGAAGCTGGTCTGGTACAACCCAAAAGAAAAATGTTAGATAGGTTTGCAGTTCTTTTAAATTATTGCTTAGGTTTTAGGTCTTTTGTTGTTGTTTTCAATGCATACAAAATAAATGTATGCATTTATACGGGAGGAGGTACCCTTGCTGAAATGATGGAGAGGGGGGAAACAAAACTAATTGGGAGGGAAGTGGGCAGGTTTGCTCTCGACTAGTATGAAGAATGGCTCTAGTCCCAGTGAGTTCAGAACATGCCAAGTTAGTTTTAGTTGTCTTGTTAACTGTGTTGTCTCGCATGCTACCATCCAGCAAGCCTTTGTGCATTATTTAAAATTGCAGTAAGTCTTATACTCTGTTTCTGAAAAGACCCAGCATAAGGAACCTTTCAAAATTTGAGATGATGCCAGTAATGGTCAGAGGCTAAAGTGCTTTCAGTATATACATCTGTAGAGAGAATACTGGTGAAGAAACTCCCAGATTGTCCATCAAAAGAGAAATGTAATTTTACTTTCCTGCTCAGAAAAGCATTCTGAGTCATTCCAACTACTGAGTCAAGCCTGTCTGGGCTTCAGAATGTGTGTCAATGTGTAAATTAACCTGATGAGTCTCCCTGCTGATAACCAAAATGATGGTTTTGTGTGTTCTTCAACTTCTTACTTTTTGTGGCTTGACTAGGTTTCTCGGGGATCCTAGCAGCAGGGTGGTCAAAGCCCTGCAAATTCTGCTCAGAAGGGGCTTGGGATGATTCTGTGGCAAGGGATCAAAGATTTTCGTGTTAATGAGATTTTTTGAATTGGAAGAGAAAGCTAATGGTGACATGGAGTGTTGTGCTGCCTTGGTAGAACAGCTTCAAAATCTTTATTTGGGCTGTTTTCCTGAGTACCTGTCACCTTGTGGAAAGGAGGTTTACTTGGAGCTTTCCACAAACAATTTCTTTTTTGTTTGTTTGTTTTGTGTTGGGTTGGGGTTTCTTCGATCTGTTTAGCTGTGTTGTGCAAGGACAACTTGCTTTGCAGCGTAGGATATGTGCTACTCTTTGTCTCATTTGTGTAATGCAAAGGGGAAGGATTAATGCATGAACACTACAACACACGAATGCTACTGCTGAGATTAAAAACAGACAAACAAGCCCATCTGTATCCCTTTTGAATGGATGTACTTCTGATAATTATCTGTACCTTGAAATTGTGATTAGTCTTGTTTTGGGGGATGGATGTATTCCTTTATTTGAAAAGCAGTCATGTATTTGCACCTATGACTGCATTTTCCTGCTGTTTCATGCTTGGTTTTGGTGTTTTATTTTGGTTTTGTTTGTTTGCTTTTCCAAAAATGTTTATAATCAATTGATGTGATAAATGAAGCACTACTTTACTATAGCAAAGAAATACCCTATTTATAGTAGCTTTGTTAGTGAAGACTTTCAAGTTCCTGGGCCACTGATAGTAGGCCTCTGGTACTCAATACAAGGAGACTCTTCACTACATGTGAAGATTTAAAGAACTTTTAACTCAAGAATCCAACAGTAAAAACAAAAATTAAAAAAATCTGAGGTTTGTTTCTTTATAAATTCAAGATTTTTTTTCTTTCTACCAAACCTTCACAGTTGCTGTCCTTTTAGAGAGCAGTCATGCAGGCATTCACATTAGGAAAGTGTTTGGAGTCTCTAACACATTTGGATGAAGCTTAAAAGGAAGAGGGGTGAAACTGGATATTCTTCTGTTTCGACATTATTTTTTTTTCCATCTAAACGTCTTTTGGAGCTGTTTGTTTGTAAACCAGCCACAATCATTAGTGCGTTTTGATGTTAGGTTGCAGCATGTGGTGGCATTTTGAGGAAGAAAATCTGGTTTGGTACTGATTATGCATCCAAATGTGCTGATGTAAAGCTGCCTCAAGGGAGATAAGGATGTGATCATGGATACCTGTCATAGCTGTTTGTGTGCCTTTTAAAGTTCAAGCACATCATTGTGAACTGCTGCTTCATTAAAGGAAGCATCCAAATTGTGTGAAATATGTAAGCTGAAGCTGGCAAGCACTTGTGCTGGCAAACTTCTCTAGAAGTATCTTTGATATTCTACTCTTGAAACTTTTGACTAGTTTGGCTTGGCATGATTCTTTAGCCTTTGATGTAGATTTTTTCAGAGATGGTATTTCCAAAGAGATGATATAGCTGTCAGAAGCTAAAAGTTCCTGATCAGATTGCTCCAAATGACTTTTTATAAAGAATCAAACCTGCCAAGATCGTTTGCATTCAGAAGTAACTTTGGGTGGTAAGCAATGTTGACTCAACTCTTTGTAGTCAATAGAAGCAGCTTAGGAAAACAAGCATGTTTGTTGTTGTTGGGTTTTTTCCTAGTATGCTGTCCTGATGTTGTTACCTCCTGTACTGCAATATAAAGGGAGGAAAATAGACAAGAATGGATTTCTCACCTGTTTTGAAAGCATCCTCCACAGAAAAAGTGAAGGTGTGACCTAGACAAGTAGCAGGAGAACTTGAGTGTTGCAATCAAAATAAAATGGATAACGTGACCTGTATGTTGCTACCAGTACAGTACACGTTGGTGTTCCAGGTTCAAGGATTTTCAGAAAGGTGTTGTGTAAGTCGTACTTTGCTTTCTGAACTGAAGTGCAGTGGCAGTTCTAATGATGATGGTATTTTGTCCCATTGCAGTCTGTAAAATACTCTTAAAATATGACTGGCTTGGATTCCATCATTTTCATGTTGAAACTTCTGGGGATTTTGTGCAGAAATACACGGAATTATCATAGTATAGCTTAGATTAGAAGGGGCCTCAGAGATCATCCATTCCAACCTCCCTGCCATGGGCAGGGATGCCTCTCAACTAAACTCAGCTGCTCAATCTGAGCCTTGATCACCCCCTAGCGGGGAGGCATCCACAACCTCCCTGGGCAGCCTATTCCAGAGTCCCACCACCCTTGTACTGAAGAACGTCTTCTTAAGGTTCACTCTGAACCTATTCTCCCTCAGCTTAAAACCATTCCCCCTTGTCCTATCACTAGACACCCTTATGAAGAGTCCCTCTCCTGCCTTCCTGTAGGATCCCTTCAGAAGGCACCTGTAAGGTCCTGCTGGAGGGTTCTCTCCAGTGAAGGTCTGTTGCTAGTCTGAACATTCGGTTTTGAAATTAATTTGGAATCTATTTCTGTGAGTCTCCTGTGAACTGTTAAAGTGTTAAGTCTTAAAGGTTAGAAACAAAATAGCAATAGTAGTCCTTTGGGTATGCTACCTTAGAATCCTGTTTTTCAGGGATTTGCAGTTGAAGAATGGCACATTTTATGTAATGTTTTGTTTTGGTATACTAGCTGGAGCTGAGAAAATTTAATACTAAATAGCTGGAACCTCAGATTTATTTTTGTGAGGTTTGATAAATGCATTGACTTTTTAAGGGGAGCAGTTTCTTACATGATAAAGTATTCTTCTTTACTATTACTTAGGAATAAATTCCTTAGAACATTGAATGAAAAATCTTCTTTTCCCCTTCCCTATCCCACTTTTTTTTCCCCTTAAAGTTTTTTTACAGTTCCAAACTTTTATTAATGGTTTGCTGTATTTGCTGACAGCACATTTTAGCAACTGCTTTTGAGTTTTTTGCTTGAGAGTTCAGTGTCTGGTTCAGCTGGCTTTGAAAGTGCCTACTGGTTTTGACTGTGTTTTCCATTTGGGTTGAGATATTTCCTATCAAGATGGCAAAATAAAAATACAACTTTCTTACATTGACACATGATGGTTAACATTGTTTTGTCCTTGATGGTAGCACAAGAATGCACATTAAATCCTGAACCACAGTGCAAGCAGGTTGCTTAATTATTTTGAAGCCTTTTATTTTAACTTGTTGTAGCTCAATATATTACTTCCAGCTCAGTGTAATACTTCCAGTTACATTAGCTTAATGAATTTCATTGCATAATTACTCTTTAGGCTTCCCATTTCTGTCTTAAACCAAGAAACTTTAGTGTGTTTATAGAAGATTTTAATGAGTAGAAAAGTGAACTAATTTGGCTGTATATTAAATGATTGTAGTACTTTGAATTTGAATGTTATGCAGCTCTCCTCACATGGGGAGTAAAAGCTTCTATCAATTTGTGTGCACACTCTTGGAGCTGTAGAATAGCAAGACCTTTTGTGCAGGTACTGTTCCTGTATATTAGAGATGTTGAGAGCATGGCAATGAGGTGTGATGACAACAAGTAGTTATACAGGCAGTTATTTCATCAGCTACTCCCTAACAGCTAAAATAGAACATTTGTTTACAGCTTTCTCCACACAAAGTTGCCATTTCCTGTAACGTTTAATTCATTCACAATTGTCATTTACATTTCAGCTTCTGGAGCCAGTTTGCCATCAGCTTTTTGAGTTCTATCGCAGTGGGGAGAAGCAATTGCTACGATTTACCCTGCAGTTTCTTCCGGAATTGATGTGGTGCTATCTTGCTGTCTCAGCTAGCAGAGATTTGCAGAGCAGTGGATGCATAGAGGCTCTTCTCCTAGGAGTTTACAACTTGGTTTGTACTCACAAATATTAATTACTCAGGCCTAAAAATATTAGAGTACTTTTGGGGGATGCTATAGAGTATCTTACTGGGAGATAATTAACAATTTTGTTTCACAATTGAAGTTAAGTGATTATCTCAGTTTTGAGCCTTCAAATTGGTGTCGTTGTCAGAAATCTGCAAAACGAACTTTTAATCTTTTTATTTTGGTGAATATTTTCACTGCTCATTTTGTGGTTCCTGGAAAGTGTTAACATAAGAATGTATGAAGAACCCACAGAAGTTCTATTAGTACTTTTTTGTTGTGATTTGATTCTTAGTATGGTGATGAAACTTCCGTTCTGTTAGGAGACACTGAAATGTGTCAGCATACTGCTGTGGTGGTATCTTGCAGGAAGGTAGCTTGTCTAAAGCTTTGCTTCAAAGCTGCTTTTAACTCTCTAAGTAGGGAATTATAAGACATGGGCTTTTGCAAATGCTGTGATGTCTGCTGCTCTCAAGCCATAACAGGCTACAATCATTCCAGAGCTATACAATACAAATACAAATTACTTGTAGAGCCAGAACAGAATTATTGAGCATGAGCCTTCACAATTAGGAAGTAGTGTATAATTAAAAAAAAAATGTAAATGTATTGAGAATTCTGGTTAATGATTTTAAGGTGGACTATGTATGCAAATGCATGTGAGCTTTTCTAAGTTACTCGAACAGTTTTCAGAAACAAAGCAATACACTGTGACAGAAAACAGAGATAATTTTTAGGTTGTAGCTTTGATTTGTTACAGAAACCATAACTGCCATGATAATTTGTTAGCATTTAACATTCTTGAATGTGTGGATTTCATAGTACAGTGTGTCAATGTCTTCTGTCTCTTTCAGGAAATAGTTGACAAAGAGGGACATAGTAAAGTGCTGAGTTTCACAATTCCATCTTTGTCCAAACCTTCAGTCTATCATGAAGTAAGTGATATCTGCAACATAAAGTTATTACTGATCAAGAAAGGCAGCATGCTTTGGGGGCCCTTTACTCTCTGTTAAGAGTAGAAGTGAAAGGAAGTTTTGAAGTGCTGCATGATGACATAGGAACATAACTGCTTGAAAGAGCCCAATGCAGAGTCACAGAGATGATTAAGGGAGTGGAACATCTGCCTTATGAGGAAAGGCTGAGGGAGCTGGGGCTCTAGCTTGGAGAGGAGGAGACTGAGAAGTGAACTCATTAATGTTTATAAGTATGTGTAGAGTGAGTGTCAGGAGAATGGAGCTAGGCTCTTCTCAGTGATGCCCAATCATAGAATCAAGAAGGCTGGAAGAGACCTCAAAGAACATCGAGTCCAACATGTCACCCTAAACCTCATGACTGTCTAAACCATGGCACCAAGTGCCACGTCCAATCCCCTCTTGAACACCTCCAGGGATGGTGACTCCACCACCTCCCTGGGCAGCACATTCCAATGGCCAACCACTCTCTCTGTGAAGAACTTTCTCCTCACCTCCAGCCTAAACCTCCCCTGGCGCAGCTTGAGACTGTGTCCTCTTGTTCTGGTGCTGGTTGCCTGGGAGAAGAGACCAACCCCCTCCTGGCTACAACCTCCCTTCAGGTAGTTGTAGACAGCAATGAGGTCTCCCCTGAGCCTCCTCTTCTCCAGGCTAAACAACCCCAGCTCCCTCAGCCTCTCCTCACAGGGCTTGTGCTCAAGGCCTCTCACCAGCCAATGATAGGACAAGGGGCACTGCGTAAGCTGGAGCATAGGTGGTTCCATGTGAATATAAGGAAAAACTTTTCACTGTGAGGGTGACAAAACACTGGAACAGGCTGCCCAGGGAGGTTGTGGAGTCTCCTTCACTGGAGACATTCAAAAGCCACCTGGATACATTCCTGTGTGACCTAGTCTAGGTGATCCTGCTCTGGCAGGGGAGTTGGATTAGTGATCTTTCGATATCTTTTCCAACCCCTAACGTTCTGTGATATTTCTCAGTCTTCTGAGTAGTACTATCTCATCTTAGATGCCTCTTCAAAGCTGAATAGTCATAACTTTGTTAATCCATGCATCAACTATGGGTTTGGGTGTTTTTTTCTTTTATTCTAAAGCCATATATCTTACCTACTGTAAAACAACTTCTCAAATCTGAGACAGCTGGCGGTCAGAGAACCTTCAGCATGTTGAAAATTTATGTACAAATATGCTGATCATTGTCTGTTTTCACTTGCATTGATTGTAGCAAGACTTCAGGTGGACTTCTTTTGAATGCTCCTTTTTCCTTTAGCCTTCCAGCATTGGCTCCATGGCTCTCACTGAAGGAGCTTTATCGCAGCATGGTTTGTCCAGAGTTGTGTACAGTGGACCACATCCGCAGAGGGAGATGTTAACAGCACAGAACAGGTGAAACGCTCTGATAGGACTCTGCTTGGGAATCACCAATGAATCTTAACTTTTAGTATTTTTTACTGTATATGATGAAGGCAGATAGGTGCACACTGTGTTTTGTGGTGCTTTGGTAGTTTTTGAATATGTGTAAGTGTAGATGCAGAAAGACTAGCAGTGCATATTACTACACGCAGATGAAAAGCTTACAAAACAAAACTACTCAGTTGTCAATTTTCTTGAAACAAAACACCAGATCTGTTCAAATAACTCTTGCAAATTTCTGCATAAGCTTGTTGCTCTTTCTTTTTTTATTTTCTCAAAAATAAAATTGGTAATGTAATTCTAATGTTTCTTCTAAACCCCAGGTTTGAAGTGCTGACTTTCCTTCTGCTCTGTTACAACGCTGCCTTATCCTACATGCCTGCGGTTTCTCTTCAGTCCTTGTGTCAGATTTGTTCAAGGTAATTTCTGTAGGTTGATGACAGTTAATGGCATTTTCAACTTGAAATGCAGTCTGAACTTAAAAAGAAAAAAAAAAAAGCTTCATGTTTCCATAAGGTGTGTTGGGTGGGAAGTGTTTAAGTGAAATAAAAGCATGTACAGCTGAATTCCTTGCTTTTAAAGTATTTCTTCTGTAACGATTGAGATTTCAAAACAGGGAAGCAATGACTTATCTTATAGGCAGTGCTGTTGAGTGGAGAAGTGAAATCCAGAGAACTTGATTTTTAATCAAAGTAGTTGTTAGATGTGTTAACTAAATAAAATTGGAAATGTCTTGTAAAAATCTTGGTAAATTTTGCATTTTCAAATATATTTGCATGTTGTGCAAGTTGAAACTTTCTTGAAACTATAGTAGATGTTGAAACTTGGAAACACATCTATTCTTTCATACACTTCAGGTGTTTCCAAAATCATCTGTTACTTCATAAAACACAACCAACCCCCAAACTGCTCCTCAGCTTTAATTACAGTGTCATGGTTTGGGTCTTTATTTTTTTTTTTGTCTTTTTTTTTTCTTTTTTTCCCCCCTAAGAGGAAGAACTGGTAGTAAACAGGCCTGTCTCTGGAGTTTTTGGAATTGAACTCTGGGTTAAGGGGGAAAAAAAAAAAAGAGAATGCTCTTGTTAACTCAGAAACTCAAGAGACCTACAGCAGCTTTTGACAAGTCATAGTTCCCAGGTTCCCCACATAAATAAAACATAGTAATGGATGCCTATAAGGTGGTTCTTTCTTCAGGGGAAGTGAAGAGAGCTTTGGAGCACTTGGCAATATTTAGAAGATTCTTTATAAGATCTTTGATAGATACATTGGTCTAAAATCTAAGATAGAAAACATTTAGAAGCCGAGGACTGTGGACAGAAAACTGATGTTGCTTATTCTGCTTGATTACATTTTGATTGAGTTTGGGATAAATAATTGTTTTAAAGCCTCTCAAGCAAATTCCCAGTTAGATGCAAGTGAGTCTTTCTGCTTCAAAATGTTGAATGTTTGGGTACTGAATTATTTGATGCTATACAGTTTGACTTTTTATCTTGGTTCTTCATTCACTGCTGGTTTTGGCATCCATGTTTCTCTGCTGAAAATCTCTCCTTAACAGCGTTTTAAACAATTAAGGAATATCCTTTAATATTCTTTTCAGATGTGGTGCTGAGAGAATTCTCAGAAAAACCTGTAAAATAACTCCTTTACTTTGAGCAGGGATCAATTTAGATTTCTTGTAGAAAATATGTATGAAAGCAGTCTACAATGAATGGGCTTTCTTCTTGTAAGTTTAGGGTTTTTTATACTTCTCTAAAGAAACAAAAGCTTTTTTATTTACAAACATGAACTGTAAATGTGACATAGATGCAGCATAAAATATTTGGTGCTGTCTCAAGCAAGTAAATTCAGGGTATTTTATGTTTGGGCATCTTCAGTTGCTAAGTTTCCTTTCATAAGAATATTATCTTGCTCTGTAAAGTAGTTCTGCTGATGTTGTTTTAGAGGAAGTAACTCAGAGCAGGGCATTTTAAAACTAATCAATGCTGGCATTAATAGAGTGCTTTTATTTAGGTCTTTTCTGTGCTTCTGGCCATCAACAATGTCAAATTTAGGGGAAACCTCGTGGTTAGTTACAAATTAACAACTTTAGCTACTCTTGCAAAATTCAAAACTAAGTTCTGGAGGGTTTTTAAGTAGTCAAAGCAGGAGATGAGCTGCAAGATGGAGGTGGAGAGGAAAAAGTGCAGCAGGCTAGTATTATTAAGAGGGGTGCCTGTAATCTCTACTACAGATATATTGTGAAAGTTACCTTCACTTATTGTATTTTTTTTTAAAGAGAAGATTAAGAGGACTTTTGTAAGTTCTCTGGTATTGAAGTTGAAGAATATAAGTTTTCTGACACTAAACATTCTAGTCCATGCTTTGAAGAAGGAAATACTTTGATTAATGTCGTTAAAAGTCATTCCAAAAGTCCAGAAATAACCAATGAATTGAACTACCCAATGTAGAGTTAAGTTCAAAATTAAATTCTAAAGCTTATGTCTTCTGGATCCTGGAATAATTTTTATGAAGGCGACACTTCTGGTCTCTGCATGAAAACTTGTATGCAACATTCACCAGAATGTATGTAACCATACATGTGACGTTGCTTATGTCTGTCCGTAATCATAGAATTGTCAGGGTTGGAAGGGACCTCAAGGATCATCTAGTTCCAACCCCACTGCCATGAGCAGGGACACCTCACACTACATCAGGTTGTTCAGAGCCCCATCCAGCCTGGCCTTCAAAACCTCCAGGGATGAGGCTTCTACCACCTCCCTGGACAACCTGTTCCAGTGTCTCACCACCCTCACGGGGAAGAACTTCATCCTAACATCCAATCTGAATCTACCCACTTCTAGTTTTGCTCCATTCCCCCTAATCCTATCATTACCTGACATCCTAAAAAGTCTCTCCCCAGTTTTCTTGTAGGCCCCCTTTAGATACTGGAAGGCCACAATATGGTTTTCTCAGAGCCTACTCTTCTGCAGACTGGATAGTCCAAACTCTGTCTGCCTTCATAGGAGAGGTACTCCAGCCCTCTTAATAGTTGTCAAGCTGCTTTATTTCCTTCAATATTATTTTTTTCCTTTTTTTTTTTTTTTTGGTCTGTTCTGCAGCAAGTGTGTGGCTTCAGAAAGGCTTTTACTGGCAGTTTTCTTTCATGTTGCAACTGTAGTATAAATGTACCAGGAGTGTCTGGGGTGTCTGGAAGGATTTGAACTGCCGGTAGAGGGCACAACCTGCTTCCACAAGGAGATAGTCTCTGCTTCAGCACAGGAGTGTTGATGGATACCTTGCCATGGGGGCTGTTGTGTTGAACATGCATACTAAACACCCAGCTTTGTAAAAGATGGTTCTGCATGATTTGCTAATGACAAATGCATGATTTCTTTAGAATTTGTGTCTGTGGATATCCCCGCCAGCAAGTGAGAAAGTACAAGGGAGTCAACAGCAGGATTCCAGTGTCATCTGAATTCATGGTGCAAATGCTAACAGGGATTTATTATGCCTTGTAAGTTGTTCTGATTTTTCTTTTTTTTTTAGTGTGCATCCAAAACATGTCAGCTTAATGTCTACACCCATTTAGGGATGCTATCTTTAAAGTATTTTATCTTCTAATGGACAAATAGCATGTTTGGCAATAAGGTCATTAGGAAAGGGACATAGTTTTCCAACCAACCAAATTGCTTCTTACTGGGGAAAGAGGGCTAGAGC
Organism: Indicator indicator; assembly: GCF_027791375.1. Taxonomy (NCBI): domain Eukaryota; kingdom Metazoa; phylum Chordata; class Aves; order Piciformes; family Indicatoridae; genus Indicator; species Indicator indicator. The sequence continues at coordinate 25,934,300 of NC_072020.1, read as the reverse complement.
AGCACTTGCTAGGTATAACTGCTGATGTGAAAAAAGTATTTTGGAAAAAGAAACCAGCCCCTTTTCAGTTGTCTGCTGTTTGTATTTTTGCATGCTTAGTTTTGACATCAAAACTAAGTCTAGTTAAGGAAAAAAGTCTTATGTTTTTTCCTCTGAAATGCTGGTGTCATCTACACTTTTGATAGTCACATTGATGTGTGAAGCTCTCTTATTAACTGTAATAAATAGAGGCTAGTAGCACAGGAATTCTCAAAAGGTGGAGTAATACTAAAACAGTCCTGCTCAAATTTCAGAATATTTCATGGCTAGCTGATCAATAATTAATTATGTCACTTCTGAACTCCTCAGGGTGGCCAATGAAAACTGTGTCCAACTTGAGAACAAGTTCTCTAAACAGTAGGCTCACCAGTAATGTTCACAAGTAGTTTAGCTCCTCTAAACTGAGCTTTCAAGGAACACTGAAGTCTGTGACTCTTATGTGACCATGAAGGTTAATTTGTTGCTGTAGATAACTTATCTTATTTATCTGTTTGTCTTTGTAGTTACAATGGAGAATGGGATCTGGCTCGTAAAGCTATGGATGATGTTTTGTATAGAGCACAGCTGGAACTATATCCAGAACCTCTGCTGGTAGGTACTGTATTTGAACATTTTTCAAGTAGAATTTTTAGTCTAGGAAATCCTTCCTGTGAACACACATGCAACATCATACCAGGAACCTAAAATCATGAGGTCTTATGTGGCTGTGCTCATGTGAACAGCTACATCTGTAAGTATATACAGAGAGGTTACAGGTATTTTCAAAATACTTAATTATTTGCCATCTTCCCTAGGGAACAAACTACTTTGAGTAGAAATCTTCTAAGATGGAGAGCATCAAGTGACAAGTGGTGTCCCTCAGGGGTCCATACTGGGACCTGTGCTGTTCAGTATTTTTTTCAATGCTATAGAGAGTGGATCAAGTGCACCATCAGCAAGTTTGCAGATGACACCAAGCTGAGTGGTGTTGTCGACAGACCAGAGGGACAGGAGGTCATCCAGAGGGACCTGGACAAGCTGGATGAACCTCATGAGGTTCAACAAGAGCAAGTGCAGGCTTCTGCACCAGGGCCAGAACAATCCTTACTATCAATACAGGCTGGGGGATGAGGTGATAGAAAGCAGCCCTGTGGAAAAGGACTTGGGGGTGCTGATGGATGAGAAGCTGGACATGAGCAGGCAGTGTGAGCTTGCAGCACAGAAGGCCAATGGCATCCTGGGCTGCATCAAAAGAAGCATGGCCAGCAGATGCAGAGAGGGGATTCTGCCACTTTGCTCTGCTCTGGTGAGACCTCACTTGGAGTGCTGCATCCAGCTCTGGAGCCCTCAATATAGGAAGGACATGGACCTGATGGAGCATCTCTGGGGGAGGGCTACAAAAATGATCAGGGGGTTGGAGCACCTCTGCTACAAGGACAGGCTGAGGGAGCTGGGGGTGTTCAGCCTGGAGAAGAGGAGGCTCCAGGGAGACCTAATCTCAGCCTGGCAGTACCTGAAGGGGGCTACAGGAAGGCTGCACAGAGACTGTTTGCAAAGGCCTGCAGGGACAGGACAAGGGGCAATGGCTTCAAACTAGAGAAGAGCAGATTTAGATTGGATATCAGGAAGAAGCTCTTCACTATGAGAGTAGTGGAACACTGGAACAGGTTGCCCAGAGAGGTGGTTGGGGCCCCATCCCTGGAGATATTCAAGGTGAGGTTTGATAGGGCTCTGGGCAACCTGATCTTGTTGAGGATGCCCCTGCTGACTGCAGAGGGCATTGGACTTAGATGACCTGTGGAGGTTCCCTCCAACCCAGACCATTCTATGATTTTAAGTCTTGAAAGTTCAGGTGATAGTGCAGAAACACTCTGAAGTAGTAGCCATGATGTTAAACAAGAAGCTTTGTTTTAAAAAATGGCAAGTGTTAGTTCTGAGAGGTGATTGCAAGCAGCATTCTTTATAACCTCTGCAAAAAGCTAGTGTGATTTTTGACCTTAAATTGAAATTGTACACAGTCTGCTCTTTGGAGTAATAAAAATCCTCTGACAGGATTCTTCTAAAATTTTGATCTTCATGCTAAGAACCTAACTACATTTTTTTTTTCTGTTGTAGGTTGCTAATGCAATAAAAGCTTCACTGCCTCAGGGTGCCATAAAATCTAGTAAAGAAGGTACAAGATGCATTCAGGTTGAAATTACACCTACTTCATCCAGAATATCAAGAAATGCTGTGACTAGCATGTCTATCCGAGGGCACAGATGGAAAAGGCATGGTAAGAAATGCACGTTTAGCAGTGAATTCTCACCTTTTGCACATATTGAAGTTAATATCGAGAGTCTTGGTGTTGCACACCGTCATTGCTAGTAAGCAAGCAGCAGTTTAGTGTTTTTCTTGATTGGTGAAAGGGAGTCTCAGTACAGTTCAGATGAAGTATATTCTTTATTTCCATGATCATAGTCATAGGATGGTTTAGAAGGTACTTTAAAGATCATCTAGTTTAAATCCCCCTCCTGTGGGCAGGGACACCTTCCACTAGACCAGGTTGTTCAAAGCCCCATCCAACCTGGCCTTGAACACTTCCAGGAAAAGGGCAAATGTAGCTGCTCTGGGCAGCCTGTTCCAGTCTCTCACCAGCCTCACAGTGAAGAACTTCCTTATGCACATTCTAAATCTACACTCAGCTTAAAACTGTTACCCCTTGGACTTTTATTGCACCCCTGTGTAAAAAGTCCTCCTTCAGCTCTCTTGTATACTCCCTTTAGGCACTGGAAGGCTGCAGTAAGGTCTCCCAGGAGCATTCTCTTTTCCAGGCTGAATAACCCCAACTTTTGTTGAACCCCTTCTTTTGATGGAAAAAGTTTCAACAAACAAAGCAAGCAACACACAACCCCCTTTTTGTTACAAGGGAGCTGTGCAACGTTCCTGGTCCCTTAAAGAGAATAATGTTTCTGTTTTCTTCTGAAAAGTAGTTTGTAATACCTGAGGCAAAGCAAGCATTTAACAACTTTATCACAAACCCTCACCTGTCTTAAATTACTTAAATAAAATTTGGATTTAAGGGTAGAGAAATGACTATGCTTTTGTTTGTGGCTTAACCCCAGCTGGTAACTAAGCACCACACAGCCACAAGATAGGGAAAAAGAAAACCTGTGGGTTGAGATAAAAAATTTCATAGGTAAGGCAAAAGCTGCCTATGCAAGGAATTAATTCATTACTCCCCATGGGGCAGGTGGGCTTGGGGCTTCATTGTGTGTAAGAGTTATTTTGGAAGACAAACACCATGACTCTGTATTCCTTTCCTCCTTCTTCCCACAGCTTTATGTGCTAAGCAGGATATCAAATGGTATAGAATATCACTGTGGTTAGTTAGTGCCAGCTGTCCTGGCTGTGTCCCTTCCCAGCTTCTGCACCTCTGCTGACTTGCTGGTGGGGCAGTGTGAGAAGCAGAAAAGGCCTTGGCTCTGTGTAAGCAGAATAATTAAGGCCCCCGTGCTATCAACACTGTTTCCACCACAAATCCAGAGCATAGCCTCATACCAGCCACTATAAGGGAAATTAACTCTCAGTCAAACCCAGCACGTTTGGGCAAACTAATATGAAGACTTCCACTAAGTAGAACACAGGTCTGGGCTGAGAGATCATAAAAATGGTGCTCAATCTAGTGCAAAGGGAGAAACATTTTATTCCATTTCTTCCATTGTCTTCAGATCAGGAAAGAGCCACTGGACCAGCAAGGAAAACTGGCAATGATTTGCTCTGCTGGACTTATAGTTCTGATGACAGGCTAAGCCAGTGACTGTAGATAAGGATGCTCTTTCAATAGGTTCAATAAAGATTTTGAAGTAGTGTTGTAAAAATGTCTGTATGATGTGTACTGTTTGAGCTTTTGTAGTATGTGGACAGTTAGGTTAGAAAAACATTGCCACTTTACTTGTCATAAAGGACCAAGAGGTAATTCAGGTGAGTATGGAGAAAATTATTTATCAATATGTTGATAGAAGATGTCTTCAAAATAAAAATAGACCTCTCTGAGCAATCATGGTACACATTGGTGGTAGCAGCACCAACAGTAAGCTGCTAGAGGGGCACGAGGGGCAGAAAAAGGTAAAATACCCAAACTTATTTTCAGTTGGTTGAAAACTGATTAAAATTGTCAGATAAAGCTGAGGAGCAAATTATTGGTGTGTTTACCTGGGTGAGGTCCAGTCACATGTCATTGTTGGAGCTGGGAAAGCAAGTGCAGCAATTTTCAATCACTAGCTATTTGTGCCAAATAAAGTAATCACAGACAGTTATGTTTCCAGCTCAGACGTGTGGGCTTTATATTTTTCTATATATACATTAAAAGAAAAATCAGTTTACTATAAAAGTTTTTCAGATATTAGATCTCACTGGTCTTTGCTAGGATTCTAGGTAAGCTTTCAAAAAAGGTCAGCCTAACATTTAATCTTGTTGTGATACTCAACCCTGTGACTTTTCCATTAGAGCTGTTACTTAGAGTTTTAAAAATCAGATTGCAATTGTGAATTTGGACTTCCAAGGTACTTTATTGATACTAAAGGTGAAGGTTATTTGCAAAATGGATCCATCTAGTCATAAATGCATAGTAATTACAGAGTCAGTTGATACGAGGTACCACTTACAAGCACATTATTTAGTGCTATTGAATTGGACTGCCTATAAATCATGAAGCTTAAAAAAGAGAAGAATTAGCTCCTCTACCTAGCATTAATTTTTTTTGTGTGTAGTGTTCATGTTATAAAAACAAGCCTTGAGCGACATCTCCATTTCCATTCACAAAGAGAGGAAAACCAAAACCAAAATCATGGAGTGTGTAAGGCACATAAACTCCTAAAGGAATGGTTATTTACAGAAGCTAGGAAACAACCCAACCCCTAGCAATGCTTTCCTCTCTAATCTAAAAATCTGCCAAACTGCCCAACAGAAGGGTTACTGGGGAAAATCTCCTGTGTGTAGAGATGGTGCATGTAAGAGAAATGGAACAGACTGAGTAAGAGCTAGGCACATGTTGGCAAATATCACAGTAACAAAGATGTCAACTAGAGAAGAAGGACAAAATGTATTTTTTTTTCCCATTGCAGAAACTGACTGTAGTGTAGTACAGGAGGTCTGAAATGCTAACATTGTTGTGTAGAAAATGCAGCTTGAGCTTGTGCTTAAAATGGAATTACAATTCCAAGGGGCAGTTTGCCTGTGCAGTCTGAGGTAAATGATGTGGGCAGCCATAATTATAAGGTAAGCTATGATCGAAATACATCTTGAATTAATTCTTAGCTGCTAGTAATTATGAAGTATATTTATCAAGCTTGGTGGTACTACTCAAAGCAGTGAGAAATGTGACTCCAAATGCATTTTCCTTCATCTGCAATGGGCACATTTCTATTAACTTTCAAATTGATATTATTACTCAGTTTTGCCTCTAAACTATTAGCAGTGTCCTTTGTTTTCTCCTTTGCTCCTTTGACTTATGTTCTGAGTGTTAATACCTTTTTCAAAGGGTAGATCCTGAGAGTTGTCAGTCTTGAAGCAGTGTTGTCTTTACTACAAAGCTGAAGGTTTGTTTTGGGTGGTCTTAAAAGCTCTTAGACAATGGTGTCCACCTCTGCCAGAATAACCTCCTAGCTCTGAGACTTGTTCATCATCGTGGCAGGTGCAGACAGCACAAATGCCAGTGAAAAGCCCAGTGCTGGAGCCCACATGACCTGGAAGTACACTGTGCCTGCACAGGAGTCCTCAGCGCTGGGACAGGGGAAGGAGAGGATCTTCTACTGCTAAAAAAGCATTAGAGCTGTGGCTGTGAAAAATCACCTCAGCATAAATTCCTGGGTTTGGATTTCGTATTGTCAGTTAAACATCTGTACTGCCAACTTCTGTCACATGCAGCACCAAACTGGCAGTGTAGTCTGGGTGGTACCTAATTCTCAGGTCTGAAAGAGTTGAGTTATAGGTAAAACATATGGATTCAGTTGAGCTTTATTCAAAATTCTGCTTTTAGTGTGTTTTTTGGTCTTGGGGAATTGTGGCTGGAAAGCTGTCTAGCAGAAAGGGACCTGGGGTTTCAAATTGACAAGGAGCTGAATATGAGCAGGCAGTGTGCCCAAGTGGCCAAGAAAGCCAATGGCATCCTGGCTTTGATTAGAAATGCTGTGTCCAGCAGGAGTAGGGTGGTTATTTTCCCCTTGTACTCAGCTCTGGTGAGGCTACACCTCGAGTATTGTGTTCAATTTTGGGCACCTCAATACAAGAGAGATGTGGAGGTGCTGGAGTGAGTGCAGAGGAGGGCAATGAAGCTGGGGAAGGGCCTGGAGAGCACATCTTATGAAGAGAACTGAAAGAGCTGGTGATGGTTAGTTTGAAAAAGAGGAGGCTGAGGAGAGACCTCATTGCTCTCTACAACTACCTGAAAGGACATTGCAGAGATGCTGGTGCTGGTCTCTTCTTACAGTTAATTAGTAATAGAACAAGAGGGAATGGCCTCAAACTGCAGCAGGGTAGGCTTAGACTGGACATTAGGAAACATTTTTCATGGAAAGAGTGGTCAGGCATTGGAATGTGCTGCCCAGGGAGGTGGTTGAGTGACCAACCCTGGATGTGTTTAAAGGTGGTTTGGATGTGGTGCTTGGGGGTATGGTTTATAGGTGAACCTTGTAGAGTAGGGTTCTGGGTTGGACTTGGTGATCCTGAGGGTCTTGTCCAACCTGAATGTTTCTCTGATTCTGTGATGCTCAAGTTTGTAGCTGTAGTGTTTGGATATGGTTTACCTATATAACAGAATATAGAATTGTATATCCAATAGTGCAGTTCTTGCTGCTCTTTGCTTTTATTTCTGTGATGTACATCTTCATGGAGCATGTGCTGTGACTGTCTGTAACTGATGGCTTCTCTTGGTTTTGTTTTTTTTTTTTTTTTTTTCTTCTTCAGGTCATCTAAATGCAGTTTTGTGGTTGTTAGAGCTAGTGCTGATAAAGCAATTCTGAATACTTTTTAAAAGACCTTCAGAAGCTGAGAATGTGGAGCTGAGATGTTGCTAGGATTGTATTTGTTACTTGCATATACTTGGAATTTCTGTGAAGTTCCAACTCCCCTTTTTATTTTCACTAATTTTTCTTTCTGGAGTTCTTCCTTCTCAAACTTGTCTTTATCTAATGTAGATGGGAATCTTTTCAGTTGAGATTTGCTTTACTAGCACTGTGTAGGAGCTATTGTGTTCTTAGCACTAAATTTCATTACTAAGTCTCTTGTGCTCACACAAAACCATTATTCTCATGCTTTGAAGTAGCAGTAGAATTTTCTGTTTGCTTGGGGATTTTTGGCTACATCTGCAGAAATCTTTGGCTTGAAATAATTCTTTGACCAGGCTAAGCCGTTGGTTATCTGCTGCTGATGACTTACCCAATTGAAAAGAAGTAATCTTAGAACCAAGCTGCATTGGGTTTTGCCATATTGTTTTCCTCTTTTTCCCCAATGTTGCATTGAGGAAAGGAGGTTGTGGTGCTTTCCCTCCCTCCAGCTTAATCCCTATTTTCTCTGCTTAGTAACTTGATAACTTAGTGACTTGTGTGACGCAAATAAGTTTACTGCAAACTAATTTAGTTGTAAGCTCATATAAGAAGCTTAAAAAGCCTGAGGAGATCAACATTTATATAATAGTAGGTGGCAAATATTGCCGTAAAACTCCACAGGCTTTATCTGAAGAAATTGAATTTTAATAATGGGAGAATTTTCCTACTTGTAAATATCTTTCTGCTTGAAAATAGTTTTTTGAAATGAGGAGGGGAAATAGAAGTCAAAGTGTGCTTGAGTTGGCTTAATTGTTTCACTTAATTTTCAGGCTGACCACTGTGGAGCATCATGACATTGTATGTGTAGAATATCTGATCTTACATGATATCACATGAAGATCAGCTGCCATTTCCTTGTAAAAACGAGTTTCACTTTAGCATGGTGAATATAGCCATATGTATGAAGAATACAGTCATAAAATTAGAGAGCCTTTTGATTTCTGATAATCTCTGAATGCTTATTTCATCATTTTCAGAAATGTCACTGTTGAAAGTTCACACAGGAGGTATTCCAATCTGTGGGTGCAGGCCAATAATTGAAGATGGAAGCCTGCAGTTTAGAAATAAAGTAAAAATCCATAGTTGCTAATGCTGCTAATTAATATGTGAACATCTGCTTTAATTTATAATGCTTTTAGTCATCTGTATCTATTGGCTTTTGTTTCATATTTTGTTTCAGACATGTTTTTTGTTGTGTTTTTTTTTTCTTATCCATCTTTAATTCTAGAACAACCAGAGAATGGTAATGATGCTACTGAAATGGGCAACTTTATCATACCTGAGATTAGTGTCACAAGTGTGGCTGGAGAGAGGACCGGGAATGGGGAAAAGAGCAGAGCACTAGCAGAGAATGATGTTCAGCATTTACAGGCAGTACAGGAAACAGCTACAGATCCTAGAACTGACAGCAAAGGCATGCCAGAAATCAGGAGGCAAAAATCTGTAAGAAAAATGATGGAGGATGGAATAAACTCATCTGGCAGAGTGCAGTTTTAGCAGAGCACTGGTAGCTGCATTCTAAGGTACCACTGTTGATTGAAAGGGTCACTGCTGCATGTTTGGAGATTTTAAAGTATGCAGTTAATTGCATGTGTAATAACTCAAATGCATGTATTGCACACAGCTGCGTCTGTGCCACAGACAAGGGCGATAATGCAAGTAGATGGATTTAAGTTGGAGAAAACACACTGCGAGACTCAACAAACCTCTGAGCTTATTAAGCATAATTACTTAGTTTACAAAATCCAGTGATCAATGGTATGAAGAATCCATCCAAATGGATTTGAAAAGTATCTTGCTGTGAAGCTCAGATATCCCAAATTCCACCTTTCATGGTGTACTGGAGATCTCATATTATGCTTGAGTTTCCAACACATACCACCAAACCTGTGATGCAGAAGGTGACCTTTCAGTCCTAAAGCGTTCTTAGGTTGCTAAACCTGCAGGTGCCGTATTGGGTATCCTGGGACATTGATCACACACCTTTATCATTAACAACCTTTGCAAAATCATGTGTCAGAGCACTTGCTCAGAATAAGATTTACACTTCTTTTGTTCTGTGTGGTATCTTCTAACCTATAAGTTTCTAATCTCCTGCATGAATTAACAAAACTGCATTTAAAAAAAAAAAAAATCTGTTTCAAAATCACTTCCAAATGAGATTGTGGGCATGCTTTTTGATCTGGTTAATGCAGTGTTATTTGCTGTGATTTTATATCCTAATGAACCTTAATTTCAAAATGTAATGGAATAGGTAAGTGTTTTGTCTTCCGTTCTCTCTTCTGTTGCTGTATGGCTTCATGCTTGTAAATATCAAAAATCTAGCAATACATAAAATCAATAAGGGTGAGAAAGTCAGTTGCTAATTCTTTATTTCTTTCTCTGCCATACAGGTAACGCTGAATTAGCAATTCAAGAAGAGCTGATGGAAGTATCTGAAACTGATGAAGGGTTTTACTCTAGGGCTACTTCTAGTACAAGTCAGTCTGCCCCATGTAACAGCAGCAACGTGAGCAGTAAGAACCTTTTAGGGAAGAGCCAACGAAGGTCTGGAGGAAGCAAAGCTGGAGGAAAAGAAAAAGAAGGAGAAACCTGCAGAGAGCACTTGTCACGAAAACAAACTCAGAGAGCCATGAGTGAGAATCTAGAGCTTGTCTCTCTGAAGAGACTCACACTGACAACCAGTCAGTCCCTGCCTAAGCCTGGCAGCCATAGTCTGGCCAGAACAACCACCACTGTGTTCAGTAAATCCTTTGAACAGGTCAGCGGTGTCACAGTTCCAAATAATCGCGGTGGTGTATCTGGTACAGAGTCCAACAGGTTTTCAGCTTGCAGTCTTCAGGAGGAAAAACTGATATATGGAACAGAAAGAACAGATCTTCCTATTTTAAGCAAACAGCCTAACCAGCAGCGACCTCCTAGTATTAGCATAACTTTGTCAACAGATTGATAGTAAATTGGCAAGTATGTGAAAAATAAAATACTGAAGGTTTAGGCTTGTATTGGTACATTGGAACATTAAGCTCCTTAATATGCTATACGTTATTTTCTTAAACCTCAAGCCCATAAATTCTTACTTGGCTCATAGTGAGTAGACAGCAGCTGTTAACTATTTTGCATCACCTTCTAATAGCTTGGAAAGTTCTTCCTTGACTTAGTGTGTTTATACAGCTGATAGCTTACAGCTTCAGGTGAAGTTTACAGCTTCACCAGTTTAACAAGCATCGATCAGTTGCTTAGCCACTGACCAAAATGTGTGGGTTTTACAAGTGCACAGTATGGGAGCAAATAGAACCTCTTCCCAGATCCTGCTTTTTCACTGCCAATGTGGCATAGGCAAACCTGCAAACCTACTTGTGTTATTGAAAAGGAGTCTCACAGTATGGGCATGAAATTTTGGAACAGCATTGGAAGAATAACCATTCTTTTCTGTTAGCCAGGAGAAAGCTGTGTTTCCGTGTGAGGTTAAAACTAGAAGCATCAGTTAACTGTTTGATGTTATGGCAGTTTTTGTAATGGTAGTTAGTCCATGTTGCAGTGTTGATACTTCTTTAAGCCTGTATAAGTCTGGATTTTATAGATGTATTTCAGTTTCTCTGTGTCTTTGAAACAGGGCCAAAAGCCATACATGAGCAGTACTTGTGAATGGGAGTTCCTGTCAGTTGCTATAGGAGTCACTCTTACAGATTGTGTGGCAGACTGGTTTTTGCTCAGATTCCCAAGTACCAGGCACAAAGCTACTCATTGGACAGTCTGTCATCAGTGTTTTTATTATTTGTGGGAAAGAGATGTGCTTATGTCACAATGTTATGTAGGAAATAAGATAATGAGCCCTTTGCACTGACTCAAGCAAATCAGGACTGTAAACCTTTTCAGCATAAACTTCTTACTTGAGACTAAGAGAATACTACCAAAGGATGTGTACTTTCAGCAACTTGCAAGCACAAAGGGAAATTACAATGTAAATATAACTAGCACTGAAATTCCTAGTCTTTTGTATCTATTATTTTTCTAGTCTGGAATTCTAAACCAGCAGTCTGTTCAAGGTTGCCTAACCTTTAATCTTCAGTTAGTTTGGTGACCTCATTTGATACCAACTTTTATAATGTTAAGTTTTTTAATAAAAGAAAATTGAGATGAGAACTTCTTATGCAGAAATTTGGAGAAGCTGACAAAAGCACTCCAGTAGCAGTGATTAGCTGATAAGCAGACACTGTTATTGTGAGTGGAGAAATAGGATAAAGATCTAAGGCACTCCCAGTCATTCCCAACTGTCCAGTTTTCTGCAGCTAGTGATACCTGATTGTCAAGAGCCTCGTAATAAAAACACTAAAATTCTGGTTGGCTTTGCCCAAGTTCTCAAAATGCAGATACCTCTTTTTGACTTTAAACTGAAGCACAAGGAACTTTTAAGCACCTAATGTGATTCAGGTTTCAGCTGGTTGGTTAATGAAAAGAGATGAGGGGGCATAATTGATGTTGTGTTAATTCTCCTCGTAAGACTGCAGACTAGATGTGTACATTTCTTAATGCTCACCAAGGTACGTGGAACAGCTGCACCAGTCTACAAATGATTGTCTTCACCTGAGAGCCTGAGTTGAAATGAAAGTGCCACACTTTCTCACCTTCTTCAGTTTGTGGTGTGACACTGTTCTAGTCTAGTAATGCAGTATTTCACTTTTTTTTTTTTTTTTTTACAGTGAAGTGTTTTCTTAATTGTTCATGAAAACTTAACATTCCTAATGTATAAACTACAAATTGGTCCTGTTTAATGTTTTGGCCAAGGAAATAAAGTGATTCTTTGAAGTTGTGTGTTTTGGTAAATACTTTGTAGAGCAGAACATTTTGGCCTCTTTTTTACAAGTTTTTCTTGTACAGATAGTGTTTCAGATTGACTAAGTATGTGTGGCTGCCAGAGAGTGCATAGCCGGCTACAAGCAGTAGAAGGGTTTCAGGCAGGTGATGGCAGACATGAGCTAGCGCTACACGTACTGAATGCAGAGCTCTTTCTTCCCTTGAAATTTGTTCTAGATGTTAAGAAGCTGCAGAACTTGCAGCTGCCTCCTGATCTGCTTTGGCAGGGCCTCATTTAAGTTACTGTAAAATGTTTCCTAAGTATTCTTACATCAAAATGAGAGAATAGATAACACACACTTGTCAATTGCAATTTTGTTTGTGACAGTGGTCGTTGTGAGTTAGTGTTAAGAGACTAGAATTTTAAGTTCTACTGGGGGGGGAGGGAAATAGGAAAGGGTGGAAGTAGGGCTGTGAAAGCAGATATATTAATTTCACCATTTTTAAGTGTTGACCTCTTGGATTTTGAGAATTGCCTGATCACTTTATAATGATGAGTGAAAAATGTGTATTAAAGTTGAGGTCTTCTAACCTTAAGGAAAACCTGTTAAACCATCCCATACTTTGTCTGCCTGGCAATGGGTAGTTCTGATGAATATGCTCCAAACATCATCCATGGATGCAACAATCTGCAGGTAAAATGTTATGTAGGAGAAATCGTCTCAAATTCTGAGAAGTTGTTTCAATGCTGACATTTATAACTGACCTCACTGTTGCAGATCAAAGGACAGTGTTTCCTCTTACGGTTTTGAACAGCAACACTTAAACTCTGAAGCTGAGAATAGTTACTTTTCATGTGAGAACAGCTAACATTTTTGCAAAAAGGATGTGGCTTCTAACCACTTGCTGTAGAGCTGCAATGACTTTTCTGAAGGGAGTGCAAGATCCTTAAGTTGTCTGGAATACCTGGCAGATAAGACAAGGACAGAAATGTTTTAGACATACTCTAAGGAGAGCACTTCTGATTTCTAGTCTAGAAACTTTTACCTTAATTCTTATGTCTGATACCTTTTTACCATTGTTGGAGGCTTACAGTGATGTATATAGATATGTAATATATTACCATTTGTATGGTTGTAAGACTAGATGTTTACATTTCTTAGTATTCACCCAAGTCTGTGGCATAGCTCTGTCAGTCCTTAGGTGTCTGTCTTCACCTGGGAACTTGACTTTAAATGATTGTGCCACACTTTCTCATAGTCTTAAATTTGTTGTGTGACTCTTGTTTTACTAACACAGCATTTCACCTTTTTTTACTGTGAAGTATTCTCTTATTTGTGCATGGAACTCTCCATTCCTAATGTATATGCTACCAGGTTGTCTTGTCAGTGTTTAGTAACTTAGGCAGTAAAATAAACTACTGGTTGTTTTGGATATTTTTTTTTAACTTGTATGCTTTTGTAAATACTTTGTACAGCAGAAAATTTTGCCTCATATTTACAGGCTTGGAAATATGCATGAGATAGTAATGTATTTGTTCAGTTTTCATGATGGAATGCACAAGTAGGTTACCTTGCATTTCTTAAATGAGCTGAATGTCCGTTTTACAGAGCATTGGCTCTGCAAATTCAGCCTTACCCAGTAGGACACCGTGCCTGAACCACTTGTCTGAGAAACACTGACAGGGGAAAGGTGAGCTCAAGCAGATGAGTTGTGAACTGGTTGATGGCAGTAGTAGGTGTTTGTCCTGCCAGTAATGTAGCACTACCTGGGCAACTTGGTAGTTGTTGTTGGTCTTTATATAACAGTGGCTTGATAAAGGTAGACTGCAGGTAATGGTTCTGTATTGTTAGATCATCTATCTAGCAGCCTTCATTGTGTTTCTGTGACCTGCTGGTGTTCTGGAGGCTGTTGCCTGCATGTGGCTGACTGGTGGTCCCCTTGTTTATGAAGACCCCCAGGGTTTTTTTTGCGAAGCTACTTTCCAGCTGTTTTGCCTCTATGTGCTGGTGCCTGGGGTGGCTTGTGTCCGGGAGCAGGACTTGGTGTTGCCCTTCAGGCTTCCTGAGGTTTGAGTGTTGGCTCACACCTCCTGCCTGTTGATGCCTGTGTGAATGGCAGCACCCCTCTGGGGTACCAGGGTCTCCTGGTCTCGGGTTGTGTGTTAGCTGCAAATACCCTGAGGGTGAGCTGTGTCCCATTGCCCATCTCATTAATGAAGGTGGTAAACTGTCCTGGCCCAGGTGCCAACCCTTAGTGTGCACAAATAAGGCCAGGTCTCCAGCTGGGCTTTGTGTTGCTGGTCACTGCCTCTAGAGCCTGGCAACTTAGGGCAATTTTCTGTGCTCTGAGAGTTCTTGCTGGTAAGGACAGAAGCACAGCTGGCAGTGAGTACCTTGGCCTTTTCCATATCTCCTGTCAGCAGGTTCTCTTGCCTGCTCAGCTGTGAAGCCCTATTTTTCCCCAGTCTTCCTGTTGATGGTGTCTCTGCTAAAGCTTTTTTTCTTGCCTTGCCTCCCTTGCCAGATTCCACGTAATTTGGACTTTGGCTTTTCTAACCCCTTCTGTGCATGCCTGAATAGTGTACTCATAACCTTCCTAGGTCCCCTGCTCTTGCTTCCACCTCTTGTATGCCTCTCTTTCATGTCTAGTTTAGTCAAGAGCTCTTTTTATCCAGGCCTCCTGCCACTGCTACCTGATTTTCTTTGTGTTGCAATGAGCCGTTCCTGAGCCTGGATGAGATGGTTCTTGAACATCAACCAGCTTTCATGCATCCTTATTCTCTCTAGGATGGTCTCCCATAGGCATCTACTGATCAGATTCCCTGATCAAGGCAAGTTCTGTTCTTCTCTAGGTCCAGAGTTGTGATCCTGCATTTTGTTCAAGTCTTCTTTCCTCTTACAAATGTTGTGTCTAGTGCAGTGCTGTAGGGAACTTGGATCAACAGGAGCTGTAGTAGATGGCAGCAGTGGGAGAGAGATCTCACTGTAGTTTTTCATTATTTTTCTTTGCCAGTTGTCAGTCTTAAACATTTTCTTCTAAATAGGTAGCACTCCTTTTTCCTTTTTACAAATGAGTGAGAAACGAAATCCTGGATTTCTAACATTTCACTTGAATAAGCTAGAAGTTTTCTTTCCCAAAAGGTACAAATTAGATTTAATGCTGTGGTTTTCCTGTCAGTGTGTAAGATTTGCTATTTCATTTACAGTGGGTGAAAGATAGTCCTTAGAAAGGGCTCTTGCATGGTTTCTGGTGGGAATAGTTATTGGTTAGTGAAAGTGTGATTGGAGACAGGCTGAGAGAGTTGGGACTATTCAGTCTGGAGAAGAGAGGGCTCTGAGAAGACCTTGTTGCCTTCCAGGATCTGAAGGGGGCCTACAAGAAAGCTGGGGAGGGACTTTTTAGGACGTCAGGTAATGATAGGACTAGGGGGAATGGAGCAAAACTAGAAGTGGATAGATTCAGATTGGATGTCAGGACAAAGTTCTTCCCCATAAGGATGGTGAGACACTGGAACAGGTTGTCCAGGGAGGTAGTAGAAGCCCCATCCCTGGAGGCTTTTAAGGCCAGGCTGGATGTGGCTGTGAGCAACCTGATCTAGTGTGAGGTATCCCTGCCTATTGGCAGTGGGGCTGGAACTAGATGATCCTTGAGGTCCCTTCCAACCCTGACAATTCTATAATTAATTTGAATACCTCCTCTCTTCGCATAATGATGGAGGGAGTACAAAAGAAAGCAATAGTACCCCAAAATACAACCCTTAATGGAGGAGGAGAGTACCCAGTGACCTGCTGGACAACTCACAACAGGCAGTTACTAACCAGTTAAATTACATTTGTTTCTTCAGGCTTTACAGCCAGTTGCCTGTATTGAGCTTGTGAGAATTGTTTTTCATGTGTTATGTTAATCTAGCTGGGTATTAAAGATGACTTTGGTGTGGGAATTCTCTCCCAACCCACAGCTGCCAGGTAATAAATACATTTGCTAATTCAGGTTGGTTGGAAACATGCCACTGTGAGTCCAGAAGCCTTTGTGAAACAAGCCTTTACACTTGCAAAGTCCTCGCTTCATTAACTTGGTTCCTAAAATGAGGCTGTGTTTAATCATCTGCTCCTCTAAATGTGCTGGGACAATACTGAAATGTAATGGAGTGGAAAGAAGTGGAAGTTGGTCTGAGTCATGCTATGCTTCTGACAAGCTATATCTCATTGTTGTTCTTGTCATTAATGCTGAATGATACCGGCAGTCTTCTCTGCAGGATGCCTTGGTCTGGGGACAGTGGTAGCTTTTTCTAGTATAAGAGGAAAAGATTTCAGAGCAGGTGAGAAGAAATACCAGCCCTTACCTCCATAACACACAAAGAAGTAAATGAAGGAGTGTCAGCTATCGGCACAGGAAGTCCTCAGTGTGGTTATGATACTCTGCTGTGTTCTGCAGTGCAAACAGTGAACCAAAATAATGAACATTCAGTGCTTCCTCTTTGCTCATGCCTGAAACTGTAATACTGCCGTTGATTCCTATCAAAACAGGAACAGAGAAGTGACTCATTTAAAACGTACCTATAAAAACATGTCTGTGAGATGTGTGTGTACATATATAGATGGTTTCCTCTGCAGCTAGTCTAAGGGGGGAGCTTGTAGAATTGTTGGTGAGACTGTTAGAGCTGGCAAAGACTTGGACTAGCTCTGACACCAGTGCCTTGTGATACTATCTAAAATGTAGCTAGGCACTAAAAACTTGTGCTGTCACTGCTGTAGTTTCTTTGTGGTATTATCTGCCAGTAGTAAATGGGTTTGAATATAAATGGTGAAGAATCTTGTACTTATTCCTTAAATATGCTTGGGTGTTTAGAAATCACATATATTTTCATTTGTGGTGTGAAAATGGTTGCAGTTTCATTACTGCTAATAACCTGCAGTTCAGACTTTGGTAATAATTGATTATTTGGATTGAGTAATGGAACTGGGATAACATTGGAGTCAAGTCTGAGCCTACTGCCATTCCAAACATCAGCTTACAGTAGGCCATTCTACCCCTAAAACAGTTTGAGAGACCTGCTGCAATGAATCACAAAATGGAAAGACTTCTAGAAATAACAGCATTGATATTCCTCAGTGTATTTGTTAGTTCATTGGGATTTACATTTCTCATTTCAGCCATTAAAGAAAACCAATCCAACTGCTGTTTCACTAAGCCAGAAATTTCGGCTCTCCCTGTATTGACTGGAGAAAGATAACAGGCACTGTCAAACTGATGCAGTACCTCCTGAAACAGGGAGATCCTCTCTGACACCTGAAAAGTGTTTATTCCATTTTGATCCCTGCCTTAGCAGTGCTGCCTTGTTAGTGCTTCCTCTACTGCACTTGCGATGGTTTGAAACTGTCTTTTTAATTTTTTACCTTGCAAAGTTCAAAATAGAGAAAGTGAAAGAGTGTAAATAAGTCACTATTGGGTGTAAGAGATCAAAATACTGATTGTTCTAAACACTTCCATTGGATAGATAGAAATGTTTAAGAACTATTACCCAAAACAAAGTAGGCACTCTGCACATTCTGCGTTCGGCAGTGGGGGCAGTTGCTGGGCTGTCTGGCTGCTGTTTCTTCTTCTCTTCTGGCTGAAGATAACACACTGACCTTGGCAGCTAAGTTAACAACTTTCTGCTCTAACTAACTCTGCTTTCTGTCCAGGGGGGTCTGGGGGGGAAGCTCCTGGGAGAGGGAGGCCCCTTTGGGAAGGGTCCCCTTTGGGGGGAAGCAAAGGGAGCTTGGTTGTGCTTTTCTGTTGATTGTATATATTTGTAAATGTTGTGAATTTTGTATATTTGTACATATTCATTGCATTTCATCATAGATTGTAGATTCTGCTTTGTAAATACAGCTTTCATTTGCTTCCAGACTGGGCTAGCCTGGTTATTGTCAGTGGGGAGGGGGAATTTCAGCTCACACTGACACAGCACTGAATCCCTACATCCCCTTCTTGCTGCATGAAGCCAAAATAAGCTTTAGCATAGCATCAGTCACTTCAGCATAGCTCCAAATGTCAGCAACTGTCTTATTTTTACTAAAGACCTTAGAAGCAGGTGGATGTCTAGGAAGAGTAGATCTGGTTTAGTAGTTCTGCTAGCCAGGATGTGAAGATCAGCTTGAAATCATGTGGACAGGTGCTGGGAGTTAGGATTCAACTGCATCTGTCCAGATTATTTGAGTAATCGTGAAGTAGTGGCATTTCTAAATGTCTAAAGCAGGGAAGAAGCAAAGAAGTGGAGCACAAGAGATCTCTCTTCTGTTTCTGCTGGATTTTGCTTCAGGAGCCCACTTAAAAGCTTTACCATTTTTTAAAATTTAAAGGTAGAATAGCAGCAAGGCTGTTGTTAAAGCTTTCTTACAGTTGAATGATACCTGTTCACTTCTAGCTGAATCCTGTCACAAATCTGAGGCTTGGCTCCTAATTATTCATCCTCAGAAAGAGCTTCTTGACTGCCTCGTTTGACTTCAGGCTTGGATTATCCACGCTACCAGCACAGGAAGCCATGCTACAAGAGCATTGCCTGTGAATCTAGCATGAATCTGAACATGTTTCTGGTGTTCTCGTCTTCCTCAATTCACTGGAGAGCTGAGGAGAGATTTTCATCACTTCTTCAGCCTTTGCCCAAGACAGGTTTCCTGACTGTCAGATATATTCTAATGCCACCAGCCTTGTACTGAGGCATTCCTAGGACAGCCAGTTCTGCATGCAGCCACAGGAGTGAGGACAGAGGCCAATGCAGTCACCAGCTGCAGGGCTTTTCCAGTACTCAGCCTCTTCATGGGCAGACCTCTATGGTGTGGAGTAGCAGGAGGCTGGATGCACACCTAAACGACTGGCTGGAGAAGCATTTTCAGAGGGCTCGACCTGGACACTGTTGAGCCCAAGCAGAGCTTCAGCTGCTGCTCTCCTGAAACACTGCAGTTTATTTTCTGAATGGATTCATTCACTGCTTTGGCATCATTACCCATAATCAAATATTCTTATGGACAAATGACTTGAAAAATTTTCTGAGCAAGGAATTTCTCCATTTTCCCACACACCTTTTTTTTGTAATGCCTGGCATGCATGATACCTCCTGGAGCATGGTAGGTGTGTTCCATTCTTGATGAATGAGTGGTTTTGTACCTTAGGAGCAGCATTGGATGAAAACCTCTGATGCTTGTGAGCAGGAGGAGCTTTGCTGTATTCTGGTAATGGTCAGATGAGTAACTTAAATATGCCAGCAGAACTAGTTACTAGGTAGATGCACTTATTTGATACCATAATTTAATTTCAGGCAGAAAAGCAGCACCTTTGAAGAATCTTTATTGAATCTTGATATAGAGAGCAGCTTGAATAAGCCTTGACATTCAGTACCACATTCATAATCCCTGTAATTATTCCTTCCTGCTCTAATAAGAGCAGGCACTGTACAGCACAAGCGCCAGGTTTTGTTTCGTGCTTGAAAGGAGGAACATGTTGTGTGAGGCACACTCTGTACTGAGCTGTGGGAAAAGAGGTGAATGGGAGGCTAACCCAGAAGCTTTAAAAGCAGTTCACAATCTCTACTACACTTTTGCCCTGCCTCTCTCTCCAAGAAGTTTTGAATGAATGAAGAAGCTGCATAAAATGAGAGGCATAAAGCTGAGAGCTTACCGGAGGGTGGAGAACTTCTGGAGGAAGCCTCTTCTCCCATCTGGGAGTCTGCAAGGGCAGGCATCTTCTCATCAGGCTTGTGTGATGGTGTTCTGCCCCTTCCCTCCCTTTGTCTAGAACTTGTGCCTGATTCCCTCTTGGAGAGGAACCTGAGAGCTGGTAACTACCATGGTACCAAATAGAGGAAATAAATGCTGAAACAACCTGATGTGGGACTAGGAGGAAGTTTGTGGACAGGAGTGGTGGCTGCACTCTGCTATGTAAATTTAAGCATTGATGATTTTCTTGTCATGCTTCATCATGCTGGGCAGTGGCTTCCTGAAACTGGGAAGCGAAGTAAATCAGCCCTTGATGGGAGCTCTGCTGCATAGCATGCCATGAAACACCCCATTCAGAGGAGCCTCTGGTACTTCTACAGAAGACCTCATTGCACCACTGTGAAAGTTTTATAGTGAAGTAAGATGGAGTTAGAGAAAGTAACTTAGCTGTTGTTTCAGACAAACAATACACAACAGACCTTGAATGAAAAGATATTTTTATTTCAAAAGAAAGGGTGAACATTGGGAAATGAAGACGGCTGGACAGTGAAGCTTATGGGCCTGAGAGAAAGCAAAAAACCTCTCAAAGGTTCAAATAAACCTTAGTCGAAGGATAGAGTCTCTAGTATTTGCACCTTAGGAAGGGGAAAAATCTTGACTGGAAACCTGGCATTGAAATATAATTCCCTTTAAAAGTATACTTGAGCACCTCTAAGGAGCTGAATGAAGGGGGAGCAGGAAAAAATGTATCCAGTTTAGTGGGATCAGAAAGTCTTTTCAATGGTCTGAGTTCCCAGAAGATAAAACTGAACTTAACACTTGCAAAGGAAATTAAAATGCATACACAGGCTGCTTAACTGCAAAAACAGAGGAAGGGAAAAAGCGCAAAGGAGGAGGAGCAGGAATAGGAGCTCAGAACAGCAAGTGCAAGAAAATGTTTTCAACAAGGTTGACATTGCCACCCCGTGGCCGGTCAGTACAAAAACACAGCAGTACACATCCGAAGGCTCAAGCAAAACGCATGGTACAGATCGTGTTCCTACAGTCAGTGTCACAACTGCTTCTCCTAATTGACAGTGAAAGGTCAAATGTCCTGGGAGTCCCCAGCCTGAGCTGTTCATCATCCCTACCGCAGACACCTGCGTAATCCCCACAGGTTCATTTACGTGCCACAGTCTGTGGTCTGAATAGAGTGTACTCCTCATGCCAAGAACAATCCAGTGCCTCGCAAGGGCAGTGGCTCATCTCCTTTAAGCTTCTATTTATCACAGCAGATTTATATTTCCTTGAGGCTTCAAGCAAATGCAGTAGAAACCTCCATGTGATTTGTTGTGCTGTGCTCTATGGCAATACTTTATATTAAACTTTTTGTTTGCAGCTTTCATTAACTGGGCAGATGATGCAAAGCACAGGAGGGTTGCAGTCCTGAAGTCCTGCTGTAGGTGTTTCTAGCAGCCAGAAGGAAGATGTCCCACAGTGATCTGACCTGGCCACATTTTCTCAAATCTCTCAGTACCTACTTAGTGAGAAAATTATTTTCTAGCATAAACTCCCCTAACCTTGTCAATTGCCTCTTCTAACCTTCATGCTTCTGACAGGCAAATCAAAATGTGAAGTCAAATGAAATACTGCACACCTATGACAGCAAGCTGCCACATGGAAAACAGAAGGAAGTCAACAAGGAGGTTCAGGGTGCTCAGAATCATAGAATATTAGGGGTTAGCAGGGAAATCAAATGATCATCCAGTCCAACCCCACTGCCAGAGCAAGATCACCCAGAGCAGATCACACAGGAGAACACATCTGGGCAGGTTTTGAATATCTCCAGAGAGGGTGACTCTGCAACACCCCTGGGCAGCCTGTTCCAGTGTTCTGTTACCTTCACAGTGAAAAAAATTTTCTTTCTGTTTCCATGGAACTTCCCATGCCTCAACTTCCCCCCATTGCCCCTTGTCCTGTCAGTGGGCATCA
This sequence comes from Indicator indicator, assembly GCF_027791375.1. NCBI lineage: Eukaryota > Metazoa > Chordata > Aves > Piciformes > Indicatoridae > Indicator > Indicator indicator. The sequence goes on along the minus strand of NC_072020.1, from coordinate 25,912,732 downwards.
CTAAGCAGAGCCTGGCTCCATCCTCTTGGCACTCACGCTTTACATATTTGTAAACATGAATGAGGTCGCTCCTTAGTTTCCCCTCCCCAGCTACAGAGACCCAACTCCTGCAGTCTCTCCTTGTAAGGAAGATGTTCCACTCTCTCTGAGGCAGCCTTTTCCCTACAGACTAGTATCCAGCAAGTACTCTTAGAAACAGTACGACACAAAATAGTTTCATTCAACAGCAACCAGGGAATACCTGTATCACTTCTTACCTCTTCAGCATGCTTGTGACTCATCAGCTGAATTCATCCTGCTTCATAGTTCTTGGGAAAATATTATTTTTCTGTAGCATTATATAGAAGGTGAATGAATGATCTGAAAAGACTACATGGAACTATATGAATGTGTATGATAAAAGAGAATTGCTGGTTAGCTGCTTAATAAGACTGAAAAATCCCAATTTTTTTATAAGCTACTGCATTGTATAGATGAAATGAGAGTTTTGCTGTCATAGCTGATCTGTGCTAATTACAGCAATTTTAATGCTTGTGGGGAAGGAAATTGCAGAAAGTGTATGAAGTGTTCAGCCCTCAGCTGCCTGTCAGCTGAAAGGAAGGCAAGTTAATGGAATGTAACAGCCTGTCCTCTTTCTGTGGTAAAGCAGTGGTTAATTATAAGGTGCACTATATGGCCGTGTGTGACTTGCTCTGGCATAACAGTAACGTGTCATGTTATTGATCGCTGCACTGCTGCAGCTCAAAGCTGCTCTACCCTTGTGCCTTGCAGAAATCAGAGTGGTTTCACTATTGCATAAAACTAATCCTCCTTTGAAGTGTAGGAATTAAAACTAGGCCAAATGTCCTACCAAAGTCTAACATAAATTTAGTGTGCTGTGTTAGTGTGGGAAATTTATTTATTTATTTAAATTACTGATATTTATTTTTAAGTAGTCTTATAGGTGAAGTGGCAGAAGTGTTCCCTAGGAGCAGGCACAGAATTACTGGGAGAAGAGCTGTTGCCAGTGCAATTTTTCTGTAGATCTCTTGGAACTAAGCAGAGTTGTCCCAAACAGTTTTAATATTTATAGAGATGTGGAAACTGGCTGCTTGTAATCTGTAGCAGGTTTGGCTGCTCACTGAACAAAACCAAAAATAATAGAGTTGTCTGCAGGACTGATTTTCTCAGATGCTTGTTTTGGATTTCATGCCATACTTGAGCCTCTTTTAAAATACTGTTTAAAATCTAAGCATGGTTTTCAAGTTGGTGTCCTGTAGAAATAATTCATATACCTTGCCTCTCCTAATGGATTTTCAGGCCAGAGGACTGGTCTGTGCAGGTGCAGGTACTACAAATGAATGTGGGAATGAAGACAAACCCTCAAATCTGAGAGGCCAGTTGTTCGGTGCAACAGAGCTCAGAGGTGCAGCCTGTAGCCACTGGGAACGAGTCATATTTAAGAAGAACAGTAAAGAACACACTCTAAAATATAGTGCCAGACATTACAAAATCATGGAATTAATGAGGCTGGAAGAGACCTCTGAGATCATCAAGTCCAGCCTATGACCTAACACCACCACATCAGCTAAACCATGCCACCAAGTGCCACATCCAATCTTTTCTTAAAGACCTCCAGTGATGGTGACTCCACCATCTCCCTGGGCAGTCCATCCCAGTGCCTAATCAGCCTTTCTGTCAGGAAGTGCTTCCTAATATCCAACCTAAGCCTTCCCTGGCACAGCTTCATATACCCTCTTGTTCTGTCACTGGTTGCCTGGGAGAAGAGCCTGACCCCCACCGCTACCTTTTCCTTGGGGAAGCACTTTCCATCTGTGAGGACAAACCAGAGTGTAGCAGTATATGTTTGGCATGAAGGTCAGTAGTAACAAAGCTAGCTAGCTGATGGTGTGAAAGGGGGGGGGGCACTTTCCAACACAGATCAATTGTGTCTTCCTTTCTGCTTCAGACAGCTCAGTATTGGCCATTATGCAAAATTCCGACATTTTGTCGTGTCAGGAAAAAAAAACTGACACCAGTCCAGGTTCTCAAAGTGTGTGTGCTGTAGCCAGTGTGTTTACTCATTTTTATTCCCTATTAACTAAATAAAAGCTGGTAAGTAACACGAGGTATTTTGTGGAAAGGAGAGCTGAGTCTTTACGTTTGGTTCCTTGAAGGTGAGAAAGCATCCAGCTACCTTCAACTGGAGGAGAAAGCACACAATTTAAACATTTGTTTATCCACCTTTGACTGGAAAACAGGGAGTTAGGTGCCTGTCTAGCTTCTCCCTGTGACAGTTGCATCCAGAAGATTTGCTCCAAACAGGCAGCCTGATTGTAACAGATGAGAACCTCACTGAAGACATTGGAGTGTGTGTGAGGTAAGGCAGGAAAACCACATTTCATTAATTTAGCCACATCAGCATGTTTCAGACACAGTGTTGCTCAATGTTGCTTTCTTCCACAACTCTTTACACCACTGAAGGGGTTGGAGCACCTCTGCTATGAGAGGCTGAGGGAGCTGGGGTTGTTCAGCCTGGAGAAGAGAAGGTTCTGCTGAGACCTAATAGCTACCTTCCAGTACCTGAAGGGGCCCTACAAGAAGGATGGAGAGAGACTGTTTACAAAGGCCTGTAGTCCTAGGACAAGGGGCAATGGATTCAAACTAGAGAAGAGTAGATTTAGACTGGATGCTAGGAACAAGTTCTTTAACATGAGGGCAGTGGAACACGAGCAGGCTGCCCAGAGAGGTGGTTGGGACCCCATCCCTGGATATATTCAAGGTGAGGCTTCACAGGGCTCTGGGCAACCTGATCTAGTTGAGGATGCCCCTGCTGACTGCAGAGGGCGTTGGACTAGATGACCTTTACGGGTCCCTTCCAACCCAGACCTTCTATGATTCTGTGATTCTACTTACGATTCCTGTGAAAGGAGAAAATGCAGTGCACCAGATGAAGAGGTTAAAAATAAACCCAAGACACAACAGCACTAACACCAGTAAGAGCCTACACAGATGTCACAGTCTTATAGCTGGAGGTAAAAGGGATTTATTTCTTGTTGCATGAGGGACTGGATGCTTTCAGATAATATAGAGTCTTACCTAACTTTTTTCTTTTCTTGTGTTAATAGAAAGTCAGTGGTCCTGAGGTGAGCGAGAGCAAACCACAGTTTCTGACTGTAGTGCAAACCTGGTTCTGGAGGAAGGGAACTACCTCCACCAGTTAAAGGTATTTTACAGTTACAGTGTCAAGATATTGATTCCATAATTGTAGTTTCTTCTCACTGGCCTGGCCAGGAAAAGGGTGTTGCTACTGAGCAGTGCTGTGTTGTTTTTGTTGTTTTTCAAATGTTCTGTATGTCACTTGCCAGACCTAATCATGACCTTGCAATCTGAGAAACACCATCTGTCCAGGGCTGGATGGGAAACTGCTGCAGTGGAGAAATGGGTGTGAGAAAGTTCAGTGTGAGGCCTTACAAAAGGGGAAGGGGTATTTATTCACATAATCTTTAAACAAGTTGATTTTTATCTACTCACTCTCATTCTCCTACAGATTTAATTCATTCACACTGTGGCACACATATCACGTGTGTTTGACACAAAAGAGCAGGGAATGCCAACTGCCAAACCCTCACTATATGCCTAAGGCTGCCCTTGACTGGGGATAGTTTCTGGACATATCTTTCATATCCCTTAGGAAGCATAAACTGGTAACCTTTTACCTCAGAATCCTGATTACTTTCTTCTCTGTAAGTGATAGGTCAGGTTGCTGCCCTTTGACTATTTCCCCCTTGTTTTCAGCATGTGTGTCCTCCTGGTGGGCTATCAGGAAGGGCAAGGTGTAGCTGATGCTGCAGCATTGTTCTTGCCCTCCTGGGGTTAGAATGCCAGGTCTTTCGCTGACAGATCATCTGTGTTGGTTCTGTTTGCAAAGTGCAGGTGGCCTTGACACAGGCAGAGCAGCTCCTTATTCTTTCTGCTGGGAATGGTTTTCTGTGTTAACGAAGCAGCCTGGTTTTTATAGCCCTCTATTCTGCTGTTCCTGCTGGTGCTTGCACACATGCCCATTCATACTTCATTCACGCTTGCCTTCATTTTTCTGTTATAAAGCTCTTTGGCTGCTGTAGGTATTCCTGATACCCTTTTACCAGGATTTATGGTCTCTCTATCATGTAATGCCACACACAGTGTTTGACAGCACACAGATGAATGTTCTCTTGAAATATAAACAAAGCTTGTAAATGTTACTGTATCATACTCAGTGAAAGAAAGCTGAAAACCTGGAGGAGGGTGAGAGGGTCTCTTCCCTGTGTCTGCTGAAGTACAGACTTACTAAAACGATGAAGTGCATGTGAACTAATGAAAACACTGAGGTGGCCAATAGAAACAGCTTGGAAAATAACAACATTGTAAATGGAAACCTGACAGTGTGTATTTCCTGCAGCGTGTGCTGGAGGAGCTAACACATCACTCCCACCACTGTCATGAAGTTAACTGCTCCACCTTTACTGTTAATGGGAGAAGAGCAAAGCATTAATGGTTTAACATTGTCCTGCTTGTGCCCAGTGATAGAAGTTACACCTCATTGCTGACAGCTGGCTTCACCTTAAATTTTGAAGCTGAGGTTTGCTAGTCCTAATTAGTGCTGGATATGGAGCCAAGAGTGGTGACCTCATTTAGCAGCCAGTGATCCAGCATGCCACAGCATGATAGTATTAGGCATTTTGAAATATAGGATAGCACACAAAAATCACCAATTAAGTCTTTTGCACCCAGTTATTAAAAACCAATGTTGCTCAACTGCAAACTGACCAGTAGGAGCGGTTGGAGCTTGCACACTCCTGGCTTTTAGCCCTACTTTAGCTACTATTACCTGGAAGTAGAATCTTAAAATCTGTTCTCTTGGTAACCCTGTCCCTCTGTCTGTAGCTGCATTAGTTTGTCCCACTGAGGCTAAATCTGCTTTCTATGTCAGTCACTTGTGACACAGATGCAGTAAAGCAGGATAGCCTGAAAAACTCAGCTGCCTTCAGGGGAGGAAAAAAGTTGCAAATGCATGATGCAAGACTTTAAAGAGAACACAACATCACTGATCTAACAGCTTATTCCATGATTTCTCATGCAGAGTAATGTGTTCTTGGGACTGTTATTTGTGCACCCAAGCACTGGAAGCTGCAAGGCTGCATGTATCCGAGTTAGAGTTAAATCAGTGTTTGCGCAAGCTGGAATTTATGTTGGGTTTTTTGTCTGTGTTTTTGGGGGTTTTGTTTGTTTGTTTGGGTTTGTTTTGTTTTTCTAGTGTTGAGATATAATTTAAAATGGAAGTTAAATGCAGTTAAGATCCCACAGAAGAATGTAGTAAGAGATGCCACACACAGTCCTATGTGCAATCTTAATGTAGAATCCTTGTGCTCAACCCACTATGCAACCACAGAGCTTGTGTATTTAAGCGTAGTTCTTGATTATTTTTGTCATCACACACTTTCTGCCTTTTTCAGAGTTTGCACTGGACTCTGGCACAGCATTCACCAGAAGTGTTAAGTATGTGAACTTTTTTTTTTTTTTTTTTTTTTAAATTTGTTGTGGAAACTAGAATCAGAAAATTCAGGAGGACTGTCTATCTCTGCCTTTACTACGGAACTCCTACCAACTTAATCACTCCAGTGAAAACATTCCTAATTTTCTGATGTCAAATGTCTGCATATGTGGTCCTAGAGAGCTGAAATATTGGGTACTGCCAAGCTGCAGCTGAGATCTGCTGTATGTGTATATAGATATCTACACATGCATGTATCAACATACACACACACACACACACACATATATATATACTCAGTGATGGTGCTGCTACTGGTATCCAGACTCAAATTAGTTCTGATAAGCCTGCAGTTCTATTCTGTAGATGTACATTTAGGGTGGATTTAGATTGGATACTAGGAAGAAATTCTTTACAGTGAGGGTGGTGAGACACTGGAACAGGTTGCCCTGGGAAGTTGTGGATGCCCCCTCCCTGGCAGTGTTTGAGGCCAGGCTGAATGAGCCTTTGAGCAACCTGGTCTAGTGGGAGGTGTTCTTGCCTATGGCAGGGCTGTTGGAACTAGATGATCTTTTAAAGTCCCTTACAACCCAAACCATCCTGTGATTTATGTACACCTAATGCATGCCTAAGTGTCTATATACATACATGGGTGTGAGCTGCAGGCTCTAAACAATTGACTTAAGACATGCTAGTTTAGATGCCACTATTGTTCCTGTGGAAAGCACAACCTTTCCTGTGAGTTACAAACTAGTTTCTTGATTTGAGGGACACTGCAACTTGCCAGGCAGCTGGTGAAAAATGCTTGTGCCTTAGTATTTTTTCAGCCTTCAGAGTGCTGGTTACTTTGCAAACGCTGACACCGTCCTCTATGAACTGGGCCTTATGCCCTACTGAGCAGGAAGAATACAACTTTGTCAGAAAGCTGATTAATGTGCTAATGCTTAGGACTCCTATGTTACAGTAAGATCCCCATAAAACGATCATGAAGAAATAGGTTTATTCAGTACACTTACAGTGAAACAAACAGTAATTTAGAAAATTAATGGTAACTAATGGATTGTTATACAGCAAATTCCACAAGGAATTACAAGTGGACTCTTGTAATATATTCTTACAAACCTTTAATACAGAGTTAAAAAGTCAGTAACAAGGTCGTTTGAAAGCCCTCCCTGCACATCTCTGTCTCTGGACTTAATTCCTTGAAAGTTAATCTGAAACTGATTGCTTGAATTTACAGTAAGAAGTTTTGGAATAATTCCCATGTCGTTTTAATTTACTTTAAATCACTCTCATCTCTCATCAATCCTCTTTTAACATGATTTGTCTGGAAATATACGAAAACTGAGTAACACAGTAACAGGTCATACAGTATTTGACTTCAAACTGTAAGTGCCCCCCTCATTCACATTCTAATTTATAATTTTCACTGCAGTCATTTTCCTTGGAATCATACAACCCAGTGATTAATTCCCACCATAAACAAATGCCTACTGCAAACCAGCAGTAAGAAAAAAAGGGGGAAAAAAAAAAAAGGCGTGTGATGTGCTCATTCATTCTGCAAATGGAGTTGCACTTCAGTATGCAGCACCAAATGTTTCGTGGTGTATCTTATATGAGTCTTAGGAATGGCAAGATTTCTAAGAACATGTCTCCAGTCTTTTCTAGAAACAAAAAGAACAGTTCAAGGTTTACAGATGAAAAAAAAATATCAGTGTATTTTTATGATTTAAAAAGCTGTTACAAGGCATAATGACCTCCTAAGCACATAAAGAAAATGGAATAGATTTATTTAATCGAATAAAAATAGTGATTAGGTTTAGCTATTTGTGTCCATGATGAAGGGCTTTTAATGATAAACCTCACTAAATCCATGAACATTCCTGAACACAGGTATGGTACATAGGGTGAGGTAATAGGAAGCCTGCTCTATCTCTCATAATTTACATTTTCAGGGAAGAAGAATCTATTAGCATCTTAATACTTCACCTGTATGCAGACCGACTTTTTAACCATACATTTCCTAGTACTGAGATTAGAATGGCTCTAAAGGTCTAAATGGAAAGGCATTTGATTCCTTGGAAAGAGTACAACCTTACTTTAACAATAAAACACTATTTTTAACATGGATCTTTAGCTGATTTGCACTCATCTTCCTGAGAAGAATATTCTTCTCAAGAGCTACAACCTGCCTGTCAGATTACCTGCCTATGCCCTCAGTGTAAGCTCCTCAGCTTCAGAAATTTGGGTGCTAGCAATCATTTCCCTGTTTGCAAGAGACAGACATGACATAGTTTAGTTATGCAAAAGATATGCTTGAGCCCTGGACTAGATCTCATAAACCTGGTTTGCTAGGTCACCTAGACAGGTAATTTGTAAGGCTACCACTTTATTCCTCAATTTCTTCACTTCTAAAATGGAGATAATGGTATTCACTAGCTTCTGAAATCCATTTTAAGATCTACATGGTTAACTATTAAGCACTGTGGATTCTCCCCTGTGAATAACACACAGCTGCTAATACACTTTCATATTAGCATCTTTATTTAAACATTCACTACTCCTACTGTGACATAGCAAAACACTCTATTCCAACAGCAATTGTAAAGAAGCTTTTACCTGGCACAAGTATAATTAGAGTAGTAGAGAAGTGATGAGATTGTCACCTGCTTTGAGCTCAAGGGACTAACTGGCATTTTAAATTCAAGTAACTGAAGTAGCAACAATGGTTTCCAATTCAAGTCTGCCCTCCACTGGCTTTAAGGAAATGGTGCTCATAAATTCTGGGTCAATAGTATCTTTTTGTAATGAAGTGGAGGAAGTAAATTAATAGAAGCTAATGAAATGTATTAATTGAGGCCCTTAGCCAATGTTTCTTTTAAAGATTTTTAATAGCAGTTAATTAATTTGTCAGTTTCTTTTTTAAAGTCCTATTTAGGCTCCCTGGCAGAGCCTTGTTTTTCAGGTTTCAAAAGCCCACCATATCCAGCTTGCTGGAACTAATATACAACATGGGAAGCAACATTCTGCACCTAGCTTTAAAGGCATTTAATAGAAAAACTATAGAAAAATATTTTGCTATGATACAATTAATGATTCCAATAGATGCTATACACACTAGTTGTAGGTACTAGTCAAGTACTAATGTCCTAAAAGAGACCAGCATCAGTCTAATCTAGTCCTCTTGTCACTAGATGCAGTTTTCTTTCTACCACCTGAAAGGAAAGAAGAACAACTTTCATTACTGTGTTTATTTTAGACAAAACTTTCCATCACAAATCCCACATGCAATTAACTCATCTCTTAAGTCTGGAGGACTAATTTTCCTTTCTATATTTAAAATAGCAATCTAGCCAGTGGAAAACCCCACAAAGCTATCTTCGTTATGCTTACTCATATAGACTTATCTGGTATGATTTTAATTACAAGATGACATTTGTGTCTGGAATACAAAATCTGTGCCACTATGCACTGGAAGATATGATCAAGTTGAAAAGCCTCCAGTTGACTTAAATTGTCATCTTCATAGTTTGTTACACTTAACAGCACCTGATCTCCTGTAGCTGCTACCTAAACCTAAAATAAAGGAAGTAAAATGTGGCTTCTTCAGAGATCTACCAAAAAAAAAGTATGACAGAAATGTCATTTTAATTGTGCATTTCAAATGCTTGAAACTCAGGGTCAAGTTCACAGCTTGTGCCAAGCATGCTTAAAAGACTTCATAGAGCAGAGCATAAGGAACTTTTAGAAGTTTCTTCCATGTCCTCTGCAACTGACACAATTCTTATTGAAATGGCCATCACTCAAACTACAAACTTTAGGAAGCAATGAAAGGCACACAACTAATCTGTCCTTACTGCTTTTGTTGTTGTTGTCTGGCTTTGCCATGCAAATAGCTATTTAAATCTCAGTAATCGCTCCAGTATGTACTGTTACAATTCACCCTCTTGAAATGGAGTCCAAGGAAATGGTATCTGAAGTGACTGGCATTCTGCCAGTCTTGAGATTTTTAATAACTCTGACTGGAAAGCAGCAGCATTGCCACACTGAAACACTATATTTACAGAAGCTAAACTTAGGTGTCTACTTGACAATACTTTTAAAATTAATAAAATCCAGAAGTATTTGTCTGGACTAAATATAGCATATGATTATGCTAAAATAGATGAAGTCTGGACAGAACTTCTGTATGAAAGGCAAAAGTGAGAGCATTCTGAGAGATTAAATTTTAATAGAATAGTAAAAACTTCATTAACCATGAGCTGTGCTTCATTTAATCCAGAGAGCACTACACAAGACTTGCAAAGGACTTTCCTTGATCACCTTCTGGATTCTGTGACAGGCCTTAATTACTCCTCATTATAATACTAAATTACTGATTCTAATCTTCCACGAGTGAATATCTCGAAAGAATTTTCAGTAGAATCTCAACTATTGAAATGTGAAAACCAGGCAGACACATAAATGCTGACACTTTTGTCAATATTGGTTCGATTTCAAGTTCTCAAAGGCAGTTCGTCCTGAAGTGTCACCTTAGTAGGAAGTTCGTGCAACATGTTCTGATGGAGCTTGTTAGTCATGGTTGGGCCATGCTGAATTAGGAAGATGACAAAAGGTTTACCCTTATGTTTTGAAATTGAATCACCCAAAGTGAACAATCAAGATAAATTAATACCTGTGTTCAGCTCATCCAATTTGTTCAACATTTAGGTTTCAGTTTACCACATTTATTTGTTGCCTGGATAATCTTCAAGATCTTAAAAATACTTTAACCTTTCCTATTATGCTCTGAACTCTGCAATCTGCATTAAAAACTTTTTACAAACTCTTGTCATGACTATCTTTGAAGTAAGAATTAAATTCTGTTTAAATTAAAGCTACGCTAAACTAAAAGTTAATTTACATCTAAAAAAATGTAATTCTTAATTTCTAACAAACACCCTTCCTGGTTTAGGGGCACCAAAGGAAAAAGAATACTTTGGGATATACTGAGTGTTGTTTTTCACAGTGACTGAAGGCAAAAAAAAAACTAGAACAAACTCATATTCTCACAGAAAACCCACACACACCTATTCACCACTCACATGGGATATTTCAACTCGGAGGCCACTCTTTTTGCTTTACTACCTGTTTTCTCTTTGCTTATAACCAGCTTGTTGATGTTGTATACCTTCACCTTGTAAATTCTACAAGAGTCCATCCAAAAGCACTGTTGTAAACAGCAAAGTAAATGCTGTGCATCAATCAGTTATGATTTTCAAACATCTCATTACCAGAAACAGTTGTTTCAGCAGCATGTTTATCTTTTGTAGATGGATGCTAAGAATGACTATTACAACAAATATCCACTGCAGAGAGGAAGCAAAGAACGAGTAAATATGGATATTCGTTTTGGCCTCAGAAAATCCTTTAATCCATCAGATTTTTGCGTATCACTGAAAGTATGCAAGGAATCAGATGATTGTTCTCATCCTCGGCCAAGCACTGCAATCATAAACCCACGCCTTTAAGAACTGCTGTGTTTTTAGGGGAACCACTCATGGTAAAAGGTGCAGTATCTTGAAGTGTAACACTTCATTTTCATTAATAAGTGAAGATGGGGAGAATGGGAAAGTAAGTTTCAAACAGCAGCAAAGTTCTGCAGCAGATAATATTCAGTTTTCAAGCACAACAGCAGTTCTCAAAGGTCTCTAAAAGATTTCATGATGCTCTTCTGAATGCTGTCTCACCTCAGGACTGCTGTTTCTCCTTCACTGGCTTCAGGAGCTGTAATGAAAAATAATTAAATCATTGCTGTGTTTGCAGTCAGTTCTGTATTATCCCTCAGTTTTGTTGTATTTTTAAAGAGACAAATGGTAGAGTTATTGTACTCAATACATAAAATTGCTACCCTTTGATTTTTGTTCCTACCACTGATAATTTTACTCAAGGTAGGTATCTTACAATAGCACTTTTATTGGAAATAATCCCATATCAGCAGATCAATGCAGAGCCAACAAATATCACACAGAAATCCATATGAAGGAAATTCTCATCTATATGCATTACTGCTCTGCATTCCAAATATGTTTTGAAAATATGTTAAGTGCAAAACCTCAAACATAGAATCACAGAATTATTGAGGCTGCAAAAAAGACCTCTGAGATCATCAAGTCCAGCCTATGGCCTAACACCACAATATCAGCAACGCAGCCACTCCCAAGTAATCTAGGTCTTAATAACTCAGGTAAGAGACATTTTTAGAGCCACACCATTTCCCACATGATGTAATGGGACAGATTTATTCTTTCAGTTTGACTGTAGTGCTTCCCATTTCTACTCCTCTCTTTGTGAAATGACAAGGAATATTTCCCAGGCCAGTAGTGCTGCAGCATATCTGGGATTTATTAGACTCAGTGAATGGGAACACTAAAATGGAATGGAAGAAAAAGATCATCATTACTAGGGCACAATAAAAATGTAAAGTTTGATCATAATAACCAAGCAAAATAGAATGTCTAGTCCCAATATACTGGTTTTATTGATATCATAAAGATTCAGCCCATAATGGAAACTTGAAGTACTTCTTGCTTACATCCTTGTATTATTTATATTGATTTACACGGAATATCTGCTGTAGTATCTTTGAAATATAAGTTTCTCCTAAACAAAGTCAAACTTTATTCCCAAGCAGGTGAATTTTATGCAGGTTTCTGACAGCAAATTGAAGGGGAAATCTCAAAAGTGGAGTGGTAAGTATAAAGTGGAGGTCTGCAGGGATTTCCTGTGTAGTTTACAGTGATTTTTCACAAACTTTAATGTGTCACTTCACTTGTCTTATTCCAGCTTCTGAGCTGCATATACTGTTGCATGGCTTTACTTTTGTGGTGTGCTAACATCATAGAACCATAAAATGGCTCAGGTTGCAAGGGACCTCAGAGATCATCTTCTCCAACCTCCCTGCCATGGGCAGGAATGCCTCTCAAGGCCCTATCCAACCTAGCCTTGAATACCCCCAGGGAGGAGGCAACCACAACCTTCCTAAACAACCTATTCCAGAGTGTCACCACCCTCATACTGAAGAACTTCTTCCTAAGATCCAGTTTAGAAGAGCCCTCTTTATGTCTAGAATTCTTTAACCTGAAATGTACTTTTTGTAACAAAAACCAAAGACAAGCTAAAACCATCAGACCAAGTTGCATTATTTCCCTGAACCAGAGACTTATGTTTAAGAGACTTAGTCATGTCTGTAAGAATCTTAATTCTTTCCTTTACCCATTAAACCAGAAACACTTGGCTGGTTTACAGTGAACGTTAGTGATCTTTGTTTGCTAGGAAAACACAGCACTTGTGGAATCACTGCTAATCAAGTTAATAAAACAGTAGGATTCACGTTCTTGTTTTCTGAGTTAAAACCTCTGTAATTTTATTTCTGATTTTATTGCTGCTGATCACACAAGGCAAAAGAAATTCAAAGAGGTTTTTTGAAACAACAACAAAAAAACTTTCAACACATATGGTGTAACTAATTTTGTCATTCCAGCAGCTAGGGCTCTTATTTATCTTACTTAATGGATACACCACTCCAAGTGTTTTTGTCTTCATCATCAGCCACAAGAAAAAAAAAAATCAAGTAAACCCAATATCCTTCATAGTAGTGCTACCTCAATATATTATAAACACCCAGAGCATAACATCCTATTTCTGCCTTCTCCAGTCAAAGTTGCCTTCATCCATTCCCAACAGTATTCATTTCTCTGAGTATTACATCTCTTCAAACCAGCTGATTGTTCCATCCTCAGTCAAAGGCATCTTTGGTTTTAGAGGCCAATTTTCAATATTTCAACCGAACTGTTCTCTTCCACCAGCTGAAACTTGCAGTTCTTTTATACCCTTCAGCCGAATCAACAGCTCACCAAAGAGCTCATGAACTATTGGACCCTCTAACATCCTATGTGCAATGGGAGTCAAATAAAGGCACAGAAAATTTCTGGTGTCACTACAAACCTTTTCTGTTGGGATGCTCTGGTTTTTGTCTTGTTGCGGTTTCTTTGTTTTTTCTGTGTTGTTTCTTTTTGTTGTGGGGTTTTATTGGGTTATTTGTTGTTGTTGTTTTTTTTTAACTGCAAATATGATACTTTGAACAGTTCCAGACTGTGGATGTGTGTTGTGATGGAAGAAGTGCTGTTCTCCAGTCACTTTTCTTAGTTTACAGAGACGCTTTCTCAGCTTCGATCTGCAATCCTATATAAGAATCATCTCTGTTTTATTGGCAGACAAAACATGCATGCAATTCTGCTCTCCTAGGCCACAGCAGTGATTTTGTTTGCAAGAGAATCATGGCAAAAAACTATTAGCTTTCTTGCTGTTCATTTCCGGGTTTCCATGGTTGAATACAGGCACGAACCTACAAGCTTTAAGTCAAACATTAGGATGAGCAGACATGAGAAATGAGAGCTATCAGGGAAAGTTTCTGTGCTCTGAAAATTATTCCTTGACTTGATGTATGACAGAATGAAGAGAAGCAGCTGGTGCCCAAGACACAGTTCTGTGAACACCTTTTCTCAAGAATATCCACAATAAGAATATACTGTATCAGATGTAACACTGTTAAACCGATTTATACTCAATGGAGCCTGAGCATTTAATCTTACTAAACAGGTCAGCTGTTTAGTACCTTTGACCTTCTGACCCTCACTTACACTAAAATTACAAGAAGTTTGCCTTTTGAATGTAATCCTAATACAGCATCTTACACTTTACTGGAGCAGATTATTAAGATGATGTGTGCTGTAAGGAACAGTTGGGTTTGTATGTTTAGAAGGAGCATGCTCTCACAGTAATTATATGGTGGAAACATCTGATTTGGTCTCATCTACAAAGGAAAATCAATTTAATTTGTATTGTGCTGAAAAGTAGGTTCCTGCAGCAACCACTTCTCTTCCTTTGCAAGGGTCAGAAAAGAAGGTCCATTGATTTGAGCTTTTTCTCTTTCCAGTGTGGCATGGCATGCCACTACTGACAAATTAATGTGCCTCTCACACTACAATTGTCTGGAAAAATAGCAAATTTTTCACTGTGAATGTTTGTACAATTCTACCTAAAAGTACATGTTTGAAACGTTTGACAATAGTGACATACAAAAATCTTGAAAGCTAATGCAAATCTATGGATAGAAAGGCTTGACTCAATTTTAAGTTGACTCAATTTTAAGTTAGAATTTCTAGCTCAAATAGAAGACTATCCCTGAAATAATTTAACATTTGTTATATAGTACTCAACTTCAGGAGGAGAAATACAGCAATCCTCTGCAGTTCAAGTTCCAGGCCAGATAGGAAAAAAGTAGGAATATGTGCCTATGTTGGCAAGTACAAACTCACCTTTAATACTGACAGAGTTAGCAGACTGGCTAGTCTGCTGTGGACTGCCAGTGTTAAATACTATACCCATATTAATAATACCAGGAACCTGAAGACTTGGATCTGGCATTACTGGCAAAAGGCAGCAGGCTGCCTGAGAAAGAATGAAAACATAGCAGAGATGACATAACTGAATCAGTGGCACTGATACCACGCAGCGGGATGTGGTGCAAGTAGTGGTATCAGACGATAGCTTGGGGGTTGGCACTGCAGGAGCTTCTTGCAGAGACTGCTCCTTTATTAGTCGTAAAAGAGATTGCTGCGTACTTATCCAGGCTCTGAGTTTGTAAGGACAAGTCCTGGGCGCTGTATTGGCATTTTTTTTCAGGTATTAGGTCAAAAACCAGAACACCTCTCCCCCTATTGCTAGTCAAGCTCTCACCCGCAGAACTCCACATTTCTACAGACGGAACACATTACAGAGTCTGGGATCAAAGACGGAGAGGCATTTCCCATTCCATCCAGACAAATTTTTCTTATCACTCCATGTCTCCTTTTCACTTACCAAAAGGCACTTCTAGCCTCCAGAGGCGGCGTGCAAAGCGTGCGCATACCTGGAGAGCTCCGGGAAAAAACATAAATACATAAATGCAGGACCTACAGGCCCGCGAAGAAGACTCTCGGGTTTTGTAACACCCTCACCCTCGAGCAAGCGCCCCGGCTCGGGCGGGCTGCCCTTGACCTGTCACCCTCGGCCCGCGGGGCTGACAGCATGCAGCGGAACAATCCGCAGCCGGCGTTGCAGGCCTCAGGCGGCCGCACCGCGCATGCCCGGCGGGGAACCGAGCGGAATAAGGCTGGTGACCGGCATTGCCTCGTCCCTTTCAGCACAGCCCAGCCCTCCGCTGCTGACGTCTGTCTCCTCCCCGCAGCTCGGAGACGCGGTCTCTCCCACCGCCGCTGGTGGAGCGTCATAAGGTGCTCCTCCTCTTCCTCCCTCCTTCTCTGTCCTGCCGCCGGGATGCCGAGGCTTAGCAAGGAGGCCAAGCAGCGCCTACAGCAACTCTTTAAGGGCGGCCAGTTCGCCATCCGCTGGGGCTTCATCCCAGTTGTGCTCTACCTAGGTCAGTGGCGGGGTGCGGGACCGGCCTGGGCGAGCGGGTGGCGTTGAGTGGCAGCTGGGGAGGCTGAGGCCTGGTGGCCCGAGGCCGGTACTGGCGGCCTGCAGCCCTCACCGCGCCTGCGCTGAGCTCGCGGCAGCGGCTTGGAGGCCGCTGGGCCTGTGTGGAGGCCTGCAGGCCCGCGGCGTAGGGGTGAGAGCTTGCTATGAACAGAACTGCAAGATGTACCTTTTTTAAAACTACTTTTTTCTTCAAAGTTTTTCTGCCCGTTTCTTATCCTGGAGGCTGAGAGCGAGGATTTGAGCCTGTGCGCCCAATGAGTAGGTGCCAGTGGGTTGGGACCCTATGGGGAGCCGGCTGAGAATGCACTGGAGCATTTTAGCAGCATACGAAACTGGGAGTTAATCCTGCATCAGTGACTGACTGGTAGGCTAGGTTTTGGGTTTATTCCAGTAGGGAGTTAGCGTGTGAGGAGAAAACTGCGGCCAAGAGCACAGCTTCCTGGCACCAAGGGGGTTGCCAGCCTCTGAGGTTGAATTTGAATCTAGGTAGAGGTTACAGTTTCTCACTAATTGGCGTGGTTTTAGTTTCTGAACTTCCGTGGAGCATTCAGGGAGTGCCTTGATGTCATGCCTCGTGGCCAGAATGCATTTTGCTTCCTTCTGCTTCAGAGTTGGCTGAGCATCACTACCACATTGTAGTTCTCCCACTGCGTTTGGGCTGTATGCTATCAGCTGTCCTTGTTAAAGACCTTGACCTACTTAGGATGTGCACATGTGCAGTAGGCCTGACTCTTCTTCTATGACAGGAGGTCCCAAGAGGGCTGACCTCTCTGGTTTATGTGGCTTGCTTTCTGCGTCAACTTTGTAGGCCCTTTAGGGAAATGCATGTAAAACTGGCAGGAGGGTGGGGAGCTCGATATGCTTACAGCCAAAACTATTGGGTTGTTTTAATTAACTGAGGGGAATGCCTTGTCCAGTTTGATTGTTCCCATAACAATCAGGAAAAAGTTGGTGATTATTGCAGTTGTGTTTTGTTACCTGATTTTGCTCTTGCTGAAGTTTAATTTTGATTCTGCTGTTACAACAGTATCTGTAAATATGGGAAGGATGCTCTTTTTTTCTGAGGGACACCAAGAAAATTAAATTAGTTAATTCATATAAATCCATCTTACTGTGTTTACGGTTTCACTAATATAAAGGTGCTTTGTGTATTTCTGTTATATAGTGGTGTGAAACTCAGTTGCAGGAGATTAACTTAATACTTAATACCCCCAGAAAAGGCATGCTGTGCATCTATGTTGCTTTCTTATAAATTCATGTGGTATAATTAAAGGACATTAAGTGAAAGCAGATGGGGACATGCAGGTCACCTTTGTTTGCTTTGGAGGTGGCATGCACTCAAAAGCCAGTAGAGTTGGAAGAACCTTTCTGGTACTGGGATTACATTTGAATCTAGGATGGAAGGTATGGTGCAGCAGAAGAGGCTGCACAGTTACTGATGTCAAGATAGATTTTTGTATTGACTCCTGTGTATATGAAAGACAAACTAAACTCAGGCAAGGAAACTCAAAATTTTGGAGCTTTTAACATTCTCTGCAAGGCTTTCTACCTCAGGATGAGTTGCTCAGGGGGTGTAGAGGGGAGCTTGGTTTGTGAATGTGCAATGACAGGTCACAGGTTAGGGGTGTTTGTTTGTTTTGGGTTTTGTTTTACACTCACTTTGAGGTGGCTGCCCCCATTTTAAGTGGGTGAATTAGACCGGTGTGGCTTTGTTAACCTGGCTTGCTTATTTAAAACTATTGGGAGCAGAGGGAAAGCCGGGAGCAGTCATGTACACAGAGCGTGCCTCCTAATACAACCTACGGAATTTTAAAGCAATTTTGCCATGTGGCAACCAAAGAAAGTGGATCAGGTTGTTGAACAGTCTTGCATCACATGAGGTTATCTTCAAAGAGCTAATCCAGCAGCTATGAAGTGGAAGTTTTCCTGTTCACCTTCACAGCCATGTTCCAGGCAAACTGACATTAATTAATTTCTATAAAAGAGGGAAATATGTGTTTTTCATACAACATCCATTTCTAGATAGCAAATGTAGGAGAAAGAGCATGTTGAACAGTGCATGAACCGTATTATTCTTCAAGACTTAATTTACAGTCCAGTGGTCAAATATTTCATATTGCTTCTCTAGCATACATTTGCTTTAGCAAATTGATATTTGAGTCATAAGCTAGGCATAAACTCCTTGTAATTAACTTTCTTTTCACTTTCCTGGTTGTTAGTAGATTGACAAACATTTTGTTTCTTTGCAAGCTTTACTATGAGGTGACTTTTCAAAAAGTAGATAGAAGATTTTAGTTTTAATTGATCTACCATTTAGAATTATGTCCTCCTAAATTGTGAACTATTGTTGAAAGATTACGTCTAAGGTCTGCATCAGCTGTCAGTGCGGAATGCTGCCTGTTAGGACTCATGGTGCACACCTATACCAGTTGCAGGTGTCATCACCTCACTATTATGAGCAACATTTTAAACCTGTGTGTGTTAGGTATGTGTCTTAATCTTCAGGGTAGATAACTCCCTCCATTTCACATAGGTAGCTGTCCCTGAATTTTAAGTCCAGTAAAGGTGCAGGTAAGAAATGAACTACAAAAAAAGGCCCTAGAAAACCCCCCTCAAACAAACAAAACAGAAAACCCCCACTTAAACCAAGCTATATACATTTATGTGCTTTCTCTGCACCCTGATAAGAATGTGCCATTTTTGTCCAGATAAGTAAAGAACTTCAGAGATCACGGTTCTCTGCTCAGTAGGTTTTCTTTTTTATTGCAATTTAATGGGCTGGAAAAATTGGATAGTGATGTAACTATGTAGCAGTCTACACACATTTTTATGTTTCATTTCAGGTTTTAAGAGAGGTGCAGATCCTGGAATGCCTGAACCAACTATCTGGAGGTATGTATTGGTTCCAAATGTATGTGCAAACCCAGTGCAGATAGTCACTGTTTTGGGTGTTATCTTTGGACAGCAGCAACTGTGAAAGTTGTTTTCATCTGTTGTTCTTAACTGTTTAGAGTTGAAAGCATAGCTGGTTGTGGTTCTTGTTTCTTTAGAAATCCAAATGAGAAGACAACAAAACACAAGTTAATGGGAGGGCCTTTCTGTTAATTTTCCATGGCTTTTAATTTATGGGAGTTCCTGTACCTTTGCATGGAAGCTGCACATCTAATGTGGTCGAACTAGAGCTAGTTTCTGAAAGTACTGCACTGAGGAATAACTTCTCAGCTTTATAGCACGAATTTAAACAAACCCAGTCTCCTCCTGCCTTTGCAGATAGGACAGTAACACTGTCTAAAAACTGTGTGAAGGAAAGGGCTATATCCTTCAGGATTAGTAGTTTGTCATGAAGCAAAGCACATTTGCTCATGTTGCCTTGTGGGACTGTTTGTTAATCATGGCATTAGTAATACTTGAATTCTTGTGGTATTTTAATTTTATTAGAAAGCTTCCATGGGGCAAATTAAAAGTTTTGCAGAAAATGTGACTCTTTTTTTTTTTCCTTGAAATATTTTTTATGCAGAACCAGGTATTCCTAAAATGTGTTGCTGATGGACTGTACTGTTTGCAGAGTCGTATATTAACTCTTCTAGCTTTGCACAGAAATCCCGTTTTTTAGGATTCAGCAATTCAAGGGAGCTACTTTTAACAGTAGAAAATAGGAAAAAAACCCCAAATTTCAAGGTGTCAACATCATGTTACAATTTCAGCAACATGTACAGTTTTCTTATGATCTGTCTTGCTGGAGTTGTTTGCTGACAGTGTTTCTATGATTAGCTTCATTAGCAGTTTGAGACTTTTTCTCTTGGTCCATTGAGTGGCTCTGCACAGCATAACGTATGTGTTTCATACCAGAGTGTATGTACAGAGAGATACCAGAAGCATGTGCTTGGTCTAATCCAAAGTTTACAGACACTTGTTATTCTGAGCACATGCTCATGCTCTACAGACTTTCATTTTAAAGGTGCATTATTTCAGTAATTTAGGGGCTGGCATTTATTCTGCACATTTTTAAGGCTGTTCCTCCAGACTTAATGTTCTATATCCATTTAAAAAACAACTGTGTACTGTAAGTCTGACTTTTGTTTCCTCCCTCCTCCCCTTTCAGTCTACTTTGGGGATGAAGGATATGGTGGTCCTGTTCTAGAACCAGCCAATGGACTGAGAAGTGTCTGAAGATACATTCCAGAGGATGAGGTGGACACTTAACACCAGCTGGCTCAATCAGCTTGCTAATGACGTAGATTGTACATACAACAAAATGGAGTTTCTATGGACCTAACTTATTTGCATTACAGTGTAATTAAATAAATACAGTTTGAATGGATCCACATTGTTATGAAGTCTTTGCATAAATATAACGTGGTAATTTCTCTATTGTAGAAAAGATAACTCTGTGGGTTATTTGGGTTTTTTTTACAAAATACACTGACAGTCAGCTCCTATATTTATCCTTGTTATGATGGTCTCTAGAGTAAAGCTTCCTCTCTACTATCACAGTAACTGGAAAACTGAGCTTATGTTTTAAATGCATGAATATTCTTCAAAGGTTTCATGTTTGAATGTTGGTAAGCAGCTGGTCACTGCACTGGCCTGGTGAGTTTAGTTTTTCTTCTTGGACTTGTTTATCTCTGGAGACAATAAGGATTGAGGGGAGGTGTACACTTATTTCCTAGTATAGTCAGATAGTAAAAAGTGTGCTTTTGCCAAATTTACCCTTAAACACTGTGTACATTTTCTGCAATTTGGGATGATGTGGGAGGACATAAGTGCTGTGTGTGCTTTTGCTGTAAGAGGCAGTTATTGATGTATAACTGGAGGGGAAAAAAACCCAAACCAACAAAAAAACCCCAAACCACAAAAACACAACACAAGTACACTAGAGGTGTGTGCTTTATCTTTACTCCAGATCTTGCTCACTGGAATACTGTTGCTTTGGTTTCAATTGGTTTTCTCCCTTTTAACACATAAATTGAAGCACTGAAATGGCCACTGCTTGTTTTCTGGTGAATAGAAGCTGCTTTGGGTAGATGACTTTGTGCCTGTTATAATTAAATAAAATGTCATGAAGTAGTGGAATAGCTCGTGACAATAGACCACTGTCAGAAGAACAGAGCAAGGAATGAGCACAGAACATTTCTTGTCAGCCTGTATCCTGTTGCTAGTGCAGCTGTTCTAATGCTAACCTTGAAATGAATGTAACTGCTCATATGTCTTAAATTATGAAAGGAGTTAAAATTCCCATCCTTTTTCTTGACTGACCTTAATTATGGTAGTAACTAAATGATCTGTTGGAATTTGATAGTAGCTCTAATCATAATTGGGAACATTTTGACACTGTTGAATCTGCTGGAATAACCAGAGATACTCAGTGTTATGAGGTACAGAAATCAGTGTAGAATTAACTTGGATATTTCAAAACCAGCTTTTGCATTTCACAAGGGTACACAATACCCAAAATCCAGCTTTGAGTGAATGGGCCCAAAACCCTGCAGAAGTCTTATTTCATAGGCTCTGTTGTATGAGACATTTGGGGATGTGGTTTGTGGCTCTTAACTGCTACATGCTTGCTCTGGCTGCTTTCCAAGAATAATAGTATTTGGCAAGAGGCAGAGAAATAGAGAAGTGTTCCTTTCTCTTTCATTAGAAGTTTTACATAAGCATGAATATGTCAAACACAGGTCAGATTCTGTGACCTCACCATGCTGAAAACTTTCCTTCAAAGTAGTTGCAGTTCAGTTTTTGGAGACTTGGTATTATTGTATCAATATTGCTTATGCAATTTTTACTTCTAAAATTTCACATCAGGCATGTTGGGCAGTGTGGAAAGAAGTGAAATTGTTCTTCTTAAATAAGTATGGTTCAGGAAAGTCACTAACACAGAACCACTGGGGTTTTGAATTGAGAGAAAAAAAAATTACCTTTATAGTACATTAAAGTCAAGCTGAATTGAATTGTGGTATGTAGCACAACGTGTAGTGTGTTTCATTCAGTATACCTTGCCCTAACTGAAAGGTGAGTGAAACTCCTTAAATAAACATTTTTTTTATCCCCCTGAAATTTTTCAGGTTTTAAAATGGAGTCTTTAGTAGCAATAATTTTGAAATTACTTTGCTCTTACTCATTTGCACATTGCAGTTGTGCTTATTTTCAGAAATTTCAGATGTGCTTGTAAGTGTTCTGTGTAGTTATACATTAACCAGATTCCTACAAGAAAAATCTTAATTCCCTAAAATAACTTCAGCAAATACACTTTCAGCAAGGTTTGAGTGGTTTTGGTGGTGCTAGGGGGGTTGAATGCAGGTCTCTGGACTAAGGTGTGGAGGTACTCTCATTTTTATTGAGGCTCTAGGCTTAGGGACTTGAAGTTAGATGTCACGTGGTCCAGGTGTTTTAATCTCTAATTTTTGCTTTTCCATCTTTCTCCTAGTAAAACCTAAGGAAAGTTTTGTTTTACTGTTGGAAGAACAAACATGAGCTCCCCTACTTGACTGTATTGATCTCTGTCAAGTGAATTGGTGGCTTTGGCAGCCAAGTATGGATTCATTCCTGTAGTGAGATATATGATGCAGTCCTGTGAGACTGTGAGCCATTAGTGCTGGAGTAAAGTCAATGAGTGCAGCGTACTAGAATATGTGCTTTGACTTCCACAGCTGTTCTGAAGGCTACAGTCTGAGGTCTGTGAAATAAAATCATTGATTCTTTCCTGTGTACTGTGAAAATTAGTTACTAACTTGGTGGTACCCAGCTGATCTTACTTGGCTGTGTGCCTGTGCCACAAAGTGGAGGTTGTGTGCTTGTGGTTACCTTAGTGTCAGAGAAATACCCCGTATGGGAGGCTGTTGCTGGAGCCTGTTTTACCTGTGGATGTTGCATAAGAGGCTGAGTGGAACGGTTCCACCTGGGTCAGTCTTAGGAAGATTCAAGGTTCCTGGGCTAACCATGCTGCATGCCAAAAATGTAGGCATCTTGAGGGTTTTAATACAAGAGGAATGCCTTGTTCTCCATCTCCATGGTCCTTTCACATCAGGAACACAGCATGTCTTGTCAGAAGGTGCAGGTCTGTTTCTCAACAGCAGTGGCTCTTGTTCGGTCTCCAAGGAGGGTGTCTGTTAACAAGGGATTGCCCTTAACTTAGGACTGAAGAAGTGGGCTGTTTATTTTCCAGTCAGACTGTATGCAAAATACTAGCAGTGTCAGGAGGTTATGATGGGCAAGGAGCAATCCACTAACCACAACAGCTGCTGGTGGGTTTACCATTCAGAAGCAATTTCTATATTTTCTGAATTTTCTTAAAACTACTTCTTCCCATCACAGTATTCAGCTGGAGTCAGAAGATCAGTTACAGGGTGGTACTACTGCATAATCATGGTGGGCTATGACTCTTCAGCCCTCAATTATCACAGCCCCTTCAGAAAGGCGTCTCCTGCAAGCTCATCTTTGAGGGTCTGCCCTCAACTGTGGATACAGGCTGTGCAAAGGGGGACAAAGATGTTGGGCTAAAAAACAGGAAGGTAAGGAGAAAGAGTCCTGAAAGTAATAAAGACAAGGAGATCAGTCAGAAGAATGAATAAAGAGTAGGAAAAATGAGCAAGGCCTCTAGAGAAGAAAATTAAGGTAAAAGCATGAAAAAGGCATGCACGTCAGAGACGGAACCGCAGAGCCCTGTGGTGCTTGGTTTGTGATGCTGAGGGAGTCTTGCGAGTTTGGTGGTTTTCTTGGTCTTTGTGTGTGACCCTAAACCTAACCACTGTTTCTAATCCCTAACCCTAACATTAAACCTAATGCCAAAACCCTAAGGCCCTAACCCTAAACTTATCACTAAACCCTAACCTGTCTGTAACCCTAACATTAAACTTAACTGTAAAGCCCTAACCCTGTCTCTAAGCCCTAACCCTCACCCAGCCCAAAACCTGACCCTTCACCCTAACCCCTGACAACTAAAATAAATGATTGCTGTAAAATACCTTCTACTCAGCAAACTGGGGAAAGGATTGTAAGTTGTTTGCTTTGAGAGGCCCCACAACGTGCTCGACAGAGTTTAGTTTTCCGACTTCCATGTGAATTTCCTACTGCAAGTCTTCGCATGCCAGGCACCAATGAGTGCAGATTTCAGCAAGTGGTGCTTATCCTGGGGCAGTCCCTGAAGTTGACACAATGACAGCAGAAAAGTGGCCAGCAAGGCAGCTGCTGCATTGAAATACCCTGAGAATTGTGAATGCCTGTGGAGGAGCCAAAGGTAAAACTGATGGCAGCTCAGTGGTGTGCATCAGCAATGCCCTTCATTCTAGGAAGGACTTGGAAGTTGAACTTCCCAACCAGCAAGTGATAATCTCTGCTCATCTACATCCTAAATGTATTACCATTTACATCTTTTCCAGAGCTGTGAACAAGCTGGGGTGGCCACCAACTGAAGGGTGCTGGTGGAATGTGTGGATGCTTGTCTATCAGTTGCACAAGATTTCAGTACTCTGTATCTTGGATGCTTCTTGGTATTCAAGGAGGAAATTGGTGTGAGTTTGTTCAGCTGCAGTGTACATGGTAACTAATGGTGATCTCAGGCAGCTACCCACTCCTGGCAGATGTGAGACAAGGATATGCCTTTCTTTTTGGTCCGTCTGTCTTCCTTTTTTGCCCATTTCTGTTCTCAGATAGTAATAATGAAGTCCTTAAAAGGTCCAATGTGACATCCACATTTGGGTCTCATAGCTATTACCGACAGCGTAAGGGCCAGAACGGTCTCTAAGCAAATGATCACTGAGAAAGGCTTTGTGAAGGTAAGCTCTGTAAAGCCAAACCAGGCTTTCCCGTGTCTCTTAGAGCACATACCAGAACAGCTAAGGCAGGATCTTCTGTGTTGTGTGAAAAACTCCTTTACCACAGACGTCTTGACAGGGACCACCTTGAGGTCTCCTCGTTCCTTCCTGAGATGTTGCACAACTCAAGGCATTGGTTTTACCATATTGGGCAAAGCTGTGGTTTGGTTTGGTTTTTTTTGAGCCTCTGAGGTGCAGGGTCTGGGTGGACTGGTCATTGTTTTGGCATCCCCATCTGCGGAATGTGTGTGTGGACAATAAGATCACTCAGAGGAAGAGACAGTTTACTGATATCCTTATCCACATTCCAGGGCTTGCCTTTCATCTCATCTGCACTACTGTGCTACAAGAAAGAGGGTAGTTAGTGTAGAGAGTGTAGACATTTCAAGGGGCTCCTGCTGCTTGTGTGTGCTGTGAGTTTGGGTATAGGAGGTCGCTGCACAGCCAGATGCAGATGATAGAGCTAAGGAATAGTTCAGTGGTTTGGTGCTCAGGCTAAGGACCTGGGGTTTTTTTCTTTGCAGTATTCAAGTATATGCATTCATATATATACATTGATGTTATGTGCCCTGTCCATGCTAGTGTAATATAAATGACAAAAGACAAATGCATCAGGTCATCAACGGTCACTGATATCTCAGCAGCAATATGTTGATTTATATCAGTGAAGGAAAGCACCTAAGATTTTAATTTTCTTTTTATTCTTGGGGGAGTGGGGGGAGATGTTTAATCAAACTTTGAAAATTCCCAAGGATGACAGCAATGAGTCTAATCAGGTGACAGTGTCCATGTCAAAGCTGTTCATGTGGTACCATTTTAGTTGTTTAAACAAGGCTACAGTTTTATGGAGTGTTTCTTATTAAACATAAGGGACTCATTGTTCATTTGTTTCTTGAGAGCAGTGATGCTTTATTGTGTTCATCCTTAAATGTCATGCTCAGTGCCTCTCCTTCCCTGTAACCCATTTTAAGAGTTACCTGTTGATCAAACTGTCTGTGGGTGTATGCGTGTGCTATGCAGATAACCAACCTCATCATACAGATAACATTCAAACTCTTTAAAGTGGTTATTTTGATAACTGCAGGTATTAAAAATTGGATACATTAGAGTTCCTATGTCTTATTTAAAGTTCAAAAAGGTTACACAATGGGAGGTTTATTTAAAAAAATCAGCTTTTATTTATTTGAAAATATAAATAAGTCATAAATACCATCTCAAATATTTAAAAGCATAAGTTATATATAAAAAATTCTGGCTTCTGAAAATATTTTTTGTTGGATACATATTAAATAAGTTGATATTCTAAATAGTACCATTAGAAATGGAATAAAATATGCCCTTTGTTTAAATTATTTCTAAATACCAACAATATAAATAGGAAACATCAGAAACTAATAAATATTTTTAAATACAATAAATAGGTTCCTAGAAGGAAATTGGAATGTATATAAATGCAAACCATTGTTACTATTTCTGGTTCTTAAAACAGAACAACACTGTCATCTGCCACATGACAGACTTATAACAAAGGATTGTGCCTGAATTAAAACATTCAGGCACTGAAACTCCTGGTATTTTTCAAATAGCGAACGGCCCTCACGGTTTTCTCCATAAATGAAGTAAAGTCTCGGAGGATGAGGTGGGTGGTTATTTTCTCTATCCAGGTCTTACTGGACCTCAGCTTTGCACGGAGGGATTCCCGGGTAGCTGGGTCTGGGATCATCACTTCATCAGGATTGATCACCTGCGAAAAAGACGAATCAGGGTGCCCTGGTTAATGTATTGTAGTTGAGCTCGTTAGAAAGCATCAGTTTATACACATAACATGTTCCCAACCAGCTGTGTATCTGCCCTTCCTGTGCTGTGGGTGACAGACCTCCCAGGGACCTGCAGAAGAATGGGAGGGTCTTGTCTGAGCTACACTGTTTGTTTTGGTTTGAATGCCATATCTGGTGTTGTGGTCCAATTCACTGTGCTGGGTACACCTCTCCTGCTGGTTAATGGTGAAGATGCTGATGGTGATTTGTCCTAACCTGTGCTGGCTGCTACACTCTGAGTCATAAGTTCATTAGATGACATTGGGGTACTCTCACATTTTGTAGTAGATGAAGCTTTCAAAGATATCAAACCTGTTTCACTGCTTAATTCTTACTTTCCAGGCATTTAGGCACATGGGAGGCTCTGTGTCATCAGCTTTCACTGATGTGTGGGTTCCTAACTGCAAGATGAGTAAAAGGAGTTCTGTACCTAATGCTGCCTAACAGTGCCAGCATCCAGTACCCAAATGCCTTTTAAAAACTTGTCCTATGGAGTGGGTAGGTGACTTCTGAAAATGAGAGTTAATCACCCCATTGGTGGAGCTATTTTAGATGATTTGGGATCAAGAAGTCTAACAAAGTATCTGCATCGTCTTAGTTGTAGGATCTTGCCTATCCTTTAATAAGTGACAAATGCATGTGCATTCCTTCTGGAATATCTTCTTTTTTGTGAAATTCAGTAAGATGAATATTCTTTCTGTCCAGATGAACTGGGAGTGGATTCTGATCATACACCTGGTTACTGATAAATCCAACTTTTTGTCACACACTGTCAAAGTTTGTGTCTGGATGCCTGAACAGATAACATGCTGATGGATCTACCTAACCACAAGTGACAGATTCTGTCCTTGCTTTCCTTGCCTTAAATATCAGATAGACTTCTCCCCTGAAGAAAATTACTCTTTCTCAAAACCTCTCTAGTTTCTACGAAGTTGAGTTCCACCTGTTCCAAAACCCCTGATCCTACTAGTTTTCCCCAAAAAGTTAGTCTCCTCTCGTTATGAAACAAACTTTCTGCAAACTGATACATCAAGTTGGAAACTAATGGCTGACTTATGACAGGACTATTATTCCTAGCTAGTAGAGTGTGAAAAAAGCAGTTCTGCTCCCTTTCACTTAAAGAATGATGGACATAAATAAATATGTTAGCAAAGGTATGGCAAAAACATGATGGGCTTTTCAGATGCCAAAAAACACTTTGAAGGAAATAATACTCTGAGATTTCTGCAGTCCTTACTCACCTTGGTGGTTCTTACTCAGACAAATAGTTTCCCTGATGATGAAGGAAGTATTTATGTTAAGGGTTATTAACATGAGTAAGAACTGCAGGAATGAAGTGAATTTTTGAAGTATGATCTTTCAGAGCTCTCCAAAACAGAGAAAACTGTCAGAAATTAGTTTGAGAATCAGGTATTTGTAAAGAATGAAGAGGGGGGTTTAATGATGATTTACAAGCAAAATATGTGCTCTTCAATATGCAGCACCTTCTATTTAGTCAAGTTACTAACTTGCATTCTGAATTTAATGGTCTTCCTTTATTTTTAAGCTACTGATATCTCAGTACCCTGTATTCCTTGGCTTAGAAGTTTGTTCTGGAGAGTTTTAAAGAGTAATAATACTGTAAAAATGCTTGCTTTAGTTCTGTGAGGATTTAAATCAAAGAAACAAACTAAAAACCCAAGCTACTTATTTCTGCTCAGGGGGTTGCAACACTAGAAGCTTGGACTGAACTGCAGTTCTATGAAACTTTGGAAGGCCCTTCCAGCCTGGACTAGTCTATGATTAGGAGCAAGCTCCATAAGAAATCTTATTTCTGTCAGCCAGGCAGTGTTAGTATATTTGCCTTAAAACAATGACACATTTAGCTGTTGGTTTGGAAATTAGAAATAATGATAGACAGTAGAAGAGTTGTTTCTTTAAGGAAAGAAAAGAAAACCAAGGAAAACTGGTATGTATGCACAAGGCATCATCACCTGTTTCTATTGAGAGAGATGAAGGTGGGAAACTTCACATAACATCTATTCCTGGGAGCACACATCAGTGCTAAGCCACCACAATTGCTGGAGTGAATTTAAAGCCAACTCACCATCTGTCTTATGGTATGTGCCAGGTGCTCTGTGCTATAGCACAATGATTCAACATTTTGCTTTTCACTAGCAAAAGTTTCTTTTATGTATTCAAGGTATGTCTGGAATGTGTAAAGCCCACTGGAGATTTTCCTCAAGCATTTATCCTGAAATGAGAGAAAGGTGAGAGAGTCAGGTACAGCTCAACAATGCCTCTATCATGACACTGTGTACATGACACAGGTAGGTGCACAATGCTCATGCAGGACACCTGTAGGTCAGCTTGCACAGTTCTTTGGAACCTCAGGTGCATAGGGTAAGAGCAGAATGAGAGTGATTCCTTGCCTCATCGAAGCCGGTGAGCAGACACCCATCTTCCTCTGTCACTTTGGGGAGGTTGAGGTCGTTCCGGAGGAGCATTTCCATGCTGTTCTCGCAGACGGTAAACTTCTCGCACATCTGGGAAGAAACACGGAGAGGTTTCGTCGCACCTTGTCCGGAGGCAGCAGCCCCCGGGACGGGTGTGAGCTTGTGCGAGCCGCCGGGTCGCCCCCTACCCACCTCCTGCTGCAGCTGGGTGGCCCGGTCGTGCAGCAGCCGTGCCAGCCGCACCGAGTCTGGCAGTGCCGCTCGCCGCGCCACCGCCTCCTCCAGTTCGGCCTCCCCCGAGGAGTCGGCGGCGGGCAGCGGGGCGGCGGCGGCCCGCGGCAGCAGCAAGAGCAGCAGTAGCGGCGGCGGCAGGACGGCGGCGCGGAGGGCGGGCGGCCGGCGGCGGGCAGAGCGGTCACGGCCACAGTCATAGTCACAGTCACAGCCCCGGGGAAACTTCATGGTGCGGCTTCTCGGCTCCGACCCCGGCCCCTTCTCGTCGGCGAGGCTGGTGGATTGAATGAGCTCTGGGCATCCCTGAACGTGTATTTATCGAGGGGGGCTTCGAGATTATTCATGGCCCGGGAAAATCCGGCATGAGAACACGGGGGTGTGTGCGCGGCCGAGTGCTTGCCCCGTCCGAGTGCTGCGGATTGTGAAACGGGCCCGGGGGGGCCGAGAGCGGCCGCGGTTAGCATGAAGTCATCATTCGCCGTAACTCCTTGAGGGCCGGGCTACCCCCGCCGCCTCCGCCGCCTGCTCACCTGGCCCATCGGGGTCGGGTTTGAGCCGCCCGGTCCCGCCGCTGGCCTGAGCCTGGGCCAGCTCCAGCTGCACAGAAAGTCTCGGAAACCACAGACATGTGCATGCTTACATACTTTACATACTTTATATACTTTCATATGTTGCAATATTTTAATGTGGCGTAGTGTTTTATACATTCTGTGCTGTGCAGATTTATCCGTATTTTAGATATCTTTATTGTTCGTACACTTAAAGCTATGTATGCATGTTTAGGTGCTGAATACGTGTAGGTCGCCTCACTCCCTGTGAAATGTGCATGGGGAGGGTGGAATATATCGCTTTCATATGCTTTAAATACACAGGGAATGGACAAAAGCCAGCTCCTGCTCCTCCAACGGGATGATCGCTGCAGGAAATGCCAGCAATTCCGTTATCTGCCGCCTTATCACTTTCTGCCTACCTGGGAGGTGAGGTGGGGATTTTCACCTTCCACAGAGGGGCTCTTCACCTGGGGCAAGTGTACCCATTTGGCTCAAAGTGTGGACTGAGTCAAACTGTGTGAGGCATGCATTGAACTTTTGGAATGCCTTGAACTGATTTTGGCTAAGCTGGCTTTTTTTTTTTTTTTTTTTCTCAACCGAAGTTGGTGCTGGTTTCTTATACAAGAAAGACTAGAGAAAGACCTGATTCTGCTTCAGAGTGAGTAGAACAGAACATGGGGCATCAGAGAATTGAAAAAGAGAGCCAATATGGGAACTGAACTTGGGTGTCCTCATTTGGACTCCCTCTTTAAAAATAAAACCTCCTAATTAATTTTCTAAGAACAGCCTGAATAGAGAGCACCAGGAAAGAATCAGAGTACTACTGTTTCTTTATTTAATGCCCTTTTTTTGCCAGCAGTGGAAAGGCAGATGGATTCAATGCTCCAAACAAGCCAGGTATTTGCCTTCCGATAACCATCAGGGGCAGAAGCAGCAGGAACGGGAGCTTCTGCCTTCCTCTCTCCACTTGTGAAAGTCCATGGATGGACAGGTCTCTGCGAGGCATTTCCTTCCACTTCCAGACATGGCTCTTCCCTGCAGCCAGCCACAAAAATCACCAAAACTTGCCAGAAGGCTAAATTTCTGTATTAATACTTTTCAGCAGACGTTCTGTAAGTAAGTCTTGTTCGTAATTTGTTCATTTGTAGCCATGTTTTATGAGCTGTCCCTTTCTTTTTGTGTCATGAAAATGTCTGTTCTGTAGCAGTTTCCAGAGAACTTCTTTTGTGCTGATAACTGTTATACAAGGATCACTTTTGCTGATGTGTGTAGTTGTATCTTCAGCACAAAATAATAATTTTCAGTTGTTTTTTCCCATCTAAAAGCTTCTAAGTCTTCAGTTATTATTGCCTCATTTTGCATTTTATTTGCTCTTTATGTCATTGTCTGTGTGACTTTTCAGAAGTACAAAGTATGTTTACATGCTCCAGTGGAAGCTGCTAATTAATGCCTTAGAAACTCAGTTTGATAATATAGGACAAAGTGTAGCATTCAAGGGAAGGAGGAACTCAAATTGGCACAATAGCATTAAAATACTTCTGCTGTTGCTCTGGACAGTTTCTTATAGAAAATCACTTTTAAAAATTGGTACTGCACATAAATACTTTGTGGTGATCTATCCATAATAATGGTCAAAGTTTGGGGAGGGCTTAAAAGGGGTTAATTAATCCTCCCTGTACTACACTGAGTTACACTGATTCATGAGTAGGCATGTTGTCCAAAATGTACAACAAGTACTTGTTCATGAGTTAGCTACAGTCAGGAGATTTTCCTGTTGGTACTTTAAAATGCATAAGTAGTCTTACTGAGACTCTAAGGTATGATTTCTAGATACAGAGGAATTTCTTTCCTACATAACATCTTTGTAATACTGCAGATTGCTGTTCTTGTATCCTTTTATTGCTGTCGTTCTTCATTTCACTGTACAGGTTCTTGTTTTCCTGTCATTGAGCTAGATGGCTGCATCCTGACAGATGAAACCTTCCTAAGGTGGGATTTCAGAAATTCCCAGTGTTTATCCAACTTCTTCTTTAGTCTGAGCAATGTGCGTTGTACATTTTTGTGGGAGCAGAGAGGCCTGTTCTGAATGTTGTAAAACCTCTCCTCTCAGGCTGTCCACACATGAAAATTACTTGTGGTTACAGTGGAGGGCGAGTTTATAGCCAGGGAGCCCATCCATAATCACCCCATTTATCCAACTCTGTTTTCTAGGATCTATGTGGCAACTCACAGACCTGTTCCAGGACAGGTTCTGTTTCTTGTAGGATTGCTTTGCCTGGGAGTAAGCACATGATGCTTTTGCACCTAACAGCCTGGGACATTTGTGGACAGGAGGCTGTTTTCAGGGGGCGAAATGCTACTGCTGCTGAGAAGAATTCAAGAGACTACAAGAGCTGTCATGGTCACACCTTGTCAGCCCTCTTCTGCCAGCCATCAGGTCTGCAAGGAGCCCCACCATGAAGTAAAACACAGTGCTACTGGCAGCATCAGGAGACCTTGCCTGCTGAATGTTGTGAGTCAACTAAATAGATCTATACATGTCATTCCTAGATGGAAAAATAAGGTGTGTTAATAAAGCAGGAGAAATACTAGGGGTGCAGCAAATTCCACTCAAATTTATTTGTGTGTTTGGTTTGGCTGGTTTTTGATTTTAATTTC
Source organism: Indicator indicator (assembly GCF_027791375.1). NCBI lineage: Eukaryota > Metazoa > Chordata > Aves > Piciformes > Indicatoridae > Indicator > Indicator indicator. Next base: position 25,880,194 of record NC_072020.1, on the reverse strand, counting down.
TAATAACCTTCACAATTCTACAGTAGCCATACAAGCCACTAATGTTTATTAGGACATTATGACTTCAGATTGTACTGTTGATAATGAGCGAGGGAATACAACTGCAAATGTGGTGTTCTTCTGTGAAAGTGTTTGTGTGTGGAAGAAAATGCCAATTGTTGGTAGACTGTTCAAGTGGGATCATGATAATAACTTAAGAAATAGCTTTCAAGTGTCTTGAATGAGGTGGAAAGCTGATATCCAGTTCTCCTGACATATTTATGATTGTTAATCCCTCAAAGCCTGGAATAAGATATCTTGAATTTCTACAGATCTTGCAAAAGTGGTGATGAGTTCTCTGTAGTCCATCAAGATTTGAACACTTCACCCATTCTAGAGCTCACTTCTTTTGAGGATCTTTATATCAGGCATTCACTGACACTACAGAGTTAGTAAATGTTTATGAGCCTCTCTTCTAGATTTTCTGAGTTTTTGTGGTACAGAGCATGAATAGAATCATCTCAAACAGTCTCCACCAAAACCCCTAAGTTTCAAAACCTGGAATTTTTTTCCCCCCCATGTGTTTCACATTTCAAAGCACTGGCTCCACTAAGGTCTTGAATCTGTGAGTGTTACACCAAGTTGCCCTCTACTGTATTTGAAGTGAACAGGTTGAACAGGTGATTAATATCCTGTGTTCATGCTTCTCATAAGCAAATATTGCTTTGAGAAGCTTCATGTCACCAAAGTGCCCTGGTGTACTTGGCCCTTTGCTTTTGTGTCTTTGCAAGTTCCTTGGTTCTCTGTTGGTTGTTTGCCAGGGAACTGCAGAGCTGTTTGGGGATTTTTTGGTGAAAAGCTCTGGGGATTGTTCATTTCTCTTCCCTTATGCAGACTTGCATAATTTTTAAACAAGACTAGGATGTGTAGTAATGGACTTCACTTTTTCTCTTGAATGCATCATATGCAAATACCATTCATTTGCATGCCCTAAGGTAAGTCAAAGGTTTAAAGGAAAAACTCTTAGTTAGCTTTAAATTATGTCCTGGTTTTCACCTTTATCTACTTAATCTCAAGAAAAGCAGTCATGTCATCATCTTCTCTAGTCAACTTCCAGGCTGGGAGGTATGCAGTCCTAGGTGAACAGTGTCCTGGAGATGACTGTTCTTGGGGAATATCTGAATATACAGGTCAGTCTCATTCAAATTTAAATGAATGCAGGCATTTTAAATCTCAAATGGGAATATTGTAACAGCTGCCACTTTGCAGTTTACTGCTATGGTTGCACTAATGCATGGCATCAGGAAGTGATTCCACAAACTTTTCATGGGTGCCTAGTGTGGTTATGTCTCTTTGTAGGGCTGCATGAGGCACCAGACCAGAGAACTGGCAGAGTTAGAGATACCCCAGTGGCCTTTTGTCTTTCACAAGCACAATACCTGCATGCATTTGGCTTGTGATCATTGCCCATTATGACAACACACTTTTGAGAAGGGTCCTGTTTTATGAGTATTTTAAATTATTATTGAGCTGTGCTTCTATAGAAAATATCTTTCTACTTTTAAAAATAAACTGACAGTAAATTTCACTTGTGTTTAAGGAACTTCTTGGTTCCCTCAGAGCTCTGTTTAAGCATGAGAGATGAACATTCAAATAAGTTGCACGACAAAGGAGAAGAGTGAGTCACTGGGGAAGATGATGAATCAGAGAATCTTAGGGGCTGGAAGGGACCTCAAGAGATCATCCAGTCCAACCCTCTTGCCAGAGCAGGATCACCTATACCAGGTCACACAGGAACTCATCCAGGTGGGTCTTGAATATTTCCAGAGAGGCAGAATCCACAACCCCCGGGCAGCCTGTTCCAGTGTTCTGTCACCCTCACAGTGAAATAATTCTTCTTCCTGTTTCCATGGAACTTCCTATGCCTCCACTTCCACCCATTGCCCCTTGTCCTGTCATTGGGCATCACCGAGCAGAGCCTGGCTCCATCCTCTTGGCACTCACCCTGAAGCTACAAAGAGAATGCCGTGAGGAACTTTTGTGAGCCTTTGTGTATGGAAGGTGATGAACGGTGTGTTTATCCTCATTGTTTGCCAGTTTTAACATAGTGCATTAGACACAGATTGTGCTTTACAAAGCATTCAAAAGGGAAGTTCTGTCTCTGAGGAGCTTGCTCAGTGCCAAAGGAAACTGAAGGGGTGTCGATGTTTATCCCTGAAGTTATCACACTCATGAATGAATAGCAAGTCCGGTTCTGTTCAGTAAGCATTGGAATCTATTTCACTCTTACATAAAAGTTCGACGTGTTGCTCAACTACACATCTGTCGATATAAATGTGCTTTCTCTCATTCATGCCTTGGTTTTTGGTGCTTGCAATCTCTTTATCAGACTATTGTCTCGCTCAATTTGACATTTAGCCTTGCATCTTGTTCTGCTTTTCCTGGTGATTGCCTTTCTGTGATGTTGCAAATTACTTACGCATAACCCAAGTCATTTAACAGTATTTTTGTATTTTTTTCCTGGACAGCAGCAGTTTCTTTCTGCACTGAGAAGCTGGGTGGTATCAGCAGTTATTTTTGCCACTTGTGTGCAAGATGATGCAAGAGATGGTACTTCTCATGCTTCAGGGAGCTTTATTTCACCAGTACTTCGAACAGGGAAGTACAACTGAATGTGGGTAGATATCATTTACATCCCATCTGAGTATAATGAGACATGCAGAGTGTCCAGCTGGAGGGCTGTCTTTTACCTGTACGATAACCTGGTATTACTGCATAGAAGGGCCACTGATGGGTGTTAACTCCATTGACAGAGCCAGATGTGTTCCTTTCAGGAGACAGCATTTCATTAACAGTTTCTGTGTTGGAGGTTGTAGGTTTTTTTTTTTTGAAGGATGGCTAACTAGAAAACCAGAATGCATAATGCACCTGCAGTAACTCTTGTGCAGCTTCATGAAGATTTTTAGCTCAAGGATCCTGCTGTGGTGTTTGCCACTTTGGTTGTGTGTTTGAATATCACTACTCAGGAAGTGCCTTACTCTGAGGTTTTGAGGTCTTTCTTCCTTTCTGGGTGAGCTGTAGCAAACTTCTGTATTGTTCTAAGCTGAATTTGTGAAAGGGAGCCTACTTACTACAGCAGGAGCCCTTTGTAGCTACATGCCACCACACTATAATGGGATTAATAGGTTGAGCTGGATCTGTAATTTTTCACTCTTCCCACACTGCTGTTAATTGAAACAAAAGTATCCTAGGGACCAGGCTGGCTATAAGGACTTGATCTCATCACTAGGGGATTCAAGTAGTCTAGGTCAAACTAGATTTTTCTTTCAGATGGACAATTAGATCGTCTGATCCTTTTTGTTTAGATTGCTCAACCAGGATGTGGGAGAAGTTGAATCATATCCCTTCCCTATCTAAGGGGATTATGAGCCCAGATTTTCTGCTTCACAGGAAAGTCTCCTGACTCCTAAGAATAAACTCGGCCAAGATATTTTCCAATCCCTTCTCTTAAAGTGAACCATTTTATTGTTAGAAAGAGATCAGGAGTCAGTGGGCTGCCTTGGGCTGACCTGGATTCCAGGTGATGTTTGCTCAAATACATAGTACAAAAAATTCAGCCCTTGGGCAGAAATAGAAAGTGATTCTCAGAGAGAGCTCTGACCTCAGAGCTGTTGGGTAAGTCTGGGCAGGGGTGAGGGCCTCGCTTCCTCCATGGGCTGCCTTTTGGGAGGAAGAGCTGGTCTGTATGGTGAAACCCAGGAGGGTTGGGTGTTGGATCCTCCCTGGCAAGGGTTCATGGCTGCCTGGGAGATGTGTGCTTTCTAAGGAGGTGATCTTCTCCTTGGAGTTTCATACAGGTTGATGCAAGAACTCCTCATTCAACAAACCATCTCTCAACTACCTCTTCCCTGAAGGAGCTCTGCCCATGCCTAGCAGGGAAATCCACAACTCTGCCTGTCCCAGTCAGGTGCTATTCACTGTAAAGTCCCCTGGTATCACTCATCCCAAATGCAGTGTGCTTGGTTTCCTACATCGATATTAAAAATACATGCGAAACCAAAAGTTAAAACAAACCCCAGAAGCAGATTGGTTGAACTGCTCTGATGAGGAAACCCCCCTGGCTCTTCCCTAAGCCTGAAGCTACATGTGACAGTGGCAGTTCTCATGTAGAAAGGGAACACATTGGGTATCTCCCTTTGTATTTAGCTCTTCAGCATCAAGCAGTCACTCCCTGCTGCTCTTACTTTGATCTTCTTCACTGTTGTTTCTAAATGCTCCTATCTTGGGATTTTTATGGCCTACTTTGTTCTGCTGCTGCTTGTCTACACATGTCAGGATGAAGCTCTTAGACTTTCAAGGCATGCCTATGTGAAGGCAGCAAAGTGTATTAGTGTGTTCTCTTTATTCCCTATGAATACAGTAACATTGGCAAACATGGACAGAGAGCAGAGGCTTTGGTCAGAATTACAGGCACTTGAAAAAAAGGATAAGTTACACTTTTGTGTTCCATTTCACAGTATTTTTAACAGCCTACGCAACATTTCTCACGTGACGCTGCATATTTTATACATTTTGTAAAACTGCTACTCTCTATGATTTTATTTTCTGCCTATTTTTTTTTTAACAAAAGGATTTTTTTTATTTTTTTAAAGTCATGTAGATGATATTCCTTGGAGATTACTATGTAGTTATCAAGTGTGTGCTGTGCCTCCCATTTAGCCTGGGTGTCACGTGCCTATTCAGTGAAATCTGCTGCTTTCTGCCTGACATTTAGCACGTGGTTCCACAACCGTTATGAGCTGATATCAATGTGGGAAAGATGTTGCCAAAAAAGAGTGTCACTGACAGTTTGTAGTCTGGCTTGTGCCACAAATCACTTTTTCTCACCACTTCCCATGTGTTTCAGCACTGGTATTTGAGCAGCTGTGTCAGATGGGGAAGAGACCTAGTTGGAAATTAAGGCATCAAAGAAATTTAATGAAAGCCAGTTTTCATTGGGATGCGCTCTGTGATCTGAATCACTGTGTGCCTACCTGAATGCTTGTACCAGTGGCAATGCCTGGCTCCTAGGACTGTACCAGTAACAAATAATAGAGGTCACTGTGGCTTTGTGCTTCATATGAAAATTATTTTTCCTCATGTCAGAATAACGTTCACCTCACATCTCCAAAGCAGCACGTACTCTTGAAACCAGTTAAAAAAAAAAAAAAAAAAAAAGAAGAAGAAAAGAGAAAGTTTAAAGACACTGATGGGTTCATCACTTTCTATTAACAAAGCTAGTAGCTAAACCCAGTTTTAATTCATGAGGACTTCTGTCTCCTCTTATGCTTTCAACCCCCGATTATCTTTTGGAAAAATTCACTATTCCCTGAATGGGCTTTCTGGCCAGCCCTGTCCCTCTTGACCATGTAAAGTCATTGCACATGATGTAAGCTGTTGTCACTCTACTAATTTTGACAGGACTCATTTTGCTTGACGAAAAAGAAGAGAGAATGAAACTGAACAGTTTCATAGCCAGAGGCCTCTATCAGTGCATGCTTTACCATTTGAATAGGGAAGTCCACAGGTGATAATTTTTTTCTGCTGAGCAGCGTGTTGGAATTGCAAGATCCTTTACACTGCAAATTTCATGAACTCCTAATCTTTGGAGAGCAAAGGTGGTGCAGTCAGATCTCCCAGTGCTCTTAGGTCTGCTGAGAAACTCTGCAAAGATTCAGCAAAGCAAATCTGGTGTTTTCTGACTTCTTACAATTATAAGAAATGCGTGGGAGACTCCTTTAACTTCTCTAGAATTCCATTACTTTTTGTTTCATGTTTCACATCTTCCTTATTGTGTCTGTATTGAGTAAATATTTGTATGTTGTTTCAGAAAACCAGTCACAGGGATAATAAATATAATTGCTTCCCAAAACAGAAAGGTCAGTGTCACTCAGACTGAAAGCTGTTTTAAAACTTTCCAAATTGTGTGGTAGAATTACTGTAAGAGGGTGAAATCAATGGCAATATTTCTATTGAATTCATCATGAACCTGCCACTGTCTTATATGTGAAAGACAGTCCAATAGGTAAGGTGGGAAATGGCTTCTGTGCTCCCTCCTACTTTCTGTACAATTTGTTCACTCTCTTCTGAGCCTCACTTCTTTCTCATCAAACTACTTTTCTAAAAGTAGTACCATCAGAACAAAGGCTAGCACAGTGAGAAATACTTCTCTTTTTTTTTTTTTTTTTTCCTGAGCTATCACAAGGAAGAAAACAAGTCAGATCATTTCAGAAAAGGAGGAACTACTGGTTTCAAGCATTAGATGACATCTGCTTGAAGTCCTTGGCTTGCCATTGACGCAAGACTCTTCTTTGCCAGGGGACAAAGTCATTCTCCCTGTTCTGCCACTTCTTCCTTTGAGTAAGCCTATTAAGCAGTAGTAATCTTGACATAGCGTGGAGTAACAAGAAGAACATAATGACAAAATGTCACAAAGTACCCGATGGGACTATGACATTTCATAAGTCCAAAATGGGTTTCAGGTTTTCTGGAGTGACAAGCTTTTTGTTTTGAAATAAATTTTCTGTGACCACTTGCTAGAAGTGATACCTTTTTTCTTTTTCCTTTTCCTTTTCTTCTTTTCCTTTTCCTTTTTCCTTTTCCTTTTCCTTTTCCTTTTTCCTTTTCCTTTTCCTTTTCCTTTTCCTTTTCCTTTTCCTTTTCCTTTTCCTTTTCCTTTTCCTTTTCCTTTTCCTTTTCCTTTTCCTTTTCCTTTTCCTTTTCCTTTTCCTTTTCCTTTTCCTTTTCCTTTTCTTTTTCTTTTTTTTTCTTTTTCTTTTTTTCCCCAGAGATTTTGAAATAAATAATTCTTTCTAATTTGAAAAAAAAAATGTTGAAACATTTTTAATTTGTTCCATAAGGGCCTTTTCCCGAATAGCTCCTCCTGACGTCCGTAGGAATCTGTAATCCCACAGTGCAATGTCTCTTGATATTCCTGAGGTTTGCTATTAATTCCTTACTGATATGTATGCTTTTTGTATCCTCAGAAAACCCCATGCACTTAAGTTCTCTTTTACCAAAATGTCTGTTCCCCTAAATGAGCTTTTGCCTGGGATGTTCCTTTGTGTGAATGTGGTAGGCTTCCTTTCAGAGTTAATAAAGAATCACGCTATAAAGCATAGATAATTTCAGGTAACCCTGACTTTGACCTGGACTGGAAAAGCCAAGAGATGCCTTTTCCTCAGTTAACATCAAGCAATCTTAATTTTTTTTTTTTTTTTTTGCCTGGTAAAGCACTGGCAAAGCCCTTTGGAACAGCATGTGCAGGTATTTATTCTACTTGTACTCTTTCTTATTTTATTTTTCTCTTTTCTGTTGCTTTAGCTCTTCTAACCTGCCATTGCCAAGCAAAAGTTTTCTGGAAGAATAAGGTCACATGTAAGGACATCCTTATGTCACACTACCACAAGCCAAGGCTACTCAGCAGCCTTATAAAAGAAATATCAGTGACAGTTTTGCATCACCTTAATTTTCTTCCCTGCAGTAATCTGGAGTAGCTTTAGTAAATCAGTAGTTATTTACATGAAATAAAAACTATTTCTTTTTAGCTGGGAATGCTCTAAAAAAATCAGGAGTGGCTCCTGGCATCTCCAAATTGCAGGACAGCTGTGATAGCTGCTTAGCCTTCTTGTTTTGTCTAGGAAGTGAATTAGAAATGAGAGTCTAGAATGTTTGGTGGTTGTTTTTTTGTGGGTTTTGTTTTGTTTTGTTTTTCTTGTGCTAAAATTGGGCACATTTGAAGAGGTGGCTATTTACAAACTTACTGTGTATTAGGTGACATGTAACTGATCATTACAGGGGACTGTTGGCTCATGATGTCCCGTGCTACGTGGACAGTGTTATACCTCAGATGTAAATGCTCCAGGTGCCAGGGCCCTCTGGCATCAGGACCTACCTGTGTAATGGTGGCATCAGGTCTGTGTAGTGCTGCAGGGCCTGGTCAGCACCCAGAACTGCCACAGAGCAAAGAGAGGACACTGTGACAGACTTTCTGTCATCTGGAATGTGGTCCTCAGGGACATAGCTGACCTGATACAAAAAAAACCCAAAATTTCTTCAGCTACAGCCCACACCAGTGCTATAAGGCTATAGTATAGTCAGCTGTACTATATGCCAGCTCTACTAACAGTTGTAGGAGCAAGAGGAGCTGGACCTGATTAGCCATCTGGGGTCATTCCCATCTCTCAGGTTCAAGCTCCCTTGAGCTGATTTGGAGCAAAGCTGCTGAAAACTCAACACAGTGTTTTTCAGACCCAGAGCAAGGAGGAATGAGCTCTTCCTGCTGTGGGACAAGCAGGCACTCCACTTCATAGTGGAGAAACTCAGGCAGAGAGATGGTCTCTAACAAGTTTTAGCCTTGGCTCTGAAAGGAGCCATGCAATGGCCTTGGGCACTTCATATGGCCTGGAATTGTTCGTGAGTGTTCACTAAATGGTCATGTGTTGAATGCTAACTTCAGGTATCTGAGTGCCTGTATTCTAACTTCCATTTCTCCAGTTCCTTTCACATTGTTGTCTTAGATGTGGAAGATCTGTCAATAGGTGCTTAGCTTCATGTTTCTGAACAACCCTAATGACACTCATGGTGATTCGAGGCCCATACAGCAGCAAGACAGATGAGGATGTCCACCAGACCAGGGCTCTGCTATGACCAAGATTTTTGTAATGTATCTTGTTTGAAGCCTTTAGCTTCAGTGCACACTTCTCAGAACAACACAGAGCTGGCAGATCACACGCTCACAGGATCACAGGATGTTAGGGATTGGAAGGGACCTCCAGAGATCAGTGAGTCCAAGCCCCCTGACAGAGCAGGACTGTAGAATCTAGCACAGGTTGCACAGAAATCCATCCAGATGGGTCTTGAAAGTCTCCAGAGAAGGAGACTCCACAACCTTTCTGGGCAGCCTGTTCCAATGCTCCTCATGGTGAGGTAGAACCTCCTGTGCTGTAGTTTATAACCATTGCCCCTGGTCCTATCACAGGGTGCAATGGAGAAGAGCCTGTCCGCTCCCTCTTGACACCCAGCCCTCAGATATTTCTACACATTTATTAAATCCTCTCTCAGTCTTCTCCTCTACAGACTAAACAGCCCCAGGTCTCTCAGCCTCTCCTCATAGGATGCATTCTCCAGTCTCTTAATCATCCTCGTTGGACTTTCTCAAGTAGATCCCTGTCCCTCTTGAACTGGGGAGCCCAGAACTGGATGCAACACCACGGCAGAGTAGAGGGGGAGGAGAACCTCCCTCGATCTGCTGGACACACTCTTCTTAATACACCCCAGGATCCCATTGGCCTTCTTGGCCACAAGGGCACATTGCTGACCCATGGATAACTTATTGTGCACCAGGACTCCCAGGTCCTTCTCCATGGGGCTGCTCTTTAGCAGATCGCCTCCTAACCTGTACTGGTGCAGTTTACTATTCCTTCCCAGATGTAGTTCCCTTTCTCTCAGGCCAAATTCTATGCAACATGGCAGGAATATGTTAAATATTTGCTGAAAATAGAAGAAAGCTTTACAAACTGAGCAAGAGACCACCAAGAGAAAAAGCCCTGTGATATCCTGGCATAAAATATCACGCGTAGGCATAGTAAATAGTTGCTTTTACATAAGTAATGTGCTCTTATCCCATTACAAATAACCATTCACATTTGCATGGTTTGTGTAATTTCTCTTTACTGGTTTATAAGTTTCCAGTCTTCTGTATTTTATTCACTACAGTTTGTTTACTGTACAAATAAATCTAATTTCTGGCAATTCATACCATGTGGGTACCATTGTCCTAACTAAATAGCAGTGTCCATTTTAGCTTTTAAGCTTAGATTTCTTACTATTGAGGTGCAACAGAAGATTGAGGTTATTTGTCATGGCTGTGATTTTTTGGTGTGATGTTAGGGCTTTCTTTCTTTTCTTTCTTTCTTTCTTTCTTTCTTTCTTTCTTTCTTTCTTTCTTTCTTTCTTTCTTTCTTTCTTTCTTTCTTTCTTTCTTTCTTTCTTTCTTTCTTTCTTTCTTTCTCTTTCTTTCTCTTTCTTTCTCTCTTTCTTCTCTTTCTCTCTTTCTCTTTCTTTCTCTTTCTCTCTCTTTCTTCCTCTTCTTTCTTTCTTTCTTTCTTCTTTCTTTCTTTCTCTCTCTTTCTTCTCTTTCTTCTTTCTTTCTTCTTTCTTTCTCTTTCTTCTTTCTTTCTTTCTTTCTTTCTTCTTTCTTTCTTTCTTCTTCTTTCTTTCTTTCTTTCTTCTTCTTTCTTCTTTCTTCTTTCTCTCTTTCTCTTTCTCTCTTTCTCTCTTTCTTTTCTCTTTCTTCTTTCTTTCTTTCTTTCTTTCTTTCTTTCTTTCTTTCTTTCTTTCTTTCTGTCTTTCTGTCTTTCTGTCTTTCTTTCTTTCTTTCTTTCTCTTTCTTTCTTTCTTTCTCTTTCTTTCTTTCTGTCTTTCTGTCTTTCTTGTTTTGTAAAGAACTGTGGTTGGTTGAAATTCCCCCTGACATAAAAGTGCCAGACCAGCTCAGTTGAAAGCACATGAAGCTGTATTTAGAAACCAGTGAATATGTACAAAATATACAACATTTACATGTATTTACAATTTATGTACAACACAAGAACCTTCCTGGACAAAACGAGGTGGCTACCAACAGCTTCCTCCTCTTCCCCCTTGTACATGGGACAAGAAAAAAAAAGGAGAAAAGCAGAGAGTAGGCTGTTAGTACTTCACCACAAGAAGAATGCATTCAAGGTCAGCAAAGCCAGCAGAAGCCAGAGCTAGTATCTGCCAGAGTGAAGGAAGAGAAAAGGAGAGAGAAAGTTATACAACTAACTCTATGTTGGTAATCAGGTCAATGGGATTATTTAGACATTATAATTATTTTCTTTTTTACATCCAATGGTAATTTATTTACATTCTATCACTTTCTGTTCAAGATCTATGGAAAATTTTCTAGGCACAGCCTAAAACTACCACAGGAACTGAGCAGATGAAAGACTTAGATCTGGCTGAAATTACTAGGAAGAAATTTTCATAATTTCCACTTGACGTGCAGTAAGATGTTTATGTTTTGAGCACAGGATCAGGGATTTTATTCACAACTGTGTTTGAACTCAGAAATTGAAACTCTTTAAATGCGGGATATGGCATTAAAATTGTTTAAAAAATATATTTTTCTGCATAGATTTCTTAGAAATTAGAGGAGAAAGGATTTTTCTTGTATAGACACTTCTTCTACCAAGGAAGTGTTCAAGAAAGTTGGGAGGAGGCCAACAAAATCCCTCTTGCTGATATTCCCCGTATTACAAAACTATTTTAGCTATGGGTACTACAATAGCAGTGCTGGTAACTCTTTGCTGGGAATGCTGATTGAAAAGGATAACATAACATGTCTCAACAAAGAAAGGGGTTAGAAGGCTATTGAAATCTCAGCTTTTGGTAGCTGATTCCTCATCCATGATTTCACCTCTTCTCCTCACTGTTTTTCCAGCTAGTAACTCCAGAAATGAAACTCCAGAGCTATGGCAACATTTTAGATCCCTGTGACTTAACAGATAAACTCTGACAATTGATGTATAGTTCAAGAAATTCCTGCCCCCACAGCTGTGAACATCCTGCCAACTATTGCTCAGTTTGTCTCTTTTTGCACACTTTTTGGGTGATTATAAGTCATTTTGGATCTTAAGTCTGTCATCATTTTCATGCCTCTTCTGCTGTTCAAGATACAATGAGTCTGGCATTTTTCCCTAAAAACTATTGGATTACTTTGTGTAAAGTGTGGCTATGAATTTTGGAGGGACTGGTACATGGCAGCACAGCTCTGGTGGCAAGTATTCTTAGTTTCAGACCTCTCAGATGAGGACAATTGCATGTGTATGAAGAAAAGCAAACCTGAGCCCTTTAGTGAAGGTGACCCAGGTGGTCTTATGTGGTTGACTGTAATAGTATGTGAAGCTGTTATGAAAATTTTGAAAGAAGGGACAAACAGAGGTTTAGAGGTGGACAGGATAAAAGGAAGCATGGCTTTGCAATAGAGTCTTTGAGCAGTTATTTCCTACACAAAGGAAACATTAATTTCCTTTCTGGAAATTTCAGTTAGGCCTTTTCGTGGAGTCTTGAGGGATGTAGTGATGAGGAAGCTGTGAGAAAACAGGGCTAGATGTGCACAGAACTGCCTAAAAGGGAGAAAGCACTGCTGACTATAAGTATATGGTTAGGAAGGAATTCATGAGCACAGTGCTGTGATGGAAGCAACTATGCAGTGTGGAAATAACTGTGGAAGGGAAGGGCCCTGGTGTGTATGATGGCTGTGCTGCTAATGTGGTCTTAGAGTGGAATGGTGAGGAATATTCAGCAGAAAAGAGGGAACTTTACTATCCTGATTCAAAGATGTTTGTGAAATTTCTTTTAAATTTTGTTCATGCTTCTGATTGCCTATGTTAATCAAAGATGGATTGGACTGAGACTTAAGAGCCCCCAGAGTGGTCAGAGGGATGGAGAGCTTTGTGCTGGAAAGGAGCTGGGAAGTGAACATTGCATTTGATCTAGGAAAACAAAGTGCTAGAAGTGATGAAAACAGCTTCTTATGAGCTGTGTAAATACCAGAGGACACCTGCAAACACATGGAACTAGCCTAGCTGTGAACAGAAATGTGTGTTTCAAAGGAGAAAATGCTTCCTAATCAGAGAAAAAATTCCTAATCAGAAAAAAGATTCACAGTGGGATTGGTCAAGCACTGGTACAGATGCCCAGAGGCTGCTGAATCCCCTTCCTTAGAGGCATGCAAGGCTTGACTGGATGAGACACTGAGCAACTTGATCCCACTTTGAACTGAATGTTTAAGGGGGTGGCCTGGATGACGTCCAGAGGTGCCTTCCATGTAAGTATTAGCAGGAAAGAGATGTGGGGACCAGGGTGCTCTTTCCAGGCTGTGAGCCTTACAGGAAAGACATGCAGGGACAAGACAGAACACGTCTTGACGTCTCCTTCAGTATCTGCAATCAGCTTAGAAAGATCAATGTTGCCTTCACAGCACTTTTTTTACATGGAGGAGCTTGGCAAATATTTACTAGTTGTCTTTATCACTCATTTCCTTGATAGGGTATATTGCAGGAAAACTGAGAATAGATAAATAGTGAACAAAATGAGGTGCTGAAAATTGAGGAAAATCTTATTTTTCTATGAAAAGGGGTACAGTTGAGGGACAAGTAGGATATAAAAAAGGAGTGGGGGAAGAAGGAAAGAATCAAAAGAGAATTAAATGGAAGAAAGAGTAGGCCAGGAGAAGTCCAGATTTGCTAAAGAGATTATCTGGCAGGTCAAATGGCACAGACTCTCCCAAATCATTTAGAAAGAGAAATAAGTGGGAAAACAAAATTGACCTGGCTTTTATTTTTAAATTATGGAATTACAGAGCTTGCAAAAGATGGGGCACTAGCCTGAGCAGTCAGCAACAGCAGTTTGACTCAACTCTCTCTCCCTAACTCCCATCTTCCCCAGCGAGCCTACAGGAGTTGGTAGGACTATCTCTATCTGAAAGCAATTGATTCATCGTTCTCCATCCTTGAGATAAGCAAGAAAGATCTCTTTCTTGGTTTTAATTCAGCTTTATGCCAATGCCATTCCACTGAAATAAAAGCAGGCAATTTGCCTCTTAGTGCAGTAGACCTACTATTCACACAGGAGCTCACATTCTCGGACTGGGCTGACACTATCGAGCTCAATAGAAATACTATAATTGGATGCCCTGGAAAACATATTTTTTAAAACAGTATTTTTTTTAATATATTGAAGTAACAGGCAAAAAATAAACATACAGGGGAAAACCTGAATAATTTAAAAGATCTTTTCATGTGAAAGGATATCTTATTCACAGCTTTTTTTTTTTTTTTTTTTTTTAATTAATCTGAAAGGAAGATTTTCATATGCTTTCAATAATCTGTAGTTCAGGCTACAACTGTTTTATTTCTGATGTGAAAGAGGTACACAATGAATAGTGTTGTTTCCAGTGATCAAGGCTCAGCTTGTCCTAAGCTGTGTGTCCAGAATGTAAGTATAAACATTCAGCAAGTCATGATGCAGTACTCCTAGTATGGCCAATAGGATGTACCCTAAAATGCTGCGAGTCTTGACGTATATACCTGCAAGGTGCAAACCAGCCATACATGTAAGATGTCTGTCATTCTGTACCCTCTCCCTGCAGCTTTTCTGATTGTGCACATGGATGCACTGCTTCAGCCTTGCCCCAAGAGCCAGGGGCACAATATCCTGACTGCTGGTATGCTGCAGTCTGCTGCCTCTCAGGTGACTGACTCCATCACACAGGTGACTCAGCGTGACCCAGGCTACCTGCAGCACTGCCACCAGCATTGATACTCTCAGCCTGTGTTGTGAGCTCTGCGTGCACAGCATCTGTGTGAGGGAGGCCATGTACAGAAGGGCTGCTTGCCGAGGTGGCAGATGCCCTGCTCTGCCAGCACAGCCGTGTGCAGGGACGCAGGTCTGAGCACGGAAACACAAACCTCCCCAGGACAAATCTTTGAATCATTTGGAAATGCCCTGTGTTTGTAGCCCGGAGGCAGATGACGGCGCACGGGCTGGCGCCTCTCCAGCGGCTCGGAGGCCTGGGGCAGTTACGCACTCGCCGCGGGCAGACACGTCACGCCGGGGAAGGCAGCAGGCGCCTGTGCTCGGACTGCCTGACCCCCGAGGACTCGGCAAGGGAGAAGTATGCTAGCTTGGCAGAGGGACAGTGCGAGAGAGGCCAAGCGAGAGATGAAATATATCTGTACTTGTACAGAAGGGGAATTCTCAGATCATTCCACTTCTCTCGCACACTTGTCTCCTTCTCACCCTATAGTCAACAGCAAGTAGCTGTCTCGTAAGCAAGGTAGGTGTTCACCTCCAAGCATGTCTTTACAATGCACACTTATCCTGTAACTACGTGTTGCCTTTCTCACCACAGTTACAGTTAGTAGAATCAATACTCTGAGTGGCTAAGTATTTGCTGGTCTTTGAGGATTATCTCTTGAATACATCCTTGCTGCTACCCCTTCCAATATCACAGTATATTAGAGGTTGGAAGGGACCTCAAGAGATCATTTGGTCCAACCCCCCTGCCAAAGCAGGATCACTTAGGGTAGTCTGCACAGGAACACATCCAGGTGGGTTTTGAAAGTCTCCAGAGAAGGAGACTCCACAACCTCTTTGGGCAGCCTGGTCCAGTGCTCTGTCACCCTCACCATAAAGAAGTTTCTCCTCATGTTGAGGTGAAATCTTCAGTATCTCCTTCCAGCTTTAGGAGTGCTCAGTTAAAAGTGATCTCTGGATCTATCTTCTGCAGTGTGGTTTCTGAGCCTATGTCATGGTACAGATTCCAAAGACCTTCCTCCATTTGATCCACCTTTCCCAGGTGGATTGGCTGTCCTCCACCCCTGAGCCTTCTGGCTGTGCCTTGTCTCTCTCAGTGGAGGATGTAATGTAGCTTGAAGACAGTGCTGCAGCATCACACACACAACAGTGAAAGGAAAGCTGTACTAGCTTTGAGGTGCCAAGGGCTCCTCTGTAGGGGCATGAATTCCATGCTGGACCTGACTACCACAGCCTTGCAAGACCATTGCCACCCCAAGAGGTAAAGATCATGGTTGGTGCATGGTCCTCTGTGGAGAAGCAGAGAGAATAACGTATTTGATTTGAGCCCATTGTGCACAGAGGCAGCAACGAAGAGGGAGTGTCTGGGCATCAGGTTTGAAATGAGCCCACAGGGACAGGGGGAGGTTTCATCCAAGCTCTATATGAAGAGTCAGCCATTGGCAATGCCATCAGCCTCACGTTGGCTGCACATAAATGGCTCTCAGGTACCTCAGACATATCTAACAATCAGGGATAATTACTACAGGTAGCAGCTGTGTTCCTGGTACACATTCACTGTTGAATGAAGCTAGCATTGCTTCAGGAGACTTGAATACTGAGGAGAATAACTGAAATGAATCAATGGCAGGCTGTGTCTCTACCAGTGAAGATGCCAGAGGCTGCTAGAGGGTGCCCCTGGGCAAGGATATTCAGACCTCTATGTCATTCAGTCATCATAAAATACCTGGCCCTACTTCAGGCTAAGGCATATATCACTGTCCAAAACTTTTTTTTTGTTTTGCAAGCTTTGGGGTTTAGAACCTATCAGTGACTGTTCCTAATAGGTAGTTTATGAGCACCCACGCTTTTTTGAAAAGTGAGAAGTTTTCATAATATCAGTATGGACTTCAGTGCCTGAGAATGGTTTTAGTCACACTTAATTCACAAGCAAAGTTGTAGCATTAGATATTTGGCAAAGTTTCTAGCACCTAAATCAGAGTGAGCAGATCCTGGCCAAACTGCCTAAGAAATGGAAAGCCTGGGCATGAGGTTATTGAGCCAGTCTATTGGGCTGAGTGATAACTTGATTCGTGTGGCTCCTTACTTTGTAATCCTCCCCAGCTAGATCTGTATTTACCACTGCTGCCACAGCTGTGCCAAATACAGCTGTAGCACATCATAGCAGCCAAAGGGTACAGTGTGGCAAAGACTAGACACACTGCCAGAAGACACAGCCCATGTTTGTAGTCTGCCCTTCTCATGGGACCCAGCTGTGACTTGGTGGCCTGGTTTTGCTGGGCTAGAATTCCAGGCCAGCCATGGGCTGCAGGCAATTAGCAGTTCTGGGTCAGCCTGGACAGCTGGCTTCAGTTGACTCACAGGTGTATCCCAGACCATGAGCATCAGGAAGTCTGAAAAGGAGAAGGAAGTCTCTTTCTAGAGCTTCCTGCCTGGGCTTCTGCTTCTCTTCTTACTTGTGAGGACAGCCTTTGTGGATATTGTGACTGCTGCACTTCTGCTGGGGTGAGTATAACTTTATGTATCTTATGTTGACATTGGTATTAATTTGGCTATTTCATGAAGTTTCTTTTCATTTTAACCTGTGAGCCTTCTCTCCTTTTCCTGCCTCCCCTTGTTTGCTGGGGATGGCTTATCAGCTGATAGAGTAACTGCTGTAGTTTAGTACTAGACACAGGCTAAATGTAGACACCTGGTGATGTAAGCTAAAGCACTAGATGTGTCCTCCATTGTGTCATCCCATGCATACACTGGAAAAGTCAAAGTTTTCATTAGCATCGTTGGTGAAATACCAGTGGTCCATAGTAGGTTGGTCCTTTCTTCTCCCTTGACCAGCTCTGAGGAAAGGACTGTTGGTGATTGTAGTGGCTGGAGCTAGTCCCTAGCTTGGATGCTAGTTGTAATTAGGAAAATTCCAGAGGCAATTGAATGAAAGATAAATAATGAGGGGATTGGATACAGAATAATAACAGTAGATAGGTTAATATAATTCTATTGGTGCATTGGAAATCTTATATCTTGCAGCAGAGTTTGTTTGTTCTCTTTGCCTGCTCGCTCTTGCCTGTTCCACTTTGGCTTCAGGCTGTGCTGTCCTCCCTCTGACCCTGGGCTTGTCTATCTTTTCTTCATTAAAGGTACAAGGAGGGCTGAATGGGAGTGTGTGTGGTTGTAATGCTTTCTGGGGCTCTTTGTCCCCTGAGTGGGGACAAGGGAAGACCTGTGCAAGTATATATATGTAAATACACTCTGCCCATGTTTATTGCTTTTTATACTGTTAAGATTTTGTGGGTTTTGATGTTTTTGGGGTTTTTTTTTGTAAGTACAGTTCCATTTTTGCTTCCAAGTGTGGTGAGATTTGCTCTCTGGGGCAGATTTCCCAAAAATAAGTTAGTGGGGGGATCTAATTCAACCCTTAACAGGGATGATGGCCACAGAACAGTCTCCCTGGACAAGAAGGCAGAGGACAGTGTGGTGCTTGAAACATTGGGAACATCTGGCTGCACAGGGCCTTTTCAGGACACTCTGCCCTGAGAGGATGCATAGTGAACAAAGTCTTTGCCAACATAAACCTTGTGAAAGGAGGGCAGTTGAGGATGCATTGCCAGGTGTGGAAGTTTGAACGGATGCTGCAGCTTCTGGGTCAGATTTTGTTGGGTTATTTCTGTGTGACAGGCGTTGCAATAGATGCAGCAGGCACCTCAGTGTAATTACTTGGGTTGTAAGCTTAGGCTGCTGTAAACATGAACTCCCTAGGCTCAAGGTCAAGGAAGCTTGTGCTTTGGTTATCCTTCATTCAAGACAGCAAAGACAGGAATTAAGATGTGTGTCTAAGATCCACTGAAATGGAATCCTTTGGGCTTTTTCTGATCCTGCATAGTCCAATTGCCATTTCATTTATTACCTAATTTCTCCAGACTAAGATTGAATTACAACCTTGTAATTTAGGGACCTGAGTTTATACCTTAATGCCTAAAAATTATCAAAATATCTATTACAAACTCAACTTATACAAAATGACTTTGCACCTCCACTACACACAGTGAGAGAACAACAGAAAAGAGAATGAAAGAAAAATTAAGATGTTTGCCCTCCAGCTGGCCTGTAATCTGCGTCAAAGTGATCTAAACAGAGCAATCAGCAAAGGAAATTAAAACTGTCATTCTGTGACATAGAATACTGCTTGATAAGAATGCAGAACAGCTGTGAGCTAAATGAGCCACTTAGTACTTAATTTTTCGTGTTATCCTTTCTACAGACTTCACAATAGTCTTGCTAGCCTGTGGCTCTTGTCTGGCAATTAAATGGTTAGTGCTGGTAAATAATTTCTGCCACTGAAAAAAGTGCTTTTCATATTCTTTTGAAAAACAAACAGGATAAACTGTAGCTGGTAACTGCTTTTGGAATGTGAACTGCTTGCTAAGTCTGCTGAGAAGAAAATGTAGTTTCCAGGCCCCAGTCCTAGAAAAGCAAAAACCGAAACATGCTTGCTTGCATTTTACCTGCATGCTTCTAGAGAACGAGTTTTGCTTATTATTCTTTCCCCTTAGCCTAGAAATGTAAGTTAGTGCATACTTTAAAAATTAAATAAGAATTAAAAAAAAAAAAAAAAAAAAGAAAAAAGCCCTCCAAAAATCAAATCAAACCCAATTTGGCCTGGCTGCTTACATAGTTTTAGAGATTTTGGCAAGTGAAGAAGCTAAAGTTTTTCCCATTTTAAAACACCTTGATTTTCTTCCATTTTTTTACTATAATCTCAGGCAAGTTTACAAGAACTGTTTCCTGGACTTTCTTAGGGTTGCTAAAACATGTCACTCTGCCTCTCATTGCACCAAAATAGCCTGCTTCATGCCCTGCACTGAGTGGATCCTACCATGAAAGGCCTTTTCGTTGCCTTCTCCTTTGGACTCTAAGACACAAATGTCATTTGGGAGCTGTGGTGCAAGTCAGCTAAGGGAAATGTTCTCTTTACTGCTGCTCCAAAATGGAAAGCAGAGTATTTCTCAGCCTTCTAAAGAAGGGAACTCAGTTACCAAATCCCATTTGTCCACTTCTGCTCTGTGATGCCAGTGGTTCTCAGCATGAATCTTATCAGGAGGATACTATAGGAGCATTGCATCCTCCCACCATGCGTTAGACAAGCTTCCCCGAGAACAAGAGGCTAAATAGATCATAAATATTTGTTTCTTCCTGCGTTTACCCTCTGAGCCTCTGGGGCATATTTAGCTGTTTTCCAAACTCCTGTCTATCAATACAATTACTTGTTGTAGTAGTGAGAGTCCACTCCACCTAACGGAGTCTGAGGATATTATAGTTCTAATAATGGTACCACCCGCACTGGAACTCCTTGATAAAGTCATGGAAGCTCATGAGGCTCTAAGAAGAATGAGACTGTAAAGAAATGCTGGCTCTCAGTGTGCTTGTAGCCATTCTTCCTGAAGATAAATTGTCTAGGAAGGAAAATACAAGGGCACTAGTTTCCTATTTTATTTCAGTATAAAACATCCACAGAACATTACTGGCACAGCAAAGTTAAACACCCTGTCAGGCAAGAATAAGGACCTCAGGCCACCTTTTAACTGAGGAAACATCCTGGCTGGCATCAGTCCTGTATAGCTGGGTTTTGCTCCATAAAATCTCAAATGTCTCTTCTCTTTCTGCTTTTCATGTACTAATGCACAGTGAGGATTAATGAAAGTTGTATAGCTTTCAAGATTTAAAAATTCCTCAAGGAAAGTGTAATTCTGCTTCTTGGCTGCATTCAGTCTGCTATTATGTGAGAGAGTCTGGGATTCCCTGTTGAGGTGTTCCTAATGTGTTTGGGAATTAGTAAGGGAGCAGGAAAAGGTTTTTTTTCAAAGCCTCAATAGCAGTGAATGTGCCATCTCCCCTGGCTGTTAAAACTGCTTTTGATTGAATTTCTGAAGCCAACATGCATCCTTTGCTCTTCTCTAGGCTGCTGCCCAAGTTGATGTGGTGGTCCTGGTGGTAAGACCCTGGTCTCTTTAGGGCACTCTCCTTGGCACAACCTCATAACACTCATAGATGAGGTGAAGGCATTACCCAGCAGTGTGGGTGATCTGCCTTCAAGAGGAGACCAGAAGCTGACTGGGAGACTAAACTCACCAGGGTTTGTCCTTTTTACACCTGATCATTATGGCTTCCTGCTTTGCTGTTGTGCCCTTCCACCACTGGACCACAAAAGCATTCTCTGAGTGCTGCTACTATGCTTAGGATAAACCTCAAACGATTGACCCTCACATTAAATTGTGAATTAAGACTAGAGCTGGTTGGGACATCTGGTGTAACTTCAGCTGCCTCTTGTCCTGTTACAGCCCGGAGGTCTCTGAAGATGGTTTGTCAGGATTTTCTTTCAGGCTGGCACTTTTAGCTACCTGTGAGCCATCAGCAAGCCTGTGACGACACATACACTACATACGCCAGCCTTGGGTGACAGAGGAACTACACAGGGATATGAATTTCAAACTACCTATCAAAAAAAGTCTGTGTAGACATAGCCAAGGGGTTTTTTATGTCTCCTTGGTACTTTTGGAGAGCAGTGTGCTTTCAGACCAAAGCAAAGGGATGGGAGTGAGTCAGGAGACTGGTGAATAGTCTTGTAAGCTTTTTCTTAGGCTGAATGTTGTGCATCCAGCCTAACAGCCCCCAACAAACACCTGGTGACGTATGGATTTTGGCTGGAACAGATTCCAGAGCTGGTTCATGCCTGTGCACCTGATGGAGAGGGGGCAGAAGAGAGAGGCAAGAAGATTAACAAGTATGGGAATAAAGCTATATGGGACTGGAGGCACTCTTGCTAGATTTCTGTTTTGGCATCGACCCTTCCTTAACACATGGCAGGCTATAGCCTCTGTTTTCTTTAGCACTGAAGAGAGGGATATTTTTCAAAGATGAGTTCTAAGAGGAGAAGACACAGGCAGCTTTGAGCTTGTGTGGACAGCTGTCCCCAGGAGAGACACCAGTGAAGGCATGGTGGTCCTCAGATGACCTTTGGCAGCCTGGGTTGGAAACTGTGCTGTTCAGGCAGGACAGGAACCAGGGCCTGAGCCAGGACCCTGATGTAGCTACATCTGTGAGCACGCAGTCATGCCTAACGATTGCAGTGGTGAAGTTAACTCACTCCTGTTATTTCAGCTGTGAAGACTGCAACCAGCTTCCTGGCTCATCCCCTGGCAGTGGCCCAGCACCAACAGTGTATTCTAACAGGTTGCCAGGGTTTGTCAGCAGAAATGTAGGGAGAAAAACCCACCAGCATTGCTCATTTCAGTGTTTCAGAAGAGGTCAAAGTGCTGAGCAATGAGGCTTAAAAGAGAAGAACAGCAGCAAAGAAATAGTGAGTTGTTCATCATGACTGATAAAAATAACATTGCAGATATCAGCTTGAGTTTTATGGACTCATAGTAAAACCATATAGTAAATACTCACATTTTTGCATATTGCACTATTTCAGATTCATGAGAGCATCATTTTGTCTTCACCAGATGCTGTTTCTTCATGTTGTCTGGCACACAAATGATCCAGAAATACCCAGATCCCTGTTGTGACTACATCATGTAATCATACCAGCTTTCACTGTCACCATGTGTCCTGCATTGAATTATGTGGTCCCTGACACTGTGTATCACCTTTCCCTTGTCTGCTATTTAATCATATTTAGGTTTCATTTAGGCTATTTGTTTTACTTAGGTTCCCTTTCCTATTTACCTGCTGCCTATTGTTGGTATCTTGGGTTATAAAATCCAAGTGGGCAAAATCAACCTCCCAGTTAGTTACAGACTGCCACCGATTGAGAGATTTACTTGTGGCTGTGGTCTTCAGAGCATCATGTAACACCAAATGGTGAAAAGAAAACTACTATGTAGGTCCATCCAAAGGCTTTGGGGAAAATTAACATTTCCTAAAAGGTGAGCAGGACAGCCTAAAATTCTGAAAACTACTTTGACTCATGTTCTGGATTACTACCTGGGCAATCTGTGCAGTACCACAGAAGTAAACCAGACAAGAGAGCATTTGAATAACATCCCACCCTTGCAATGTCTGTCTTGGGGATGAGACTTATCCCTACCACCTTTTGACTCCATGAGATGATAGGTCAGGTTAGGTGACTGTCTTGGAAACACACTTCACTGCTCCAGTGCCCTTGTGATAGCTTTCAGAAAAGATAGCATGTGGTTTAGTAGAAGGTTAATCCTCTTTTCTGAGGGATCTTTCCCTAAAACCACCACAGAGTATGCAACTGTTGTAATATGAACTTTTTTCTTCCTCATATTTTTTTCCCTGTGAAAAAGCAGGTGACCTAGGTCTGTGTTGTTATGAATTTAGATTGCTGTAGGCACTGGAGGGCTCATCTGTAGTTTACCATCCTGTTTTGTAAGTGCCATGCCACAGAAGCTGTTGTAGAAAGATCAGTGCTGACAAGCAGGTTCACAAAAAGGGGAATAATGTTGTCTGTACTTCTGTTTCTGCTGTGCTCTCTAAATCCATGCTGGCTACACAAGACAGCATGAGGAATCTTTTCATAAATTACCACCTTTTTCCCAAGTGCTTGACGCTGTTAAATGATGGCTGGAGGGAAGGGTGTAGGCAGCAGACCAAATCCCATGTTTCCCTGACTCACTGCTGTGTCTCAGCCATGTCCTCCAGCCGTCTCCAAGCAAGTAACATTTTCTGCTGAGTCACGGTATTACAAGGCGTTTTCTCCTCGTGGTGAACCTCTTCTTTAACCCAGAGAAGAAATAGCAAACCTGCTTCTGATTTCTGTTCTCTCCTGCCTTGGGGAAAGTGCTCAGGTCATGGAAAATGTGGATTCTCCTCCATTTTATATCACCTCCCTCTTTTCCTGGCTCTTCCTCGCACTCAGACTCATCTCTGCATATGGGAACCTCCAGTCACTTACTATCCATCTTAACCAACCTCTGCCAGAGGACAGCTTTAAGTGTTTTATGTGAGGGTTTTCTTTGGCATGAGCTCCCGTCACAGCGAATCGCTTGTCCTCCTGCTGCCTTGCTGCTCTTACTGTATGTTGCAAGAGCTTGCAGAGCCAGTTTCCACGCACTGTCACATGTTAAATCACTCTTGACATCAGCGGATAAGCTTTCCAGAGCCTGCAGCCCAGCCCTGACCGAGCCAGGGCAAGAATCTAGGTCCTGAGCTGCGTTTTCTCACTCAAGTGTTGTGAAACGCTTTGGACTCCTAACATCTCTCAGCTGACCTCGCTTCATTTGCAGAGTGAGGCTGCTGAGGAGCACACCGACCTCCAGAGGCAGGGAGCTTAGAGGCACCTAGTTTCAGCAGCAGCAGACAGTGTGTGCTGAAGCAGGTTGGCTTCAAAAGCACATCGAGAGGCTCAAATCACACTTCAACAAAGCAGGAACCAAAAGAGGGCAGTGATTTTTTTTTTTTTTCCCCTATTTATCACACGTTTGAGAGAGGAAAGTTGTGGGGTTTTTGTTTGGTTTGGTTTTGGTTTTGTTTTTTTTTTTTTGGCTAAGAGCCTGTCCAGTGAAGTCTGTGAGCTGTCCTGTAGTAAGATAACACAGCTAACACCACAGATGTGTCAGGCACCTGAAGTCACCATAGCCTGGCCAAACGTTGCAGTCTGGAGGCAGGCATGTGAGGAAGGTATTGTCACTTCTGGAAGTTACTTTCAGGTAGAATCTTGCAGCCAGGGCTTGATTAAAAGTTAAAAATAAAATAAAATAGCAAAGCGGTAAGAGTGGAAAATCATAGCTATTGAAATCGAAGTGTTCATATACATGTTGGAGAGCCACCACAATTCTGCTGCATTTGAAACTTAATCTCTAATTTCCTTTGTGCAAAGCTGGTGTCACGAGAGTGCTTTTGTCGTATTTATCCCATCCTCCTGCTCCCCTCAGCTGGCCAGTCTTGACACAAGAAACATCTGTCACAGCACTGCTGCAAACAGAAGGAGAGGACGAATGGGTGTCTGCATCTGTGCCCAATCTACTGTATCTGAGCCCTGGGCTAAAGTTAGCATGGTCAGGAAGGTGTGGGGAATGTGAATGAAATTTGGCAATTGTTGTTGTGAAATTTCGAAAAGAAACAGATTGGATTTGCCAAGCGCTGGACGTCAGAGGCAAAATCTTCAAAGAAATGAACTAGTGCAAGAGGTGTGTGTTGAATGAACAGAAGTTCCCTGGGCAGCCTGATGTTGCAGCAAGATGTGCTGCTGCTGCTGCTGCTACAGAGGCTCATGGAGCTTTGCTCAAAGTGCTGCTGCTTTCACATCCTGTTACATTTCAGGGAACACCACTCAATCTCCCCAAAAGCAAATTGAGTGGTTTCATTCTCATTGCTTTGCAGATGTCCACGTTTTGTTTCTTTTCAGAGGAAACAGAGAAGGTGAAGGGCCATTGCATGAACAGAAACTACCTAGCTAAGAATGAAACAGAAAAAGCCAGAAGCCTTGCAGCTGACTGAGATGCTGGAGGCAATTAACATATTTCCAAGGAAGCCAATGAAGGGCAAAAGGGAATGTTATCTTCTTATCTCCATTCCCAATTTCCTCAGTTTTATGGTCTGATTTTTCACAGGCTGAAGATGACTCACTGAATAACTGGTCCAAAGGTGTCCAAGTGCCTCTTGAGAGCTAGGTCAGTATGACAACAAGCTTGCTGAAGGGAAAATGCAAGAGAACGTAGTAGAAATTTCTCCCACAGCAAGAGAAAAACCACCATTCAAAGCTTTACAGGACTGCGCAGGGTTCTCTTTTGCTTCCTTTTCCTGTGAAGCTGACTGTGATGAAATGGGGTGCCTCCTGTGTGTGAAGAAACAGTGATGTCCAGCTGACTGTGGCTACTAGATGTAGCGATCAAACTGTTAGTCCCTAGTAGATTAACTACAGCCATTCCCTTCACTGTACAGGCAGAGAATTCAAGCTGCACACTGTTTTGTCTGAAGATATCTAATGAATTAGTGTCAAGGTCCAGGAGAAAATCCTTGAGGCCAATTTCAAATCCTTGGGCTAATTTCAAATGCCCACATTACCAGTTCTACACATCTTCAAAAGTATTTGATATTTTGCATTCATGTGTTTCTACTGATAATTTAAGCCATGTGGCAAATGTGTATGTCTAAGGTTAGAAAGAAAAGCAAGAAAACTTCAGGTCTGGAGGTTAATCACAAAATACAATGAAGCTGAAGCCAAGGGTAATTCACTGCCTGTTTTCTAGAGATGATGTTTCAATCAATGACCACTGTTTCTTAAAGAAAAAACAAGTACTCTTTATGCTTGATTTGCTGAATGGTGAATATGCAGATTTTGCCCTGGTAGCATAGGCTAGAAGAGATCCTAGTCAGCTCTAACCAGAAAAGCAGCAAAGCGTGTTGCAATTACATGGCAGGTTTTCCTCAGCATCACCCAGGATGGGACTCAGTACAATTGGACTCTTTAGAAAAATGCTTCTCAAAATTCACAGCACTCTGTTGTAGTTGTCCAGTGGGTGTTTGGAGTTTAAACACACATTCATTAGGAACTTTAGTGCCATTAGTCATAGCACTAAATATTATGCTCCATTCCTCCAGCTTCAAGGTTTGCTACCAGCCATGCTTGCTCCCTACAGGTTTTTAAAGATCTTGAGTTTTGTGAATTTTCTCTATTAACACAGGCAGTGGGGTTTTAGTAAGTGTCCAGGTCTTGCAGGCCAGAACACAAGTGGAGAAGGCACACTCTGGGGAGAAGGCATGGGAGTAACAGTTGGAAGATATTCAGCCTATATTGCAGCTTGCAGGCACCATCACATTGCTTTCTACAGTTGTGTATCCAGAAGTCTGTTAGTGCAAATCTAATATTTTTTGGTTTGATTTGGCTTTTTAAAAGTGGCTGTTCTGCAGCAATGTAGCAGGATCACAGACACCAGCCAAAACCAGACAAACTCCTACCAGTGTTTTGGTTTTGTTTGGAACAATATGGAACATGGCTGTTTACGATGAATGTGGCTGATTGCTTCATCCCAGTATCACTTCTTCAAGCCTCCCTCTTATCTCCTTACCATGTACCACACTGTGTAACCACAGATTGATTTTGGGGCTTTGGGCCTTTCATCACTTGCTCTATTTCTTCATCATTTCCCTGAGCTGTCATCTTTCACGTTTCCTTGTACATTCAAGAGTGCCTTCAGTTAGCACTGACAGGCCTCGTGTCTTTGCTGCTGCTAACATTTCCGTCCTTATGTGTAGGACTGCTTCTGCCAACAAGCGTTAATAGAAAAATCATTTTGGTAAAGCATATTTTGGGCTGAGAGGGCTGGGAAAATACTGGCCTTAGCACTGGACAATGGTGTGACTCTCCCCCAGTTCTCCCAGAAGCTTGGTAATACTCAGCCAGGGTTTTGACAGCTCTGCATACACCAGCAGCCAAAATTTCTGAGTGAAATTCGTCTGGCTCACTGCCATCTCATTGGCTGCCAATGCAGTTGTTTGGAGCTAGTGAGGTCACGGAATCTAAACACTGCAGCTTCCCAGCATTATGCTTTAGGAAAGGACCTGGTCATTAAGTCTTTAATATTTGGCTTGACATTAGTTGAAATGAAAAATAAATTACATATGGCATCATTCCTTCTGAAATAGGATGACCTTTCCCTGCAATGCTCCAAAAGTTGTGCACCCTTGTCATATCTCCCTTTTTGATCCTGTTGTTCAGTAGCAATGGGGACTACATCTCAGTGTCCTTAGTGACAGATAGATAGGTAGATAGATAGATAGAATGCTAGGGGTTGGAAGGGACCTCCAGAGGTCATAGAGTCCAACCCCCCTGCAGGGCAGGTCACACAGGACCATGTCCAGGTGGGTTTTGAAGATCTCTAGAGAAGGAGAGTGCACAACCTCTCTGGGCAGCCTGCTCTAGGGATTCAACACCCTCACAGTAGAGCAGTTTCTCCCTGTGTTGAAACAGAGTTACCTGTGA
Organism: Indicator indicator; assembly: GCF_027791375.1. Classification (NCBI taxonomy): domain Eukaryota; kingdom Metazoa; phylum Chordata; class Aves; order Piciformes; family Indicatoridae; genus Indicator; species Indicator indicator. Next base: position 25,852,893 of record NC_072020.1, on the reverse strand, counting down.
CTGAGTTTATGTCCATTGCCTTAAGAGTATCACAGAATGATCTGGGTTGGAAGAGACCTCCAAAGATCATCTAGTCCAACCCCCTCTGCAGTACACAGGGACATCCTCTACTAGATCAGGTTGCCCAGAGCCCTGTCAAGCCTCACCTTGAATATCTGTACACAACTTGGGTATAGCTCTTTCTTGTTATCTGTTCTGACTCAAAAAAAAAAAAAATTGTGCAGAATTCAATGCATGAAATATGGTTGACTGCCTTGTAGAGAGAGAGGGTTTGTATTGGATTAATTATGTCAAAGAACACAACTTTGGCATCCTGAACTTCAGCTTTGAGAATCTTTCACTAAATTCTACCTGTTAAAAATTGTGTTTTCCTTAGCTCCCTAAATTATGTTGGAGTCACCCTCTTAGGAAAGACCTTCTCACTCTTTTCTGGAAATGGCATCTTCAAATTCTGGAAAGAGTAATCTAGCAGAAGCATTATAGAGTCATAGAACTTTTTTTGTGTTGGAGAAAACCTTTAAGATCATTGAGTCTAACCACCAAATCATGTTACTGGGTTACTGGACTCCCTCAAAACAAGCAATCTTTTCACTTCTGAATGTGTTGTGTTGCTTCCCTAGAATAAACTACACCCAGATATTTCTACTCAGTGTTATAGAGATAGTAAGACAGTTGGTTAGTTTTGGCACGCAGAAAGGCAGTGAGCAAATTGTTCCCTAATAATTTTCCATAGTCCTTTCCCATGGTTGCTCTCTTTTCCTCAATCTTTTTTTTTTTTTTTTTTTTTGTGCATAAGAATAAAATTTCAATTAATAGTCTTTTTGATTGCTAAAGGTTTACAGAGGCAGTGGATGCTGTGATCTTCCTGACTTACTACCTTTTGCTGGGCTTTACCTACTGGGCAGTACTGGGAGCAGTGGAAATGAAGCACGTGAATGCATTTGTCATTTTTGGCTGGCCCATTGCAATATTTTGGCTTCTAATCAAAGTGAACAGTATGATTGTCTTCTGACTCTTCTCTCTTTTAATACTGTGAACATTGATGTAACTGTGACATCGTGTGTTGAGCTACCTGTTGTCCCGCCATGATTCATGTGCTAACGTGTGTTCTGCCTGGGCCGTGCTGGCTGTGTCAGGCTGTGAAGTCAGACGTGAGCTATTTCCTAGTAAAGGCTTAATGCACTTCTGAAAGTTCTGCATGTACTATCTGTTAGCAGCCTGACTCACCCTTTTTTTTTTTTTTTTGGCAAAAAAAGCCCAACTCCATGGCTTTCAGAAAGTGGACATTTGAAAAACGTCTCCTTTCTTTAGAAGGAGAAAAAACAAACCCCATCAACATTTGGTGAGAGATACCTTTGCCAAACTATCCCCTTCCTATGGGATAAAATAGTACAAAGATTGCCCTTGCTCTGAGTGGAAAAAAACCGACGACAACAGAATAAACCACGTTTGCAAAATGGAATACAGTATTAGTAATCTACAAGCACACTGCATGAATACCTGTCCTGGAGGGGGAGTTCAGCACCTTTTAAAGGGAATGAGAGGGCTGGGAATGCCATGTTTGCACTCTAATCTATGTGCAGGCCAGGAGAGGACCAGATTGACCTTCTTTGACCTCTACTTAGCATGGGCAAAAAGCTCCCAGTTCTTTGCCTTCAAGGCTCTGGGGATTGAAGTTACTGGAAACTGAAGGTGATAATAAAAGCATTCCACCAGGACCCTATACTGGTCACTTTTGCAGTAAAGGTAGAGACTGAGGTAATTGTATTTTGAAGCAGCTCTCTTGAGCATCTTCTGGCATTATAGTCATGGTACAGGGTTCAAGTAGAAAGTGCAGAACTTTGCTAGAAAAGTAGTAGAGTTAATTAATTATATGCTTATCCTAAATGCTCTGTTTCCATGAATAGTTTAAAAGCTTAGGTTTATCAGGATATAGCTACCTAAAATATTGACTTTATCTTGTTGAATTTAAGACCTGACTCTTGCCTTGTGTTAAAAAAAAAAAAAAAAAGCTGCTAGAACAGGATGGCAATGCTGTATGTAGTCTTTGCATCGGGTGAGGAGTGGAGAAGTACACAGCAACATCCCTTATATGAAAATTTAAAGTTGATCTTTGGTACTAACAGTATTTTGTTTTGATATTCATGGACAAAATAAAGGGATATGAAGCAGACTGAAAGGTACCATAAAGACTAAACTGTTCTGTGGAAGACTGCCACACAGCAAGGCTAGCAAGACCAGCAGCCACCTTTTGTGTATAGCCTCCACAGGTTTAATTTATCCCTCTGCTACAGAGTTTGGCAAATGGTCTTTGCAAACATAGAGTCATAGAAACGTTGTGGTTGGAAAAGACCTCTATGATCATCAAGTCCCACTGTCAGCCTAAGACTACTGTGGCCATTAAACCATGTCTCAAAGTGCCCTGTTCACACATTTCTTGAATATCTTCAGGGATGGTGACTCCACCACCTCCCTGGGCAACCTATCCCAGTGCCTGACCAGCAGTTCAGTTTCAGTTTCCCCACCAAATATGTCTGTTTTCTACAGAACATATTGTTCATCCTCCATCTCCCAGGAAGACACTGGAGCTTTCTGGAGAATGTCCACAAGACAGTCCCATGCCTGCTCTCCATGGGCTCTGCAATGCCTTTGCCCTGAGAGAAGGGTACAGGGAACTGGGGGAGGTGGTGGTAACGGGGCTGAGGCAAGGGTAGAAAGCTGAAGAGGGAGACAATAGATGGAGGGCATGGGGTCACAAGCCCAGCCTGGGGGAATGGTAAAGCATCGGCAGAGTTTCTCATCAGTATCAGAGTAGTTCTAGGTAGTGTTTAAGGACCAGCTGGAGTACAAGGAACATAAAATGGTCTCTGATACAATGTGAAAACAGCTATCCCCAGATGAGTTACTTGTTTGGAAAAATTACTTATTTTTTGGCAGTCGAAAATTGGTCAGAGGAAAACTTTTTTTTTTTTTTTTACAAAAGAAAAAAACCACATTTATCAGTCTTTCAGAATAGTTTGCATTTCTTAGGAATGGTGTGGGTGTTTTGGATCAACAGAGCAGGGTTTTAAAAATAGCATTGTGGACTCCTACTACCTTTCTAACAGCTAATCAGTAGTTTTATGCCAGGGCAAATTCTTTTTATTGAAATCCTCTCTGGCTGCTCAGTGATAACTTCCTGGGAAATACTAATAATAAAGAAAATTCTCTGAATCTTCTTTAAATAGATGAACTCATTGCTGGCCAAAATGGTTGAAATGCTTTTCTTCCCTTAAGAGGTTTATGAGTTATTCTTACTCTGTTACCTCTACAACATTGCTACAAAACCTGCCTAGCAATATTTTTAGAAAGAATCTTCGTTCTATAACTGTACTTTAAACATCCTGTGAATTCTCTGGCTGCTACTTTTGATGAGCAAGATGCATAACATCTGGCACTTCTTTGTGCAAAGTCCTACTTTGCAGTTTGCCATTAGGCTCAGTGTTTAACAGACCTCTTATTCTTTCTTATGCTCCAACAGCCACAAAAATCTTATGGCTCTTGAATAAGATGCCCTGGTTGATACAAGGCATAAGGAGGCATACAAGAAGGAGGTGTGTGTATATTGGAAATGCAAACTCCAGTTTATGTCTTCAAATCTTTGTGTGCTTGCTAGGGTGTGTATAATAATAACAGCTAGTTTAGGCATAGTGTAATGATCTTGAGTTGAATCCCTGAAGTCTTGCTAGCTGTGCTCTGACTGTATCAAGGAAATTATTTTGGAAGCATCAAACAGAGGAGAAAGGGGGAATTCAGCTGTTCCTTGAGGAAGTGCAGTGGCTGGTTAGTCTGGGAAGTTATGCAGAAATGGTTTTAAGATAGATGTGGTGGCTGTGAATTGTGGTGCTTGCTACCTACGTTCTCACATCTGTCCGTGTGTTAGTGAGCTTGTTCATCAAACGGTAAAATTAATAGCTTGTGCAATCCATGTAATTTAAATGTCTTTTTAATTTCCCTTCCTTCAAGTCTTGATGATAGTGTGTTCCAGTAAATCTACGGCACAGATTTTTTTTTTTTCTTTTTTTTTTTTCCTTCTCTTCCTGGTATTTGTCTGAACCTTCAAATGATGTTGTTTTAGCCCTTACAATTTGAGAGCAACCAATAGTAGTTGGACACATCTCTCATTTCAGAGTTGGCAGACGACCCTGTGAAATCCCACACATGTACATCTGCCAAGTGGAGAGGGAAAGCAAAATGAGGGAAGGAGAACCACTGCTATACTGTACAGGCAGCTGGCGGGAGGCACGTCAGCGGAATGACTTCTGCTTGACACAATCAAGTAGGAGGCTGTGGGGGGGCCACGTACAAATTAGGTTTATTTTTCCTCAGGGCCTTATTCACTGCTGGAAATTGTATGCAAAACGGAAGAACCAGATTAGGAATGAGGTCTGAGGTGACACTGTGTGAAAGTCTGCTCGTACTGTAACCACCTTCACTGGAAGAGAGGGCCCTGAGGGTTGATTTGCTTCTGCAGAATCTCTCTGACCTTTGAAAAACAATGAAGCAATGTCAAAAGCTTTTTTCTTTTGTGTGTGTGTGTCTTCTTGTTTAGGGTTAGTCCTTGGAGCATTTTAAATGTCATCTTCCCTAAAGTGTTTTATTATCGTATAGGTAGTAATTATATACTGGCTTATGAAGGATACAGCAACTACTCTCTGAGGTTTAGGATGTAAAACAAAAGTGTTCAAAATGACCCTCTCCCAATCTACCCTAAACCTAATGTTGACAGATTCACTTATTTTTCATTTTGAACTGAGTTTAAGACCTTAATTTGAAGAATTTGTGGAGGCACATCAATTGCTGTAATAGCTCAAAGACATTTTCCCCTTGGCACTGGAAGTTACCGCCAGTAGGAAAGGATTCGGGCATGGTTCTTTTGCTAATTTGTGCTTCGCAATGTGAACCACTGGCAATGTCTTGGCTGCCGTAAAATAACCCTTAAGGCCACCGATAATGAACAGGCTTTGAAAGCTAAAAAAACAGCAGTGTTTTTCATTTTCTAGATACCTGAAGTCAAAGTCATTGCAGTGCTTATCATCTTAGCAAAGAAACTGTGATATCTGAAGGAATGGAAACAGTATCAGAAGGGAGGAAGATTTGGTTCCTCTGCTGTTAATTAATTTGTGTAGCTAAAGCTGCCTTGAAATAATTTTTATTCACGAATAAGGCAACTTTTGTGAATGAGGCATTTAACGAAAACTGTTGCTGATATTTGGTCCAATCTGTGAATAGCATCAGGAAAAGCTCTCTGTTTTTCCTTGCCCAGGGAATAATAATAATGCCATCTTTTCCCTCAGATAAATTCATATCTTTGAGGATTTAAAAGGCTGTGGTAGAGATCCTGTTGTGGTTAGCACTTCTCTGTCATTCCTGGAGGAGGAAACTTCAGGCAAGTCACAGATAGTGACAGGTGAGAGAGGGGCCATCTGTTCAAAGAGTGATAGTGCTGAGCAGCTCTTTCCTCCCCTTAGCAGCACTGATCTTGAACTCTTTCGAGGTGAGAATCTCCTGGAGAAAATAGTTCAAGGTCCTGGATGTACAGGACAATGTGTAATCCGACGAGGAACCAGCATGACCCAGGCCTGCTAATGTGCTTCTAAGTAAGTAATGTCCTTTTAATCTACCCATCTTTAAATTGGTGTGTAATATTCATCATGGAGAGTAGGCAAGTCTTTATAAAGTGAACAAATCTTTATAACATCTCTACAGACTACTTTCAAAAGGCACATGTAATTTCACTTGAAAAATCAAAATCACTTTACATGTAAAGAAAATGCTCTGAAACCAACTGGAAGGTCTTTTTTTTTAATTTTATTTTATTTTATTTTTCTCCTCTAACAACAAAAAAAAAAGGAAGGAAAAAAAGTAGTGATAAAGTCTCCATGTACTTTTTAACGAATGCAGAAAATCTGATATTTCTGTTCAAATACCTTCTCTGTTTTTCTCATTTCCTATCTGAACTCTGTGGAGAAGGTTGGCCAAGGTTTTCCTTATTTGGTGGGGTATCTCTTGGATGTCTCTGAGACCAGGCTTTGCAAGGTCTCATGGCAGAGTTGTTGATCATTGGCCAAGATCTTTCTGCTCTTCAAGCACAAAAGTTAAACAGTTAGTGAAACTGAAAAGCTGGGAAACTGAAAATGATAAAAGGAGAAATGCTCTAGCTAAAAAGTCATTGTTACTCAACTTTCACTTTGCAGTGTCAGTGTTTCGTTCCCTAGTCACCGTCTCATCATTGAGGATTTTCCTAGAGTAAACGGGCCCTAAAATTTTTGGTGACTCCCTTCATTCCAAAGTTAAACTAAAAATGTGGACAGCAAGTTACTGAGAAATGAAGATATCTACTGTTTTTCTCATAGTATATTGCATATAATTGAAAAATCTCCTCAGCAAAATCTATTTTTTCAAAATGTCTTCCTGATTTTCAGCTAGTTTTGGTTACCAATGGCAATAGGCATTTAACTCTTTGCATTTTCTTTAAAAAAAAAAAGGAAAGCACTGCACATCATTAGATTACAGACTGGGGGATGAGGTGTTAGAAAGCAGCCCTGAGGGAAAGGACTTGGGGGTGCTGATGGATGAGAAGCTGGACATGAGCTGAGGGTGTGAGCTTGCAGCCCAGAAGGCCAATTACATCCTGGGCTGCATCAAAAGAAGAATGGCCAGCAGATCCAGAGAGGTGATTCTGCCACTTTACTCTGCTCTGGTGAGACCTCACCTGCAGTACTGCATCCAGGTCTGGATCCCTCTGTATAGGAAGGACATGGACCTGATGAACCAGATCCAGAGGAGGGCCATGAGAAAGATCAGGGGGTTGGAGCACCTCAGCTACGTGGACAGGCTGAGGGAGCTGGGGGTGTTCAGCCTGGAGAAGACTCCAGCGAGACCTAATAGTGACCTTCCAGTAGAAGGATGGAAAGAGTCTGTTTACAATGGCCTGCAGTGACAGGATGAGGGGCAATGGCTTTAAGATGGAGAAAGATTTAGACTGGATGTTAGAAATAAGTTTTTTACTATGAGGGTGGTGGAACACTGGAACAGGTTACCCAGGGAGGTGGTTGAGTCTCCTTCCCCGGAGATATTCAAGGTGAGGCTCGACGAGGCCCTGGGCAGCCTGATCTAGTTGAGGATGTCCCTGCTGACTGGGGGAAGGCCAGACTTGGATGACCTTTGGAGGTCCCTTCCAACCCAGACTGTTCTATGATTAATGGGGTGAAGACAGGTCCCATACTCTTTGCATGGATGACACTGGGTTAATCTGCATAATGCTATGGGATTCACAGAGGCACCTCCAGCTGGTTTATGTGCTCGTTAAATCCGCTCTCATTAAAAGTCAGTGCCAATGCAAAACGAGAAAAGCCAACAGCAAAATACAGTTATTATTTCTGCAGTTCTCTTAAACATGTGACATCAAAGTAAGGGGAAGGAGGAAGTGTCCCACATTAGTCAATCTTGTAGCTCAACAAAAGCTTTATCCTATTGCAATAGGAAAGCTGCAAACCTCCTTTAACCACAATGGGATATGCTAAATGCTTGTGCTCTTACCACATACAAATGAATGGTATTGCAAAAAGCAGGACAGAAATTCTGAAAGATGGATATCCTGTTTCACTTGGGGCAAGGAAAAACATGCTCATAGAAGAAAATGAAAGCAAGTTATGTGGTAATGGATTCTGTAAGTAGTTCGAGAAAGCAATAGCAAATTAAAACCACAAGTTAGCCTTAAAAAAAAAAAAAGAAAAAGGCCTGGTGTTTAATTTTTGTTAAGGTCTCTTATTCTAAAAGGATTTTTAAAAATGAGTAGTAGCTGATCAACTATACTACTGATAGACTACAGTTAGACTACTCTAGCTGTCTCTGAGAATGTCCTCCTCCAAACTGGGTTTCTTTCTAACAACTTTTGCTGTCCTCAACTTTATGCCTTTTTTAATTGTCTGAAACATTTGGCCTTAAAACTTCACTTTAAAGTGCTTTTTCCTCTATTTTGGGCAATGGCATGATCCACTGAAATAAGTTTTCTAGTCAAGTGAAAATACGACTTTGTCAATTGCACTTCTGAGACATGATTTTGATGGATCAGCCTTTGTTGGATGAACAATCTCAGCATACATCAGTATAAAAATGACACCCAGTCTGGGGATGTGAAGCATCTGCAGGTATTGGAGATTGTGTGCATTGGTACTGATGAAATTTGTCTGCATGGTAAATTCATGTTGCTGGGGTACAGCTCCCTTCTGTCTCTGATGCCTGACCTGCATCATGCGTGTGCTAGGTATATATTGTCTGTGCAGAGCTTTTGCAGGATCTCTTTCTGGCACCTTTGACCTAATTGAGCTCTGCTGCAATGGGACCACAACACTAGTAGAGATGCAGAATGGCCATCACCATTGCAAACATTCTGTTTTCCAAGTCTTTTCTGACCAGATTTAGAATTTCATGGTAGCAGTGTCCCTGCACCAACACTCATAGAGTGGCCAAGTCTACAGCAGAAAAAAAGATGGTTACATAGCAATTATAAGGAAATTTAACATTGTTTAAAAGCACAGAGCTAATAATGTCTGTTCAGAGTATCTATTTATGGTAGACAGATATCTGCAAGAAGGAAAAACTGTTCACTGTTCACAGAATCACAAAATATATCTTCTTGGAATAGATCTTCGAGGTCATCTAGTCCAACCCTTGACCTAGGGTAGAACAGAAGGGTCAACACTAAACTATGTCCCTAAGTGCCAGGTCTACACAGCAATTGAACACTTCCAGGGATCGTGACTTGACCACTGCCCTGGGCAAGACCATTCCAGCATTTGATAATCCTTTCAGTGAGGAAATATTTCCTAATATCCAGCCTAAACCTCCCCTGGCACAGCTTGTAACTGTTTCCTCTAGTCCTAGTTTGTCATGAAGGAGAAGAGGCTGCCCCTTCCTGACTCCAGCTTCCCTTCAGGTAGTTGTACAGAGTGACAGAGTCTTCCCTCAGCCTGCTCTTCTCTAGACGGAACAACCCAAGCTTCTTCAGATACTCTTTGTAGGCCATGTGCTCTAGGCCCTTCATGAGCCTTCTTGTCATTCTCTAGACATACCCCAGCACCTCAATGTCCTTCCCATAGTGAGGGGCCCAGAACTGCACACAGTACTCTAGGTGTGGCCTCACCAGTGTCAAGTACAGGGGGATGATCATCTCCCAGTTGGTACAGACATAAAGCGAGACTATGTTAGCCAGTGACTTTTTCATCCAGGACTGTGGAGCGTGATCTTAACTTTGATTCTTCTGCACTAAATGTCTGTTGGGGCTCTGGAATGTCTTGCAGTGTTAAATGTAATATTAAATACAGTATGTTTTTCCAGTCTGTAGATGTTTAGTGAATATTGGCCATGCTTTGAATGGGAATTAGCTATATACATGTGAGTCGGTGTGAGCTGAAATTCCCCCCCCACCAACAATAACCAGGCTAGCTCAGTCTGGAAGCAAATGAAAAGCTGTATTTACAAGCAGAGTCTAAAATCTACAATGAAATGCAATGAATATGTACAAATATACAAAATTCACAACATTCACATATATATACAATCAACAGAAAAAGCACAACCGATCTCCCTTTGCTTCCCCCCAAGGGGACCCTCCCAAAGGGGCCTCTCTCTCCCAGGAGCTTCCCCCCCAGACTCCCCTGGACAGAGAAGCAGAGTTAGTTAAGCAGAAAGTTGTTAACTTAGCTGCCAAGGTCAGTGTGTTATCTTCAGCCAGAAGAGAAGAAGAAACAGCAGCCAGACAGCCCAGCAACTGCCCCCACTGCAGAACGCAGAATGTGCAGAATGCCTACTTTGTTTTGGGTAATAGTTCTTAAACGTTTCTATCTATCCAATGGAAGTGTTTAGAACAATCAGTATTTTGCTTTCTTACACCCAATAGTGACTTATTTACATTCTTTCACTTTCTCTGTTCTGAACTTTGCAAGGAAAAATTAAAAAGACAGTTTCAAACCACCACAACATGTATTTGATGAGGTCTGCCCTGGTTCTTGCTTGTCTGTAGTGGACAGGGTTGGAAAACTTGGTAGACAACATAGCTTGTGCAACATAAACTGTAGGTGATATTGAATCGGGACAAAGATGCTTAAATAAAGAGAAAAAGAACAGAAGTTTGTCTTGGTCAGGACCTGGAGATTCCTGGCTGTGCCTTTGCTGTGTCCAGCTGTGGAGGAGGAGGTGGAGGACTAGTGAGCACAGGTACTGAGATCCTTTTTGACAATGTCTAGGACATCACAACATCAAAACACGTTTCTGCTGTTTGGCTTAGTCATGGCAGGGTGAAGTGCATCTCACACATCATGAAACTCGTTGATTGATGAAGGTGTTATGGAGAATGTCTGCACAGAGTATGTCAAGGGAAGACTTTGACGAGCACAGATGTGGTCTGCATGTCATTGGCAATGCTGGACTGTCCTTGGGTTTGAACCAGAAGGAAGGATACTTAATGTCACATAAGGAGAGCCTAATCATAGAGCCACACCTCCTTAATACATTCTCTTTGGCTTCAATTCATTTTGGCTCAGTGACTTCAGGAACCAGCTGTTTTATCAGTGGAAATGATAGACTTGGATGGGCCAATCCATGAAAATAATTTTCCAATCACTTTCTGAGTCTATGTAAGCTTTCAGCAGGCACAACATCCTGTGGAAAGGAACATCACAGCTTTACTCTGCATTGCTTGTTTTGAACTTCCTCTTTGTTATTCACATTTTAGAAGTCTCTTGATTATGAGTTTGTCCTAAAAGAGACAACATTTCACCTTTTTTGCACCATGCATGGCTTTTCAGACCTTTGAAAAATCCTTTCTCAGCTATCTCTTTCCCAGGCAGAAAAGTCCTAGCCTTTTACATAATTTCTTACTTAGAAATGATTCCATACATCTGATTGTCCCTGACAGTCCTTGCTGTATTTCTTTGCAATCATTTCACCTCCTTTTCAGGATGGAGGTCTATGAAAGTATTCAAAATGCAGACACTCTCTAAATGTAATTGATGGCATAATGGTGGTTTCTGTCATATGCTTCCCAACAATTAATTTGGGTTTATGCAGTGCTATTGGACATTCAGTGGATGTTTCCATAGCACTTTCTGTTATAACACCAAGATCTCATTCCTGGGCAATAGTATTTACTTCAGAGGTCATCAGCCTGCTTGTGAAGTTAAGGTTTTTATTTTCATGTGCACTACAGCCACATTTATCCACAGCCATTTTATCACCAGTAACTCATGACTGCTTCTGCATGTCTTCATATTTAGCTTGCATCTATACTACCTTGAAAATGTTACTGTGCATAAACCACCAGAAAAGCTTTACTTAGCAACAGTCTACCTAGTTCAATGTTTCGTCCCCAATGTGAAATAAAGGTGATGGCACTTTATTGCTCTGTCAGTTTATTTCTGATGAATGGGATATTTTGACCCTGAATTTGCCTAGTCCTTTTCTGGACTTGCTGATAATCTCTGTCTCAGCAATTTCCCATGGCAATGGTTTCCAGAGTGTCAGTACTTCCAGCATAAAGAAGTAGGATAGTGTCTTCAGTGAACTTTGGTGCTTCAGTAGCTGGCCTTTTTTGCACAATAAGGGAATAGATTAGACAGTACAGGCTCTAACAGAAGTCTGTGGGATTCAGCTGGTGATTTTCTTTCACTGTGAAAAGGACTGTTTATTCTTATTTGTGTTTCCATTGGGCTTTGTTGTGGTTTGTTTTGTTTGGGGTTTGTTTGCTGTGTTTTACTTATTGCTTATCCATGCAAGGTTCCTCACTCCTATCCCATGGAACCTTTGGTCCCCTTAAAGCTAATGTCAAATACTCTTTGAAGATCTGAGTGGACTGTATCAACTGGATCCTCTTAGGTAGTCTACATGTTTGTAGACTTCTTTAAAGAATTCCAGCAGATCTATGAAATAACTTTCCATCTGGAAAAGATCTGTTGAGTCTTTCTCATTGCAAGAGATGCATCTGTTTTCACCTATTTATTCAGCTGGGGGTTTTTTGGTACCAGATTCCTTGAAATGTGCTAGGCCTTAGCCTAACATATCTCTAAGTTCTGTGGCTTTGAGGGAGCAGTTATGAATGGTAATATATACATATATATACTACTATATATGCAGACTTACACTAAAACATCTTTATTCATATATATTTTATACATAAAGCATATAACACAACCCAAATCTATTCTGTATTATTATAAATCACGTGTTTTAATAATATATATATAAAATACATGTATATGGAAGAAGAAAAATGTATTTTAACTGATCATTTCCCCTTCCACTGTAACCACATCTCTTGTAGTTGCAGGGGTAATTTCAGGTGGTGACACAAATGATGCTTTTATGAAACTTTTCATGGAATTAGGAAACTGCTTCTGGAATAATTTTAATTTGGGGATTTCCCTAAACATCAGAGAACAACAACAGCCTACATCAGTAAAAGCCACTGAAGGTTTTGCTTACAGTTGTAGGGGAAGGAATAGTACAATGCCAGATTATGACTCTAATTCCACTTCCGTCATCACAACTTCACTTTTTCCATGATTCATTAAAAAAAAACCCAAGGGGCCTGATTTTAACCATACTACTCTTAAATGCTCATGAAGTTGAAGCAACTGATCACTCCAGACAGTGGCAAGAGAAAGACCTGCATGGAAACTGACTTGTGGCATTGGTGAGGTGCACAGGTGGGTCTTGCTGCACCATCAACCCTTCCTGGCTAGCAGTAGCCCCCAGGAGAAGTGATACCTGGCCAGAGGCAATCAGGCTACAGAAACCCACAGTTTTTGCTGGAGCAGGTACCAGCACAGAGCCTGTTCCCAGATGACAGGAGGAACCAAAGGGAGTGCCTATTTGCCCTGGTCTAATATTAAGAAGAACCCAAGGCTGCAGACTAAGTGAAGAAGAATAATTTGATTCTAAAACCACTTACATGAGTAGTCACAAGAGCTTGTCTAGGAGTCAGGTTCAGTCACAGCACTGAGCCTCACTTGAGGCATGTTTGGCCTTTGTAGGAAATGATGTGCATGTGTTCCATTTTAGATATAGCCTAAATATTTTTGTTCTGCAGTGTGCTATATGCAGGAAACACTTTTCTTTGATAAGTTTCTTGTTTACAAAATGAACATGACTTTATTTTCAATCCACTGTAGTGTCTCTCTTTTGTTATTTAAATAATTTGCCACTTTGCTGTATTTTGTCTTCCACGTTTATGATCTGAGTGTAAAAGATGTCACCTAAATGTGAAAGAAGTGTTGTGCAGAGGAACCTGTTTTCTGTATTTTAGAGGACACCGAAGCCCTTACCTAAGAACTATAGAGTCTACATTTTGAAAAGCCTGTGGCTTGTGAAGGAAAATATTTCATCACACTGAAGGAGTTGAGAAATATTACTACATGAATAAGAAAAATAGTGTCTAGACATTACTTGTTTTTCTCTGTGCAGTTAACCATTACAGTAATTAATTGTGTTTTTTTTTTTTTTTTAATGAATGAAGATCCCATTCCTTTGGCAGAGAGGCTGTCTAATATCAATGACCAGTATAATAGTCAGGGCTGTTCAGCCTGGAGAAGAGAAGGCCTCCTGGGAGACCTTATAGTGGCCTTCCAGTACCTGAAGGGGGCCTACAAGAAAGCTGGGTGCTCGCTGCCTGCCTCTGCATGTGGTGGTGGTGGCTGTCTGGGATGCTTGGGTTGCAGCTATGCAGTAGCTTCTCTGCTTGCAAAGTCCCTGCTGTGGCTGTACAGTGTCAGCTGTGGAGCAAGGGCTTCAAACCCTCTTCTCTTGGGTAAGGACCTGCTGCCTGGTACAGCTGCCACGGCTCACTGTTGGGTGTTAGGGCAGCAGCTGCTCACTCTCTGCTGGCCCTGCCTGTGGACTGCGGCAGTGCAGCCTTAACAAGAGCTTTGTCAAAAGCTTGTTAAATCCTTCTAGCTGATGAAGCAGCTGGCTTGCTGATCCTTAGTAACTTTATGCAAATCCTAACCCATAATCGAGAATTTATATGAACCTCTACAGGGGAAGCCTTAACTGGTAGAAAAATATGAGATGCTGTTGTTTTCCTGCCCATCTCCCGTTGCAGTGGAGACCACCCAACCCGACCCCCCCCCCCCCGAGTTCTGAACACACAGAACCTGACCCAGTGTTTGCTTTAGGGGAAGTCCCTCATATTGTACATCAACATACACACTACTACATCTTTTCAACAAGAAGTATTTTGACATCAGAGAAAACTTCTTGTTACAGAAGACAAAACCCTTTCCTTGTGGTATGGGAGTGACAGCAGCACCTGATGCACTTGGCTGCCTTTGGAGCAGGGGGACGAGGGAAATGATGGATTTCACCCATTTGCTCTACACCAACTTATGGGAACGGTGCAGACTAGAGACACTCATGTCCACACAACAATGTCATCAGGGTTTGCTGGACAATGTTTTAGGTCTCAGGTAGAATTGGGAATACTATGGAGCTGTATGAGGCCAAATTTGTTCACAGATGATAAAGTAAATGGAAATAAGGACTAAATAGCCCTAATTTCACAGAAATAACATCCTAAATATTTTTCTAGTTTGCCTGTGGTGAATTCCATTCAAATATTTATTTTTTAAAATTTGGTGTTAGCCCAATTTGTGTAACAGCTAATTAAAGGGGGGAAAAAAAAGGATGAAAAAACTTAAATTCCCTGTGAGATTTTTTTTTTCTTTAAAGAGGTAATATGTACTTAATGGAAGGGCTAAAAATATAGCTGTGTGTCACTATGTCAGGAAAAAATTCCCAAAGCTGATCTGCAGAGCTTCCCCAAAGAGATTGAGAGCAAGGCATCCTTAGGGAGATGGAAGAGAGCAGGTTTTATGTTGCATTGGTTTTATGTTGCATCCTTCACATTTCTTCTGACAGGAATCTTGCAACCTCACTCCTCATGGGGCCATAGGCCCTTTTAACCCCAGCCACCCAGGTAAGAAGATCCATCTATCAGCCCCCAAGCAGATGGCTAATGCAGCGTTCTCACTTACTGTCAGCATTGACTCCCCACAGCAGCTGCTTCCAGACCCACCATATCTGGAGCTCCAGGCTTTTTCTGTCTTTTCCCATCCCTGGAGCTCAGTGGTACCACAAAGTCTTCCAGCCTTTGTCTCTGAGCATTCTTTCAAATGTTTCACAAAACCCTAGAATCACAGGTTGGAAGGGACCCTAAAGATCATCTGGTCCAATCTTTCTAGGTGATAATGTAGTTTAAATGAGATGGCCCAGAATCCTGTCAAGCTGAGTCTTAAAACTGACTAATGTAGGGGAATCTACTACTTCCTATGGGAGATTATTCCAATGTCTAACTATCCTCATGGTGAAAAATTTTCTTCTGGAGTCCAATCAGAATCTCCCCAGGAGTAACTTGTACTCATTACCTTTTGTCTTTTCATGTGACTCCTTGCAGAGAAAGGAGTCTCCCTTCCCCTGGGGTGCTGTTTAGGAACTTATTTTTGTTTTAAAGCATGCTTCTTATGCCTAGAAATTGTGGTGGTTTTTTTTTTTTTTTATTTTAAAATTTTGAAGTCAGTTTATTTCTCGTTTTAGGTTTCAAAATTTATTTTGAATTACAGAGAAGTTTTCTGTGAAGCTGCATTATTCGTGCTTCCCTGGCTGCTCACGGAGGAACCAGGGCGAACTGTAGCTAGGCCAAAGTTTTTTCACCCACCCGGGGCAAGCTCCAGCGCCGCTCCCCGCCGCCGGCCCGGCTCAGCTCCGGTGCTGGGTGTTCGGTGAGGCCGGGGAGAGGCGGGCACTAGGTGGAGCCAGCCGCCCGTTCTGCGCTCCACCGCTCCCCGGCCGGGCTGCCCGCGGCGCTGCCTCTACATACATCTCTCCCTATGGCAATGTAGAGGGCTCTAACTTCCCCCTGCCTTCCAGTCTTGTGAGTTTGGGGTCAGCCGGAATGATTCAAAGAGAAGGTGAAGTTGAGTTTAATTAAACTCACCTATTGCTAAAGGTAAACAAGGATAATAAAGGTTTAGGCTTCAAGAGAGCAGATAGGTTATGGTAAGGAGATAGGAATCTAGATATTAAATAGTTACAAATAACACTTTGAACAGTATTACTTCAGTAATCGCTATTTAAAACACCAGCCCACAATGACCAAGGTTACCACAACTGTCTGATGAAATGGGTTACTCAGTCAAACATAACTTCAGGGTTTGGTTTGTCACAGGATGACTGTTCTATTCTGTGTTTTTTGGCCTCTTGAAAGTATGTGAGGTCAGAAGCCAGAATCATGCATCTTGTCAGTATGGTGTGAGCAGAAGGCTTCCCAGAGTGGACAGTGAGCAGGGTCCCAAACTGAAATGCAAACAGGCTTTGGAAACATTCTGCTAGGAAGATATGTACCAGTCAAAAAATTTAGGGCAAACTTCATAGAATATTACAGTAATAGACAGAGAGAGGATGAGTTAAAGGAAGCTGAAAGAAACCTTCAGGATTAATTAAAAATTGTTTATTATTTCCCCTCCATTTCTCTTCAAATACGTGGGATATAAGTGAGGCCGGAGAGAAAAAAACCTAGGAAGATGTACTTGACAAAAATGCCAAGCAGACTATATTAAGAGACCAGTAGAAAGACACTGAATGCAAATTAAATTAAGCAGGGATAAGTTCAAAGTTAGAGTCTTTTCAGCTGTGCCTCTTGGTCAAATGCTGAATCATTTATGATCAAAGTTGGTGCTTTACTCGTCTGAGTGCTCTTTGAGGTGCTGAGCTTCCTGCTTCACGTTCAGCTAGGAGAAGTTACTAGAGTTGGTGGGGGGGGAAGAAAAAAGCATTCAATTAGTAGAGTGTTTTTTAAATTTGAAAAAAAGTGTTGAAATAAAAAAGGAAAATTTAAAAAACATGTTGAAAATGCTATTGGAAATGCATCTGGCTTGTTCTTTTTGTGGATGGATGACATTCCCCCTCTTTGGTTGGTTCAACCAACAGAGGAGTCCCTGGCAGTGCTTGATGACAAGTGTTTTCTGGTGTCAGATTCTAATCCAGAGGGGAGATTCAGCCACCCAAGCTACAAATCCAATCTGGTAATGCAGGAAATCCCAATTTCTCATTTTCTGTAGTCATAATATATATATATATATATATATATATTTAATAAAAAGCTGGTTTATGTTGTTTTGTTTTTAAATTGTGCTTTGGAATGTTGTTTGACTATTTTAGAGAGAATAAACAATGATTTCCTAAAAATAGCCAAAACTTCTCATAAAAAGGTAAAGCCTTTCATCTGAAGGCTTCATACGAAAGAAGTTGCAACAAAATTTCTGGCTAGCTTTGGGGGTTGCTGCCTTGCTTGCATAGATAACCCTTGCACACTCAAGGGGAAACATGAAATTACCATATTTTTTAAGGTAGATAAAACTGGAACAAAGTTCAGAGGTCTTAGTAATAAAAATGATGTGTTTGAATTTAAATCCACAGAGCACAAAACAACTGCTCAATTACTTGACATTATTGCTGAATTAATGTGGGGGGGGGAAATAAAAAGAAAAAAAGAAGAGATTGTTACCTCTGGGAGGTTGGGTAGGAGTATGCAAAGTGGACAGCAAAGATGGAAATGAGGATGCAGGCCCTGGGCAAGGCTCCATTGTTATCATGACTAATAGAGCTATAAGGCCACTGCCACAGACTGTATCTGATCCATTGGTTCCAGATATGCTCAGCAATCAGTATGCAGATATGCTAATTTAGAGTATATTACTCAAACTAAAGGGCATTTCTCTGCTACACTTACAGATAACCGAAAAGATAAAGCCAGACTCAAAGCAATGTAGGAGCTCTATTTTTATGTAGTTTTGTGATCAACTTCTTGAACAATTCTGCATAATTCAAAATCATTTATAATCCACCGGGACCAGATTTGACCACCACATGTGCCATGGCAAAAACGCTGGGGATGGAATGCAAGCCAGATTAGGCAGAAACAATGTGATGAAGATAGAAGAGAAATTAAGGTAAAATGGAAGGCACAAATGAGCTGTGGAGAGGTATTTAAGGGAATGCTTTAAGTGGCAGCTTGCAGTTGGAGCATGGGAAATGCTGAGCTGTAACATAATGTAATGCTATGTAGTATACAAATCAGTTCATGTGTTATATTGCACGTTATAATTATGCAGCATTATGATACTGATTTTATGCATTATAATATTTTGTAATATTGCTGTAATTATATAATTGAACACATTATAATGTTACATATTATACTAATACAGAAGTCATTAAGTCCCCAAAGTACATAGAGCATGCTGCATAATTCTCATTTTCCTTTCTTGGAATATTTGGGTGATCTCCTGTAATGGGACCAAAATTCCCAAATCAATGTATTGGCACTTCACCATCTTGCAGCTCTCACTTGCTTTTCATCAGCCTCTGCTTATCTCTGGCTACATTTAGCACTAAGTGTATATAAAATGTTCTTGAGCTGTCAGCTAAGGCCTCTAGTTACTCCCAATGGTAAAGACTCTCGTTTGTAATATTTACAGTCCTGAGTTCCCACCACAAGACTGGCTCTAGGATGGCTGAAATGGCAGGAGGAGCTACAGATATGTTGTTCCTCTGTCCCCACTCTTCTGCATGGCTGGTAAACCCTCAAACCGTTTTTCCCCCAGTAAGCCTCCTGCTAAGGAAAGTACACTTTGCTCCAGCACTTAGAATGTATGAATCATTTTTACTGTAGGTCTTACTTGCAAAATTATTATTATTATTTAAATCTAAGATGGCTTATTAGTAAAACTGTTCAGCAAACACTGCTGCATAATTCATTGTGTACACTGGGAACTTTTAAGTCTAATGTGTCACATAATGTGCTGTATGTCTTCTATGGAATACAAACAAATACAGGCTGTTGTTTTTGTGTTCAGTAGTATTGGCCAAGTCAGTAAAACATCACTGTTATCATTGTCCTAATTTTTCTGCTTCCAGTCAGTGCAGTTTCTCACCTGCAGTCCCCTACTGGGCTCTCAAACTTCCAGAGAAAATGCAAGTGGGAAACTGCAGCCCTCAGAAATGCTTCCTCAGTGCTTTGTGGTAGAGCTGAGGTACTTGGTCAGATCCTGCTACTGTGTTCCCTCTCCATATTCGTCATTGACTATAGTGGACCCTGAAGAGTATATATTGGGCTATCTCAGGAAGATGTTTGATTTAAAAAGAAGTTTGTTGTTTTTTTTTTTTTTTTTTTTTTTACATAATTTTGAGCTCCTTCCCCTATAATAAATTTCTGGGATATAGTTTCAGTTGGGAAAACATATAATTCAGGTTTCTCCAAGGTTTTGATGGTCTTTCGAACCATTTAATTCTTAAAGGTCAGAAGCTCCAAGGATGTGTAATTAGTGCTATAACATGTTCTGATGTTGAAATGCTAATAATGTTGAGAGTATATGAAGGTTTAGGTCAACTATGTTACTGATGGTCACTGTGATACAATAGGAAGCTGCCATGTGCCCACAACAGAAACTGCAAGGACCATGTTCAGAAAACAAGCTCTACTAACTCTGAGTCTAGTATTTGCCATTGGCTAGATATCTCTATCTTTGGATCAAAGTGAAAAAGCAAGGAAAATATGAGAAAGAGGTCCCTATGGGCTTCCTCTGGGGAGGCAGAACTCAGAATTGCCAAACTCTGTGAACTGTGTTTAAAATAACAAAGCTATTAAAATAATCCAGTCACCTCCACAGAGAATTCCTCTGCAATTACCCTCTGGTTCATGGCTTTTTTGATTTCTTCTGGCTGAGTTTTGATGTTTCTTCCATGGGTTCTGGAGAGTCTCATCTAGCTTTGTTTGGCTGGTAGTGGAGAGTGCTAAAGCCAGGGACCTTGGGGGAGTGCTGGGGGGGAGGGGTTGAGCAGGGTCAAATTGTGAACCATCCTTGTTAACTCTGCCTCTGTGAAAGGAAAAGGAAAGATTGTGTCTGAAAAGATGAAAATTAACAGAATTTGTGAAGGAAATCTGTCTGAACTAAATGTCACTGTCTTGCTTTCTCTCTTCTTGTGTATATGCTCCTATAGCTTCTGCTGACATACTACACTTCCAGTCTTGACATAGTTACTGCTAGGTCAAGTTGCTTGGCAGCTATTGTATTTGTGGCTGACTGACTGCTCTGTTTATGGTTGTGCATCCTGCAGATTGCTATCGCTGTGCAATTCACCTGTGTGAGGCAAGCAATGAAGAGAACAAACTCCTTCAGGATGTCATGAAAACTAAACTGTAAACAGAATTGGAAAAACATCTTTAGAACACTGGGATTTTGAAGTAAAGTTTATAAAAATCTGCTCTTGGAAAACTGAGACGTAAGTTTGACTCTTTAGAACTAAATGAGCAATTTCATGCTGATGGAATATAGGTAATAGTTATTAATTATTAATTTGATCCATTTCAGAGTGCTTTGATCATTGCAGAAGCAGAGTTGCTGTAGTAAGGCCACAGACATCTATACACTGGATATTTATGATATTCTGTTGGGTAGTTCTGGTTGCACTACTGAATACTGATTTCTTAGAGGTGTTGCTGCTTCTGCTGCATCCAGGAAAAGAGAGCCAGACTGCAGCCCTTTGTCTTCTGGTTCGATTTCCTTGATTGCCTCTCTTCACCTTTCAGAGCAGTAATGTATTGATGACAGTCTGGCTGAAAGATTTGTATTTGAAACCTGTCTTTATTATTTTGTTGTTGAAGAACCTGAGCAGTTGCTGTGTCGAAACCTGTCATTCTTACCATCAGCAGCAATAGCCACAAGGCAATCCAGTAGTTCCCATGGCCTCATCCAAAATGGGTGATTTGTTTAATGCTGTGGTGATACAAGTGGGCTAGTATAGAAGGACTCTGTACAGTTTCCCACCACAGCTGTGATGGAGGGAAAGAAAGAAATGAATCTTTCCTTAGTGATGCAGCTGTGCATACACAAATATGATTTCCTGGACCACGTTGCCTCCTTTTCACTAAACGCAGTGCTCATTGGAAGGAGCTGTCATGCTCGTGGATGAGTTTAGACACAGTGACAACAGTCTGGCCACAGAACTGGAAATCTTGATGCAAGGACAATGGAATCTCATACATATTGGGAGGTGGGGGTGGGTGGGTGGGGGGAGCAAGTATTCAGAGGAAGTTCATGCGCTGAACTTACACTTGAAACTCTTGAGCACAAGTTCCCTGACTTCTCACATGAGGAACCACCCCATGGAGTTTGCTACCTGGCAAGAAAATCAAACTCAGACTGATTTCCTTAAATATCTTCTTTACTCCTAAGGACAATATCTTACCTCCTCTCGCTCCCTCTACCTCCTTAAATTTTTTTTCTCATTACCTGCTGTTAGGAAAAGAGATAGGAAAAAAATTGTAACCCAAAAAGTGCTGACTGTACTGTGGGCTATCTCCTCTACAGTATGTATGCATTGTCTAAAACCACTTTCTTCTGATCTTGACTACAGAGGAAGAAAGATGCAGTGAATGGAGTTGAGAGAACTGAGGGAAGGTTTCAGACAGATACACAAATGGCTCTTAATCTCAACAATATCTTTAGAGAGGAAGGAGAGACAAGTGATGCAGGAAATGACACAAAATTGAAGCCTCCAGTGGGAACAGAGACTCTGCACTCTCTGGATGAAAAGGGATGAGGTGCTCCAAAAGTAAAAAGCCATCAAGTGCTATTGTGCTAGATGGGGAATGTACTTGTTATGGGACTGAATGCTGCAGTTAATTTTCAGCTGGATCAGTTTTTCACCCTACTGCTGGCAACAGGGGTGACCAGGGCACCCAGGAGCAGCCGTGCCAGCTTATGCCAGCCTAAGGAGCTTGTGAGACTGTGACAGCAAGCTTTGGATGGTCACAGAAAGCTAACCCTGCATCAAAAGTGTTGCATGTACTATGTCAAGTCATTTTAATACCTCAAAGTATATGCTGGCCAATCCTGTATCTAATTATAACAGTGTAATTATAATTTCATCAAGGTAGTAATTTAAATAGGCCATTACAAAAAAAAAAAATGTTCAGCATTATTTTCTAAATTCCTTTTTGCCCTTTTATGTTAGAAAGGGAAATCCCCTTTTAATCTGGTATTGGTGTTTTACAGGTATAAACATGTCCAAAAAGGGGTGGAAAACCCCCCAATTTTTCTTCCTGTGCTTTGATAAATTAAATGGAAATGTCATTTGCAGGTCAAACATCAGACTTGGTTGACATTTTCTGACTGCCTTAGTTCAGGCTTTGTTGGGAGTTTTTGCTTTGGAATTTTGTTGTGTAGAAATTCTGAGAAATTCTCATTATTCTATTTTGGTGGGACAGGAAGAATTGTTGCAGTCAGAAAAAATGATGCAAAGACCTTCAAAAATATTCTACCCTGTCTGTAGTTTTGGTGCATTTTGCCTGTGTGCTAATTGTTACTTACTACACTCTTGTTCTTATTTACATCATTTCCTACTGAATTCATTCTAGACTAGAGAAGTCATTTAGCCCATAACCACCAAGATGTTTTAAGACATCATTAGCCTATAGTAATGACTGCTTTCAAGGTGAACATAAAATTGTTGTAGTTGGCTGAATAGCCTCTTGGGAGTCCATTATAGAGAGGTTTTCTGCTTAAAATAGGTGGGTTTTGTTTTAATAACCAGGGCAGGCTGATCTATAAGGGTTTGGGTTTTGTTTTTCTTTCTGTTGTTGGAGGTATTTTAAACCACAGTTTTGATAGTATTCATTATTCACTTGAGATACCATTAGAATAAATTAATATTAAAATATTTAAATGTAGGACAAAGAGTTTGAAAAGTTACAGAGATTGATCACCCGAGATACAGCATTGGTGCTTCATTAGTTGTGGCTTTTTGTGTTGCCAGGCTGAGGTAGTTCTGGTTCTCCTCATTAGCATTTTTTCTTTAACGCTGACTGGACTGTATTCAGGCTGTGTCGCGTACAATCTATTTAATAACAGCTACTATTGATAGCCTGCTTTACATGTATAAAATTGGAATACTCCTCACCTGCAAACTATAGTAAGCTAGAATTTACAAATATAACCATAAAATCTTCACACAACTCAGTTTTTCTCCTTGACAGAAGCTTAATTTTCCAGTAGATTTCTAAGTATGTTGATAGCATTGTTCATTCCAATACAAGAAAAAAGGTTTTGCAAAAATTCAGATTTTTGTGGTTAGCCTAACATTCAGGAATAGTGGTAGTAATGGAGCAAGAGAAGGATGGCATCTTTGTTAACAGGGCCAAGTCTTTTAGCCTTCTTTGGTGTCAGCCTCATCTTGTATGCAGAGAGAGAAGGTTTCTCAACTTCCCAAGAACCCTGGTCCATCCTGCATCAATCGTTTGTGTCATAGCCTACCTTGTTCACAGCTCTGGGCTGGGTAGAGAAATCCTTCCTCTCCTGAGGACATGCTCTGCTCCTGGAGCAGCCCACAGTAGTGAAGCTGGGGCAGAAGATGGGCAGGGAACCAGTGCTGATGGCTCAGCAGACGGCTGAAAGTCCTTAATCCCAGTAATAATGCTAACACAGTGTGCTGGTTTGAGGCCAGACAGATCCTCTCTTGCCCCAAAAGGGCCAAAAGAATGACATTCACACAAACGGACTGAAGAGTGATGGAAAGTTTAAACGGAAAAGCAGTTGGTGAAACTACAGAAACTACAAGCATAGTGGCAAAGATATCCCAAAGCATACAGAGTCCCTTACACAACACCCAAAGACCTCCCAACACTTCTTCCCTTCTCCCCACCTGAGGGTCTACCCAAAACCCCAGGGCTCTTTCTTCCCCCCCCTACCCCCATTGCTAGGCTAGTCTCAGGCTGGCCAGGTCTGAGACTGCCAACCCTGTGCCTCCTCCTGGCATTAAGCCTAGGCAGACCTAAGAGGCCTTGAGATACTCCCCCACCATTACCCAATAGGGAACATCTCCCATGGGAGCAAAGAGAGGAAAAAAGAGGAAGAGAATGACTTTGCAGATGGTTTGATAGGGTGCAGGATTTATGGGTAGAAATATGCCGTTTCCTGTGTCCACCTGATTGGGTTGGAAATTGGGGACACAGGAGGTGTAACTGTTGTGGCAGTAACAGCCTAAACTGCCACACACAGCCATATGGTCCAGAGATGTAGGAGAAGCCATTTTTCTAGTAGTAGGCAAGATCCAAAATTTAACTGGGGAAAAAATAAGACAAGCTTTCCAGCAGATAAGCCCTTTGCCACGTGCAGTTTTGAGGAAGACTCATGTAGCTATTCAAAACTATTTATGTGTTGAAAAGTATGAATCAGCCTGCTCAATTACAAATGATTGTGCTTTTTGTGTTGAAGTCTTGTCCTCCAGCTAAATTAGGCAATGTTCATCCTGCAGATAGCTGTCAGAAGTGGATGAGATTTGGTGTAGACCATGAAGGGAAGCACCCTGCTGCTGGAGCTGGACAGATGTTTCAGCATTGGTGCACAGAGAGTGGGTCCCAGGGTAATCATGGTTCCCTAATGCTTTCAGGGCAGATCTCACCTAAGGCAGACACTATCAGAGAAAAACAGAGGAGACCTGAAGCCCCTAGCAGTGGGCTGAAAGCTGCAGATGGTTGAGGATGTCACCACGGAGGTGACTTAGCTATCCTACAGTGCAGAGTGCAACAGTCTTGCCATGCAAATGTTGCTCTTACAGCACTTGGAGTTTCTGTTTAGGACTACAGCTGTAAACCTGAGCCTGGCTTTCTTCCCACAGGCTGTTTGTAGGGGCTTTCCTCTGGAAAATCTTCTACTTCCCCCTGCTAATGTTCTGGGCTCAGGCCTGCAGGTGTGATGCAATGTTAGCCTTCCTGGAACATCAGAGCAAAGGTCTACAGGCATAAACACAAGTACAGGACCACAAAATGCAGTGGCTAGCAAATGGTGGAGGGCATGGGGCAGACTGAAGTGTCTATTACTTCCATGTGAGGCCACTCAGAGCTTCTCTGGACCTGGCCTTGCAGAGCTGTTGGCCACTTGCCTGCCTCTTGCCAGCAGGCAGAGGTGGTGCAGGAAGATCATGGAGGCAGCAGTGGCTCTTCCACCTTAGGTAAGTAAACCAGACAGGCACAGATGCGTTTCTCTGCCTCTGTTTTTTTGTGGGTTTGTGCTAGTTCTAGTTTGTGATTGCATGTGATGCCAGCTTCATCATCATTCCTTGTGTGCTTTTACAAAGTGGAAGCTCTGAAAGCAGACCCACCTGAGGTTTTAAAAAGGCCTTTCTGCTAGGAATTGTCACTGCTGTTGTAGCTATGCTGTATTTGCCCTCTTTAAATCCTCAACAGAGAAGCTTAAGGTTTTGCATTTGCAGCTGTGTCATTTTAACTCAAAGACAGCTTTAAAATGAGCCCAGTGGATTCAATGCAGGCAGGAGACTGATGTCTGTTGATGCACAGGTATCAAAGGGGGGATGTAGGTGTCAGTGAATGGACCTGATTTGGACTGGTTGGGCCATGTGGGGTTTGTGATAGAAGACACAGTGCATGCTGCCACTGAGGCCTCTTTTAGCTTTTGATTGGTGTGAAATATTAAGGAAGCTCAAATCTGTAAACAACAGTATTGCACATGTCCTTGAAATGCTTGCAACACATTGCCACGGCCTCTCTCGTGTCCTGAGAAGTGTGATGTGCAGCTGGGCGGCAAACATGGCAGGTCAGGAAAGCTAGGACCTTAGCAGTTTGTTTTGTACAAAGGGTTAAGGTGGAGGGGAAGGCTCCCTTCTCACTTCCAGGCATGTGGTCTCAGATCTCAGGCTGCGGAGAAATAAACCTTCCTGGTAAGTGGAGTCTCATGGGAAAAGTCTTCAGCTCCACAAAGCTTCCCTGGTCTAAGGGGAACAGAGCTGAGGCTTTGGTGTTAGCTACTGGCTAAGAAATACACAGTTTGATGCTGTCTCAGTGGATTCTCTCACCCAGACATTAAAAAACACTCTAAAAGGGGCTTTGACTTCTGTTTTTCTCCCTTTTCCCGCTGGAGAAAGTTTCCTATTCCCAGGCATCACTTAAGCACATGCAGAATTATCTGGGGGATTAATGAACACAGAGAGCAGCAGGCTTTAGAGAAGACACCCAAGGGAGGAGAAAGACTGCTGAGATTAATGTTTCCAGGAGACAGATTATGTAAAATTTTTTGCATTCATGAGAGAAATCTAGCACTGGTTGCACAGGCATGGTGGTGGAGATCACAGGAGTAGTGGGACTGAACCAGGTTCAAGCTGTGCAGTTAAAAGAAAAATCACTGGCTGGAACAAGGGAGCCTTCAGATCCTTCCACCACCATTGAATCTTCACATATGTTCCCTATTAACCCCCTGTGTGAACAGTGTGTGGTCAACACACTCTACATGCACTTATCTTTCTTAGGTACCTAGCAGGCTAATTTGGCTCAAATACTCTGCTTCTCCCCTCTCCTGTGGCAGAAAAAAGGCCTTTTATCCCTTAAATGTGACAAGAAATTTTGGAGCTATCTCCTATGTGCCCTTTCTGTGCTGTTTCTTATCAAAGGCTCATGGCTAACACTTGTTTTGGAGGCATGTTTAAAAAAAATTGGCAGCACATTACTGACTAATTGCTCAATTTAAACCAATGAAACAAAGTACAAATTCAAAGCTAAGAGGTTCTCAAAGAGCTGCAGGTGTTTCCCTCTGCTGTTTTGTTTCTCTGAGTTTCTGTTAGCTGGCAGAACTAATACTTACAAAATGAAAATCCAGTTGGTTCCTACCTTCTTTACTTCCTCCTACTCATACTGTGTTTATCACAGCTTTCCACAGATTTATTGCCCTGCACCCATGTCTCCAGAGCTGGCCACTGCTGCTAATCAAAATCCTGCAGGGCAGAGCATGCTGTTAAAGGGAAGGAAGATGCTGGAAAAGCTGCAGCTGAGTGCTCTTTCTGCCTCTTCTTGGGAAGTGTATCTTAAGTATATTGCCATCTCCCTCCTGCCTTTAACTGAAATACTGAAAGCATTGGGGAATTTTAATGCAATGCCAGTTTAAAATCTTTGCTCTATTCCACAACAACTTGACATATCTGAGGCGGCTTCCCAGTTTCTCAGGACTTGGACCATATCCTGCCAGCATCTCCAGGGAGTGTGGCAAATAAAACAAGCACACTGTAGGACATAGAAAAGCAGGAGCATGTGGCTCATTGCAAAAATGTTGCAGCAGAGGAGCAAGCTGTGCTGTTCTGCTCCACCTCACCCAGAGAGGAGCGTTAAGCAGAGCTCCCACTCGAGTGACAGTGACATTTTTAACAGGCACTTAGGCAGAGTCAGGTGCTTGTTAGTGGGGTTATTATCTGTCATGAAGAGGTGTCAGAGCAGTTAATATAGCTTGCTGGGGGGAGGTAAGGATATAGCTACTCTGAGCAACACACCCCTCTGCCTGCAAGGAGTATTTTACCTGTTTGTTGTAATTTGCTTTCTGTGTTGAAGATGATACCTATCATGTTGGGACTGGATACTAAAATAATTGCTTTCTAGGTTATTAAACTGAAATCTTGGCATAATACATAGCTAACTGCCTCAGCCACAAGAAAACCTGGAAATATTTCATTTGTCTTGTGCTGATGCTGTGAATGTAATACTTTCTTCTTGATTCGAATGGGCTCTGTCTTATCTAATAAAACATTAGATCCAGAGAGGCCACTGCTCAGCAGGTGCCAGTGTTGATTATGGTGAAATTAGCTGCTTTCCTGTGTGAACACAACACTGAAAACGTCTCTGGAATTGCTGGAGGACCATCAGCCAAGAGCGGCATTGCAGCACACAGGCTATGGCCAAGGATGGCTGGCAGTGCCTGGAAATCAGTTTGCATGGGCAGCGCGCTGGATCTAGGCAGCATGGGGAAATCTTGACCCAGATAAAGGTGTAGTGGCAGTCAGCTGTGTGCAACAGAAGGTTGATGTAAAAGCCTAAAAGTGGATGTCCAAAAAGCACTCATTTTGCACAGAGGCTTTTCTGAAACGTCATCTGAATTGCTTTGTCAAATCTGGGATGGAAATCTCTTTGCAAAACTTCTTTTTTTTTTTTTTTCCTGGGAAATTAATATTTTTTGGAAGTAACAAAATTAAAAAAAAAAAAAAAAGCAGCTTAACTTTTCTTTCCCTTATTCTCCTAGATGTGAGAGTTCTGAGTTCTGGGCTGTTCTTAGGGTTTCCAGGTCTCATCTCATCCAAGACAATTTGAACACAGATGATGAGGCTGATAATTCTCCATGAGTTTTCAGTATATTTTATTGTTGCTTGTTTCATTGTCAACACTTTTTTTTTTTTTAAACAATACTGAAGGAAAATAATTGCTTTAATCACTTGGTGAAAACATCTGTTGAGGTTGTGAGAACTTTATCTAAATATGTCCTAAAGGAGAGTTGGGCAGGGAGAAATTTAATGAAATACAACAAGAGCAAGTGTAGAGTTTTGCATCTGGGAAAGAACAACCCCATGGGTCAGTATTGGCTGGGGACTGACCTGTTGGAGAGCAGCACAGAGGAGAGGCACCTGGGGGTCCTGGTGGATAGAGGACAGCCATGAGCCAGCACTGTACCCTTGTGGCCAGGAAGACCAATGGTATCCTGGGGTGAATTAGAAGGGGAGGGGTTACTAGGTCAAGAGAGGTTCTCCTCCCCCTCTACTCTGGCCTGGTGAGGCCACATCTGGAATATTGCATCCAGTTCTGGGCCCTTCATTTCAAGAAGGACCTCAGGATACTGATTGAAAGAGTCCAGTGCAGAGCCACAAAGATGTTTAAGCAAGTGGAACGTTTCCCTTCTGAGGAAAGGCTGAGGGAGCTGGGTCACTTTAGCTTGGAAAAGAGAAGACTGAAGAGGTGACCTCATTAATGTTTATAAATAAGTGAGGGGTGAGCATCAGGAGGATGGAGCCAGGCTCTTCTCAGAGATGCCCAATGACAGGACAAGGGGCAATGGGTGCAAGCTGGAGCATAGAAGGTTGCAGATGAATATAAGGAAACACTTTTTCACTGTGAGGGTGACAAAACACTGGAACAGGCTGCCCAGAGAGGTTGTGGAGCCTCCTTCTCTGGAGGCATTCAAAACCTGTTCCTGTGTGACCTACTCTAGGTGATCCTGCTCTGGCAGGGGAGTTGGACTGGACGATCTTTCAAAGTCCCTTCCAACCCCTAATGTTGTGTGATTAGTGAACTCATTTTAATGACTGATTCATAGTGTAATTATTAATAATTTTCGTTTCCTATTGTTACTTTTCCAGCTAAGAGAGATGTTATTCCAGGTAACGCCTGGGCATTGTGCAGAAAGTGTTCAGCTGGGAATCTGCATAAGGTCACTGAATGTGTTCTTGTGTACTTTTAAAGGAATTAAAGCCCCCTTTGTGAATAGCAAAGTTGAAAATGTGTATTCTGCAGCGTTCTTTTCCAAGAATGGTATCACTTTAACAGCAAACAAAAAAGGGCACAGATATGCTTACTTCGTGAGCACACATAGGATGTGACACTGCTGTTTTCTCATCATGCAAAGAAAACAATGGGTGCTGCACATCAGGTCTCCAGGATGGGCTTGGTGTTTGCTGATCTGCCCAGGCAGCTCCTATTTGACCTTGTCTACTGCTGGAAGCTCAGCTTGCACGTTCTCAGTGGAGGGCCAGAGCTGGCTGAGGGCAGGGAGAGAGCAAGCAGCTCTCTGGGGCTGCCAAAGACAATTCTGCACTTGTCTCTTGCTGCAGGAAAAGCTGATCTGGGAGAGAAAGGCTGGCTTTTTCTGTCCCTGCTTCACAGGTGCTAAGCCAGGCTAGCCACTTCCTTCCTACAAGATGTCTGGCTCTCCTTTTTGCAGAGAACAGTGCAACTTTCTGGCTATTATTGTTATTGTTTTAACGAAAAGAGAGGTCCCATAGTGAGCATGGTGACATCCCTAGCTCTTCCTTTCTTCTTGCCCTTGATTATCTCTTGTGGTGCCTAATTGTGAAGAGAGAGCTCCCTGAGATCAAGCCATGCAGTAATTAAACCTGTGTTAAAGATTAAATGAAAGTGTTTAACCCTGTTTGAATGTGCTCCTCTAAATTTTGGCAGGTAACTCCTTATTTGGGAAGGAAACTTACTGTGTTTTGCTGAAGCAAATGTTAAATTTTCTGGACTGTGTAAGAATAGCAGGGACTTGGACCCTGGATCACATAAAGCACATAACTCTAGGAAAACATTTTTTACCACATTTTCTGATGGCTATAATATCTAATAGATCTATTTTGTTAAACTGTATCTAAAAATACATTTATCATAACTCTCTTATCAAGATGCATGCTGAGCGGTCTGAAACGGAGCAGTTTCTCAGCTGATAATCTGCTGTGCCACAAGAAGGGAAGGTTAGAAGTCAAGACGCCAGGGATTAAATTGTGGTCCCTTTGAAATCGATAGGCAACTTGCCAATCACGTTGGATTCTGCTCTGTTTTGCTGTTTCACATGGATTCTGTGCTTGATTCTTATCTGTGACTTGCTGTGGGACTCCAGCAAGTTATTTAACTCTTCTAGCCTTTTACCTTCTCCAGCATCATTTCACAACCCTTTCTTTTTTTTACGTATAACACAGTAAGAACAACGTGTAAATGCACTAGGTGTATGTGAAGCGTTTAAAACGTTGAGGTGACCAGACATTCCTCTGGGATCCGTTTCCTGACACGCTGATTTCCTGTTTCGGATTGTGAGTAGTAAAAGCCTGAGAAATTCCTACACCAAGAAAGAGAATTTGCATCGACAAATATTTTCTGGTTTGTGGGTAATTTTCTAAATTCTTCTTACCATAGGTTCCCTGGGCAACCCACCTCCTGAGGTCAGCAGCAGGGCTGTGTAAGTAGAGTCTTCATTTGGCACACTTGGGGCACAGTCCAGGATGCTGATGGGAAGGGTGTGCAGATCAAGCTCTACAGCATCATGTTTTCTCCAGAGCTGCAGGACACAGCAAGCAACACTGGTGCAGAGAAGGACAGCAGCCACATTATTCCCTAGGAACTGCAATTCCCAACTGTTTCTCCAGTTTTGCTTATATGTCAGACAACCTGCCTACTGCAGGAAGGACCATCCCCTCTCTCCTTTGCTTCATCTCTGCCTGCATGCTGCAATGCTCCCCTGGCCAGGCACCTTGTAACTTGGTAAGTTGATTGGTGTGATGGGAAATGGAGTAACAAAAGCTGATGGGATGGTGGTAGGGAGCCAGATCATCTTAGTGGGCCATCATGTTAACTGTCCCATGAAATCGTGGTCCCACCATTATGGTAAAATTCAGCCTCTATTTTTTTGTTTGTGTGCCTGAAATCAAAAGGAGCTGAGCACTTAAATCCCTTTGGCTACACCTATCTGCTAAAGGCATCAGCCTCCAGGAGCAATCTCTTGTTCCCAGTGAGGGTGTGTAAAGTAGCTCATGTCCAGAGAATGGCACCATGGGACATCTCCAGGTGTCATGTGGTCACCCTTTTGAGTGAGTAAAATGGGCCATGTCTTGGCCATCCCAAGGCAGTGCTGCACAACTGATCTTTCTCCAGAACAAGACAGTCATAACCATTGTCAATCTTAAGAACAGTCACTATGCTGTAGTGTCCCTAAAGTGTCAAGTATTGCTTAGGGGACACAATAGGCCCAGAGAGCCTGTTGTAAATTCAGCAATGGGGGCAGTGCTCAGGTTTGTGTCCTCATTGTGCTCAGCTCCCTGGTATGTGCATTTTCTTCATGACCCAGGATGTCGTCATTATTTTGTGGTACCTTTGAAGTTCAGGGTGCTTGAGTGCTATATTACAGCCTACCAGATGCTGGTTTGGTAGCATGACACTGGGCTGTACAGCTTGTATGGCTCTGTATGGCTTTGTACGTGGCAAGTGGGCATTTTCAGATTACAAAGCCAGCTAAGGTAGTGTTGGAAGATTAATATAGGGGGGAGGAGACATTTGTAGTGCTTTCAGACTATGAAATGATTATTGTCAGCTTGCCTGAGTCACTTTTTGATGCATTTATGAGGTGTGGGTGATCAGGAGATCGAGGGGTGAGCTTAGAAATTACACTATTTGCAACATAGGTGCCCCCAGCTCTGTGTTGGCGGCTCTTTGCATGACCTGGTGTCCTGGAATGGGAGGAAAGTGCTGTCTACCACAATAAGGGAGGAATGCAGTGGGACTGCTGGGGAAGTGGGGAGAGGTAGCTTGCTCTGCACATTGCTGTAAGGCCCCAAGGCTGGCTGTGGCTGCCTGCTTGTACATCTGACCTGTTCAGCTCCCACCCATTCATCTCTCTTTGTTTAAACTGAGCAAGAGCAGCAGTAGTGCCCCTATCCCTGCCAGGCCCTGCAGGTGCTGCTCCACAACCCCAGCCAGAGAATGAAGTGCACATTTACAGAATGTCCTTTAGTGTCCTTTTCCTTTCCCTTTTAAGGCTCTTGGCCAAGCTGTGCGATTCTTATCTGGTCTCTGCAGAGCCTTTAAGTGAGGTCATTCAGGAAGTTTAATTAATCCTGTGCAATTGTCACTACATCCTTGGCTGAGCATTGTACCGGGGCCCAGCCCTCAGCCACAATGCATCTTACGACAGCTGAACATCTGTTTAAAAACTGATTGCCAAGAAGTAGTACTTGCTAAGCCTAGTTTTCCCTCTGGCTCTATGTAGGCAGTTCAACACAATATTGTATAACAGTGTTAAGAGAAAAAACAGAATTTCCCCCTGCTCTCAGGATCAACTGGTAAAGCAAACTAAAATTATCCAGGAAATGCTGGTTCTGAAATAGAAGCAGCAAAGAAATGGGCTGCCCTTGATGTATCCTGCTTGGCTTATTCCCTAGGCTGGTGCCACCTGGGCTGCAAACTGACACCACAGGACAAGACACTTGTTGGGGTGCTGAGGTGGATTCACCAGGGGTTTCAGTCCCCAACTTCTGCTGCTCCCTCACTTCAGTCATGGGACCTTGCATGTCCCCAAGGCTGTACACTCTTACACTCATCCTTTCAGACTGCAGTGAAGGATGATGCATTTCTGCTGCTCCTAAAAGGGGCAATGTCACACACACATACACACACAAGTCTTCCCAGCCTCACAGGACAGCCTTTTAAAAATTATATTGTGGAACAGGAGGAAAAGAGGAAAGAAACTGATAATGAAGGGGTGAAGGTGGGGTGGGGTGGGGGGAAATTGCAGGTCCTCTGTAGGGAAGAAAGAGGATGATATCTGCTGGGAGAGGAAATAGAAACAAGGGACAAGTAACACCCAAGGCCATAGGGGCAGAGTAAAGATGATGGAGCATGTAGAAGGCACAGTGTCAGACTATGCCTTTATCTGACAGAATAGTAAAGTATTCTTTGAGCTTTTTTAATTCCTCTTTTATTTGCTCCTATCCCTCTCTCAGTTTCCTCCAAACCTCTTAGTGATACAAGAATATGAAGAAGCCTGGGATAAAATCCTACAAGGAGTTGCTTTTTGTAATGGTAGGCAAATGTTGGGGCCCAAAATAGCATAGCTTTTCGTTCAGGGAGAAGCAAAACTTATCTCTGCTTCTGCAGGCAGGACACTTAATGTGCTGTGCCCAAGAGCCCACACAACTGGGATAAACCAGTCCTGTTTGAAAAAGGTGGAGGTGTGGTGGTGCAGCCCTGCCTTCCCAGCACAAATCTGTACCAGTCCAGCCCTGCTGTCCTGTGGCCCCTCATGGGCACAGAGAGCTGCTGCAGCTTGCCTAGGGGCCATCTGATGGGAAAATTGTCTCATCTGGCATGTGAGATGAATAATGGATGGGGAGAGTTAACACAGCAAAAGAAAGACTTTTTGAGTCTCCTGAGGTAATAGTCCATGCTTCCAATTTCCCAAATGGTCCTGCTTTTTGGTTGAGTAATGAAACCTATTTTTCATAGTTTGGCCTTTTTTGAGTTATCTGATTGGTTTCACTGTGTGTTTTAAAAAAAAAAAAAATCATTAAAAAAAACCCTGTAAAAAATTTAGTTGCTTTCTTTGAGGTTTTGCAGAGTGATTGCACGGTTGGATGGATAGAGAGGTATATTTACATGTATGCAGATCCTTCAGGATCATTTTTCCTGGGATACTTAGGCTTTGTACAAGGCCAGTCATTTATTCTGGAATCAGCAATACTGATTCTTGAAATAAGTTCCCCTTCCTCTGATATAAAGTTGCCCTGTCTTGGGGTTATTAAAGAATAGAACTTAAAGTTAGTAACACGTGCTGATTATATAATTTCCTGAATTTATGCACTTGTTTTGCAAATGCAGGCAAGCTCTAAGCACAAACCAGTCGACATAACCTGCAGTATGTAAAGATATCTCTACAATTATGATGAGATGATATACAACATGATACGTGCACTTATTTGTGTCATCTGTAAAGAACTGAAGTCTGCACTGACTTCATTCACCGAAAGATGCCTGCCCTGTGTTGTCTGAGCGGAAATGTCAGTGGGGCTGAGCTTTCCCAACAATACCTGTTGGAGGATGTTAAATGGATGGTTTACATGGTGTCCTTCTTAGATGAATTGCTGGTCCCCGACAGCACAGAGACATAACTGTGTGGCCAGGGATGGCTACCAGTGGCACAGTGTTGCTGGCAGGAGGTGTCTGTCTGTTCTCACTCTAACAGCACCTCTGAGGGCAAAACCAAACCCAAAGCCTGCCAACCTTTTAGGGCTGCCTCACTTGTTCTGGATTTTTGTCATCCTGCTTTATAGGCATACTGGAGAGATTTATGCGCTTTTTTTTTTTTTTTTATGTCCAAGAAACATGTGAAGGCCAACTTAAAGGACTATATAAATACTAAGGAGGTCTAGCAGTGATATCTAACAGTAATTTCCTAGAATGATTTATATTTATTGAGACCTTTCTGGCAGTATTTTGCTGCCTCAACACAATGCTCTCAAGTACACTTACAGGACTGGATGGGCTGCATTTTAGGATGTTTATCTGTCTTTTGACATTGGCACAGATGTAGTTTTTTGTGCAGAACCATTATGAACCACCACAGTCTAGGCATGTGTCTTTCGTAGTATAATAACTCCCCTGTTGTCCATACCACTATTCTGTAGTATTTCTGCCACTTTGATTTTTTTATTTGTGTGTGTGTGTCTCAGAGCTGCCTGAGCTTGCTTCCCTCTCAGGGTATCTTATACTGTTTTATGGCTTGTGTGGAAATAGTAGGTAAGGGAGAATGGCTTTCTGTGGGTGTTATATGCCTCATTTGTGCAAGAAAAGTTTATTTTCTCTTACATTCTCTGCTTTGGAATAGGAAGGAAGCAACAGCAGATGATAAAAGCAGGACTTTGAAAGTTTAAAGGCCAAATTTTGTCCCAGTCTTCACACCCTACCTTTATTCAGATCTCATAGTTGAAGCCAAAGGGGATTGCATGGGCATGCCACCCCTGAAACACATAACAGCTGGCACTGATATACGCAATTCTGTATTTCTGACACAAACTAATTAATCCAATAGTGCTTTTATTTAATGAGGTCTGAGTACCAGCATGCACACAGAAGGAGTCTATTCTCCGAGCACTGCTCTCTGAAGAGTACTGCCTTTTGTTTTCAGCACCACTCACACTAGTATTTCATTGATTACTGGTCTTCTCCTACAGTGCCCTAGGGTTTTCCTGTAGCAACATGCTGGAGAACCAGCTCAGCTTTGCTTTGCTTTGCACTGTGTTCAGTGCCATGACGCAGTTTGTTGGTACTTGACATTTCTGTTGAAATGGTGTTTAATACTTCATGAATTCCCACAGAAATGGGAAAAAAAAAAGAACTAAGAAAACCATCAGACCTAAAAAAAAAGGTATCCTGTCTCTTGGCTCAAAATGGCTCAGAGTGCTGCAGCGTGTTGGGTGTTTTAGTGTGTAGTGGCTTGGATTCTTGAAATACAGCTAGATTTAGCCAAGCTTTGACTCCAGACTGAAACTTTTGTCCTTCCTGGGTGCTGCCTCAGTGTGCAAGGTTTGCTCCTCTCCTCAGCACAGTGCCTTCACCTGATACCAATAACCCCCTCGATGCCACCTGCAGTGCTTTGGGGCTCAGCAGCCTTATTGCCCTGCCCATTGCCAGGGTCTGAACAATCACAGTATCACAGTATATTAGAGGTTGGAAGGGACCTCAAGAGATCATTGGGTCCAACCCCCCTGCCAAAGCAGGATCACTTAGGGTAGTCTGCACAGGAATGCATCCAGGTGGGTTTTGGAGGTGTCCAGAGAAGGAGACTCCACAACCTCTCTGGGCAGCCTGTTCCAGTGCTCCATCACCCTCACAGTAAAGAAGTTTCTCCTCATGTTGAGGTGAGGTGAAATCTTCTATGTGAAATCTTCTAAATGACAACACTGTTCTTACAGCATGGTTGTATTTGGAGGCACAATGTAATGCAAAATACCAGAAATCTTTCTCCTCAGAAGCTGAGAGCGCCACACTTGAATCTAACTTTCTACTGCTCGTGTTTGTCTGGCCCCAGTGCCCCAGTGTAATTAAAACATCCAGTTTAATAACAGTATAGGCTGTTATGAGCTCTATTGACTAATCAGGCTAAAATATCAAATAGCTTTTTTTTTTTTTTTTTTTAATGTTTAAATCTTCACAGCAATCCCCACAGTGCTGGCGCAGGTGAGGGCAGTGGAGCTGTCTTGGGGGGAAACAGTGATGGCCCGCAGCGGGGTGCATGCCGGCATCTCTGTGACCTCAGGACAGGCTTCACATCCTGCTGCGGGCGCTGGTCTCAGGGGCAGGCGAGGGGCGGAGGCGCCGCCCGCAGCAGGAAAGGCGGCGGGGCAGGCATCCGCTCCCGCGGCCGGCTCGGAGGCGCTCCTTATCTGTGCCCGCAGCGCTGCGGTTATCGGCCGCCGCCTCCAAACGACTTGGGAACGAGAGAGATCGGGGGCTTTCACCACACAAGTTAAATCGTGCGTCAGATCAGTTGGGATTCTGCTCATTTAGCAGCCGAGGTTTGGTTTATGGGGTTGCGGTGCCACTGACACACCTCGTGATTTATAGTTACAACAGATCACTGAGCTGCTAAGCTTTTAAAAAGCTTTATACATGTGTAATATGGGGAAGATTGATTAAAAACGTTTCTGGATGCAAGCATCATCACAAACTCTGATTGTATATTAGCTAATTATAGTTTATCCTTATTTCTCCTGGCCTCTTATATCATTAATTCTCCAGCAGGCTTCTTGCTGGCATAGCAAATGCATTGTCAGGTCTTGTTTTGGCTGGGGCAGTTATATTTTCATAAGATGGCCTTAGCACTACTGTTTACAAGATAAAACAGGTCCTATGCTTTCTTTCCCTGATCCCTCTTCCTTTTTGCTTGCTTTATGCTCAATTTGTACTGACTAAAGGTGGCTCATTAATAGTCACATGTATCAGAAATTTCTGCTTAACTGGGTCATACTTACTGCCCCTGAACTGATAGGTTCCCCAAACTGCCCTTTATGTATTTTTAGGGCTGTGACTCCAAACAGAGACAATGAGTGAAAGGGATTTGCATCCATTTCCCTCTTCTCTGAATTGTCCACTTTGGGGGTATGTGTGAGACAGGAGTCGACCCATGGATTGAAGATATCAGTGCTGATGCCCCAGGTACATCATCTGTATGCATTTTGCATCTTCATTCCAAGGCAAGGTTAGTCTGGTTCTTCAGATGAATTCAGTCATTCATTCGGACTTGGATATTCCCAGCAAGGCTTAAAGTGCATTTTCTTTCTGTTTCACACCAGCTGGTTAAGATTCTTCTGAAAGCAACCTAGTCCATGCCGACAAAAGACCCCTGAAAACACCCCCGAGAAGTAGTGACCATGAGGCTGCATGGCTTCTGTGAGCTACAACCACACAGATGTGCTGATGCAGCCAAGGGAGGCTACACAACATTGGGTTTATACGAAACACAAGCAGCAGATTTTGTCAAGCTCAGTATAAAGCTGACCTGAAATCACCACCCCATTTCTGCTGGATTGACCTTCACATCTCCAGCTAGCCAGGCTGCCATTTCCCTTCTTGTAAAGGCTTCTTCATTGTGTGTGAGGCATGTATGTTAGGAATATGGGATTTCCAAATGAATATTTGAAGAGAATTCAGGGGAACTAAAGGAAACACTGAGCTGGCTTCTTGCCAGTTCTGGAGAGCTGTGCCTCCTATGTCTCCAAATCATGGGGACAGCCCCTGACTGCAGGGGCTTGTGAACACAATTTTTCCTTTTCTTATTTTGCAGGATGCTATGTTGGGTGCAAAAACTTCTTAAGCCACTTTGCAGAAATGCAGCAGCCCTTCAGCCACTGGGGGCTGCAGGTTATTTGTTATCTCTGTGTTGGTGGCCTTGAAAAGTCTTAAGACAGGCCCAGTCATACTCTGACAGAGACCTGACCAACCCTGGGAAGGAAACAATCACATAATCTGCTCTGCCCTTGTCCGGTTTGGAGCCAAAGACGTCACTTCACCACAAAAGTAGAGAGGAAGAGGAAGGGGGAATGACCTCACTCAGATACAGGAGAGAGCACAAAGGGGATGAAACTGTTGGAGACAAGCTCAGCTGCTCTGGGAACTTCCCTTCCCTGGCTTTTCTGAAGGCATCATTGATATCCCCAACAAACCAAACATTCTTCTCTTTGATGCGTCCTGTCCATTGTCCACTCACTCAGTCTGACCAAGGCCCTGCTCTCCCAGCACAATGTTCCTTTGGCAGCAGGACACCCAGAGCCATGCAGTGTTCCTCCCAGGCTTCCTCCCTGCTGCTTCTCTTTCATGTGATGTCACTTTTGCTGCCTTCCCCCACCTGTCAGCTTTTGCTGCACCTGCTTGCATTCTCCCAAGTACAGTTCAGGGTCTCTGCTTGGGTAGCAATCTTGCACATGATTGAATCTTGGATTAGTCATGAGTCCATCCACCTGCTTTTCATTGGAAGGTTGAAGCCATCTTGGGGAAAGGGTCATATAACAGTCTGTATCACACATACGTTATTGGAGATAAGAATCCAGACGTTCTCTATTTTATTTTATTTTTTTTAGTTGACTACTAAGTAATGAATTAAATATCAACAAGGCTTGTAACATTTTTCTTTTAAAAAAAGAACTTCCCATTTCATTTGATATAGGAAAAAAAAAATAACCAACCAAAAAAAGGAAAAGGCTTGGTTTTGGCAAAAATAATATCAAAATAATGCATTCTATATCCAAAGGAATTAAAAACAACTAATAGGTAAGCTACAGATAGATGTATGTGCTTTAGTTGTGAAGGAATTAATCCCTTTGAATATTTTCTGCCTATTTTATGCCCATAGATTTATCTTTTTCCTTAATTCTGTTAATCTCCCAATGTGTATGAATGTTGACAGATTATCAGTTGTGTAAATGTTAGGAGATGAAGCCAGTTTTACCTGGGAAATCTAGGAGTGGGAAATGAAATCACTATTTTTATTTATTTTTTTCTGTCCTACAACTGTGAAGAAGTTTTTAGTCTTTCCTTACTTTTTAGCTGGTTTTGGTTTCTCCTGCTTCTGTGTAAGTCATGTGGTGGAATTAAGAGCAGAGAGTCTAGGGAACAGAAGGTCTTATCAATTCTTTTATAATATCTCAATTGGCTTGTCTCTAACACACACTGTGCAAAAAGGTACAACAGCAAAAGTGTGATGAAGAAGTATAGTCAGTGATGTAAGACTCAGCAGTCATTTGTAAATTGCAGTTCCTAAATCTTTGGTAGTAGAAGGTTTGGCTTCAGTAAGATAAATTCAGGTACAGCTTCCAAGGTATTTTTATTCTGTGAGATCAGCTACCATAACTTGCAACATTACAGCTTTTTTTTTTATTTATTTTTTTTCCTCCCTCTTCCTCTATCCCTTTCTTACTGCAGAGGAAAATTCTTTTTGAAGTTTCAGGACATGGTGCTTCAAAGCAAAATTATAACCTCAAAGTTCCTGCAACTCAAATATCCCTCTGTCTTCTCAAGGTGACGAATACTAATGCTATCATCACTAAGAAGATGATGAGACTGACAGCTCATTATTTTTTATCATCTTTTTCAGAGGAGTGATGAGATAAATTGTAAAGTGAAGCAGTTAAAAGTTGGAGTGAAAATACCTTTTTGAAATCAATGCATGTTCCAGAAATGTTCAGCAACAGGCAGTGTGCTTTCAACAGAGCAATCTGCTGATAGATTTGTAAATCTACTGAGCTGGAATTTTGATGTGAATATGTTCCAATAGGTGCCTGTACTAGCTAGAAAGGAGTTGTTAAAGTTCATCCTCAAATATCACATGAAAAACTAACCTGTGCTTGTTTCCCAGATACTGATCTGGGCCCTTATGGTTTGGTCCAGCACTAGGGGAGGATTCATCCTTTCCTAAGAGGTGGTGGTGGAGGAAGTTAAAACAAGTATTGTGATGTATTTATTCATCAGCAAAATACCTACAAAAATATTGGAGCATAAGAATCCTTTTCTGTTGCTATCAATAAGTGCTTTGAGGATGCTGTTTCACTCTTTTATGTCAAAAGATGAAATTGTGTATGGCCTTTGTGCTGGCCACCTCTATCCCTCCTTCACCTCACCTACCTTCATGGAAAAATAGATATACTGGGAACCAGAAAGTTTGTATTTTGCCTTCAATTCTATTTAATCCTGTGCTTAATGATGTTGAAAATTTACAGAACCTCGAGAGATCTCTTGGGTTCCAGGCTCTACATTTACAGTTTCTATGAAGGTAAAATCCCATGGGAAATACTCAGAAAAATGAGGTATTTTCTGTGCTGTAGAAAATACCTTCCTCTGATAGCTGCAGAATCCTTGACTACCTTTTTTCTTTCACATCTTTTTTAGGGATGTTATCTGTGCCTGGATGTAGCAGGCTCCAGCAAGTGATTTATTTTCTACTGACTGTCAAAGAAGACGGATGATGTCAAGATGCTGATTGCTGAACTGTCCTGATCACATCCTTACTGGTGTTCTGGAGAGATCTGGTAGGGGAAGACTGTGTACTGGTAGCTTCAGGATTGTCACTTTCTAAATAGGCTGGAAAAGATAGTGGGGAGATAGGGATTTTCTTGCAGCTCAAGAACAATTGGGTAGTTCCCCTGACAACAAACTGCTGTCAAAGTTGTTTGCATCACCTGAAGGGTCTGTGTCCTTGAGACCCAGGAGGCTAGAACTTGATCCCAGCACTGCCCTCAGACCAAGCTGTGCATTGCCAGGGAAAGGCTTGGAGGACATGCAAAGCAGAAAGCTCCCTTGTGAGTTATGCTCTCTGGCCAGCCACATCTAGATTTGGGGTTTTTTTTTGCCAGTCAGGAGACCAGAGTGAAAGAGTCAGGGTGCAGTCACTTCTGTGGCTCTTTACCCTGGAGATGCTTAGTGCTGCTGAGCCATTGAGTGCTGCAAACCAGCTCTGGAGACCAAAACGACCCTGTTACCAGGCAAAGGCTGCTACCTGTGTGAGAGGCATGGCTGAAGCCCTGCTGTAATACTGCAGGTGGAGAGAGAGAGAGTGGTTTTGTGGGGCCTGAGGACTGTGCCAGCCCAAGTTGTGCCCACTGAAGGATGAGGAGAGCTTCCTTGTTTATTGCCAGCCTGGCTGAGTGCATGGGGTGTTTTACCTGCCATCTGCCGAACATGGGAATATCTATTCCATCAACTCACACAGCCAGTGGCTTAAAATCTGCTTCCCCATGTAGGGCTGACTTTTTCCTCAGCAGGCATGGTT
Source organism: Indicator indicator (assembly GCF_027791375.1). Taxonomy (NCBI): domain Eukaryota; kingdom Metazoa; phylum Chordata; class Aves; order Piciformes; family Indicatoridae; genus Indicator; species Indicator indicator. Next base: position 25,811,176 of record NC_072020.1, on the reverse strand, counting down.
TGGAAATAGAAATGCAGCCAGATACCAATGTTATTGTTTTCTACATAAATTTGCAGACACTCTCCAGGGATGAATTCTCAAGCTAAACCCAGACAGTTTGAGGAACCAGAGGACATGTGGGCAGGACTAAGTGTGGGGTCAAAAGGCAGGGTCTCCTTCTTTGGTCTGGGGAGGTGGGAGAAGAGCTAACTATCATAGTGATGGTAGAATGGTTCCCACGATGTGGGCAGCCATGGAGGGAAGAGGAGCCTGCTGGGTTTTTGATATCTATTTTGGGAACTGGCTGTAATTTTAGCTACTTTCAGCACAGCTCAGACTCTTGTCTTGAACAATCTGTCCTTCACAACAGAAGGAAGAGATTACTCTGTCTGCTATAAAAATATATGTATATATCTGGTGCAAAGTTTTTTGGAGTAGTGTTTTGATTAGAGACAACCACAATGGATGAATTGGTTTAAAAATGAAAGTAGCAGATGTAGGTATAATTATTTCTCCTTTTTCTTTGATGTGAATTTAAATGCACATCTCATCCAAACAGAACTGACCTGGGGTGGTTCAGATGAGGGTTACTTATGTAGTGCTGTCTCTTTTAAGTCTTGCATACCTGTAGTGGCACAGCCATGGCTCAGCATCAGCATTGCCTCTCTAAACATGCCTCTTTTCAGGCATTTATGTAACTGCTACTGGAATTTCCTCCTGACCGGTTGATGCTTCTCAGATCTATTGAAACTATTTCAGCAAATCAGGAGAAAAGAAAAATGTTTTCTGTTGGCTAGAATGGAAAGCTGTGGAATCTCTCACTGGAAGCTTTCAAGACTTGACTGGGCAAAGCCAGGCTGTTTGGGGGCCTCCCAGGGTCCTTTCCAGATTCAGTAGTTCTGAACCTTGGCAAGGTGAGCTTGAAAACTCGCTTTAAAAATACAGCACTGGCAATAATTCCTGCTCAAGATTGGCAGTGTGTCATATGCTTAAGGTGACATTGGGTCTTTATTTGCAACCTCCACATCATGTTGAAAGGAGCTATTTTTTGATGACAGTGCTGTACATCTGTCAAAGACATCCCACCATGTTGTTTACTGTGAGTACACAGTGCATGAGTCTATTGCAGCACACCTCTACAATACATATTCATAAAACATGCTCTTAATAATGTTCCTTTAGGCATTATCTGAACTCATACTGATGTGATAAGCTCTGTAACACTATAATCTCCTTCCCTCCACCTCCCTAGCAGAGTCTGCAGGGTGCCCTGGTTTCTCAATAGGTAAAGTTCTTCTTGTTCAGAAGAGTTGTGTCTGTGTGTGCCAGGATTCAATTTGTCAACAGCTGTGGCAAACACTAACTGGTAGTGTACCACAGGAGATAATCAAAGCCATGCATGCAAAATGAGAAGGCTGTTGTGCAAGCCAGTACATAGCTGCACATGCACCAAGTGGTAATGTTGAGGTTAGTGGTTTGGCTCAGTGGACCTTCAGATTTTAGTTACCTCCTTTCCTTCTCAAACACCTTCCTCCCAGAGTGATGGTTGACTGTCTGCCAGGAATAAGTACTGTGAAGGAAAAGCTCATTTGTGCCCATGTTCCCACTGCAAGTTATCCTCCTGGCTTCTTGGCTCACCTTCTTTGGAAAAGTGGCACCTTTCTAGTAGTGGCTGCTACTTGCTAGTGATTGCTGCTGGAACAGTTGCTCTCTAAGCACCCCTGCAACCAAGATTTCATTTTCATGCATGTTCCTGCCATGTCTGGCTATAACTAAAGCTGAGCAGCCAGTTACAACATCAGCAAAAGTCTGTGGATGCCAGTGCTGCAATGTTCAGTTGCCTGCAGGAAATGAAACAATAATTTTGAATATGTGAACCTTCTCTTGTTGTTTACTTGAGACAGCCTCAGTATTGGTCCAGTTCTGCTGTTGTTGCCTTCTAATGTGATTGTGTGCCATGCGAAGTTATGCAGTCAGATCCACAGAGTAGAACCTCAGCAGCAGATATTTGCAAGATTGAGTCCAAACTAAACCACAAAAACTTTCTTTCATCTCTGCTTCCTCTTTCACGTGCCTTTCCCATCACAGCTTCTTCTCATGTGCACCTTCACTGAGACAGGCAATGTGCTGATTTAATATTCCTTTATCCTATTCTGGTTCTTATGCCACCCACATTAGTATGGTGTCTAACTATCACAGACAAATTTAAGGGGAGAAGATTGAGAAAAATGAGAAAACCAGCCCTGCTAATTAACGTTTCTCTAGTGATGGAAGGAAGAGAAATTGTTCTGTTAGCATGTAATTTTTGAAAAGCAAATGGTGTAAAGGTTTGGGGAGAAACTTTCTAAATACTTTGCTTAATAAAGCAGCAAATCTGTGGAAAGGAGAATAGACAATGATTGCAGAGACAATGGAATGAGATTTCTGGGGAAAGAAAAGAACCCCACTGGGCAAGCTCAAATCTACTAATGTCAAAGAGAATGGCATCAATGCAGCATTGATAAACTACAGTCATAATGGCCATCTACCAGTCACTGTAGATTAAAAGATACCTTTTTGTTGTCTTTTGAAGTTGGAACAGAATGAAACATGTACTGAAGAAGATTATAGGAAAGGACATTCCAGATAGTGAAGCCTTAATCTGGTGAATGCAGAAATCAAAAGATATATGGAGAGGCTACCCATCTCTCTGCCTATATGTATGGTAATTGTTACTCAGCTGAGCAGTCAGAGTTTGGGCTAAATTAGCATGAGGAGATGAGAATGGAGGATGACTGCGGGAAGCAGCTATGCCATGTAGCTTCCCAACGTTATGTGGCAGTTCTTTGTTGTTAATTTTCAGAGAAGGAAATGAGATTTAGGTGGTTGAGCAGACACTGTGTAGACAAGATTAAAACAAATTGTAATTCAAGATGCTCAGTGCTATTTCCAACAGCTTTTCATGTGTTGAATTGAAATATTCCAAATAATCACACACCGGGAAAAAGAGAGAGAAAACATCACCCTTTTCATTACAAACCTCTCTTACAATTATCAGTAGCAAAACAAATACTTCATTTCAGTAGCACCCAGAAAGCATGAATGATCTTTGATCTTAGCTCTGTGCTTGTGTAGGAGCCTTCACAAGAACATCCAGTACAGATACACATTACCAATCGCTTCTGAGAACAGAGAAGCAGGCTGAAATAAGATAGGATACAGAATGTACAAAGCACAGGGGGAAAATTTAGTGTACTGCAACATAATGTTGGAAATATTTTTATCATAGATATATGTTTTGTCTCAAAAAAACCCCAACCCTCTAGTGCATTTTTTCCTTAAATTTGTATTTAAAACAACAATTAGATTCAATGACTTCTGATTCAGGCACAAGTTAGAGGAAAAAAAAACAAACCAGAATACACATAGAAGAATATGAGATATTATTTTCCCAATTTTAATAAACCCACTGGCAGCTTCAAGAAGCAATGATGAAAAATTATTCTGAGCACAATTTATATCTCATATCTGATGTCAGATATAAACAAAGCAACAACCGAGACACTAAAATATGCTAGGTTAGAGTATGAGGAAATGAGATCTCTTCCCCTCTCCACCCATCAGTCTAGATCCAGAGCTTATGCCTAAATACAATGAAGGGTGTATTAAAGGTAGCAGGGGTATTTTTAATACTCCAAAACAGGTAGGGAAGGTTTCCTCACTGGAAGTGTATAGCAAAGCAAGATCTGACTGAACAGAGCCAGGCTTGCCTGCACAGAGATGAAAACAAATATTTGGAAGTTGGAACTGCAGCTTTTGTATTATTAAACATACCTACCATTTAGGGAAAAAAAATTCTCTTCCATGTTGGAGGAGTCTGTTCTTCCTAGGGAATCCAGCTGAGTTTACTTTAATGTCTTCCTTGACTCTTGTTAGGGCAGCTTTTTCTGTTACTATTGTTTGCAGCGAGCATGGGATGTTATGTTGTGGAGGGGGTAGATGTATGCTTTGAAGCTTCCTTTCCCATTGCTTTTGGGCTTGAGGGGGTTGCTTTGAAGGCTGGAGCTAATACATCTGCGAGCATGCACCCTTGTGGGCTGCATTGATCTGAGTTAGTCTTGTCTGGGCTATATGAATGTCAACAACTTAAGAACGAAGCATTTCTGTCAGCCCTCAGATGTCTGCACTAGAGTCAGGAACTACAGAGATGCCTCTTATAATAGAGATGGTATTGTCCAAGAGGAAAGATTTGGGGAAACAAGATATATCCTCTGCTTCATGGTTAGTGGGGAGGGGCTTCTGCAGGCAACAAAGTGGCTGGAGAAAAGTAAGGGAGCTGAGTAAGGAAGGAGCATCCTTGATGTTAGAGAATCCGCTTCATGGCTGGAAAATTGGTGCATATGCATGAACTGCCTCACATCAAAATTCCCGTGTGTCCTGGAGCCATGAGATGAGTACATTGGAGGGCTCAGGGAATGCCAGGAGGCATTCATCTAAGGAAGACCTTCCTGGGGGACTTCCATGTGCTGCCTGTGGGAGGGTGCTGGCATGCAGCTGTGTCCCTGGGCAAGCCAGCAATGTTGACTTTGGCTACTCTTGCTGGCTTACTTCCCACCTGGACCAGAGGTTTGGATTGCTTAACTATCCCCATGCAACCACATGCCTGCTGCAGGATGGATGATGTTGCAGGCCAGGCAATATAGCATGGGAATAAGAACTATGCAAGGACTATGTGTAGGGGCCTTATGGATCTCAAGAGCTACATATTTTCTACAGTTGCAGGACTGTAGAGACCTTTAAGCCCATGAGGAGATAGCATAAATGTAAACTCTCTTTGCCTTCTGTGTCCCATCCACCCTATACCCAGCTGAAATACCAGGTGCAGCAGGAAGCACTCTGCCCTGACTGCAGAATTATTTCTTTTTGCCATTAAAAGAAATTTTAATGCACAGCAAGCTCCATTGAAGTGCAAGTGAAGGGCCCATTTCATGAAAGATTTAGGCACCATCTCAGTGTATACTTTTGATTTGTACAGCAGGGAGCTTGCACTTGGGAAGAAAAAGGAGTGGGGGGGAGGACTTTGCTTTAAATGACAGCTTTTTTTTTTTTCTTATTCATTTTGCATTCAAAAGCCCAAATATATTTTCTCTCTCCCTAGCCTTGATTTATGACCTTATAAAAATGAGATAGAATCAACCCAGAAAGAAACAAAGGTTAGGTCTTCTCAGAGCCTGAAGCCTTTTTTTATAAGTCCCTGAAGAACAGCTGTGCAAATTACATTTGCTGCTATCAGATAAAGTGGAGACAGCAGTTTTTCTAGCAGAATCTGGACAAGATTCCATTTTATTTTGTCATTTTGAATGCAGGTTTGATTTTGTTTGCTGGTAATCACAGCCTTTAATGTTACCTTGCTAAAAATGGCTATTGCAGGAGGACTCACATCAATATGATATCAGTGCAGGCAGAAAGGGAAACATCCTGTTTATGCGAATGTCCCTAACAAAAGAAGTCAAGATCTAAACAGATAGAAGGGAATGCCAGCAACCATGAAACAAACTACGTGCCAGATGTTACAGATGTTATTCATGTTGCTTAGAGCACTATGAGAAGTTGATCAGATATTATGTTGATGAGTGCAGCTTAGGAACCTGTAGAGAAGGGAAGCAATAGCTGTCATTTGCATAATTAAAGGCTTGTGTAGTACTTCTACATTAAATTGTAAATAATTTCATTTTACTTGATGGTGTGAATTAAAAGGTTACATTTTAGGATATTTCCTTTCTTCACAAATTCATATAAAGCATTTTAAAGTAGAAATTGGTTTTCTTTTATAAATTAAGAGTCACAGAATCACCAAAAAAATGTAGGGTGAAAGGGACTTTTGGAGGTCATCTCATCTTACCCCCTGCTCAGAGCAGGGCCAGGTTCAAAGTTACAGCGGGTTACTCAGAACCTTGTCTAGTTCATTTTGAGTACCTGTATGGAGACCAGATATTTTTTCCATACAACATCTTCCATTGCTTAGCCACCTGCACAGTGAAATTCATAGTGGCTTCAAAAACACCAAGGAGAAAAACTGTTTCCTTCCACATATTGACTATATTGGTTTGAACTGCATTTGTTGAGGGTGCACTCCATCAACCATCTAGGCTGCTGATGCTTAGCAGTGGCAGCACTGGTATGGCCATTGATAACAAGATGTTAATGATACTGACTCCTGAACAATCTCTTTTGAACCTAATGGTCCAGCTTCTCACCCATCTTGTTTTAGTTGTTTCTGAACTATGTGTAAATCATGCTACTGCTTTTCTCTTCTGTGATGGAGATAACTTGGAGCAGAATATTCAGGACTTGCAGAATTTAACCAGCTGTCTGAATAAAACCAAATTCTGATTATTCAGCCTGCTTTTCATTTTGAGACTCTTTCTAAAAAGGAGCTGTGTTTCTCAAAGAGTAATAGGAGTTTATTTTTCTTGTCTAGAGCTCCTTTATGTTTCCTGAAATCTTTGAGGAAGTGGAGTGTGGTAAAGACGAAGGCTTAAGGTGAAAGGACTGAAGCCAAGAGCAGCAAACTATGGATTTATACAGGGGTAAGACTTGTATTGTCACAAATTTATTTGTAGCTAGCAGACACTGTCAGCAGAGTTAGTTTATACAACTAACTGTTAGTTGTCAGACCAATGGGATTATATAGACTTTATCATTATTTTCCTTTTTACATCCAATGGTAATTTATTTGCATTCTACCACTTCCTACTCAACTGTGAAAAATTTTCAAGGCATAAGCCGAAAACTACCACACATGGTGAGATTTCACTGTATTGACCCAGCCTTAGGAGTTATTTTATGCCTCATTGTTCAAATCAGCATTTGTGGATCATTCTTGAGCCCTGGGGAGGGTTTCTGTTGTTGGTGTTTTTTGGTGTTTGTTTTTTTTTTTTTTTTCCCCTGTATTGCAGCCTGATAATAATGAACACTTCTGGCTCTTTATTGTCTGGCATGTACCAGGGAAACTTCCAAACTATACTAATGACACAGTTAAGCCTGTCCTAAGACATGCTGTAGACTGTAATTTGTAATACCCACACCACATCCTATTGACTGTTTGAGGGTGCAGGCACCTTCATGGTGGTTTACACTAACACATTTTGCTTTGCAATTGGGGCATGCTAAGAACATGCACTGGTCAATTATTGTGATTCAGCTGATGGACTGCCTGTGCCATGGGAACTCAGTTGTTTTTCTTCTAGTGCCTCTGCCCATACCAGGTTTTATGTACAGCTTTGCAATGGGCAGCCTTTTCAAAAAATGCTTATAATGATTGATTGATGCCAATGACATAATCCAGGCTGATGCATATATAAAAGGCAAGGTGTTTACATAATCTGTATACAGTTTATAGGGGCAGTAATGGTTAGACTGCTCAATGATTTAGAGATACTGCAAATGGTATTTTCTTAATAGCACTGCAAACGTGCAGAGATGCTCAGAGTGAGTTTACATAAAGGTGTATGCCAAAGAAAAGATAAATAAGAGTAAATAAAATTTAACACACTTTCAAGGTCCACATGTTGTGTGAATAATTCTGTGTATTATCAGTGTGTTCATTGTACATTTTTCTCAGAATCTCCAGCCTCAAGAGGAAAGGTAAGGTGACATTGTAGTATGACATGCTTTTCTAAATGCCTGCCAGTGAGAGGGTTAGATTGCAACTCTTCTCCCTGTTGAGATGCTCTTAACATGAATCAGTTTCTGTCTGGGCTGTTTAAAAGATGGATAAAAAGTGTCACATTCATGTTGGTGATTTATTTATAAATTTCAAGTGACAGAAACAACCTGTAAAGAATTTCCATCAGAAAAGTGTATGTGAAGAGGTTAGAAAACTATTTCCTATATTGACCAAAGCCTTCTGAATGGCTGAGTGTAAAAACTGCAGCAGTCACCCTGCACTGAGTCCCATGCTGGTGTTTTACTACTGCCCCAATATTCACTAGAGCCAGTGAGCACAGAAGATAGTGATCTGGGTGTTTGAAAGCCAGGATGTAGAATTCAAGCTCTCAGACAGCAAAAACACTATCAACGAAAGACAGTGATTGTACTTTCTGCCACCTGGGAGTAGAGGGAGAACACATGCTCAATCGTTCAGAAAGCCAAGCCAGCCCCACATTGTTCTGCTCTTGATTTTGCCAGTGAGATGTGAAACTGAATTGGTCATGTTGTCCTGTAGACAGAGGAAAAGCAAGCAGTCAGCTCATCATGATCTTGGGGGCTTGCTCTGCTCCTGAGAGAATTCTGTCCAGTTTGTGTTTCTTCTCCTGAGCCTCATGCTGGGGCAAAACAGAAGAATGACAAGGGCAGGGATGAGGAAGGACAGCCACTGCCACCTGGGAGTCTCAACAGCTTTTGAACACCTCCTGGCCCCCTGGCTGTGCCAGCACAAGAGAGTGTCGCTCCACTCTTAGAAGAGAGCAGTATTGCATTCTGCAAAGCACCTTGCAGAGTTGCCCCAAAGTTGTACAGCATTTGGTATGCTGGAAAATGGCTAAGAACACAGAACAAGTTTTATGGCTGAAGAATTAGCCACTGAAGTGAGTAGATTGTAAACATTAGGCAAATCTTTTGTTACGCAAAGTTTTGCCATGGGATAGTAGAGAAGAAATGAAGCATAGGTGGAGGTTGGTTGTTTTCATCCAGCACTCCTGGTGGTTTGTTTACTCCTCTTCAGAAATGAAAGAGAAACTCCAGTTAAAGCAAATGAAACAGTCACTTGAACCCTTTGCCCCGAAAGACAGGTTGGCAGAGAAATGGGGAAGATAGTTCTGATGATTCCAATTCTTCCAGGAAACCAACAATACTCAGGAAATCAGAGAAGCTGGAATGCCTGGCAGGGGTGCATGCCAGAGACAAACCCATTGTTATAAGAGCTGAGATCTGTTTCTACAGGCTTCATTGAGCAGGGCATAAGTGCGTACTTAAGCCTATCCCAAGCCAGCAAGGTGCAGAAGTGTGGGCTGAAGTTCCAGCTGTGCTGCTGATTGTGTGGTGCAACAGCATGATCCTCACTACATCCACAAACAGATTTGCTTGGCTTCAGCACTTGTCTGCTATGTTAAAAGTAATTATATGAAGGTGACAAACCTGAGCTGAAACATGGCTTTAGGTTATCTTAAGCTAAAGAAGGCAAAGATAGATATTTACACTGGCCGATTCTAACCAGCTATTTAGGTGCTTTGAGCCATGTGCCTTTCCCTTTGGGCACACAGGGAAGTTTTGCTCTCAGGCTTATGAGTTCTGAATCATGTTTTAATTAGATGACTAAAATGCTTGTTATAAATATCTTTCTAAAACCCAAAATTTTAACTGTGAGCATAATTAAGTGTTGGAATAAATTTCAAAAGTAATTTCAGTTTGTCATCACCTGCAGTCTTTCAGATGAGCATGGATGTTCTGTGCCCACCCTTGCTTGTGTGGGGTTCTTATGCTGCAGTGCTATTGCGTGTTCTGGCAACATGCTGAGCAAATTGAGCCAGGTCCCTGTTGTGCTTTACTGTGTGTTCCTCCTGAGGGAAGAACAGTGTACAACAGGATGGTTTCTTGTGGTGGCAGAGTTTGGCATGCTTGTGATAGCCTGTGTTTCTGAGAAGATGCCTGGCAGTATGTTACAGTAATTGCAGTTTCCTGCCAACACCTACTGCACGCTATAGTCAGACAATGGATGGTCAAAGCATGACTTACTGAAAACATAATATGGTCTGTCAGGGATGAGTTTCTTAGCCAGCCAGAAATGACTGTTAGATGATGCTTATGCAAGGTCCTGATTTCAGAAAAGTGATAAAATGGACTTTCCAGGTAACTACTTGGAACTTAAGTCTTTCCAACTGTTGTGTCTAGTGATTGCTTGGAAATGTTGAAGAGCTTTGTGAAAGTTTGTGATAAAGCTACAGGTTTCCCTCATTGCTTTTTGAGTGCTCAGCTGCAGAAAGAGCTTGGGTAAATTCAGATTGTTACCCTGAACCTTGCCTTTTGTCTCGTGAAAGACAACTGAGCCTCTAAGGCAGCATAGAATGATGCAGGCAGTTGCAGGAGTTGTGAGAAAGGATTTTTACTGCCTAGCTGCTGACTAATGGAAGATTTGCATCTACTAAAATGTTTTCACATCTGTGCCCTGGCTCTGAATATAGACATTAAACTTCAGTTGTACAAGGCTACACTTCATCTTTGGTTACTCAATTTGTGAGCTTGCTCGGGACAGAGTGTGGAAAGGCTGACCATGGTCAATAGCAGGCTGTTACCTAAGCACCCAGATCACTTTGCATGCCAGATTGTGTCTTTGAAGAAGAGAGCCTTCTCCTGTGGGTTCCACATCAGCTATTTTTGTCAAATGATGAGGAAAAGAAACTGTTGTATTCAAAGTTCTTGGTTCATGCCCTTTCCTCAGAATGTACATTTTTTTTTTTTGTTGTTGTTGAAAGTAATGGGCACTGGAAACCTTGGTGGGCTACTGGGTATGGTGGTGTCCTGCTATGGTCCCTTGCATTTCTGGTGCTCATTTGATCACGGGATCTATCTTCTCAGAAATTATTAAATCATCTGTGAGTCACAGGAAGGCTTGGGGTGAGATTTGGCAGTCAGTGGAGGCAGGTGGGCAGGAAAGTTTTGTGGAAGTGTGGGACAGCCTAAACTTTTCTTTTCTGCTGCTTGGTCTCTGACAGAGGAATACATGCAGTGCCAGAAAGCTAGGGAGGAATATGTAGATGGTGGGAAGAGAGAGCTATATGATTGTTGGTGTGCTGATTGGTAATGCCTCACAACCCCCTCATATTTTCTTCTGAAGAAGAAATTTGCCTTTTAGCAAACCTAGCTTTCTACTGAAGTTTTTGTTGCCATGCCAGGGGTTCTGGACTTATGGTTGTTATCCTAATGAAATGATGGTTGTGATGTCTTGAATAGCTGGGCTGGTGAGCAGCATCTGACCAGCTAATTGACTAGCTGTGACAGTCCTGAAGAAGAAAAAGGGGAAAATTTGGCATTTTTTCTCTAGCAGCCACCAGTTATTGAAAATGGATGAATTGTCTGAATTGTTTCACTACCTTCAAAATATTAGTGGCTTCCTTTACGCACGCTGGCGTCTGTGGCAGTGTGCAAATGTGTGATTTTACTTCCCCTTTCTTTTGCTGCTCCTCTCCTATCATGCCTACCAAGCTGGAAAAAAATGCAGTGGGTCTGAACAGTGTCCTCAGGCCAAGCACTCTTTATTCATCCGTAGCAACACAGCCTCCAGAGAACAGGTTAAACAACAAATGTTTAATGTTTGTATATGGCTTACCTTAAAGTTGGTGGTTTCCCTGTAACTTAGGTAGAACAAAGGGTTCAGTTATAGAATGGTCAGGGTTGGAAGGGACCTCAAGGATCATCTAGTTCTAACCTCCCTGCCATGGGCAGGGACACCTCACATGAGATCAGGTTGCTCAGAGCCACATCCAGCTTGGCCTTAAACATCTCCAGGGGTGGGGCTTCTACCACCTCCCTGGACAACCTGTTCCAGTGCCTCACCACCTTCATGGTGAAGAACTTCTTCCTGACATCCAATCTGAATCTACCCATTTCTAGTTTTGCTCCATTCCCAGTCCTATCACTACCCAGCATCCTAAAAAGTCCCTTCCCAGCTTTCTTGTAGGTCCCCTTAAGATACTGGAAGACCACAATAAGATCTTCTCAGAGCCTTCTCTTCTCCAGACTGAACAGTTGGATCAGTCATGTCTTGTGGATCCTACCAAATAGTTTCACAGGCATGTATATATCTTTTTCTTGTGATGTAACAAAAGATAAACCTTGTTTATCTTGTAGTAGAGCATGCAGCTGATATCCAGGACAATGAATGTATAGGTATGTATGACATGTGTTTACCTGAGAGGTTTGTTGACTTTGGCTGAAGTTATTCAAACATCTTTTTTAAGCAAGACAACAACTGTTATACTGATAAACTGCCAATCACAGCTACTGTGCAACATATATGAAATCAATACAACTCTTGCTAGATATAATAAACCATGTTTATATATGGCTTTGTATTGTGGAGCAGCACCCAGTGACAAGAAATTTGTGGCAGGGGATTTTGGGCCTTGCAAAATTAAAATCTTCCCTCTGAACCTCAGCTATACAGACGGGTTCTGCTCATAAAAAAATCAGTGCAGCTTTTGGTAAGCACTGAGTGACCATGGAGCAAGCCTATAGAAGTCCACTTTTAAATTTCCTTGTGCTGTATGTGATCAGTTTGCATTGCCAAAGACAACATAAGTGTTCCCTTCTGGCTTTGTTACATTTAAAAACCCATTTTACAGAAGTGTAAATGAAAACCCAGGGCAGCTGACTAGATTAGAGCTGCTTGCCTTAATTCGCTTTATAGGCAGAGAAGAAATATCATTTACAAGACATGCCTCATGCACAACACAGTGCCTGAAACTAAGCCTACAAATCGCCACCTTCCAGTACCTTACGGGAGCCTGCAAGAAGGCTGGAGAGAGACTGTTTACAAAGGCCTGCAGTGACAGGGCGAGGGGCAATGATTTGAAATTAGAGAAGAGTAGTTTTAGATTGGATGTTAGGAAAAGGTTCTTTACAATGGGGGTGGTTGAGCACTGGAACAGGCTGCCCAGAGATATGGTTGAGGCTCCATCCCTGGAGACATTCAAGGTGAGGCTTGACAGGGCTCTGGGTGACCTGATCTAGTTGGGGATGTCCCTGCTCACTGCAGGGGGCTTGTACTAGGTGACCTTTAGAGGTCCTTCCCAACCTGGGTGATTCCATGGTTCTAAGAAATTCCTGTCTCACTTCACTGACAGGAAAGGGAGCGTCGTTGGTCGGTTCAAAGGTAGATACACTGTAGATAAACAAAACCCAAAGGTGAAGAATCAACATGAAGAATTGGTTCTGTTCCCTTTTTTTCTCTAATTTGAAATGCATTTATCTGGTCTTTAACTGAATCGGATGTCCTTCAAAGTTCTCAAACAGAATAAGAAATTCTCAGACATTCCCTGAGTTGGCTGAGCTTTGTCAGTGGAGCTCACAGGAAAAATGGTTTGATTTTACTTGACCCATTTAGTTTTAATAGTTTCCCATTCAGACAGCATTCTTGCTTGCCTGAATAGACTTTTTCATGAATTACTTAATCAGCAATCAGTACTAACTGACTGGCAGCTCCAGAGAAGGATGATAGGAAGATGTTCTTGGTTTGTAATACAAGCCTAATACAAGCTTGGGGAGACACACTATATATTTCATGATATTTTTATCAGCCTTCTCCAACCACTTGCATTCCTCTTTCCTAGATGCCTTTTATTAGCTTGTGGAAAAACTGTGGGAATAGAGACACTTGAACCTTTGAAAGACTTGCAACAGGTATTTACTGTCTCCTTTACTACTAAGTCAGAAGAACCAAACAATACTAGAAATTGAGTCACTGCAAGCTAGTAGCTTACTAGTCCATTACTTTATTATTGCCAGAATGCTGCCTAGGTCTTAATTAAACACCAAGTCAGCCTCCCTGAGAAAAATGCAGTTTGGCAAGAATTGGGCAGCAGAAACTCAAATATATATAATTAAATATTTTTGTGTTTCCTTCTTTAATGTCTGTTAGGGATTTTTTTAGACTCAGTTCTGAGGACAATGTTTAGACACAAGCGTCTAGCTGTCAACATGTGACTGTGGTGAAGTAGTCACGTATCAGGTTGGGGCAATAATGTGTGTCTTAATTATTATCTTAAAAGTTTGACTGTTAATTGTGATGTGTCTGGGAGTCTGGGCCGGCTTTCAAGTTATATTCGTCACAAACAGTGTTGCAAATGAATAAAACTACTGGAAGAAAAGGGAAGAATTGTTATTGTCTAACCACAACAGTCTAGGCAGGCTGCCATAAGAGTATTATTGAAGCTCTAATTCAAAAATTAGTCTCAGCAATAAATGTATTGGTTTAGCCAAGTCCCCTAGTTGGCAGAATGTGTTAAATTTCCTTTGATACATGCTGTTGTTTGGGCTGTTAGCTTAATACATCATTAGATAGTTTAGGAATTGCTGCTCTGTAAGTTAACGTGTTCAATATCAGCTTGCTAATTAGATTAATTTGGTTTGGTACTTTGTTACAAATAACCTTTATGTGACTTAATCATTTTATTTCATTTGTTACAGATATAACATGGCTTGCAATGTCAGTTTATACAAGTCTCAGAAAATGCTGTAAACGTCTTGCAGGCAAAGTACAAAAAAGATCTTTTTCCAGGGCTTCACTGAGCAGGAGGTTTTTTTTTCCTCATGGGCAAGGAAAATTCACCATATGTTTTCCTTTTGCATAGGTCAAGAAAAATGCTGTGCATTTACTGTGACTCTCCTTTGGCAACTTTTACATGGCTGCTGATGTGGCTTGTCAGGGGACTTGATCATAGCTGTCTTGTTTTACAGTTCTGGGTGCTCCCAGGTAACGTAAACACGCACACTTTGGAGCTAGTGCTGTTCGCATGTAGAAGTACACCTAGCAAGATCAAAAATCATACATCTCTGTAGCTGAGGTTCTCATTGAAACTCACCCCTTTTTTACAAGCCAACATCCATGATCTTCCATGGATGATCTCAACTGGACCCACCAGTTCACATCCTAGGGCAAACTGGTTTGCTCTTCCAATGTCTGTAACTCCCCAACTCCCTGTTGCCTTTCTGGAGTCTCTGTGTATGTAAGCAGCTAGAGGAGGCTGAAGGGGGAAGAGATTGCAGTAGGCAGGATACAGCCAATTTGTCTTTTCTCCAAGAGTATTAGATATTTCATCACAGGGAGAGCTGTTTCAGTCAGCCAGTTCTTCCCCATCTACTACTACATTGAATAGTTCATTACAAAAATAACGACAAGATTGCTTCGATCCTGTTTTCCCACTGCCCCTTCAAACACGACAACTGAACAGTCAGGAATCTCAGGAAGGCTGTTAGAGTGAGGCTTGAAGCTTCATCAGACTCTATCTCTGGACACAGGTTTGAAAATGCCCTTGTGTGAGCCTGTTCAAATCCGTTTATTAGACCATAGGTACATGCTTGCTGCAAGAGCGCTTGGCCTCCCACACTGGAGAGGTGAAAGAATCCTAGAATCACAGATTTTCCAGGTTGGAAGGGACCTCAAGGATCATCTAGTCCAACCTTTCTAGGTAACAGTCTACTTTAAATGAGATGGCCCAGCACCCAGATCAGTCTTAAAACTGACCAGTATAAGGGAAGCCACTACTTTTCTTGGGAGACTATTCCAATGTCCAACTGTTCTCATGGTGAAAATTTTTCTTCTGGATTCCAACTGGAATCTTCCTAGGAGTAACTTGTACTCATTACCCCTTGTCTTTCCATGTGACTTCTTGTAAAAAGGGAGTCTCCATTGTCCTGGTAGGCAGCCTTTATGTACTGGAATGTGCAGATGAGGTCTTCCCTAAGGCTTCTCTTCTCAGGGCTGAACAAACCCAGTTTTCTCAGCTTTTCCTTGTATGGGAGAGACAATATCAGTCCCTGATCTTTTGCTTATGCCAGCAGGCTTACTGGAATGAGCCCACCACGCTCTACTGCTTTCCAAATGGAAATAAGGTCTCAGAGGAGACTTTATTGCTGTGAACAACTACCTGAAGGGAAGCTGCAGCCAGGTAGGGGTTGGTCTCTTCTCCCAGGCAACCAGCAACAGAACAAGAGGACTTAGTCTCAAGCTGTGCAGGGGAAAGTTTAGCAGGGGGAAGTTTAGGCTTGATCTTAGAAGTTTTTCACAGAAAGAGAGATTGCCCCTTGGAATGGGCTGCCAAGGGAGGTGGTGGGGTTGATGTCCCTGGAGATGTTTAAGAAAAGATTGGATGAGGCACTTAGTGCCATGGTCTAGTTGATTAGTTAGGGTTAGGTGATCAGTTGGACTTGATGATCTTGGAGGTCTCTTCCAACGTGGCTGATTCTGTGACAAAGCTACCCGGGTTTGTCCAGTCATCTTATCTCTGATGGTGCTAGCCTGGCTGTATTTGACTATCTCTACCAGAAGGAAGTGTTATCCTTAACAAAACCAGCGACATCTATCTGGTCACCAAGCAAACCTGCACTACTACTCTTTTGAACCCCCAATTGGATGCCATCTCCTCTCCCAGTCATCTGCCTCACTGTTTCTCTTCAGCAGTTGTGATGCTCAGACACATTTAAAACAAAACAAACCAAACCCCAGAACACTACATAAAGAAACCAAATTAAATAGAATGTTTTAAAGCATTTCATTACTCGCAGAGAGATGGGTTCATGTTTAAAGTGGTAATATTATTTCTGGCATTCGATCTCATGCTATTCTACTGTTGATTTTTCCAACCTCACAAGAAATGGAATGAAAATATTTTACTGATGTTACTATCCCTGGGAAAAGCTTGTCAACACGGATCCAGGTTTGTGCTGGAAACTTAAAATATTTGGCACGTGGTTCTGTATTTTCCCTCCATTGCAGAGATTATGCAGGGCTAAGATCTACTCACATGGAGGCAGAGAGAGGTACTGACACTGTACTTAAAGCAAAAGGCAGCCTTGCATACGTGTGTGCATACATATGCAGATAGTTCTCTTTGCAAATGATAACATAATCACATGAGAATTTCAGCACCATTCCGTTATGGTAGCTTGCCCATATGAAAACTGAGTGGACACTGGGGGGATGGAGATATATATATATATATGCTATAAAGACTTCTGTATCTCTCTCACACACATGCTTCTGTAGTGGTTCTGTGAGCAGGGGGATCAATGAAGCTTGGTTTTGGGTTTTTTTTTATGGATTTGTGTCTTAAGGTTGAGACCCTATCTGGATTTTCTAAGGTCCCATATGAAACGCTGCACTTTTCACCTCAGTGAAGTATTAACTGCAGCTCTTAGCTGGCTGCCTAGTTTCAGAATACTTTTAAAGACTTAATATTTTGGGGATTTCAATATTTCTGTCAAATATGCTCGATGAGTTTTAAGCATTTGAAGATTCACAGAGGGGTCTCAGACGTACAAAAAGGCAGCACAGTGTCTGAAACTCAGCTTCTGTGAAATCAGGCTAAAGGTTCCTTGCACATATACATGAAGAAGAAACATAAACTATAAATTATAACAGAAAACATTAACAAATACAAAATTAAACAGCTAAAGAAAAAAATATAAATATGTACATTAAAGATCGATCACACAGGGGAGATTTTCCATTGACTTCCAGGGAGAATTTAGCAATTTGTCTCTTTCAAAATCTCCCACACAATTTCTTCTGTAAATTTATGTAAAGCTTCTCACACTGAACATAAAAAGGAAGAAAAATCAAGCATACCACCATGTGCCTGGGGGTAAAGGAACTTGAATTTTGGTTGCAGCTGTCAGGAAAAAAAGTCCCTGATTCCATTTATTATGTTTCTTCTTTTAATTTAAATGTATTGATTTGTTGTTTTGAGAATTCTGTGTTTAGTTAAAAAAAAAAAAAAAAGAAAGAAAGAAAAAGAAAACTGAACAAACTCTGTTGAGGATCTTATTGCTTTTGGAGTTTAATTTTGGCCTGTAAGAGAAAGAGTAATAGCTCAATGACAACATTGTTTTGACAGAAAAGACCAGACATGAGAGCTCTAAGAGTTTTAATTTCCCTGAGGGGTCATAAGGTCCCCTGCTTCTGAGTATGTTAAAAAGACAAATCAGATTGAAGAGGTGAGTCAGGTTCATTAGCTCTGGCAAATCACAATTACCACAGTGAACTCATTCTTCTATGTGTTTGTATTAAAGCAAAAGTTTTGCTATGCACTGAACAATACTTTTGGCTGTATTTATGTTAGTTTTGCCCTTGTCATCATGGCCCACTAATTCTTAAAAAGGACCAAATGATTAAAAGAAATGCCAAAAGAGATTACAAACACCCCCACTTCCACCCATTCTCTGACCAATGCCATAACTTTCCTTCAAACAACAGCAGAAACAAACCCAGCAGCTCAGGATGCTCCTGAGTTATCTTGGGGTGCTGAAGAGACAATTGTAGGGACTGTATCCTGATTTCCTTGGCAGGACATGGGCTGAGCAGCCATTTGAAGATGTTTTGAGGCCTGGAAGAGGTGTTGGGGACAGAGGGGCAGGTGGCTGTGACACAGTGGGGGAAAGGGTCAAACGCTGAAGTGAAGAGGTTCACAGACTGTCAAAAGAAACCTTGGGGTTAAATACAGGCAGCTCCAGCCTTTCCAGCTATGAGTCACACAAATCATGAAACTACTTGATGTATTTCACCTACTCATACATCTCCTTTATCTTTAACCTCTTCCTTCTTTTTTTTGTAGTTATTTTTCTGCTCTGCTGTCTTTCAAGTCACACCCTGCACTGATCTCCTGCTTCCTCATCCCCCATTCCCGTTTTGGTATCTTTCCACTGCTGAGCGTATGTTACATTTTGCAGGCCTTTCACATCTTGAAAATGCTGCAAGCAGTGCTTCTGTGCTTCAGTCACTGAATATTTGGTCTATGTACCGACATGGTGATAAAATAGCTGGAATTTTTTTCTTAAAAAAACAAACAAACAAACAAAAACAAAACAAAACTTGAGAAATCAATTATTTTAAAAAAATGAGTATGGATGACTACATGCCCCTGATATGTATGGCTTTGACTATTGATTTGTGTTATTTATAGCCACAGAAAATCAGTGATATCCAACATTTAAAATGCAACTGAGATTGTACTGTTTGATCAGGTGGAAGGAAGCTGACAACTCAGAAGCCTGAAGCAAGTTATTCAAACAAAATTGGATTCTTAGCAGCTCTGTGGGTGAACATGTTGGTTTTGGTTTGAAGATGGATTAACTGATGAGGAACTGCCAAAGCAGAAGAAGGTGAGAGGCACCTAGGCTCTTGCAGTGTATCTCCAGCCCACGCCATGGTGCCTGAATGGTCACTTGCCACAGTCATGCTGTAGGTGATGAGGGGCACCCATGTCCCTTCTCAGGACTGGGACATGCACCTAAAACTGAGAGGCACCAATGTGGCAGGATGGTGCAAAGCCTTCCCAGCCCTTCTCTTTTTACAGGTTTGTGCTGGTTTGGGGCCAGACAGATCGTCTCTTGCCCCGAAAGGGACAAAAGAATGAGACTCACACAAATGGATTGGAGAGTGATGGAAAGTTTAAATGGAAAAAGCAATTGGTGAAGCTACAGAGAACTACAAACCACAAAGCATAGTGACAAAGAGTATCCCAAAGCATACAGAACCCCTCACAGAATTCCCAAAGCTTCCCAATCCTTCCCTTCTTCCCACCTGAGGGTAAACCCAAACCCCCCCAGGGCTCTTTCTTCCCCCTCCCGCTGCTAGGCAAGTCTCAGGCTGGCCAGGTCTGAGACTGCCCCCCCTCCATTCTCCTCCTGGCATTAGGCCTAGACAGGCCTAGGAGGCCTTGAGGATACTCCCCCGGCATTACCCGATAAGAGAGGACATCTCCCGTGGGAGCAGAGAGGGAAGAAAGAGGAAGAGAATGACTCTGCAGATGGCCTTATAGGGCGCAGGATTTATGGGTAGAAATACGTCGTTTCCTGTGTCCACCCCTGTGGGTGGGCACCCAGGACACCAGAGGTGTATCTCATGCAGCAGTGGCAGGGGGCACCCAGCCTAAACTGCCACAAGGTTCGTTGCATATAGTGTGTTGAAAGCCAGAAATAAAAATCTACCAGGTGAGG
The DNA here is from genome assembly GCF_027791375.1 of Indicator indicator. Taxonomy (NCBI): domain Eukaryota; kingdom Metazoa; phylum Chordata; class Aves; order Piciformes; family Indicatoridae; genus Indicator; species Indicator indicator. The sequence continues at coordinate 25,791,505 of NC_072020.1, read as the reverse complement.
CTACTTCATGGCAGGAGCCTGGGAGCTGGTAGGGTCTCAGGGCATGGCAGAGGCAGTCTGTGATTCACATGCATTGGATCTGGAGTAACGTTTGGCAAATCAAAATTTGTAGGATACAATTCTTGTGAAAGCATGGCACAAGTCCTGCAGAAAGGCTACTCCTTTGATGTTCATCTGGATGTGGTATGGAGAGGTGGGTAGCATACATCTCAGCTCCTCCTGCATGGAGGAAGAGGTGTTATGCAGAAAAAGTTGTTATGAAGAAAAAGTCACTTGCTTGCTTTCTGAGGAGGATGGGAAAAAGAAAATAAACTCAACTTCTGAAAGGGTAGAAAAACATTTTCCCCCCTCAAGACCACCTGGGGAAGAGGAAGCAATGATTGGCTGGTTGTACATTGAGTGGTATTGCTTTGGGAAAAAAAAAAAGTGTTTTCTTTTGAACATCTCCTGTCAGGGAGAGCAAAAACTGCACCACTGCTGCAAGCAGCTGGCTTGGGATTGCTGCCTGGAAGCTTGGGATGGCTTCCTCACATCTAGCTCCTGCATCCCTATCCCTGTGCAGTTCTCTCCCTGCACCATCTATGTCCACTTCATGTAGGGAAAACGAAAGTTGCATCTATTGATTTTTCTGACAGTCAAGAGCTCCTAATACTTTAAGCTCCAAACAAGAGTTTATTATGCTTTGTCAGGAAATGTCTGATTCCAATTAAGTCTTTTTTTCTTTCTTTTTTTTTTTCCCAATGATCTACTTAAAAACTGATATTAAATGCACAGAGGCATGAAACAACTTGCATTGTTTTCACTGCATTTCTCTGGGTTATGCTACAGCATGAAAGAAAAACAAACACATTCAAAACAACACAGACACTCCCAGGCCCCACATCTATAAAGTTGCAGTAGAGTTGCTTAGGTCTCCAGGCTCCATCCTGTATTATTTTAAACATAGATGTTCCTATATTTATATTAAGTCTCTTGCAAACGAGACAACAAAACCTTGTCCAGACTCTACTCTGGGAGGAATACTCAAACCTAGATTTCTTGATAAGAAGCACCATAGAGAGAGCATCTTCTTGGTTTTGCTTTATATCAGACCAAATAAAAAGTGTTTAATCTGGAGAGTTGGAAAGCCCCCAATGCCTGCACAAGGTCAGTAGGTCTGCTGACAATAGGGACTCTCCTCCCTACTTTTCGTTCAGTGACAGTTCACTGAAAGCAAGAGGCTCTGAACGCACCAGGTGCAACACATTGTTTTGGTTTTTCTTTGTTTTCAAATGAAACTGTGTTGCCAAATCTAGCTTTGCTCTCTGATCCCCTGCCCCCCTTCCCTGTGAGGAAAAAGAGCAGGCACTAGACTCACTCACCAAGCTAACCCTCCTGTAACTTAACAAAAAAGCAGCAAAGAATTTACCTTTAAACAATTCCTATCACAATCCTCCCCATAACTGGAATGTTCCAGACTAGAAACAGAAAGGCCTAGTTATTATCTGCTACATTTTCCTGATAATTTTCAGTCCAAATTATGTTTTCCTACCTTTTGGGGTCTGTAGCACACTTTTCATCTAAGTAAGGTTGCCAAATCCCAGTCCCTTTGCTGTCTTTTGTGTCAGCAACAGGTATCCTGCAACAGGCCATATCACTCCACTAAAATAGCTCATTTTTTTGTTTGTTTGTTTTGGGGTTTTTTGTTACACTTAGCCTTTCAGGTTTGGCTCATATAATGAGCAGTGATTGCTGGTACCAGCAAGAAGGAGGTGGTGGCAGAATGTGGCTGGAGCAAATCCCACCCTTTTCGTGAGTACCTGGGTCAGCCTGGTTTACACTGCTCATGGATTCATGCACACAAGATGCCATTAAGCTCATTTAATGGACAGCTGCTGAAAGGAGTAGTTTTGCTTTCCCTCACTTCCAGGTTTCTGCCTTTCTCAATCCTGTGGCTATGTGGTCACAAGGTGGATCAATTCAGCTGTCTGGCTGATGGAAAATTCATTATTTTCTGAGGTCTTATTTTTCCACCAGATAGATCAGCTGCCTAGAGCCAGATGGTTACTAGATCTCACACAAGGGTTGCAGAGTGAGTACACTGCAGGTAGGATCAACTTTTCACAGCAGCCTGATGTCAGGTCAGAGAAGCCAAAAGGCCAGGCTACTGCTGCTGCATTCAGGTGACAGATAATGTCACATTGGTGCTGGAAGAGCCTATTTTGTGCCTCAGCACCCTGGCATAGGTTGGGCACATGTGCCATCTCCTTTCCACTATAGGTACTTCTGTAGTCTCAGTGGAGCTGATTCAGGGAGCATGAGAGTGAGGAAAGAATTACTCTTTGTTTATTTGTTTTGCAAGGTTTTACAGTTAAGCCACTTCTCTGTTGGGCTGGATCAGGAGTAGGGTCAGTCCCTGAAACCAATGGGACCTCACCACAGTTGGGACACAGTGACAGCTTTCCAACACATCTTTGTGAGATTGACTGTCTACAACATCATTTATTGAGACATGAAAGAACTGGTGAATTCAACCTGGAAGAGAAGATCAACCTTATTTGTAGCTCTGAGGCAGAAGATATATGTAAGGTGAGCCTCACCTGACATTCACTTCTCTGAATTGACTACAATATTCTGGCAGAAAGGAAGCAACAGCTGTGGTAAAGAGGCAACACCTGTGCCACTGAGGTAGAAAAGGCTCCAGAGAGTAAAGAAAGCCTCCATAATTCAAGGTACTGAATTCTAGTCAGCTCCCTTGAATGTACCTTTCTTCCTTTAACATAGTAAGGGATAAAGGAACTGGTTCCTGGCATCAAGGGTTCCCTTCCAGGGATTACCTAACTGGAAGTTATTCACCTGGGATGAACTGCTCAGGTTCTCCAGTATCAATGCTGACATGAAGGATGAAACATCTCATTGAGTAATAAATACATTGGAAAGGGAGCAGGGAAGATATTCACCCCTTGCAGCCACAAATAAGCCCTGGGGATCAGAGGGTGACCTGGGCAGGTAGGGGGACCCTGGAGGCCTCCAGCTCAGGCAGGCTAAGCTCTGGAGACGCACCGGGCTGCTCGGGGCTTGCTCTAGCCTAGCCTTGACAAACTCCAGGTGCCAGTGGAGATCACGCAGCCCCTGAAGAAGTCTGAACCCCTCTCGCCTCGGGTCGGATCCGACGTCTCTGAGGGGGCTGGCCCCTTTGCCCCGTTGTCCTTCCCGTGGGTAGGGAAGCAGTGGGGTGGCAGCCCGGGCGGCGGTCCCCGAGCGCAAAGGAGTTAACAGGACTTTCTGTCTCTTCCCGCCCGCGCCTCCTCCACCCTACTCATTACCTGCACTTTATTACTGCCGGAGCGGCGGCGCAGGAGAGGTGGAGGGTCGGTGGGGTTTCCTGCGCCGCCCGGGGCTGCTCGCGGTACTGGCGGGGCTCTTCCTGCCCTCTCGTGGGGTCGCGGCGTGCGGGAGTCACGCTCGGCGCAGCCGGGGGAAGGTGTGCGAGCGGTGCGTGCGAGTGCCTGCTAGTGCCTGCCTGCCTGCCTGTGGGTGGGAGCGGGGCTGGGGCGACGCGAGGGAAAGGCGGGCGGGCAGAGCGGGTCCGGGCGCCGCAGCCCGGCAGGGATGCGGTATGGCCGTGGGCTCCGTGAAGATGCCGTCGCCATGTGAGGGCGCGGAACCGGTCCGCAGCTGGAGCCCCGGCGGCGGAACCCACGAGCCGGTGCAGCTGCGGCAGAAGCTGCGGGAGCTGCCGGCGCTGCTGCGGAGCGGGCTGACGCTGCGGAGGAAGAGCGCCGCTGCCGCCAGCCGGGTGAGTGAGCGAGCCAGCGGGCGGCCCGGGACAGTGCTCCCGCCGGGGCCACCTGCCCCCCGCCCGCGGATGGCGGTGCCGGGGGCAGGCGGGGCGACGCCCGCGGCACCCCTGGCCGGGCCGCAGTGGGGGGTTGGCCGCGGGCTCCCGGCGTTGGCCCGCCGCGGGGAACCGCCGGGCAGGCTGGCGGCAGGGAGGAAAGGAGGGCGGGCGGCTCCGCGCCGGGAAACGGCGGGGCGGCACCTCGGCAGCCCGGGGGTGCTCCCGGGCTCGATCCGTGTCCGCCAGTTCTGGTGAAAAAATGCGGTATCAGTAAGGATGAGTGCGCGCCCCACTCCCCATCTCCGGTTCCCTATATGGTTCTTCCCTCCTTTTCCCCTCCATGTGGCAGAACTTGTGTGGGCCAATGCATGCTCTCGTCTGGCAGGAGATGCTGTGCAGGTGTGCTTGGACACTTGTGTAAGCGAGTGTTCATGCAGAGAACTTCAGCGAGCCCCGGAGCACTGGAAACTGGCATGCTTTCTGGGTGTACTCTGTCCCCAGTCTCACCTACCGCCAGAAACTGAGGCCTTGGGGTCAGATGAGTGTCATAGAAATGCATTACCAAATTTCCGTGAGGTTTGCTCATTTTTTTGGAAGTCTGGCAGCACAGCTTTACAGGATGGACAGTGGTCTGGTGAAGTATAGTGTGACACCACCACAGCTGGGAGTCGCAGTGGTGAGAAGCCGCTCATGCCTGTGAAATCTACCATTTGTGACTGGAGTGGTATCACAGGGCTGGGACTGCCATCAGGTCATGGCAAACCTGACTCGTGGGCCAAAACCAGCCTGCAGCCCACTATCTGAGTAGCTGAAATGAAGGGATTTGGCTTACTTACACAAGGTTGGGTTTGTCTGTGTGGGGCATCAAGTGAGCTGCCATGTGGTTTCAGCTCACTGAATGCGTGGGCTGGGAGTTAGTGGGGAGAAGGTGGCATGGCCAGTATTTGTACCCTCATCAGCTCTGCAGTGCTTTACCCATGTAAACAAATGCTTTCTCCACAGAGGGAAGTTGTTGTGAAATATACTAGGGTGTGAATTTAAAAACAAACTTCCTGGGTGCATTCTTTTTCCTTAGAAGATACACATGCAAGGAAGATAAACAGGACTAAGGTTGTATATAAATTCATAATAGAATAGCAATTTATGACTAATAGCTTGATTCAGATTCCTGTTCTAGATTAATTCCTTTACTTAACTGAGTTTAACAGACTAGTAAAGAATAGTATGCATGGCAGTGCCTAATGAGTTTTATTTGGGTGAAATAGTAATCCACTTGACTAGTGTCCATATAGAATCATAGAATGGGTTGGGTTGGAAGGGGCCTTAAAGATCATCAGAGCTGAGGGGATTCAGTTAGTTCTAAATAGCCAAGTTTGCTCTGCCCTAACAGGATGTTTACACCATCTTTCTCCCAGTGTAGATGAGACCTTTTTTGAACTGAGTTTAGTTTGTTCAGCTTTAATAGCATGTTACCAGAGAAAGATGTGGACAGGCTGGAAAGCATCCAGAGAAAGGCCAAGAGAGTGATCAGAGGACTGGAAGACCTGCCTTCTGAGGAAAGACTGAGCGAACTGGGTTTGTTCAGTCTTGAGAAGACTTAGGGAAGACCATATTACCTCATACCACTACATAAAGGCTGCCTACCCGCACAGTGGAGACTCCCTTTTTACAAGGAATAACATGGAAAAGACAAGGGGTAATGAGCACAAGTTACACCTGGGAAGATTCCAATTGGAATCCAGAAGAAATTTTTTTACAGTGAGAAGGGTTAGGCATTGGAATAATCTCCCAAGGGAAGAAGTGGATTTCCTGATACTGGTCAGTTTTAACACTTGTCTTGACAGGGTGCTGGGCTATCTCATTTAAACTAGATAGTCACGTAGAAAGGTTGGACCAGAGGATCATTTGGAACCCTTCCAAACTGGTATTCTGAAGTGTCCAGTGAGGAGGTAAGAAGCAGTGCAGAACCACCTCTGGTGGTGGTGTTTGTTTGTGAGCAGGTCTGAAATACCGTTTTAGCACAAAAAAATTCATGATGCTTTAGGGAGAGGCTGTACAGAGCAGGCTCAGGTTTATCCTCATGGGTATTCTTCATTGCTACTGGAATAATTTAACAAGTCGGTGGTACAACAGTTATTCTGTGATATCTGGAGTGGGCGAGTTAACACCCTGATGAGAAGCCTATGTAGGTGCTGGGTTGTGCAGCTTCTCAAATATGCTCGCTGAAACCTTGGTGCCTTCTTGTGTGATGTATTCCAGGATGAGGCTCTGCCTGTCTGTGCCATGCTGTGGACCAGCAAACACAATAGGACAGATTTAGTGGTGATGCCATTTGTGGCTTCACTTCCCAGTGCCTTTTGGATCATCTTGCAAAGTTTTTCTTGACCCATCTGTTGTGGCAGGGAGAAGACTAGGGGGAGGATGGTGTGCTTGTAAGGCAGTCTGGAGTCAACCCAGCAGATATGGGATCAGTGGGTGATGCTATGTGAAGATACCGTACCAGCAGGACCTCTGTCTGGTGCCTCGGTCAGGTGTGGAGAACAGGATTGCTGTGCTCTGCCATTGCTGGATTTGCAGGAATTCTCCTGCAGCTGGAGATACTCAGCAGCACAGGTACCTTGTGGTTCAGTAGTGACGGTACTGCCACTTTTTCACTTTGGAAACAAAGTGGAACCTGGGGTGTGTGGAGGATCACTCCAGGGAGCAGTCTGGCTTTTTTTTTTTTTTTTTTGTGTGTGTGGTGCCTCATATTGATTCCTGTCCACCTAGTGCACATGCCTTTTCCCTCCCCTGAGATGGAATTTTAAGGACATGACGCTTTTCACATATTTCTCTTTAATATGGAGAGTAGCTTCAACTCTGAAAAAGCCAGTATTTGGAAGAAGGAAGAGATGTGTTAGAATAATAAAATGCAGCATTTTTCTGTACTTGCTCTTTTCAACATGTCAACATTAAAATGTCTTAAGGTTGGAGAAAGGTTGAGTAACACAAACATGAAACAAAGATTCTTTTTTTTCCCCTCACCTCCACAAAATACTTCAAGTTAATCCAAAGTTAATTTTTTGAGGGTATTGTTTGCTTATGAAATCTCCATTTCCCCCTATCCCTTTGAAAATAAATTTAGTCTGATCTTCCTCTCCAGTGACTTTTTCTTTGTGCTTTTTTTGTTTGTTCAAATGCCAAGCTGAGAGTCTTATTTGTCCAGCTGGCTTAATCAGGAATGTTGCTCACTTAGGTGAGCTGTTTTCAAGTAACTGCTGACCAGCTGAAATTCTGGCTTGTTTAATTTCCTAGAAAAAGATTATGACCCCCTGAGCAGGGGGTCTGCCTCTGCTGCTGACTGAGGGAGTGGCTGCAGTGCAGTTTGCTTCCTCATCTATAAAGCAGGGATAATCTGCATGCTTGGGATTATGGATAATGAAATAAAATAAAATTGAAGCGTTAAGGGTACTATAATTGTTTTAAAGATGTACTTCACTGCTTGCTGTTAAAATACGTCCTGTGGTGCAGGGGCAGGAAAGCATTGCATTTTGGAGGGTAGTATACAAAAAATAATACATTAAATACAAATACATTTTTCAAACCAGTATGGGATGGAATATTATTATTTTTTTAAATCTGTTTGGACCTCTCAGGCCCTGGCACTAGGCTATATGAAAACCATGACTGAAGATGGGGTTAACTGAAAATGTAAAAAACCCAACATTTCTTTCTTAGTTTAGTGAACCCCCCCAAAAGGGAAAAAAAATAGATATTTTTGTCTTTCTTTGTGGGGATAGGTCCAATTTTAATACATGTGAAGAATTTAAGAAGTGGAAAAACACCTTGTAGAGTAGCTGAAGTAACCACACTGCTTGCAGGCTTGTGTGCTGTGGAGCCAGGTAAATACCAATGTGCTCCACTGCTTCAGTCATTAAGATAAAACTAACTTCCACTTCCTTAGCTGGGGAAGCCCAGTGCATTTATTTATTTATTTAAACTTCTGAACTTTGAACTGCATGTTGGACTTGTCCCTGATGGTGTTTTCTCTGATAGTTGGTCTTAGGACAGGTGCAGCACAGATGTTGAAGACTGCATTGGGGCTTAGGCTGCAGTCACAAAGTGAGCTGTGAAGTGTGGGTTTTCCTCCTCATCCTCTGGCTCATGCTTCTTTTTTTTTTTTTTTTTTTTTTTTTTTTTCTTTCTGCTGGATAAAACAGCAGAAAATGACCCAGTCTTTTGCTGTGGTATTTATGTGTGTGTCAGAGATTGTGCAGAGGCAGAGGGATCCCTTGTGGTGGAACTGTTCTCCTCTCCCATGGGTTTTCTCAAATCTTTGGAAAGTGGGACCTTTCTGTTTCCCAGTTTGCCTCCTTGAGGTCTGTGCTAAGTGCACATATAATAGGCAAGAGTGTTTTGGTTATGAACTGTCTTTGCTGTTCTTCCTGGTGCTTGTCAAAGATATAGTCTTCTCCTCCCCTTTCTCTTGTTGTTAGTGATGAAATATGGGTCCCTGCATCTGGATGCACCAGGAATACCAGTTGGCAAGGTCCTGTAGGCACATCAGTGCAGTAAGACATCGCTCCGTCATTCCCAAAATCATTTTCATCACACTCAGTTGCACTCTTAACGGAGCTAATGCTGGTGCTGAGCTCCTGCTGAGAGAGCAGGGCAGTGCTCAGAAGGCAGAGTAGCAGTTTATTGCATGTGCACACACACATGCATTTTTAGTGGCCTATTCTGCTTTCTAGGTTCACATTTACATACATGCAAAATACTTTTATAGGGGAGCATGGATGTTACTCTGTCACAGTAGTGGAGCTGGAAAACCTTCTGTATGTCCTGGTGTCAAATGGTATTACTCTGTTATAAAACATCTTGCTGGGCTGTATGAACCTTCACCATGGGACATGCCTTTTTATTTTGCTGGAAGCTGAAGAGCTACCATGACTATTTTTCCTTCTGAGACCCTGTAAAGACTTTGGTGAGGTTCCTAGAGGTTTTTAGCCAGACCTCTCAGTCTGTGTTCACCTTAGCTCTGTTTTGAGTGACAACTTTCCTGTATGCATACATGAGAATGTAAACTGACCTCATGGTTACAGATTGGAAATAAAGCACAGGAGTTAGGACATGGATGCTAAAAGTTTGCATGAGTTCAGAGTGAGGCTGGAGAAGCTCACAGAAGAGAAACATTTGAACATGCATAATCCTCATCAGGCACAGAAGGTTCCTGAGCTGAAAATAGCTGAAGAGTTGGAGCGTATTAGAGATATCTATCATATATTCTGGCACTGGCAGTTGTCATGCTGTTGGAGACAACTCTTCTTTGGCAGGGGAAAATAAAATCAAATTATATGCAATCTGTTTTAATTAAATGAAGTATCCAAACCTCTCAGCCTACATTTTGCTAAATTTTTATTCTTCTCTTGTAAGAAGCTTTCAGTTGCTTATGTCATTTAAGTTACTTTCCTCCAATCAGTCCATCCTATGATAGGGGAAACCATAGTCTTGCTAGATGAGGTTTTGCCAGGACATTAGAAATTCTCTGCTGGAATTGCTCAAAAATCCCAGTTCTTCTTTCTGTGACTATGTTATGGCAGTGGGTAATGGTTACATTTTGATCAAGCCAAGCATACAGATCTGCCTTGTACTTTGGGCATCTTCCCACCAACATCTGACATTTATAGCAGCCCATATCCTTTTTGGCAGCTGCTCATCAGAGCACTGCCTGAGTGATCTTCTATTTCATGCTGCTGACAAATATTCTGTATTTCAGGAACAACGTAATTTCTGTAATAATATCCTAATATTCCTGTTCTCAAAGTCACTTTATCTTCCTAGGTGCCATTCTGTTTACATTTGTTTTGTCAGTGCCTCTGCGTTTGTGCCATCACCACATTTCATTAGCATTTGTATGCTTGTTTGACCAGTGTTATTAATTAGGAGGGAAAAAAAGCAGAACATTTGCTTTCATTTTGGAGTTTCTCCCTCATTAAAAGATGTATGCAGGTGCTGTAGTGGCTGAAATTGGTGCACAGAAATACAGGATTGGCTCAGTGAATCATAAGTTCTACTGTCAGAAGTATGATTGAAGTAGGCTGGTTGATATTGGTGATATTTTGCTTTAAAGCTTGCCAGAGAGGTTCCACTCAGTAACTTAATACTCCCATCACTTTGGCAGCTATTATGTGACTAAAACTAGTCGTGGTAGGTAGTCTTGAATTTTTCCTATTGTAATCAGGCTTATTATGTATTCCTGCTAAACGTATTTGATTAAGATAATTGTCTTTCACAGTATCCTTTAACTTGTCAAGTCTGTGACTGGTGACATGTGAAATGTTGAGTAATGAGTGAGAGAGCTTAGTGGCAGTGACCACAGTAGCTGAGGGGGAATTTCAGTCTCTCTTGTGTTTATTTGCATAATAATTTGTTTCATAGTCAGTGTTCAGTGAATTACTAAATTGAGAATACTTCTTAATTAGCCCACGCATTATGACATCTGAGAAATTATGCCTGGGTTTGATTAACTACAGCTGAAGGAAATGGAAGGCAAACACACTCCTCCTAAGAAGTAACTTAAGTTTTGCAGAATGCCAAGCTGCTTCTCTGCCTGAGGCTGGGGATTAGTCAGGTTGCCAGTTTGATGCCCGCTGCCTGTCTTATGCTGGCACTGGGTGTGAGGCTGGCAACGTCTGGACTGACATCTCGGCTGCTTTCTAGCATCCCTGGGAAGGTCCAGGTGCAGCACTACCAGGTATTGCTGCCAGTACGTGGGGAAGAGGTGCCATCATGTGGCTTGTGTTCATGGAAGGTGTATAAAGTTGACCTTGACCCACTGACACATTAAAAAATGCAGCCACTTGCTCTAAGCTAAGGAACAGGTTCTGTTTTGGCCAGAACGTATCCCAGTCCCTCACTGACCTGCAGTTAGCTGTTATAAAACACAGTCTGGTCTTTAACGCCTTGCCCACACTGTAAATCAAACTCAGGCTGAGAACACTTCAATTTTGCCCGTACTCGATCTTCAAGTGCTGCTTTTTGTCTGTAACACCTTCTCTTCTGGACTTGGAAAGAAAGTATCCATCAACCCTGCAGGTTTTGTGATTCTGTTGAACACGAATCGCGCCACTTTCACTTTTGGTTTTGTGCCTGTTTCCAAGGGCTGTAGCCTCCACGTCCTTAGATGTGGTGGTGCCATGTGTGGCTTGGAAACCTGTGAAAGAAATCTATGCAGGAAATAAGCTCAACCCCACTGGCATTAAAAGGGATATGTTTATTTGCAAAATTTCTGCTGGTGTTACATCTCGATGAAACGCTCTATTTAAATGTGAGCTGTTTGTCCCATTAGTTAACATATTTAAGGGGAAATAAAGCAAATTGACTTTGTGAAATTGTATAATTTAATTTGCTTGGTTGCAAACCTGCATTATTGGTTAATTCGTGCTAGATTTCCCAGCCGCCAGGATGAATGAGTGATGCTGCACTGTACAATTATGGCAAATTCTGTTAAGGTTTGTATTCAGCTGTTGTTACTCGTGTGGCCCCAGTGGTGTGAATTCCATTTGTGACGTGAGGAAATTGCAAAATAAGCTGTACGTTTTCATCAGCATAAAAATGCTGAATATAGATGGCAATAGCTTTAACAGAATCACAGAAACGTTCAGCTTGGAAAAGACCCTCAGGATCACCGAGTCCAACCGATAACCCTACTCTACAAAGTTCACCCCTAAACCATATCACCAAGCACCACATGCAAATGACCTTTAAACACACCCAGGGCTGGTCACTCAACCACCTCCCTGGGCAACTCATTCCAATGCCTGACCACGCTTTCCGTGAAAAAATGTTTCCTAATATCCAGTGTAAACTTATCCAGTCACAGCTTGAGGCTGTTCCCTCTTGTTCTATCACCTGTGAGAATGACCAGCACCAGCCTCTCTGCAATGTCCTTTCAGGTTCTTGTAGACAGCAATGAGGTCTCCCCTCAGTCTCCTCTTTTTCAAACTAACCATCCCCAGCTCCTTCAGTTGCTCTTCATAAGATTTGTTCTCCAGGCCCTTCCCCAGCTTCGTTGCCCTTCTCTGCACTTGCTCCAGCACCTCCACATCTCTCTTGTATTGAGGTGTCCAAAACTGAACACAGTACTTGAGGTGTGATCTCACCAGAGCTGAGTACAAGGGGACAATCCCTTCCCTACTCTGCTGAACACAGCATTTCTGATACAAGCCAGGATGCCATTGGCTTTCTTGGCCACCTGGGCACACTGCTTGCTCATATTCAGTTGCTTGTCCATTAGAAGCCCCAGGTCCCTTTCTGCCAGACGGCTTTCCAGCCACACTTCCCCAAGCCTGTAGTGTTGTTGTGACCCAAGTACATTTGGCCTTGTTGAAGCTCATCCCATTAACACTGACCCATTGATCCAATCTATCCAAGTCCCTCTGCATAGCCTCCCTACCCTCATGCAGATCAACACTCCCACCTAACTTGGTGTCATCTGTGACCTTACTGATGGCACACTCTACGTCTTCATCAAGGCCATCAATAAAGATGTTAAAGAGAAGTGGTCCCATCACTGAGCTCTGAGGAACACCACTTGTGACTGTGTGAGAACTACTCAAAACCCTAGATAGGTCTCATCATGGTTCTGTGCCTGATTGCTGAGCACCCAGATGCTGTAGGTTTGGTCACACAGTTGTATCCTTGGATTCTGAATCACCTTCTGTTTCGGGTTCGTATTACTGCTTCTAAAAACAGCCTTAGTGTTGGTTGGAGCTCAGTATAGCGCTGTAGGATTGAAAATAAAACAGGTCACCTTTTAACTTCTAACAGAGCAAGAGTGCACTGTTCTTCTGTATTCCCCCAGTGCTGGTGTAGCTGAGCCACCCACACATTGGTCTGCTCTTTGTGTACAAACTCCTAATCCCTTTCTTCCCCCCAGATCAGGCTACCTTGCAGATCTCATAGGATTCATATGCATGGCTCCATTTCAGTGGAATATTTATGTTGATTTTTAATATCTGCTGTATAAACTTTATCCAAGGCACATTTTGATTTAAATATTTTTCATTATATCTGTGTTTTTGGCAAAAGTTGACGGCTAAAATGAAGTCATTTGATGGAAGCAGGATCTGTATATTTTCAAAGTTCCTGGATTAAAAGGCAGTAGTTATTCATAATTGTCACTGTCTTTTATCTCAGTTAATTTATGGTTTGGCATGGGTTAGTCTAACCTTACAAAATGATCTATTTGTGGCTATTGTATTAAGCCAGGGTCATTTAGTAATGTTTAAATCCTACAGTATACAGTATTCTCTGATTATCTCCTTTTTCAAAAGATACTTTCCTGGAGAGGGCACAGCAGGCTAACTGATTAAAAGTCAATATACTTTTTATTGTGCAGAAAGAAAATATTCTGGTGATTGAGGGGTGAAAAACGCAAACCATTCACTTTATGTAAGTACCAACAGAGCTTTATTCATAGCATCAATAAGGATTTTTTGTCTTCAGTTTTAGAACTGAATTAACTCATTAAAGCTTAAAATGCCGGATGATTTCTTGTTTGCCTTTTTAAAAAAGATTGATTGTGAGGAATGAAACTTCTTCTTTTTTTCCTTGATTTGTTGCCTTTGTTTCATAAACCTCATACTTAAGTCTTTAAATGTCTGAGACATACATGGGCTATATTAGTCAGTGCAGTAAGGAAGGAAATAGCTCAGAGCCTTTCTTACTGCTTAATTATGGGGTGCATTTTATCTGTGTGCTTTATTGTGATCTACAGGTAGCTTCTATCGTGGCTGGTCTGTCATAGAATGCTGTAGGTTGGAAGGGGTCTTCGTGATAATCTATTCCAACCTCACCACCATGGGCAGGGATGTCTCTCAACTAGACTTGGCTGCTCAAGGCCTCATCCAACCTGACCTTTAATACCCCTAGGGAGGAGGCATCCACAACCTCCCTGGGCAGCCTATTCCAGAGTCTCAACCACCCTTATACTGAAGAACTTTTTCCTAAGATGCAGTCTAAACCTTCCTAAGATGCAGTCTAAACCTGCTGTCCCTCAGCTTAAAACCATTCCCTGTTTCCCTATTGCTATACATCCTTATGAAAAGTCCCTCTGCAGCCTTCCTGTAGGATCCCTTCAGGTACTGGAAGGCAGCTAAAAGGTCCTAGATATGTATGAACATCTCTGCAGGTTGTGTGTCAGCATCTTCTGTGGGACTGTGGAAGAAGCAGATCTAAGCAAGGGGCAGTGGCTGCTTTCAGGTTGGTGCTGAGGAGCAGTGAATCAGATGAAGTACTGCATTTTGGAGTAAAGAAACCTAAACCCCCCCACCAAGAAAACTCCAACATAAAACTGAGCTCCAGACCAATTGTGAGCATCAAGAATTTATGATGTGGCTTGGGGGGAGGGACAGGGAGGGAGAACAGGTGTTTGGATTTTTGTTTGTTTATTTTTAAAGATAATAAACAAGTAATTGTGGCTTTCTGGTGAAGCTCTGTCCAAGAGAGTTAGATCTAGTGATCCTAGAACATGTTGTAATTTTAGATGGATGTGGTAATCATTTGCTGTCGTAGACTGCTACTGCATGCTGTTAAGCAGATGCTCCATTTCATCCCATGGGTGGATGCACTTCAGTGATGCATAAACTGATTTTTAAAATATGGAAAGAAGGGGAGAAAAATAATGCATACACATGGTTAGCTCTGAAAGTCACAAAGCTATTGTTTACTACGTGGTTGAAGGGGTGAGCTAAAAGAATCCCTTAGATCTGGTCTGGGTCCCAGCTCGGGTACAATCCAGTGCTTTGTTGCAGTTTGTCTTTTCTGCAGCGCCTGAAGCCTCTTGGCAGAGAAAGCAAATCCGGGGGTGTGGGCTGCGAGTATGCTGCTGAATTTATGTTGCAGGATGAACCAAAACGTGTGGTGTTTGTTAAGGAAGGATCAAATCATGGAAGATGCAAGTCCTGAAGGAGCAAAAGCAAAGTCTAGCAGTTAGCTGCCAAAGAGGAAAGGTGAGGATGCAATGTATCCCAGGCTTTAAGTGTGTTTTGGCTTAAGAAGGATAAACTGTAACATCTGTTCATGCCAGCACTGATTAGTGCATAGGAATTCTTTAGTCTTCCTCAGCATTTTGTGAAAAAAGTCAGTTAAGAAACAAACTATAGTAATCCTCCCAGATTTAATTGTTATAAACACTTTTGAAAATGTAACTGGAATTTAACTTCTGTTCACAAAGGAAGGTCCAAAAATGGAACTTTGATACTTAAAAAACTTATACCGTCCATACTATCTTAAAGCTATACTCTGTCAGCTCCAAGAGTGTTTGCAAATGATTGAAAGACCTGTTCTCTTTATTTCTCAGTGTCCACCTGTATGAAAGAGATTGATAAAACTGATCAGGCTGTTTAGAACATAGTCTCTCATAAATAGAGCCTTTTGTGATTGTCTTTGACAGCAATTGCTGAAACAAAAATACATAAAATGTAAGAATAATAATGGCAGTTAAATGAATACCTCTTTATTTATGTTTTTATTATTGTGTTGAAGGATACAAAGAGGAACATTCAGCAGCTATTTAATTTCTTGTTTTATCTCATTAAACAGACAGCCCCGAAACAAATGAGTTTCAGATTAGTTTTACCAAAGCTATTTATCTAATTATGGCTTTCACTGCGCTGCAATGGATGGCTGCAAATCAATAGGTCTCTTAGGTTGCCAGGACATGCTGGTGAGTGTCCAACCTGAATAGGAGGAGTGATGTCTCTTGTGGTTTTTTTTTTCCATTGAGATGTCTGTTCATACACTGTATGCATAGACTGAGAGTTTATTTGAAACCCTGCTTAAAAATCCCCATTTTTGAGTCAATCATTCTGCAATTCAATGTGACAATTAATATTTCCATTATACTGGTGGACTTTTCATTAAAAAACAAACCAGTTATTTCAGAGGAAGCTGGAATAGATAGAAACCATGTTGTAGTGGGTCAAAATGATGGCTCATCTAGTCCTATCTCTGTAAATTTTAAGGTTAATCTAACGAGTAGCATTTTTAGCCACAAATATAAAGTTTCTTGTGTTTTCGAGAGTGTGTGGGCAAATGTTGCATAGTCTGCCTTCCACACTGAAACCACACACACACACACAAATAGCCAGAGATGCCTTCCACTCTGATGCTTGGGGGGTGGTGGTGGTGTTAACCATTCCAATTACAGCTTTCCATGTTATGCATCTACAGATCCAGCCTTTTGCTAAGTCTGGCTAGTATTTTATCTTCAGATTTATCTTGGAACCTGCATTTACAGAGCTTATGTGTGGGGTTTGGTGATACTGACTTCACAGGGGAAGGAAAAAAGAAAATTTCTTTTATTCTGTTGTAATGAAAGCCTTTCTTTTTAATCACTTGTGACTGTCCTCCACCTTTAATTTCAGTGACCCTTTTATTGCTCCTATGAGGCAGGGAACTTCCCACTCCTGAACAGTTAGCTTTTATATATATATTCTTAACATTAAAAAAAAAAAAACAAACAAGCAATCTTAGGCTCTCTAGATTACTCTTTCCATGCTGTAATCATTTTTGTTACCTTGTTTTGAACTCTGTCTGGTTCTGCAGTGCCCCTTTGAACTTGTGGTGGCTTGTGCTGAATGTAATATTCCAGATGAGACTGCTCTGGTGATTTATATACAAATCATGCAATTCCCCTCTCTCATCACACAGGCTTTTCATCTGAACAATTTGCTATCTTTTTAGAGTTCCTGGTGGCAGAGATTAGCTCTTCATTGAAATGCCTTCACGACCATTCAGGTTGCTTTCTTTACATTAATACAGTTAATTTTAAACCATGTAAGTTGTCAGCATTTTTTTTCCTTCCATGGGCATCACTTTGCATTTTATGTGGATAAACCATAATTTAATATGGAATTGGCCACTCACTTACCTTGAGTAGATCCATCTGAAGTTGTTTATAGACTTCTGATTGTGGCTAACCAAAGTTGAATAATTAAAATTAGCCTATCTTAAAATTGTAGAATCATTAAGGTTTAAAAAATACCTTCAAGATTGAGTCCAACCGTAACCTACCATGACCACTAAACTATATCCTGAACTACCACATCTACAGCTTTTTGAACACCTTCAGAGATGGTGACTCCACCACCTCCCTGGGCAGCCTGCTCTGACACCTCACCACTCTCTAAGTAAAGAAGTTTTTCCTGATGTCCAATCTACCTCTCCCCTGCCACAATGTAAACCCATTTCCTCTTGTCTTATCACTGGTTACTTGGGAGAAGAGAGCAACATCAGGCTCACTACAACCTCTTTTCAGGTCTTGATGTTGACATCACAAATACAATATATTAAAAAGCATTTTGCCTAGGATGTAATGGCATCCTTGTATTTTCCTCTTCTTAATGTAAATAGCCTGTTTAATCCTGTTCTTCATTATTTCTTGGTCAACTTCAAGATTTTGTCTCTTCAGGAAAGACTGCTGTAGCTTCTTTTAAGGAGTTTTGTGTGCTAGGATGAATGTATATCATCTGTGAAGCTGGAGGTATAACTGTAGAGCATTGATGAATGTTGCATTACAGACAGCTGTTCTCTAATCTTGTAAAGCTGTTTATTAAAACCAGAGACATCAAATGCCTCTGTATTGGCCTTTTGCATTTAAGCATGAAGTGTAGCTGACAGAGCAACACTGCTGTTAAAGTTGTGGTCTTATCAAAAACAGTGCAAGCTAATGCTCTTGTGAGAATCTATTTATTGTGACTGTACAGAAGTACCTACTTCATTTTCTTATTAATAGCAAAACATATTACAGGAAAATCTATGGCAAAATGGTGGGAGTAGATAAGGAAACATTACATTCTTGCGTTCTGTATATAAAAATAATTCCAAAGAAGATATCCAGCGACAACGATAATTTCTTTTTATAAGCCTGAGTTAAAAACTGCCCCCTATCACTGAAGAGCTAATGGTAAATTTTGTGAGACTTCCAAAACTGGAAACCTGATTTTTTAATTATTTTTTTTTTATCTAAGCAAGAAAACAGACTGAATCTTCATCCCTTGCTTTAGCAGTTCTTGATGTTATCTGACTTTTAGAAACAAAGCTAAATACTGAGGGTCATGAGTCATCTTCTTTTCAGCCTGAGCCAACTCCAGTTTCAGTATGTGTGTGCTTGTTGCCTTATACTGTGACTTTTTCCCTCCTAAGTTAGTCATTGTTATCTCTTGGCACAAGTGGAGAAGTTAAAAACGTCAACAAGCATGAGGCATGCTAAAAACATGCAAACAAACCTCTCGTGTAATCTTCCAAACCCCAGAGCATTCCCATTCCCATTACTGTGTTGTTTATGAGCCCATCTGATCTTCTGATCACATCCTGGTAGAGGGAGCAGGGAGATGAATTCCAAGGCAATAGTTTACTGGCCAGCAGTGATGTCCTAGAGGCCCTCTCTGGTTAACTTCTGCTGGTGTGTCCAGTGCCTGGAACTGACATGGCATTCATAGGGAAAAGGCAGCAAAGAGACTAGAGGTCTTTCTGAAACTTTCTGTTGATCTTTTTGCAAGCTTTGTTTTTTGAAGAAATCTCTGTATATGTATCTATGTACCAAGAAGGTACTGGAATTATTTAATTTTGATAGTTGTTTTTGGCACTTGAGGGGTGACTAAATACATCTTATCCCATAGGCTTAGGCTGGCTTAGGTGAAATTGGTGAAGCCCGTGTGGTTTGTGGTGGTTTCACTGAGATGAGTTTGAAGTCATCTCTAAAAAGCTGTCATGGGAAAAGACGGCACAATAAGCAGTTAATCAGGATGCGAATCAACTGATTTTTGAAAGCAGCATATCTCAAAATGAAAGTCTCTTACAGCAAGCGGTGGTTTGTCGTCTGTACTGCCAGAGTTTAACCACTGGCTCAGTTGTCCTTGCTTGCAGAATAAGCTATTGAGCTGGATGGGTTTTTGAGATTGTTATGGTGAGGGGGTTGGAAGAGACTGAACTAATGTTGCCTACCTATCTAGTGTGAACATGGCAGGGGTTTGGAACTAGATGATCCTTGAGGTCCCTTCCAACCCTAACAATTCTATGATTCTACTTTGGTAGAGTGTCCAGGCTACTTTAGTGGATTGATGAGGGCAGACTGAGTGTCAGCAGCACAGCAGACTGTTAGGATATCGCTGACATCTTGCTTTTTGATAGTGTTTACAGAAATACAGGTCGAGCATCTCTGCTAGTCTCTGACAGACCAGTCACTGAAGTGGGGAATACTGCACTGTGTTATTTTTTTTGGTCATTTTGCTTCCCTGATTTCTAACAAATTGGCTTCTTCCGTGGGCATATTGCTTGAACCAACTTTTAAAGACAGCAGTTCCCCATCTCTTCCCCTCCTCTCCTCTCTCTCCCGCCTCCTGTGTGGTATAGGTCAGAAAACATTTGCTGACTTAAAATGGTATTTATTATTGACTTTTAAATCTGAGTGGGCTGGTAACCGGGATACAGCAGACAAGTGTAAGGAGGATAACAGCATGTTGAAGTGATCTGTGTTGCAAGCTTTGGCTATGATGCAGAATATGAAAGAATTAGAAAGTTGATTCTCTTTGCCCTTAGACCTGAAAAAAATGCGGTCAGTTTTACCTCTGGTAAAACGCCTTTTTGAGGACCCTGGGGTGAAGACTTAATCTGGTGAAGAAGGAGGTGGCTGAATTCTATGGTGCTGTTTTATGTGGATTTATAAGGGTGGACCCTAGAAGAGCTGTGCACACTGGTGTGTGTGATAGGGCAAGGAGGATGCAACTCCAAGCAGCGCAGGGACCTGCTGCTTAGCCATGTGGTCAGAAGGTCCTCAAATGTGCTGGCTAGCACTGGCTGTCTTCAGGTGGTGGAAATGTGACCCTGTAAAAAGGCAGTGATGTGTCAGTGTTTTCCTCTGATTGTGCTATGGCATCAGCAGACTGCTCTGATGGCTCCTTGAGGTTGCTTTCTTCAGGATATGCTCAGCTATACTTTGTTTGTGAGTAATGCAGAGGCTATTCTACTTTTCTATGCCTCAGTTTACACAACTGATAAATGTCCTCATGTCCACATTGTGTCCTGCTTCTTGCTTACGTGTTTTAATGAGTATTTCTTTAAAAATAGCTATGGTGGTAACACTGCTGTCTTCAGTGAGGGATGAGGTACTCTTCTGGGTTGTTATTTCAGATTCTGCAAGTGCAGGCTATGGTTGCTGCCTCACATATTTTAAAACAGCCTTAAAATCATCCACAACTTTCCATCTAGAAGACTTCTGTTTTCAGATAAAAGCTTGTAATCAGCTGATAGGAAGACTGCTTAATATTAAACTCTTGGCATGATCTTCTGATACGTTTTTTGGACTGTCCCCATATTCCATGATGAGATGAATAATCCCAAACAGTTCCCCTGTAAGAGCAATCTTGCAGCACCTGATACACAGAGATCTTGTTGCAAATGGAGAACTCAAACTCTTTGTCAGGAGATGCATCTTATAGAGGCATGTATGTTTACCTTCATAGCATAACTCATTTCAGATCCCTGCACTGCTGTAATACTATGGACTTCTTTTTATCCACTGCACACATGTTTTTCATGCTAATTTACACTCTAACATTTTTTTGTGTGTGCCTTTGAATATGGGAATAAGATTGACTAGGATACAGGCATCATATGGTAGGACTTCTGTTGGCATGTAAAAAGAGATAATAGTTGCAAATGCAATTAAAGGTTAATTAATTCAGATAATTTAATCAGATGTACAAATAGAGAAATCTTCTAGTCCTTTGACTCTCAAAGTTGAGGGTTTTTTTGTTTTTGTTTTTGTGGTGTTTTTTTTCTGCTTAAGGCATGGTATCTTTCTTGTAAAGGGGAAAAAGAAGTGTCTTTTTAGTTGTTTGGAGGCCTCCCAATGCATATAAAGAATGAAACAAAGGGGTAGGAAATTTATGCTTTAAATCCTGGGTCTAATTTTGCTGGAGAGGTGTTTTCTCAGGGCTGGAAAATCATCAAGATTAATGACCTCATGTGGAAGAAGAGACTGATGTGGGACAAGTTGAAGGATGATTTATTTGTTTAGATTTTTCTCCACAAAAGGTTTAATGCAACACAGTTTAATACTTCCTTTTTCTGTGAATTTGAGTGGGGTGTCATCATAGGGTGTTAAGATCAGAGGAGTAGCTTGTCAGCTTGTGTGGCTTTTTGCCTGAACTGGGTTTAGTTGAACATCTGTATTCTGGAAGCTGAGGAGAGGTGCAGAGATCACCTGTGTGGGCCTTGTCTTATCTCACTCATGCGACCTTGAAAATGGATGCAGGGAACCCTTATAAGGACCCTACTGATGACACTGAGATGCTAGAGTGTGTCCAGAGAAGAGTGGCGAGGCTGGTGAAGGGCCTGGAGCATATGGCCTATGAGCATCTGAGGGTTGTTCAGTCTGGAGAAGAGCAGCCTGAGGGGTGACCTCATCGCTCTCTACAACTGCCTGAAGGGAGGTTGGAGTGAGAAGGGGGCAGCCTCTTCTCCTTGGTGGCAAGCAATAGGACCGGAGGAAATGGTTACAAGCTGCACCAGGGGAGGTTTAGGCTGGATATTAGGAAATACATCTTCACTGAAAGGGTTATCAAACATTGGAATGGTCTGCCCAGGGCAGTAGAGGAGTCACCATCCCTGGGGGTGTTCAAGCAGTGTGTGGACCTGGTGCTTAGGGACACGGTTTGGTGCTGACCCTTCAGTGCTTGGGTCGAGGGTTGGACTGGATGATCTTTGAGGTCTCTTCCAAGCAGATGTATTCTGTGATTCTGTGACATTTCAGATGTCTCTTTTTGGAGCAAGGTCCTACCCTTTAAAGCTGTAGATCAAAATGAGAAGAATCCCTGGTACCAGCTGGAAAATATCAAGAGAGAAACACCCAGTCCTCACACAGAGGGATAAAACTTCCACAGCAGTAGGAAGAAGGACCTGTAGACTCTCTTGAGTTTAGAGTGAGTAATTTTACAGTGTAAAAATTCAGAATAATGCAACATAGGCATGATGTGACATAGCCATGTGCTTGAGTAATATCGTGTGCAAACAATTGCTATATGAATGAAGGATGAAAATAAAGATAGGTATCAGAAGAAAGGCAGGTGATTAAAATCCAGGGTAAAGAATATCAGTCAGGAAATCTGCCTCTTTAGGGTAGAAGTCTTGCCTAATTTCAAAGATTCTGTTAATGTTTTCTTGAGCCTATATTCATGAAGGAGGTTCCTATCTAAAGATGGTTGAAGTGTGGGGGTGCTGAGCACATCTTTTACTTTCTTAATAGCTTGATCTGCATAAGATATGTCATTTATTGTTTGGTTATCATCCTTTTGTAATAAGTAAAACTTATATCTGCTAGGTACTTGGCATGTGAGCTTTTTTTTCTATGTCCAAAAATGTACAAGACTCATCTGTGTCTTGCATCTATGTTACTTTCTGATTTTGTAATTCCCCAGTCTAATGAAAGCCAAATTTACCTAAGTTGCTTTTAGTCAAAGCTGTTCATGTTCTAGTCCTGTTCCATATCTAATGGCTCTTGCATACTAGTTCCCATGTTACTGCATGTCCCATGGAATCAGGTCTGAAGGACAGGCACACAGTGATTTCGGGCACGCTGGCAGAGACTTCTGAGCTGCTGTGTTTTTCAGGTCCCTCCTCAACTTGGAGGTAACAAGCCTCCCTTTGGAGACGGAGGGCACTTGAGTTTTCACTCGCTCCTACTTCAGCAGCCAGACCAAAGGTTTTCAAGTGCAAAAAAGACGTTATCAGGGTTGGTGTGATCCTCTTCTGCAGACCGTTTGAAGGTGCCGCTAAGCAGAGTTCCAAGCATTGCTGAGGATCTGCCAAGAGCAGGTGAGGAGTTCCTGGATCTGCTTTGCCGAAGAAATGCTTATGTCATCCAGGGGAACAATTTCTTTTTCTTTCCTTGCATATTGAGTGCTTTTTATACTCTTCTGTACAGCGAGACCTTGACTGCTTCATGAAACTAAACCTGTTAAACTTTAATAGTTTTTCTACAAAACAGTAAATTACTGCTGTTCTTCTGGAAGTGGTTAAGAGTGCCTGCTGTCCAGCCCAGAGCAGGCTGGCACCAGCTTGTGCCAGGAGCTACTGTCAATGAAATTAATATTGTTCCCAAGAGGTCACATAATGGAGCGCTGCCAGTACAAACAATGGTGCTGCAGGTTCTCAAATTATTAAAGCTGTAATGCAAGCTGCTCTAACCAGAGCTTGTTCACCCAGCTTGGAGGCCACTCCCACTCTCTGAAAACCTCAGAAGCAAGAAAAGCAGAAGTCAGCAGTTTTTTTATTTGTGATTTGTTCTGTTTCAAGTGTCGTACAGGTTTTTGAATTTGGATTAGGGCTACCCTGGCTACATTGTAGAGAGCTTGGTTGCTTGCAGCCCTTTGCTGATAGCTGATCAGTGTTCTGAAAAGCACTTTGAGACCTCCTGGCAGAATGCTCACAATTGTTCCCGTTGCACAGGATGGGAAACGACTTGCTAAAGATTGTGACCACAGCAGATTCAGGAATAAACCCATGTACCCTGAACAGAGTGGTGCTTTGTCCAGCAAGTCAGTTGGTCTCTGGAAAAAAAACAAACAGAACCTAAACCACAACAAAACAACAGCCACCACCCCCCAAACCCAAGTTTTGTGCAGCTGGTGGTGAAAGTGTAACTCTCTGAAAATTTAGACATTAAAAACATACTTTTGCACACTTGTAAAGCAATTCATGGACTGTTTGTGTGCAACCCATGCAAAAAAAAAAACCCGAACCCCAAAAAACCCAACCCAAAACCATTGCCACAAATACAGACAGTTCTCAAATAGTAAACTGGCAATGTACTGCTAGGTATTTTCATAAATCATAATCAAAGCAATGATATTTTTACTGTCTTTTTGTAAGTGAAACATTAACTATACTGCTGTTATTTAAATGTGCAAAACTGACTGTAAATTACTTCTGGAAAAACTAAGATTTTAATGGATTTTCTTATTCAGTAATATATGTACTCTGACATTTTATGCTATTTGTCAGCATTGTTCACAGCTGACTTGCTGAATATTTGCTAATATTTGATGTTTTGTTCCTGTGTCTGTATTCACTGAAAAAGCTGAAGCAATATTAGGTATTTTTCCCTTCTGCTGCTTGCTGCAATCTGGCACAAAGGTGAGCATCCTTGCAAGAGGGTCATGAGCCTGTACGGGGAAAAATCAAGTACGTAACCATCCTGGTTTTGCCTGACACCAGAGAGGGAGCCTTTGAACTTGCATCCACATGATGCGTGGTTGATAGTGACTGATGAGATGAATCACTTTTCTAATTGATTGCCTGCTTTTACATTTTTATTATATTTAATCTCTGGTAAATGCAGGCTGAGTTCTGGGACCAGTATTATCTGCAGTAGTGTTGACACTGGCTGCTCAGTAGCTGAGACATAGCACATTGGGTCATGTGATGGGGAGAAGTCTTGGTGAAAGGCTAATGTGAAAATATATAAGCCTTTTTTTAAATGCAAGGTGTGCCTAGAAAACTGGTTTTGGTTGCTTTGCAGCTCCACAGACTTTCTCTCCTGTGTCCAATGCAGCTGGCTGGAGGAGCAGAATTAAGTTGTATCTGCAGATGGAGCAGGAGAGAATTAGGTTTGGGTTTGAAAGGACTTTCTCGCAGTTGTCTGATCCAGCCGCTGGCCTCAGCAGCACAAACTTCAATGCCAGAGCAATTGTGCAGGGCCCTGTCTGGTCAAGTTATAAAAATTACAGTAAGGAGATTACACAGCCTGGGCATTAGTTCTCATTTGACACGATTTCCACATGACATTTCTTTTTTTTCTAATGCCTGCTTTTGAGTCAGGGTGCCTGGCTTGCAGAATGTTTTTGCCAAGGTGATGTGCTGTCCAGCTTTATTTTTTATTTGAAAATGTGTCATGAGAAGATATTTTGCTGGCAATGCAAGAACTGTGCCAAGTGAGGTACTTCTAAAAGTCTTTAAGTGTACAGACAGCCTGCGTTTTCCTCCTCCTGATCTTTCTCTTCATTGTTTTATTGATGTCTTCATTTAGATCTGTTTGAAAGGAAATGAATTGTAGAATGTTATGGTCTCTTTAAAGTGACCAAAGAGAGAGTCCAACCACCCTGCAGTGAGCAGGGACATCTTCAATTAGATAACTAGTCTCTACCCTCTCTCATTTTAAAAACATTAGCCCTTGTCCTGTCACAACAGGCCCTGTTAAAAAGACTGTCCCCATATTTCTTATAGGACCCATTTAAATGCTGAAAGGTCTGCCCAGAGCCCTTGCTCCAGGCTGAACAGCCCCAACTCTCTCAGCCTTTCTTCATAGGAGAGGTGTTCCAGCCCTTTGATTGCTGTCCTCCTTTGAACCTACTCCAACAGGTCTGTGTCTTTCTTGTGCTGAGGACCCCAGAGCTGGACACAGTACTCCCGATGAGCGTCACCAGGGCTGAGTAGTGTGACAATCACCACCCTTGACCTGCTTGCCATACTTCTTTTGATGCACCCCAGGATATGATTTGCCTTCTGGGCTGTGAGTGGACGTTGCTGGCTTGTGTCAAGCTTTTCATCCACCAGTACTCCTGTGATGGTTTAAAACTGTCTTTTTAATTTTTCTTCACAACCCCCAACTCCTTCTTCATACAGCTGCTCTCAATCCCTTCATTGCCCAGCCTGTATTGATACTGGGGATTGCCCCAATGGAGTTCAGGGCCTTGCACTTGGCCTTGTTGAACCTCACAAGTTCAGCTTCTCATGAGATTGAACCTCATAACCCACTTCTTCAGCTTGTCCAGGTCTCTCTGGATTTCTGTGTGAACCACACCCCTCGGTGTGGTGTGAGCTGCAAACTTGCTGAGGGTGCACATGATCCTGCTGTCTATGTCATAAGTGAAGGTATTTAACAGCACTGATCCTAGCACAGACCCCTGAGGGACACCACTTGTTACTGAGGTTGGTGAGGCTGGACTTGTCCTTGGTGAAGCCATGCTGGCTGCTTGAATCACCTATCTATTATCCATGTGCCTTAGGAGGACCTGTTCTATGATTTTTCCCAGGCACAGAGGTGAGACTGACAGGTTTGTAGTTCCCAGGGTCCTCCTTTCTACCTCTTTAAGAACGAGTGCAACATTTCCCTTTTCCCAGACACCAGGGATGAATGGTAACCCACCACTGGGAAGGTGTTTTTAATTATAGTATGAAATATCCAGTGCACAGCCTATTGAAAGCGCCAAAGAATGTATTATTAAATGATAATGTGCATCATTAGAAATATTAACAGGTGCATAAAATTTTAATAATCACCAAAAATTAACCACCCACCTGCTCGTGTGTGCTACCCTGCAGATCAAAACTAAACCAGATGCGGATGGCTGGGAACATGGTGGTAGATTACAAAGACCTTCCGCTGTTATTTGTTAGATGCTGAGTGGTAAAGAGAAATAAATGCAGCAATAATGCTCATTTTTTTTATGGTGACAGTCTGCACAGTGCCTGTTTTGTACTGGAAAAAAAAGGGAGGATGCTGCTTCCCGGTGAAATGTTGCTGACAGCTAAGAAGAGTGAAATGCTCTGGGAAGCTTTTAAAGGTAGCATGTTCTAATGTTATAAAAAAATCTGCAAGATTCTGGTTATTTCTTCTTTTCATATTTAATGAACTCTCATTGCATATATTGTATTGACAGATGGGTTGAAAAAGTCAATGATGTTTTTATAACAAAGAGAAGAGAAAACTTGTTTTAAGCTCTGTTTCTGTATTGTAAACTATGGCTGTAGCCTGCGCAGTCTACCACTGATCTATGGAGTTAAATGAGATGGATTTCTGTTGTGCTTAAACTGATGCCCTTCCATGAACGTGAAGGTGGGAGGTGAAATTCTTCATTATGGATACCTTTGAATTTTGTCTTGGTTTTTGGGTTTTGCTTGTTTGTGGAGTTTTGGTGGGTTTTTTTTTTTTTTTTTTTTTTTTTTTGGTGGGCATAGTTAACTTCCCTTTTCCATTGATAAGGCAGAGACACTGAGGATTTATGAGGCATGTTTTATGCCCTCATTCCTTAGATAATTTTAATTCAACATAAACAAATGCTTCCTCTGAGCACAGCTGTCCCTTCCTGCCTCCCTCTGCATCCCAATGCTTTAGCCTGTGCCCCTGCTGCCCGCCTGGCTAGCAACTGTTTGTATGGCTCTCCAGTGACCTGGTGGAGGGAAATAATCAGAGTTAATCTGAATCATTACTTAATGAGCCAGTTCAAAGCTATCAGTCCTTCAGCTTGGTTCAGGACAGGGTTTCACAGACACACGTGGAAGCACAAAGCAGAGGAGCAGTGGGGATGAGAAGGTGAAGGGAGGAGGTGGAGGGAGAACCTGACCTGCTCTTCAGCATCCTTGTTTTGTGGTACTTTAATCTGGCTGTGGAAACGCATCATTAGCAGGAGGGTGGCCATCTCCTATTTTAAGGAACATAAAGTTTCTCTATCCCAGGCATCCCTCTCTGCCAGTTCACTTTTCTCTCAGACTGAGTGGGCTTCTGTGTCAGGGTGCTGCAGCTTTATCTGAGGCACAGGATATGGACAGAGGAGTTGGAGCCTGTGTTGATGCCTTCCTGAAGCTGGATTTATCCAGGGCTTTTCTCCCACGGTAGGACTGGGAAAGAGGGAGGAGAGCAACTATGCAGTCCTGGTGTATTGTTTTCTGTGATACTCTCTTCTATACTTAACTGCCCTCTGTTTGCAATGCTCTTTTCTTTACCCAGATTTGCTGTGTGCTAAATTACACTCTTTGCTAGGCTATGGAGACTTTAAAAGTGTCTGGCTTCTGCCAGATTAACTAAACCAGACTTCTGTTTGAGGCATAAACCCGTTCAGCCACATTTGATCTGGTTCTGGAAAAAACAGAAATGCTTCTGAACACATTGCTTTCCTGACTGTTGTCAGCTCAGAAATAAGACTTTAAACCCAAAGAGCACTGCCTGCCTTCATAAAAAGCAGCCATCTTCTTTGCAGAGCCCTTTCTGTTTGGGGAGAGGTGAGAACGAGCCATAAATTGTGGATTTTTCTTCCTTTTGTGAAATAACTTATGCAGATTCATTGCAGGTTCCTGATATAAAGAAAATAGGTGCAAATGTACTCTTCAGCTTTCTTTCACTAATGACCCGTTTGGGATTCTCCAGAGAGCTTTGCAGGCTCACGTGGGGACTCTACAGTGAAAGCTCTGCTGAATACAGTTTTATCTTTTTACAGCTTTTTGACCTTT
The DNA here is from genome assembly GCF_027791375.1 of Indicator indicator. Taxonomy (NCBI): domain Eukaryota; kingdom Metazoa; phylum Chordata; class Aves; order Piciformes; family Indicatoridae; genus Indicator; species Indicator indicator. The sequence continues at coordinate 25,763,415 of NC_072020.1, read as the reverse complement.
TTCATGCTACCAACAAGTATATGGAGTTCAAGGCGATCAGGGGAAAATCCTTCCTTTATAAAGAAAATCCTTTAAACAGATCCTTTGAAAAGAGTTTTATATTCAATCTTACATAAATAATAACAGAGAGAACTGTTCCATGGGTTGTTCTTTGTTATCCATGAATTCTGACAGTGAGTTTCAAGAAGAGCAATGGGGGAAGGTTGCTCGTTATGAATGTTATTTGGCAGGAAGTCAGGCACATTCTACAGTTTCATATGAATGATATCTGCTGAAAGTCAGCTAGCTTCCCAACAAACTCTGCTTGCTGTGCCTTAGCAACCAGGAGGAGAAATCTGCTGCCACATGGAAACGGATTGGGATTCATGACAACACTCCCTATATGCACCCACCCTTGAACAACGGTAGCATTTCATCTCCTAAATGCAGCACTCATCTCTTCTTTCTGCTTACCTCCCCTGCAATTTAGGTGCTAGCAAGTGATGTCAAATGCAAAAATTCAAAGGTGGCAAAGTGATGAACCAAATTGGTCGTTTCCCCTCCCTTCCCCCACTCCTTGCGTGGCATGAGCAAGCCCTGGGAATAAATGAGCATTTACTTCTGCAGAAATTGCTGCCTGCTTGAGTTGCACGTTGAGGAGGGTGTGTCGGGCAGGTACAGCCCAGCTTTGTTCCAGGGTTCCTGTTCAGATTAGGACTGGAGTGAAAACTCTTTTATTTATTATAGCTGCTTGCTCCTAGCAAATCTTTTTGAAGGGAAAAACCCCACAGGGTTCCATCGGTTGTAACTGTTGCAGTGGTTTCTGTCACTGTTAGGGCATTATAGTTGTCATGGATTGTAAGGAGAGAAAGAAGTCTGTCTAGGAGAAAAATAATTACTTTTTGACTTGTGTGTGGAGTAGGACAGAAGCCTGAGGGAAATTAAGTAAATACCCCTGGTGGGTTTTATTTTTTTTTTAATTTTTCCTGAGCCACTGTATTGTTAAAGGATAATAAAGAGAGAGAAGCACAAACAGATGATTGTTTTTGAGAGTGGATTTGGATTCAGCTTTATTTATTATCCTTTTCCATATGCTATCTCTCACCGTTGGAATGCAAGAAGTTTCCAGCATGGATACTTGTGAAAGTGTATTTTAGGTTTGGATGCGTAAATGCTTGTTGGAAATGTGTCTGAATCTATAATTTCCTTTGTGGTCACATTAGTCAATTTAGGATTCAGGTGTTGAGTAGCTGCAGAAATCCCCTTGTCAGGGAGCAGAAGCCATCTCATTACCAGGTAGTCTGTGCTATGCCATGTGCATTTCAAAATGAGATGATTTTTTTTCCCCAGGTTATTTATATTTAGGGAATAAGCCATGACAGGACAACACTGTAGAATTTGCTTATTTTAAATATACTGAGTAATCCAATTTGTAATGTACAAGGACTGCACTGAATTCTTTAGAGATGTAGTGAGACTGCCCTGAAACTATGAACAATTGCTTTCTTATGTTTGTGTACAAGTACTTTTCTACAACTGCTTAGCAGTGTGGAGTTGATCATGGGCATGTTTGCAAATTAAGGCCGTATCAAACAGACCAATATTGATGAATACACTGAAAACAGGTGAAGCTTGCGCATTGCAAACTCTTAATGTGGCATTACACAATAATATTTGGTAGCACACCAGTTAAAAACATAGTTATTTGAAAAAGCTGGAGTGTAAGCTTAAACAGTTTTCTGGAGGGGAAGAGCCCTGATTCTGCCTTTTCTTGCTTCTTGTAGTTTTAATATAAATCTCACTGTAAAAGATTTAGAAAAAGGAATCATAAATTGCCAGATTAGAAAGGACCTCAAGAATCATCTGGTCCAACTTTTCTAAGTAATAGTATAAATTTAAATGAGAGGGCCTAGCACCTTGTCAAGCAGAGCCTTAAAACCCTAGTGTAGGGGAATCCACTACTTCCCTTGAGAGATGATTCCAACAATATCGATGAATAATCTTGATTAGCAAAAATCTCTTGCACCCCTATTTTTGTCAGAGCTCTTCTTCTTGCTAACTGCACAGGAATATCAGAAGCTCTCTTTCCCCTGCATAATTGAAATGATTATTTTCCTACAATTTCTACAGGCTCTTCTGTAGCATTACAATGTGACATCTAATGTAGATATGTTGCTGGCTGCTGTCACTGTACTAAATCCTAGCTGAGGAAAGCATTTGAACTGGAGCTCCAAACACTCTTGATTTTTTTTTTTTTTCCCCCCCTGAGCATGATGATGATTAAATTGCTAGCAGATGTATGGAGCTTCACTGATGCTACTGTGACTGCAGTGCTTGGCAATGGCTGAAATATCAGCAGTTGTTGCAACAGCTTGGGCAGGAGGCAAAGCACAAGCAACTTGTAAGCAAGTCATCCTCTGAAGCTGAGATGAGGCCAAAGCAAAATCTCACATCTAAAACCAAGGAGAAAATTCAAATGTATCTCCAAAAGGTATGGCTGAAAGTGTGCTTTATAGTATCTTGAGCCCTTGATAAGAACATTAACTAGGTTGTAGTAAATGCATAGGGATTTGCTTTAGTGAAGCCAGCTTAATAGTCTGCTGAGTAAAGAACTAAGTCAGTATCACACAGTAAGATACAGCTCGATCTTTGCAACAGGGACCAAAGTGTGCCTTTGTTAGTACACTTTGCTTGTTCTGTAGTATTTTGTGGGGGAAGTTTTTGAAACCTTTCAAAAGTCAGTGCTCATATGCTAAAATATTATCATCAATGTCTTTGCATGCTTAGCTTTAAACAATGGTGGAGATTCTCTACTTGTTTAAAAATAATTGCCTGGTTGAAGCAATGCTAATTATAAACCTAGTCATAGACCTTGCAGAGTAGTTTTGGTCATTGAATTAGCTACTGCTCTTAAAAATCTAGCTGGAGTATTTTATTCTTTGAGTAATAATTCCATGAGATAACAATATAGAATGTAAAGAAAATTTCCTTCTGGTTGTTTTTAATTACTTTATTCTAATTATTCTGTTCTCTTAACATCATTTCTTTAGTCTCTGTACTTCTAATGGTTTTAAGTAGCACAGTAAAATCCTTTGTAATTTTTCCAAATTTCAGACTAAGTTACTTGTAGTGTATTCAGATTTGGATCCTAGACAGTACTATTCCAAAACTTCTCCTGGGCCACCTGTCCTGACTGTTCTCTCCTGTTATGTGCAAGTTGAGTGCCCAAGCTAGGATGCCATCTCTGTACCTGGTTCATACTTCATGCTCATGATTGTCCAGGCCAGGATGTGATCTCCCTGCCTTTCTTCCTGCATCCTCAGTAGGGAAGCTGAAGCCACCTATGCACAGACACTTGGGTGATGGGAAAGCCCTTCTGGAGGACACCCAGTGCTCTAGATCTGCTCCACGTATGGTCTCTTGTCCCAGGACCATACATGCTGCCACATCCACATCATCCCCCTGACATATGGTTTGGCAAAGTGGCTCAAGGTGGTGAAGAGGCAGAGTGGGCCACTGAGGTACCAGTGCTTGGAAAGCAGCACTTGGCATGGGCACCAGTAGCTGTTCCAAGGTGGTTTTCATAAGAGATGGGTTGTTCGCTTGATGACTAATGAAAAGCACATTTTGGTTCATTATGAGTTATTTTCAAATGTGTTTTGAATTGGGGTGTGTGTGTGTCTCAAAATCATTTGGGAGGAGCAGACTGTATTTGCCAAATACCTCCAGGGAGGAATAGTAGCAGCCCAAAGGCTGGGGTTTTTAACAAAGCTTTAACTCCTGATCCCTTCCCTCCTCTTCCTCTCTCTGTAAGGGGATGGCCCAGTTTGTCCCCAACAGCCAAAGCAGAGTCTGCTGAACAGAGATGTGCTTGGTAGCAAAATGAAGAGATGCTTTTGCTACCTAAATATTTAATTAGAAAAGAGGATCTAGCTTGGTAGCCAAAGTCTTAGAAGTTGATTTGAGTTTCAGCCTGGCTACAGTGAGTGTTCCAGCATTGCATGGCAGGCTCTTCTGGGCTCTCCAGCATTACATGATTGCTACAGGCTGATAGAGGTTCAGGCTGCCACTAACAGAAGCCATTGCCCTGTCTTCCCTTTTCCCATTTCAGGGCTTTGAATTCCCTCTCTCTTCCCCTCATCAGAGCTAGCACTGTCTGGACTGAAGGATGAACTAGAAGATTTTATATTTTAATATTTCTCCCCCAGACTCACCCATTGTCCTATCACACTCCTTGATGAAGAGTCCCTCCCCAACTTTCCTGTAGGCCCCCTTTAAGTACTGGAAGGCCACTATAAGGTATTTTCAGAGCAATCTCTTCTCCAGGATGAACAACTTCAACTTTAACCTTTCCTCACAGGGAAAGTGTTCCAGCCACTGGTCATCTTCACAGTTCTCCTCTGGGTCTGCTCAAGCAGGTCTATATCTTCCTTATTCTGGGGACCCCAGAGCTCAGCAAGGTGTGATGGGAGTGGAGTAGAGGAGCAGAATTGCCTCCTTCATCCTCCTGGCCATGCTTCTTTTGCTTCAGCCCGGGATGTGATTGGTTTTCTGGGCTGTAAGTGCATATTTCTGGCTCATATTCAGTTTTTCCACCTACTAAGTCATTCTCTGCAGGACTACTCTCATTCCACTCATTGCCCAGGCTATATTTGTGCTTGGGATTGCCTTGATCCATGTGCAGGACCTTGTACTTGGTCTTGTTGAACTTCCTGAGGTTTTCATGGGCCCACCTCTCAAGCCTGTCAAGATTCCTCTGGACGGCATCCCTTCCCTCTAGAGTGTCAATCACACCGCTCAGCTTGGTGTCCTCTGCAAATTTGTTGAGGCTGCATTCAATCCCTGACAAGGATGTTAAATAATACTGGTCTCAGACCCCTGAGGCACACTACTCATCAGTGCTCTCCATTTGGACATCGAGCAGTTGACTGCAACACTTTGAATGCAACCATCTAGCTAATTCCTTATTCGCCAAGTGGTCCACCTGTCAAATCAATGTCTCTCCATTTTGGAGACAAGGATGTATGTGGGATAGTATGAAATGTTTTGCACAAATCCAGGTAGATGTCATCAGTTGCTCTTCCCTTGTGTATCAATGCTGTAACCCTGTTGTAGAAGGCCACCAAATTTGTTCTTTTTGCTGAGTTTGGTCTTACACTGTCAAGTTACTGCACCCTGCAGTAGTAGCATTTACCCTGCTTGAGGTTCAGCCATCTTCTAAATGCTAGGGACCAGGCCAGTGTGGTGCCAGGGGCTATAGTTCCCAGGCATCCCTGGAATTAGGTTGCTGATGATAACATCATTAGTGGCAGCTTGGGAATGGAGCAGGGAGGGGGAAAATCAATGCCTGAGCTTTGACCATGCTGCTGCAGTGAGTGGGGCTTGTCAAATGAAAGACTTGGATAGAAACCAAGTGAAGTCGTGGTATGTAGGGCTGCTGTAGAACAGAGATGCTAATAATGTACTGGCTAGGAAGAGTAAGTGGGATCTGAGGCAGTGCTGCACTGTTGTAATGTCTTTGTTGGGTATGGGAGAGGGGAATTAAGCTTTTATCTTCTAGTGTCTCCATATGGAGCTACTGTTATGTGTGGAACCATGCTAACATTTGTGATGAGCGTGGAAGGGTAAACAGAGTTAGATACTTCTGTGGTTCCTTTTGTTTCCCTTCCCTTTCTAAAAATACAGTAATGAGAATACAGGGAGGAAAAAAAGCAGGTGGCATTGCTGAAATATGGGTTCTGGAATTCTTGCAGGGTATGAAGGATGCATTTTTAATTTTTTTTGTTTAAATGCTTAGTGTATCCCAAGTGCGACTTGGATCCTTCTCAAAGTGAGGAATTAATTATGCTGCCTATAAGTTGGAGTAATGTGAGGGAGCACTACACAATCCTCCTGTTGTGCTGCCAGTGCACCTGCACAACGTCTTCTGTTCCACTTCCAGGCTTCTTTTAGACAATGTTTATTTGTGTCTCATGTGGCTTGTGGTGAGATAGGAGTTGCCAGTAAGCATCAGAATAGAGCACCTCTTAAGTCTGCCAAGATAAGGAGGTATCATAGTGAGTAAAAGTGGGGTAACCTGCCTCTTGTAGAGATGTGTATCCTGTCTCTGCCTTCCAGAGTTCTACTTCACTGTTAATTTTATAACTTTAAATCCCTAATCTTGATTGATCAGTGGTTAAGATTTTGGCATTTGCATTTCCCTGCTGTGAAGAGTTATGTAATTTTTCCTACGATCTCTGGTATGAATCCTCTCTAATTTCACTCGCTGATCAGTTATTCTCATGCTACATGAAACAACACAGAAAGTCTTTTCTCTGTGCCATTTCATTATTTGGTATAATTGCATTATGCCTCCTGTAATCTCTCCTTTGTAAGGTAAATTAGTCACAGGCTTTTCTGTCTCTTCTGATATTAAAATTTGTCCAAATCCCTTACTATTATTACTACTGTTATTGTCTGAATCCTCTCTAACATCAGAGCATCCATTTTTTGAGATGCTATTACTAGTGCAGCATGTGGCATGACAGAGATAATGCAGATCTAACTTAGACCAATGTTACCTCCCCACTGGTCACCATTTTATTCCTCACTTGTCTGAACATTTTCTTTAACTACATTTAGGAATTTAATTTAGAAGAGTGGTCTTCCTTTAGAAGTGCACTGTGACCCTGAGGTGTTTTTATTGAACTGATAAAGTTTGCTTTAAGAGGTATTAGAGCCTGTGAAATTACACTTTCTCTAGTACATGCTGATTTTAATGTTGAGCTCATCATGATACTACTGTCTTTTCACCTAGCTTTTTTAGGTTTATGTTGAAACTCTTTACTGTTGTTTCTGACCTCTTCTGACCCAAATAATTGTATGTTGTCTACAGACTTTTTCACCTTATTGATCATCCTCTTTTCTAAGAATATAGGTAGTAAATAACACAGAACTGAATTTACCACACCTCACCTAGATTGCTGAAACTTTTTTTCCATACAAAATCTAGAACAAAATTAAAGCTCTGCCAAATTGTTTTGCAGACCCTGTCCAGAAGAATTTCAAATCCCTATTTGGAAACTCCTTCCAACAAGGTACTTGTCAAAATTCTATTTAATTCTCTTTCATCAAACAACATACTAGGAATGTTATTGTACACAAATACAGGCTGGGCAAGGAGTAGCTTGAGAGCAGCCTTGAGGAGAAGGACTTGGGGGTATCAGTGGATGAAAAAGCTCAATGTGAGCTGGCAATGTGTGCTTGCAGCCTAGAAGGCCAACTGATGCATCCTGGTGTGCATCAAGAGAAGTGTGAACCAGCAGGATGAAGGAGGTGATTCCCCCCCCTCTACTCTGCTCATGTGAGACTCCACCTGGAGTACTGTGTCCAGTTCTGGATTCCCCAGCTTCAGAGAGATGTGGAGTTGCTGGAGCAGGTCCAGAGGAGGGCCACAAAGATGATTTTTTCATTAGAACTTGTCTGTTGTTCAAAGGTGACAGATAGTAAACCCTCTGATTTTCTAAGGCTGCCAAATGCAACAGTAGTACAGCTCAAGGGGTCGTCTGCAACCCATGAGACACTGAGTATGGCAGAAGTTGGGATGCTTTTTCTGTGGAGCTTTGGCTGCTTGCTTGTTGGTTAGCTGGGGAGAAGGCATTGCTCAGAGGGAGAGAGCAGACAGTGGTGAGGCAATTTACTACCACAGGAATAAATCCCTGTTTGTCACAGTTTTCAATTTCTTTTTTCATTCAGATTTATGGAGAAAGTTCATCCTGTGCTGGGAGAGCTCTCAGGAATATTTTTACTCTTCAAGCTTCTGACCTGATTAAAGACAGGGTGTACCTTACTGGCATTTGCAGGTAACCCAAGATCACTCATTTTAATCAACTGGATGGGAATTATTTGCCTCTGTCTATGCCCTGATTTGACAGGAGAGTACAGTTCTGGGATTGAGATTTTTATGTTGCTGAGAATCAAAAATACTTTCTAAAAAATCTGTTTAAAATTCATATATTTTAATCTTTCCTTATGTTACTTTATCAGCTGCAGAAAGTGGCAGTGGCCTGATTGTATGCCCATTAATTCAATTGCTTTATGCTTTCATATACAATTGTGTTTGTTATTGTGCTGAAAAGAAAGAGTATTAAATTTAGCCCTGGTCTGGGGGGTATAAAAGAGATTAATTGGATCCCTAAGGTTTAGTTACACAGTGTGTTTTTTTTTTTTTTTTTTCCCCTCCTTGTAACTGATGGAGTATTTCTGTAACAAAGTGATTTTCTATTTGTGTTGCATTACAGCATAAATGCTTCCTCCTATTTTCAATTATGCCAAAACATGCAAGTTTCTGTTATAGCACCATTCATTCATAGCAGTATTTAAGAAAAAGCCTCCCCCCCCTTTTTTTAATAATTTAAAAAGATAAATTTACCAATGAGATGAAAGATGAAGTACATCCTAGAGTAACACTCAAGGTCTCATACATCTTGTGTAGCTGTATTGCTTCTGTCTGTGCTCACAAAAGAAATAAAATACTAGGGCTAAAGGATGGGTTTTATTTAGCTCTTACACATCTTTGGGTGACTGCCTGTAAGCAGCTCAAATTGATAAAAATATTACTTATTGTGAAGTGCATCTCACATGAATAAGACGTAAGGGAACTTACTCATCTAACATGAGTTCCTCCTTTAACAAGGGTTGTCCCTTGAGACTTGCCAGAGTAATTTCTGCTCTTGAAGTGGATTACAAAAATTAGTAATTGAGAGAAAGGGTTTCAACTGCTGAACAAAGGATTCATTCATTTTTATAGCTTAAACAATAGCTCTTTGTAATAAAAGTGCATTTTAGCATTACTGTGGTGTAAGAAATTGTGTTTTGCTTATTTTCAGGAGAAGCTGTGTTGGATCAGAGCTGGTGGACTGGCTTTTGGAGCAGTGCCCTTTTGTTAAGTGCAGATCTACAGCAGTTGGAGTGTGGCAGCTTCTCCTGGATATGGGCATTATATTATCAGGTCAGACTTGATCTTCTGCATGAGGAAGGTTATTAGTTTCTCCTGCATAGGATAGATTTTTTTCAATGGGAGAGGAAGGAGAGAAGGGGGGCAAAAAAGGCAGATTGATCCTTTTTTTTCTTGACAGTTGTTTATTTTATGGCATCCTTGGTAGACTCATATCTATGACCTTTCATTTCATAATACTAAATATGATTTTCTTTTGTTAAGCAGGCAATTTCCTTTCTTTTACTCTTGCAAATATAATTGCCTATTACAAAGTTGCAGTCAAGAATTTGTGTCTTTTCCAGCCTATTTTTTTGTTCTCCTCATGATCACAAGGTTTTTCACAAGACAGCAGCAGTTTAGTTACTGCAGATCATGACTTTGCCAGATAACTCCTCTAGCTATTAATGGTTTTCTCTCCCTCTGTCTGTTTTTGAAAATTTTAGATGACAAGGGATTGAGAGAGAGTTCAGCTCCTTGAGATGGTGGTGATGCTAGGTTCTACCCTGACTGTCCTTACCTTGCCCACCAAATTTAGGAGTTTGGTCCAGCTAAACTGTTTGTCAATAATTACACTGGTAACCAACCTCTGGAAAGCTGGTGGACTTTCTATCTGGGACTACTCAACTCAAAGCATATCCTTCTCTGGAGTCTGTGCTAGACACTGAAGTATGCCCTTTGTAAAAAAGGTGAAGTGTTATAGAAGAGTTCTGCTTATGTAGTGTACTTAAAGATTTTCTTCTGCTCCAACTACATTCTCAGTATGTCTGATCATGCAGCCTCAACAAGGGCTGAATGACTTTCCTGTTTGAAAGGAAGCTAGGATAATGATAGGTTGCATCCCCATCCTTGAACTTTGTTTACTAGTGCCTGGCCATTGGTGAGAACAGTTTAGAAGCCACTGGAAATCAAGGCTCAGAAATTTGGCAAGTGATTCTGAACTGATTCCAAAAATGGTTAACTACTCAGCAGTCTTAACACTTGAATTTCAGAAGCTGCAGCTCTTCAGATTGAGGTTTTGGAGCTGTCCTCTTTGGATACACTGAGTTCATACAAGACAGCAAGATTGCTTCTGTGCTGTGTTTGTGATTGTTTTGTCTTGTGTCGTGGTGCAGCTCAACATAAAATTCAAGTGCTATACAAAATGTGGTGGAGGAACAGAACATTTACATGGCAAAGGTTTAAAAGCTAACTAAATTTTATTTTTATTTTTTTTTAACAGTGGACAGACAACTCTATTTCCAAGACACTCATGCTTTCTACCAGTTCTCAGCAGATGAATGTACCTACCTTTTCTGTGAATTTGAGAAAGAGGAAGGATGGAAGAATGGAGTAAAGTTCCTACTTCAGCTGTTGCCATTGTCTCCTCCCAGGATTGACATGTGTAATCTGTAAGCATGCATATACAGCTCTTTACAGCTTTTACTGACTGGTTTGTAAGTGGCAGGTTTGTAATGATACTGTTTGCTCCCAAGCCACTGTGCAAACAAACCAACTTTCTTTTCAGGGTTGATGAGCTTTGTAGAGATGGGCTTCTTATTTGAGAAACTCAGTGTGGGTAAATAAGGCACTCAACTTGAGGTTTTTGTCGTGTTGTGGTTCTTCTGCACTAGCTTGCTGGCTCTGTCTTGCTATATTGCCTGGGCAAATGGTGGTGGTGTTTTTTTGTGGGTTTCTTTTTTTAAAATCTCTTCTCACATTTGGATTTTTAACACAAATTGGTCAGCAGGCATGTTGTGGATCTGATGGACTGGCAGATCAGATGCCTTTGTGCTATGTCAGGGTCAACTATCAGATGGATAGAGAGGATGGGTAGAAATGCGGTAGCCTCAGTCATCTGCTTTTTAGTTTGCTACTGCATGATTGCCAGAGCTCTGTAGTCTCACATTGTTATTCCATTCTCAGAATATGCCCTTGAAGAATTTCACTTCCTGCATGCTTTTTTTTCACTTGTCTGTTGGATGTTACCAGTGCTGAAATAGCTGCACTCTAAATATTTCCTATTTAGAGCAACTAGAAGGAAACTGTAGTTATTTGTGCCACAGTAAGAGGCCAGAATATAGGAGAAAGGTGTCAGTGAGAGGTCTGAAGGCTCATGACCCTTGATGCCTCAGCAAATCTGCAGGAGCTGGTCTGGCCAACAGACAAGTTGAGTTAAATTCTTCTGTTGTCCTTAGCATGATGAATCATTAAACCTCATACTTATCTTGTGGAGAGCTATTACTCTGCCATTACTAGGTTTTATTCTCTTTGATGTCAGAGACAAAACTTTCTTCTATAAATATTTTCCTTCTATAAGTATTTTCCTTCTTTACATATTAGATTAACCCTCTGCACCACTGTTCTCTAAAATGAACGTCCAAAAAATCCCAAAGCCTTTCTGGAAGCCCAGAGTCCCTGTAAGATGTCTCAAGCTCAGCTTATTAAATTCAGACACGTTGAGCTAGTAGAAAAAATACTCTCAGTCATTTCTCTGCGCAGCTCAGGGCAGAAACTTCATCCCCTCCCCTGTTGCTGACTGCCCTCACTAACCAGAAATAGGCAGTTCTGGAGTGGGGATTCCCTTGAAAACACATTTGTCTGATCAGCTTGAGTGAGCACAGCCAAGTCAAAAGGACTCCAGACTGGCCAGAGTAGGGGACTGAAGGAGATATTCTCAGTAGATGACTCATATGGGAGAAAATCTTTGAATATCTTATTCAGATAGAAATTCTTGTCTTCCAGCCTAGTCTGATGCAAAGCAGTTTGGTTGTTCCTTAAATATCAGGGTGTTTTCATCTTGATTTCAGTGGGAATTTGTGTTTTCCTCATTATCACTGCAGATCAAGCCACTTTTCATGGTTTGTGACTACTTGTACAAAGGCTTGGAATCAAAAAAGCAGAACAGATAGGTCATGTTGATGTGTTACATAAGTAGGAAAATGGATTGAAGACTTTTGAGGTTAAATGTGTCACGCATGCTGACCTTGACTGGAGAGTACCAGTATTTTACAGTCTGCTTTGGAGTTTATCGTTCCAGTGCAACTGTCATTTCTAGTGGAGGATGATCTCTGTCACATGAATTGAACAGTTAATCATTAATGTACATTTCCAGTTCCTTCCTGCTCACATTATTCAAATTTTTTACTTGAAGCTGGATTCCTTTTGGGAATATTGTCACTGAAGAATTATTTTCCAGAGGTTTTACCTGTCAGATTGTGAGGGTGCTTTTAAATATAATATATATATTGAAGGAATAGAATGTTAAATAATGGTGTACTCTCAAGGGAGTGTGATATTAAAGGGAAAGGAGGCTTTTCCAGGCTCCGAATTCTCCATGCTTAATGCAAATAATAGACTGCTAAAACACAATCTGAAAGGGAATAGATGTGATGAGGGGTTTAATGTCATTTGACCAGGTTAAATAAACCCATATACTCTTTCATTAAGAAAGATGACAGTTGAAAAACACTCTTCCTTGCAGTGAGTGTTTGTTTCTTCTCAAATATATATGCTGGTTTGCATACTATTAGAAGCATATTTTTTCTTGTCATTTAATGGTTTTGTATTAATTTTTCTATCTTAGTTTTTCTCACAGTCTGTATTGACAGCATTTATTCTGTATGCACATAGGGATAGAGGAATTCTTATTAATAAGATTCCCTGCTTTCGATGAAATCAGAATCAACTGCCTGCCTGTGCAGCAGAAGGCAATATTGGATATCTCCTGGTGGTCCTGTGAGCAAGACAAGCTCTGTCTCCTTTGCAGCTTGTGGGCAGCTGTCTTCTGCTTGCCCAGATTGCTGGTTGGGTCTCTACAGATGACCACCTAGAACGAGTCTGTAGATCTGAGTAAGCAGCTCTGGGGACTTTCTTAGCAGCTCTTTGGGAAACCTCTTAAATGTGTCCTGGTCTCAACTTGCTGTACAGATTTTTGTTGGACTTGTATTTGTTTCTGATCAGCGTTGGCAGGTTTACCAAATAATGCTGTAGTACATCCTACAATGAAAACAGTGTTACGAAGCCTGAGATGTGTTTACAGCTCCTGAATAAATGCTCCCTGTCTTCTTTCGACCTTGCCAAATTCCCTACATTAAACATAAAATTGGTGGGAGTCTACCATGAAAAATAAGATAGGACATTGCAAAATTTTAGCAGTTCATACCAAACTGAGGGCTAATTTTGTTATGTGTATTCCACAGGACTGAGCTGCTGTAATGATAGTCAAATGAGATGGGATTGATGCAGAAGCCTTTTGCAGTCATTAAGCACCCTGTGTTAATCAAAGCCAGTTCTACTGCAATAGAAAAGAACTGAATATTGCAATAGCTTGGGAACAAAAGATCTGCATTGAAATCTGTGCCATAGACTTCCTTATGACCTTGAGCAATCAGGCTTTCATCCAATTCCTTCTGAATTCTTTTCCAGTGACTACAGCTTTGTCTCAGGTGTTTAGTCTAGTTCCTTCTTTGTAAATGGGAGTGTTTATAACACCTAATTCCCATAACTACTGGCAGACTCAATGAAGATTTCATGAATGCAGTGGGTACCTTAGACTGTTGAAATATATCCCATAATATGTTTAAAAAATATATTTAAAAGAAGTTAACAGAGGATTTTTTTTTCTTTAATTCACATCGCTTGTTAGTTTCTTTTCAGAAGTGTTACACTATCTCCTGTATCTTCTGCCCTGAAGTAATTTCCGTTTTGTTTAATTCAGAAAAGTGCCCATTCTTAAAAGCATTTTGTTTTTAACACAAATAGCCAGGATAAGATACAATGTAACTACTGCCACACGGAGCTCCTGGAAAGCTTTTGCTGAACACAAGCAGCTCTCAGGTATCCATGAATCTTTCAGTGGCATTCTAGGCAGATTGTAAAGCCAGCATAGAGGCACATGTAGCGGCTCCACATGGGACAGTTGATGTCCAGGCCCAGGACCATGGCTATATCCATACTGCTTCCTCTGTCCCAGGCTGGGAAGCGTTATAGTGGCTTTCACAAGGTATACAGAAATAATAGTGCTGGGACTCACTTGCCTGCTTGCAGCCTAGGGAAAGCATTGCTGCATCTTGCTCTGCCCAATGCACTATGGAGCCCATGGGCCACTGAGCTGTCTCCTCTCTGGGGGTGTTCAAGGCCAGGCTGGATGAGGCCTTGAACAGCCAAGTCTGGTTGAGAGGAGACCCTGCCAATGGCAGGGAGGTTGGAGTAGATGATCTCTGAGGTCCCTTCCAACCTAAGCCATTCTGTGGTAAGCATTATGCTTGTTTGCCTGGGTTTTGCAGCTCCTGGCACCAGCCCCAGGTCTTGGTTGGCCCCTTTTGAAAACAAACCAAAAACAAAACAGGGCGATAGCTGTCTTGGTTCTGTTTGTCAATATCCATTCTGTCTTGCTTTTATTTTTTTCCCATTAACCTGAGTATCATAATACCCTCTTCCTCTCTGTTTCTAGAAAACTGACTATAATTTTATAGTATATTAATGCTTTCAGAAGTATTTGATGCTCATATACAGATGAATACTGGGAGTATTTTTAAATGGAAGATGAAGTGATAAGGATCCAAGATGGAAATAGCTCAGCTAGATGCTGCTCCTTAGATTTACAGATTGCATTTGTGGCTGTGTCTACTGAGCTGATAAGTTTTGCCTCCAGTTTATAAGAATCAAATCTTGTCCTGTTTCTGAGAGATCAGAATTTGTCAGATGTGTAAGGAAACGTAGGCAGCTAAAGAGGTCCTGCCCCATTTTTGCAAAGACAACCTAATAGCATTTGTAGCTGTTGCTTTAGTTTGCTAGTTTATGGCTTCTTACATGTATCCTTTTCATTTTCACTTTGTCACATGTGAAGTTTGATATTTTAAAACTGATTTTGATGTCTGCTTTTATCTACGTGAGCTTGTGTTCCATAGGTGTTGCTCCACACCTACACAAAGTTGGGCGATGGGCAGATGGAAAACTTTTCTCTGGTGATGGAATACATTTTTAGCAAAACAAAATATGCATTCAAATAAGCAACTCTGAACTAAGAGGGCCTTGCACTCTTCAGCTCTTCATCATATTTTTATAGTTGAAGAGTTCTCTCACTGTTTTACCTTAGTCAAATCAAGAGAGTTCTTGACAGGAAAGGACAAAGGCTGTACTCTGTTGTTACTGACACAGTTAATTATTGTCATGTTCCAGTCATCATTTTGATGTGGAATCTCAAAAGCCCTTTTACATTAGTGCCACATTTTAGTGCCTGTGGCTACACAGTTCTTTGCTTTCCAGGAATCAAAAGATGTTGAAACAGAATGAAAGCAATAATAAAATCTTATTTTTTTCTGTTTTTAAGGCCTGATCAAAAAATAGAAGATACAGCAGAAACCAATGCTGAAATTCTTGCTCGTCTCACTTCTGCGGTAAGGTCACTGCATCAAAGTTTGTACTGATCATGTTTGAAATATTGTCATGTTTTGGATCTTTTCAAATTAAAGACTTGGTCTTAGTGAGCAGGTGTTTGTAATGCAAACTACTCTTCAGTATCTGAAAGGAGGAAGCTTTACTGAGGTCTTACTGTGCAATGCCAAAGCTATTAAAATCAGAAGAACTACGGCAGCTTGTTCTCTTATAATCCATGCTTTTCATGACCCAGGAGATACTGATTTGGAGGATCATAATGATTTTTCTGCCAAGTAGCTTACACTCAGATCCTCTTGGTCAAGTGAACATCAGTGGAAGAGATGAGGTGGGGGACAAAGGGATAGAAAGGGCCTCAGCAGCCCTGGCATAGATTATTTTAGGCTTCTGAGGAGAGTCACTTGGGAAGCTTGAATATCTGGCTTCCCAGACATTTAGCCTCAGTAAATTCCATCATAACAACAACATCTTATCCTGTCTGTGCTAGAATTTGGTACATCTTGTTTATGTTGTGGTATGATCATTGTTCCAAGGAGCAGACAGACAGAACTTCAGAACAGTAAGCCAGATTCAATCTAATGTAATCGGTGCAACAGCACCAAGCACACCTTTGGCAAGCTTGTAGGTGATGCAAAACTGGGAGGAATGGTCAACACACCAGATGAATGTGCTGCCATTCAGAGGGACCTTGTCAGGCTGGAGAAATGGGCCAGCAGAACCCCATGAAGATCGGCAAAGGGTAATGCAATGTCCTGCATCTGGCAGAAATAACCTCATGCCCCTGTACAGGCTGAGGGCTGCCTGTCTGAAAAGTAGCTTGGCCAAAAAGGACCTGGAGGTCCTGGTGGACAGCACTTTGAACATGAGCCAGAAATATGCCTTTGTGGCAAAGAAAACCAACTGGCTCCTGGGCTGTCAGCAAAAGCATTAATCTCAGGCTAAGGGAGTCAGCTGGTGACTGACTACTCAGCACTGGTGTGACACATCTGGAGTGCTGGCTCCAGTTCTGAACTCCTAGTATAAGAGGGTATACAAATGACCATGAAGATGATCAGATGAGCAAAATATCTGATTTACAAGGAGAGGGTGAGAGGAATGGGAGTTGAGCTTGGAGAGCAGAAAGCTATGGGAGGATCTTATCAATCTGCATAAATAACTGATGGAAAGGAATAAAGAAGACAGAGCCTGGCTCTTCCCTGTGACAGTTTGTGATAGGACAAGAAGCAGTGGCAAAAATTGAAACTCAAGAAATTCAGAACTCAACTAGACATGGTCTTGAGCAATGTGCTCTAGCTGACCCTGCTTTTGAGCAGGAGTTGTATCAACTAACGCCCAGAGATGACTTCCTACCTTGACCATTTTGTGGTGTATGGTTCTGTGAACATCACACCTGAATCATGGCACCAGCAAAACATGGAATTAGTGCTAGTTCTGGTTAGGGTACAGAGATTAAACTGAACCAAGCAAAACTGAAGTTGTAATGAAAAAGACATGTGAATAAGAGTTATTTTAAGCAAAATGAATAATGTCTTGAAATTGTTGAAAAGCGGAAGAGATGAAGAACTTGTGCTATGTTTTGCAAAGACAAATGTCTTTGCAAGAGGCTTTTTGTAATGTGTTTAGAAAGCCACTGGTTCTGTATGCTCAAATGTATACAAAAATAACTTAAACTGTATGACATTAGGAAACTTGGTGGTTTAAAATGGGTTTATTTTTTAAATTTTCTTTGTATTCACATTCCTTGTTTTCTCTATGTTATTTTCCTAAATGAAAACGAAAGGAGAACTCACCACCTCATATTCTCCATTTTTTTCAGTTCCACAGAATGAAAAAAAATGAAAAACAAACTATTTTTTGCAAAGTGACATCTTTTCAAAAGCCCCTAAATCTACTAACTCTAGGAAATATTGTCTGTTTCTCTCAAAAGCTTTGCTTCTCAGAAAGGGAAAATAATGGCTTTTGAATCAGTTAAAAGAAGGGAAGCACTCAACAAAACAAAGTGATTTTCTGGGTTGCAGAACTGGATCTAATTGCTGCTGGAAACACTTGAGTAAAATGCATATCTTTAAGCATGTGAGTAATTGACAGGAGAGAGTTCAGAGTGCTTCACACCTAGCTTGCAAGGTCAAACCTTTGAACTGCATCCTGAGTGATTCCAGCAGCAAGGCACATGGACAGGGTTTTTCAAATGAACTGTTTTATTGCTGTAGCTAACTAGCTAAAGAAAAATGAGGTAGTTAGATCTCCAGATGGCCTGAGACCCATCTATTGCCATGGTGGTGTCAAGAAGACCAATCTTCTCTTCTGCATTTTCTGATTTTCCACAAAACTGCAGGCTTTCTACAACAATTTTCTAGTGTAACCTTGGAGAAAAGATGTAAGACCTGAGCAGAATCTTCCAAATATTAACATGTGTATATGAACCTCTCCCAAATTTTCAAGCTTAAACTGATTTTTAAGATCCATCCCAAGCAACACTAGGAGGAAACTGTGTGCCTGAAATATAAATGACTAGTTTAGCATCTGAAAGTGCAGGAAAAAAAAACTGTAAGCAAGCATGCAGATAGGGCCTAAGTACATATTTCTGTAACTATGAAAGCTATTGGTGTTGCAGAGAGGGACAACTCACCCCACCTAAATTTAAGTGGCCATATGGCAGGCATTTACATCTGAGCTAGCTTACCCAGCCCTTCCTTACAGTGAGGAAACAGAAATAAACGCTTTTAGGATGCTGAATATAAGATTTGTTTTGAAAGCCTGCCTTAGGTAAAACCAATCACACCTTAGGCTCCTCTGGTAGTGCATCCATGGAGTTACAGAGTGAGTAGTGCAGACATAGCCATCTCTACAAGTGTGATCAATTCCTCTCTCCACCTTTTTTTTTTTTACTGCACCCTGACTTTTTGTTGGCTTTTCTCTATTACTTTTTGTTACCAGGTGTTATTTCTCTCATAGAGTTCCACTTTTCACATTCCCTGCATACCTTGTGATTTTTATTATTATTTTTTAAAAAAATATTTTGGGTGATTCAACCTGTCTAGATCTGATTAACTAGGGAAATGCACTCTTGTTTTTAAATTATTATGGAGATTGTAGAAGATAACAGTGATAGCTGTGGTGAATGACACCAAGGCAGAAGGGCAGCAGGGAAAAACTGTAGAGATTTCTTTATCATCTTAATTTGTGCATAATGTATGGAATACCCCACTTTTAAGAGCAGTCAGATACAAAAGATAAGAAACTCTCTTGTTGAGGGTCTGGCTTTGTCTTTACACTTTATTCTACGGTAGAAGAAGCAGAGTCAAGGTAACTGAATGGATCCTATCGAGTTGCATGCTCATATTACATGCCCCATTATGACGAGTGACTGACAACACCATCAAACTCAAATTGCAAAGGCAGCTGACATGCCTGCAGTGCAGAGTGCCATTTGAAATGTGCTTGCATCAGATAATCTTTTTGGTCATGAATTTTTAAGAAAATGCAATGATTGCTCCTGGGTTTAAAGAACCATTCCAGACCTGTCATGCATTCCATGTCACATCCCAAAGAGCAACTTCATATTCGATGTCTCTGTGCTGAATCCAGAGCACAATGGGAAGGCTATGAGTGCTTCTGCTGCAAAGCTTACCTCATGATGGGACAGAAGGCAGTATCAGGATATTAATGCACTATAGCTGGGAATTACAGTTGTTTGGTACTTGAAAATGTCACTCTGCTTTTGTTTAGAGTCCAACAAACTATCATTACTTGAAATGCACAAACGTGCACTAGACTTTCTTCTTTTTCAGAACACTCCCCTTGCATGATTTAAATTTGAGCTTCTGTATGGACTGCCACTTTGTCTCTAGACCTGAGGTCTTATCTGGGATGTTGATAGCTAGAATACTGTTTCACAAAAGGTTGATATAGGCAGAAAAAAAGGAGAGGGGAGGGAAGGATAAGTAGAAGTGCTATCTATTAGATGCACAACTATTCTTTGTGTGCTAAAATGACCAGATTCATGGATGAGAGAACAACAGTAATAATTTTCTTTTGAAAAAGCTGCCTCTGTCCTTTCAAGAAGAGAATATTCACCATGTAAATATGCCTTTTGTATTTAATTGAGCAGAAGTATACATGGGTACCACTCTGTGTGCACACTCTTGCTCTTTCATATCACAAAAAGAAAACTAGTTATGATGTGATAACATGCCAACAACACTCAAAGTGTTCTCTTTCAGACTTTCATAGTAATTCTGTAAATACTGTGTGGTAAGTTAGCCTTTAAACTGAATTGGTTTTGACATCTACAATGCTAGTCAAAATGGGATACTATTTAGATACTGTTAGTTTCATACCAACAAGCTATGTGTATAAAACACTTGTTATTTTTATTTGATATCTCAGTATGGTAGGCACAGCTTCTGCATGAATGTATATTTTACTCTGAGTCCACATTTTATCTTCAATGTGACATGCAGCTACCAAGTTTTGTCAAACAAGCAGTAACTGAAATCCTGTTAGGAAGAAGTATGATAATGTGCAGCATGTGTGCTGCGAGGGACGAATGTTGTACATGGATTGCCAGGGGTGTAATGATGCATAGCAGTGGCACGGCCAGCAGAGATGTCAAGCGCATTGACAGTAAAATAGACAGAAGCATCTAGATTGTGAAATCTAGGGACAGCAGGCAAATCCAGAAGGATGCTCAGCAGCACCAGTTCTTTATGAGTTGAGTCAGTCCTGTGTAAGGGAGCTCAGACCATTAGAACGAAACTCTTTGATGCGTTTTCTTAGTAGAGAAACTTTTTTTCTCCTGCTCTAACCAAAGGTTTTATTCAGTCTAAGTAATGCACCACCTGCATTGTTGACAGAGAGCAAACAATGAGATATTTTGCACATCATAGGCAAAATACAGAAAAAACACCTTTTTATTGCCTGTGATGTTAGCACTGTTTTTCTGACTTGGAAATTAGTGCCACCTCTTAAGCAAAAAGAATACTGCAAATATAACTGTAGGGTGCCACAATGCTGCCTCTTCCCCCAACCCCCCTTCCTTTCTTTTTCTTTTCTTTTTTTTTTTTTTTAAGAAGCAGCTAAGTTTTTCTTTACACTCATGGAAAGATTTGCATTTTTCTATTGTTTGAGTGGGTTAATTGTTAAATTTACAACTGTTGCAGGTTGTAGAATATAATCAGGCTAATCTTGAGATAATATATTTATTAAATGCTAAAAGATAGAGATGAGACATCTGTTTCTTACTGTCAGTTACCTGTGAGAATAGGCCAGGATTGGGACATTTACATTGGTGCCTCCTGCTGAGTTCAATGAAGAGAGAGGGAATGAGCAGCTTGGTCATGAAAAGTTGTGGTGTTTTTATTCAGAAACAGCTTGGGCTTTTATTGAAAATCCCACTCTGACTCTGGATAGCTCATATTTGTTACTGCTAGTGTATATTAACAGCTGTTAATAAGCAAGCACACAAGTTGTTTTTCCACAGAACTGTTCTTTCCCGTCTTACTTGAAGTTTGTGCTTACATTAACCATGATTAACAGTTCTCCAAACATGGGAATGAGTGCACAGGAAGGAAGGAAGGGATAGGTGATACTGCCAGCTTGCACAATTGCACTGGGAACAGGACAACATTTAAGAAAACTGGCATTGCCTTCATATTATGTTGCTTGGAGTGACAAAAAGGCCTGTCCCTCTCAGTGGGACAGCAGCAAAGAGTAGAAAACACCTTTGTACCTTGCAAGGATGGCAAAAAAATACTGCCTGATCTTTCTCCACAAGGGAAGGAAGGATGTGAACAGAGGAAGAATGTGGCCTCTGGTAGGACTGCCTTCTGCCACACAGAGAGCTTACTGCTGAGTGTCTGGCCAGCAAATGCTGAAGTTACCAGTGTACTAGAGAGGTCCTGGGTGATTTTGTACATCTTTATGCTCTCTTGTTTCATATTTTCAGACTTTTCTTCAGAGTCATTAGAGTGGGATGTTGCCAGTTGTTTGTAATCAGATTACTCTGGGAATCCTTCATGGGCTTTGTGCCTTACTCTGATTATACTGTATGTCTCGTGAATAGCATCTTAAGTTTCACATCCTGTCAGAAACTGGTCTCAAAAGTCTCAATGCAGAACACCCTTGAGCTTGCATAAGTCTATTAGACAAGATGGTTAGTGTGCACTGCCAGAAACTATGTACAGAGAGGTAAGAAAACCCCTAGTGCAATAGTTACAATGTCCCATGTTTTTTTTTTTTAAATACTATTGGCAGGCTCTCTTCTGAACATGAGGGAAACTGGAAGAAGCTGGAAGTTGTACAAAAGAGTCTGAGAGTGTGGATAGAGCAGAGGAAGGCAAGAAATGAGGTGTAGCAGGAGAGTGTCTGGGGTGCTGAAGCAGCTGCAATGGGACAGATGATGGTAGTGAGGAAGTATGAAGCACAAAGCCAAAGCAAATTCATAATACAGAATTTTACTGATAGAAAACAGACCAGACCTTTGGAGAGAAGTGGATATAGAGTTGATCTGGCTAAAGAGACAGTAGCTGGTCATGTTGAGATTATAGGGAAAATGAGGAATGCAGAGACAAAAGGCTGAGGAAGGGAACTGGCTAGCATGGCAGGGCTTGTTTGATCATGGGCTAGCAAGATATCCTCTAAATCTGGAAATCAGATATCTCTTACTTCTGTATGTTCATGTCAAACTAAATTTTGGTCCCAAAATGCCTGCTCAGCCATGCTATTAGGAGAGGTGGTTTCCTCCTGAAAGCACCAAAAAGCAAATGTCATATATGCGAAGCTCAGCCAAACTCAGCATGGAGAATTCTCTTATCCAGTATTACAGTGTGCTCAGCAGAGGCAAAACAAACATTTCACAAGGAAAGGAAGAAGCTTCAAGTGTGTGCTTATGAAATAAATAGGCTGTGCAAATAAGTTAGAGGTTGGGTTACTGAATTGCCCCCTCCCTAAGGAATGTCCAGCCTTTGCATGAAATTAGTTAAAAAAAAAATCACAGAATTCTCAGATGAAAAGTAAATAAATTTGCTAGGAAAAGTGACTAGTTTCAAACCCAAGTACCTGTATAATTCCACATGCAGCTGACTCTTGCAAAACATTGCTAACAGGTATCTTACTGGTATTACCTTTTGTTTGACTGTGACAGTAACTATAACCATCCTTTTCTTTCCTGGTATTTTAGGTACAGAGAGAACTGGCTGCTGTCATTGCCTTGAAAGCAAGGAAGTCAGGTGAGTCAGGCTGGACTTCAGAGGGATTTTTGTGATGCTGTTACTTATTGTCATTTATTATTTTATTTGTTATTGCTGTTTTATTAACGTGGGGAAGCAAAGATAGCAAACCTCATTCTTCTCTCATTGGAGAATCTGTTTGTATAGCACAATGCAGTTACTGTCAAGCTTTGTTTGTCATATATAATGAACTAGCTGATACAGTTGGACTGTTAGAGTTGAATTTGAACTTGGGCTGTCTTCTGGCCAAAAGCACTATTTCTTCTGGGCTTTACAAAAGAAACTTCTGTCTTTATTTGACTTACATTTAAGAACAAATATGTTGATAAACGGTGTATGGTTAAGTGAGAGTTGGATTTATTTCTAGAGTAAAACAGAGCTGCCTTAAATTCCTGGCATGTTCCCAAAGCCATTGAGGTCTCTGGGAGCATTTTCACTGAGCATCTCATGTGATGTTCAATTATGTTGTTAGAAATTGAGATCACAGAACTTCTACTTCTTAAGCTATTTTTCTGACCTGTTAATAGTATTGTGTCATGATATCTGTATCAGTGCCTTACAAGTACAGCATAAAAGTTATTGCATGCAACACACACTATGCACAAGATGGTATCTTAAACTGGAGGCATGAAGAAGGTGTGGCTGGCATATCTGCAAATATTTTCTTGTGAAAATGTAAGTATAACAAAAATATTCTAGGCAGTTTGATGCATTTTTGTCTGAAAATGGAAGTACTCATAGGTTATTCCCACAGTCATCTGTAAATCTGCAGAAAACACAAGTTTGGGTGTGATCTCAGACCTAAATCACTTCTGTGGGAGAACTTGGCTTCTGTAATTGGTGCAGTAGTTCATGATGTTAACACTCCTCAGCTGCTTGACCTGACTGGATATCGCCTCAGTCCCACCTGAATTATAATGGCTAAGCATGGAAATGCTTCTGTTCTGGTTCAATGCAGAGAAAACCTGGATGTTTTAGGGAAGGAACCAGGGTACCCTTTTGTTTTGCTGTAAAATGGGCTAAGAGTGTTGTATATCTTTTTACTCAGTGCTTATAAAGTTCTAAGAAATCCTTCCCTGATTCTGGGCAGTTGTGTCAGCAAATATTACTATTGCTACTGGCAACAAGTCAAGTCTCCACTCCCCAAAAGAGTTGTTTTTAACCTGAATTATCCTCTCATTTCCTTTCGTTGAATGGCTACATAAATGCTTGTGTCAGTAAAAAATAGGATAGGGGTTGGATTAGGAATGGGCTGCAGGAGATGAGAATTGGAAAGGTAGATAGCTCTTGTAGTCTCCTTTATACTAGAGTAACTGCAACCCACATTGACTAGATAGAAATATTTTAGTTGGAAATCACAGCCTTAAATAAACAAGGCTGCCTATAGAGCTTTGGATTGTTGAGCAGCCTTTCCTAATACATGAATGTAAACAAAACATCAGTTTACTTTTGAACAAAAGATACATCGTTAGTGGGTTTGACTAGCACGTGCTTCTTGTTGGGATTTGCATTTCTTTATGCCTCATCTTGGACAACTGTAAAAAATGGCTCCGTGGTCAGGCACAACAATTTAAGTTAATGCCTTTAGTACAGTAGTAGGCACAACAATTTAAGTTAATGCCTTTAGTACAGTAGGAGCAGAGTAAATGAGGGTGGTTGATGATGCTTTCTTATTTCATTGCTGATGGTTGAATTCACAGCATAGCAGTTACTGCCAGCAATCAAGCTACAGTATTCTGTGCCTGGTGAAGTGAAGCATGTTTCAGAGAAAGTACTTCTGGAGCTAAAAGCCACAGTATCTTTCAAAGATAACCCCTTCCAAGACTCCATATAATTCCAGGAAACAAACCAACAAAGATCAGACCGATAATTTATTTTGGCACGAAAGAGTGGAACATGGCTGTTGGGCCAGCTGCCCTGCATAGCTTCCAGCCTGATGTGAATGCTGTGGGTGCCTGGCTGACCCATCCTGGGATTTGTGAGTGGGGAGTGCAGTGATAGGCCTGGTCCAAACTTGCTAGCTGGAACCTGCCTGTGGTGGGTAATTGATTCATTATCTGAAAGCTTTCCTAGAGCTCAGCAACCTAGAAACCAAAGCTGTTGTGCAGAAGTTCCCATACTGGTTTTAATAGTTTGGTGGTTTTTAAATAATGGGGTTTCGAAATATTTCCTCTAGATAGCTGGTTAGCTCTACCAAGTAAGAGAGAAAGGGGGGTGGGGGATGGGGGTAGAGAGTATTTTTTGCTTAATGCAAGGATTGGGTAATTTATTCCTGAATTACTTCAATTTTTGAATGTACCTCTGCCCTTGGAGAGGCACTTCACAGTGCTTTAATTGTACTAGAAAAACTGGCTGATTAAAGCTTTCATATTGCAACAGTTTAGGACTATTGCAGTAATTGCTGGGTTACACTGCATGGAAAGTGCTATACAAGCACACAAACACCACAGCTCCTTCTGTGAGAGGTGAAGAGGGTCCAGCTAGGAAGAAGGTTTGCTTGCTTTGAGGGGGAAAACCCTACCTTTGATTATCTGGGTGACAGAGTTTATTTTTGTTTAAATTAAGCTTGGGATTGCTACCAGGTATCTGTACATGAGGAGCAGTAATTGCAGCTATTGTGGTTCTTGGGCCAGAAGGGCAGTTTCAGAAATTTGGAAACTGTGTCTACTGACAAAAAAAACCCAAACAAACAAACACCCCCAAAAAATCACAAAAAAGTCAAAAAACCCACAACAAAAAACAACCAAGCAAAACCCACAAAACAACAACAAATGAGAAAAACACCATTAGAAATAAGGTACAGATCTGACTCTGCGATAGAGTATCAAAGTCTTACTAATACAGGGTCTGATTTGATGGAGAATGTTGGCTGCCAGAAAATAAAAAGTCAATAAGGCAGGGGGGACGAATGCCTTTCCCCAGAGGAGTTCTGCTGTGATTGTGGGATGGAGGAATAGGAGAAACACATAGATGACAGATGCCTTAAGGAAAAATGCAGAACCTGAAAAATGAAAAAACTTATGTGCTGTGAAGAAGAGCTCTGTTTTCATACTCAGATGCATGCTGCAAGTATACATACACAGTCCAACGGCAAGGCATAGGACACTAGAGAGTTACCTGAGAGCACTCATGCAGAGGGAGCAAGGTATTTTTAGCCTCAAATGAAACTTAAAAAAGAGCTAAAATTAATGTGTATAATCCTGAAGCTTTGATGGACTTCTGTAACACTGTTGACTAGGAAGCACATCTATATTTCATTAGAATAAAGCTCTCATGCTAAAGGTGACCCTACAGGGGGAAATGAGCTTGTGCACTTCTCTGTGGCTTATAAAAAGGCATTAAAATTGTTCTTGCTTAAGCTTAGAAATAAATAGATTAAATTGTCTTGGGTCTTGGGGAAGCAGGTAGCTGGAAGAGAAGAGAACTTTGGTTTTAATTGTAGGCACTCGGCGTTAGAATTACTGTATTTGTTTATACCTTGGTGGCTTCTGACGGCTTCTGTGAATGTGCTGAAGCAGAACACAAATTCACCCTCGTGTCTGAAGGTTTACAAGGGTTGGCATTTATCTCAATTGCTTGTCATGGCTCATGACATGTTTCTTATGTGTTAGAGATGGTAGCTAAAACAAGGATAAAAAGCTGCAAATAGCCTAAGGCTGCAGGCTTTACTCAGTGGCGTAGCTGCACAAGTACATCTGAACCCATCAAAATCTGTCAGGTAGGTGCTCCAGACTGGTGTTAATCCCACCCACAAACAAGATGCCTTGCAATTCTGTGCATCAGTCTAGCTGCTTCTCATGGCAGCATCATCCAGCGAATTCCTTCACCTTTATAGCTAAAGGAATTTCTCTAGCTAGTCATGCAAAGAGTGATTGTTAAGAGGCTCTAGTCCTTGTGTTTCTGAATTCAGGGGCTAATTAAGATAATCACTGCCAAAGTATTTTGATGAGGTAGGAAGAAGATAGCTGCAGCTTCCTCCCAGGCATTGAGGGAGCACTAGCAGGGCAGCCAGAAAAGCTCTGGTGCTTGTATGTGTGTTTGTTCTGTTTTAAGAATGATACTCTGGTTTCCACACCCTGAACAAGGTGCAGATGACACCAAGCAGGGTGGCTATGTTTATGTGCTAGAGGGTAGGGAAGCTTTACAATGGGATCTGGACAGGTTAGCCTGATGGGCCAAGGCTAAATGTATGAAGTTCAACAAGGCCAAGAGCCAGGTCCTGTACTTGGGCCACAATGACCCTGTGGTAAGCTACAGACTTGGGGATGTGTGGTTGGAAAGCTGCAAGTTGGAGAGGGACCTGGGGGTACTGGTTGATAGTCGACTGAACATGAGCCAGAAGTGTGCCCAGGTGGGCAAGAAAGCCAATGGCATCCTGGCTTGGATTAGAAGCAATGCAGCCAGCAGGAACAGGGAGATGATCACCCCCCTGCACTCAGCCCTCAATTACTGTGTGCAGTTCTGGGTCCCTTCCCTCACATAGGAAGGCCATTGAGAACGTGTCCAGGGAAGGGCAATGGGGCTTGTGAAGAGCCTGGATCACATAACCTATGAGGAGCATCTGAGGGATCTGGGGTTGTTCAGTCTGGAGAAGAGGAGGCTGAAAGGAGACCTCATAGTACTCTACAACTACCTGAAGGAGTTTGGAGCAAGGAGGGGTCCAGCCTCTTCTCCTTGGTGTTAAGTGACAGGACTAGAGGAAATGGTTAAAAGCTGTGCCAAGGGAGGTTCAGGCTGGATATCAGGAAATATTTCTTCTTAAGGGTTATCAGACATTGGAATGGTTTGCCCAGGGCAGTAGTGGAGTCACCATCCCTGGGGTGTTCAAGCAGCACATGGACCTGGTGCTTAGGGACATGGTTTAATGTTGACCTTTCAGTGCTGGGTTGAGGGTTAGTCTGGATAATCTTTGAGGTCTCTTCAACCAGGTATATTCTGTGATTCTGTTAGATACTTCTTAATCATGCCATTCTTATATTGACAAACCCCTACTGAGTTTTAATTTTTTAATTTATTTAAAGAGTACTTTACATTGTATTTATAATAATGACTTTTGCAACATATTAACTGTATTTGAGAGCTTCTGGATTACTTCCACCTTGTTCTGACATACACGTGTGGATATCCACCCTTCCCCTTTTGTATTGTGTCTATCAGGACTTTTATTTCAGGGCATATGATTAAATATGAAGCAGTAACTGAGGCTTGAGCTTTGCTGACATGAATGAAAAGGAAGCTGTGAACAGCTATTCCTTCTCCCAGCCCCTGCACCACCTCTACAGCCCTGCTGTCAGAGCTGACTGCGTGACTTGACTTGAACACGCTCCAGGCAATGTCAACCCGGTTAAAAACATGAAAACAGCCAGGCTGGGTCAGGTTAAAAGTCCATCCAGCTCCAATCTTACTGAGTGATCAGTAAGGGATGCTTAGAGCAGAGAAACAGAGCAAGAACCAACAGTTGTTCATATGATGCGCATACTCAGCATCTACCAGTCCGTGCTGGAGGGATTTTGCTGTGCCCACACTGTTGTAGTAGGTAGCCCTTGGTGGACCTTGTCTCCGTTAATTTATTGAGTTGTTTTTCCAGCCTGCTTGTATTCCTGACCTTCATTGTCTCTTGTGGTAGCAAGCCCCACAATTCACACGTGTGGTAGATGAAAGAGTATATTGGTTTGTTTCTCTTAAACATATTCCCCATGACCCTCACTGTGGGCTACCTTACAAAGGGCTACCTTTGGTGATGGAAAGTGGTGAATAATCCATTCCCAGTTCATCATCATACTGTTGAGGATTTTGTGCACCTCTGTCACAATCCTGTGAGTTGTTTCATTTCCAGGCTAAATCACTATTCGTTCTTCATACACGATCTCTTCCATTAGATCTGATCATCTTTGACACATCTATTTTATTATTTTTGAGATGGGGCAGCCAGAGCAGCATGCAGGATTGCAGCTGGAGTTGGCACAAAGTGAGGCTGGCAGCTTCTTATCAGGGTGGGGAGGTGGAGGGATGTGGGAAGGAGCCCAGTAAGACCCTTTTGGCAGCATTAAGCTGTTTTATCAGCTTAGTTAACTCAGGAAACAGCATCTTTATCATTCTTCTCTTTTTCCCAAGTAGCACAGATCCTGTGAAACTTAGTGGTAACTTTGCTCCACAATAATTACCATTAATTTTGCCATTTGGTGCTGTATGAGTGTGCTATGTTATGTCACAACTTTTTTATTCACTTGTAGAACAGAGTTGTTGTACAGACAATGAAAATTGATCTGAATTTGAACTAGATTTGTGCACATTCTTGAAAAATGAGGTTACAAATTCATGATGAAAGGTATTTGCACTTCAGTATTGTGCTTAAGTCTCAAACATATTCAGTACTTTTTAAATGTACAGGTTTTGTAAACAAACACATATGGTATCTCTAGTGTAAAATGTACTCAATTTATTGTCACTTACTTTATGCCACTGAAAAAGGGCATAAAGAAGGATGGAAAAATTTGCTCCTGTTTATGGAATGAGGTGGCAGTCATGTGCCACAGAGGTATGCAGTTTTCCTTGTGGAAAAACTGAGAAAGTATGAAAAGGTTAGTATTAGTAGGATCTTACTGCTTTCCTGTGTCCTCTTATGTCTCTCTTCAGTGGGTTTATTTACTCGACTTGAGTAAATTACAATTCTCATTACAATTTTAAATTTCTCCAAGCATCCACTCCTTTAAAGCAAGGAATAAGAGTTCTTCTGAAAGTGTTACTGGTAGCATTCATGTTGGAGAAATGGCCACTCAAAGTGAAAGTGCAGGAGTGTTACACTTCTGGTAGGTCTCAGCAGCTTTGCTTTTCTTGTGCCCATTGAAATGTGGTTCAGGATAAAAGCTTCACCTTGAAACGTAGCTAGGAGTATTTTAAGTTACATTGTGCTTTAAGGATTTTGTGCTTTGAACTCAACGTGGCCCTGGGCAGCCTGATCTAGTTCTAAGTGTCCCTGTTCACTGCAGGGGGGTTGGACAAGATGGCCTCTGAGGGTCCCTTCCAACCCAATGCAATCTGTGAAATCATGTTGGCTTCTTTAAGTGATCCTTTTAAAACATTTTATACCTTATTGAAGGGTACGCCCACCCCTGGGGACCAATGGCTTGTTGCATCCCAGTACTCCTGAGATCAGGCATGCCAAGAAACCAGCAGCACTTCAGAAGGCTAAAATCAGACCCTTCCTAGCCTTAAAGAGTTGTGTTGGTCAATTAGGAACACTACGTGCAACACACACGCACTGTTCTGTTGTGCCATGGCTGAATTGCAGGTGACTACCTGCTTTATGCCCACCCTGAGCAATGCTGGGGGTAGGAAGTGCCCTGAACAACAGCAGTGAATGGACCTCACAGTTATGCTCACCAGCCTTTGTGTATCCAACAGCTAATGCAAACCAGAACGGACTCCAAGCCTTGGAAGAAGATGGAAAAGAGCTCCAAATTGCATTCTGGTGTGAATTAAATTGGAAGGGATTTTGGCAGCTTATAGCCTGTTTTTTGAAGCTGTTGCAGAACTTTGGGCATAGTTCTTTCTGGGTGATGCACTTCCGTAGAAGAAATGAGCAATGCAGAATGGTTATGTAGGTGACAGATGTTTTGCATGTACACAAAAAGAGATGGCAGGGCAAGGTTGAGGAGACAGTTCTTGTGAAAAAAAAAAAAACCAACAATTCCCAGGTGAATGTTTTGTTTCCAGTGCTCTGGGAGAGGCATTTACAGAGAGTTCACAGAATTTATTCAGAGTCCTCTTTGTTTCCTGCTCCTTTCCTGGCCATGCCCCGAGGATATTTCCATGTAATAGAAGGGTGTTTCGCTTTGCACCAGCCTGCTCAGTGACTGCTCCTACCTCCTTGTCTGATCAGTTCTCAGCAATCATTTTCCTGTGCCTGCTGATCATGTAATGGACTCTTCACCACTCTCCCAATATCTCATTTCAGGCAACATTCACTGCCACTTGTGCATGATATTTAAAGTTAAAAGAACTGTGAGAATGAATGTCTTAAAGCAAAAGAGCTTTCTGCATTCAGCCATCAAGTCATTTTCCTTGAGCTACCCTTGCTACAAAGAACATCACTTTTGTCCATTCCTGTAGTAATCCTACAGTGTTTGCAACTCATTTTCCATTTTATTTCTTCTTGGTAAAAAATTATATGAATCTGTATGCTCACAAAGTGAATGTAAAATGTGAGTTTTCCTTTGTACCTATCACAAAGTGCCATATGTTGAACACCAAACCTCTCTTGACCACATTAACCAACATCAGTTGATTATCTATTAAAAAAATGTCTCCTTTGTTTAGCCAGAGGTGTTTTGCAAATTATGTTCTTCTAATGTACCACCATCATGGATGGAACACAGGCCCTCAAACCCAGATAAAAGGCTTCAGTTCTGATAAATAAAATAAACAGAACTTCCTAACAAAACCAGTTGTACGATAATGTGAAAAGAATAGCAGCATAGGCTCCCTGCCATGATCCTCGGTTGGGAAATACTGTTGGCCTTACTTGGTATGCTCCTTTTTTTTTTGTTTTTAGTTTACAGTGGCTATATAACACAGGCAGGCCTGAGACTCATTTAAACTGAAGTTTGTCCTTCCTGTGGTCATTTAGATGCAGTGGAAGGGAACAGAGCCTTAATGCTGTATAGATCAACAAGACCAAATCTACATCTGTCAGCCTCCTTTCTTACCACACTGGCTTTGCTCTGTTTAGATTGCAAATTCCTACCCTTGCTGTTATCTGTTCCTTTTGATAAACTGCAAAGAGAGGAAGTGTTTTTGCATCATTTTTTGGGAGTCCTGTTTCCTATCTGAGAAATGGCTTGTAGCACTAGGACCCTTGGGAACTTATTTTTCTGTGGGGAAACTAGACCAGCATAATGAGCACCCTCTGTGCAAATTCGATATTGGTTCTACCTAAGGTCAAGCTGAAGTTAATGACCATTTTTTACATACATAAATCAGTTATGAAACCAGCATTGCATTTCATGCTTTTGTAATTTTAAAAAGAAATAGAATGCTTGGAGTAGTGTTATATTAAATTGATTTAAGCCACAAAGCATAAATACCATGAATTCCAAACTAGTGCTTGAGAGAAAGTGGCATCACTGCTACTTGTGCAATAGTCCATTCCCTGGTTTACAATCACCTTTATTCCATCCCATGCTTGCTGTGCTGTCTTAGATGCAGAGGTGCTGAACAATGCTGTAAGCAGGGAGTCTGTCTTTAATAATTTTTGCATTTTCTTTGTTTCTTTAATTAGCTGATTTACTCAGCTGATTGCACAGCTGTCTGGGCAACACCCCCCTAGGGGCCTGCCAACTGTTTCAGAGATATGTGGTGTACTCAGTGATGGGAAATCTGTATGATAATTTGCATATACATATATATGCAGAAATAGTGGGGAGGAATGAGAAAGCTCAAAGGCAATTTTTATGTTGCTAATAAAAGGAAACATGTTAAGCATGAGCTTAAAAAGCTTTCTCTTTTCAGTAATTTCTGGGAAAAGATTACAGTTTCATGGTAAATAAGGAACCGTTTCCCACTTGGAGGGTTTTATTCCTAGGATTATTGCTGTTATTTATATGGAGCCTTTTTTTTTTTTTCTTGTTTTGTTTTGTTTCATTGGTTTTCCCTCTTTAATCTGGAAGATTTAGGAAATAGAGAATATGCATGAGGACCTGGTCTGGCATAAAATAGTTCTCAAGTCTGAGGTTTGTAAAGCATTTACTTGCTGCTCATCTTCCTTTCCACCATTCATCACTAGTGCCTCTTTACATAACCTACAGGCACTGGCTTTTAGTTTCCCCAGCGGTATCAGTATGAGCTGTTCACTTTTTTCCACTCTGATAAATTAATAAGCATCAGCAAACATTATAACACTGTCAAACAGCTCGGAGCTGCTGCAGTAACCAGCCTCTCTAGAGCTCACTGCATATCCCCCACAAAGAACAAGGAATAGAACAATCTCCAGTTTTCAAAATAACCATGTAAGTTTCCCAAAATCATAAAATTATCTTAGAAGTATGTGATTAAAAGGGAAAAAAAAGACCTATTTTTTCTTTTCCCCTCTCTCCCCTCTCTCCCCTCTCTCCCCTCTCTCCCCTCTCTCCCCTCTCTCCCCTCTCTCCCCTCTCTCCCCTCTCTCCCCTCTCTCCCCTCTCTCCCCTCTCTCCCCTCTCTCCCCTCTCTCCCCTCTCTCCCCTCTCTCCCCTCTCTCCCCTCTCTCCCCTCTCTCCCCTCTCTCCCCTCTCTCCCCTTTTTTTTATTTAATTTTTTTCTTTTTTTTCTTCCCCCCTTCCCTCCCCCCCCTGTTCATTTCTGAACAGCTTCATGCTAGCAGCTTCCTCTGGGGACAAAAAAAAAACCCCAAACCTGAACAAAAAGCCACCATTACCACCCAAACCCACGTACCTCTCAAAAAATTTGGGATATAAGAATGATGCTAAAAGTTGTGAGCTTCCCAGCTGCTGCTGATAAATCAATTGGTAGAGGCTGCTGGCAGTTCAGAGCACTGCAGCCTACCTCCAGGAATATTCTTACAGATTCCTGAAGTTTTTTTCAACAGTGATAGTGTGACAGGGACAGAAAAATGGGCTATAACCATCCAGCATGGATAAGACTGTGAAAATCTGTTGTCTTGTCAAATAAAGTTCTTCTGTTCAGAAGTAGGCTTTTTACCACTTCCAAGGTATGTGTCTCTCCTCTCTGTAGAGGGCAAGTGGATGGCTTTTGCTTACAGGCTAGAAAAAGGAGATGCATATATGAATTTTGATCACACAGTACTGGAAAGATTGAAATCTTGCAAAGGGCAGAGTGGTTTGATGTTCTGGGATGTTAGCAGGTTAAAGAACAACACTAAATAATAAATGAGTATCCTCATTTGAAACGAAGGAGCATCACTGAAAACATGAGGGACAGAGCCTTAAGGGTGACTGAGGTTTGTAGGATGAGCAGAGCAGCTTCTGGAGCAGCTGTGGGGACAGTGAACTGCTTATCCAGCCCCTGTCCGGGTGAACATAGCAGTGTCTGCAGCTGGGATCCTGCAGGATTGGGCTGCTCCTGAGGCTATGCCTGAGGGTTTACAACATGCTAAGCAAGTTCGGTCTTGGGAGCAGCCTAGGGCAGTGCAGAGAGAAACTGCTTGTCTGCCAAGGGCTACGTTTATGGGCTCCCCACCCTCGAAAGGGGTAGGCAGTCCTGGTCCTGCAGCTGGACTTCACAGCAAGCTCAAGGGCTGGAGTTGTGAGGCACAAGGGGTCTAGCAGCAATGCCAGCTTGCAGAGTGCCGTGTCTACTGCCCTGCCTGCTGCTTGGGAGCCCTGTTCTCAAGCATGTCATCAAAGGAGCCAGCTTCAAATCCGTTACCAATCAATAAAGCCAAAATATTTTGTGATGATACAGAGAGGGAATAGTAAGTACAGAAGCTGTGAAACAGCCAGCAGCGCTGGGGAGCTAAGTTGGCTCTCTGTCCTGGAATGGCCATGTGGGTGCCACTCAGAGTGAGGTGCTTACAGATGGACAGATGTCCCTGCCTGCTACTAAGCAGCAAAATGGTTAACCGTGATGGCAGGTCGTGTCTTAAGTATTTAAATAATTAGCTTTCACAGTTAACACCCTATTGAGCCAAAGGGAGGAAGTTCACACCTCTCCTGGTGTTATTGTTCCAGTCTGGCTGGCTGCAGTGGCAGAATGAGCTAGTGCCTTGGTTTGTGTTGTGAAGGTTATCTTTGCAGCCAGAAGGGTAGAAAGAAGAAACTTCATTTACAGAAAAGGAAGAAAGCACAATGCAGCAAAACCTCTGGGAAGATTGCAGTGCTGTGGGTTCCAGGAGTTGGTTTATGTGTGGATTTTTTTTTAACTGTCCTTTCTGCTCTCAGTTGCATTAAAATTCTATATTGAATAAGACAAATTATTAAAATAAAACAAGGCACATTATGTTATGTGACTTTTAAAAATCTTACTCATCAAACACAATTAATTTACCTTCAAGTTTGGGGACATAAAGAGCAATTATCTGTGTATATATTGCTATAAGAGCAATATTGGGGAGATATTGCTCTGTGGGTAATGCTGGTAGGATTCTTCCATAGGCAGGAAAAGTCCTATAGTACTGCAGGTGGCTGTTGTGACCCTCACTGCATGCCAGTCTGTCTAGCTAAGGTGAGTCCTTTAGCATGGCTGTAATACTCCATGCTGGAGAGGAAGGCAAATCCTTTCCAATGCTTTTAAACTTTGTAGTGTGTCCGTAAAAGCAGGGGACCACTGTTGGCTGGTGATGGTGACACAAAGAATGTGTTCAGTTCCAGTGTTAGTCATGGTTACATTCTTTGTCCTTTCACAGCTCTGTGTGATGGCTGATTCTGCTGAGGTAGTGAAGTACAAAATTATTTTCTCTTGTTTCTTCTTTCTTTGTTATTTTTTTCTGCTGATTTGGTGAGCTGAAATGGGATTACAAAGGGACAACGCTCTCTCCCACAAGAATTTTCTGTTCCAAAATTAGTTTATAGAAGAATCTGCTAGCAAAATCTCAGCTTTGGTCCCTGGGGACACAAGGAACTTGGATCAAATGATGGCCCTTGAAATCCTTAAGCAACCATAAAAAATCAACGTCTTGGAATTCCCTAAGCTAGTTTGCAAATGGACATATTTGAACCACATATTTACAAGCTAATGCTCATTTAACATCATCTTCTTTCCTTCATGGTGGCTTCTCCAAGAAGGAGAAATGCTGCAGGTAGAAAAGGGAATGGGTGACTCTCTGTTTCTTTGCATTCTTTCCCTGTCTCTCTACTCAAGCCTGACACCAAAGGTAGCATGCAAGTAGATCAGGGTAAACCACCTTTGCCTTTCCCTGGTGCTGCTGCTTTGTAAGACGTGCTGGGGTATTAATATCAGGGAGCAGAGCTGGGTTCATGCTGATGGAGAAGGAAGGGCTTGGCACAGCTCCAAAGTTCACAACTTTTTTGTATGTACATCACAGTTTTAAGGGAAATGTCCCAGCACCAACAGTCGCCTGGGAAATACTTTCCCATCCCACCCTAACCTTCCGCCTGCTTTTCCTGCAGCTGAATTTGCAACATCAAGTCTTTTTCTTAAGAACTAAATGGGTACCTTACACTAAGTGCTAAATTATCCTTGAATTCCTTTATTTTATGTGAGAAATTGTAGTGTGTGCACAAGAGTCTATGAGGGCAGTGCCTGGACAAATTCAAGAGGCGTCTGTTAGTTGTTACGGGGTTAAGAGGCACACTGTGTGTAGAAATGCAGCAGTTGGATTCTTATGTGTGTGTGACAGTCCCCAGTAACATAAATTTCTGAATACACTGGAGTATTTTAAGAAATTTGTGGTTTGTTTTGTTTTCTGTATTTATAGGCAAAACATGTAATAACCTTTTCATACAGAAATCAAGAAAATATAATGAAGAGTTGTTATTCATCTGTATGGCCACTACAGCCTTCAAGGGACTATGTTCTTGTGATGGAGAAAAATATATGAGATTGTGATTCCTTCAGCATTGTTTCCTGAGTGTAATTAAATGGTTCAGTTGTGGCTGCTTTTTATGAGTTTGGGATAAGAGGCAGAAAGGACACAAAAATCAAGTTTGTGATGGAAATTTCATGAAAAAGAGGCCAACTGCTCCCTCTCTCCCAAGAGGGCTGCAAGAACGTCAGTGTGAGGTCGGAGATTATTTTTTGCTTTAAGAAAATATTTACTGATTCTTTCCTGCATTCCTTACACAGTCTAAACAACATTAAAGCCAAGATCTAGCTGTGGATTATGAACTTTTAAAGTTTTTTTTTAGAGTTGAGCTGTGAAATTACTGATAAAACCAGCCCTTTTAATTTAATTTTTATTAAACCCCTTTAATTAGGGTGCATCAAAACTGAGATAATTTTCTCATCATCTTTAACACTGCTCGTTCCATTTTTTTTTCAGCAGCCAAAGGTACCTGTATGATTCCTTTTCTCTTTCCCTGTGTTCTGGGTAAAAGATATTACTGCCCTCAACCCTGGGTGTTTGCTGCTTGTCACTGGTTCATCTGTTTGTTAATCAGCCAGCCCAGCTAGGTTAGCAACAGCATGCTGCTCTTTGAAGGTCCACCTGTTTACTTTGATTGAAGATGCTCTGGGGTGCTTGCCCTGGCATTGGTCAGGGAAGAGGGCACTTGTAACAGAGGCCAATGACAAGAAGCCAGTTGACAGCCACTAACCTTTTCCCCTGGCACAGCTGTTTGTGGAGCACACATCTGCTCAGGCTTGTCAGAAAAGCTGGCTGGATCAATGAAAATCACTTAAACCTAGACTCGTGGTCTTGTTGCTAGGAAGGTGCCACTCCTCTAAATACAGTGATTAATAGCCAGTGTCTGAAGGGATTCTTTGCTCATCAGAGGCTACAGCAAATTGATTTTGGGAGAAATCAGAAAACTGGAAGGAGAGTTGGGGAAATGTTGGATTTATGTTAACACAGCCACAGACTTAGACAATTTGCTCAAACAAACATTTTTTTAATCATTCATTAACACCTTCCAGAATTGCAGCTTTCATAGCTCATGCTTGTTGTTCTAACTAGTGTTTGACTGATGTCCTGAACCCTCTGCATCTCCCACAACAGCAGGGGGTAGAATGGGGTCACACACATGTAGAAGAGGAGGGTGAGGGCAGAACTCATTGCTCTCTTCAGCTGCCTGAAGGAAGGTTGGAGTAGGGAGGGAGCCAGCCTCTTCTCCTTGGTGACAAGTGTCAGGACTAGAGGAAATGGTTACAAGCTGTGCCAGGGGAGCTTTAGACTGGATATTAGGCAATACATCTTCACTGAAAGGCTTATCTAACATTGGAATGGTCTGCCCAGGGGCAGTGGTGAAATCACCATCCTTGGGGTGTTCAAGCAGCGTGTGGACCTGGTGCTTAGGGACATGGTTTAATGTTGACCGTTCAGGGCTGGGTTGAGGGTTAGAGTGGACGATCTTTGAGATCTCTTCCAACCAGATATATTCTGTGATTCTGTCTGCAAGAAGATGGGGCAGCTCTTGGACAGGAAGACTGGGAGGTGGGTT
Source organism: Indicator indicator (assembly GCF_027791375.1). Classification (NCBI taxonomy): domain Eukaryota; kingdom Metazoa; phylum Chordata; class Aves; order Piciformes; family Indicatoridae; genus Indicator; species Indicator indicator. The sequence continues at coordinate 25,725,781 of NC_072020.1, read as the reverse complement.
ATAAGGAAAGGGACTGCACAGAGCCCCAGCCTAGTTGGATGGAAGCACTGACCTGCACTATAAAAGTTGGGGCCACACAGGGCTATTGAGGCAATCACTTTGATTACTACTTTTCCAGCCTGGGGCAGACATATATATATGCCAGTGTCCCAAGGGCATTTTGATTTTGCCTAGCTTTAAATGCTGCTGGGATACAATCCCCATTACACATGCTATGTGTTACAGCTATAGATTGACCCTGTGTTTTTAGCATTCATCTTGAATTTCAGAGGTTGACTGGTAAAGTGGTGCTGGCAAACCCACTAGTGAAGATTTATACCAGGCTTCTGTTTTCCTTTTATAACAGATTAAAAAAGATCCCCGAATGGAATAAACTGTATTGACAAAACTACTTCCCCACCCCCTGCTCTTTTATAATTACTTTTTTATTACCTTTTTTATTTTTTTTTAATGGTATAGCTGTGGGGGAAGAAGGAATAATTATACCCTGTATGAATATTATCAGAAATCCTGCAGTTAAAAAAAAAAAAACCTATGCTTAATTTTGGGGGTCAAGAATGGTGTAAAGTTACTTTCCTGTTAAGTTACTGGATACTGCCTACAGGTTTGGCTGCATTTTGTCTGCAGGAGACCCAGAGCACCCAGTGAAATACAAGACAGATCTCAGGGTTCACCTTACATCTGTTAGCTCAGATATGTTAACCTGGTTGTATGTCTAAAGATTCCGGCTGGAGGTTGAGGAGAGCTTAGGTGAGGGTGGCTAATGAAAGTAGTACTGCCACTTCTATGACTCGTGGTCACCAATCAAACTCGGGCTGCTTCAGCTCACAGACATAGCTGTAAGGCAAAACAGGAGCGGTGATCCTTGTCTGAGAACACCGTGCTGTGGGCTGTGACTGTTCAGATATAGCCTTATGACCAGCTTAGGTGCCCAGGGGTGAAGGAGAAAGGTGGTGGAAAAGTAGAAGTACACAAGCAAGCACCCAAGCTGCTCATCCATCAAAGCCATGAGCTTGGCATTGCTCAGGAAATGGATTTGCCAGCTCCTCTGCTTCAAGGACGCTTTTATTGTCACAACTGCTGTGGTTATACTGGCAAATCATCTGATGTTTACGCAAGATTGATGTTTGAGTGTGGTGCTTGTAAGTAAATGAGCATGGTGTAAGGTAAAGTCGCTTCGCACTTGTTTCATTTGGTCTGACTCTTCTAACCTGCCATATGTCAAATTTGAGAGTGGTTTGAGGTTTTAATGCCCCACCAAAATACAGCAGGTGGGCATGTTGGCTGGAAGGGTATCTTGGGCTATAGCTGTTTGCAATATGGAAGTCTGATGCGTCTCTTCAAAAGCAGCCCTTGTTTCTTTAGCTAGGGAAACTGATATCTCTGGTTGCTCTCTGTCCAGAGCTTACATGCCTGATCCAAACCTATTTTGTTTGAAATCTGGCGCAACTCACTGGTGTTAAGCAATGTTAACTAAGCAAAGTTACTGCTTTCTCTTACTGTGCCAGCAGTGAGTAACCTTCAGCAGATCCTCTTCTGCTACCATTTATTTTCAGAGATGACTTCCATGGATAGTAGTGGTGTTTGTTAAGATTCACATCACTTTGCTTATAAAGAATTTCCTAAGGCTGAAGTGAAGGATAAATATTTTTATTTTATTTAGTCTGAATTGACATTCTTGCAATATAATGAAAATAAAGGGATGGCTGGTTTTAATCCTTTACGAGTCATCAGGTCTTGTTATAATATATAGAAAAGTAGAGTTTCCTTAAACTCCATTTTACAGGACTAACAGTAGGCAGACTATAAGTATACGGTACTGCATTTTACTTCCTGGGAGAAATAAGGTATTCCTTATTTAGGATTTATCCAAAATCCAATAAGGTAAACCTTGTAGGTTTTTTCCAAAACCACTCACAGAGTTAACAGGAAAGGTAAATTTGGAGTAAGGTTTCTTGAATGATCATCTTCTGTGGTGTAAACTGGACCATGCTGCTTTGCTGCTGCTTCTGGTTTAAACCTGCCTGCTTCCAATACCTTCTCTCTTTCTTATTGTAGCAATCCATCAAAATGAAGAAAACAACAGTCAAGAAATAAAAGGACTAGAAGAGCTCAAGGATACCTCTGATGCTCAGGTAAATGTGTATGATTAATGGTGTCTTGGGAACTTTTTCAGATCCACAAGATGAAGGATCTGCTTTCAGTAGCTCTGGGAAATGGATTTTCCTTGATGTTCTGCACAGGGAGCCTGTAGGAAGGAGAAAGTCTGCTGGATCTTGTCTTACGTGACTATTTAGAATAAGATTGATGATTACTCTGGGAATTAATGCCATGATATTGCAATCACACAGTATTCTTCAACTATCTCTCTGCTCTTTTTAGATAATACACATAGCATATAGCAGATGTGAAAATAAAATGAGATGCGTTTTGGGAGGCAAGGGCATGTGACATTTTGATTGAATTTTAATCACTGTAAATAGACATGCAATGAAATGAGGATACTTATTAGTCACTCGAGTGTGAGCAACTATCTTTTTCTTTCCTTCCCAAACTGCCCTCATTTACAACAAAGATATTGCTCAGGAGAAGCTTAACTGCCTTTTAGCATATTTTATTATAGAGTTGCTTACCCTTTTTAATTCTGAGAATAACTTTTGGTTAATCTACAGTTCACTCATTCAGTTCATGCATTCAAACTGTGCAAATGTATTGCTTATTGCATTGGCACTGATTATCGCTTTTAATTTAAGATGGATTTCTCCCAGTCTTGACTGGTTTTGTGTGGGGATTTTTTTTTGTTTGTTTGGGGTGTTGGTGTTTTGTTTTGTTTTGTTTGTTTGTTTGGGGTTTATGTTGTGTTTTTTTTCTTCCATTCCTCTTGCAAATCTTACGTCCCCCATCAGTTGCCACCTTTTCTCTTTCCTGCATGTGCAACTTTGCAGTTTTTGTCTCTGATTTATCTCGTAACACCTGGCCCTGCTAAAATGCTATATGTGGCAAAGACAGGATTTGCTCAGCTTTTATCTGGCTGGAAACCAGCTTCTGAAAATTGAAAGAATTTAAACCACATAAAAAAAAAAAAAGTTATTAAATGAGCAGTTAACACCAGTGTTGAAGTTCCCAACTGGCAAGCAGGAGAGCAGGAGCGTTATCAAAGCGGCTGTTGCTCCGGTTTGTTTGTCGATGTCATAAAAACACCATCCTGCATTTGCCCAATGCAGCGTGGTTTAAGGGTGTGAATAATTATTTCTCTTTATTTTGGTTCACTTTAGTGAGCGTCCATATCACTGGAGCAAAGCAAATGCTCTTCCTGAGGCAGTGGCATATGGTTTTCAGTCTTCAGGTTGATCAAAGGTGAAGCCTTTAATAATCAGAGTGTTTTCACCAGACACAGAGGTACACTGGGAAGAAAACAAGCCATATAAACCTCTTCTGCTGGTAGAGTTGAAGGGTGTGGTGCCTGCTCTGAACACCACTCTGCAGGACATAGGCTTGACTTACATTGGAGTTGGTTGACAAAACCGGTGGAAGTGTGGAAAAACTTAAGTACAGAGATTTTTAAGACCAAGCATGCTGTAAACAATGTAAATAATGTAAAAAACCCTAAATATATCCCATCCTGTTTGCCTAGCGCTGGCTTAATTCACCTCCATGTCACTGCCAGCATATTTATTTATGGCCTTTGCAAAGGAAATATTTTCCAATAGATATGCTGAAACAGAAAATGTGTTGTCAGCATCTTTCCTTTTCCAACCTCAGTAGTGACTAATTTACTTTCCATCCCATTAAATGTTTTTTATTCCAAATATTGCATAAACACCTTTAATTATAATACTTTTGTGCTGTGAATGTTAGTAAAGCCTTAATACAGAGCTCTTATATTCTTTTATAGTTCAATAAATTAAAGCCAGTTACCTGAAAGAGGTCGTAGTGAGGTGTGGGTTGGTCTCTTCTCTGTAGTATCAAGTGATAGAATGAGAGGAATGGCCTGACATTGTGCCAGGATTTAGTTTGGATATTAGGATTGGAATTCTCTTTACTGAGGACATGGTCAGGCATTGGAATAGGTTGCCTGGGGAAGTGGTGGAGTCACTGTCCCTGGAGGCATTCAAAAAACATGTGAACATGGAACTTCAGAACATGATTTAGTGGCCATGGTGGTGTTAGGTTGATGGTTGGACTTGATCTTAGAGGCCTTTTCTGACTGAAACATTTCTATGATTTGATGAGAATATGCAACTTTGTGATTTTCACCCTCACTTAAGTTAGCACGTGTAGCTCTGCTGGTGCATGTGAATTAGAGGACTAAGAACCAATAGCTAAGAATGTGGGGGTTTGGAGGGTGTGTGCCAGCACAAAATACAAACCAAAACTGCACTTTGCAGATAGGACAGCTTGCCTTTGCCCTTTCATCTGACAAAGAGCTTCAAAGATATTGTTTTAAAATTAAATTTATGTTGACAAGTGAAAATAAGGAGTAATACTAATATTTTCCCAACCAGCTTTTAGAAGCTGTCACCAATTCATTCATTAGTTGCCCTAGATGCTTTCTTACAAGTATTTAATGGAAAGATTTATGGTGGAAAGGCAACATAGCTGAGGAAATCACAATTAAAAGTGAGGGATTAATATATTTCTTCTTAATTAGGAAAAAGCATGTTTAACCTTTTGTATTTAAAGCACATTCTTTACTCCCAGAGCCAAGCATGTGCAATAAGCTTGATAATACCTTAGCCCTACCAGAAGTTTTTTGGTTGACCTCTTATCCTCTGGAAACCAAATAATGTTCTGTGCAATTCTTTACATTTAAAAAATAGTTGAGGGAGGAGAAAATATGTTAAAATGTAAGATTTCTTCTTGGTGATTATTTGGAACAGGAAAATATGATTCTTGAATCAAATTACCAGTTTGAATACAGACCATGTTTATGCTGGGGCTAATGGGCTTGTGTCTAGATTTCTTCCTTGGGACGCTCATCCTCAGGGTGCTCAGCAGCAGTAATATACTCTGAACACAGGCCGAGGGCAAGGGTGTGAAAGTGAGGCCCATGTGTTCAAAAAGTTGTTGCTCTCTGGGATGTTTCTTCCACTGGAACATGGTGAAGCCAACTGTTACTCTGAAGCGGAATGCCCCCTTCCACATAAGCAGTTTTAACCATTGGATTTTACTTCATCCACTGAAGATCAATATGTATTTGTTCAGCAGAGTGAACAGTACATTTATGTCAATGTCCAGCTGACATTTGAAGTACAGGGACTGGCCACCATCTATGCCACTTGTAGGTCATGGTCTGAATTGTCTGGGCACAACATGACGGTGTGAAAAGAGACTCCATAGTGCTAAAATCCCAGATCTCGATAAACTGTAAATCTTTATAGACCCAAAGTCCTAATAGGGCATTGGACAGACAGACATTTGGGGCTATCTTTAGCATACAAGCCTGGGGAGATTACAGCACACAGATCTTATATTTCCTGCTAGAAGCATCTTAAAGCCATGAAACCTGCAGGTTTGTCTCTTTATGTCCCCAAGCCATCAAAGTGTTGTGAAGGGCAGGCATCAGGCCTAAAGCTAAGTCTGTGATGATTGCCTAGATTCCCTTTGTAAATTTCTGGAGATAAAGGAAAATTTTGGGAAGCATTTCATGAAATCATTTAAAAATGTCTACTACAGAGTGAAAAAAAAACAATTATTTTCTTTAGTTTCTCCTTTTCTCTAGTGATCAAACTACTTTGGACAGCTGGTTCAGCATATTCTTCCACTTTTGATAAAGTCAGTCTCTCTCCTGATCAGCAGGTGATAAATGGTGTGTCAGAACTGTTTATGTATCAATGTCTTTGGATTGAAATCTCATAGAAAATATAAGTACCTTCAGATTAGGTGCTGCTCTTTGTTTTCTTGGTGGATATCTGACCTTCAAAGCATGGCGTAGGTTCCTTGTGGGAAAGCTGTGTTCCTCAGGAGGCTGAGTGCCAAAGAAAGGACATGCAAAACACTGGTTGCCTCTGAAATTCTTTCCTCCAGAGCACAAGTGTCTGACACAGGCTTGCGAGGAGATGCCTTCATCCAGACTGGAGGAATGCAGGCATATAAACATTTCTTTCAAATAATTCAGCAAGGATGACTCTTTTCTTTCAGTCAGCATTAAAACACTTATTCAGAAAGTAGATTTGTTTTCCCCACAGATGAAGAAACTTTAACCCCTGTTTCTGTTTTCCTATAAGAAACCTACAGTGAACTGTAGGATGGTCTGGGTTGGTACTCTCACAGCTTTGGCTGTCATGGGCAGGAGTTTCTCAAGGCTAAAGAGTCTCCATGGCACTATGGATTAGTGGTCAAGGCATCCCTGGCTTTTGGTCCTGACACGTGAGATGTTTTGGGAATTTTGGAGCAGATATCAATTCAGTTAGAATTAGGATAAACAGTACAAAGAGAAGGGTGGAGGAAGTGGGGGAAAAGATTTATTTGCAGATTGCCTGCAAAGCCATATCAATACCATAGACATGGCACAAGCCTGGCCCTCCCAAGGCATATGCTGTTCCCATCAGGAAACACCTGGGATAATAAAAGCTGTGTGGTATCATCAAGCCAGGTCTCAGTTATGCAGAGGCTCTATCCATGACCAAACAGCAGACAGTGATAGGAGCTACTGACTTTGCAGGAAGCAGTTTAGCCCTTATCAGCTAACTTTGTGATGGGTCTAACATGCCTGTGTGCAAGCATGAATCTGCCTACAGAGATAAATATATATCACAGTACATTAGAGGTTGGAAGGAACCTCGGGTCCCTAGACATCGGGTCTAACCCTCCTGCCAAAGCAGGACCACTTAGGGTACTCCACACAGGAATGCATCCAGGTGGGTTTTGAAAGTTTCCAGAGAAGGAGACTCCACAACCTCTCTGGGCAGCCTGTTCCAGTGCTCCATGACCCTTACTGTAAAGAGGTTTCTCCTCATGTTGAGGTGAAATCTTCTATGTTCAAGCTTGAACCTGTTGTTTCTTGTCTTAGTGTGCATCATCAAAAAGAGTTCGGTCCCCACCACTTGACACCTACCTCTCAGCTATTGATAGACATTGATCAGATCCCCTCTCAGTCTTCTCTTCTCAAGACTAAACAGCCCCAGGGCTCTCAGTCTCTCTTCATAGGGGAGATACTCAAGTCCCCTAATCATCCTCATGGCTCTCTGTTGGATTCTCTCCAGCAGTTCTCTGTCTTTCTTGAACTGGGGAGCCCAAAACTGGAGAGAGTATTCCAGGTGTGGTCTCACCAGGGCAGAGTAGGGAGGCAGAAGAACTTCCCTAGACCTGCTGGACAAACTTCTCTTGATGCACCCTGTATATGTATATGTGTGGCATTTTTATAAAGCAACCTGTGCTGAATGTTTTGACAAAACACTGTTGGCATAGCTTGAATAAGTGGCAGAATATTACCCCAAAGATAAACTGAAAAAGTAGTTCTAACATAGTTTTTAAGGCAAATCTCATTTTCTTCCCTAAACAAAACCTGGAGATACTGATTTGTTATTTACAGAATAGATAAATACAACACAAGTGTCTTTGACCTCTTGGGGCTTGCATATGTGAAAAATGGTTGGAGTGGGAGCGGAGGGAGTTGTAGCCTGTTATTTTTAGGAGTGCCTTGTGTTGCACTTCATTTTTTTTCCAGGGCTGTTCCTGGCTAACTTTCCCATGAGTTTTTAACCTCTTGCTCTTGTTCTCTTATGTAACAGGAAACAGGCTGACAGGAACAAATAAAACACAGCGTATCTGATAGTCACACTCACAGGAGCGGTTGATTTAGTTAGCTCTGCCTTTGCTCCTCCAAAGTAGATACATTTGGAGATTCGGATGTGCCTCAGCTCCTCTCCAGTTGTTTCCCTGGAAGCAGCAACTTGTTTCTGTTCAAGCTCCTCAAATATGAGAAAACAGCTGCGTTTCTTTTAAGCTTGAAATTTGTGGCGGTGTCATGTCCTGGGACTGCGGATTTAAGTATCTGTTTGCTCTTTCTCCCACCCTTAAGGCAGGGGTTTTGTGCAAGCTTCAGGGGAGAGATGACATCGGACGGATCGAGCTGGTCCAGAAGCTGGCGAGAGAAAACTGCCAGTTTTTGCAGGCGGATAGGAAGCCACCGGAGAAGGCAGAGCAAGTAAGGCATTTCTTGTTTGGGTTGGTTGGTTGTTTCTTTCTGGTGTGGGAGGGAGATTTAGGTCACAAAACTGAAATAGTAAAGCTGATGGTCAGAATCCAGGGCACACATTACTGATGGAGCTGCAGCCGCTCTCCGCTGGCATTTACATTTCTCTGAAGTGCGTTCAGTTCAATAGTTGTCAATAGCACACTTGAATTATTGTGTTGTCATTAACTGTCAGTTACTGTTGTTAATATCTTGCACACATCTGAAACAGAAGATGGTTTCAGGATGGTTTCTACCAAATTGTTGCATGTGATTATGAAATATTTGGCTTTTAGGTTTTATTTCAATAATGTGTAAGGCATATGAGTGCTTTAACTGCTTACCTTAAGTTGTCTTAAAATTTCTTTGTTACTGGTGTGTTTGGAGGCAAGCCTGGCTGAAGCTTTTCAGTCTGAATTAAAAAGGGTGATCTGGAGAGAGAATTCAGCTGTTTCTTTTTTAAAAATAGTGTTTTCAACCAAAAGTGACACTGAAGAAAGCAGCATTCTGTTTAATGCTTCTAAAAGCAGTTACTGAGATGTTAATAACCGGATTGAAAATGCATTAAAACTCGACTGCTCTGCTTATAGCGCAATGTATCCTCATTTTGTTCTCCTGGTAAAGGGTTTCTATTCTGATTGCATATTCATCTAAAGGTGCCAAGATAATAACTGCAAGAAACAACAAAAATCCCACTTACTTTTCATGTGTCTTGCTGTAATTTACATGTAATCTATTCTATTTTCTCCTTACTGGACAGCAGAAGAAGGGCATGGCTTTAGAAAAGAAACACTTTTAGCTCATCTGCAAGTTCATTCCTACTGATGTGAGGCTGCACAGAGGAAAAGCAAAAAATGAAATCTTATTTCAGAGCTTCATGCTGTTCTGTTTGGAAGCAGGTCTAGCTTAGTGTAGTTCAATATGTAATTGTATCAGTTGCTGTGCACAAGGGAGGAGGGTAATTAGCCAGGCTCACACCCCTGAGATTGAGTTGCTCCTCAGCAGATCCACTAGCCATGGACATCTGGCAGAATTTCCATATATTTTTAAACTGTATCAGCAAAGCACAATTAAAAGTTTAGGTGCTTAAGTAAAGAAGATTTTAAAACAGGAAAGGTTTCTAATTGAGTTTCAGGATTTGGAAGGAAGATTACAGATGCTGTGAGCACAGGGGGGGAAAGGGAGTGTTGGGATTGATATGCCAAAAAATCAGTAGATATTTTTGCTGCCTTACTCTAATGATTGCAAAGGGTGCTGTGGTGTCAGCTGCAGCTCTATAACTGCACAGATTACAGCACAGTTCCAAAAATGGAAACAAAAAGCACTCAGTTTTTCTTCTTTGAAAAATATTGGTACTTAGCAATTGCTGCTATTTAGGAGATGAGTGACTTTAGCAGGAGCTGGAGCAAGCTGCTTATATCCATACTGAGCAGTTACTGCTCTTGAGTAAGGATGTGCATTTGGACCTGGGGAGGTAACAGGAAGGAGAAATGTCATCTGAGAGACTGCAGAAGCCTAGGTCATCCTTTGTATGCCCTTTATTTCTGGGTGGGGAATGCCTTGCAGCTAGTGCTGACAATAACAAATTACGGCGTGCTTCCCCCACCCTGTTCTGCCCTTTGCTGGTTGCTGCAGGGTGGGGGGTGACATGGCTCTTCCCTGCAGTCCAGGCAGCCTATGCTCAGAGTTAAGAGAGATTTGCAGTACTTGGTGTGGGTCTATTTGCTAAGGACCCAGCGAGGCCATTGATTTCTTTGGGAACAATCACCGTGAAGGCATTACTGACATGGGCAAGGTCTGCTGCAGGGTTCTCAGTTTAGCTGACTCAAGTCATTTATTTTCACTGGACAGAACTCATACTTTACTGTGGTAAGGGTGATGGGTTGCATACGTTCAGGAAGCTCTGAGCTTCCATCCCTTCCTCTCCCTCCCTTCCGCCCTTGTGGTGTGCGAGCAGCTCTGGTGCATGTGCAGGTGGCAGGATTCAGCTGACTGGGCAGAGTTTGCTGCTCTAAGCAGCTGTTCCCTCTCTTCTCCAAGACAAAAAGCAGCAGACTGGATTGTACTGAGTGGCCACTCAGATGTGGGCTTTCAGACCTCACAAGTGATGGCAGATTCATGGGCATCAGTGTACTGCCCAGTTCCTCGTGCTCACTGTAAAGGTTAGAGGAACAATGTGTTTAGGGTGTGGTGTCCTTACAGAATTACAAGTAGCATCCACATCTTTTTTATTTTTAAAAGCATAGTTTACTCTTAGATTACTTTCTTAGCAACACAGGGTAATGGGCATTTAATGTGGACAGTAAAATGGAGCAGCTCCTCCTTGCATTCTCCACAAGACCTTCATTTCTCAGAAAATATCCTTGTGGTAAATCTTCCACCAGCTTTCTTTCCTGGGGAGCTCAAGCAGTGCTTTCACAGACGACCTGCCTTCCTCAAAAGCATGGAGTTAGGTCTGTAAATGGGTTGCCTGAACACCCTGCCAGGCTCCTCTCCTTGTGCTTGGAGAGCCAGCTAGCTGGGCTGGCCTTCTGGCAGCCCATCCTGAAGCAGAAGTGCTGCTGGTTTGCAGGGCTGTGTGCTTCAGTCAGCTCAGGGCAGTGTTGCTGTTTGACACTGAAGGGCTTTGTAACCCACCTGGCAGTAAAATTGCCCTTTCCTAGATGGTCAAAAGGGATTTTTTTTTACAGAAGCAGAGTACTGATTGGTTCTCCTCTAAGAATATTCTAAAAACAAAACAAAACAATTTGAAAGAAGGGTTAGAATTGTGCATATGGAGAATTCCTCTCTACATGTACTCTCCCAATGGGAAATGGAGTTGTGCCTCCTTTGGTGCTAGCCATTGTATTTTTAAAGCAGGTCTCTTCAGATTAGAACCTCACACAGCCTTTACAGCAATCACAAATGTAGTATGATTGGACTTTGCTGATTCTTCCGCTCTCCTTTGAAGAAGAAAGAACTGTCAGCCTTATTGAAGAATTTGCTACCCAGTAGCTTTTTTCACAGAATCACAGAATTGTCAGGGTTGGAAAGGGCCTTAAAGATCATCCAGCTCCAACCCCACCTGCCATGGGCAGGGATACCTCACACTAGACGAGGTTGCTCTGAGCCACATCCAACCTGGCCTTAAAAACTTCCAGGGATGAGGCTTCTACCACCTCCCTGGGCAACCTGTTCCAGTGTCTCACCACCCTCATGGGGAAGAACTTTTTCCTAATATCCCATCTGAATCTATCCACTTCTAGTTTTGCTCCATTCCCCCTAGTCCTGTCATTACCTGACACCCTAAAAAGTCCCTCCCCAGCTTTCTTGTAAGCCCCCTTAAGATACTAGAAGGCCACAAGAAGAAGGTCTTCTCGGAGCCTTCTCTTCTCCAGACTGAACAGCCTCAACTCTTTCGGTCTTCCTCCATAGGAGAGGTGCTCCAGCCCTCTGATCATCCTCGTGGCCCTTCTCTGGACATGCTCCAGCACATTGAATGAGATGTGGAGCTATCTGGAGAAACAACCCTCTCTGTGGTTGTAGCATTCTGAGTGTGATGGGAAGCTGAGCTGTGAGGAGGACTGGTGAGCCCTCCTATCATTTAAATAATTAATGACCATCTTCATCTGAGTTTGAGGACAGAACTTTGTGACTCACATGGGAAAGGTAGTGGAATCTGGTCTTGCAGAGATTTTGGGGCAGGTAAAATATCTGATCGTGATGTGGTGTTGGAGGCTGTGGTCCGCAGCCCGCAGCAGGCAGATGAAGCATGGATTGGTTTGGGTTGCTGTTTCAGGTTTTTCTTAGAAAAAAAGCAGATGGTCTGGAAGAGAGAAAATACATGACAGCTGGGTGGTTCACTGGAGGAAACTGCTCTGTTTGGACGTATGGTGGCTTAGAGAAGAGATTCCTTCAGTTTGGGTGTGTTCTGAAGGGTGTAAATTGGGGTATATATGTGGTGATTTTGTACATTCCTATTTTTTTTTACTTCATTATTTAAGCACCCAAGTCAGAAAGTCCATGCTGGTTTTGTTTCAGGTTTCTGGTATGCTGTCACTTCTTTTCTGATTTCTGGTCTGAATAAAAAGTGTTCTGAAAAAGAGCTATTGTTAAAAAAGTTGTGCGCACAAGCTCCATTATATGTGAGCTGCTTATTTGTTACTGCAAGCTTGCTGTGACCAGGTTAGACTGGTATATTGGAACTGGAGACTGGTCTTCTGTAGCACACAATGCCAAGTTCCCCTCCACTTGCTAATGTCTTACAGTAAGGCTATTAAGGCATTGAACCTACCATGTGTGCTAGGTTTCCTAAAACTTTGGTTTTGCTAAGAAGTAGAAAGTAAATAGTAGTAAATAAGCTTCTAAATAGGCAGATAAGCTTCTTCTCTAGGCTCTTGCATTCCTCCAATGAGATAAAATGAATAAATAGTTGTCTAAAATGCACAGAAATTATTTTAACATCAGATGTGGGCTAGAGTAAAAACAAGGCAAGCTTGCAGTTCTAATGTTATGATTACATGCAAATCACATTCGTAAGCCTAGGGAAATGTAAACCTGAATATTTGTGGTTTTATGTTATTTAAGTATTTCATTCCCTTAAAACAGTTGCTTTGACAGAAAATAAATTAAAAATTTGTATTAAAATATTCAGCTATAGAATGAGATGCTTTTGTTGAGAAGTTTTTCTTACTGTTAGCATTAATTATAATATAAAAAGCAAGCTCTGCGTGCAAACCCATTTGAACCTGTCATAACTTTTGCTCAAGCATACATTTGAGATGCATTTGAGGCATAATTGCACTGAACTCTGGTTTTGGAACTCCTTTTAAGCAATTGGAGGCTCAGTTAAATGATGCCTGTGTAATAGGATCACACAGGATCACAGGATGTTAGGGGTTGGAAGGGACCTCTGAAGATCATCGAGTCCAACCCCCCTACCAGAGCAGGTCCATAGAATCTAGCACAGGTCGCACAGGAACACATCCAGATGGGTTTTGAAAGTCTCTAGAGAAGGATACTCCACAACCTCTCTGGGGAACCTGTTCCAGTGCTCTGTGACCTTCACAGTGAAGAAGTTCCTCCTCATATTGAGGTGGAACCTCCTGTGCCTTTGTCCCTTGTTCTATCACAGGGTGCAATGGAGAAGAGCCTGTCCCCTCCCTCTTGACACCCAGCCCTCGGATATTTATAGATATTTATTAGATCCCCTCTCAGTTTTCTCTTCTCCAGACTAAAAAGCCCCAGGGCTCGCAGCCTCTCCTCATAGGGCAGTGCTCCAGTCCCTTAATCACATAGACATGCTACTGTTTTTGTAGTATTTCCAGATGCTTCAATGAAGCATGGCACTGGTTAAGACAATCACATCTCTTTATAGTGTCATCCTTAGTGAAGTTGTGAAAGTGCTTTTCCCCTCAGCAACATGGGGAAAATATTTCTTAGATAATAGTACTGTTTTCATAGTCAGAGCAACACAACAAGGTTTCATGAAACTGACAGTAGTGTTCAATGGAAATTTAAGATTCCCTAATGTGTTCAGTACAGAACTGAAGAGTATGAATTCCTTTATTCAACGATAGAAATGTTATTCTAGACAGGAGCTCTTCCATTGCTTCCATGCATCAGTGGGGAGGGGAGTGTTTCCTCAATCCACCTTGTAATCCCTTTACAGATTAATGTACATATTAATTAGAGTTATGTACTGTTTAAAAGGGTAGAAGTAGATATAGCTTGAATGTATTGATTCTGTGACTTAGCTAGTTCAAGATGGAAGAGTTAGATTGTAGTGGGGCAGGTATGTTTGCAGAAGGACAACAGTTACTGAAGAACAGTTTTGTTAAATTACTGGGTACTAACTTTTGTAATCAGTGGCCTCATTAAGAAGACAGATGATTTGCTCATTGAAGCAGGTTAGTGGTTGTGCTGAAGCTGTTAAAAGGTTTGCTAAAGAAGATTAATGATTTAGACCCTCGAGTTGTATGGATTACTCACAACCAAGGCATTTCTTGAGGAAATTCCAGCCATGACACATCAAGGTTATTTCAGGGTGCACCTACCTATCCAGCTGGATGCCTTACAAGGAGACAAGAATGAACATTAGGACGTGTCCAAAGCTGCAGTTTTTGTTAGCTTGACATAGTTGTGGCCTTGCACTGATGAATTGTTGATGATCAGTAATCATTGCTCCAACAGAAAAATATTCCTTAAAGCTATGACACCAAGTGATACCTGAATGCAGTCAGTGAGTGAAATCTGTGCTTTCCTTCTAAAGAAATTCATCACTGCTTTTGTTGTACCTGCTCTGGCTGTGTCAGATCTCTTTAGTAGCTTGAATGCAGATTTACTGCTTTTGGAGGGTGTTTTGCATCTCATTGCAGAACTGTGGTTCTAGTGGACATAATGTCTATAGCATAGTGAAAGTTTTTGCAGAAACTTTCATGGTTTGAATAGCCATGAGATGATATAGTTGTCTGAAGTGAATGAACTAGATCAGAATTAGCATTTCTGCACAAGACTCTGCTATTTCCTCATACCGCTTGATCCACCAGCATCAGCAGAGAGAGCTGTGCCAGAGTAAGATGATCAGTTGTAATTTTGACTTAATCTTCAACTACTAGCCAAGAAAAAAGTCTATCAATAAGGTTGTCAGTTCATAGCTCCGTGCTGAGCTACAGTAAGTAATTAAAGAGGTAGGTATATGCTTGCTGTGGAGGTAACCTGAAGTTCAAGTCTCTGGTCTGAATCAGGAAGAACAGAGGCATAGATCTAGTTCTGTCATGTTCTGGAGAGAGTGTCATATTCCAGACAGTCAATATTTCATCAGCTGAAATGAATGCATAGCCCCAGGTGATCACCTGTTCTTCATAAGCCAACATCTTTATCTTCTGAGAAAAGACTACTGCAGGTGCTAGGATTTTTTTTTTTTTTTAGTGCAGAGCAGACATGGGCATCTTTTTGAAATAGAAACAGTTTGTGAAAGGCTTAGATGTAAGACTGGGATTGTTTGACTGCTAGGAAAATCTTTGCTTTAATCTCTTGTAGCACTTTTGTAGAAATAAAAACTATTTTTATTTACAGTTTATTTTTAAGAGGACTTATTTTTGCTTTTGTTGAGTTTAGTGTGGCCAAAGTTTTGGAAGAGAATGTCCTCTTGCTGGGAGTGCAAAGTAATGCACTGTCCTACCAGTGAGGGGACATAACATGGTCCTTCTTTCTGTAAAAATAAAGTACTTGAGAGGAGTGATGCTTGTGTTCACATGGTGCACTGTAAGCTTAGCATAAGGACAAGTGCAAAGTCCTGCATCCGGGTCAGGGCAATCCCAAGCACCAATACAGGCTGGGCAGTGACTGGCTTGAGAGCATCCCTGAAGAAAAGTACTTGGGGGTGCTGGTGGATGAGAAGCTCAATGTGAGCCATCAGTGTGCACTTGCAGCCCAGAAAGCAAATCACATCCTAGGCTGCATCATGAGAAACATAGCCAGCAGGTAGAGTGAGGTGATTCTCCCCTTCTACTCTGCTCTCGTGAGACCCTACCTGGAGTACTGCATCCAGTTCTGGAGCCCCTATTAGAGAAGCCCTATTAGAGGACGGATCTGGACATACTAGAACATGTCCAGAGAAGGGCCATGAGGATGATCAGAGTGAGAGAGTTGGGACTATTCAGTCTGGAGAAGACTCCAAGGAGACCTTATTGTGGCCTGTCAGTATCTCAAGGGGGCTACAAGAAAGCTGAGGAGGGGCTTTTTAGGGTGTCAGGTGATGATAGGGCTGGGGGGAATGTAAAAAAAAATAGAAATGGGTAGATTCAGGTTGCATGTTAAGAAGAAGTTCTTCACCATAAGGAACAGGATGCCCAGGGAGGTGGTAGAAGCTCCAACCCTGAAGGTTTTTAAGGCAAGGCTGGATGTGGCTCTGAGCAACCTGATCTAGTGTGAGGTATCCCTGCCCATGGCACAGGGGTTGGAACTGAATGATCCTTGAGGTCCCTTCCAACCCTAACAATTCTATGATTCTATGAGTCTGTGTTGAGTGGAAAGCTCGCTCTTTGCTTTGAGTGAAGTCACATATTTCAATAATCCTCTTATTTCCTCCAGATGCTTGGTCTAGTATTTAAAAGAAAAGAAAGACTAATTTACTCCTCTTAGGTTTATTCTATAACATTAAACTACTTTGTATAGAAGGAAATTCCACATACACATTTTGCATGCTGGGCTTGCTTTGGTGTGGAACGATGACTCATTCTTCTATGGGACAATACCTTGGCTACTGGACTGATAGGGGTAAAAAGGGCATGTGGTATTTAGCCAGCTAAAATCTGGGAGTGAGAACACTGAATTTTTATTTCTGACTCCACTGGTTATTTAATATGTAACCTTCTTCAAATCGTGTCACTTCTCTGCACCTTTGTTTACCCAGATATAAAATGGGGTCTTAAACATGTAGGACCTTGAAGGGGTGCTATAAAACCTGCAGTGGTTAATAAATGTTGATGAATTACTTTGAGATCCTTGAGGGTGGTTTGGGCACCCCAGCAAACTGGAAGTGGGTTGGACTTTGAACTGCTGAAGGCCAGGGGGATATTTTTTAAAAACCTGAGCATAGTTGAGGCAAGGCCAAGCAGTTGCAGTCCCTTTGCTCTTTTTGGGTCCTTGGGCAATGCTTCTGGGATGGTGCCATCCATCCCCGCTCAGACTGCTTGTCCCCAGCCCTGTGCTGCCCTGTGTTGTGCTGTTCTGTGAAGAGACACTGGGAATAATGCAGCTGAAAAATAAAATAAATACATCTTTCTTGTGGGGTGTGTTTATAAGTGGGTGAGTTTCCACCATGGTATGGGGATATGAACATGAGATGAGAATGAGACATTGTGATAGTTTTAGGCTGTGCCCTTAAAATTTTCCACAGATCTTGAACAAAAAGTGGTAGAATGTAAATAAATAACCATTGGGTGTAAAGAGGAAAATAATGATAAGTTCTAAACCCTTGCTGACAAGAGCTACTCTGCTCTGCTGCTCACAGTGAAACACAACCTTCCTCCTTCTTTCCCAAAATATTTGTGACTTACCAAATCCAATACTGAGCTTTGTCAAATTAAATGTTCTTGCTTTTTTTCCCTTTTTGTTTGGCATAATGTTAATCTAGATACTGTGCTTCAACATGTGGCCTCATAAAAGCTTACATGCACAAAGAAGGAGGTGAATGAGGACAGGAGAGAGGACAGGAGTGATGTTTTTCATGAGGAGTGGGACCACAGAATTCCTGGTAGCACAAACACTAAATCATGGCTCCATAGTTCTACCTTCAGCTCCATTTATCAATGTAAAAAACCAGAGAAACTCTCTGAAAGCTGTCGTCTGCAGGTTGTCACTCTCCTCTGCTTCTGTGTTTCTCTCTAGATTCTGAAGCACTTGCTTACATTTCTGGAGTGTCCAAAGGCTTAGTTAGAATGAATCTATAGTTTATGAATTCAAAGTGCATGCTTTAATGTTTTCCAGTTTTAAATTTACTGTCCTGTCCCTCCCTTTGTGTGATCAATACATTTGATGACATTCTGAATGTTCTTTTCTTCATTTTTTCTGATTTATGACATCAATAAACTCCCAGTTATGCTGATATATAGTGGATGTCTCTGCTTCTATACAGTTACTTCTACACTTGTCCTGGGAGCTTTGAATAAGAAAAGTGCTTGGATCTGTCAAGTTAGGGAATTTGTTACCTAAATTCAGGAAAACTAAAAAGAAAAGGAATATGTTGCCTAAATTCAGGAAGATTAAAAAGAAAAGCTGATAATGCTTTGAATATGTACTGTGCAAACTTAAGTCATAAATTTAATGCAGTTTCTGAAATTCAGGAGAAATAATTTTGTCCTTCACCTTTCAGTTGCTTGGATCTTTTATGTCATTCATTGGTTTATTAGGCCTTTATCTTGGAATTGAAATCAATCAAGGACATCTTGCTTTGGCTCATAGAATGGACCTGGATGAAAAGAAACGGGAAAGATAACTGGAAAAGTGTGTGGATAAGCCAGAAGCTGATGGCTGTCCACCACATCATCCTCTTTAGAAGTTGTCTGAGATTTGATAGTCTGCCTGGAGATCAGTTATGTAAAAATCTGGGCTTCAGATCTATCCACCCCAACCCCCCTTTTTTTTTTCCTCCTGCCGAATAATTCCAAGAAGCATCTTCACTTTCCCTGAGGTGGAAATTTAGGGCAGGAATGCAGAAGAGACATGGCTAGTGTCATCAGACAGATGAACATGTTTCTGCATGTTCAGGCTTTGCTCCTGTTTGGAGCAGAAACTGCACCAGAGCCAGTTCTGTAGTAGGATCTGCAGTCTGTGCTGAGGTCAGCGTGGTTCTGGCTCTGGAGTCAGTGATGCCTCCTTTGTTTTCAGGTGCTGCTGGGCTGGCACCACAACCCTCCACAACTGCCAGAGCAATCTAGCTTTCTGTGGAGATCTAACATCCTGTGTCAGGATCTCACTGGAATAGATTCTACCAGCGTTTGTTGGCATTTGTTCCTGCAGGCAGGCTCTGGAGACTACCTGGAGCATGCTGGTGTGAAGGCTAATTCTTTTCCTTACATTCAGGGGCCTGCCCTATACCAGCCAGGCTACCTGCACTGAAGACTTTCTGGAAAATGGGCAGCTGTGAAGTGTGTGTCTGTCTCCATTGCTGAAGCCTCCTTCACAGCAAGAAAGTAAGGACACTTTGACCTTGTATTTTTTTTTTTTAACAGGCTTTTTTTTTTTCTTTTTCTTCCAGAATTTAGTTTCTTTTGATCATGAGATATCCCTAAAATCTCCACACCTTGTCCTTTTGCTGTGGCCATTCTGTCACTCACTGTGCTTGCATTTTAAGGCTTAATTCAGCTCCTGCTGGTAGTAATAGATATTTTTTGGTGAGAGCAGGGTATAGCCCTTAGGGTCTAATGTTTTTGTCACACTGTAGCCTTGGAAGGTGGTGGCATTTTGCAAGATGTGCTTGACACATGATCACCTGTGGAGAATGCTGATTTGCTAGCAGTTAATACACAGCTTGCATTCATTTTTCTTGGTTGCATGTGGCAGCTCAAAGAGCAGAGGAATGAAAACCCAGGTGATTAGTGGCATTTTTGCTGACTATCTCCCTCTAAATCAAAGCAGGTATTCCCCTCTCCTTCCTCGATTAGTGTTCCTACTGCTGTGTGTGGCACCTCCTATATTCTAATTCACAGCACATGAAAGTGAGGTCTCAAGTGCATCTGCATGGATTTCATTTTAACTACCCAGCGAAAAGTTTTAATTAGATGTTTCATGTGGAAACATGAAACAGGGTTTGAAATTAGCAATGACCTTGCAGCCTTTCCTGGAATATATTTGCTGTTACCATGTGGCAGGTAGTTCCCAGCTTTTTTGTTGCTGGGTGGAACGTGCACATCTGAGCAGGGAAGACTCTGACCTGTGGGAGCAGCAGCAGTTGCTGGTTCAGGAAAAAGTATTTTAACCTCATTTGGTGACTTGGAAAATAATAGAATGACCTAACTCAGGAAGAGCATGAATGGGAGCTGGTATTTCCTTTAACAGCTTGCTGAGGATCAAACCAAGCTCTGAACAAGGGCAAGCCCTGAACAGGGGGTGATGCTGGACTGCACAGCCCTGCTTGATCAAGGGAAAGGCATCCATCTCACATTACTTTGTTGGCTGTGCATTGTCTCTGTCTCACCTGGAGTGGCTGGAGTGAGAGCACCATTTCTTAATTTGTCTCTGTTTTCCTTGGAGGTGTGAGGAGCAGGCCTGCACATGCTCTGTCAGGAGCAGTATTTCTGCTTAGCACAGTGCTAGGAGGAACAAAGGAGAACTTGCTCTTTTGGTAGAGTAGGAGACATGCACAGAATGAGAATATGCATCACATTTTCAGTTTGGTTGCAATATCACACTGTCTCTTCCCTTTTTAGTGGCACTAATATTTATCAGATGGATACAATATTGTTTTAGACCATTTTGCCATATACTTTTGTATTGCAAGTAGAGGATTATTCACTGCAAGAACCTTTAAAACATATCTGTTGATACAACTACAGCAATTACATTGATCTAATGCTTGCAGAATGTGCTGTTTGGCCATATTTAGCAGGTTAATAGAGAGAATAGATGTGGTCAGGGTCAGGGGAGGTGACAGTAATCAGGGTTGGCTGGAGTAAAGAGGTCAGAATTTCAGTTCTCACATGCAAAGCTTGGTGGCTCAGGTTTCAAGCTAAAACCCAGACATAGTCAGGCCTGGATTTCTTTGTGCGGATGGTACATGGCTGGAAAGTGCACTAACGCTCTGGCTTTGTCTCCTCATGAGTGAAACCTGAATCTTTTCACTGGAATCAACACCTTGATTCAGTCTGTCCAAATAATCTGTCAGTCTGTACACAGTACCTATAGTAAACTAATCATTGGGCTATATTGATTTCTTCTTGGCTTCCTGATTTGATGAACTTGTGTGAAAGAAGCATATGGCTTCATGGCTTCTATGCAAAACTCCCTTTACAGTGAGTTCTTTACTGCTATTCCTGGCAGGGGCAGAAGCAGCATGGTAAGCCTGGGTGGATTTGGGGATTGTCCCACCTTCTTTATCACTGGCACCACAAGATTTTCCAGAGGACTTGGACAGTGCCCAGTGCCTCACCGGGAATCCATCAAATCCTGCACACGGCAGGTGATAGCATCCTGCATCTTGGCTTTTCTCAGGATAGGATATGGCAGAATCCTCCTTCACTAAGGAACTTGGAGTGCTTAAGTTTTCCTTCTGCAGATATGTGCCTAGGTGTGTGTCTGCTGTAGCTATTCATTAATTAAACAGACTGCAAACCTTGCTAAAAGCAAGAACTACTTAGGGATTTTTTTGCTTCACCTTGTAGAATTAACCAATCATTTACACACTGTCTTAGCTGGTAATACAAAGAAGCTGCTTTTTCCCAGTGACCCATCTCTTCTGACATTCCTCTCCTCCCCCTCTCTTCAGATTCATTCAGGTTTTCATCTAGCAGTTTCTGAAAAGTTTCAGTCTCCTTTTCAGTTCTTCAGATCAAAACCCGAATCTGGGGCATCACATTGGAGACTTGTACAAAGTTCTGTGCCCCTACCTTGGGAATGACAGGGCTGTCAGTGTCACCTTTCCCCTGCTCTCCATCCAGTGTCTGCTGATGGAAAAAGTGATAGATGCAGGCTGTTTCTTTCCTGGGTTACCTTGCAGGTAACTTTCTAGGTACACATTGCCACAGCTGCCTTCCTGAAGAGGAAGGGTGGGTGGTGGAATTGAGGTGTCGTGAGAGGACTTGGGAGTTCCCTGTCTTGTGCAGGCTTCTTCTGACCTTAGGCTAATGATTGAATGTCTTAGTGTCTCAGATCCTCATTTGTACATGGAAGTGCTGCTTCCTTGGGCAATTTTGCTAATGTACTGTGAACACTGGCACTCAGGATGCTCTCCCGCACTGATGCGGTGTTTGAGTAGTTAGGGTGCACTGGTTGGCTGAAGGATGCTATAGATAGGTTGAAGTAGCTTTAATTTTTAAAGTCTGAACATATTGCCTCAGGTTACAGATTTTTAATGTGGGACCCCCCAAATCAGGTACTTTTGTAAACATGGCCCTTATTAGTTTCTTGGGTTTGCTTTCAGAGGTGCAGCTCTAGCCTTGATTTCAGGAGACCCCTAAAAATCCACCTGATTTAATTTTAGACATTTACTTATAGGAACCTATGCAGGAAGTGAAGGAACCCGCTCCGCTTTTGCACCAGAGCTATGGGTATCTGTGCTAATTTGCATGGGGTCCACAGCCATCCACAGAACACAGTTACTCTGTTTCTGTACTGGGTGGCTATATGCTCC
The DNA here is from genome assembly GCF_027791375.1 of Indicator indicator. NCBI lineage: Eukaryota > Metazoa > Chordata > Aves > Piciformes > Indicatoridae > Indicator > Indicator indicator. The sequence continues at coordinate 25,703,774 of NC_072020.1, read as the reverse complement.
CTGTGCTTGGTCTGTTCTCAGGCACCCACCCTCGGCTGTTGCACAGACACACTTATGTATGCATACAGATACAACTCTTTCTTCCCTGGTGCAAAACTTCATTTTGTACTATGTAAGGAAAAAGGTTACAACTCCACTACAGCTTTTTCCTTCTCAGCTGCTGGAGCAATGTACTTAAACTCTAATATTTGCTGGTTAACCAATTGACACAGACTGTTTTCATTGCAGTGACATGTAAATAGTCAATATTTGTATTAGACAAAAGCTATACAGCAAATCATGCATATACTGGTTGTTTTAAAATGCTATTCATTTTCAGTTTGTGTGGTGTTCAAATATATATTAAGGATCCCCTAAGAATAGAGACAGTAAAAAAAAAAAAAAAGACAATTTACTAATTTAATTATGGTAGAAATTCATGTCTTACCTGCTGTAGGAGGAAATAAAGGCCTAATGGTATTCCAGCAGAAATATCAGCAAGTTGTAAAAGTTGCTTGACCATTGTAATGTGAAAATCCACTATAATCTCATAGGCATTTGCAATTCTCCTTTTATTTCATTAACACTGTGGTTTCTGGTATTCCAGTGCTCTCGTTCACAGAAAGGTTCTGCATCAAATGGTTGGGTGCCCAGCCTGCTTGGAAAAAAAAAAATCTCTTTGATTAAGATCTAATAATGCTTTCCCATTATATGGGTTCTTCATTTTGGGCAATTTTGCTAATGCAGCACAACATGTAATATCATTATACCCATTTGACTTTTGCTTTTATAACAAATAATTTGTTCCAATCCTTTTTGCCTTTTTTTTTTTCCTTATAACTTGCCATGCACACATTAAGTGCTTGCTACAGCAGAACTTCTTCACTGTTGCACCTTAGACAATATATTTAATGAACTTTACCTGTGTCGTTAAGGGCAAGGAGTTAGCTCTAAATAGACTAGGGGCTTTTACAAAAATTAAAGCCCTGAAGAGATGCTTCATCATGGGAAATCACTGCCAAATGTTTTGTGAGCTTTTTGCTTTCCTGGCACACACAAGGTAGAGAAACCTTTTCAATTTTAGCATCTTGACATTCAGCTTCTTGACTTCCGTTGCTTTACCAGGTTTTGGTATATGAATGTTTTCCATTAAAATGCATTGATATGAGCTTACTTGTATTGAGATAACAATTGAGATAGTATGTAGATAATTCGAGGCTTAGCTCATGCTGTGCAGAAACTTCTTAATCAGACCGAATAAAAACCTGCATTTTATTTTTAGCATAGTCTAATTTTTAATGAGCTAGAGCTTAAAATCTGATGAATTGGCAGTGATTTCATGATTTGATATTCAGAAAGTATGCATCCTGCATACTAAATGAAAGTTACTGTGGGCTATTATTGCTGTGGTTTTTATTTTGACCTTGAAAACTGGGATACTTTAGTGTTTTCTACATTGCTAACCTTGAAACACAGTAACTAGAAAAAAAAAAGTGCTGAAGGTTAGCAACACTTTTATTTCAGTTCTCCTGGGGCAACAGTTCAAAATTTATGGAGGTGGAGGGGAAGTGTCTTAAAGATCTTCAAATAGCCTGGAAGTTCTGATGATGACAGCACTTTAAATTTTCACTATCTTAAGAATGTCTTCTGTGCCAGTGAAGCCTCACATAGCTAGAAAGAAAGGTGATTGGGGAATGGAGTTTAGGTCACTTCAGGAGGATGGGGATGCCCAAGAAGCTGCTAATCACTCCCCTCTGTTGCTGTGCAAGCATTGTCCTCCTACATTGTAGATGTGTGTCCTCACAAAATGCATCAGTGCAGCATCATTTTGGTAGGTCAGGTAAGTAGCTTGGTGTAAAGATTGTACTTTTTATATCAAGTAAATGCTCATGAGCCTAAGGTCTTGTCTCTTGCTTTCATGATTGTTAACAGGCAGCCAATGCACTAATGCAGACTAAAGCTAGAGGAAGAAAGACAACTGCACAGAGAAAGTTTCCTCTGGGATAGATAGAAGTATAAGACAGAGACAACAGGGATTTTCTTGTCTTTACTGAGTGGGTAGTTACACTGCACGATCATTACTTACACTGGAAAAAAAATTCCCAACAGGCATCTTCAGGAACATTAGGTTGATCACTTGCATATTAAGAGAGCAGGGGAAAATATAAGCAACTTCACATGAAAATGTAATGAATTTTATTTAAAATGTTTTAGATACATGGGATTAAAAAAACAGTTTTTTTTGGTTTGGTTTTGTTTTGTTTTTTTGTTTTGGTTTTGTGTTCCTCCCCCCCCTCCCCCCCCCCCCGTTAAATCATTGTGGTCTCTGTATTTCTGATTGCAGTCTCCTAATTCTTCAATATCTGTGCTGGAATTCCATAAGGCCCAAGTCCTCCTGACCTAAGTTATGATGATGCATAAAATAAATCATTGCAATTACTGAGGCAGTCTCGAGCACTTAGTAACTCGGGCGATCGCTTCTTGAAACATGACTGAACCGAAGAAATGATCATTAGTTTTTTCCCTGGAGTACTTGAATATCGTAACCCTATCCAGAGGGTTTTATTAGGGAGTTAAGACCTGGCCATTTGTTCACACATCTCATTTTATCTTTCCTTTTCTCAAATGCTCTGTGAAAGCTGATGAATACCAGAGCACGTCTCTTCTTCACCCCCAGCATCTCCTTATCTGTCATAGTTCAGGTCAAATAACAAATGACCAACTGAGCACGAAGAGCCCAGCAGTGACAAAGTAAACAGGTTTAAGAAGTCATTACTGGAAGGACTTAGGAGAGTAACTTCCTGAAATATATAACATAAAAATATTTTCCTGAATAAGGAGGAAGAAGTTGGTTAGATGAAATCTCAAGCTTGTACACGGAAAGACTATAATCCTGCATAGAGCTATAGAACTTGTATGAAGCTGTGAAGGTCAGGAAGGAATTGAAGGCAGGTCAGGATCAGAGATACATGAGAGTTTTATTTTTTTCTTGGGTGGCATCATAGATGTTGGCAAGTTCAGGGTGGTCTGTGCTATGCTGGCCAGCCAGTGGTGATGGAATGTGGTGAGAGGAAGAGAATTAAGATCAGGACATAATACGTGTCAGTGGGCATATGCCTCCCCAAATGGAGCCCTTGCTGGCCAAAGAAACTGCTGTGAATCTAATGTGATATAAGGAGGTGGCAAGTGGCATTGTTACCTCTTCCTGTAGGTGACATTTATTCAGGTTGCTCAGGAAGTTACAGAGAAGATATTTTGAGAGAGGAGAAAGGGAGTGATCCAAGTGAGATTACTTACTCGAGAATATGATGTTGGTGCTGCTGCTTGTGTGAAAACCATGGGGAAGAGAGCCTTGTGTAGGCATGATGGTGGCTGGAGAAGAGCAGCTAGAAAAAGGCAACAGGGAAATACAGTTCAGTGAGTGATGGATATTTGATGCTTTATGGATGGGACTGGCAGTAGAACAATATGGTTTGAGGGGGTTGACCAGAGAGAGTTGTCATGGTTAAGACTGGGGAGGAGGTGAGATCCTATGAGGGAGAGGTTGGATTTTAGCTGCTGAAAATATCTGAGCCCAGCAAGACAAGGAGCTGCTGCTGGTTCAGGGCTGCTTCAAGGGTAGATCAGATGTCCTTGCTTTGGGGTTGGCAACATCCATCAGAAGGGTGGAGCAGATGGCTGGAGGCAGTTACAGCTCCAGCTGTCCCAGTGTGATGTGCTGCTGCACGTCTGGCAGTTTTTCACACTGTCAGGAAGACTTTTTCCCCAGTGTTGTTGTGAACAGTCTCCTGATGTCCAAGTACAAAGGGAGTGGGAGAGGTGCACTCTGTCATTTGCAAGGTTCCATAGTCTTGACTGAGGCAAATCCTAGCAGCATGTGCAGCATGTAGTCTTTTAGTCAATATCAATTCAGTGATAGATATGGTTAAATTGCCTCATACAAAAATAACATTTTGGATTACTTCTATCAACGTTTCATAGAAGAGAGTGAAATTGTGCATGTTCCTCCACAAAGGAACCATTCTGTGCGGAGGAGGACACTCAACCACACAGATGAGTGTTTACTCAAGATGTCCTGCGTTTCAGTGCAGATACTGTGTGATTTACCGGTTGCCATGGGAACAATACATTTTTCATTCCATAACTTGAATGAATATTGAGATCGCTCTTGGTATAACTAACTTAACTTTCTCCTAAAGCTGGGCATAACTGTATAACCTAAAAAAGCAGAGGAAACTCCCAGCATTCAGACTGAAATTGTTTTGGACCGTGTGTAGCTAGTTAAGAAGCAAGTACCTGATTCCATCTGGAACCAAATAAAAGTAATTATTTAAAATCATAAAATGGGAGAAATATAAAATCATAGAACCATAGAATAGCTTAGGTTGGAAGGGACCTCAGAGGTCATCTACTCCAACCTCCCTGACACAGACAGGGACACCTCTTGACTAGATTTGCTTGCTCAAGGCCTCATCCAACTTTGCCTTGAACACCTCCATGGAGGAGGCATCCTGTGGCAGTTCAGGCTGGGTGCCTCCTGTTACTGCCACAACAGTTACACCTCCTGTGTCCCCAGTCTCCAACCCAATCAGGTGGACACAGGAAACGGCGTATTTCTACCCAGAAATCCTGCACCCTATCAATCCATCTGCAAAGTCATTCTCTCTCTCTTTCTTCCTTCTCTGCTCCCATGGGAGATGCTCCCTATTGGGTCATGGTAGGGGAATATCTCAAGGCCTCTTAGGTCTGCCTAGGCCTAATGCCAGGAGAAGGGGGGGGTTGGCAGTCTCAGACCTGGCCTAGCAATGGGGGGGGGGGGAAGAAAGAGCCCTGGGGTTTTGGGTATACTCTCAGGTAGGGAGAAGGGAAGAAGAGTTGGGAGGTCTTTGGGTGTTGTGTAAGGGACTCTGTATGCTTTGGGATATCTTTGCCACTATGCTTGTAGTTTTTGTAGTTTTACCAACTGCTTTTCCATTTAAACTTTCCATCACTCTTCAATCCGTTTGTGAGTGTCATTCTTTTGGCCCTTCGGGGCAAGAGAGGATCTGTCTGGCCTCAGACCAGCACACATCCATGACCACTCTGGGCAACTAATTGCAGAGTCTCACCACCCTTGTACTGAAGAATTTCTTTCTAAGATCCTCTCTCAGCTTAAAACCATTCCCCCTTGTTCTATTGCTAGACACCCTTCTGAAAAGGCCCTCTTCAGCCTTTCTGTAGGATCTCTTCAGGTTCTGGAAGGCACCTATAAGGTCTCCCTGGAGCCTTCTCTTCTCCAGGCTGAACAACCCCAGCTCCCTCAGCCTGTTCCGATAGCAGAGCTGCTCCAGCCCTTGGATCATCTTTGTGGCCCTCTTCTGAAGTAGCTCCAACAGCTCCATGTAAAATGTCACTTCATAATTGTGCTGACTGGCATTGTATATTTTTCTTTTATTTTTATTGTTGATGACACTTTGGTTTTCTTCAATACATGAAAATTTGATTAAATTTATCTTTTTACAGTATTATTCTTGGCATAGGCATGCGGGTAAGCACTCTTCCTCGTGGTAATCTTGCAATAAAATTCCTTTATTTCTTGTGTGCTATAACTTTTGAATGAATTATTGCTGACAACAGCTGGTTGGTTGTTAACCTGCTCTTTCTTGCCTCTTTTACTCTTTTGTTTTTCACTTTTGCTAAATGTAGACAACAAACCTTGCACCAAAACAAAAGGAAAAAAAAAGAGCCTTTAATTTGCTCCTGTGCATGCAATGTTAGTAAAAAGCATCCTGTATAAAGACAGCCTGATTTTGCTTGTTTCTGTAGTAGATTATTTGTTGACATCAGAGGGCTTTTATCCTACATAATAAATGCAGAATCAAATCTCCTGCTATTAGGTGGAAGAAGTGAGCCTTATTTTTCCTTCTAAATCCTTTTGTCTTTTCTTTTTGGCAGCCTTATTGCATGCTCTACATGTTGCTGTCTACTTAGGATACATTATCAAGGCTGTGAGTGATTAGTGGCTTATCTATTTTTGAATGATTTAGATGCATGAATTAATTAGCAAGAAAAGAACCATTAGAAGGCATTAGTAAAAAGGCTGGTCATTTCAGGCTGTTTCAGAGGGAGTTAAAACCATCATCCAATCCCAGGAAAACTGTATTAATAGTGATTTATTCTTTTCTCAAAAGAAATCACCAGGCTTCATCTAACTTAGTTGAAAACAACCACCAAAACACAGGATATAAGCTCTACTTTGTGATCTCAGCTGTTGGGATGAAAGTTAAATTAACTGGGTTTACTTTAAACATTGGCTTTGGGATTTTTTTACTCCCTTAGTGTTTTTTTCACGCTTGCTGTTAGAAGCCTGTATTAAATGTCATTGCATTTGAAAGAGTTTGGTTCTGGAGTTCCTGAGAATGAGCTCAAGATTTATATATTTTGTTTGTGTTGTTTTAGAGTTAACCTTAAGCATTTTTGTGAGGCCAGAACCAGCTTTGCTTAGCCTTTGCTAAGCATTCTCTCATGAAAAATCAGATGTGTGACTACAGTGCTTCAAGAAAAAGAGATATGCTTTACAGTGATAAATGTAATGAGCAGTACCTCAGTTTAATAGACAATTTTTAGTCTCTAATTTTGGAATTGTGGCTTATAATGTAGATAATGTATGTTTATATAAATTTTTTTTTTTTTTTACTTAGAGTAATGACATTGTCAGCATTGAGAGGTGCTATGGACGTAAAGCAAGAGACAAAGGTTTCTCTGGTGGATAGGAAATAAGTAATTTTTAAAAATAGTAGTTTACTTTACACCAAATACAAATTGGCAAAGAAAGGGATCAGCAGTCTTGTCTGTTTGACTTAGAGGTTGTATATGTCCAACACTGGTAATTAGAGCAGTATAAAGCTGACAGTGTCATATATTTGCTGCCATCTCTCTTCCATTCCTGCAGGGGAATTTATTTATTGCTATGTCCATTGTAAAGATTGTAAGGCCTTTGTACACATGTCCTTACCAAGGTGAATATTAGTCTATGTTAATAAATTAAATCCATTAATGTTAGAGAGCTGTCTCCTGCAGGTTTCGTTCTTGAATGGGAGCTGCTGTAGAAGCCAAGTCTGAGCCATGTTAGGTGTTAATCAAGTTGTTACCTATTTCCCCTTACATCCCAGTAAATTCTTGAATTACACCCTTCTGGTGTAACATTTATCTCAATCATAACTTCTGTATATCTAGTCAATCTTCCATTCTTCTTTCCTTGAGGCATATAGCAATAGTAGTATGTGTTAGCAGTCCTGGAGTATCTGGGTTAAGCCTGTAGTTCTTCTTGAATCCTCAGCAGTGCCCCTCACTTCCTCTCCAAAACATAAATCCTGAAGTTTTTATATGATTTCCTTCAGGTTTGTCACTGCAGATAAGGTTTGATCCACTGCCATCACTAGAAGACACTTTTTGGTAGCTGGGAGGTTGAACTGTTGCTTTAACTACATATGCAAGAGGGATGTGTCTGGTGCTTGAATTTTCTCCTGTAAGAAGCTTCACATTCTTAGGGGGTGGGGAGGAGTTTTTTTTTAATCTGATGAAGAAAATAAGACAATTGCAAAACACTCTTAGGGCAGAAATGGAGATCTAATTTTCCTACCACTTATTCTGGGAACCTTGGGACCTGAACCTCCAGGCCTGATAAGCTCCTGGAGGTTAAGAGATGCAGAAGCCCTGCCAGCCTGGAGTGAGCAGTATGTGCAGGCAGCAAGGGTAGCCTGGCAGGCTGCTTTCTGTTCAGACCAACATGTTCTGCCCCTGTTTCAGCTGTAGTGAATCCACATTTTTTTCAGTAGGAATAAAAAAAAAAGGTTGTCTTGCAAAATTTCCAACCAGTCCCACAACCCACCACACTGATTGCAAGCCAGTGGAAGGGATGGTTGGCACCTTCTCCTTTTGTGGTACAGTCACATTAATTTGCCCCGATGTAGTGCGGATTTTTCTACACATAAATATGCTGTAGGCCTGCAATTCTTCCACATCTAGGTATTTTTGAAGTAAGTGCTGCCCTGCCAGCTGTAAGAGAATGATAACAATATTAATACCATCCTCACGTCTTTCATCTGTCTCTTCCCACTCCCTCCCCCTTTCTTTTTCCCCTTTGCTTTTGTACAGTTACAGAGAGAAGGTCTTTCCTAGATTGTCCTTGCCAAGGTGGTAGCTCTTTGTCAGGTTGTCATACCTCTCTACTAATAGCTATGAAGATCATGTCCTCCAAGAAAGGGAAAACTGAAATGGCATAGCCTTCAGTTGTCTTAAAAAGACATTTTTCATTATCTAACAAAGAGCTGTAGAGTGTTAAGGTTGTGATATTGTTACTTCAGTGATTGTGACACCAGTAATGTTTTCTTTTTCATGTTATTTTAGAAAGTGTGTCCTTTTTCCAGTATTGGAGGTATTGCTTCCTTTCATTAAACCTGCTCCATAGAAGGGCTGTCATCTTAAATAATGATACTTGGAGGTAAACAGTGGGCCAGTCATGGGTATGGACAATTCAGTCTCAATTTGGGGCATTCCTTGCTGTTAACCTGCTATGAAATGCTGCGTGAGGCAACACAGTGAGCCCAACAGTTGTGGTGGGACCACCACTTGGGAACATCACGTAATTGAGCTTTTTTCTTTTTTGCTCTAAGACCTAACCGCAGCCTTTCTGCTCGCATAAGGACTCGCATTTAGCAGTGCCCTATTCCCATGAGTGGTTTCTTTCTTCTTAGTAATAGGGAAAGCAGAAATAATCCTACTCTCAGCAGTTTTGGGATTACAGGAAAAAATTGAGTTCCTTGATGTATGACTGTGTAGGGATATTAATCTTTTCCCTGATGCCTGTTGTCTGTCATCTCTGTCTTACCAGCACTGTCCTTTTGACCCCTCTACAAAAGTAACTTGCTATTAATGTTGCCTTTGCTGCAGATATTCAGCATGCAGATGACAGCACCAACAGTTTTTCTAAAAGGGCTTGTTCTGTGCATTATCAGATGTGATATTCAAAATTGGCTGCAGCAACAAAGGATTTTGATTTATTTTTTTTTCCCCCGTGATGTGGCTCATGCTCATTTTACAACCATTTATGAAGTTGATAAATTCTGAGGAGGTTTTGTTGAGCCGGATGTCAGCTCTTTGTTGTGCGTCTCTGAGACTGATACCTCAGCATGAGACTACTGGGAAGTTTTTGTACAATCCCCTGGTACCCTTTGCTGGGGAGGGTGGTAGTCAAACTATTTAAGGTGTTTTGTAGTTTAATTGACTGGTCAGAAGTCACTGAGAGCCAAAATAATCACTGTGTAAGGCATTTTAATGCCACTAGTGGATTTCTGTTCCTCTCAAATGTTTATGAATCCATCTGGATGCATTTTTGTGAGACCTCTGCTAGATTCTATGGTCCTGCTCTGGCAGGGGGGTTGAACTTGAAGATCTCCAGAGGTCCCTTCCAACCCCTAACATCCTGTGATCCTGTGATGTAATGAGCCTGGACAGAGCTCTGAGCTAAAGCAGCTGTAACTCTATAACTATTGCTGTGTTCAATCTAGTTCTCAGTGAGTGGATTTGGAGACCTCAACGTCACACTGAAGAGGCAGGTGCTGCCAGCTTTTGCAGTGGATACTGCAGGGTCCCAGCAGAGGGCATTTTGTTTCTGCTTTGACCCTGTCCCAGTGCAGGTCCTTAATATATATAGAAAAAGGCAGAGCCTTAATGAAGGAGCAGGACATAGTAGTAATAATAATAATAAAAAGAGACCTTCTTGTCTTTATCATGTTCTTCTAATTCTTCTTTTGTGTAGATGATATGTGCCAGGGTTTGATTATAATATCCAAGCAAAAAGATACCTGCCCAGGAAAACAGTGAGTCTTCTGAAAGTGAGGATCTTGTTATTTAATGGCTTTTGTCCTGCTCTGTCACCTTATTGAGTGCCTTCCCTGCGCTGTTGTGGAAGCCTGTTTAGAGTTGTGCTTCTGAAATCCCTTCCAGCTTCTGCTCTTTTATTTCAATCTCTTACATGGAAATAATTGTGTGTGTGCAGGGAAGCTCCAAGGATTCATTAGGGGAGGAGAGTCTCATCTTCAGAACACAAACAGCCCCAGGAATTTTTCATATGTGCCTTTTCCCTTACCTTTCATGGTCATGCCCTGGCACCAGCTGAAAAGACACAGAGTCAGAAGTTACCAGAATTATCTGATTGCATTGAGTCAGTTTTACCAATTTATGCTATGAAAACAAAATGATGCCCTCTGTAACTTGTAGAGGAGGCAATTTATCTGTTATTTAATGTGATTTTGAAGGAGATAGCCTGTGTAAAGTTTGCTTTCTTGCCTGTTGCCCAAAGAAGATTCTCTTTGCCTTTGCTCAGTCGTTTGGCAGCAGGAAAATCTGTCTGCAGACTGAATTTTCCATGCTCCATTAAATCCAGAAGTGGTTTAAGCTTATCTGTAATTGCTGTATCACCTCTTTACCCATTGAAACAAGCCACATGGGAGTCTCTCTGGATCTAGGGGTTTGCTGAGGTAGCTTTGGGTCAAGTCCATTTTTTTTTTTAAAGGCACCTAGAAAGATGTTGGAAAAAAGTTCTGTCATTGGGAAGAGCCTATTTTGGACTGCTAGTTAGGGGTGTTCCAAACTAATGGGCACTTCAGTAATGGGTAAGATAAAGAAATAAATCTTTGCACAGGTGTCCTGTCCTGTGGAGGAATGAGGTGAAAATGTGATTTCTTTTCAGGGAAGTAGGCTTCTGAATATACTGTGTCTGTTGCAGAGCATACTGTTGTTTTCTGTCAGAAAATAAAACAGATTCACAATGCTGTTGATAGCAGTGGATGCTTCTCATAGGAAGAGGAGAGGTATCATATTCTGGATGTTGGTTCCTCTTTCAGTTATTTAAAAGGCCAAACTCAGGAATTCCAGGGACATGGAAATATCCCTGACTGATACCAAAGCTACTAGTTGCTTTGGCCGGAGATTGGATTCTTGTCAATTGTGAGTAACCCAGCAACTTAAGATCTTCCATAAGGAAACTGGCACACTGTGGCTGTTTTCTACACTACTGTAGATACCTCTGCTTTCTTCTGCCCCAATGGTAATTTTCAGAGGGTCATGTTCCTCCTTATGTAAAGTGTAACCTACACAAGCTAATGCCCTCTAAGCAAGGACTCCCAGCTGCTTCATGCTTATAAGCATATAAATATTTATACCACCCCAGGGTTCCTTTCATGCTGAAAATAAAGGTAGCACTTCTCTGGTGTTAAAATATATTACCCGGGAGATAAATGGCTTATTTCAGTATTAGCTAGATGGATGAGAGAAGTAGAAAATTGATGATAATATTGGTTGGAAGATCCACTGAGTTCAGAGGGCCTTACTGTTTCCTGGAAAGTCCTGCTGGGAAGTGACGTAGAAGTTGATAGTGCTGTGTTTAGCTATCAAGAGATGATTAGTTAAAAGCTGTAATAAATGTGAAATATATTGGCTGACACACACAGAGGTTCATGGACACTAGCTAAATTTGCTAGTGATGGGTAATGTGCACCAAGGATTGATTATAACATCAAAGCAGGATGCGAGTGGTGCTTTTGAGGGGACAAAGCAGGGAGAATCTATACAAGTGACTTGCTGAAGGCCACGTGTGAAGTCAGTGATTCACCCCTGTGACATCTCTGGTGCTTTACCTTTGCCTGTCCCAACTCTGTGAAATCACAAGTCCAAATATATTTTGACCCGGGCTATTGGGAGTCATTTCCCACCCTTAGAAACTGGAGGAAAGTCAAATAAACAGCATGAGGGGCTCAAAGCCAAGATGCCAGTGTAATGTCACCTGTGTGAACTGGATTCTGCTGCTGATCTGCAGCACAACCCTGCTGTAGCCTCTCAGCCCCATTGCATCTGCCTCACCGTAAAATGAGAGCAATGGTAACGCTGAGCCGCTGCACTCCTGTGTGATCAGTGCAGGTTGCTTAAGCGAGGGCTGTGTAAGGGTCTGAGGAAGTGCTGGGAGCCTTCCTTGTTAATTGGCAATACGAAGAGAGTGTCTCGAGTCGGTCTGCTCGGGTGCTGCCTTGCTCTTCAGTACACGCTCCTGTCACTTGGGGGCCCCTTGCACCCTCCTCCTCATCTGCCGCTGGATTTAGATGGAGCATGCTGAGAGCAGCCTAGTTTTCTTCCAGCGAGAATTAATTATTTCACGGACCATTCAAGACTCCGATAAATGAAGCGTGCCTTGATGTCATTTTAGAGTAATATCTGCAGTGAAATTGGGAAAATACATTGGACTAGTCTTTGTATTTTGCTTTGTTCAGGTTAATTTTTGTTGCTTGTGGTGTGATTAAAGGGTCTGACTGAACACAAAAACACATTATGCTTAGATGGGATTTCAATGAAATACTTAATTCTTCCCTTAAAGTGAAATTATTTTTAATGGAAGATGGCAAAGTAAAGGAATTAGAGCTCTAACCTTCACCTTTTTTTAGGCAGTAATTATTATAGATAGTGAAAAATCCAAATTGAACCTGATTGGCCTTGGTTTTGCATAATTTTTGGCTTTCCTGACATAATAGGCTGATTTTTGCTCTTAACAGACTGATTTTTGCTCTTCCTTGAAATGGACAAACCAGGCAAGGACAAGTTGAAAAGCCTTACGAAAATCTCATTAACTTTTTGTTAATCTGTTTACAATCACCCAAAAGTTTTTTTTTGAACATGTTTCTGCTTGGTGAGATGCTGAAAAGGGAACACCAAACACCATCTTCCAGAACAACCATTGTTAGTGTCCTTTCAGTGTGAGAGAGCTTTTGCCCTCCTGGTGCTCCCTGTTGACTTGCTGCCAACTGCTTACATACATAATGTATATATGGGTATGCTTAAAATCCCTTCCCATATACGTGGAAATTGATGGTGTGTACAAATACAGCACCAATGCATCACAGATATGTCCTATATATGCTGCAGTTTGGATTATCAGTGAGCACAAGGAAATGAGGATTTGGGCAGAGGAAACAAGGAGAATTGGAGATATTTGTTTGTCTGGATAAACCTTCCTGTTACCGAATAGCTTTAATGTTGCCCCCATTTCTTGTTCTTCCTCTCTTCCTCTTTTGCTGCTTCTTTCATTGCAGCTTTTCAAATACATAGGCAACAAAAACCTATGGCTGGGGAAATGGAAGATTACAATTATGCATCAGTATCGCTGTAACGCGGCTGCTCAGTAATGTCCCCTGGGAGTGTTACAATGAATATCTGACATTAATTGGCTCAGTACCTGTATATCTGACCTTGCAGAAATTTACTAGATCAATTCTACATGTTGTTTTACTGATAAAGAAAACTTCTTCAGGGCAGGGGTTGCAGTTTTGGACATGCCTGTACCACAGTGACAACCAGAAGCAGCAAATTCTTAAAACAGGAAATAAAATAATAGAAAGAGGGATCATAAAGTGATTTCCCCCCCTTGTTTGGCCAAGAGCTGTTCCTCAGCAATTTTTAAGCTGCTTGAAGCCTTTGTTAGTGCTGGATACTGTAGACTTGATGTACAGATCTGTTTTTTCTCCTTTGAGTAATATATGTGTTGCCTTCATAGTGTATTTGACATACTGAACGATATAACTAAACCAGGTCAGAATTAGAGGAACAGCAGCTATTGGGTGTGCATTCATTGAGACATCTGCCTCTTTTGTGTTGCTCACCCTCTCTGGTGACTGAAGCTGCCAGGACGATCTTGCAGGGGCCTGCGAGCTGCTCTTTGGCAGTGACTGTGTTTCAACGTGCCTTGCTCAGCAGCAAACCCTGATCGCTGGCTTCAGCTCTCTCTGGGTGCAGGCTGCCTGTGCAGAAAAGGGTGATGTCTCAGCTCCCTTCCGTTTCAGGAACCAAGGGGAAAACAGGGTTCAAACCGCAGCTTAGCTAAGATTCACACACAGGACTGTCACTGGGCTTAACTTCCTCTGCGGGTGTACGTTTCCCAAGTTAAAAAGTTATTCCAGAGGGAGATTTGTAAATGGAATATTTGAAGAGGTGCTCAGAAGCAGACACTGTGTGCCTATCCCCATGGTTTTATTGCCTTTGTTGAAGTACAGGAAAGAACCTTTACAGAAGGTGTATTTGCTGCTGTGTTGTGCGAGCGCATGCCGCTACCTGCCTGTCCTTACCTGTCCCCTGCGGTATTTGACCGGCAATTAAGCAAGCTATCACCTTGGGGACACAGGGACTGGCATTCCCCCCACCCCCTCCTGCGAATTAGAATGGCACCGGGGATGCCGAGTGCCGCTTACAAAGGGCAGCCCGTACCTTCTTTCTGCCCCTCAGCGCAAAGCCCCCTTCTCGATTCTGACCGCCAGCGGCGAGGCAGGGCCGGCGGCGGGCGCTGACCGCGCTCTCTCTCTCGCTCTCTCCCCCTCCCCTGTGCACGGAAGGCCAGCGATGGAGGCGGCGGCGAGCGGGCGCGGGAGGAGGCCGGCGCAGCACTGGTGCTGCGGAAGGTGTGGTCACGCAGCCCGGCCCCCGAGCGGCGCGGGAGGTAAGGCTTCCGCGGCTCCGGGAGCGCGGGGCTGGGCCGGCCGGGCCGGGCTCCGCGGCGGCGGGCGGGGTGGCGGCGGCCGCGGTCCCCGGCAGGGCGGGATGGCCCCCGGGGGGCGCACCTGAGGGGGGCGGCGCGGCGAGAGAGGGGCGCGATGGGCAGCGGCAGGGTGCGGGTGCCCGAGGCGCTGGCGGGCCGCGGCGGGGAGCGGCCGCTGCCCACCTTCGACGTGCCTTACTTCAAGTACATCGACGAGGAGGATGAGGAGGACGAGTGGAGCAGCCGCTCGCAGTCCTCCACCGAGGATGACTCCGGGGACTCTTTGCTTTCCGACAGATACGTGGTGGTGTCGGGAACGCCGGAGAAGATTTTGGAGCATCTCCTGAGCGACCTGCACCTGGAAGCCGGACAGGACAAAGAGACGGGTAAGGAGCGAGCCGTGCGGGGAATCGGTGGCGGCAGCCCTGGGCGGGAGTGGGGAAGAGGTCCTGGTCCAGGTCTTGGTGCCGGTCCTGCTCTTGGTGCCGGCAGAGCTGAGGTCGCTCCCGGGCACCCCCGGACGAAAGTCGGCTGCCAGGGTGATGCTCAGCCCGTAGCGATGTGGGGAGGAAGCCGTGAACGGGTGGCAGAGCGGGACGTCGGGCCCCGGGGCAGAGCTGCCGGTAGTTATCGGGGCCGCACGTACGGAGCAGCAACCGGACCCTTTTTGTGCTGGGCTGTCGCGCCTGCCCGGGCAGCGCAGGCTGCGGTGGGCATGGCACAGCACCTGTGTCTCTCCGGGCAGAAGCTGCCATTCCTCTTAGCCTGCAGCTGTTGTTATATTGATCAGAATACTTGCTGTGCACTTCAGCCTCTTGGTTAACTCCCGGTTGTGCCACCCCTCCTCGGTATTTTGGCACATCTTCTGTTCCCTAAGCACACTTATAAATTTCCTCATAACCCAGGGCACAGTGTATAGTCTGATATTGCACTTGTGTGTCTTCAATCAGAGATTGTAGCCTGTTCCAGCCTAGAGCAATTATTATATTGATCGAGCTACTTGACATGCAGTTTAATTTTCAGCTAGATCTCTTGCCTATATGCGCAGCTTGCTGTCATCTAGGGCTCTTGGGGTAGTTTGTCAGAAGTGCCTGCAACCTTCAATTCATAGATAGTTTTAATGAAAGCAGCCAGGCTGGGGAGACTTTCAGAGGTCCCGAATACTGAAGAGCTGAGGAAGGCAGCTGGCTGAAAATGGGGCTGTGCATTTGATCCTTCCCAGTAGGGTTAAAACTTATGCTGTCTGTATATATCTCTCTGCAAATGAGATTACTTAGAATAAACACACTTTAATCCTTTTAAGTGACTGAAAATATAAATAATGTCTGTAAGTCCCAGAGGAACGTCAGGATTGGGTTCTCAGAACAACTCATTAGTTTAAAGTGGGACAATAGGTATATTCCCAGTGTGGAGGTGTGGATGCCTTGAAGAAACACACAGAGTGTCTGCTGGTGATACTACAGTATTCCTAGTGCTGCTTTTGTCTGCCTAGACATTAATATTTAGTGCAGAGAAAGGCTGTGGCTGTTTTCCTTGTACAGATACCCTCAGACTAGTTCTGGCTGTAATTTACTTGAGCCAGCTCTTAGGCAATGCAGTGAGGATCTTTCCTTGGCCCTTTAAGGTCAAATGTTGGATCCAGAGTAAGTTTCCCCATTAATGTTTGTTATATGCAGATTGAGGGACATTAGCCGCCCCTTTTTATGGGCTGCTTAATCTTTTTTTCATGAGCTCACAATCTTAGTGGAAAACAATGAGCTTTTCACTAGTGTTATGCATTACATTTTAGTGTTTGTAAATGTAAAACACTCTGCATAAAGCATTAGATGTTATATATATCCTCACGTGTGCTACCTTTTCTTTGCTCTGCTCTCTCTTCCTCCCATCACTGGGAGCCTGTTCTTATTGTTACAGAGAGGGGCTAGTAAACTGCCCTCAAAACAAATGCTAAACCACTGCTTGCCTGGTTGTTAGCAGATGGTAATGTACTTAAAGGTTAATTGGCTTCCCCATACCTCTTCTGCATTATCCTGCCTCCTTTTAGGAAGAAACAATTATCTCTGCCCTGTAGCCAGGGTTAACTGGATCCCAGGGACAGAACAAAGTCTCTGTGCCTTCAGTTTTTTGCCATCACAAAGAAGTGTGCTAAACCTTGCCCAGTGGCCCTGCAGTTTCTCAGGGGTAGTTCATCATGTACTGTTTTCCCTTGACTTTATTAATCTGGTAATGCAGAACTTAATAAAAATAAAAGACTTTGAGAGTTACATTTTCCAGTGTTTCATGTGGCAGAGGCCCTTGTAATCATGTTTTGTCAGTCTGTTTTACAGACTCAGTGGCATTTGGCACGAGCAAATAGGGGATATAGACTGTACAAGTACATCCTTGTATGTGCACCTGAAGGCATTATTCTGCTGTTAGTTTGCTTGGATTTGCTGTTCTGTATATTATTTTGTAGTTCCAGTCTGGCCCATCTCAGAGACAGTGGTGTTACAGAATCCTGCAGACTTGTGTTTTAGCAAGCATAGCTTTGTGGAACATGAAAGGATGATATTGTTGCACCCAGCTGCTGCTCCTGCTGTCTGTTTGCCAGTTCTAGGATGACTTCCTGCTTTCCCTGCAGCCTCCAACCCAGTTTGCTTGTTTGTGTCAGTAAAGAACATGAGAAAGAGCTGTTCTTACGTATGCTGGTGCACAGGGGGCTGTTCCGTTTGACCCTTTGCACTGTTTCCCAAGGAGGGATGCTCTGAATGTTTTCATTCCCACCCTCTGTATAACAAATCATAACTGAAAACCTTGATGGTCATTAAAAAATGCCACTATTTCCCGTGACTTTCATGGTCGTGGAAGACTGCTTTTTATAAACACTGGTATGGCTGAGTGATGTGCCATGTCTTGCTCCCAACCATCCTCCATTTTCTAGCCCAAGTTGTCAGGTACCATTTGCATCTGGGACAGTCAAGACAGGCTTTGGGGCTGCTTTGGAATGAATTTAACTGGGATGCTGCCCAAGGCTCAAGGCTGCCTTCAGCTTCTGTTAAACCTGTATTAAGATAGTTTAAGAATTCTGTTGCAGGATCATAGAATCATAGAATGGTTTGGGTTGGAAGGGACCTCTAAAGGTCATCTAGTCCAACCCCCTCTGCAGTAAGTAGGGATGTACTCAACTAGATAGACTTGTCCAGAGGATCCTACTAAACAGATAGAGACCCGACCTGCAGACTCATCCCATTGTCTGTGACTTGACTAAACACTGTTACAACGATTGAGGAGGCTAAGGAGGGCACTGCAGTATGCACAGGTAGGCTAGTCAGTTGCTCAGCTGACTTCTGTAGGCAAGGATGTCTTGAAAGTTTGAGGTTTGCAAAGACTCTAATATATTTAATAACTATTTAATCATTGAGTTTTTTTGGTGATGACTGTGTCAGGGAGTATATGTGAGTTTTTGAGGCATCATCTTCAGTTTGGGCTCACCAGCCTTTGGTGTCAAAGGGAGACAGTTTTCATCTCACTGGCTTATTGTAACCCGTAATGTACCAAGAAGATTGTTCTTGTTTCCTACCATGAGATGGATGGAAATTTAAAATTTCTGTAATGAACAACTTCTCTGAGTCATCTCTAAGGCTGTTGGATTCAGTGGGGGATGTCTGCTGAGTGTGTACTTCAGAAGGTAGTTTGAAGTTTTAAGAACTGAACAGAGTAAGACATTTGAAATGTGTCAATATTCAGGCAGAAAATGCAAGGCATACCTCCTGGGAGAATCCTTATCAAGGATGGAGATTTGAACAAGCAATCTCTAAAAGGCTAAATCTCAGGATCTCTAATCCCATCCCATTGACTGTGTTGTTACTTTCAAAATTGCCCTTTACTACAAAAGCTTTTATTTCTTGGGCATTAGCAACATCATTTCTATCTCTGGACATTATACTGATCTAGACCTTGGTCTTTATTTGCCTCTCAGTGGTTACATTCAGCATTTGGCAGCCTCTGGAATGATACAGTGATCACCACATCCACTGCCGCTTCTCCAGGCTTGCCTGGATCTCTTAGAGCTTTACATTGAGGCAGCTACAGCAGGACATAATCTCCCTCATCACATCTGATGACATTATCTGTCTTTTACCTCCCTACTGTGGGATTCACTTTAGGAAATGAACAGGGTGAAGAAGAGGTTGATTTGTGAAGGTCTTTGAGAGCAAAAAGCAGTGGGAAATGGAGATACGGAGAAAGGATGTAAATGAAGAATGGTATGACTGGAGCAATGTGATGGTGTCAGTCTTAACTGATGTATGTTTTTAGTGGACTGGCTGAAAGGAAATGTGGCAAGGGAGAAGGCATGGTATTTTTGCTAGGCTATCACAGAAGTTAGGATGGCAAATGAGGAAAGGAATTGAGAAAGGTTAAGGTGACAGAAAAAGAGGATGCATACTTATGATGCAGCTAAGATAGATGTTTGAAAAGTTGTAAACATGGTCTAGATTTCTTAGGAATAGGGAAAAAAAAGGAGTAACTATCTTCATACCATGCTATGTCACCTTATCTTGGACTATGCATGATCCTTGGAATAGTGGGACTTATTCCCCTGTCACACAGAAGCAGTTTTAGCTTTAGGATCATAACTTGGCATCTAGGAAGGGCTTTCAGACCATGACTATTTTCCTAGAAGTACTGCATAGTTAATTGGTTATTTTTTTTAAAATCCATTCTGTTTCTATGTTTGCACCAATGACACTACTTTGATGTTAGATAATGGCATGCCTCTGTGGAGCTTTGTGTTGCCTTTTAAGAGAAGGGTACTGTTTGGCATGAACTGATTGTAGTCAGCTGCTAAATGATGTTGCAGAAAAGGGATACAGCTCTGCTTTTTCTAGGTGTTGTCTTTTGTTTAACAATCCAAGACAAAATATCAGATTGCTTTATGACATTTTTGTTTGTTTCTTATCTATAAAGGGAGCTCACTGCGCATAGTAATATGTGTGCTGAACTAGTCACTACAGATGAGTAAAAGTTGTTTAAAAACCTTACCCTGACTGCCACACAATCAACATCAACGTATCTGATGCACGTGGGCTGGTGTCAAGGAGAATAAATATTTGCTCAACACTTTGTGATCCTTTCCTCCAGTTTTTAGGATGGAAAGAATAATATAATGAAATGTTTGCTGTCATTATTTCATGGGGTTTTGTAGACTTCTGCCCAAAGTCTTCAGAAAACTTGAACTGAGCGGGCTAAATGTATGTGATTGTCACGCCCAGAGGAGAGGAGTAAGAGTTTAGCATAGAGCAACATCCATGTAAGAACAGCACAAAAGCTGAAATCATAATTTATCTTGGTGTTCAGTGTGAGAGAACCTGGGGAGATTCTTGCACATGACCATTGCTTCATGCAGCATGAGTCTAAACTGTCTCAAATTGGAGTGGCAGTAGAAGTAGGTTTAGAATAAATCAATAAAATGAATAGTAACAAATCACCAGGATCAGATGGTACTCCCCAAAGACTTCTAAAGGAACTCAGATATGAAATTGCTGAACTCCTAACAGTGGTGTGTAATTTATCATATAAATCAGCTTCAGTGGCAGGGGAAGGTGAAAAATGTGATGCCAATTAAAAGAAATGGTTCTATTTAGGGAACATCTAAGCAATAAGGCTGACATTTTCCCAATGCATTATTCCAGCATGAATTGGCACTGTAGTCAAAAGCAGCAGCTCAGCTTTCCCTGACCACTCATTCCTGCCACTGCCTTGATTCCTCTGTGCTTCTGTAGCCAGTCATGCAGTTCTCCAGCAGTCCTGAGTAGCAAGCTGGTCCTAGTTGATGCTAGTATAGGAAATGTTAAATTATGAGTTTTAAGACAAATTACTCTCCTTAGCCACTTATCTCTGTCAGTGGTACAAAGTTCACCCCAGACACAGGAAAAGGGTGGCAGGGAGTCTGAGATGCTCAGTGGAGGACATCAGGGGAGAAGGACTGCTGATACTTGCAGGAATTTAACTAGATGCAAAACTGCAGCATAAAGTTATGCGTTTGTACTGGTAAATTGGGTGACAGTACAGTAAAATCAGTAGGAAGAAATACACACAGATATGTTGTACTGAGGGAAGGTAGATGTTATTTTTTTCAGAGGTAAGTCAGATCTTGTGTATCCTGTAGAGCTGTTAAAGATTTGAAGGAAGAGGAGGGTATATATGATCTGGCCTGACTATACCTTATGTTTCCAGAATGCTTTTGGTAAAGTCCTTTGCCAAAAATCCCTAAAGAAATTTAATGCTCATTTTGATAAGAAAGATGTTTTTCAGTTCTGACTATGACTTCAATGTAGTAAATGAAAGGTGAGAGTAAATTATCAGGGGTCACCATTGAAGGCTGGGTGCTGCTGAGTTGGGGATGAAAATTGAAGTAACAGTATGTGCTGGTAGTATTAAATGTTTGAGTGTCTCATGATAAATGAAGCAATGATTTCACCTTTGGTGGCCATGCAAGATTATATTCTTCTACACCTTACTATAGCCAGCTCTGACTTGTGTGTTGTCCTGTCATCCTCATACTGACAAACTTAGCTTAGGTGTCTCTGCAAGGTGAGTTAGATCAGGAAGCTGATCCAACTCAAAAATAGCTTCATGAAAGTATTAAGAATGGGGCAGTATAGCACTGGGAAAGTAAATTGGGAGTGAAGACCCTCAAGCCAGCCCTGTGGCTGAAGAAAGATGAAAGGAATAAGAATCTTTGTGACTGCGTGATAAAATTGCAGATTAGATCCAAGTTTGAAAAGTGCAAAGTAATGCATTTTCTAACATGGAGAAAAGGAAATCCTTATTATACATTTTCAGCAGAGGTGATGAACTGGATAATATCATGCTGAAAATAAGTCTTTGGAGGAAGTATGGAAAGTTCTTCAAAATTTTTGATCAGCATTGATCAAAAAGGCAAACGGTATTTGCGATAATGAGGAAAGAAGACAAGCAGGAACCATAGTTATACCATTGTACTACTGTGTAATGTGGTGTGTATAATACAGATCCTTTTTCTCTCCCAGCTCAAGGTTGAGAATGAAAAAAAAAAAGGTTGGAAAGGACTTCAAGGATGATTAGCAGTATAGATTAAATACAGCTAAGAATAAATAGCCTAGGTGTGGTCATCATAGAAAAGCAATTTCTATAAAGGAGGTGTGTGGTGATCTATGAAACTGAATTGTGTGAGGAAGGTCAGTATGGAAAGAATATTAATTGGTTTTCATATTGGGGGAAGTGTTTTGTAACAAAGTTCAATTATTTGGCTTATAACTAATAAGGAATTTTTTTCTTTTTTTTTTTTTTTTTTGTAATGTGATGCACAGCTGAACTGTGAAAGTCATTGTTGTGAGGATTTTGTGGAAGCCAAAGGCTGGAAGTGTTTTAAAACAAATTAGGCAAAATCCTGGGAAAAACTCCCAATACAGCTTCCTGTTTCGAAAGGGTGCACTGCCAGTGGCTGGAAGCTGATAGGGTTTATCAGAGAAAGATAACTCTGTATCTTTTCCTTATTTTTTTTTCCTTCCCTGGGCATCCCCTGTTGGCCCCTGACAAAGACTTAGTTCTCTTTTATGGGGATCTTTGATGTGACTCAATGTACTGGGTGCAGCACATTGCAGCTTAGAAGCAATTAGTACTTTACTATAACCTTAGATTCCAGTTCCTTATGGTAGGATGACAATTGAGCGAGTTACCAGTTCAGGTGGCTACAAAGAGTAAAAAGTTTTCTGCTGAATAGCTTTGCAAATGGCATGGTGGGGCTTGGAGCTGGGACAGGCGAAGAAGGAAACCCTTGGGATAGCATGAGATTGGGACCAAGACTGCTGGTAGTGACACTAGTTTCTGCTCAGATTGGAAGATCTGACATCCTCCAGTTGTCCTCCTCTTCACTGCCATATGTAGCTGCTTCTCCTCTGCTCTGCTTGGTTTTACCTTTTGCCAAGGAGATCTAAGTATCTTAGTAGGAAACTACTTTTTTCCCCCCTCCTTTGGTCGGATTATTTTCTGTCACATTAGTGAGTCGAAGCAGCTTGCAGAAGGAGTGCCATGTCTGGGATTCACTACAGACAGCCTGTCACATACTGTGCTGCCTGAGCTAATAGGAAATGCCAGCGAGGAGAGGATGTCTAAGATGCTGTCTCCTGGCAAAAGCTCCAACAGTTATTTCTGGAAAATGAGGACTTGGAGCCTGAAAAAAGGTTTGGGGTCTTTTCTTCTGTTTTTGTTGGGTTTTGGTTTCTTTTTTTCCACTTGGGTACTAAAGTTTGTTTAGGACAAACATTAGGAAAGGCAGAATGTGGGAATACTGTTCCTGGACTGTCTCATTAACAACTGGGAAACTAGAAGCAGTATGGGGAACAATGAGCATCCTTCGTGCTCAGGACTCCACCTTCATCATCAAGACTCTGTCTGTAGAGACTCAATATTTTTTCAGTTCATCACCACAGATGATGAAGCATGGTGTAAGCACACCTAGCAGAGTAGACTCTTCCATGGAGGGAAAGGAACTAACATAACCATCAGACAACGCATGGTTTCAGTATGCCCAGGAGCACTTTTGGGCACCTTGAACACTAAAGAAATTTTTTTGTACCCCCTACAAGAATAGCTTTAGGCAGTGGTAGTTTTGTAATGTATTTGTGTTTGAGTCAAATTTGTAGAAGAAAAAGCTATCCCTTATATATGTTAGTCTGTTAGAGCATATTCTTAGTTCCTCAGCTTTTTCTGTGTAATTATGTGATTCATTACAGCTAGTTGTCACCTTTTGCAATGTGGGAAAGTGATAAGGAGCTGTCATGAAAGCCCAGTGTGAAACCATTTGTTTTGAAGATGCGTATTATAGACAATATGAAGGGGTTTTGATGATCTTAGTGGTTTAAACAGAAAGGAATTGGGAAGTGCAGGTCTAGCACTAGTTCTAGAGAGCTTTTTTAGGGCTGAAGATCACTAATTTTCTTTTGACAGTGGAAAAGGCTTTTAATATTTTTTTTTTTAAGTTATAAAAGGCAGAATGTGTTAATTTCCTGTACTGCAAAACAAATTGGATGGTATAAACATTTTGATGAGGTACCTGGAAGACAAGTTGTTTTAACACTGGGAATTTGGTAAAGTTCCTGGAAAGCTAATGTGACCCTAAATCCCTTATTTGTATCCCTTATTTAATCCCTTATTTTGTAAGATTACTTTTGTCCTAGTGACATTGGAAGTCTAGATGATATGAATTATCAAACCAGTGGGGTAAGTATTTCACATATACAAAAGGATCTAAGATCATATATATCCCTGAACTAACAGATCCATGAATTACCTACGATTATAATGAGAAGCATTTGTATATTTGAGAAATACTTCTGTAGAACTTTTTTCAGAGTGGTGCTTTTAAGTATTCCTGATTTTGCTGGTGTTATGTCAAGAATTGAATATGGAAAGGATAAAAACATACTTACAAGGTTTTATTTTATAGAAATGCTTGTATTTTAATTAGAAAAAGAGTAGCAGAGGTTGCCTCTGCCTTGGCCTGAGTGTGACTGGTCAGCATCAAGTCTAGCTTGTGTAGTATGCTATATCATTAGTAGTAACTAGTGTTCCCAGATCAGAGGAGTGGGGCTGAGGATCATAAAGACAAAAAGGAAAACTGAGCCACTGCACAGCAGTGGTGCCAAATAGTTCTCTCTCAACAAGAGAGATTGATTCCCTGTCTGGCCTGAATTCTACGCTAAAGGTTGGGTCTTTCGTGGCTGTGGGTCTGAAGATGGAGCAGACCACATCCCTTCCTTTGCAGCTAATGTCATACTGGTTCTAGTGAGCCATAAGAATGTTAGAGGCACAGGAAGTCACCACTGGCTTAACAAAAAGTCATAAGCAAATTCTGAAACATGTCTAAACTGTGGTAACTCTTGCTGACTTCCAGTCTACTGGAGGCACAATCTTCTGCAGCTGTGGGATCAAATCACCAGGTGTGAAATGTACGAAAGGAGAGGACAGCCCCTACTGTGAAGGTGACACAACTTTCTAGATCCTCTAAGCTCTCAGATACAGCTTCTTGCTATCTTCATGCTTCCCCAGAGTGTGGCTCATTGAAGCAAACTAATTATAAAACATGGACAGTTATCTCAAAGCTGCTGTTTCTAGTAGAGGAAAAGTGAGACCTGATTTATGAGAGAGTAGTGGAAGCGGAATAGCAACAGATGGTGTGTGGGTTGCCAGGTCAGTTAACTGTGAGAGTAGGAACTGGTAATGCAAAACTGAAATATCAGTGTTGGTGCTTTCTACGAGGTCTGTGCATGTCCTCCTTCAGCAGGAGCCACAGACCATGCAGTACCTCATGAACTGCAATCATGGGGAGAGTTGGGACTATTCAGTCTGGAGAAGAGAAGGCTCTGAGGAGACCTTATTGTGGTCTTCCAGTATCTTAAGGGGGCCTGGAAGAAAGCTGGGGAGGGACTTTTTAGGGTGTTAGGTAATAATAGGACTAGGGGGAATGGAAAAAAAAATAGAAATGGGTAGATTCAGATTGGATGTTAGGAAGAAATTCTTCTCCATGAGGGTGGTGAGACACTGGAACAGGTTGCACTGGAACAGCCTCATCCCTGGAGATTTTTAAGGCCAGACTGGATGTGGCTCTGAGCAACCTGATGTAGCGTGAGGTGTCTCTGCCCATGGCAGGGGAGTTGGAACTAGATGATCCTTGAGGTCCCTTCCAACCCTAACAGTTCTATTATTCTATGATTCGCCACAGATCTCCAATCTTTCCTGGGTATTTGCTCATTCTTACCACTTAGCATTTTTCTCTTTTCTTTTCATCTTAGTCTTTTTGCTTGTAAACCCTGATGTGCAGACTGTTGGAAAACTGGACACCGTCTTCAGTACTCTCGTTTTGTGTTCTTTCACAACACAGAAATTCACCACCTGCTGGCACAAGTAGAGGTGTTTGACAATTAGTGACTCCTGTGTTGCAATTAGCACTTAGCGTGATGGCTATTAAGTCCCAAGGTCATTCTCACAATACAGTAAAACAGTCCTTCCCAAGAGCAGACTCTCTGTGATGTTATAAAACTTGGAGATGGTGCTCTGGAATTCAGATTGTTTTGGAAGGAGGCTTTCACGGAATGGGGGAGGCTTTATGTAAGACTGCTGAAAACATAAAACTGCATCTTGACATACTTTCTGCATCTTTTGAGTTCAAGAATACAGTTCACACACTGTCTTCAGTGTTTGAATTCCAGTGTTTCCAGTGTCCAGAATGACAATGATACAATGATTTTCTTGTGAGATTAACATTTTCTGAGGAATATAAAGAGCGTGTTCATTCCTCGCCTACAGGGTGGAAGGATGGAGTCACTGAAGACCTGTGCTTTGAGGTTGTGTATTAAAGAATCTGAAAGAAATCTGTTCTTCAAAGCTGCTTTTTTCCTCTTGTGAACTAAATTTACTCTCACGCTGTTAATTCCTCCTTCCCTTGCAAACCTTCTTAACATGCCCTGAGTTCAACGTTTTCATGGTATTATGGAAGTATCAGCCTCAGTTTTTTTGTGAGCAAGAGCTGGTTTTGGCTATAGCCAAACTACAATTATTATTACTTTACTAAGCTCACTGTCATGCTTCCTGTTTCTACTGTTGAGTGATACTTTGCTGTGTAGAGTGGTGATGCAGTTGTTTTCTGTCCCACCTTACCATTTTCTGTACATTCCTGTGCTCATAGGAGGCTCAGTGTATTTAAGAACAAAAAGGCACAACCCAAGACCTATTTGTGAAGCGTCAGTTGGAAGGCATTTCTACCTGTTTCCCTATGTGTAGTGCCTGATGAGGCTTTCTGCCAGCTCTTAAGACCAAGTGCCAACCCTGAACTGTGTTACTGCTGTCACTGCTTGCTGCGTAGAATAAATGCAGTTGCTTGATAAAGCCAGTCTGTGGCATTAGCAAACTGTTGCCAACACACTCTGCTTTATCAAGAGCAGTGGAGCTTGGCTTTGCCTTGTCCTCATACTGGCTGCTGCCTTCTCTGCTATGTCCAAGAAAAAATAAAAGGAGGGGAAAGAGCATCTGTGGCAGCAGTGATGGAAGGCCAGGTCTACTGCATGCTGGGTGAAGCTGTCGGGGGATTTTGCTGTGGTTTATATTACCTTGCTAGGTTTTTATTTTAGTGGGCATGTCAGAAGATCAACTGCTGGATGTAAGAATAGATGGTTGTAGTAGGAATACTTCTATGAGAGTGGAGGGGCTTGTCATAAAAGGAGATAATGGAGCAGAGTGCTCTTGGCATAAATTCAGAAGCCTCGTGCATTAACTGCAATTTATAAGCTCATAATGCAGGCTTTAAATTGCTGTTACTTTTTTAGAAGGAAAGGCTTGATCTCATTTGGTATAATTTGGGGTATATAACACCTTTTAAGAGAATCTTGGTGGTTGGCATTGGAGACAGCCTTGATTTTTTTTTTTTTTTTTACAGTCAGTTTTGATCCTTTCAGAGATTGAAATAGGATTGCAGCACTTTGACAGTCAAAGGTTTCTCCTGAGATGTTACTTACTCTTGTGGAGTATAGCTGGTTCTGGCAGAAAGAGCTTTTCAGAATAGCATCAGTTACTGCAATAAAGTAAATTGCTCATCCCATCTTTTAGAAAAGGTGAAAAATAGCTATGTGAGTTGTAGCTGTGGCAGCAGCTCACACCAACATCTCTTGAGCCAGGCTGAGATCATGAGATGACCTTGTCTCAGTGCAGAAAAGCTTGTGATACCCTTCTGAAGCCAAATCAGAATTGAAAATGTGATGGCTTGTTTTCAAGGACACCAAGACCAAAAACATTCTGGGGTGAGAGGACAGAGGAGATAGATCAATGCAAATAAAGTAGCAGCATTGATGGATCTAATTTTGATGAAAGCTAATAAAAACCTTAGGCTTTCTTGTGACAGCATTTGGGATGAATTGTGATTTTACTCCTTTGCTTGAACTTCAGTTTTGATAGAGATATAAATTGCCAGAATCAAGCATGTAATAGAGAAATCATGCTATCTGACCTGGGACTGCTAGAGGCCTTTATACCTCACCTTCTATTGCTTTTCAATTTCTTTCTTTATCCCTGCTCCTACCAACAAGGTGCTGCTGATTCCCCAAGCAGCATTTCTTTAACTCTACCAGCCCCCACCTCTTAGGATTTAGGACTAGTTGACTGTAAGAACAACTGCAGCTAAAAAAAAAAAAAAGAAAAAAAAGAAGCCAGATACTGGTTTTGTTCTTTCCAGTCATGAATTCAGAGCCCTGTCATCAATGCAATAAGGAAACCCTTGTTAGGTTTGATTGCCTGCCCTGATAGGAGCCTTGTCCATGGGATTTTGTTTGTTGTCACTTAGAACATCATGGGGGATGCACAGCCACAAGCTGGAAGCAAATAAACAACAGCAGAAAAATAATCACAAACAAATAACATTTGTCAGATCCCCGTTGTGAAGGAATTTCATTCAAAGCCTTAAAGCAGCAGTGAGCATGCAGTGTTGCCCCAAAGCATGAAACCCAACAGTAACAGGCAAATGCTTGCAGATAGAGAGATCAGATAGTGAGATCAACATAATGCTGTAATGGGCAGGTGGAAGGTTTCCATCCTAACCTGTGCCAGGAACAGTTGCAGGGAGAGAGCAAGTGGATGATTTAGAAATTCAGCACACACAGGCTCATCACCTCCACCTTCAGCTGCATGGGCATGAACAAAGGGGCTGCATAGGGCTGGATGAAAATTCTTAGGGAAGGCAAAGAGATGCAGACCTCTGGCCTGCTTGAGCCCCGTCTCACTGTGGGGAAACAGCCCTTGCTGTGCTGTGGACTCCTTGCTGTCTTCTCCCCACTTATCCAGAGGAAGGATGCCCCCTGAGCAGAGCCTGGGGAGGAAAGGGACATTGTCTGCTCTCTCTTTGTGACAGCAATGGAGGACTCTTGGGCCACACACAGCTTGCAAACCTGGGCTAGAGCTGCATGCAGTGCCTAGCGGGGCTGCTCCCTGGGTGGGGAGTCCTTCCCCAGGGCAGCGTGAGACCATGGGGGAGGCATTGCTGATGTGGGACCTCTCTGCCTCGTGGACTCCTGAGGTTTGCTGTGGGCAGAAGCCCCAAAGCATACAGATGGATATTTTGGGATATGGTCAGTTATGAAACCTAGGTGTGTTGGGCCAGCTAAGTGTAAATATGTAGGCAGGGGAGGGTCTTTGCCAGCTGAAGTTTGGATTCTCTCATGTATTTCCCAGCTCCTCTGTGCACTCTGAAATATGACATGGTTTAGTAGTCATGAGGTCTTGGGTGACAGGTTGGCCTTTGATGATCCTTGAGGTCTTTTCCAACCTTATTGATTCTGTGAAATTTCTCTTCTGTTGCAAATCAACAAGAAATCATTTTCTGGAGGTCTGTCCTGGTGAACTGTCACTGAGTTGAGGGAAATTTTGTTGGAGTCTTCAGCTGGATGGCCCATCTCTCTAGGCAAAGTTTCAGCACATCATATGGCTTGTTTGTGCAGCTTATGTAAATATTTTGAACAGTTGTTTTTCCTTTGATGTGTGCATGCAGATTGTGTTAGTATTCATGAGAATCTGATCTCCCTACTTGAGTGAGGATTTTGATGTGCAGATGGGCCATAGGGCATTTGATTTGACATCTGAGTTTAAAGGGAAATCAAAGTCAGAAAAATATGATTTTGGGGAAGTTACAACTGTGTTCTTCATCACAAAGAACAGTAAGTCTTTATTAACAATTTTCTAAGTGCCTGAAAAACATGAAAATGCCACCAGCTTTTCAAGAGACTGCTGTACTGGGATTTTTTTTGACAAATGGAGAGCATCCAGCTCGTCCTAGAGGATATGGTCATACAGATCTGGAATAAGGGAGTTTATATCAAAGGGTGGGAGCAGTTGTCCAAAGTGCTGCTATTCATAGTGTTAGCAAGAAGGCCAGCTCCTCCTCTGAATCCTTGTGACTTGGGAGAGTTCTGGGCATGGATTACGGCAGAGAGACTAGGAAAGTCTGTTACTAGACTATACAAGCTCTGCTGAGGCCAGTGTTTGTCAGGATTTTATGTTTCCCACTGTAGGAAAGGGCAACTCTGTGTGATCAAGCTCCTAACTGAGCAACAAAAGGGCAGTTTTTACATATATCCTGAAATAATTAGATATTAATAGTTTTTGGATACTGTCATTTCAAATGGGAAGTGAATACAGCACCCTGCTAATCTGTGAATCCAGAGATCCACAGCGTTTGACTTGACTATTCATGATTTATTTACTTTTCAAAATTCAGGCATAGGCATGTGTGTGATGATTTATTCCTCCTTGTAATTGGATACAGTGATTAAATGAGCTTGCATATTATACTTCATTGTCCTTCGGGGATGTGGACTGCTGAGTCTTTAACGCAGCAGCTCCTAATGGAATTGATTCTGGCTCCTCTGTGTTCACTGCCATCGGTGATGTGGTTCTAAAAAATTGCTTTAATATTCTTATATGGGAAGTGTGTAATTCTCACGCTCTTCCTTTAAGATTCTTTGCTAACTTCTCTGACAGGCATTCTTTAGTAAAAACAGACACATGCTCACTATTTTGTAACCTGAAAGAATCTATAGCTAGGTGCTACACGTGACAGAAGTGTCTGCTGGGCTGCAGCTATGGACAAGTGATTGCAATTGGAGACTGTCATCATGTAATTGATGATTTTCCACAGACTAGCCAGAGATGATATAGAAAAGATGCTGCTTTTTAGTAAGAAAAAAAAAATAATTAAAAATGCATTTTTATAATTGGCTTTAATGACTAACTGAATACGCAAAGCAGTTTAATGAAATAAAAAAAAAGGCCAATTTATTTGCAGAAACAAAGGCAGAAAGATAAGGAGTTATCATTCTACATATACACAGGCATTCAGAAGCTGCAATGTCTGTGACTGGTGCTGTCCAAACACAGAGCAGGAGACAGTGCTCTGCCCTGGGGATTTATAGGGCCCACTAAGAGAAGACCGAACAACCTGGTGCAGCAGAGAGATAGGAACAGCAGTGATAGGAAGCCTTGTTAGAGAAACTGGCTATGGACAGTTTGCAGAATTTTAAATAGGAAGATATCTCAGTGGTGCTAGTAGTCCCAGTGTTTGAGATTGTATCTTTTAATCAAAAAGACCCAGTCCTACCAGCATCAGCCTGAGGTGCTATCTTTCCATCTCCTCCAGCTGAGTTATTTTATGTCTACAAACACAGCTGTGTCTAATGGTAGCCTTTACTTCAGTGAGACAATAATTTCTGTCTCTCTTTCTTCTACAGATGCACTTACCTCCCATTACTTAAAAGGATGTAGTGTCTGAGAATTTTCTACCCTATCTCAAATTTGGCTGAAATTTGTCAACAGCTTCACAGGTTACAGGGGTGAGGGACTGACAGACAGTTGAGCTGCGAAAGGTGTGTTCTGTTGGTGAACAAAAAAGAAGAGATGCTGAAGTAGAAAGTATCCTGCTGTTTAGCCTATTTAGTTTGAAGAGGGTTTGAAAATTTGATAGGGAAGGGTGATTTGCAGTGGGATCACCATATGAATCTTGCACTGGGTGGTGTTGACCTCACTGGCAGGAGGCCAAAAGCACTGATATGGTCTGCGGTAAGTAGCATGGGAGTGAGGACACTGAGTTTGCACTCTCAACTGTGGCAGGTACCTCTGCCTTCCTTTCCCTGTACACTAGAAAGATAAAGCATGTTGTATGGAAACTATACTAGCACTTATGGCCTAAAATGAGCTATAGAAATGAAAGAAGGCAGCAAGCACTGGCCACAAACAGAGGTTATGTGCAGTGGTGAAACACAGTCATGGTGCAGGTGAGCCAGGAGGCCCAATTTAATACAGTGACCTCTCTGTTACTGCACCTCCTGGTTTTACCTTTATCTAAAGCACTGGATGCTTGTGCAGAAAGGTAGGGTTTGCACCTTGGCCAAGGAAATTCCTCTGCGCCCAGTGGAGAGTCCAAGGAAGAGCTGTTAAGTGTCGATGAAGGGGTAAGAACAAACTGAACAATTTCTATTAGATACAGAATGCTTCTCTTGCATTAGATACTTACCAGTGTGTGCATGAAAGATACAGTATCTCATGAGACTTGGAAAAGAAAGACACAAAAGAAAAAAGCTGGGCTGTACTGGTCCAAAGTTATGCCTGTCTGAGAGTTGTATTCTGCACGCATTTTTTGTGAGTAAATCAATAAATGGCTCTGAAACTCCAAACTAATGGGAAAAGTAAACATACACCTTTAGAAAACTACTCCACTGGGCTTTCATCCAGTAACTGTTTAACATCTCCACTTTATTTAATTTCAATAAGCAAGGCCATCAAATCAAATCCCTGGGTAATTATGGTGCAGCTGAATCAAGGATCTAAAGCTGAGCCCCCCAAAGAGCCAAAATAGTTTGAAAATTATCAGAACAAAGGTATTCATTCTCTACAGTGTAATGTGTATGTGTATTGCAAGCAGCCAAAGGTCCTTTCACAGGGACACAGTTCTGCTGCTGCAGGGCAATGTGCCCATGCAGGTATTTTCACACTCACAAGCAGCTGCACTCCCGATGATGTTTGTTCCTTGTATCTTAAGCCCCTGTATGATCTTTAAACCATGCAAGCAGGAACCTTTGTTATTCTTTCTGCTTTCATTCTGCTGTCAGTACAGGGCTGTACTGACAAATCTGATAGTTTGAAGTTGTTAGATGTTTTTAATACATACACAGACTATGTACAAGGCATTTTTTTATTGCTGTCTTCCATTAAGTTGTAATAATGAAGAGAAAAGCTGCCTTTAATTACACCTTAACCTGTCATTGGAAAGATTTGCGTGTCTCAGTATAGCAAGTACAATTTCGGGTTCAGAATTTACGGGCATACATTATGTAAATAAGTCTACAATTAATGTAACACTGTTCTAACAGCACCATCATGAAACTCATCAGGCCTTTTTGGAACCCATTCACCACATGAGGAAGCAAAATGCAGCTGCCTTATGAGCGTTCCGACACTGATTGTTCTGGGTTTATGCTGTGAGGCTGTGTGTGAAATATAAGATCCAAGTATGGTCCCGTTTGGTTTTCAGGTTCTCTTGGGTGTCATGTCCCTCCTGCCACCTGCTTGCCAGGACAAGGAAGTCTCTGATGTGCATTGCAGTTGTTTAGACATTGCATAAGTTATGTCAGAGGTGTTTGAAAAGTGTGAGCCCATCAGCCTGAACTATTGTATGCTCTGGGGCAGAGTGCTGCAAGTGGCATCCTTTAGCACTGCAGTCACACTGCAGTATGATGATGCCTGTCTAGTCTCCTATGGGATTTGCAAGATGTATACCCTGTTCTTCCTTGCCTCCAGCCCAGCAGAGCCTGTAGTGCATCACAGCTATGCAGCAGGTTTGCTGGGCCTTTAGCCTCCATATGTGTATAAATATCTGAGGGGTAGGTGCCCAATGGAGGGGTCCAAGCTCTTTTTGGTGGTGCACACAAATAAGACAAGAAACAACAGGTTCAAGCTTGAATATAGACAATTTCACCTCAATGTGAGGAGAAACTTCTTTACAGTGAGGGTGACAGAGCACTGGGACTGGCTGCCCAGAGAGGTTGTGCAGTCTTCTGTGGAGACTTTCAAAACCCACTTTTGAGGTTATATGACAGTTGGCCACAGCTGCATATACAAGACCCTAACCTAGTCTGTGCTACCCAGTACAGCAGCAGTGTCCCACTGCTTGGCCCAGTGCATTGCTCTTTCATGTGCTGGAAGGAATGCATAGTCTGTGCATTAGTCTAGTGCATGTTATTGACATCTTATGCAGAGATTTGGACCAAATCCAACAGTTCTTGCTTGGATGAAAATGCCATGATTCCCTTTGCAGGCAATTCTGCCAAATCTACAGAAGCCTGGAGCGTTTTGCCAGTGGAGGCTTTATCATGCTAGGCTTCCCTGAAGAGTGGCTGTGATGTTTACTGCACATGCTCCAGTGCCACATGTTGGGGAGCTTGCACTGCTTAGCATATTTATGATAATGTAGTTCCCAGGGGCAAACAAGATTCTTCTTATATCTCCTTCCCAGGGCGGAAGCACAAAGAAATTTCCCCTTGCTGCTTTGTAGGGGGAAAATAATAGATCAAAGCTTCTTGCTAAACACTTTTAAAAATACTCAGTGTGAATCTGTACATTTGTGTTTCCTTGGGGGACCTACCCCTCTGGTTGGTTATGGAAAGCAGTTAGCAGCAGGTGTTATCACCACACACTGAAGTCTAGGCATCACACCTGACCTGTAGAGCTTTAGATGGGGCATTGCCATGTGTAGTTTGACCTACAGCATTATGTACCAATATGGAATGTATTCCACTTACTATACCGTAATGTTGTAAATCTGCTGGACTGGATAGTGTCCAAATGCAGTGGATTTTGGCGACAGTCATTAGGTACCAAAGCTAAAACTTTTTGAGTTAATAGTCTTATTTTAAAATAATACCAATTAAGAAATATATATATATATATATAAATATATAAAAAAATCTTTATATATTCACATATATAGTCATATATTTGCATCTATATCAGTATATATTTGCATATACATGCAGGATTTTTGCATTGTAAACAGAAAATTTGGGTTCATGTTCTCAGAAGTGTCACTGGAAAGTAGACTCCTCTAAAATACCTCAAGTTGAAGACCCAGAAGTGAAGGACTCTCAATCTTTCTTTTTAAAAAGTGATGATATTTTTATATATAACATTAGATTTGAAGATATTTTTTCCTAAGAGCAGATTTTCCAGTTCAGTGATGAGAAAGATATGCTGAACTTGAAACTTCTTCAATGCCATGGAAGTGTTGGATGGCAAAGATGAAAAGAATGAAGATTGAGTACATCTTTATTCCTTTATTAACTTTCTGAAAGCCTAGCCTAGTGGTAAAGCGACCTTTAGACTCAAATGTGTGCTCAGCTGGGAAAAGTCCTGAATAGCCACGAGCACCTTAGAGCACTCACTTGGTAGCACTAATCTTGCAGTGGCAAGAGGGGGCAGGTGATGCAGCCCATTGTTATTTTTTTCTGCAATCTGTCCTTGGAGGATGGAGTGCACAATGTCTGCGATGCCGGTAGACAACAAAAGGTCCTACTGGCCTCACTGAGGCATTGGCAGGTCTTGATGGCACCTGGAAGTCATGTTTTTGAGGGTTCTGGGCTGGAGAAGAGGGTGATGAGAGGGATGCAAAGAAGTCTAAGTGGAAGACAGATGAAGAAAAACAGAAACTTACCTTGCACTTGCTGGTGCATTGACTTTCACTGAGATACAGTAGCGAATGGGGTGTCTGGTGGTGTGGTGTGCCTGCTGGAGGTGAAAAGCCATCAGAGCAAACCAGCAGCATGCTGTGCTGTTACTGCTGTGTGCCCTTCTCTTCTGCCCCTTAAGGCAGCTGGATCCCAGGCAGAAGGATGAAAGGGAACCATTAAATCTTTTATCCTTCTGCCTGCTGCTCCAGGCAATCCTGTCCTGGCTGGCTTATTTTAAACAATCGATGGAAATAGAGGATGGGTTTTTCTCCCCAAGTACTTTGGCAGATGCCTGCTATGAAAAAGAAGTTGCTGCAGAAGCAGCAGGGCTTGTGTGAGGGCTTCACAGTGCATTAAAATACCTCAGTTTACTGTCAAGTGAAGTTTCACTGAATGGAAAGCTTGAGGATTTTAGTTGCAGTAGTCAAACGCTTTTTTAGACAAAAAGTAGCAATATCTTGGGATGACTGCTAGAGGCAATATTTCTTAATACTTCCAAATGCATAAGGTGTAGTGGGTTTGTGCAATAATTTCAAATAAGCCCAACCATTATAGCTGCACATTAACCACCAGGGCTCCTTCCTACCTGGGGATTAAAACAAAAAAAAAAGAAAAAAAAAAAAAAAGAAGGGCTTCAGATTTCTAAATGGAAAAATTACTGCCTAATTAGAGCTAGACGAGTTTGACATTTGCTCTCTGCCTGTGGTTTCAGGGCTTTTTGTCTCTCAAACAAAATATGAAACTGCTCCAATACATGTAATAGCAGCAACTGGAATGCAACTTTAGGAGGATCTTTGACCTTACCAGACAGAATGTGTTTGATTCATTCTGCAGATGTTAAATACTGGCAGAAAATTCTGGGAGACGACTTTAGAAATTATTCCTAGTTCTGACTTCTGTGCTCTAATAAAAAATCCGGTTGTAGAAGTTAAATATCTTGCCCTTATGTATTTTCTTTTCCTAACCTAATGCCAGAAATAAATGGCTTGCTCTTTATTCCTTTGGGCATTGATTTCTCAGTGCTTCAGTGGTGAGATGACATAACTACTATAATTGTTTTAATACATTAGCAGCAAATTATATATCGATGTTCTTTTTTTCCATTGACCTTTCTTTCTCAGCATAATTTTTTTTTTTTCTTCATGCTGTGTCCATAGTAGCATAGCATTATGAAAGAGTTTGACTTTTGAATTAAGGGCTAATCCTGCAAGGTCCTCAGCCACACAGCTGTCTGCTGAATGGCAGACCATTCAGCACACTTTCAGCCATGAGCAATGTCTTCCTAGATCAGATGGTAATGATGGTAATTTGCATTTACTGTTTGTACTCGAAGACACCCTGACATTTTTAGTAAATTGCTGTGGAATTACAGATTATTGAGAAGCTCCTCTCTTTGAAAAGAGTTCTCCTCAAATCATTTTTCCATTTCTGCAGAAGAATCAGTTTTCTGATTACAACTCTCTGGACATGTGTTTGTATTGCTGAAAGGTTTCAGAGCATTGCATAGTATTGTGTGAACCAAAACATTCAAGAATTCTACATGTAGCAGTGCCTGACTTGAGGTGTGATTATGTTTTTTTCTCATTTTACAGAAAGGAGTAAGAGAGGTTATAAGAATTTATCAAGCTTAAGAGCTTTCAGCACCGAGAGGCTGAAAAACTTGAAAGTGCTTGGCTGTAGCTCTCATTTAGTTTAATTTGAACGCAGTGAGTGAATATTTAAAATAGTAAAAAAGAAAAAGGTCTGTTCCCTATAGAATAGTAAGTAATCATCATCCATTTTACTTAGGCACAGGGAGCTCATCTGTCTGTTTGCCCAGCTGTAACCCCATCTCATAGGGCTGCTTTCCTTAGTGACTATGAGAAAGGCAAGTTTTAACTGTTTCTGAGCAGTTCTGGTGTTGCTAACCATGTCAGTGAATATTTTCTTAAGAATAACTATTTCCAGTATGTGCTTTGAAGTCATGAGGGGTGTTAGCATTCTTGAGCTCAGCTTTTCAGTCATACACAGGAAGATAAAAACCTCAAAGTATTCAGTCAGTTTGAGTATGTTTTTTTTTGCCCCAAATACATTCTGGAGGATGAGCCTCACTAAATGTTAGATAGAAGTGACTGGTAATGCAAGGTACTAGGGAATGTACCAGGTGCATAGGGAATGTAAATGAGAGCAAATTTTGAAGTTGTTGGGTTTTAAAATTGGAATTCTGGCTAATACTGGTAAGTGTATTAACACAAAGGGCTGTCAGGGGCTGACCATATGGTCATCCCATCATCTGTGTCATGATCACAAATGGGAAATGGCATAGCTCATGAGTTTTAGGATGTATTGTATGTTGTGTAAAATACATTTATCTCTCTCTCTCTGTCATGAAAAATTCCACCCTCCAGAAAACACCAAAGAGGTCTCATTACCACACCAAGCTCAGTTTGTATTGATGTTTGAAAAATGCTCGGGTAGCCCCCTTTCATGTTTCATGCTGCTGGAGTTCCTTGCTCACCAATACGTTGTACTTGGGTTCTAACGTGCTTTGGGATGAAGACCATCTTATGAGCTCCTGTTTGACATGTTTCTGAAAAAGAAATTGAGGAGTAAGGGCATTTAGTGATTTCATTGTCTTTGAAAGCAGAGAGTTTAGAGAGTCGTATTTTTAATTAAGTACATGAATTTTCATCCTTTTACTCAGTTTAATTCTCTTGTACTCATAATGAAAACCAGAACTGTGGTGTAGCATGAGGGTTGGACTGGATGATCTTTGAGTTCTCTTCCAACCACATGTATTCTGTGATTCTGTTGCCAAACTGACACTGCTTAATTGCTGTTAGAGTAGTTTTAACCTATGAGTTAACTGAATTCCAGTGGCTTGTTCATTCAGGCAATCTTTTTCCTTTTTTTTTTTTTTTCCCCCCCCAATCTCCACACAG
Organism: Indicator indicator; assembly: GCF_027791375.1. NCBI lineage: Eukaryota > Metazoa > Chordata > Aves > Piciformes > Indicatoridae > Indicator > Indicator indicator. The sequence continues at coordinate 25,666,038 of NC_072020.1, read as the reverse complement.
GCTTGGCCTCTGCCAGCAAATCCTTGGAGAAAGCTGAATACCTACTTTGCATAAAGTGGAAAAAGATTTGCATTCCAGTACTTTATCTATATTTTCTTATAATCCGATTTAGTGTGGAATACAAGTCTGAAAAAGTCTTAAATCTTTCTGTAATTCTTGCGCAGCCATTCACAGTGGATTTGCACAGTGCAACATGGAAGAGATTTGGGTTCAGAATGGTGATATGTTTAAAAAAAAATCAACCCCAACAACAGATTACTTGTTTTTCTTTGCAGCTTAACAGCTTTCCATATCAGTAGCCTCTCCCCAGCTAAGAATGTGACATAGACCATCTGCAGATAAAGGAATATAGTCTGTATGCATGGATTCTATATGTTTATGCTTTTATGTATAGAGTAAATTACATTTAGTAAACCATGTAATTATAGGAAAAAAGATTGAAGCATTGAATATTTAAAATCCTGTTGGTTGCCTCATTTTGCATAGCTTTATTTTTCCTTAATGTTTAGATAAGCATGTAATGGGAAGGAAGGAATATGGAAACAGAAACACTGTACAGGGTCTAAAAAGCTGCTCTGTAAAGTGCAGTGAGAAAAAGAGAATAGTTCTTGTCATCTCAGCAGTCACAGTTTGTCACTGGAAGTGGGAGGATTTATTTTTCACCAATTTTTTGTTGTGGTTGTTGGTAGCCATTGAGAAGCCACAAAACTAAACCTATTGAGGATGTGATGAGGTGATCAGAAAACCAGGACAAAGTGGCATTTGTCTTCAAGTTATCTCTTCTTGTGGGTATAAAGAGATTAATGACTCAGAGCTGTCATTAGGAATAATTAGATCTGGCTTCGCTGGACAGGGTGTCTAATATTAGCAGTAGAGCAATAGGTATAGGATCCCCAGGAATTAGTGCTGGGTCCTGTTCAACATCCTTATCAATGACATTGATGAGGGGACAGAGTGTCTGCTTAGCAAGTGTGCTGAGGAAACCACACTGGGAGGCTTGGCTGATACACCTGAAGGCTGTGTGGCCATTCAGCAAGACCTGGACAGACTGAGAGCTGGGCAGAGAGGAACCTAATGAGGTTCAACAAGGATACGTGCAGAGTCCTGCATCTGGGAAGGAATAATAAACTGCACCAGTAGAGGTTAAGAGGTGATCTGCTGGAGAGCAGCCTGGTGGAGAAGGACCTGGGAGTCCTGGTGTACAACAAGTTCTCTCAAGGGACAGCAGTGTGCCCTTGTGGCCAAGAAGGCCAATGGGATCCTGGGGTACATTAAGAGGAGTGTGTCCAGCAGATCGAGGGAGGTCCTTCTCTCCCTCTACTCTGCCCTGGTGAGACCCCACCTGGAATATCACAACCAGTTGTGGGCTCCCCAGTTCAAGAGGGACAGGGATCTACTTGAGAGAGTCCAATGGAGGGCTGCAAGGATGATTAAGGAACTGGAGGGCTGCCTTGTGAGGAGAGGCTGAGAGACCTGGGGCTGTTTAGTCTGTAGAGGAAAAGACTGAGAGGGGATTTTATAAATGTATAGAAATACCTGAGGGCTGGGTGTCAGGGAGGAAGGGACAGCTTCTTCTCACTTGTGCCCTGTGATAGAACAAGGGACAAAGGATATAAAATACAGCCCAGGAAGTCCCACCTCACTATGAGAAGGAACTTCTTCACTGTAAGGGTCATGGAGCACTGGGGAACAGGCTGCCCAGAGAGGTTGTGGAGTCTCCGTTTCTGGAGACTTTCCAGACCCATCTGGATGTGTTCCCATGTGACCTTCACTAGATTCTATGGTCCTGTGCTGGCAGGGGGGTTGGACTCAAAGATCTCCAGAGGTCCCTTCCAACCCCTAACATCCTGTGAGCCTGTATATTGAATACATTTTGAGCTATTGAATGTTTGTAATGTAAATCTGTGTACAGTGTTATTTTATCTCTGATGGTCTAAAGGCACTGGTTGTTGGATAATACGTAGACATACAAATTACTAGGTGGATAGGTAAAGATGTGTATTGCTCTGTAACACTTCAATTTTCCCCTGCTTTTCCTTCTTTATTCATTCTGAAAACTTTTTAGAATGACTGAACTTTTTCTGTGTGAATAATGGGGATGGTAATCTGAAATACCTGCTTTTTAAAAATTATCATCTGATATATTTGATAGAAAGAATTTAACTTTCACTCCATTTGACAAAGGCATTTCCTTTAAATTAAGTCTTTCTTCATGTTTATATTAGAAATTGTTAATGTGAGACTGCTCCACTGACACCTTGCACCACCTCTGTGGTAGATTAAGAAAGTTTGAGAAGAGCTTAGAGGTATTGGCTATGGCAACACCATGAAGTGTACTGCCTGTCCTGATATGGCAAATAAACTTCATAGATAATTTCTCACTACAGATCTGTATTCGTTTCTTTCCTAAAGCTCAGTAATTGATACCCTGCCCTCAGAAGAGGGTGGAAAAAAGAAACCACTGAGCAATCAAATCTGATGTATAAACCCTTGTGAGAAACCCATTCTGCCTTCATGGCATTTACAATTGTGCTATCACATTGAGTTAGTGTTTGCAGAATTGCCTTCTCAGAGAGAAAGGGTAGACTCTGGTTAGAGAGGTAAGTGGACACATGGAAAGGAACAGGGAATCCTCAGAATTTTTAAGTACATGGGGACATATCTTTGGATAAACAACACATCATATGAGTTTACCGTCTCTGGGACTCCAGATCACTGTTCCTCACCAAATGCACTGTCATTAATGTTGGCTGTCATCAGCTTGAGCAGGCAATACAGTTGCAATTTCTCACATAGAAATTATTGCTGGGTCCTTTAGTTACCGGCTGAAAGCAAATGATCCTGTGTGAGAACATCCCATGTCTATATTGCTCTTTCAGCCACCATGAACGTATCTTGCAGAAGGACTTATACATCATAGGAAGGTGGGAAGGGTGGTACTAGCTGCTCCCAGTAAAGCTGGTGCCTGTGCTGCCTTATTTCACCTGGGGGAAGGAAGGGAAACACACCACGTGAGAAACTCTCTCAGCAGAAGCTGGTGTGAATTGATTATTTAATAACACTCAAGCACAGTGCCTGCTTTTTTATTATTTTTATGCCTGTGGTACTCCCACGCATTTGGTGTGGTGAGATTACTGCCTAAGGCTGCCCCCAATGAGCTACAAGAACAGGAGCCCATTGAACTCGTGCTGGTTCTGTTGCATGTCTTAATGAAGCTCAAAAATGCTTGAAATTGTCTTCGAAACAAAAAATTCCATAGCTGCAAGCTAACTGCATACTTTGTAATAATTGCTTAGTCAAATAAAGGAAAACTGCGAGGAACAAAGAAAAGAAAAAACTAGATTGATGGCTAGAAGAAAATTATTAAATAAAAAATTCATGAAGAAGAGAAATTAAGAAATAGCATAGCATCACAGGCTTTTGCACAAAGACTTCCCTTCCAGTGGGAGCTTTTCTTTTCCAGCAATTACTGTGCATTTTTTTATTCTCCCTGTTTGCTACAAATACCAGGAAAACTTTTTTTCTATAGGAATAATGGTGAAGATAGGCACAAATTTGCACAGACACAGTAACATTTAAAAGCAGAGGTATGTGTTTCACTGCCATTTTGAGTGGGTCTGTAATGCACTATGAATAATTAAGGATTTGACTGGAAGTGCCTTTTTTTCTTTTTTTTTTTTCTTCCCCAACTCTTAAATTAACTGTGACTAAACAGAAAAACCCCAGAAACACTTCTGTTCATAATTATCACTCCAATTCCTACACTTAAAAGTCCTCCCTCATTCAAATTTGCTGCTTCTAATGGCCATTAGTAACAGAGTGAAGAAATTTTCTCATGGTTACCCTTTCTATCTGTTTACAGGTTAAGACCAGCAAATCATTTATTTTTGGATGTGTATTCATGTCCAAAAGTCTCTGAGAAGTGTGCAGTTATTTGTTTCAAACACATTATTTGTGAAGCACCAGTAAACCCTCAGGTTTTATGTGCTTGCTGTGGCATAAACCAAAAACCAAACCACACATTGTGGAATGATTTTAAATTACAGAACATTTAGAAGAAAATAATGAAGATAGTTACAGAGAACAGTAGGACTTTAGGGAAATACCTACAAGCTAATGCAAGTATTTTTAAAGTGTAAATGTTATTGTAGTCTTTAGGTGATGTCTGGTAATAGATATTTAATCTAGCAAAAGCACTTTCAGTGCTTACTTGTTAAAGTAATTTAATGGATGAGTGATGCTATTAATGGACCACACATAGAATCCAGGCTATTTTTGTTCAAAATATTCCTTTAGGGTTTAAATTTCTAAACAGATTCAGAAGCAATTTGAAGAGGTCTGGCCTATATACAAGCTGCAGAATCATAATTTATGAACTTTTCTTCTTCTTTTTAGCGTTTTCCTACATTTAGAGAAAAAAAAAAGGAATCACTATATATACGTACATACATACAATTTTAAGTTGTCTGAGTGTTATACCTTATTTTGATAAGGTTATTAGAAGCCTGAGATTGTGAATAGATGGATGTATGTGGGAGATCAACAGAGGACTTAAAATCAATTGTCAGTTATCTGAACAAATGTACAGTTTTGATGTTCTCTTCACTCAGTCGGAGAGAATTGCATTTGTGAGATCTCTAACATAGTTCTTGCTAAACATTTAAGCCAAAAGAGCAAAGACAAAAACTTTGAATCATAGGAAAAACAGCCTTTCTTCCCACCCCAGCACTTTGGGATGCTGGAAGAATTGAAGGCAGATCATCAGGTAAATAAAATAAACTCTTGAGTTGGTATTTTGACACCAGTTAGTAGAATAAAGTCATGCTATTATGAACAGTTGCAGAAGGTCCTTGATGAGCACTGGAGTTTTACTTCAGCTGGTACTTGCATAGATAGCCACGTCCTGAGAAAAAGTATTGCTGAAACTCAAATGCCACCTATACAGAGTAGAAAGTTGGAGAATCTTCTGTTGTAAATATCTCCTTGACTTCATGTGATCACTGCACAGTCGTGTAGTTTAGTGAAGAAAAAAATGTGATTGTTGACTCCAGCATCAGCCATTTCCAAATAAATGTTTGTGAAACCTTCAACTTTAATAGCTGCATTGTACCCTCCAAAAGATGTTCAACAGAATGAATAGATGACCTTTCAGATAGGGAACAAGCTGTTCACAGTGTCTTTTCATTTACTGAGACAGAAATATTCTTTTTATGCAGAGATAATCCTTTCCACCATTTTAACAATGCTGGTGAAATATAAAGAACTTAATTGTTTGGTTTCTGGATGCAAGGAGGTTTAGCTATCTGTCTTTGCATGAGGACTCTTTCTAGACCAGCTGAGTTAAATGCATTGATCTAGCTAGATTTTGTCTATATTTTTTATTTTTTTAAGACAATGAAGGTATTTTGGATCTCATGCTCACAGGGTGGGATGTCATTTGTTATCCATCCACGTAATAACATCCCCATGATATCTGGCTTGGAATGATACCTGGATGAATTCTTACTGCCATACTGCACAACAGCTATGAGGTCAATAATTTACGGACAAGGAGATCCAAGGCAGCTGCAGCTGAAATTGGTCTCAATTATTGTGAAATTGCAGCCTTAGCATGAAGAGCTACTGGGATGCTCGCAGTTGCACACTCGTACACAAGCACTAGCTTGGACTGGAACAGATCAAATAAATAGTGAGAAGATCAGTACACAGAAATTGGGGCTCAGTCCTCTCTCATGTGGGGCCCTTAGTCTTTGCTGTTGTAAATTCACCAGTTAAATCACCACTGAGTAGTCGATACTAACTAGTAATAACTAGTTATACTGCTGAAGTAATTTTTTGTTTGCAATAGAACCTGAATTATTTCTGCTCTTTTTCATCCTCTGTCCATGTTCCTGTTCTCATCTGATAAAGCAGGTGGTGCAAAAAATATTTTCTTGTTAAAGGGAACGTAGTATACCTGCTAGAATTCAAAGAAGTGCAGTGAACATCAACTCCTGACAACTTCAGGAAAATCTTACCATTTGGGGAATCAAAAATAAAAACAAACCCCCAAACGTAAACATTTTTATTTTGGGGTTGAAAAGACTGATACAATTCCCTATTGTGTTAGCAGAAAACTATAAACTGTGTTTGTGAACCAAATAAAAATTCATTTCTAGATCACATATCATATATGAGCAGTGTATTGAAATTGAGAGCAAATTTGTTTAACAACTGTGGAATAACTTCAGTTGAAAGGGATGTGTGAAGGCATCTGGTCCCATCTTTGCTTGAAGCAGGTCCATTAAGACCACAATGTTCAGAACTTTGCCTAGGGAAGCCCTGAATACAGGTGATTCTGGAAATTCTACAGTCTGCCTAAGCAACCTGTCAAGAGCGGTTGATCCTCCTCACAGGAGAAAACAAAAAAAAAAGTAAAAACCTCTTGTATCTAGACAAAATTTCCTTTGTTGCAGTCTCTGATGGTCTCCGCTTAGCACTTTGTTGCACGCTTCCAGGAGAAGTATGGCTTAGTCTTATCCCTACTCTGCCACTGGGTCATTGAAGATCATCATAGAAGTTACCCCTAAGACCTATCATCCTAGAACAACCCAATCCTTTCAGCTTCTTGCTGTTTGGAAAAACCCTAAAGCTAGTGTGGCATGGGAATGAGCCTTGAGCAGGTTGTACTGAGACCTGAACTGGCAGTGCTGCTTGTCTTGACAACCTGAGCTGCTACAGCAACAATGGGTAGAGATGATCTGCTAAGGAAGTATCATCAGCCTAGTTTTGTAACATTGATAGAAACCAGGTAGAGAAAAAACCCCTTCCTTAATGTATTTATATAAGCCTTAGACAGAGCTTCTCAGCACTTACAGTGATGCCCACAAGACTAACCAGCTAAAGTTTGAATATATTTGTTTCATAGTTCTCAACTACTAGATGTCAGTCACAGTATGTGGCAATCACAGTTTTCTCTCTCCTATTGCTAGAAGCTTTCTTCTGAATTTCCAGAACAAAATAGCTGGTAGAAAGGTTGCTATGCATGCTGCAGAGCCAACCAGGGTGTTGATATTTGTGATAAGCACTCTTTCTTACTGATTCCTGAGCTGTGGCTTATTTTGGGTGTATTTGTGCTTAGTTCTTTCAGAGCTCAGGATGTGCTTGTAAAATAAAGGATCAGATCATCTGCAGGGACAGGGCGGTTAACTGTTGAAATTTTAGTTTGGTGTATTCTGTATGCTTTGGACCTTGTTTTTTTCTGGGAGGGGCTCCCATTCCTGCCATGCACGCAAGCACAAGTGGATGCTGTCTTCCTTCTCTCACTAATGTATTGTACTTTGGGCTTTTTTTGTCTTCCTCTGCAGAAACTCTCCTGGATGACTTCCTTCTCACGTACACAGTCTTCATGACCACTGATGACTTGTGCCAGGCCCTTCTGAGGCAATATCCTTTTATTAAGTGTTGGACTAACAGGAGTCACATGCTCACACCTAGGTTCATCTATTGTCAGACTTATATAAAACACAGTAAATTAGATGCCTGGGATAATTATTTTTCTTCTTTGCATATCGATATTATTGAAATACAACCAAAGGTGATTATTTTGAAGTTGCATGTGAAAATGGTGAGGTAAGAGAACAATTTTCTAGTATTTACTATGGCTTAGCAGCTGGACTGCACCTGAGATTTCGGTTTCAAGCCCCAAAAAATGCGTGAACAATTAGGAGAAACTTCAGAAGAGAGCAGTGGGAATTGCCAGTATAATAATGATAGTAATGATAATGATGATGATGATAGTAGTAATACTTACAAAGAAGGATTGAAATAATTAGGATTGGCTTACTGAAAAAAAGAGAAACTGTGAAGGGGGCAATCTTTCAAGTACCTAAAGAGAAAGGGAAGAATCTATTTGCTGTCTCAGTGCTAGATGGAATGAGAGTATGAGATTAAATTGTTGTAATACCTTTCCGTGTTAGATAGTAGGAAAAGTATTTATTTATTTACATTAAGGAAAACACTAGAGTGGGCGATGTGTGAGGCAGTAAAATCGTTGTTATTGGTAAATGTTAAGGACAAGAAACTAGAAAATACATTCTAAGAATAACATGGGGCATACTTGAGCCTATCTAAGGGTGCACAAGTTAGAATGGTTTGGACGGTCTAGTTTAGATGTTCTTACAAGGTCTCTTCTCCAGTCCAATTTTTGTAAGGTTTGGAATTAAATAAGTAGCTTCCCAAAGTTCAGGTTCTATTGTTTTCTTAACTGAAATGGGTTGTGGAGGAAAAGATTCAACCCAGAAACATTAAATCCAAATTTGGATATGAGTTCCCCTAATTAGCCTGTAAATATATCTGTATTCTTCTATTAAAACATTTAGAATTCTGCATAGCTGAGCAATCAATAAAAGGAAAATTCCTGTTCTGAAGTTGAATGCACAAAGCTAAAGCTACCCCTGAATAAACCTGTGTCCAAAACATACACAGTATGCATGTTTACTTCTTAGGAATGCTTCAAAAAACTATTGCAACAGATGCATAACTCATAGCAACAACACAATCTTATCTGTGCTGGTTTTGTTTAAAGATGAAAAGACCTTTTATCACTCTTACAAAATAACATTTACATTGGGGTTAAGACCTGTATGTTAATTCTTAGAATACCTACATTTCATTTCAGAGCACCTAGAGTACTTATAGTACATTTTAGAATACATGGAGATAAAAAAGGAAGGTTTGTACAACCTTGGCTACTTTCATGATGTCACAGAATCACAGAAACATTCAGGTTGGAAAAGACCAATAGACCTACTCTACAAGGCTGACCCCTAAACCGTATCACCAAGCACCACATCCAAACAACCTTTAAACACATCCAGGGTTGGTGACTTAACCACCTCACTGGGCAGCACATTACAATGCTTGACCACTCATTCTGTGAAAAAAATTTTCCTAATATGCAGTCTAAACCTACCCAGTCATAGCTTGAGACCATTCCCTCTTGTTCTGTCACTAATTACTTCTGAGAAGAGACCAGCACCAGCCTCTCTGCAATGTTCTTTCAGGTAGTTGTAGAGAGCAATGAGGTCTCCCTCAAGCCTCCTCTTTTTCCAAACTAAATGTGCAGTATGTAACTTTAACTCATTCTGAGATAGAAGACTTCTTTTCCTGTATTTCAAATTCCATAAACTATGAAGCATTGTTTGAATGAACTTGTAGTTATAAAATGAACTTGCTTTTTCTTTTTTTTCCTTCTCTTTACCTTTGCTGGTGAAAACATCATCTTTGGTACCTAATAAAGGAAAGAATAGTGAAGGGACAGAGAAGATGTATACAGTGGGAATCTTCTGTCATTTGGTTTTTCTGCTGTGTGAATAGAGAACAATGCTGGAAATAGATTCTTTCACTATTTTTATTATTATTAAAGTGTGGTATTCCTGCAGATCATGTAATTTGTGCAAGGAAAAAGAAACTGACTTCCTTTGCCTGGCTCTTTTGTTGTTGCTAATGATGCATTGTCCTCCTACCCACAGACATTGACGCTGGCGTCTGTGTGCAGGACAAAGGTTCATTCGCAGTTCTGCAGAAATGATATGACTCAACATTGTATAATTCCTTTTGAATTGATTTTACTTTTATAGAATTGCCTCTCTAATCTGTAAAGGGGAAAAAAAATCCTGTTGGCACAGAGGACAAATTGACGATTCTATTACTGAGAATTTAATTCCAAAAAGTTGATTAAACTCCTGAAGTTCCAGAAAGGATAAAACATTTAAAGCTGAGTAGTGTACTGAACAAAAAAATTTTTAAATCTTTCATTAGCAAATAAGATGATTGTAATTTTTTTTCTAAGTTTCAGTGACACATTGTTATTTGTGCCTTAACCTATTGTACCTATTGTGCTAAGAACCACCAAGGGAAAGAAGATGACTCAGATGTGTCCTGCAGGAAACGAAAAGTCTTGCATTTGGTGTCTCAGTGGACTTCTCTCTACAAAGACTGGTTACATGAAGATGAGCATTTAAAACAGTTTTTAAAGGTATTGAAGCACTTTCTGATGCATTTCAGCACTGTTTCATTAACATGCAGCGTCTAAAGAGCAAAATCTATAAAGTGTAATGTTTCATGCATACATTTTCTCCAATGAAATCTGTAATGTGAAATGATTTACATATATCTTCCTCGAATACTTTGAAGATAGTCAATTTGAACAGAAAACCTGTAATGTCAATACATTCAATGTCAAAACCAGTACTTTCAGACGTGAAATTTAGAGAATTGCCATGCTTTCTAGAAAACAGGAATAATTAGAAAGGTAAGAAATAAAACTATAAAAATGTGGAAGTTCTTTGGATGTGCTGATTGTGTCTGTCCGAACAGGGTTTATCGTCAGTGTCCACAGGACCACAGATTAAGAGGAAGTTTTGAGGTCCTTGTAAGAGACGCTACTTGAACCGAGGGGAAAGGTGCTATTCCATGGTGTTTGTCAGGTGGACATGAAGAGCAGCACAGCTTTATGTATTTTTACTAAATAAAATTATTAGCAAGGATTTTCTGATCCTTCTGAGCTAAAAAAAAAGCTCCAGAAGCATTTTTAATTGCCTTCTAAATTTGCAAGAGGCGTATTTGTTGCTGGCCCAAGATCCATCTGGTGGTTGACTTATGTTTTTGGATTTTTTTTGTTTGTTTGTTTCCCGACTGGGTGAAAGTAGTTTGGGAGACTGTCCAGGATCTTCCACCTTTTCTGATGAAACTGTCTGCATCTCAAGATAATTTTCAGGGCTCTTGAGTTCTCTTCAGCCATTCACTTAAAGCAAAGGGATCAAAAATTGAGCTCAATTTGCAGAAAGTCTTGAATTTCTTCCATACTGCATAAGGAGCTAGGACTTCAGGATTTTTGCTGTTTGGTACTAGAGATGTAGTCCTGTACTGGGAAGAAGGCATCATTCCAGCCATCAGTTAGGTTACACTGCACTGTACCTGACCTGATGTGAGGCTCATCTTTCTGGCCATGGAGATGTGTGACTGTGTATTGTCATACAATTTCTCTGCTTAAGGCTTCTATACATTATTAAACAGCAGTAATGTGATTGAACCTGTATGTCCAAACCAGATATATAGATCTGTAGGCCAGAATCACTCATACTGAAATGTACAAAAGTAGGAGTGCTGATTGAGCTAAAGCAAACCTGATGACTCAGCTCATACATATGATCCTCATTTTTTTTTTTTTTTGGAAGGGAAAGAGAAGGATCTATGTGCAGATTCTGAAAAAGTATAGTGAAAATATTCCCTACCATTTCAATCCTGAAAGCCAGTTCAGTTTGTTTGCCTCTTATCTGATGATATTCAGACAACTCCTCCCTAAAAATAAGAAATATGGTTTATTTATGTATTAAATGGTTTACAGCTAGGAGCATGTTGTTATTGGTTTGTGAGAGGCATCAGCTCAATTTAAAACACATGGAAAAGTGAGGGAGAACATTCTCCATTTTAGAAGTTTTAACCAAGTGAGCCTGTTTGTTACCATTTTGGGTGTCAAGTGGAGGGGGCCAAGCTCTTTTCAGTGGTGCACACTAATAAGACAAGAAACAATGGGCTCAAGCTTGAACATAGAAGATTTCACCTCAACATGAGGAGAAACTTCTTTACAGCGAGGGTGACAGAGCACTGGAACAGGCTGCTAGAGAGGTTGTGGAGTCTCCTTCTCTGGAGACTTTCAAAACCCACTTGGATGCATTCCTGTGTGAACTACCCTAAGTGATCCTGCTTTGACAGGGAGATTGGACTTGATGATCTCTTGAGATCCCTTCCAGCCTCTAATGTACTGTGATAAGTGATGATGGTATGGTATGGTATGATCTCATGCTTCATAGTGTGGTCTTCTGAGCTAACCCAGATCTTGTGTAACAGCCACAAATGTTTTAAATCTTGCTTTTTGGAGATGAGTGTCAACATTTTGCCCTCTTGCTTGGTGGAGTGCTTCTCCAAAGGCAAGCTGAATATTGACCATTCTGGAAATTTAACCATGAGCATTCTCTTCCTGTGGCACTTGCATAAATACAATGGTGACATTTGTTTTAGTATGGTAGTTCCTGAGTTAATTTCACAGAATTATTGAGGCTGGAAAAGACCTGAGATCATCAAGTCCAGCTTATGAACTAACACCATGACATCAGCTAAATCATGCCACCAAGTGCCACATCCAATCTTTTCTTAAAGACTTCCAGTGATGGTGACTCCACTACCTCCCTGGGCAGCCCATCCCAGTGCCTAATCAGCCTTTCTATGAGGAAGTGCTTCCTAATATCTAACCTAAATCTCCCCTTACACAGCTTCATACCATGCCCTCTTGTCCTGTCACAAGTTGCCTGGCAGAAGAGCCTGACCCCACCTTATGACAACTTCCTTTTAAGCAGTTGCAGAGAGTGATAAATCCCCTCTAAGTCTCCTCTTCTCCACATATGTGATGCTTTAAATTTGTTTTAAGTTCTCAGATGTTTGCAGATACTGTTTTATTTTCCAGACAATATACAGGAATGTGTTAGATGATGTGTATGAATATCCCATTCTGGAGAAGGACCTGAAGGAGTTCCAGAAGATACTTGGCATGCATCGTCGTCAGTAAGTATTGATTATATTTGTGATCAAGTCTTCTTTTATTTAGAGTGAATTTTTTTTTTGTTGCCATCTTGTTTTAATTCAGTCAAGAAAAGGTGATGAGTGAGACAAGTAATATATTTGTTTTTACAAGTAGTCTCTTTTTTAAACTCAAGCTAGATTATTCAGTCTTTTATGTTGGGTGGTTCAACAGTCACTCCCATCACTTTTGTTTGGGACGAGCAATATTTTGTGGAAAAAGCTGGCAAAACTTCCCTGAAAAGCTGCAAACTGTGGCTTCAGATGGTACCTTCTTTCTTATTCTCTCTCTACACTCTGCAGTACTGAAAAGCAGATCTCTTTTGCAATAATCATCTTAGGGTTATTACTTTACTAGTAATTCTAATATTTATAAAAGATATTTTCTTGACATGTTTTTCCAACAAATGGAGTTAGTTTCTGTGGTTTGGCATTTGGGGAAGTGGAAAGAGCTTTGTCCCTGAGCATGACCCTGACTACTTAGCCCAGGGGCTTGGGTTGAGTCTGTGTTCTTTGGTGGCTCAAGGGCTGACAGCATTGCTTTTCACTACATTAATTGTGCAAATAGAATCATAGAATTATAGAATGGTTTGGGTTGAAAGGGACCTCCAAAGGTCATCTAGTCCAACCCCCCTGCAGTGCTCAGGGACATCCTCCATTAGATCAGGGTCCCTTGAGCCCTGTTGAGCCTGACCTTGAATATCTCCAAGTGTGGGGCCTCAACTATCTCCCTGGGCAACTCTGTTTCAGTGTTCCATTACCCCCATGGTAAAGAACTTCCTCCTAACATCCGACCCAAATCTTCTCTTCTCTGATTTCAAACCATTGCCACTCATCCTAAGAACATTTTTCTGGCTGAATCAAACACCTTTAGCTTTCCCTGAAGGAACGCTGTAGCTACTCTGTAAACTTTGTAATAGCTAAAATTTCCTTTTCCTAAGCTTTGGCTGGAAAGAATAATTTGACTTTTCTTTTTTTCATTTCAGCACTGTAGATGAGTATTCACCTCACCGAAAGGTAATGCAAACCTGATTGTGGCTAGTTCCAGGGTAGATAACACAGAATTTCACCTTCTTCCCCTCTGCCCGCTTCTCTCTCTTTTCCTGGTTTCTCAGCTGAAAGTGACTGGTGGCCAAAAACATGACAGGATACATCAGTAATGTTAGACCTGGAACCATGCCTAAGGAATTCTTTTTTTCTGCTTGTGCAGCGTGGATATTAGCTGTGTGAGCTAACCTGCAGTGGCTGTGACAATATTAGCATCTTAACAAGATGCTGTGAAATGCCAGAATTCAGGAGAGGCCTGGAAGCATGTCCCCACCAGGCTGGAGTGATGTAGCAACCTGGGCAAACCAGGCTGAGCACAGACATTGACATGGATGTCAAGTAGAGAGAGCAAAGAGAGTATTTATTGTGATGGGGACAGAGAAGGAAATAGAAGAACATAAATCTGTTTATTTAACCAGAGGGAGAAGATAAAGCTGGAGAAAGTTGGCATGCAAACTGCACAGAGGTGAATTGCTGTGCTCCTCAAAGTCATTGGGCTGAAGGTGAAGCATGTAATAAACTTAAAATGTTACTGTGGAAATGTGGAAGGTGGAACATGAGATTGTAGTGAAATTGCTGATTGGTACTTAGGAAACTTACATAAGAATAAATGTATGAGAAATGGGCTTTGAAAGTGATTACAGAGAACCTCAAATCATGCAGGCTGTTCAGCCTTGGCATGTCCTACTTCCTCAAAAATCCCCACTTTGGCCATTATTTAGTAAGGCAACTCCCAGTTCACTGATCCAAGAAAGGGTGGGTGGATTTCCTACACAGAAAAGCTTTTGGCCAGATGTATGGACTTGAGCGTTGGTGTCCTGTGTATGCTGCTTTGTAAAGGGTAAGGATGCAAAGAGTCATTTTTGTCTCTTTTCCTTTCTCTTTTTGTTTCCCTAATCCCTCACAGAATAAAACCTTTTTCCAGCAATTCAGTCTAAAGGAGAACTGGCTGCAACACAGAGGAACCATGAATGAAGCAGAAGAAAGTAAGTATGCTTGAAAGAGTGGAGGGAAAACTCCAAAACGGACATTTTTTTTCTCAAGGGCTGCTCATTGTAATTTTTTTTTAAACTGACATACAGCTGAACAGGACCTTAGGGCTTCAAAAGAAGAAAGATTTGTTTGTATAAGTTTATCTTCCTGGCTCACACTTTGCAGGGGTTCAGCAGTGACATGGTATCTCAAGAGGCTGTTGCCCCATCTGGTTCTTCCAGCAGCCCTGCAGCTGATCTGTGCCTCCTAGGAGTGCTGGGCAGCCCCTCCAGCAGGCATTATTCCTGCTCCATTTCCTGCTCTCCACCTCTTGACCTAGATCTTGGTTGCAGAAGGTGAACAAATAAGCCTGCCATGTAAAATGGGCCAGGATCTGCTACCTCTGGGAACTCACCTCAGTTCCTTCTCTCTCTTCTCAAATACATCTCCAGGCGGAGTGCAAGGTGCCCCTTGGCTTTAATGTCAGTCATCTCAAAGACCATTTCCCTTCATTGCTACTAATGCAATAACACAGTCAGGCTGTCTCCCTCCTGTAATGCCTGTGTGAGGAACGAGGCAGAGAGGAGCATAACACCATGTACTCCAGCAGAAGGACCTCCTACCTGGAAGTCTTGCCCTTTGATGACTTATCTTAGTATCTGACTGGGAACAAAACTCGGGAAGTTCACTTGGAGTCAGTATATTTTTAGTGCTCATTTGTGACAGGACAAAAATGTCTCCTTCAATGCCAAGTCTTGCCACATGCTGCTGATAGATATCCTCTTCCTGTGTTTCAAATATAGGTTTGTTTGAGATTTATGTTATCAAGGATGCTTCTAAAAATGTTAGAGTAAGAACACAGCAGATTGGAAGACACCCTCAATGATCATCTTGTCCAGCCGTGCTGCAGTGAACAGGGACATCCCCAACTAGTTTGTTCTGGATGAGAATCTGTACACTCGTTCTCTTTTCTTAGAAAATCAGAGACAGCTCATGGCTGAGTGAGGAGGGAAGTGTACTGGCACCAGAGACTGCATGGCCATGTGGACAGGAAGGGCAAGACCCAGCCAGACCAACCCTGAGTGGATTAAATGGCTTTTATCTCACTCCTTGAGTGAGAATACGAGCCGTGGAAGATGATTGGATTGAGAGAATGGAATAAGAAAAGTGAAGTTGTGGAGAGACAGATTCTGAGAGTGGAGAAAATTGGTGTGGTGGAGTGCTGCTGACCAGTGCTGCTTGTGGAAGATGAGTCTGTCTGAGCTGGACGTTTTACTGGAGTCAGTTTAATCCCTAACATAAGCATTGCCAGGGCGACTTGCAGCCTGTGACCACTTCCACCCACTGGCATTCCTTCCTGCAACTCACAGGGAAGCAGCACAGGCTTGTGGAAGAGATGGCATGGTCTATGCCAATGGATACCACAGGCAGGACATCTGATAGGTGCATGAGGGAACAGGCTTTGGGAGAATTAGTGTGATGGTTGTGTGTGAGGACCTGACCTGTGCCTTGGTTTAGGTCAATGTTAAACAACATTAACCAAAGAATATGTTAGCTGCCCAGTTACAGATTAACATTACTGTCATTATCCCCTCCCAAATGACAAATTCACTGTAAGAAAGTTGTGTTGTGCTCTGCATATGAAGTCCAAATATTTATGTCAGATTTCTTATAAATTCACTTTTTCCACCTACTGACTTAGAACGCAATTTGGTGTCTCTCTTTTCATGAGTTATATCCGCTCTGAAGAGAGATTCTGCCATAGGATGAGCATCTGAGTTACTGTCTGTCAACAGAGACAGGTTAAGAAAAAAATTATAAAGCCAAATGACTTTT
This sequence comes from Indicator indicator, assembly GCF_027791375.1. Lineage (NCBI taxonomy): Eukaryota > Metazoa > Chordata > Aves > Piciformes > Indicatoridae > Indicator > Indicator indicator. Next base: position 25,649,565 of record NC_072020.1, on the reverse strand, counting down.
CTTCCCCAGGGCTAAATGTTAAGTTCCTCCTTACTTCTCATCTTTTTTTCCCTTTACTACAACACCAGAAAAAAAAAATCATGAGGATAGTGTTCTTAACTGTTTCTGGCATGGTATCAGTTAATGAAAATGCCCTGAAGCCATGAGGATTTGTACTACAAGCAAAGAACTATTGCTACATACACCTGTCAATAAAAATCATTTAAGAAATACAGCATTTCTGGAGAAGAAAAGTTTGATCTTACTCTGACACAGTAGCAGCCTGTCTGCAATAGGAAGTGTTAAAGTAGAAGGAAATATAAAGTCTAATTAAGCTCTGAAGTAAGTATGAAATCAAGAGTCGTGGCCACTCTTACTAGCAGATGTAATTTTTAAATTATACAAGTCTGCAGCTCTAGTTCTTCTAAGGATTGCAGCTGTGTTTCAAATACTGACCTCAGCAAACTTGACAGAAGAAGTAAACCTGCAATTCTGGCAAGCACGAGGAGTGGACATCCGTTTTTGTAGAAGAAACATAGTACCAGCTGAGATGACCACAGCATTACTGCTGGGAATCTCCCCCTCAGAGCTGAATGGACTTCAGTGGAAGTGATGAGCCCAGGAAATTTCTCCAAACCAGTTCCTTTTATGTGTGCTGCAAGTGCTTCAGTGAAAGAGTTGTCAGAACTAATTGCATTGCTCTTTGGGCAGCCTCTGGTGCTAAAATACTCTGGCAATGCAAGTAGTTTAGATGTCTAGACAGATAAGCTGCTGTGAGTGGCTGAAAACCAGGGAGGCTATTTGTGCAGAACTTCCTGTTCCAGGTGGCAGTGGAGGTCCAAAACAGTTTCTGCATAGGATCCGAAATAGACTGAAAGGATGGTGATTTTTTTTTTCCTGAATGTGAAAGAAAGGGAGGAAAGATGGCAAGCAACAGCTGAGTTTGAAAAGAAGATAGGCAGTAGAGAAGGCTGTCGGTGACAAATCCTCACAGTAGGAAGTCTTAAATAGGGATCTCGGTTTCCCTTTCCTCACTTCTCTCATGTCCTAGAGAGAGGTGTGGCAAGGGAGAAAATGGTGATACGATACTCAGTTTCATGTCCCTGTGGGTCAGAGTGCAGCAGCCACCCTTCCTGCAGCAGCCAGGCAGCTGATGCATTACCATGATCAGGTCTGCCAAATTCTCTCCTGCTCTGTTCAGGTGTCTCTGCCTGCTGCTGAGTGTATCTTTCTTCCTTCTTGCAGTTTTCTGCCGTGTGTATATAACAGAGCACTCCTACGTCAGTGTGAAAGCTCAAGTATCCACTTCAGCTCAGGAGATACTGAAGATTGTAGCAGAAAAAATCCAGTACCCAGAGGAGGAGTTGGCTCTAGTGACGGTCACGTTCTCTGGTGGTAAATAAACTTCCCTTCATCTGATTACTTACCTTTTAGTGCAGCACGTAATGGAGGGATGATGTTATTTTTTTTTAGTGCAAAGATACAGCTGTTCCTGTGCAGACCTACAGCTGGATGACCATGGGAACAATGAGGAGCTGCTTCCCAGAGAGTTGTTTCCATGGCAACAGCTCATTCTTGGGTACTGTCAGATACGGCATCCCCTCGCTGGGAAGGGAGTGTAAAGGGCTCTGTCTCCAGCAGTATTGCAAGATTTTCTTTTTTCCCCACAGATAAATCTCCTACTTTCACATTTAAATTAATTTGGAAGGCGATGAGGCATGGGTTGCTTTAAAAATATAAAAGGGAATAGCAAATACTACATATACTACATGCCTGGCTGTTTCCTCATTTACAGCATGGGTAATGAGTATTCTCCAGCAGAAAGGAGGGAGACTTACATTTGCACAGTTGAGATACTGAGAGCAATCTAAGCAATATTTTTTTTAAGCAGTCTTGCTTACAACTGACATTTTTCTTTTGCCCATTATTTTAGTGTTTCTCATTGAACAGAAAGGCTAATTGTTTTTTTTTTCCTTCCCTAAGGAAGAGCAGATTGATCATGGGCTGATACCAGGGACCAACCAAACCCCAAAATTTTCTTTGGTGTCTGGCAGATCTCAAGCTCTTTGGTCAGATTGTTTTGCTCATTATGGTGTCCTACGGCTCCTGGGGAACATAAAGGAAGCAATTTAATTAGGTGCATAAAAGTGTGAAGCTGGATGTACAGATAGATTGGTTTTGTGTCAGCATTAGTTGGTGTTGCTTCCTTGGGACAAAGGATGCACCCTTAGAGATACAGCACTCATTGCTGCTACTTTGTCAGTCTAGTTAATTGAAATATACACAATTGCAGGGTTATTCTGCTTAGTTATTGGATTCAGAAGTTCACATTTTTCTCTCCCACACTGACTCGATTAAATAACCATTTTTTTTTCAGGGCACCAGTGTAGGTGGCAGGGAAAGAGCCTGGGCGTGGAGTGACCAGATGGGACCATTACACTTGCATGTCCCAGCCAGCCAGGCTACATCATTTGCAGACATTTTTTTTTTTACCCTTCTGTGTGCCCAACCTTGCCTCCAGCTCATTTTACAACACTGCAAAATCACTGTTCTGCTGTTATCTCTTCAAGAGCAGGGCAAGTTTTGCTCTGATAGCAATAAATCTGGTGCTAACTGCCTACTTATCTGAAGAAAACCAACAGTTCGTAAATAATGAAATATTATCTTCCAACCACATTGGTTCCTAAGAAAGCTATAGAATAGAAGTGGTTGCCACTTGGCTGTTCAATGAGAAACACTAATTAAAATGCAGATACAACAGGACTGTCATTTGTACATGACCATTGTAACCCCTAAAATGTTATTTAGTTATGTTGCCTGAATTAATTGGACGATACCACAATTTTAGCCTCTTTGCTTTTATGCATTGTCACTCCTGTGCTGTGAGCAATAAATACCAGCCTGCCACACTTGGTTTTTTTTTTCCTTTGTTTTTTTTCTTTTTTTCCCCTGTTTGCATGACTCAGACTGTCATCTGCTATCCACTTGAAGGGCAGCAGTATAAACATTGGGGAACTCATTTCATTGTACTCCTGAAATGAACAAGCAAGCTCTTTTTATTCAAAATTACCTTGAAAAAAATGCTGGTAGTTCAACATGAATGTGTCTGGTGCCACTGTGAGCATGAATAAGCAAGAAAACAGTCTTAAATGATGTTTGACTCTCAGATTCCTCTTGGTCTTATTCCTCCTTCATGAGCAATGAGAAGTCCAAGGTAGCTGTCAACGTGCTTGTAGTGCATTTGGCTCTACTTTAATACTGTTGCTGTAATCAAATCTCCTGTGTCAGGTCTCCAGAAGATTACTTGGAGCCCACAAGAAGAGACAGTATTCCAATGGCAGTTTTTAAACTGTGTTCTGGATTTTGGTTTATGTTTCCTTACACCTTTCTTTGGTGCATCCCAGACTGCTGAGAACTGAACCAGTACAGGGGAAACAAAAAAACCCCATCCCTTCTTTTTGTCACTAGTTCTGTTCTTTTAACTCTTATGTTTCCTAAATTAATTACTCTAGGCCTAGAGGGATTTCTGTGAATACCATACTATAAAGGACTCTTAGCTCTGCTCCATGGGATGAATTAATGACATTAGGATATTTTAAATTTCAATTCCTGCTGAACGGCTGTGGCTGTGGATGACATCTCCACCCCTGCTGTTGTCTGCCAGTGGCACACAACAGCCTAGTCTCTGGAGGCCAAGACACTGCTCTAACAAAAATCCCTACATTTACAGTAGATACATTGGGTTGAAGTGTTCTGTAGTGCATAGGAGGTTAGACTGGGGGATTTAAGGGTTTTTTTCTTGTATAGCCTGTCTGAAGTCCAGTTTGAAAACAGTTGCTGGAAGTTTTTGTGCTCTAGTCCAGCATCAGATGCACCTTGCCTTTATTGTGCCTGAATACAGTGGAGATGATGGTCTCCATAGGGACGGGATGTGATGCTTAGTTATGTGCTAAGAAGTTCACATGGCTTTACAAATATATTTGTATTGTTTTTCTCATATGCGTCTTTTACTCTTCTTCTGAGGCCTTTTTGTTTTCTGTTTTTTACAGAAAAGCATGAACTGCAACCAAATGACTTGGCTATCTCAAAGTCTTTTGAGTCCTCCAGTCGTATGTTTGTCTACCGCAAAGATCTGACTGAATCTTTGGTAAGGATCTGTATTATATACTTGCCAGTTTTCATTTGCTTCGACTCCAGATCAAGAAATTAATGTTCCTCTCAGGGGGCTTCTTCAACACAGAGTTTATTTTTAGCTTTCTTAGTAAGGCTTACTGAGCTGTTCTGTACATGAAAAAACCTGCTGCATTAACAGCAGTTACTTGATTGAACAGAAATGGAATTCGTTCATCAATTTGAAACAGGCTAAACCCTCTGTACTGCTTAAATCTCTCAATTTACATCAGCGTGGAAAAGCTGACTTGGGCTTGTACAGGACTGGATGAGATGAAGATTTTTCATGGCCCATGTGACCCTTCCCTCCACCTTGTGGCTATGTAACATGTAGGCTAGTGCATAATCATACAAAGTGGTGGACAAACTCTGTGAATTACTATATGTGGAAATGGATGTTGTTTGAGTTCCACCAAAATAGCTGGGCAGCAATGTGACCCCAGAGTTGTAGCAACTCCACAGTTGATCTGTGGCTGGGATGTGTATCACTGGTGGTACGTCTTCTTCCCTTCCTTTCCTCTATCTGTCTCTCTATCTTGCTGGCACTGTGGAGGGAAGTGGGTCAAAGGGCGGCAGTTCTTTCTCATTATCTCACAAACTGGGGTTGCAAACTCTTTTCCCCCATGATATTACAAAACCTCAAGTGAGGCAGAACAGCCAAGCACTCAAAAGAGTTACTCTTTCACTGGCTTTCTGCTCATTATGCAGGTATTTTGAGGAAAACACAGAGACCGTATCACCACTGACTTCTACATTTTGTCAGTACCGCTCGGATCTCTGCAACACATCCTAGGGATGAGAAATGTCTATTTACGTTTTGTTGGATCAACGTGCCCTGAAGAGCTGACACACCACTATCATTGTAATCTGTCATCCCCATTATCTCTGGTGTTCCAGCTACCTCTAAAAATGCAAATATTAAGGGAAGGTTTCCAGTGCAGACAGGTGACAGCCAATCTAATTTCATTAGTTACACAATAAAAATCGCAAAACTTGCTGTAACTGTCAGATATATAGCACCAAAGTAATGGCTTAACTATAAGAATAATCTTTCATCTTGGCAGATAGTTCATGTGCCAAGTTTCAGCCTGATGAGGTAAAAAACCCGGAGAAATACAAACCTTTGCAAATTCAAGCTGACAGTGGAAATGTCAAATGACCTTTAACACCAGCAATACCAGTAATATGTTCAGTAACTTTTGTGAATCAGGACCCACTGTGTTTTACTGTTTGTTGGTGATTACAATTGGAGCAGATTAATCCTAAAATGAATGGATTTATGCTATTTGTAAAGGTGGATAAGTTGTGTGCATTTATTCTCAATCCAGTGTGTTTGCAGAATGACTTCTTTATCTTATAATACAAACATTTCCTGTTGTCTTAGTTCAGATTTTGTTTTCTGATGGTTTCATGGATTTTATTTTCATTATGCTGTCTGCTTGGTCAGTGTTTTATATTTGAGGTTTACAGAAAGAGAGAGAGGGAGATGGCCTAATCCAATAGCAAATCATTGATTCTACTGACCCATTTCCTATTTCAAGCCATTTATTAAATAGACTATAACTCCTTGATTTTGATTAGGGAAGGGAAAAAACACTGAGTGCACTTAGAGAAGATTACCTAGCTCTCTTTCATACCTTGGTCCAGTAGCTGTTTCACTGCAGAACTTCAGGCATTTACTGAGGAATTCCTTACTCTTGATTATTGATTTAGAGCCCATTTGCTGAAAACGAGGAATTGCAGCAAAGGTCTGTGAGAATTTTGGGTATCAACACCTGGGATCTCGCCTTAGAACTAACAAACTTTGACTGGAGCCTCTTCAATGCAATTCATGAGGTAAGAAGCACCTCATCCACTTCCAGGTATACTACTTTCATGCATTGTTGTGCTATTACAATGTGTTTTGGAGCATCAATATTCCTTCATGCTTAGTCCATCATCAAGACAGCATGGTTTGGAAGTTCTCAGCAGCAGTGGCATTGAAGCAGGTCCAAAAGATGTGTGGCAATCATTGATACTGAAAAAAAAAAATTGAAAGATTTGTAACAGTTTATATGTTCCCTGGTGACTTTTATTGAGATTTGCCTCAAGAGATTGGAAGAGCATGATTATTCCCTAAAAACTGTCTGCATGAATATGTTATGTATGCAAATTGTCCTTTGCACTCACTAATGTGTCTGTTAATATAGGACTCCACAAATGGGTGTCCTTGATATCACTTTAACCACAAAAGAATTCACCAGTTCAGCAATTTAAATGGTCACATTAGTGTTCTTCTTAGGCTTCTGTGAGAGAAAAAATACCAGACAGGCTTTGTAAAATGGGATAATGACCCATTTCAATGTCCGGTGGGTTGCTTCGGTGACTTTGATAGGTTCTGGCATGAGCTGCTGAGTAAAACACACAGTAGAAAAATGTCACTGGAAGATGTCATTCACTGAAAGGCTTGTTGACTTCCCTGAGAAAATGAATGGAAAATGCCCTTGCTTCTCAGCACATGCTTTCCTTGATCTTCCATTTTGGGTTCTATTATTCATGTTAAGCACTTAGAACTGGTCAAGTGGGTTGTTTTATTTCACAGAAAACAAGACCCACACCTTGATGGAAACTTGGCTATTCTTAGGAAGAACTTGAATGGGAAATTTTCAGATTCTGCAGTGGTTTTATATGGTTTCTTTTTCATACTGCAACAGAAGTGTTGAGATACAGAAACAAAGTGTCTGTGTCCTATAGCTGGCTGTAGCCAGAAGTGGAACTGCAGGAAATCTCACGAGAAAAGCATGTCTTGCTTTTCCAGTCCAGCTGCCTACTGTAATAAGCCTCTGGGTTTTGCTAAGCTAAACCTTGACACTGAGTCATTTGTGATTGGCTCATGCATAATAACCATTTGTCACCAAGTCTTGTTTCAAAAGCATACTTCTAAATAATTTATGATTCATTTACATTTAAATTGTTTTTATATCCCTAATAACGTTGTCAATGTCTTGCAGCAAGAGTTGATATACTTCACATTCAGCAGACAGGGCAGTGCTGAAAACACCGAGAACCTCAGCCTTCTGCTTCAAAGATGCAACGAAGTCCAGCTTTGGGTTGCCACTGAGATCCTCCTCTGCAGCCAGCTCTGCAAACGTGTACAGTTAGTCAAAAAGTTCATTAAGATTGCTGCCCAGTAAGTCACTAAATTTGCAACAAAAATCCTTGAATTCAGATGCTTTAGTTGTTGAGCAGAGAAGTAGGGTGGCAAAAGTGAGGAAAGAAAACTCATTTGTCATCCTGTGTTTTAATAATGTAGTAAGCATACCTAGATAAAACAATCCATAAATAACAAGTGCAAACACTGGCCAAAACTAGACATGATGGAGTGTGTGCTGCTCAGATCTTCCCCAGCAGCTTAACCACTGTATCTGTAGCATGACCTGCAAAATCCCTAATGGTGCAGAGTTATCTTTCTCAGCAATGATAACCCATGGACCATGTTACAAATGATTTGAGCTGCAACACAGCTACTCACCAAAGACTACAGAGAAACAAAAAAACTCTTAAATAAGTTTTGGAAGTCCAACCTCCAGAGGAGAAAACAGCTGCAGTAAGCAGCTGTGGAGCATTCTTCTATTTATTGGAGGAGAGGTTCTTCATTAATTGGATTTGACAGTCTATTCTTGCACTGTTACTAAAAAGTGCTGGCACTGGTTCTATGCCTGGGCACAGAACACAGATATATACTGTACACAGAGAGTTCTTTTCTCTGTAATCATTCTTATTTTAGTAATCAAGGAAATGGGGCAATTCAAATACGTGCAACCAGTCTCTTCTCCTCTCTCTCTACTTGTTGGTCTTCTGCAGTATTTGAATATGCATATTCATGGAAAATGTATAACTTGCTCTCTTCATCGACTGAGTTGATTTAATTTGCAAGGCACTTACATAGAAAAGAACTGTTCTCTGCTGAAGCAGTGCCTGTGGTGAAATGAATTCTTTTAATCTAATCTAGTGCAACTCATAAATGTGATTTGATTTAGTTCACGAGTTTTATGGTATCCAGTAAAAAGTTCATTTTATGCCCTATCAATGCCCCAGTTTGGTTCAGTTATGAAAAAATGGTTGATGTGTGTGCCTTGCTTGCACAGCAGTAGCATACCTGCATTCCAGGAAAGGCTTCCTGTCTGTCTGACATGAATAGGGATATATTTATCACCAGGCTAAAACTGATTTAAATCTATTTAAATTGATTACATCTCTGTTAAGTGAAAAGCTGGAGATTGTGGAGATTAAATAAAATTTCCAGTAAGAGGTAGATAACTCTCCCAGTGCACTGCAGAAGCACCCATCATCATAGTAGGTAGATGGGGAAATAATGGATACACAAATAACTGAGAGTGTAGTTTGATCAGGATCTTTTTTAATCAGAACAGCAGCTTTCTAATGGAAGATATTATCATATCTCAGCAGTTCTGGAAGAGTTGGTGAAAGAGGAAGAATTAGGGTGAAAGCATAGTGTGCTGAGCACAAGGCTTTCATCCTAAGACACAAGCCAAACAGCCTTGGTATTTTGTTCATGACTAAGGCAGCGGAGTGGGGAGTTGTGCGAAGCTCTGACTGCTCCTTATTCTTTGTTCCAAGCTCGGGCCAGGGTTCTGTGAAGGTGGAAGGCTTTTACACCTCTGTGTCAATACATAAAAAGAAGAGTTTTTGAAACACAGATACCTACACTTCTGTGTAAAGACAGAGAAAAGGAATTAGCATGTTAGAAATTAACATGTTGAGGATTTAGAGAAACAATTCTACATAGGGTTAGAATAAAGGGATTACAGCACCAGCATTCTTGCTTCCGAAGCAGTGGCTGGCTGTAAAAGATCTATCTTCTCTCTACAGTTCTTTGTGAGAAATGGGCCCATCCAATGGACTGTTTACCCAGGTTGTGCTGGACACATTCCTTGGTTTAGAATGAATTACCTCTGGTAGCTGCCTGACTTTAACGATACAAGGAGTCAAAGCAACAAAGTTAGGATTAACTTTTAAGACAGCTGAAGTGAGAAATACAAACTCTCAAGATAGTATGCAGGAGTGAGTGCAAGCTTTGTAAAACTTGTTGCAAGAGCTGGCAAGTTTTCAGTCTAAGGCCTTGGCACATCATTTTCCCTGATGATAAATCTGTGTGAAGGCAGTGGGTTCATTTGTAGTTAAAATTATCTTAAAAGGGACTTCTCAGCCTCACACACACAGATGCACACAGGTTTGTAGTGGTCTTCAAGATTCTGCAAGAGGAAGAGGAATCTTTCTGTTTGAAAAGGACTTGATATACCAGGAGTTCAGATTTCCTAATGGACTAGAAATAAGCAGGGCCTGGTTGCATGTGGTTAAAATGTTGAAGAATAGAGGTATCAAGCAAATTCCGCAGGGGCTTGTATTGGAACCAGTGCTAACTGCAACTAATTTATAGGATATGTAAATCGAACATTAATCAGATTTTCAGACAATAAAAATGATGAGGGATTGCAAATGCATTGAAGGATAGGAAAAGAAAAAAAAGATCTTAGGAGTCTAGTGGCATGTGCAAACAACAGTAGGATAAGATTTAATTTAGATAGATGTAAAGCAATTCGGCTAGGGAATGCTAATGCTGAGTTGAAGAAATAAATGCATGATTGTAAAGAACAGCTTTGTGACAGAGGTCCTTGGGTGATAATAGATTATAAATTAAAGGCAAGGACAAAGTGTGATGCTGGTCCAAATAAATAATTTTCTCTTTGCTTTGTACTTGCCTAGGAGAAAGGTGTGAGAACTTAAGAGCCAAAACCAGTAATTATGATTCTTCATTTCTCACTGTCTGACTGAATATCCTTGGTAAGACAGAAACACATGAGAGAAATGTTAAAATAAATTCCAAAGAATTCAATGAAGGATAATAACAATATGGAAATGCAGACATCGTATAGATTGCAGGCCATGACCATAAAGAGAAATTGAAGGAATTGATGATGTACAATTTACAGAAAAGATGAAAAAGGGGATGAAAAAATAGAGGTCAAGGAATTATTCTGTATGATAAAGGGCAGCTGACGGTAACTTGAACATTGAAAAGGGAAAATTACTTTTGACAGCAAAGGGAAAAAAATAACCTGCCAACAACAGGGTTGATGAGACAGTGGAATGTTTGTTAAAAAACTTCTTAGAGACCTGATCACCTAGTCTGAAGGTGGTCATAAGAGGACTTTTAATGAGTTCATTATCTGGAAGATGATTGTATGTTAGTGCTGAGGGTTGAAATGTGACTCAGTAACCTAGACTACTGATTCTGAGTACAAAAAATCAGAATACAGCATTCATATTTTTATTCCACAGCTGTAAAGCCCAAAGGAATCTGAATTCGTTCTTTGCCATTGTTATGGGTCTCAACACTGCCTCTGTCAGCCGGCTGTCTCAGACCTGGGAGGTAAGGCACACTTTGGTGTCTTTTAGACCCTGTCAAAACAATTTCTCACAAAGGTTGTATGTTGGTGAATTACCTTTTCTTTTGATTATTGGGTGTTCATGCTGAAATCAATTGTGGAACGAGTACCAGTAAAGAAAATTCTTTGAGACCTGAAACCTGAGATGCACAGCTGTTCAGATAAAACCATGTGTCCATCCATGACTTGTAAATAAGAACAAAACCCTCTTAAAATTAAGTTGAGTAAATTATCCTAGCATTTGAAGTAGATCTCAGAACCCAAAGTCTTACAAAGGTGGCTCCAAACAAGCAACATTTTTATTATAGAATAGTTTCACTGAAAAAAACCCAAACAACAAAGCAGAAGTCACCTCCATTCTCCTTTTATTACCTCTTTTGCAGCTGCTTATTTTGAACAACGAAGTTAGGAAATGGGCTATGAATAAGGAGCATACTGGAGGGCAGAGTTACCTGCTAAAGGAGCTACCAGTTGCTAAACAGAGTATGGGATGTTTAGAGGAGGGTACCCCTGGAATCTGTGTTGATGTTGTGGATTTTTTCCGTCCAAGTAAATTATTGAGGGCAAGGTTACTATATCTGCTGATGAACCCAAAACTGGGGAAGAAGTAATTTAGTATGATGAGGTGAAACCTTATTCCTCCCTCATGCCCTCAACACCACAAGCAGGAAGCACTCAAAAAGTATCAATCTGTAATACAAGGAGATAGAGAACAGTTGGGATTGCCTGCTTTGGAAGTTCTCTTGAGCACCAACAGCTGAAATGGCCATCAGAGATTTACAAATCTAATTCTCTCCAGAGCAAAGCTTCCTCCCCTTAGCTAAAATCATGAATATGGAAACATCACTCTGTATGTCAACAAGAGCAATGACTGCGTCTGTGGGGAGGAGTTTACAGGGACTCAGGCAAAAGTAGCTAACTTTAAATAACAAGAAAAGCAGAAATTTTGGAGAAAAACACATACCTGGGGGTAACAATGCAGAAACTCCTTGTCCCTCCTATTTTTAAAAGGTCCCTCAAGGTCCCTTGCCTGCCCCTGTAGGTTGCCTTCGTCTCATTTCTTTGGGCTTTGTTAGAGGGCTAGAAGGGACTAATTATTGTATCGAAGGCACCCAGTGGCAATGATGTAGATCTCTCCTGCAAAGAAACATGCAGAATATGTGGCTTGTCCAGAAGAAGGAGTGCATCTGCATATGTATCATTCTACATATGTCACATATCTGTGTGCAAAATATTTATGAAGTCACAGGCATTTAGTTTTTTGGTTTTGGGTTTTTGGGGTTTTTTAATAATTTGTAAAACTTTACTGCACTGGAAATTTCCAAAGCAGATTATTTGCATTAGTAATGTGACTTCTAGAAAGAAGAGCAATGTTTATAAATTAATTATAATTACTTACACATGTAAATGAAACCACCTAAATTTAAGCAACCATTTAGACACTGAATTACATTGGCTCTACACTTGAATTCTTAAACATCTACTATGCTCTCAAGCATAGTCTTCTGGGTTTTTTTTAATCTGCAGTATGCACTGTTTTAATGAGCCTAACTTTCCCTGATTGAAAGTATTAAAAATGTGCAATTGAAATCTCATGTTCAGTTATTTTAGCATTTTAATCATACAGCACATCCACTTAATCTTAATTGTCCTAAATGGCTTTTGTCTTGGTGGTGCCACTGTGGCTGTCAGTGTGTAAGGACAAAAGAACAAGACAAAAGAACAAGAGGAGATATCTTTCACTAGGCTGACTAGTGTGGTTGGGAAAAATAGACTGGGTTTAAGGTCCACACAGCATTCTTCAAGTCTGAAATAACCAGCAGCTAAATTCAAACTGTAGAATGATTGTTTTGAGTATAACGAGGTGAATCCATTAGAACATCTTAGAGGTGCTCTAATGGATGCTGTGGGACCACAGCAGGTGTTAGCATGTGGGTCAGGAAGCTAGTTTGTGCATGGACTCCCTTTGTGTACCTTACAATGTGATTAGGATGAGATACCAGAGAGGTAGTAATGGCTTTTTAAGGGAAGTTCTCTTTCTCTGGCACCAGCCTATGCCAGCAGTAAAACTGGTCAGCACTGGTGTATCAAACAGCACTGAGCGTGATGCATGTTTTCAGAACCTATGGTTTAGGGGAAGGTTGATTACAGCAAATGATTTAACCTGGATATGATCACAGTATCTGAACTCTCAGCCTGTGTTTCGGCTGCTGACTTGATACAGATAACAAGGTAAATGCAGCAGGCATGGAAGCTAGGGAAGAAAGGAAAAGCAGCTGCTAACAAGCAGTTTCCATAAAAGAAGGATACAGGTCCCCAAGATAAGGCTGCAGGCTCTGATGCCTCACTGACATCACACCAAACACGGTTTGTAATTAGGGCTCTTGGAGCCAAGTTGTGGAGGTTAATTGCCTGGTGGTGCTTTCAGCAGGCACTTCACATATGGCAATCTAGTAGAAAAAAAATGCCTCAGCATTTTTCTGCCTAAATTAACTTTTTTTTTCCCCTCTCTGTTTTCCTTACTTCAGAAAATTCCCGGGAAGTTCAAGAAACTTTTCACTGAACTCGAAAGTTTGACAGTAAGTATGGTGTTGACAGCAGAATGGCATTGCTTGTCTTCAGCTGCCTTTCTTCTTCCTAATTTATTTGGAGGCTGCCTGTCATTGTCTGGAGCTGGAACTTGTCATGTCAGATCTGTGATTTGCTGAAGGCCACACATGTCCCCAGAGCTCAGAGGTGGTCTCCAAACACAAAAAGGAAAAAAAGACTACTCCTGACAGCTGGAGGAAGGGCAGAGAAGAGGCAAATGTGTAGTGTTGATTCCCCAGCATGAATTTGGAAGTTAGTCTTTTGCTCTGGTGGTTAATCAGCCCTTATCCAAAGCAACGTACCGTGGGTCAGGAGAAAAGAAGGACGGCTGAAGTTTAAAAAAAAAAAAAAATCAGAATGTGAGGCTAAGTTAGGTCTTTGTCACCATTATCAAAGCTGAATAAACAAGTGTTTCCTCTGGCTGTCATGGAAATGGGTGCGTGGTGAGATCACTGCCTGGTGCAGGCAACATGAGATCCAGCCTTTAATGGCCGTCACGCTTCTGTACTTAGAGCCCTTTATAAAATGAATACGTTCTCAAGATTCTGTCTGAGCTGGTGTACAAAAAAACATTCATTTGTATGGGAAATTGACAGGACTTTTTTTAATTGCTTACACAACACCACTGAAAAACAGACTCTGTTATTTTCTTTGAAAATCTCCAATATGCTTCATTGATCTGAGAGCATGTTTTGTTGGATTTTTGTTGTTGTTGTTGTTTGGTTGTTTGTTATTTGGTTTTGTTTGTTTGTTTTTTTAAAGAAAAAATAATCAGCACTACATTCTGGGATCTATTTTATGCTAGGCAGTAAGATGAAGAGATTTTACTGACAGAAATTTGTGGGGAAATTACGGAGCAATCCAAGAGAACCTACTCTGTGATTTACTCCCATTTCAGTACTGCTTCCTCTGTAGGAACAGAATTGCTTTTGTTCTTTCACTGTTTATGTTTCCTGTTCAGTTTAGTAAGTCACCTAGCTGAGAGAAACCTTATCTACCTTGTTTCCTGAAGAAACCTTTTATATCTAAATCATGTTCAGATCATAAGCTCGTAATGGATTTAGAATTGCTCTTTTTATAGCCTATTGATTTTTCTCTCTATTACCCAAATGGTTTTGTAGGACCCTTCTCTGAATCACAAAGCTTACAGAGATGCATTCAAGAAAATGAAATCTCCGAAGATCCCCTTCATGCCCTTACTTCTGAAAGGTAATGTTAGAACCTGACTGCTCTTCTTTGTTGTGATTAATAAAAATAAACGGAAGGTGATTTTTCCTTCTAGTTGCTTTATGAGAAATGTGTGGCAGATGTAGTGGTATCCATAAGACACCACTTGGTCTGGATGATAAACAACTGACTTTTAAGATGGGGAGAGGATGGCAATGTTCACACAGGCCTCCAAACGTCAGTACCTTCCTGTCAGGTGTGGCTAGAGCAGAGTGCCATTGCTTTGACCACATCCTCTTCAACAGGGAACTGAGACCCTGTAAAACCCTGAACAGGGTTGCCCAGCTGCACTGAGCTGCACCCGCATAAGTGGTCCTGGCCATGCTGCTGGTCTGAGATGCCTGTTTTGAGATGCTTGCCCTGCCTTGATGGGATGAGTCTACCTGGTGTAACCCTGAGGGTAAAACCTAACCCATCTGTCTGCCCCAAGAGGAGGGGATTTTCAAGTCTCCCATAGGTCTGAAAGAGATAAATAAAATCTTAGCATTAAAGCAATTAAAAAAAAAATAAACTATTAAAATACAACTACTTGCTTAAGGCAGTAAGCTGGGTAGCTAATTAATTGGCAGGTATTTCAAAAATTCTGTTGTCTTGGAGTCATTAATTATTAATTGCCTTATCTTTGAACATGGCAAATTCGTTTGTTTATTCCTGTATTCCAAAAGTGTTCTCTTTAGGCTGTTTATTCCAACCTGCTGCTGCTGCAAGTTTAAAATGTTTGAAGGCAGCTCTCCAGATCAGTCAGTGACAGTTGAGGAGCCATCAGGCACTTCCCCCCTTTGCACACATCAAAGAAGTTTGCATTAATTCAGGTGGATACAATTACCAAGGCTTCAAAATCAGTATTTTTACAGTATTCTCGAGTACATTTTGCCTGCAGAAAACAGGCAGCAAACACAAACAAATAGCTTGTAGCTATGATGTTTGCACAGCACTACAATATAACCTGTAAGAACATGTACCCAAGCAGGATTCATATCTCTGTTGGAGACAACAAGGAGACTTTACAAATGCATACAGTAGTTTTCTTCAGCACAGTTATCTACAAGGACGTATTGCCAAGGCTGGTAATTCCCAAAGTATTCCACAGCACATAGGACTTTATTCCAGGTCAAGCATGTTTGTATTAATGTTATTTCCAAGGCCAAGAGCATAACGTTGATAGTGCAGAAATCATTAGTA
Organism: Indicator indicator; assembly: GCF_027791375.1. Classification (NCBI taxonomy): domain Eukaryota; kingdom Metazoa; phylum Chordata; class Aves; order Piciformes; family Indicatoridae; genus Indicator; species Indicator indicator. Next base: position 25,633,969 of record NC_072020.1, on the reverse strand, counting down.
ACTTAGCAAATGACCATACTTCCAACACATGAGGAACAAGAGTAGTTTCAAGGAAAAAAAAAAAAAAAGGAAGTCATTAATAGTCTTTAATTATGAAAAATAACTTGAGACTGTCCTTTTTAAAGTTAATGAAATTCAAATGAGGGGCTCTCTTACAGCACACAGACACAGCTTTTGAAAATCAGGCAGATTTTTCAAATATGTAATAAAGTACTGTGAGGTACCCTTACAACTTAGCTCAGATGCAATTTTCTGCTCTGCTGAATTTATCTTGACTCTTAGTTGTTGGCTACAAAGCAAATTTCTGTTCCTTCCACTCTCAGAGATACACATACTGCTGTCATTGACTCAAAAAGCTGTGTAGAAATTTCTACTTCTAGTGGAATTTCTGTATTAGATGTGATCAGTACTTTCTAATTGCACTGATACAGAGACAAGTAATACCTGTGTCCTGAAGCTGTGTCCTTTCCCTGTCCCTTTCCCTGGGTGTCCTAAAGCAGCCCAGGAGAGCTGGTGTAATGTGCCTGCTCTCCTTTTTAGGATGCTGCCCAGGGACCATGCTGGATGCATCCTCAGGGACCAGCCAGCCCCATCCCGGGACCAGCCAGCCCCATCCCAGGCCCAGCCATGGGCAGCAAGGCTGGATTAGTGAAGCAGAGTGTGGAGAGCAGGCATGCCAAGCAGGGTCATCCCTCTGGATGCCACTGCCTGCTCCCAGCCATCCCCTATGGTACACACCCCAGGAGTAACACAGACCAGGTTTAAGAAGAAGTCTGTGCGCCCACTTGAAAATCCTTTTGTTACGATGTGTGCATAGTGTTGTTATCTAATAATCTCTGCATGTCATCATTATACCAGGCTTTTGTTCTGCTGTAAAAAGGTATTGTGTCAATCCTTAATGGGATACTTTGTCCTTATTTTTCTTTTGGTTGCTATTTAGTCATTTTATTTCTTTGTATTAAACAACAAAGCCACGTAAAAGAATTATTTTTCCTTTTTTTTTTTTTTCAGATGTAACATTCATTCATGAAGGAAATAAAACTTTTCTGGATAACCTTGTTAATTTTGAAAAGCTGGTAAGCTAATTTTGTCCTTCCTGTTTTTCAAAGAGATTCACATTCTCTTCTTCCCTTTCCCTTTCTTATCTTCTGAGATTACAAGGTTTTCTTCTGGTTGAAGGAGGAAGAAATAAACAGGGATAAAAAAAGAACAAGCAGGATTAAACAGTCAGCAGTTTTATCTCCCTTGCCCCTTTCTTCTGCTCCTCTCTTTTCTCATTCCTTTTATCCTCATTTCTGTGTAAAATGGCTAAACCTGTGATGGGCAGAGTCATTGCCACACAGTCCACCCGTTTTTTTATCTTTGCAGTGAGTTCTATTCCTTTGCACCACCTTGTGGAATATTCCTCTTTAGTTAAGCTCTTCTGCTTCAGCTTTCTCTGCATTATGTTTCCTTTTTTTCTTATGGCACTAAAGAAAAGGGTTCTTTCTCTTGTTTATGACTTGTCACTAGAATGCTAATTCCAGAGATCTTAAAAGAAAGAAAAATTTTTGGTCTAGGTGAAATAATGAAGAAAATAATGTCTGGAATATGAATTAAACTGACTGTAAATACCACTGGACTAACTTTTATGTAGAAGGGCACTTACTGACATTGTATCTTTTGCCACGTTTACTGTAGACATCATATGACAGCTACTCTGGCATGATATTACTGATGGAGGCCTCATTTATCTAATTTGCTTGTTTCATTTCTTTACCGATAACATTTTCATAGCACTGAAAGCCACCGTTTATATCTCTGAGTGTAGAAATTTTGGAGTTTTAAAATTTTTGTTGTTGACCTGGGATATTTGATCGAGAACCCCAAATGTACCTCCCAGTTGCTCTAGATGTGCTGTGGGACTGTGCCAGGTGGCTGTGCCTGGTGAATTGTTCCCAGCTATTTTCTCCATGTGTTTATGCTTGTTTGAGAATGAACGTGTAACCACGAACCAGATGTTGAACTTATTTTCACATCCTGCCATAACGTATGTTGTCTTTCAACTTTCAAGCAGATGTAGACTTTGACTTTTGAACCTGAGCTCTTTTTATGTTTTCTGTTTGATTTCTGCACCTTTTTTTTTTTTGTTGTTGTTGCAGAGTTTACAAGAACACTGATTTGCATTTAATGAAAGGTTTCCTTGTCCCAAGTCCATTAACTGTTTGACCTTTAGGTGTTTGCATAAAACTCATTAGCATGTTCTTCTTCACTGCCTCTTGGAAGTACACCCAATTAACATGTAAATTAAACTAGCCCTTGATGCACAGTAATTGTTACTAAAATCCCCCCACTGGCCCATATATTTATATAGTGAATATGTAGTATCTGATCCTTCTTCCAATCTTAGCCAGACCATCTTTTTTCTTGTTGCTTAGTCATGTATATGTTTAATGTATGCTGGGCTTCCTGGTTTAAGATTTCTTCTCCTTCCTGTCACCATTGTGTCTCCAGAGGCAGTGGGAGCTTTGCTAATTGACATCAGTGAGCCAGGATTTCACCTTTTCCATGCAAATGGCTAATGGTCATTTTAAATGGCAGGGGTGGGGAGAGTCTGAGGTGATGGTGGTGGGGTGAGGGTGGTTTAAATTGACACTTCCTGCAAATTATTAGTCAGATCACACTCTCAGGAGCGTGCTGTCTAGAGGAGCCCTGTGTACATATGAATGCAGGCAATAGTGCAAATTTAGGAAGTGGGGACTGGGAAGAGATTTAACTATAAGTGATGGGAACCTCAGGCAGTATGCATATTGCCCTGGCTCAGCTGGATACTAAGTTACTTCGTCAGTGCATCACACATGATCACATATACATCAGTTCATATTTCTTTTCTAATTACAAGGGTTTTGTCCCAAGGAAGAACGTCTTCCTTCGTGTTCTGTACTGTGTTGAGCCCTTTCTGGCCTCTGCTGAGAAAAATTAGGATTGACATTGACTCCTGGTTAGCTTGTATCAAGCCACTGAACCTCACCTGCAAATTTGCTGTTGCAGAAAAAGAAGAAAAGAATTATTCTACCATAGCAGATTACTGCTGTGGGGCAGGAACTTACTGTCATAAATGCATAGAATTTCTACTTAACAATTTCAAAGCAAAGATAGATTCTCATTTCTCCATTTGGAGCAATATTGTGAAATATTTAATTTCTGCATTAAACATATCACCTGGAGGAGGACTTGTCAGTCTGAACTGTTGTTTTTCCCAACTGTATCAGCTGGTTTAATTAAAGATATTCTCTCTCCATACTATCCCTCCTTCTTTTATATTCTTTGCCCATCATGGCCTCAACAATCCTACCGTGACTGAACTTGATTTGACGTGACAAGACTGCAGTGGAGAAAAAGTTAATTCAACATATGAGGAAGGAGATTTGCAAAGAGAAGAAAAGGAAACAATCTTTTGTCTCAGGAATCTTACCTAGTTTTGACAAAAGTCAAATGGATTGCAGTGGTTTATTTTACTCTATGTTGACTAAACTTTGGTCTAGAATAGTGTTAGCTTGGTATTTAGTGCAATGCCCACTTCTTCAACTAAATCTAAAGGAATAAATGAAAATATGGTCTTACACTGTTGCATTTCAAGGTGTTTCCATAGTATGTACTGAGCTGCTTCACTGAAATGTGCCTTTGTCAGGGCTTTTTCCACAGTAAGCCATTATCCATATCTTAGCAATGACGTCTTAGCCACATTTCCACAAACTCTAATGCAGGTCAATGGCCATTAGTGTTTTAGGTATCACCTTCTTATCTAGCGCCTTCAGCTGTGTGCTTGCAGCTGAAGGTTCTCAGTTCCCCACCCTCCAAATATCTGTGCAGCTCCCAAGCCTGAGTTTTTGCTGTTCTCAGTTAAAGGAGTGATTCTAAGTAGCTGGTAGGCTGAAAGGCCATAAGAAATATGTGTTACTTGGCACACTAATGGGATGCAAGCACCTGTTTGAATAGCCAGGAAATAACATTGGCTTTGCAGATTGTCTGTATTACAGTTGGATCCCAGAACTTTGAAACAGACAGAAATGCCTGATTAGGCTACTAAGGTCAGGAGATTTGGGATTCTGTATTAACAGAGCATTACACAAAGATGTTCTGTTGCCAGAGCATCACCTTCAGAAGCCAGTCTTAGGATGGACCCCCACAGTGACTACAGCAAAGAATGACAGTGTGGTGATGGGGTGTCTCTTACTTGTAAAAGCCAAACACAAAGGGTATCATCCTGAAAACTTCATAGCAGCAGCACTGGTGGAAGTTGTAGCTCTCCCAGTACTCACACTATTGATCATGAAATCATCTCATTAGGACTTCATTATAATCAGTGCAAGGACATCAGCACAAGAGATTGCGTGATTTCATGGCAAATGAAGCACAGCGGGCAACAGGAAAAATAATTTTGATGAAAGGAATATGAAGATTCCATTAAACATGCTCTTGTGATAAGCTTTTCTGTGGAGGAGCCTTGTAAGCCACTCCCAGGGTGTTCAGAGATGAGCTGTACTGCATCATTCTGATCTTACTCATACTCGGCTCAAATCAGCTAATCCTTTCCACCTCTGAATATTTTTGAGGGAGATGCAAGAAAAACATCAGCTGTTTGCACAAGCTATTATAGCATTCCTGCTAACTACAATTTGCTTAAATTAATTACTAGATTTGATGAAGAGTTGCCACAGAAGCAGTCAAATAGAAAAGTAATGCCTCAAGAGCTTCATGGGCAGCACTGCCAATTTATAGTGAACAATTCCACTTTTCGTAGTTTGAAGACCTGAGCTGTGAACATCCAACATCCCTCTTGGCACCAGCTTCTTTTAAAATAGTCTTCCTACAGAATAGCCTCATTCAGAGATGTCAGGGTGCTTGGTCTGCAGAATTTGGGCTGTGGGCTAATTTTTTTTTTATGCTGGTTATCATACTGCAGAAAACTATTTGGCTGATACTGGTGCCTGATTGCACTGGGCTTTATACAAATATGCATTAATGTGTGGGCCCTGCCATAAAGGGGCTAATTGGATAACTGTGGTGGTTTGGCCCTGCCCTAGGGGCTAAATGCCCACCAAAGCTGCTCTATCACTCCCCTCCTTAAATGGACAGGGGAGAGGGGAAAAGCTAGTAATAAGATAGAAGCAATTTAATAACAATATTAATAATAAAAAATAAATAAAGCAATAGACTGTGCAGAAGAGAGAGAGATGTTAGTCTCTACTTCCCATCAGCAGCAAGGATGATGGTTGGTCTTGGGAAGCAAGGCTTTCTAAGCTTGGTGGCTCCTTAGGAGGATAGATGCTATGGATGAACCACCTCACTTCCTTCTTTCACTTCATTCATATGTTTGAGCTGATGTCATATGGCATGGAATACCCCTTGGGCCAGTCTGGCTCAGCCACGTCCCCTCCCAAGATCTTGCCCACCCTTCAGCATACTCTTGGGGCGGGGAAATGTTGGAAAGACTCAGCCTGGATACTTATTCAAGAGTAGCCAAAACATTGCTGTGTTATCAACTACTGCTGCAAAACACAGCACTAGAAGGATGCTTTGAGGAGAATTAATTCCAGCTCAGCCAAACCCAATACAATAACACATAGAGACAAAAAGAGAAGTTGCAGGCTACCAAATGCCCTGGATAATGCACTAAAGCTGGGGGCTGAACCAAGAAGCACCCATCCAGGCTAAAGGACTTCCCTGCTGTAGGCTTTCTCTTTAATTGAAAAAAAAAAAAAAAAGGCAGTTGTTTGTCTGCTTTTCATTACCACTTTCCTTGGGGAGTTGTGATTTAATCTGTGTGATATCAGTAAAGGCCTTCTAGACTAACCATATTTCATCATGAATTTTCACTAAGACAAGGAGTAAAGCCTCTCTTCTGCTTAATTTTCTACCTTACTGCAGTTGCTTTTTTTCTTTCTGTGCAATGTAGGGCAAGGAGATTTCTTTTCCAGGTTTTCCTAGAGACAGAATCCATCTCAGACTTTTGTACTGACATTTTGCATCTTGTCTTTGCAGCACATGATTGCAGATACTGTTCGCTCCTTGAGACATTGCAGAAATAACCAGTTTGGTGAGTAGCCAAAATTTGCTACTTTTATTTTACCTTTGTACAGCCTTGAGGAGGGTGAGCTTTATTCTGCCTTTTTTCCCCCGTTTCCTCAGGTTTACTACAGCAGCAAAATGTGATTGTCGATTATTTAGCCAATTGGCAAGAGGGGGTGTCATTGTTGAAGGTCAGCATAGCAGAAAGCACGGTTGGATGAAGTTTTACTTTACAAAATGTTTGTAGAAACAGCTTCCAAATTTTTCATGAACTATTTTCCTGCAATAATTATCACCTCCTCAAAATACTGTGTAAGATCTGCACCAGCTGCACTTAATAATGGAGGGAGACCTCTAATGTATGCTGCCTTTTCTCATTTTCCTAGCTATAAATGAGTTACCTCAGTCTCCTGCTACTCTGTGTATTTTGGTAATGGATTCACAGCTGTCTTGGCTTCCAGTAGCTAAAAAGATGGCATTCATCACAACAGCTTTTCACTTGGCTTTTCACCAACATCAATCGTTTGCTTAGCTTGGGTTCTTAAAGACATTTCACAAAATGGTAGAAGTCCTGAAGGTACTAAGATCTCGTGGGTTTCACAAAACTTAGCTGACCAGATAGAAAAGAAGGAGCTGTGTTAGTACCCTGCTAGGGAAAGCCTGCAAATAGAGATCTGTCTGCTTTAGACACTGGAGGATCTATACTGATAGGAAACGAGGCACAAGTGCCTCATCCACACAAAAGAGTTTATTTTCTGTTTCCACCTTATTAATCATAGAATCATAGATTTGTTAGGGTTGGAAGGGATCTCAAGGACTGTCCAGTTCCAACCCCCCTGCCATGGGAAGAGACTCCTCACACTAGATCAGGTTGCCCAAGGCCACATCCAGCCTGGCCTTAAAAACCTCCAGGGATGAGGCTTCCACCACCTCCCTGGGCAACCTGTTCCAGTGTCTCACCACCCTCATGGTGAAAAACTTCTTCCTAGCATCCGATCTGAATCTACCCATTTCTACTTTTGTTTTCCATTCCCCCTAGTCCTATCACTACCTGTTAGCCACCAGAGAACCCAACCCTAAGGGACCATGCCAGAAGACCCCAGCTTGCTTTGTTGCACATTGAGGAAAAACAAGGTTTCTCCTCTTTCTCAGTGTTAAGGTTAAGCACAGAACAGGGACACTTTAGGCAATGTCCCTAAACTTTCTAAACAAGTCATTTCTCAAGACCACTAAAACCTCTTCTCCAAAGAGAAGTTCAGAATTGTGCTGCAGCCTTGGGATGAAAAAGAGTTTGCATGTTTCTCTTTTTTTCCAGCTGAATTTTCAGCAGCTGTCAGTGTGTCTAATGATGTGCATGAAGACATGCACCTTGGAGAATGATAGGTACTGTTCAGAGCTTTGCTGAACATTTGTTCTATAGAATTACCACCTGTATGGACAGTTTTGGTTATTTTTTTTTTAAACAAAGGCTCCTTAGTATTAAGGTTCTTGTGTTATTTCGAGATACATAAGAGAGAGAAGGAGAAGGATGTGCCTTTTGTTTTTATTCTGTTAAACCAGATACTGAAGGAGAAATTGATTAATCCAAACCGTGCCTCTGTAAGTTAAAATGTTTGGCATTATAAAATGGAGCACTGGCTCCTTTTAATGAAGTTGTTTTATTACTTTCTTTCCTTTCTCTTTTCTCCTTTCTCTTTTCTTCTTCCTCTTTTCTCCTTCCTCTTTTTTCTTTTCTTTTGTTTTCTCTTTTCCTTTTCCTTTTCCTTTTCCTTTTCCTCTTTCCTCTTTCCTCTTTTCTCTTTTCTCTTTCCCTTTGTTCTTTTCACTTTTTTGCAGCTTCTCTGCAAATTTTTCATCTCATTTTTGCCTTTTTTTTCCCAAGTGTTTGTAAGTGTTGCAACATAAATCCAAGGTTAATACTTGAGATTTATCATATAATCTGCTAGTTTGAAGTAGGTGATTGTTAATTTATTTTACCACAGACTTGATTTATTGTAAAGCAGGCTTTTAAAAAGCAGCTTATACAGACATCCCTGTAGGCTTTTTTTTCCCCTTTCAATTCATTTAGGCATGAAATGAATTCACTGAATATTTATTGAGACTTTATGGACAGTTTCCTTTTCTAGTGGGCTTATTTTGCTCTCAGGAATGTGATTCTTTGTACTGCATCAATTCCCAGACTGGCCTGAGAGCAGCAGGCATCTGACTATAGGAAAGAATTCAAACAAAACTAAGCAAGGGATATTATTATTGTTTATGAACTGTATTATGTGCATTAAGCTTGCAGGCCAAAGTCTTTCTGGATTAGAAACTGGTTAGGTTCCAAGCAAAACTAAAATGGCTTTTTAATGGAAATAATATTTTTATTTCCTAAATCCTGCAAACAAATAGTAGTATTTCCCAAATCAGGCAAACCAGCCTCAGAAAATAAAATAATCCAAGCTTTTGCCATTTCAGGTATTAATGAGAAACACAAATGTTTTTTTCAGTGCATTCAGCACAGCTGCTGTGATCTTTTTCTCTCAGAACAAAAAGGTCATCTCTGTATCCTGACACAAATTTATCATGTTGTTCTGCTCTCTCCCACATTTCTCAAGTTAGTTGCTCAGAAAGAGCTCCTGAAAATAGCTGCCTGGGAACTCCACTATCAGCCACACGTGGAACTGGCTGCATTGAGATCCCATGTTACCTACATGGCATCACACAGCACTCCTTCGAAACAAGTGGGATGGTTGATTCCTGGAAAGCTGCTTGTGTAGCTGGAGAGCATGGAGAAAAGGATGATAATGAAACAAAGGAGAGGGAGGGAGTGTGCAAATTAAGCTGATTGGCTCGGGAATTTTGAGGGGTTTTCTGTTTTTAATTTATGGTAATGTTATTAAAAATTCCTTGAGGACATGGTCTAGAGCAGAGCTCTTCAACCTTCGCTCGTTTGTCAGCAGTCAGCAACGTGTAGGAAATGTATCTCATTGCTTTCTCTGCCTGTCTGATGGGTCCTATGGCCACGGGCTTAGCTTTTCCATTTCTGCTGGTCACCAGCTGTGCTGAAGAGTTTCACAGGCGGCGAGTTCCCACAAACCACTGTTGGGCGTAAAGCTTGCAACAGAAAAACATCTGCTGTTCAACCACCCTTCAGTTTGTCTGTTACACAGCTAATTCCTTTTGCTGGGTAAACTCCCATGAAATGACAGCATGACTCCTGTCTCTGTTACTAGATCAGAAATAAAAGCATAACAGATGAAAACGTGAGGGACTGTCAGACTAGCTTTGAAGAGGTTTTGCATCTGTCTGCTGCGCTGTCACCTTTCACCTGCTCTGAAGGAAATTATCCAGGGCCTGCTGTCTTGTGTACTTGTGCCGCGGTTGTTTAAAAGTTAAAGGCTGGGTTGCCTACCCCTGCTCAAGGTCCCATTGTGCTGACAAAGCGGCACAAAGGAAACCTTGAACCATCCTTACGGGGAAAGGATGGACTGCCTGTACTGCCAGCAGGAGTAAATCTTCCACTCGGAAAGAGTCAGCTTGTCATCCAGTGTCCCTCCTCTTTGTACACTGGCTGCCCAGTATTACCTACCTCTTTCTTTCTTCTGTTTTCTGTGTCTAGCTGTTAACTCATGCATTGCACTTAAATAGCAAGTCCTTTGTATCACTGCTTGTCTTTATTTGACTGTCTAGCATCTGACAGGTTGGCACACCAGGGACTTTGTGATGCTCAGGACAGATAAGCAGGAAAGCACAGCTTTCTGATCTGCCCTTTCTCCTGTTTTGCAGGCAATGAAGTTCCTTCAAAAGAGCATCATGAGCTGAAGCCATACATCCATCACCTGCATGTCATTGACAACCAGCAAGCTCTGTTTGAGCTTTCTCACAGGATAGAGCCACGAGTGTGAGCACACACAGCTTCCTATAACCTTGTAACTGCAGCACTTTGAATTAAGTGAATGTTTATGCCAAGCATGTTGCTTCCCTATATCAGAACAGTTTACTGAGTTTTATCAGTAGCTCACTCAACATGCACAGGAAAATCAGGCAAGAGCCAGCAGAGGAGCTGCTTGCAGAGTTGCAGGGCAAGCTTGGTGCCATTCCCGCTGGTCACCAGAATGGGAGGGAGCGGAGCTGCATCCTTTGAGCTCAGGAGCTTGGTTTCTGTGAAAGTATTGTTTGGTCCAGTGTAGCTTTCAATGCTGATTCTGCCAGTATTAGAATGAAAGGAACTGTCGTGTCGCAGCAGCAAAACATTTCAGCAAGCAGCATGCCGCAAAGGGATTGACTCTCTGTTGGCCACAGCACGTACCTCACTAATTCAAGGCTGCCAAAGCATCGTTGCCAAAAATACTTTGCAATCTGCGCAGCTCCCCTGAGTCCGCTGGAGGATCTTATTTGCTCTAAGGGTGAACGACCAAAAATGGGAATATAAAAAACCAGCTCTCCAAACGAAAGTCAAGAGTGCATTGTGATGTGAAGGTCAGCAGTAAGCAGTTCATGCTGTTGTGGTCCCTTAAGAATCTTCTTTCTAAAACACACTGTCAGAGCCAATCCACTTGTGGACACAATTGTTTGGACACTGAAAATGTGTTATTTCTTCCTTTTCAGCTATCTCAGTACCACCTCTTGCAGTTAACCTAGTATAAATTACTATACAAGGAGCTTTGTTTTCTTCTTGGATTACAATCTCCTTGGCACCTATTTAGAGGCAATGCCTAGATCCATTCCTAACCCACCTGCTGGAAGTACTCTTTCAGCAGGTAAAATCTCACCTAACTTGCACACACTCCTAGTTTCTAAAGAGAAAAAGGGTGCACCTTACAGGGCACCAGTGTAATTACCTGCATACCCACCAGGCTGTGAGCATCACAGTCCCTTTACTGCTTCTGTCTGTCTCACACCTCTGCCCTAGCCAATTTTCATGTAGCTAAAAGTACTACTTCTGGGCATATATGGAGGCAGCATTTCTAAAGTCACGTCTACAGCTGACCTACATCTAAGCATCACTGTCACCATAGCTTTGGTTTACAGTGCTGGGAAGTTGTCCTGAAATAATCTGGTGAATGCCACAGGCAGTGTGCAGTGTGCTGCTCTGTCTGGCACATGTTTCTACACTGACTCAAGAGTTACAGTCCCTTTACAGAGCAGGAAAGATACATTGCTTTGCTTGCCCATCTTCATTGTATATTTTTCCCATGAGAAAGACTTCCAAGAAAATGCTCCCTTACTGAACTGTGGGAATCCTGAAGTAGCATGCTTCATCATTGTGTTATCTCTGGTTTAAATGGATCTTTTAAAAAGCAGCTTTAACCAAGTAGTCTGTGGGGGATTCTGTAGAATGCATTCGGTTTTCCCATCTGTGAAATACTGTATAGATCTATTGTAAATGAAACAGATGTTTCAGAAATGTATTTGCTTGTACTTTGTTATTCTCAAATATTCTATGATTTTATTATTTTATTTTTCTTTCTTTTTCTTTCTTTTTTTTTTTTTAAGAAAACAAATCTTTTTACCCAGTAAAAACAAAGGGAAAAAAAATAAACTCTTGCTGGCCATGGAGTAAAAATTTCCTATGTTCTTCTGTAGATGTGACTGCACATATTGTAAATAACTCTTTTTGTGCAAACAGACCAAAAGTGTTCAGATGAGGATACTAGCTGCGGTAGGCTCCTTTCTGCAGTGCAAGAACACAAACCAGAGGAAATTTCCTGCTTGTGTTATTGCAGTTCATCCTCTAGCTACAGCACTCCCCGAATCCTAGCCTAGCCGCATTACCTGGATCATTTGCTGGGGTTTGAGCGCCTCCTTGCGAAATCTTTCTTGCTGTGGCATTCTTCTGGGGAGCCTGTATGTAGACCAGCCTGCATGCTTTAGCTCATGTGGTGCGACGCTAGTCCACAAGTGGTTCTTTTGTAACATGTGGGAGAGGGAGAATTAGAAGGTGTTCAGGGTAAGAAAATGGGGCTCTTTCTCAGTTCACTGCATTTGGCTCTGATAGTTTTGGTAGTTACTGCTGATGAAGCAATAGCAGTGCCAGAGAAGAATAAAAGGTGAGGAAATAAAAGGAAAAAGGGGGGGGGGGGGAGGGGGAAGGGAGGAGGAAAAAAAAAGAGAGAGAAAAAAAAAAGAAGAAAAAAGATGACTCTGTGCACAGGCTTTGATTTTAAATCATGCTAGAGCCACCATGAAGGCTTCTCAATCTGACAGTTCAGAATGGTTGAAGTAAATGAATGGGTTAACTTGTACCAGTAGGCTTCAAGCCACCCAGGTCTTGGCTATCTACACCACTGTAACTTTATACTAAATGAGGTGTTGTCTACCCCTAGCATCTGGTATCAAATCAGTCTGAAGGTACATAGCCAGCCATAACCTCCTTGTCTGTGCTGTGGCTGATTAGACTACTGTTTAAAACTTTACAAACTAGTTTTTATAGTGGCCTGTATAACTTGCATGTAAACTTCTGCTCTGAGAGGCCAATGTGAGTGATCAATTTTGCACCACAAATATAGACTTTACAGCTGTTACCATAAAGGAAAGGCAAATAGCACAAATCTGCCACTAGTATATCTAATGAAAAAAGAAAAAAAGCCCTTCAGAGTCTTTGTTCTACAGGTGAAGTATTGCACATCTGAGCTGCAGACTGGCAAGCAGCTTGGAGGTTTGGTGACTGGGAGAACTAGAAGTAAACTCTGTGCAAGGGAGGCACTATATATCCTCTGCCAGGTTCCAGCACTGGTCATATTGTGTGTTTTCTTCTTCTTCTTTTTTTTTTTTTTTTTCAATCCTTCAGTAGTGCAGTTATGTTAAATAGGACAAAATCCCTGGATCTTCTAAGTTCAGTTCATCACAGTCGTGCCCAGGGTTAAGTACTCTGCATATTTTCTCTAGCAGCTAGGAGGGTAACTAGACAGGGAAAAAAAAAAAAAAAAAAAAGGAAAAAGCTGGGTCACTCTATACCTTTCTGATGTGGGATTTTGTTGCATCCAGCTTAGATGTTTCTGTGACCTAGCTTTTTGATTCTAGCCCCGTCTTGGACAGAAATAGATTGTATTTGCCTGACAGTGGCAAAACAAAGGTGTTATTAGAAATGATAAGACGTGCTGCTGTAAAATTACAAAGAAAGATGTAAATACTGAACATTTTGGCAGAGTAATATTTATTTGCATAGTCTTATTTATTGTCATCTTGTATACTTTTAAATACTGGGATGAAGTCAATGTGCTGAGGTAAGAACACCTGCCTGTTCTGTTCTCTCTGAGTGCCGTAATGCTGTCAGCTTGCATTAAAAGTAATAAAATAGACACCCCCAAATCAAGGTATTTACCTAACTTCTCAGGGACTACAGCTAGTAGTTATCCACCATTATGAGACCTGGTATGTATGAAATAATCTGATTTACCAGAATCAATGTTGCCAATGTCTTTATATTTCATGCTTGTCTGCCTCTGTACATATTACTGTGTTGTGTATTTATGAGAGCTAGTAAGCAATAATTTATATGTCAAAATGGCCAAGCAATACAAGGTTAAAACTTGTAGAAGCAACTGTTACATTTATCTTGCATTTTACAGTGTTTTTTAATATTGCTTTTAAAAATATAAAAACTACCTTAATGATGTCTGGTCTCTGTACCTTCATGCCTATCACATGTGCTTATTGTTCCTAACAATAACATTGTACTTTCAGTTACTCAGTTGTGCAAACCCTCACTGTGTTTGAGAGGTGGATGAAGATTCAGGAGGAACCTGATCCCATTTAGAGCTGCTCATCTGGTCAGTGGCACTCACTGGTCCCAGTGTTTCAGAAGCAAGGATGATGTTAATGGGGTCTCAGCTGTGTCTTATCATAGCACAATCTAAGAGGGGCCTGGAGCCACCATGAAAAGTCCCTGTGGGAGAGGGGAGGAGTAGATATCTTTTCATATCCTCCACAGCCTGCTTATCAGTGTGTGACCCTCTTCCTGAGGACAGCAAATGTCTTTCCACATCGTCAGGCACCCCTGCCAGTGTGATTTCCTCTCCCTCAGGGGTCTGCAGCAGGGCACCCTGAACCCGTGATGGGCTGCAAGTGCTTGGTAATGCAGCTAAGGTTGGTCCTGTCTGTCCAGGTTTGCATCAGCAAACCTTGGGAATGACTAAGCCAAATCTGGCTATTTCACACAGAAATTACAGCTGGTATCTACCACATGATGTCTGTTCAAAGTGCTTTACAAACGGGCAGTGCTTGAGCCTCTAAGTACCTGCACCTTACATGATCTTAAACCTGATCTACAAGGTGTTTGTGGCAGTGTTATACAGATAGGGAGAATTCTAACCAGAATACTTAAAACACTGCAATCCCAAATTGCTGACACATCTCTGTAACGATGTATAAAGATACTTCACAGCCAGACATCCTTTTCAGGTCCAATTGTGCAAGCTGCGGAGTTTATGTTCTTAGCTGTTCATCAGTAACATTTATTGGAGATCCTGGCTCTCCACAGTGCAGCTCAGAAGGGTATCTGGGAAGTATCTCTGAACCTGTTGCAGTTGGTCAGCTGGATTAGTTCAAGCCACATGTGGCTGCATGCAAGCAGCTATCTTTGCACTGAAGGGCTTTCCTTCTATCCATCAGGCTTGCTGAGAGATGGTCACAATAAGCTAGTGTGATGACACCTCTAAGATGATTGGCAAGTGGGCAAGTGTAGAGCTGAGGATAGCTGCCTCACAGTTCCAGTGTACTACAAGAGCCACAAGAAGAGGCTGCTGCACTCCAGATGTCCCTTCAGAGGATCTTGCTGAACAAGACAAGAACTCCTCCATTCCAAAGAAAAAGAAAAAGAAAAAGAAAAAGAAAAAGAAAAAGAAAAAGAAAAAGGAAAAAAAAAAAAAGAGCTTTATTGGCAAAGACCTGCAATTTAAGCTGCTTACTGGACTCCCTGAATTTTAACCAGAGTGATTAGTGAGGCCTGTGATGAGCCTTCCCTGCAGCAGCTGTGTGAGGGCAAGAGGCAGCAGGTGGGGGTAGTTTGGTCTGGGGCCAGCACTGCCCTCTGTGCAGAGTGGGACTAGCCTGCATGTGGACAACTGCTCTACCCTATGTAGTTGGTTAAAAAAAAAAACCAACTTGACCTGTAAAGCAAACCTGAATACTTGTTGTGTTTCAAATCCCAGCGGGCTTTCATGCCACACAGAGAATCTGCCTGGAGTCCTGGCCCCATCTGCCATGGGGGTGGCAGCCAAACTACACAGCAAAACCCAAAGAAGGTAAGTCTTCCTCTGGCTCTAAGTGCCTGTGTGCCTACAGTGACCATCAGTCCATGCTGAACAGGTGTGTGATGATACCACATGTGCATACTGTGAAATACCTGTGGGGGTATCAGGGTTGAAAGAATTATGCAATGCAGTTAAAATCTGGAGAGCTGAGGAAGCCTCCAAAAGTGGGTCAAAAGAACAGTTTTTGAAGCAGTGAGAAGAGTTCTCTTCTGCATTCTCTCTTGTCTGGAAGAAAGTCACAGGATTTCACAAGACCCTTGGAAATGGGGCAATGGATTCAAACTAGAGAAGGGCAGATTTAGACTGGATATCAGGAAGTAGTTCTTCACTATGAGGGTGGTGGAACACTGGGGCAGGTTGCTCAGGGAGGTGGTTGAGACCTGGAGATACTCAAGGTAAGGCTCGATGAGGCCCCTGGCAGCCTGATCTAGTTAGGGATGTCCATGCTGACTGTGGGGAGATTGGACTGGATGAGCTTTGGAGGTCCCTTCCAGCCTGGACCATTCTATCTATGATTCTATAGCAGCTGAAGAGTCCAGGAAGCCTAGCTACAGTGAGCCGGAGTAGCAGCCTAGTGTCAAAGCCTTTAAGAGGTGAAAAAATGGCAGTGATAGAGTCCGCACAATTTTAATTTTCACTGTCCATTGCACTGGTAAGCACTTGCAGCTTGTTATCTCCCCAGGAGGTCTCTACTGCCACTTATTTGCAGAAGCTCCAAGATCTTTGTAAATCCATGCATTTTGGGAACTGGTTGGGCTTCAGCATGTTTCTTTCTATCCCAGGCAGACAATCAGAGGAGGCAATGGGGCATCGTCTTGAAAGCCTTGCAAAGTTTCTGAGGGGTGCTGCTGACCTTTACCAGGTCCCACTTCCCCAGGTGGAATCCTCAGGGTAGAGGCAATCCTTGTTCTTACTTTCCAACTAAGAAAAACAACAATCCCAGAGAAATCAGGCATTTAAAAGCCAGGAAAACCTCTCATTTGGGGGTCAGGAAACAGAAGAGCCATTCAGGAGGTTACATAGGCCCAGCAGGTGAGAGGAAAGCTCTTCCTTTTGGTTCTCTGCATGGGTCTGATGATAGCATCTGGATATTTGTCTGTTGAAGTTGTTATTTTGGTGGCTAGTGCTGGGTTTCTGTGTAAGAAGGACTGTTCTCTAACAGATCTTTGTGGGCTGGCTTCAGTGCTCTTTACATTTCTGGTGCCATTAGTTCCTCTTTCTTTCAGCTCTCATCTCAGTAGTAAGGAGTGAGAGCAGTCCTGGGGGTGCTAAAAAAACAGTCAATCAGCATAGTTTAAAATAAAACTTGATTGGAGTCCCAAACTTAATTTACCCTTCTTAGCATGAAAATGTGTATTCATTGGTGTAAGTTGAGAGAAGTACCTGAGCAAGACATGACGATGTCTTTAAGCAGAACCAGATGAGCTAAACCACGCTGAAGGACAGTCACTGGGATAACCTGCCTTGAATTGGTTTGCCTTTTGGTTTGTGTGAGGAGATAGGTTATAGGTTGCTTGGTCTTTTGAACAGATTTTCTTGAGGAAAGTTGTCAGAGCTTCTAAAACTTGCAGCTTTTTGTCTTGCTGTTGCTGCCACCAATGCAAGTTCTTTTCTGCTCACAGTGGCAAAAAGATCTGGTTCAGAATGACTGCTCCAGGTAAGGTTATAAAGAAAAAAATATTAGTGATGGCAAACAGCTTCTTTGTAAGCTGCAGTAATTAGACAGAAGGTAAATGATAATGTAACACCAACAATAAAAAAACCCAAAAAACAACTTTAAAAAAGGAAAGGAAATTCTTGCCATTGACCCTGCTGAGTGTGGAGCTGCCTCTGCAGGAAAACTGGTTAGATGGGAGCATTACTTAACAGGGACAAATGGCACTGGTAGAACTCACCCCTTGAACCTAAGTGGCAAGGTGCCCCTTGAGAGAGGTACAGACAGCGCTTCTGCTCATGATGCAGCAACAGAAGACGACCAGGCAGAGCTGCTGTGTGTTAGGTGCCCTGTCACACAAGGATCAAAAATGTGGCTGATGTTTGCTGCCAGCATTGACCTTGCCTCAAGGCTACAGCTGTATGCTCCAGCTTTAGAGCGTATTTCTGACTGGGGGCCAATTTTAAAGCTGAATAGATGATGTCGTGATTGAAGCAGCTAGCAGAGAGGCTTAAGACAGGACTGGGAATGAACAGGTCCCACAAAGCAGAGGCAGAGGACTGTTAGGGGGAAACAGCATGCAAATCTGAAGAAAATTCACATCTAAAATGCATTGACACCCTTGTTTAGTGCTTATTTAACGAGGTTGACTTCATTCTAAGTGAGGCAATTCACTTTACTTTTAAATAAGAGTTTCTGCTGAAGAATACAAGCAAATTTAAATTTGTGCTGTTTGCTAACTTGCTTTATTCTTCAGATCAATTTGAATGACCCCAGGGAACATGTTCTGGCTTTATACAAGTATGAATGAGAAAAGGCTTTGGCTAAGTGTTAAGGTTTTCAGAGGACCTTGAGATACAGTAACATGGCAAAGCTAGGTATCGTTTCTCAAAAACAAGTAGAAAAGAAACTGCTTGACTTTCTTTGGTCATGAGTTACTAAAGGCAGGCAGGATTCTTGTGGGGATTTGGCTCTGCAATGAGCACATTACCATTTTGACCAAGCAAAGGGCTTGATTGGCTATGGTTGGTTGCAGCAAAAGCTGCTGCCAACTAGAACAAACTTTTCCAGCTGCTAACCTGCTCTTGGCAATATCCTCGCTTTCGAAAGCTCAGACGCCATTGACATCTAGTGGTGAAATACAGTGCCTGGAGACCCAGCTTATCGCATCCAAACTGCCTGTGCGACCTCAAGGGACTGCAGCACATAATGCAGCAGTGAGAGGCTCCTCTGTCATCTGCGTGGTCCACTGACCCCGGTTTATTAGATTTTTGGCTCAGATTGCCATTTGAGTGGACTGATGGGATTATCTGTTTTAGCCTTTTTGTGCACATTTCCCCATGGATTTAGTTTTCAGTCTTTATGATGAGAGTGCACATTCACTTAGGACAGATGCTAATGGGAATAAAGACTGCTGCCTTCTCATCTGTCAGCAGTCCCCAGAGTCAGCATCTCTCATCCAAAGCTGTTGACTGCAGTGTGAGCATTTGATCTGGGGCAGCTTCTCCAAACACACCACAGATTTGTCTGACTGTGTTTGACAAGAGCAAGCAGATCTCCTGCCTGCTGGGTTAATGGTGTGAGGCTGAAGTCACTGCTTAATCAAAGGAGCAGTTTTGTGAGCCTGAGGAGCTGGTTGTCTCTGGAAGGTGCTGGCGTACTTGTGCTGCTGGTGATGCATTGCAGCTATGTTCAGCCAACCTTTGATAAGGAGGAGAGCTGAGAAACTTTAACTGCTGTGTTTAACAGTGCTGGGCTTTGATCCCAAATATTTTGTGCTGCAAATGAGTTGCCATATGAGAGGAAACCAGGTTGCTTCTGAGTTTAGAGCTCTTCAGTATTGCTGTCACCAGGCGTTGAGGCAAGGTTGTGCTTGTGTTCTGGCTTGTGTACCTCGGAGCAGGTGTAGGGGTACACCTGGAAAAGGGTTTTTGAGGCTGGTTCACTTTCCCTGTGCCATCATGAGTTAGGTCCTCTTCACCCTGGGCAAACCACCCTGAATTCCCCACATCTGTAGTACCCACATGAGCACAGCTGGGACCAGCCAGCTGGAGCTGCCATGTGGTGTCACAGGGAAGCTGTAAATAGATAAGATGGGGAGCATTTGGGAAACCATTGTGTTATAAATTGCTGTCTGAAAAGCCAGTGAATGCTAAAATAAGCAAAACTCAAACTGAACATGTATGCTGTTGGGCAGGGACAGCTGCAGGATGCTGGGACTCTGGGGGAAGTCAAAACTAATGAGACATTGGCAGGACTTGGTGAGTAGGATTCTGAATTTGTCACATATGCAACACAGAGTTGTGATGATGCATCTGAAAGAGCCAAATATTTGTTTAAGCTGTAATTGTTTGATAAACTGCATGCTCAACAAAAGGCTCCAAACAATGAAGCTGGAAGTACTCTGTGCTTTAGGAAAGAACTTTCTTTATGAGTTGACTTCAGTTGCAAGTTGGGACTAGAAAGAGCCTCAATCAACCATTCCCACCACTGCATTGATGCATCTGCACACTAAGCCGGATCATGAATGTAGGAAATGTTCACATCCAAGGCAAATATCCTCTGCTTAATAAAACTCGTATGTGAGATACACACACAGTTTGCTAATTAACTTTATCCTAATACTGGGCCTAATAGATGCAGTTCATTACAGGTCTCCCCAGAGACCAGTTGCTGTGATATTGCAACTATGGTCACAGTGACAGGCACTGATCAGCCTGGGGTGATAATAGAAACTGTTAGCACTTGCTCTTCCCTGGGCTTGGGAAGAAGGGTGCTTATGAACAGCCCCTGTCAGGAGAACTTGTTCATGTAGTGCCACGCAGAGGGATCTGAAAGCACACAGATGATGCTAAGTGGTTAAAGTCACCAGGAGGCAAAGAGGAGTTGCTCTCCCTGTTTCACAGACGAAGAAACTTCAGAAAGTGAGAAGCAGGTAGGCTTGGCCAAGGTCATACAGAGCCAGAACACCATCCAGATTGCTTTTAAATCATCCTCAAGTGCTTCCAGACCATTGTTGCCTCTCCTGTGCTTGTCTACTAAACCAATTACATGATGAGAAAAGCCAATGAAGGGAAAGGAAGCCAGAGCCTGGTGGAGACAGCCAGGAGTCAGGGCAGGGCACAGAGCACTTGCCACCCCTCTTGCTGGCCAGCAGCACAGGACCTCCTTGTCCCCAGCCAATCCCTTAATTTTCTTCCTGGCACAGCAGCTGTGGTGTTGTTTGCATGAGCTGTTTATCCACTTTGGGAATCTTCATGCTTTCTTGTGATGAGACTATGTGACTTGGAAAATCTTTCCCTCTAGATTGCAGACCCCCATCTCAAGCAGGGTGTCCATCCCAGTTGGTGAACTTGCCACAGCTGTTCCTCCTCTGCAGCCCCTTCTGCTCCCCATAGCTAGCTGGCAGCTGCTTGAGAAGCACACTTAGGGAAATAAGGGAAGGTGACGTACACTGAGGCAGCTCACACAGTCCACCACCACACGCACGATGGAGAGATTCTGGAAGCTGGAGAAAGGTGCAACACATTCATCAGGCTTCTCACAGCAATCAGCTTCAGCAGGCACAGGGCCCACTCTGTCTGGGGGCTGTTTCTGCTGTGTGTCCCCTTGTTTGCTGCACGCAGCACATCTCCAGTCTGCCCACTGACATCGTTCTCAATGGTGTGTTGTTAGCGGCAGTTTATTCCCTAGGTCTCTTACTCTGTCAAAACACAATTACCTCTGAATGGTTTGGGCTTTATCAACACTTGATTTATTTGGTTTATTTTTTTTCTGTGAATCCCTTCATTGAAAGCAAGATGGTTGCCTTTGTCTTCCTAGCTTGCGTTTGCAGTTTCTTCGTCTGTGAAAGACAGCAAAAGCGTACTGTGACCAAAAAAACAGATAACTTCACTTGCAAATTTATGCCCTGTCTTGTGCACAGGACTACACCATCAGTTGATTGACAGATGAGGGAACCAGAAGACTAAGTTCTGCTTTTCAGTTCTGTTGTCCTTTATGCCAGCAGTCACCTCTGGAGTAACAGGCAACACATGTGAGAGCAAGAGTTTGCAGCTGATACGACACAGAGGGAAGAAGAAACATTTTTTTGACCTAGTTTCTAAGGAAAAGCGTTCCGTTTGCTTACCCTATCTTATCCCTTGGTAGCTTTCTAGGTACTTGAGACATTTTTTAGCAAATGTGGAATAACAATGAAAGGCTCAGGAGTAATTATATGCTAGCGAGGGAACTTGGAGTGCAGCTGGGAGAGATGAAGGGGAGTCAAACAGGATGGTGAAGCACTGCACCTCAGCCCAGTAGTGCTCCGTGGCCAGCAGCTGGCCAGCTCTTATATGATGAATGTCAGTCCTTACCCAGCAGAAATGCTACTGGTCATAGGAATCAGTGTGTGGGCACATTTGTGCAAGGTACCATTGATACAGCTTAGTTTTCATCCTGGAGGTTTAATGTCTGGTGGTGCTGGCAAAGCATTGATCTGGGGTCATAGCCTAGTTTCTGCTTTTACCACCCCAAGTAATTTCTCCCGGTGTTCCATTGTTCCATCCTAGTCCTTTCCTCCTGATTTTTGTCCACTGTTCTGCCTTTTTGTACATCCTGTAAAGAGGGTGAATTGTCTCTTAGTGTCTCAGACAGGAGACTCTGTATGTGACACTGATATCCAAGTGTTACTGCTGCCTTGTTCCTAACCAATTACTAGCAGGAAAAGAGTAGTGTCTTTTTAGGTGTTTAACTGGGGGAGGGGGAGTGGTGGTGTAATTTTCGTTTGCTTGTTTGTTTTTAGATCTTCAGCTCTAGTATGGAGAAGAGAGCAGATCAGGGGAACAGAAGCTGAACATCAGTCCTGTTCCTTTCCTGGTTATTTTGCAATATAAAGAGCAATGTTTACAGCAGCCTTCCTGGACTTCTCTTAAGTAGTATAAGCAAAGTCACTTTGGACTTCCAAAAGGAAGGAGGCACAGAGGTCCTAACTCTTGTTTGGCCAACCAAGACAATTTGAATATATCAAGATGGCACCAGTCAGAGGCAGAACTGATGTTACACACAGCAGATAGTAGTGCAAGTGTTCTTTATGACAAACACACATTGGCTTGTATTTTAATCAATAAGGAGATGCTTCCAGCTGGAGCAGGTTGGGAAAAAATCAGATCAAGTTTCCATTCAAGTTTCCATCATCTTTAACATACATAATGTGGAAGAGAGGTGAAGTAATTTGAACTGGTGTTTGGGTAGTGGGTTGGGGATTTTTTTTTTTTTTTTTGGTACACAAAGGAAACAGGCAGAAAAAAAATCCCATCTCGGCTCACTGTTGGAAGTGGAAGAAGAGTCTCTCAGTGCCACCTAGGGGCTCCTGTGACTGAAAGAGAACTACGTATGTGGAAGTTCCCACTACCTGGAAGCTGGTAATGCATTTTAGCATTTCAGCAAGGTGGTCCTCACCTCATTCTTCTCTTGTTTCTATGGCCTGAATTCATGTTTGATTTGCTGAGAGCACATGGAAATTCCAAAATAATTTGTGCATGAGGTGTCTATGGCAGTATTTGCTTTTAAGAAGTGACATCAGCTAATCTCAGTTTGTTTGAAGCAAAAGTTCTGGAACTTCAAATATAGCAATGCCAGGTAGCAGGGATGACTCTGGGTTGTGATGATTAAACTAGAAGTGTGTAAGATCCCAGTAAGACATAGTCATTTGACATCCTGGGCCGTTCCTCAGCAACCATAGAAGAAACTGGTTTAGGATTTGTTATTTTTATGCATTAACAATTTCCTGCTCTGATTCTTTGAGCAAGAAGTAGGGCATTTTTCAGAGAGGCATGATATGGGGAATGTCTGTGATAATAAGTGGTGTGGTGTCTCTGAACAGGGGTAGCCAGCAGATTCCTGATGGCTGCTAGACACATTTCCAGGACCACATTTGTTGTCAACAACCAGTGCCTGTGTAGTGATCAAAGCATTCCTGAGCACAGGAATGCTGGACATGGCAAAAGGATGCAGGTAGCATGCTATAATGAGTGCCACACTCTTTCCAACGTGCTTTTGATTGACATTTGGTTAAAGCAGAGATTTCCTCTTAGCATGTGACATTCAAGGTTAGATTTTGTGAGATTACACACACTTAACAAATCTTCTTTACAAGGAAACGAAGTGGAGAAGAAGCCTGTCATATTTGTCTATATGTATAGTTGAATTCGTGAGAGGAAATATTAAATCTTGAGCTTACTATGGGGTAGCCATGAATGAGAAAGAAAAAAGCTTCACTTCCTGAAGTGGCTGGAAGCATGCTGAACACAGGAGAGGAACTGGTCAGACAGAATAGTGCAACAATGACACCTTCTGTAAGACACCAGGAATGTCATGTCTCATCATTTCAGCTTCTGCCCTGGGAAACTTCTAACCTCTGTGCTGGCACAGGGCTGAAGCAGGCATCCCTGAAGAGAAGCAGCTTCCCTACCAGGCTCTGCAAATACATCCCAGGCTGACAGTCTTCTGCAAAAAGATTAGGTGTGGAAACCCTTTTGGCAGTCCTATCCCACTTGTTGGTTTGTTCTTTTCCTTTCCTGCACAAAAAAGCGAGAAGCTGAGTTTATTACTCGGATGGCTTCAAGTTCACAGCAGCAAGTGGGAGGGCCCCATCCCTGGGTTAGAGGCACTTTTAGACCACTTGTTACAAATACTCCACTCCATCTGATTTCCAAAATTAATTTGTTGGAAGGAAAGAGCACAAGAGGGAGCCAGACTCTGCATTGTGGTAAGGCTCTTGGCTGTGCGGGGGAGGGGCAAAGGGAGCCTGGGGTTTGGTCTCTGTGCTCTGAGCTTTTTCCATATTTGTTCAGTGACTCCAGACAGAGGTGAAAAAACTCCTGTGGACACCAGGTTGAGCTGTCAGGACTCCCCAACCCCACGGACTTAGAGTACAAAGTCAAATCTTCTGTCTTTGTCATGAAGGGAAACGGCTGAGGAGCATCCCACTTGGGTCAGAAAAGCTGCAAGGAGGTTGCAGATAGGACTTTGATCTTCCTGCTGAGGAGGAAACATAATTCAGATCTGTTTTGTCCACTATATTATTTTGGAGAAGGTACAAGATCAAGAGCACTGGCACTGCCAGATCAGGTTTATTAATCTGAAAAATGGAGTCCAGTTGCTGTGAGGGATTTGGGGTGGCAGTGACACTTGCTCTTTAGCAGGGTGCCTAAGAGTTGCTGGTGTGAAGTCACAGGAGGTGTGTCTGAGCTCTCTGGTCTGCATGTGGTCAGCATCCATACTGCTCTGGAGCTGTGATTCCCAGTGTCTGGAGCTCCCAGATCCCTACCTAGGTGGCCAGCATGACTGCCAGCACTGATCTGAGAGACAAATCCGAACTTTAAGCATCTGGAATTTTTACTGGCATGAGTTTTAGCTGATGTCGCTCAAATCACTCTTGTAGGGTATGACAGAGTTTGGAGTTCAACTTCTGCACCTCAGACTAGAGAAACATTGGAGATGCTGAGATGCTGCCTCAGATCAGCATCTTCACCACAGGTGGCCCCTTCAGCTGTTGTACTGCATCCTGAAATAATCCTCTATGGCCTCTGCTTTCTGGTAAGGCACCCTGCAAGTCCTCCTCTACCACTTAGCCATTTTGATGGGTTTCTGAAAAGGTCATGAAGAGCTCTGTTAAGAGTGGAAAATCAACCAGATTCCTTTACATTTGGTGCAATCAGGGGTTTAGCATTTTCACAGCTGCCTACAGCTATGTTACAAAGTGAATACACTCCAGGGTACAGAATGGATTGGCTGCATAATGGAATACAATTGGAATACATAATGGAAAACAGGATATACAATTCTGTGTATACAACCCTTACCATGCAGCTGTTCCACCACAGAGGCTGGGTAGGTGGCAGAGTGGCAGGGGGTAGCTCTGCTCTCTTAACACCTTAAAGATCATCTAGTTCCAACCCCCCTGCCATAGGCAGGGACACCTCCCACTAGACCAGGTTGCTCAAGGCCCTGTCTAACCTGGCCTTGAATGCTTCCAGGGAGGGGGCATCCACAGCTTCCCTGGGCAAACTGTTCTAGTGTCTCACCATCATCACTGCAAAGAATTTCTTTCTAATTCCCAGTATAAATCCACCCTCCTCAGTCTTCAATCTTCTCTCTTGTCCTATTACTACAAGCCCTAGTAAAAGTCCCTTCCTGGCTTTCTTGTAGGCCCCCTCAGGTACTGAAGTCAGCACTTCTTTATTTTAAAGAGTAAAACTCAGAAGTCTGTGTCGGTGTGAGCTGAAATTCCCCCCCCCCCACCAACAATAACCAGGCTAGCTCAGTCTGGAAGCAAATGAAAAGCTGTATTTACAAGCAGAGTCTAAAATCTACAATGAAATGCAATGAATATGTACAAATATACAAAATTCACAACATTCACAAATATATACAATCAACAGAAAAAGCACAATCGATCTCCCTTTGCTTCCCCCCAAGGGGACCCTCCCAAAGGGGCCTCCCTCTCCCAGGAGCTTCCCCCCCAGACCCTCCTGGACAGAGAAGCAGAGTTAGTTAAGCAGAAAGTTGTTAACTTAGCTGCCAAGGTCAGTGTGTTATCTTCAGCCAGAAGAGAAGAAGAAACAGCAGCCAGACAGCCCAGCAACTGCCCCCACTGCCGAACGCAGAATATGCAGAGTGCCTACTTTGTTTTGGGTAATAGTTCTTAAACATTTCTATCTATCCAATGGAAGTGTTTAGAACAATCAGTATTTTGCTTTCTTACACCCAATAGTGACTTATTTACATTCTTTCACTTTCTCTGTTCTGAACTTTGCAAGGAAAAATTAAAAAGACAGTTTCAAACCATCACAGTCCACCCCTTCTAAACAATTCCATTGGCTGCTACTATCATTTATCTAATCTAAAATAATATCTACAACAATAGGTGAATAAAGACCATAGTCCATTCCAGCTATCTCAGATGTAGATGATTCAAAAGAGTCAAATCACAGGAAAAACAGCAAACAGCTTGTTTCCTCGCAGATGGAGCGAAGGAAGGAACAGGGACTCTCAGGTGACTCAGGGCTCTCAGGGTTCGTGCACCGTAGATCTCATGAACTCTCCTCTTGGGCGCGATGCTGTATCTGTGCAACACTCTGAATTTAACCTCTCTCAGCCAAAGTTAGATTTCTTTGTGGAATACACTGAATTTCACCATTTTCTTGCATCACCCAATAGGTGTGACCAGGACCTTCAGCAGAAACCACCCCTCGGACAGGTTTGGCCTCTCCTGAAGGAGAAAATACCCAAACAGTTTTGCCTAACAGATTCTTTTCTCTGATAACAGGAACTCTATCACCTTCTTCCTTTCGCAACAAATCTGATTGGGCAGGTCCAGCTCGATTCACTGAACCTCTACTATTCACCAACCAGGTTGCTTGTGCTAAATGTTTCTCCCAGTTTTTCAAAGATCCACCCCCCATGGCTTTGAGAGTGGTTTTCAGCAAACCGTTGTAGCGTTCGATCTTCCCTGCAGCTGGTGCATAGTAGGGAATGTGGAATATCCACTCGATGCCGTGCTCTTTGGCCCAGTTTTTTACAAGATTGTTCTTGAAATGAGTTCCGTTGTCTGACTCAATCCTCTCTGGAGTTCCGTGTCTCCACAGGATTTGTCTTTCCAGACCAAGAATGGTGTTACGTGCAGTTGCATGAGGAACTGGATAAGTTTCCAGCCATCCAGTGCTTGCCTCTACCATAGTCAGCACATACTGCTTACCAGATGGAGAACGAGGTAGAGTGATGTAGTCAATCTGCCAGGCTTCACCATACTTGTACTTGGACCATCGGTCACCGTACCACAAGGGCTTGATCCGCTTTGCCTGCTTAATAGCAGCACAAATGTCCCAGTCATGGATGACTTGTGTGATAGCATCCATGGAAATGTCAATGGATCTGTCACGAGCCCATCGGTAGGTTGCATCTCTGCCTTGATGTCCTGACGAGTCATGGGCCCACCGAGCTAAGAACAGCTCACCTCGGTGTTTCCAGTCAAGATCAGGATCAGGACCAGAGTTTGTGTCCACCTGGGAAACTCTTGCAGCTAGATCTGCCTGATGGTTGTGTTGTTGTTCCTCAGTAGCTTTGCTCTTAGGAATGTGAGCATCGATGTGTCTCACTTTCACTGGGATTCTCTCAATGCGAGCAGCAATGTCTTGCCACAGATCTGCAGCCCAGATTGGCTTTCCTTTCCTCTGCCAGCCATTCTTCTTCCAGTCTTTCAGCCAACCCCACAAGGCATTGGCTACCATCCACGAGTCGGTGTAGAGATAAAGCTTTGGCCATCTCTCACGTTCAGCTATGTTAAGAGCTAGCTGGACAGCTTTTACCTCTGCAAATTGACTGGATTCTCCTTCTCCATCTCTCGCTTCTGCAACTCTGCGCGTTGGGCTCCACACTGCAGATTTCCATCTCCGCTTGTTCCCAACAAGACGACAGGAACCGTCTGTGAACAAAGCATATCTCTTTTCATCATCAGACAGATCACTGTAAGGAGGAGCTTCCTCAGCACGAGTTACTCTCTCCTCTGGAGGTTTAGCACAGCTTGTGCCTTCTGGCCAGTTTGTGATCACCTCCACCAAACCAGGCCTTTCGAGATTTCCCATTCGAGCTCTCTGTGTTATCAGAGCCATCCACTTAGACCAGGTAGCATCTGTTGCATGATGTGGTGAAGAACCTTTGCCTTTGAACATCCAATTCAGAACTGGCAATCTAGGAGCTAGAAGAAGTTGTGACTCAGTTCCGATCACTTCAGAAGCAGCTTTCACTCCTTCATAAGCAGCTAAAATCTCTTTCTCTGTTGGAGTGTAGTTTGCCTCTGAGCCTCTGTAGCCACGACCCCAGAAACCAAGAGGACGTCCTCGTGTCTCCCCTGGAGCTCTTTGCCATAAGCACCAGGTTGGACCATTGTCACTCGCGGCCGTGTACAGAATGTTCTTAATGTCTGGACCAGTTCGGACAGGTCCCAGACCCATCGCTTGGACTACCTCTCGCTTGATCTGGTCAAAGGCTGCTTGTTGCTCAGGACCCCATTGGAAACTGTTTCTCTTTCGAGTCACATCATAGAGAGGTTTCACAATCTGACTGTATCCAGGAATGTGCAGTCTCCAAAATCCCACTATGCCTAGGAAGCGCAGAGTTTCTTTCTTGTTGATGGGATTTGCCATGGTGGAGACTCTGTTTATCACATCCATTGGGATGTGACGGCGACCATCTTGCCACCGCACTCCCAGAAACTGGATTTCTCTGGCAGGTCCTTTCACCTTGTCTCGCTTGATAGCGAAACCAGCTTGCAAGAGAATGTCAATGATTTTGTTACCTTTCTCGAAGACTTCTTCAGCAGTCTCACCCCAGACGATGATGTCATCGATGAACTGAATGTGTTCTGGAGCTCCACCTTTCTCCAAAGCATCATGGATCACTGCATGGCAGATGGTTGAACTGTGAATCCACCCCTGGGGCAAACGATTGAATGTGTACTGAATGCCTCTCCAGGTGAAAGCAAACTGAGGCCTGCATTCCTCTGCTATGGGAATAGAGAAGAAAGCATTAGCAATGTCTATGGTAGC
This sequence comes from Indicator indicator, assembly GCF_027791375.1. Lineage (NCBI taxonomy): Eukaryota > Metazoa > Chordata > Aves > Piciformes > Indicatoridae > Indicator > Indicator indicator. The sequence goes on along the minus strand of NC_072020.1, from coordinate 25,605,440 downwards.
ATACCATTTGGCCTGCTTGGATTCCAGCTCATATTGGAGTTCCATCATGTCTGGTACAGCTGCACTCATGGGTGGAGTTACTTCATTCAAGGCACGGAAATCAACTGTCAGACGCCACTCTCCATTCTGCTTTCTCACAGGCCAGATTGGACTGTTGAAAGGTGAATGAGTTTTGCTGATGACCTTCTGACTCTCCAACTGACGAATCAAGTTTTGAATGGGCACCAAAGAGTCACGGTTGGTTCTGTATTGTCTGTGATGCACAGTTTGAGAAGCAACCGGCAGCTTTACATCCTCTATCTCATGTTGTCCCACAACTGCAGATTCATCTGAAAGCTCAGGTCTAATGGACAACTTCAATTTTCCTCCATCAATTTCTACAGTTGCTATTCCAAAAGCCCATTTGTAACCCTTAGGGTCTTTAAAACGCCCTTCTCTCAGAAAGTCAATTCCCAAAATACAAGGTGCATTAGGACCCGTTACAATAGTATGTTTCTTCCACTGCTTTCCAGTTAAACTTATATCAACTTCTATCTTAAACAACTCTTGAGATCCACCAGTGACTCCCTGAATAGTTATAGATTCTCCCCCTTGATAATTTGATGGTATGATGGTGCACTGAGCTCCTGTGTCAACCAAGGCCCTGTACTTCTGAAATTTTGAAGTGCCAGGCCACTGGATGTACACATCCCAATAGATTCTGTTATCTCCATTATCCCTTACCTCCCCCTGGCGGAAGGCAGGGCACCCCTAATGGTGGGGATTACCTCCACATGTACAGCTGGCACAACGTCCAGCACCAGAATTAGGATCACTGTTGGAGCTATCAGAGTTGTTCTGGGAAACTGAGGAAGCGACAGCTACCCTCCTGGTATTGCTACCTCGGGATCTGCCCCTCTGCAGCTCCCGTAACCTCTTGAAAAGATCAGAAGTTGGTTGACCATCCCATCTGTTCATGTTCTCACCAAACTGATCATGTAGAGTTATCCAGATACTGCCACGTGATTGCCTCTGCTGTCTGTTTTGGTTTGACCTATTCTGGAATGGCCTTCTTGGAGCACGTCTGTTCCTAACAGCTGAAACTTGTATCCATCTGGAGGAAGAGGAATCAGAATCATCCCCCTTCATCAAGTTGGATATGGAGGTTTTAAGTTCCTCCTTCAGCTCTTTCATGCAATTCTCCATCTTTCCAGACAGAGTTTCAATGGCTGAAACCAAAAAAGTACGTGCAAGACTATCCTCCAATTGCCTCATCTGGTCAGTGAAATGGCCAACAGTAGGAGGTGCTCCACCATAATTTCTTGCCACAATCCTGCTTGCCAGAATAGTAGCATAATTAGGAGGAGCAAGCTTAATGAGCTTTTTGGCAAGGCCTGTTCCAACAGGAATTTCATCAGGATTCAGAGTCTTATGATCTCCATACATTACTTCTCTCACAGCAAACTCTCTCAGACGCTTGATTCCCTCAGCTATTGTGGTCCAAGGCTTAGGGTTCCATGGTAAATCATCTCTGCTGGGGTACCTCAGCGAGACTGCCAGTAGGAGGCGTGCCCACAGAGAAACTTTACCAATGCACTTGCCTAGATGCCTGTCTATGCCTGTATCCTTTGAGAGCATCCCCAACTGAGAGGCCGACTTGTCGCCTACCACCAATGCTGGGGCTCCCATATCAAAACACCTGGCTAGCCAAGACAGGACTGGCTCATTATCTCCTCTGATGTAATCCTTCCTCACATGTCTAATTTCCTGTCTGGGTGCATTAGCTGACTGTATGTCATCCTCATCATCATCATCATCATCATCATCATCCTGAGGTCGCTGTCCCCATAATCCTATTTTAATCCTCCGTTGAATTTCTTTGAGTTCAGAGGCACTACCAGCAGTTGCTAATCTACTAGGGTCTACATCCTGACCTACATCTCCATCATCCATGTGGGGTCTCAAGAGGTCTACCAGAGTTTTAAGGCTAACCCTCTCTTCCTCATCAGAAGGATCTTTCTTAACAGAGGGACCCTGAGTAGAAGGACCCTCATCTCCATCTGCACCATCTCCTGCAGCATCTGCATCTCCTCCTGCAGCTCCTTTGCACTTTCTGGTGATAGTGGCAACCAAATTTACTGGCTTGGTTTTCACATTCACAGCAGAGTTGGAAGAGCAAGTAGCCTTATGTCTTTCTTGACACAGTGCTATCAGTAGCCATATGATTATTCCAAGAAGCAACAAAATTAAGGCAAGCACAAGATATCTAGGGTACCACTGGTTCCAAGGACCCTCTGTAGTTGTAAGAGGAGTAACAAACTCGTATGTGTCTGCTAGCAGATCCATAGTTGAGTTACCATAGCTTCTTAGCCCAATAAGACCACAACAGAATTCACCAACATTCAGTAGCTTATTCTTAACCCAAAGAAACGACTTATATGCCACATATCTCACAATCTTGTCTATCATGCAGGAAACAGCCCATCTGTAGACAATTGCACCGATAATAGATGAAATAAAATTACTCAAAATCCAAAACAGCTTCATTTTGCTTCCTAATCTGAGCAGAAATAAATCAAACAAGCAATCGAGCCCCGAGTTGGAGCGCCAAAAAAATAAAAAGTGTGTTGGTGTGAGCTGAAATTCCCCCCCCCACCAACAATAACCAGGCTAGCTCAGTCTGGAAGCAAATGAAAAGCTGTATTTACAAGCAGAGTCTAAAATCTACAATGAAATGCAATGAATATGTACAAATATACAAAATTCACAACATTCACAAATATATACAATCAACAGAAAAAGCACAATCGATCTCCCTTTGCTTCCCCCCAAGGGGACCCTCCCAAAGGGGCCTCCCTCTCCCAGGAGCTTCCCCCCCAGACCCCCCTGGACAGAGAAGCAGAGTTAGTTAAGCAGAAAATTGTTAACTTAGCTGCCAAGGTCAGTACGTGTTATCTTCAGCCAGAAGAGAAGAAGAAACAGCAGCCAGACAGCCCAGCAACTGCCCCCACTGCCGAACGCAGAATGTGCCGAATGCCTACTTTGTTTTGGGTAATAGTTCTTAAACATTTCTATCTATCCAATGGAAGTGTTTAGAACAATCAGTATTTTGCTTTCTTACACCCAATAGTGACTTATTTACATTCTTTCACTTTCTCTGTTCTGAACTTTGCAAGGAAAAATTAAAAAGACAGTTTCAAACCATCACAAAGTCAAACTCTAATCCATGTCATACATCGTCTGGAATGGGGGTTTTTTGGTATAACTTGACAGACTACAGCAGTGCAGGTTGAGATATTTTCTTTCTGTTTACGTTCCAGATAATCCTTCTGCAACTGTGACAGACTTGCACAACTGAAACACAGATTATTTAGTGGTTTTATTTGGATGTGTTAGAATTCTTAAAGACTCCGTTCCGTTGTGCCTCATGTAAACAAGTATTACTTCACTCATCAAGTAGCATGAGCTGGTTTTACTTCTGTCTCTGTGACCTGCTCTCACTTGAGGGTACCAGGTATAATGAGGATTAAAGCTGAAAGAAAAGTGACAAGAAAGCTAGAATGGTTTGTCACGTCTGACATATTGGATGCAATGTCAGGGGAAAGTTACAATTTATAAACAGCACTAGAACCCCCCCTAGACAAAACTAGGGGGTTACCAACAACTTCCCCCTCCCTGTTCCACTCCCCCCCCAACTAGATTTATGTTAGTTTTCAGACCAATGGGATTATTTAGACCTTATCATTATTTTCCCTTTGCATGCAATGGTAATTTATTTATACTCTACTCAATCTGTGAAAAATTTCTTAGGCACAGCCTAAATCCGCCACATGGTGACTGCTATCCAAAATTTAATATAGTATTAGCTTTAAGTACCAACCCATACAAATTTGAGTAGGTGATATAAGTTGCTGGCCAAGTCTCTTTTGACATCAGTGACACATTTGTATTTCAGTGTTTTTAGGATTTTACATTTTCAATGCAAAAATTTAGTTTTTGAAACTTAGCCTCTTCCCACTTCCTGACTGCACAGCTCACCCACCACTGGTCCATTGCCTGGGAGGTTTCTGGTGTCCCCTACTTAGGCCAACCCTGAGGGCAGACAATATCCTGGGCAGCAGGTCCCACACTGTGGCGCCAGGGAGCAGCCTAAAGACTTTTCCAGCACCTTCAGTTTGTTTTGTTTCGGTGTGGTGCTTGCCCTCATTGAGAAATATTAATGACATTGCACACTGCCTTGCAGACAAAAATAAAATCCCTTTTGGGGCTAAGCAGCATCTATCACATCTGCAATTTCCTTGAGACACGCTATATTTACATCTAGGTGGTACCTCCTCCCTCTCCTACTCGAGCACTCACAGGCACTTGCACGTCTCTTAATAAAGAAGGGACAAGCTATTCATAGGAGCTCAGCCAGTCCAAGCTGGGGCTTTTTGTTGGTGCTCCACGGGGTGCCTCATTGCCCTTCAGGGGTAGGCATCCACCAGCCACACAACCTATGGTGTGCAGTGTCACCTAAAAAAAAAGGGATTAATTAAAGGGTGTCAAGAGAGAAAAAAAAAATGCAGAGGGTATTTTTTGGGGGTAAAGCAAGGATTTATTTATTTTTAAAGGAAGAGGAAATAAAGAGGTATTTTGCTGCCACTTCTAATTTTTGGAGGCAATTTTCCTTTTAGAATTGCATGTCAAACCTTCTGCCCATTTCTACACAACTTGGCAGGGCAATGTTTGTAGACAGCACTGAAATTCGAACCACTTGTTTATTTTCCGTACTTAACTCAGCACAAATCCTCTTCCATGCTTTCAGATCCAACTTGCTGCTCTCTACAAATGTTACACCCAGCAGTAGGAAGATGCTGCAGTATTTAGGTAAAAAGGTGGCTGTTTTCAGAGGATATAATTGATTTTTGTTAATTGGACACTATGAAAATCTGAATTTCATGTATGTGCATGTATGTGTATATAAGAGTGTGTGTGTGTGCAGTGTATTGCACTCTACAACTGCCTGAAGGGAGGCTGGAGGGAGCCAGCCTCTTCTCCTTGATGACAAGCAACAGGACTAGGGGAAATGGTTACAAGCTGTGCCAGGGATAGTTTAGGCTGGATGTCAGGAAATACTTCTTCACTGAAAGAGGTCGCAAACATTGGAATGGTCTGCCCAGGGCAGTGGTGGAGTCACCATCCTTGGGGGTGTTCAAGCAGTGTGTGGACCTGGCACTTAGGGACATGGTTAGTGTTGACCCTTCAGTGGTGGGTCACTGGATGATCTTTGAGATCTCTTCCAACCAGATATATTCTGTGATTCTTCAAGTGAAAATAGAATCAAACAAGTCCTTGCCCTATTTGGTTGGTTTTGGTGGGGTTTTTTTGCTTGTTTCTTTTGTGTTTGGTTTTGGTTGGTTGGTTTGGGTTTTTTAAGTGCCAGGGGCTGGTTTGTTGCATAGCACAGTTCTACAAATTAGATTATCTACTAGTAAAAGCAGAAAGTCAAAATTCCTGGGATTAGCTATTTTTTGGAGTAGTGACAAATGCAGAGAGTGCTCCCAAATCTGAATCACTTGTTGGAGCTCTGCTAATCTCATTCAACCAAGCTGTAAAGGCAGCCCTCTGGATGCCTGTCCTCTGGCTTTGGGGAAAGAGGACAACAGAGAAAGAGAGTTTGTTTTCCTCTTACTGGTTTCTCTTCTCCTTGCCCATCTGTGTGATGGTGCCTCTCACACCCCCCTGAAACAGAAGGCTTTCACAAGGTGATTTCAAGGTGTTCTCTGGGAGGGTATCATCATCACCACCAGTTCTGATTTTTTTTTTTTTTCCACAACTCTTCAGATCGTTTCATTGCTCCAGCTTCCAGGAATTTCATTTTAACAAAATACCTACATGACTGGCAGTGCTACCTTTTGCCTGTAGTTTCTCCTTGAGGACATAATTTCCTTAATAAATGTGGCTGCAAATTTTAATGCTGCCCACTAGGCTGAAGTCAAGTTTGCATTAGCAAAATACAGTTTTGGGGAGTAAAATGAGCTTATTTTTGTTTCCCCTCAACCTACCATTCTAAACCAACTGAGATGCCAAATACAAATTTCTGTGTTAAACTCGTTGTTCTGTGAGCAGTGAAATTAACGAAACCTGCTTTTCAGTTAATTAAACTGGCAATTTCTATGTTAATTTCTATACTTTCAATCCTTTCACATCCACCACAAGAGAGCTGTCTTCTTCTCCCCATCTCTCATGTTCTTCTCAAACTCCCTCTCCTCAGGCCTTGGCCCCAGTTCTCCCCAGCCTCTTCCAGGGCTCAGGACCCACAGCTTTTGGCTGATAGCCATCAGGCTACATCCATCATTGCTCATCCCTAGGTGAGTACATCCTAGCCAGGCTGCCTAGGACAAATGCAGTGGACAACTGGGTGGACCTCAGTGAATTGTTTTTCAGGGGAAAAGGCAAGATATGAACTTGAGTCTTTTCAGAAAATGTATGATAAATGTGTAATAAGTCTGTATGTCAAGTTCAGTTGCAGCTGGCTGGAGAACTCATGAGTTAAATTTGGGGGGCTGAGCAGTAAATTGAATATCTGATTGTATCAGCCTCCTTTCTTTAAAACACCAGGCTAGAATGGCTTGGGAAACCCCAGCCCTGAGGATATATTTGCATGCGAAGAGCTCTTGCAGAACTGCTGGTGGCATACTGACTGAAGGAAATAGGTGAGTAAATTGGTGTCTTGGCAATGTGAGATGTGGGTAAGGTAAAGGAAGATTAAGGCAAACAGGGGTTCTGAAAAAGCCTGATGAGAATGAAAAGTAGTGGCATCAGGGATGGAATCTTTCTCCAAACAGCCATCCCTGCATTTTTTGTACATGCATCCGAGGATGTCTTTAAGACTCAAATGATCCCACATGCACTTCAGGTCTCAGGACTTTCCCAGTGGAAGTGCAAACCAGGAGGCAGTGTCTAGGAGAGATAATAAATACACATCTATTTAGAAATTAATTTTTATTCATTTCTAGAATTATGTTTGGAGCCTTTAAAATTCCATGTGCTGCTGCATAAGAAAAATTGTGACTTGATCAAGCTCCATGTAACCCTCATGGAAATGCATTTGTGGAGATCTTTTTTACCTCAGATGAAAGCCTTTCTCTTGGGTATAGCACTGAGCTTTTTATTAGTGGCTTAGAAATATGACAGGGAGGCACCTGGCATGGGGAGGGAGTGGACGAACTGCAAGCTGTACATCAGACAGTGACAGGGTCTTCCTGGGATTTGAGTCTGTGCTAAAATATTTCTGCTTTTTCATTTTGTTGTCTCCCCTGTGAGGTACCTGGTCTCAAGGGGCTCCTTGAGTGGGAATTGGGACTGTGCCCACTGCCTGAGCTGCATTCACACAGACAGACAGACAGCCCTTCAGAGCTCTGGTATATATTTAAAAAGCAGCTTTTCAGTATCTTTATGGTGAAATGGTCCCAAATCAGAATGTGAGCAGAACATAAAGCATGGTAGTTTCGCAGTGCGAAACATAAATGAAGATGGGATGTGCTGGATAGTGACAGACTCACATTCAAGTGCAGCTGGTCACAAACCCCATTTCCTTTGTAGGCCCCAAGTTGTATCCCACACAGTTTGTGATCAAAGTGGGCATTCAGGAAAGAATAACTGAGGTTTCCATATCTGTTTCCACTGACAATTTGGGGATATTTTGGTTAAATCCTTCCTAGCATTGCTAAGAAATGCGGTTTATAATGATTTAGGGAAGACATCTTTTCAGCCAAGCACTTTTTTGAACTCAAGAGAAGAATGTCTTCTGAGAGAAGGATGTCTTTTGTGTTGGCTAGGTGTGATGGTTTGAAACTAGCTTTTATTCTTGAACCTCCTTGGATAAACACAGCGTACATTAGCACAGGCAAATCAAGTAACCCGTGTGCTGGACTGAAAATTCCCCCCAACATTAACTTTGCCAGATCAGCTCAGTTTGGAAGCAAATGAAAGATGTATTTACAGGCAAAACTACAATCTACAATGAAATGCAATGAATATATACAAAATATACAGTATTTACAATATTCACAGATATTTACAATTAACAAACAGCACTAGGAGCCCTCTGGCCAAAGACCAAGGAAGCTGCAACAGCTTCTCCCTCCCTGCCTCCCCCTTACCTCCCTGTACAAAAGGGACAAGAGAAAGAAGCAGAGATATTAGACTTAGCCAAAATAAGAGCGATGTAGCCAAGGTCAATAAAGCCAGTTAGTCTCTCCCAGAACAAAGAAGCGAGAAGAGAGCTAAAGATTGTTTTGGGAACCAAATCTTATGGGAGATATCTCTCCAATGGAATTGTTCAGCATTATAATTATTTCCCTTTTTACACCCAATAGTCATTTATTTACATTTTTACTACTTTCTGCTCAAGATCTGTGAAAAATCTTTAAAGGCATAGTCTAAAACTACCACAACCTGTGACTTTCCCCCTCAGCCATTCAGTGCATTAGTAACTCTATGACAAACTCTACCACAGCATCTCTGTGTTCCAATGCTCCTTAAAAACCTCTGTGGGGACTGGAAGGCTTCATAACAGTTAGGAGCAAGCGATGTGATATTCCCAGTCTGAGGTGTACAGTGAGCTCCTTCTCAGCCTTCTTGTTTATAACCTCAGTTTTGTACAGCACACTCCAGGGATGCTCATACCATCAGTGAAGTCAGCTACATATTTCATTAGGGTAGGTGGAAAGTAGTAATGCCAAAGGAACCAGAGAGGTGGGACTGGAAATGCTGAAAGATTTTCTACTAAAACTGCCATTTATTACTTACCTACACAACTTGATGTTGGTAGATCTTTCCCAGAAAATACTTCTTTAGAGCCTAACCCCCCCCAAAGAAGCCTCATACCTGGAAGTTTTTAAGGCCAGGCTGGACGTGGCTCTGAGCAACCTGATCTAGTGTGAGGTGTCCATGCCCATGGGGTTTGGAACTAGGTGATCCTTGAGGTCCCTTCCAACCCTAACAGTTCTATGATTTAAATGTTTCATATTATATGTGTTTGTTAGTGATAAAAAAACCAAGAGAGTGTGGCAGACCTCTTTATGCATTTAATTACGTAGCTTTTTAAGTTTCCTTAATTTCCAAATCTAATCTGCATAGATACAAAGATCACAGAACAATCTGGAGACTTGTCCTTTAACCAAAGGGGAAAAAAACAACAAAGGGAGCAATTAAACCACAAAAACTATACACAAATAAGATAGTATCTGACAGAAAGCCGTGGGGGGCTTCTCCCTTTGTATTTTTTTTTTAATGGCAGTATTTGAAAGAAGAAAAAAAAAGAGAAAGAAACAAAAGTCACAGAGAAATATCTGAGCGTTGATTTCTAGTTTGCAATAGCTAGGAAGATTTTATTATTATTATTATTATTTTTACCTTTGCTGTCCCATTTTACCATTCTCTTTTCTTTAGCTCTACTCTCTAAAAGATAAAAAAAAGATTTTTTTCAGAGCTGCAAGATCTGGCAAGGGTACATCATTAATGTGTCCTGCAACTTCCTGGCATACTCTGTAAATCTGTGCTAGGTATCAATAAATGCCTGTGTTAACATATACTCAAATAAGCACTGATTTATACTGAATGGCATGTGGCCCCCTATCAAATCCAATAGTTCTTGCAATTGAGATATTAACACCTTTATTTTCTCTGAAGAAAAAGGACCAGAATGAGACATCCTATGCCAGAAGCTTTTTGTTTATGGCATGGTAAGGATAAAACATAGTAGAAACAAACAATGACTGTTAAACAATGAACAACAAACCTGGGGAAAATCAAACCAAACCAAACCAAAAACCCCTAACACCTGTTGCAGAAATGTTTGAATCCTGGAAGGCATCTTTGCAAGTTGTAGCACTACCAAAATACCATGTGGAAACTGTAGTACTAGGGGTGACATTAATAAACAAGATCAAGATTTGATCAGTATGTCTTTAGCTCATGTTGGGATTACTGGAGTTATGAGGATATAGTGAGCCACAACGTGATACCAACATAGTCCTTTTCTACTTGTAGGTATGCAATCATTTATGCTACTGAAGGTGTAGTATTTCACATTTCTGTAAAAGAACAGCAACAAGGTATCTTACAACTGTAAACTTAATGGATTAAAGGGTCTCTGTCTTGATTTTGTGTTGATTTTATCTGTTTTTGCACCAAATAATTAGTGCAATTGATGTAAGATTCCTTAGTGGTCCACAACCCTCATTGCACCATTCCAGTTGTTAGTTATTCCAACTGCAAAGTCCAGGCTCTAAATGTGTTGAGCTTCCACTTCCAGCTTTTAGATCTTACTATTGTCTCTGATTGTTAGTTTATTACCACTGTTCTACAGGGCATCGGACTCGTTTGTCCGAGAGAAATCCGTGGGTGATTGTTAAATGCATAGAAAGAACATGAAGCCCAGAAAAGTCCCTGAATGAAAAATGTTCTGGGGATAGGAGATTTTGGAGAGAAGTATCATAAATTTGCTCTGTCCTCTATTCTCATACTCTCTTTTTCTGGCATACATGTCTGGTGCTGGAGAGATGATGTTTGTCTGAACTGATGTTTGTTCTGATCTGTTCTGGCTGTTTTTGTTGTTCACCTGTACGTATTTCCAAGTTTTGTTAAGCAACACGTTAAGGTTTTCTCTGGTTTGCTCTTTGAATATGTAGATGCTGTTCTCTGGCAGATCTGACAGTAAGGCATTTGTTTGACCATTATGAATGCATCACTGTGGGTCTTGAATTGTAAAAGAGCAGCAGGTAGGGTTTCAGTAAGAAAAACAGAATACAAGTTGGCTGCAGCTATGTAACAGCTTTTTCTTGGTATACACACAGATCACATCAGACTTTTGTCTGTAGTAGTGTACTGGGAAGGCCTGTACATTTTCACTGGCCAAGTTAGTGTTGTGCTGGGGAAGATCCCCATTCAGTAAAGACATGCAGCATATTTTATTTCCACATGTATTAATACAAATGCATATTCCTTGCTTGTGCCTGTTTTGCAAACCACTCAGGCTGCTCTGCCTCTGTGAGGACAGCTTTTTACTGTCTTTGTCACAGAAGGATGCTGTGGAAGGTGGTCATCCACTATGATATGCATAAAGTACCATCTGCTCCAGCTTTGTGGTTTTATCTGTTAGATGACTGATTTATAAGTTGCCTCTGACTTGCAATGACTCAGAAACCCACAAAGCTACTTTGACACAGGTCAGAAGAGAGTCCCCTTTGATCCTTATGAAGAATTTGGTTTCACGCTCACATTTCGCACTTGAGAAAGTTGTGGGGTGATATTTATGCTGGGAGATGAATAAGTCCACTTCTGTCTCATCTAGACTCCTATCACTGCTACATGAGCAACTGAAGGAATTCTTCTTGTGTCTCCTCATTAACTATGACTGCAACTTCTCGTAATTTTGATTTAGGTTAAGTGAATGTATCGATCTTCTGCCTTTTACCATGCTTTTGTATTTTCTTATTTATGTACCTAAAAAAACCCCTCCAAACTAGGTTGATCTGAGAGCTGTTTATTCTTATGGGTTTTGGTTTGGGTTTTTTGTTGTTTGTGTAGGGGGTTTTGTTTGGTTGTTTGGGGTTTTTTTTCGGTTTGGGTTTTTTGTTTTGTTGTGGATTTTTTCAGCTCTGAAAAATAATTTTGAGTAAAGGGCTGAAAGAATGTCTTCTTTTAGGAGAACCCATGCTGAAGAAGCTAATATAATAAGCTCAAAAGTGGTTTTTGTTACTTTCTCAATGTGACCTGAGCAGCATGTAACTCTGAGCTAGCATATAGCCATGCAATAAGTAAAACAGTTCAACTAGCCAGTCAGGAATTGACTTTAGCTACTCAGGACATTTATTTAACATTAGCAAAATTTTAATGATGGCAGATGAAGTTATTTTTGTACATTTGACTTCACTGGTAATGATATATATATGTAATTTTTTAAAAAATGCAAGTATTAAATACTTTACAGGATCACAGGATGTTAGGGGTTGGAAGGGACCTCTGGAGATCATTGAGTCCAGCTCCCCTGACGGAGAAGGACCATAGAATCTGGTGCAGGTCGCACAGGAATGCATCCAGATGGGTCTTGAAAGTCTCCAGAGAAGGAGTCTCCACAACCTCTCTGGGGAGTCTGTTCTAGTGCTCTGGGAACCTCACAGTGAAGAAGTTCCTCCTCATGTTGAGGTGGAACCTCCTGTGCTGTAGTTTATATTCGTTGCCCCTTGTTCTGTCACAGGGCACAAGTGAGAAGAGGCTGTCCCTTCCTTCCTGACACCCAGCCCTCTGATATTTATAAACATTTATTAAATCCCCTCTCAGTCTTCTCTTCTCCAGACTAAATAGCTTCAGGTCTCTCAACCTTAAAAAAAAAAACAATAACTAATTAAAATCAGTAAAAGTCATTTTGAGCACAGAAAAAAAAAGAAAGATTTAAACTCCACTTTTACTTATGTATGTCTTCCTACTATAGCTCCTAGGTAGATCTGCATGAAACAGGTGTCCTCGGGGCAGTTTAGTTAAAGAAGTGTGTACTGTGACTCCATAAGCATTGTGTATGTTACGTATGGCTGGGTTTGGTGATCCAGCAGTCATTTCTGCCATCCATACAAACACAATACCCAAACCAATAAGGTAACTAAACCTTTAATTACCGCAATGTATGTCCCAACCATTTCTCCTCCTTCCTACTTTCCTTCACCCAAACCATCCTCGGCTCCTCTGGGCACCGTCTGCTAGGGAAAGCATCGACTCCGTCACAGCGCACTTAAGCGGCTGCAGGAAATTTGCTTTACAAGGCTGGTTTTTAACTGAACTACCTGCTGTGCACCACATTGCTACTGTTTGTGAAGTGAATGATGGGAGAAGCAAATCTGTGATTTCATTTGTTCAGACCGATTAGTCACACGTTGCATATGGTATCATTTGCTTGTCACTTAATGACTGACCAGCCTGCCTGAATCATTAGCGCGGCAGCGCAATGAAAGGAAGACATAAACATAATGATGAGCTCAAGGAAGTGGAGTGCTGTTTTACCTAAAAGAAATGGTGCGCAGAAACCCAGCACAGCTGCAGGTGCTCCGACGACAATGTGGGAAGCAGTTAGCTTCCAATTTAGCAGAAAATTAAGAGCGAAAAAACTGTTATTTGTGAGAGAAGATACTCATGGCAAGCAATCATCCATGCTCTATATCCACAAGATGAGCATTCAGCTGTCTTTGTCGTGACTTAAAACAATTGGTGTCTTGGGCTGCATTCAACACCAGATTGGTGCTTATTATCTGCAGTTTATTCTTTCTTGGGATATTTTGCAAAACACCCCCCCACCCCACACCCCCTTTTATTTTATGGTTAATTTGCTTGCTTGAATGTAAAGCCATTTAAGCTGAAAATTCTGGATTGTGGTTCATCATTGTGCCAGTGCTCTGAGCTGTGTGATGCAACATAATTGGCAATTTTCAAATTCATAATCCGTTTTGTTTCATGCATCCACACACACACACACACACGCACCCTGCCACCCCATCTCTTCAAATTGGTAAAAAAAAACCCCAAGATCAGAGCATGCAGATTCCTTCAGTCTGATAACAGGAATCAACAAGACGCATGGTTTATAAAGTTAAACAATAAAACTCCACAAGCCAAGAGAACATCATTCCCAAAGAAGAGTTAGTTTCCTCTTCCAAAAATTCACAGATCCAAAGTATCCTCATTCTTAGTCAGGCAAGGTTTCTGCCAGCTTCAGCAGAGATTTACATTGCTCAAAAATACTGGGAAATCCACAGTTTTTAATTATTCACTTGTAGTAATTTTGGTAGTAGGCTACTGAGAAAAAAAAAACAACAAAAAAGAAAACAGCATGTTGGAAGAAGGGATTGGAACTTACCATTGAAAAGGAAAATTCAAGAATTTCTTAAATGTATGACTGTTTATGATGATGCTGGTGCTATTTGTTCAGCAGAACTTGAAATTCACTTTTGGCAAATGATGACAAAATGCAAACCAGGAAAAATTCAAGCCCACAGCCCTTCTGTAAAGCATTTTGGGTTTTCTCTCGTTTCATGTCTGGCCTTTGTTCTCAGAGAAGCTTTCATTTCTTTGCACTTGCTGACAGGACTTAGAGGATGAGGAATTTTCTGTGTCTCACCATATTACATGGCAGGGTTGGGTTGGAAGTTTTTTAATGTTTATGACTTCAAAACTAGTTTGTATTTCTACAACAAACTCTGTCCTGCCTGAGCTTGTTATTTTACTACTTCCTTGTGCTCCCTTTCTGTTCGCACCAGCTGGCCATAGCCAATGCTCATCTCCAGTCTATTTCCCCTGGTTGATGGCCAGCCGCTGTGCCTGCCAACTCTGCCTGCGATCTGTTGATACCTCTCCACCCAATTCCAACGCTCCTGTCAGCTTGTGGCCTCTACTTCATTAAACATATTCCCTGGTTTATCAGCAGGGAAGGATTCCTTATGATGCTGGTACAGAAATGGTCTTAGTCCACCAGTCTTTTGCCCCCCCCCAGTGCAGTAGATGCCAGGTCTCCAGGATTTGCCAAGTTGCACCCACCTGGGAGGAGATCACATTGAATTGTTTTCCTGCTGGAAACAGGAAATCCCAGTAGGCAAACTGATATATATGAGGAAGTTCATTTCCTCTCGTATTAATCATGGTACTATAAACTTTGAGCTGATTTTTTTCAGTCAATATCATGGATCCATATTTCCCTTGTTTGAAGACTTACAGAATTTCTTGTTATGCTCTGTGCTGATCATTAGGCCTATGTACTCTGACTTGCAATCCACCAACATGTTCTTCAATGTGAAGGTGCTGCAACCTTTAGAAGCGAGATCACAAGTAACATGCAACAGGACAAGAGGCAATGTCCCCAGGTTGTACCGGAGGAGGTTTAGGTTGAATATTAAGAAAATCTTTCTTTACCAAAATGGTTGTTAAATATTGGAACAGGCTGCCCAGGGAAGTGGTTGAGTCACCATCCCTGGAAGTATTTAAAAGATGTGTAGGTGTGGTGTAAGTGGTTTAGTGGTGGAGTTGGCAATATCAGGTTAATGGTAGGACTCAACGATCTTAAATAATAGCTATGGAAGTCAAAAGCAGGAATATTAATGAAGGAGAGTCTTTTATTCTTGTGTTTGGTTTTACTTGGAGGACCTGAGGGGTTTGCCTTCCTAGCAAATTTCAGCTTCTGGCTTTAAGAAGTTCCACACAGCCTTTCACATACGCTTGTGGCTGGTTATGTCTGTGGCAGTGGAGCAGCATCTCAGTAGTGAGGAGCTGAGAGAGGAAAGAAAATGCAGTGTTGTGGTCAGAAATTGCTCCTAAAACTGTTCAGTTGTCTAAACTAAATGAAGAAATGACACTAATGTTGAAAGTCTGTCTTAGAGACAGGCATTCCTAAGTTCTGTAAGGTGAATACTATAATATCTGGCTAACTGAACAGTGGTTTCACCCAAGTGTTATAACTGTAAATGTTGTAAAACATTTAATAGAAGCTGGCTTGGGTTGCATTTGTGAGTTTCATGTATTCAGATGGTGAGGTGCAGTCTCTGCATCCTAATTGTCAGCAACAAACTTGCATTGACAGCTGCCTGAGCATAACTTGGTTTATTTATTCATCGAACTGAGCATAGCTCTAGTGGCAGAGTTAATTTTAAAAGGTTTCTTTAAAAAAAGCAGTGAACTAAGCAAAAGAAACATTGCAGGATTTACAGAGCATCTTCAAAATCCTCATGAGATCTCATCTAACACTTTTTAAAGTCACCAAAATTCTGATTGGAAGCAACCATATCTATCTGCAAACCTATCTATCTCTCCCTCCATGAAAAAAAAAAAAAGGAAAAAAAATAATGTTCTTGTTTCAAAACTCATTCAGAAATTAATCTGAATTTAATTCAAAACACATCAGTGCACTATCACCATCTTTCAAGTCTAATGGTACAAAACAACAGATCTCAAAATATTTCTGGTTTGTTCTTAGTTCACTTGGAACTGTCCAGCTGTCTGCTATTCAAATCAGGATGTTTTTTTTCCTAACTGCTTCTGTGTTAGCCTCTGGTTTAGCCTTCAAAGTCAAAA
Source organism: Indicator indicator (assembly GCF_027791375.1). NCBI lineage: Eukaryota > Metazoa > Chordata > Aves > Piciformes > Indicatoridae > Indicator > Indicator indicator. The sequence continues at coordinate 25,589,363 of NC_072020.1, read as the reverse complement.
TCTACATAATTAAAATTAATGTGAGGATCTATTTGCTTATCTCCAGTGCTTAAGCCCTGGCTTTCCAGGTACACCAGAGTCAAAATCAAGCACCTGGTGTGCCATATAGCTCTACACGGACACAAGACATAGCCAGAAGTCCTAACGATGATAATCTCTTGATCAAATTTTGTTCATGTGACAGGCAAATAGCCATGGCTGTTTTGTTTCATATAAGCCAAGAGTACTCACAAATTAATCTCTGTCTCCATCCTCCTGAGTGTGGTACTGGGGCAGCCAGAAAAAGGAAGTGGCTATGTGTAGAACAGTTTTACTACTGATGTTCTAGCAAGTCCTGCAGTCAACATTTTTTACCAAGAGCTTGCTATTTTAATTACCTTTAGTTCTTCTGCTTTTAAAAGACATCACTAGTTGTCAAAAATTTAACATTCAGAAGTAGTGTCAAAGGTAGCAATCAAAATTAACTTGATAAAAATGAATTAGATTTTGAAGTTCATGGAAATAGAACAGGAAGATATATAAAGGGGGCAAAATGCATTTACCTTGGTAACAAACTAAAGAGTGAAACAGCAATTCTTCTTATTTTCAGTTGCTGTGAATAAAGCAGTGAAAAGCCATACTCTGATTATCAAAATGAAAATAAGGTTAGCATTCAGCAAACCTGGGCTATCTGGTGGAAAAGCAAGTTTCCCTTTAATATGGTTTTTAAATTCTTTTTTTTTTTTTTTTTTTTTTTTACTTTCCTAACCAAGGAGCAGTGAATGAACGACATTATTTTCCTCTATCAGCACGTAGTAGCAGAAAAGCTTCAGATCAACTTTCAGTATATTATATATCACTCCATGACCCATCCTCCTCTTGCATTCAGACAAAGAATCAAGTAAACACAGTGTGTACATCCAGTGCCTTGTTTTTCTTGTATTTACTTGAATTCAGGAAAAGTTGTATTGAGATTAACACTGCAAGCCAGCATGGGGACCAAAAAAAAAAAAAAAAGGCAAAAAAACCCCCAGAAAAAACAATTATGCTGCTGCTGCTGGCACTCCTCTACAGTGCTCAAATTGCATGGTTGTCAGAGCTTCCTGCCATATTTTGTTTTTCATAAGCCACTTTTGTCTTCAGCTAAAAGCATTAGTGTATTTTACATCTATTCCACATTCTGTAGCCTTGCAAATTGAAATCTTTAGGGGAAAAAAAAAAGCATTTGAATGAACCTCATAAGCACTGAATACACAATAGGAATTCATTGCACATGTTATTTCTATATTCTGTAGCTATATGGATTTATCCCACTGGGTAGTTCAGGGAAGTCCAGCTGATTCCACTAGACACTGCATAAAGGCCACTATTGCTGAAGCTCTTCATGGCTCTGTATGGTTATTGAGAGAGGTTGTGGATGCCCCTTTCTTGGAAGTGATCAAGGGTAGGCTGGATGGGGCTTTGAGCAGCCTGGCATAGTGGAAGGAGTCCTTGCCCATGGCAAGGGGATTGGAACTAGGTCCCTTCCAATCCAAACCATTCTATGATGGTATGATTCTATGATTACATAGGAAAATCTTTAATCGTTGTGAAGCCTGGTCATTAAGTGGTGACTAGAGGACTTGTGCAGCACAAACTCTTTATAACCAAGATGCTAAGAGGCAACTGAGCATCCTGCTTTTGAAGCTGAGATGTCCATACAGTACCATCTGGAGGATGAAGGTACTCAATGTAGTGATCGTTAATTGCCTCTCTTATTAGTTTGGTGTGGCAGTTTTAGGCTGTGCCTAGGAAAATTTTCCACAGATCTTGAACAGAAAGTGATAGAATGTAAATAAATTACCATTGGATGCAAAAAGGAAAATAATGATAAGATCTAAATAATCCCATTGGTCTAAAAATAACGTAAAGTTATATATAGTAAAATAACTTTCTTTGTCTTTTCAACTTCCTTCGCTCTGGCAGATACTAGCTAGCTCTTGCTTAGCTGCTGCTGACCTTAAATGAGTTCTTGTTGTGGCTAAGTACTAACAAACTACTCTTTGCTCTTCTTTCTCTTGTCCTGTGCACAGGGAGGAAGGGGGAGAAAGAGAAAGAAGCTATTGGTAACCCCCTGGTTTTGTCCGGGGGGGTTCTTGTCTTATTTAGAAATTGTAAATATTGTATATTTTGTACATATCCATTGCATTCTGTATTTCTAGATTGTAGTTTTGCTTCTAAATACAGCGTCATTTGCTTTCAACTGAGCTAGTCTGGCAATTTTATGTTGGGGGATAATTTCAATCCACCACATTTGCAAATCTATATCAACAATAAGAAAAAGGAAGTGAAGGAAGGCTGTCTAGTAGAGTGTGGTTGTCATATGACTGGAATCAGAGGAAAAAATGCTGGATTTGTCTGGGACACTGGAATACTCTTAGATAAATGAAGAGAGTTCTCCAAGTCATAAAAGACTCCTTACTGTTGCTATTCTTTTCTCCATCCCAGTGTGTAGACTGAAGCAGCTCACTCATTTCCTACACTCGGCTTTACCAGTGGGTTGCATCTACAGGGCCACAAGATTGTGACTGCCACACTCTCCCTTCTGAGTTGTTGTGCTTTGCACAAACCAGTCAGGAAACGACAGCAGCGTGTGGTGCTCTGCCACGGTGTCTGTTCCTGGGTGATGAGACAACTGTACTTCAGTGGCTGCACTCCAGCAGGTAGGTAACGAGAAAGGCTGCCTCTGCCTATGTAGCAGCAACCTCCAACACATAATTTAATGTTCCTGGTAACAGCATGAAACAATATAACTTATAGCACCAATATGACTTATAACAATATAACTTATACCACCAAAACATAACTTCATGTTCCTGATAATAGCAGAAACAATATAACTTACATCATCAATATGACTTATACCACCAACACATAACTTAGTGTTCCTGGCAATAGCATGAAACAACCACCAGGAAAAAAAAAAAACAAAAAACAACCCTCCTGCTATTGCAAGATATGCAGCCTTAGGCCACAGGTAAGGGAAAACAAATCAACAGCTGGCATTGTTTGACTTATACAGTTGTTTTTAAGTTAATTATTTAAAATTAAAAATAGAATGATCTTTTCACAAAATGGTACAAAATGTAATGAAGTTTGCACCCTTCCGGAATACCTCTTAGATCATAGTGATTATGGCATGAGGATGAAAGAGGAGGGGGGAAAACTCAGGGAGATCAGAAGAGGTTTAAACTTGAGTTTCCTTTATTCTAGGGTTAGTGCACTGGTGACTGAGCTGCTGAGAAAACAGGAGATACCGCTTCCTCTTCTTTTGTGAGTCCAGCCCTTCTTTTCTTTTGGGAGCACCCAACGTGTTTCATTAAGAGTTGAAAGGAATGTTTGCAGCCAGGTGAATTTTTAAGTATTTGTTTCAGTGAGAGAAAAACTAAAAAAGCTTGATCCATGATAGTCTCAATCCTGCATTTGTTCATCTGAATTAGTTTACCTTTCTTCTCTCCTCAACGTCTCCAAGAGTCAGCTTATACATCCACCGTGGTGAAAAGTAAATTGATATAGTGGCAGAAAAGAAAGCTTGGTCAGCACAGGAACCCTTTCTTTGTTGCAGAGTGATGGCATCCATGGCTTCCTTTGTAGCCACATTCTCTCTATTTCCACAGGCAGAGTTTTAGTGAAGGAATTGAGAGGGAGACAGGGTTGCCCCTGCTGTGTCAATGAAAAGTCAAACAAGGCTCCAAGAAAGAATAGCGGTTCCAAGAGGGGGAATTTCCCACAGAGTAAGTTGTTTGTAGGAATCCCACGGTTTCATTGTAATGGTCCCCAAGGCAGCACTCTTCCTGGTGGATAGCTGCTGTGAGTCAGCCTAGTAGGAAAGTGAACCTTGCAAGGAGCTAAGCAGTCATTAAACTCCTTTATTCTTGTTCATTAGTCAGAGCTATGATGATTTAACAAGACCTTCTTCTGCAGTTGTCTCAATTCTCACCTTTAAGAATCTGTTGAAAGAACAATCCTCTGCCTCCTCCTTAAGATAGTTTTAAAGTCAACAACTATCAGAGAAAAAGTCCTTATTTTGTCCTAATGTGTGGTGTCAATATTGAGTTTGATACCAGAGTACCTTCATCTCCTGTACTCGAAGAAGCATAAAGTCAAACCAGCCTTTACATCTGTGAAGCTACTCCATATTTAAAGCAGGGCCTTTTAGAGAAGACCAAAATCTTTTGTTCCCTGATGCAGATCCTAAGAAATGAGCTCCAGGCTTTGCTGAGAGCAAGGTGTCCCAGTGAGTATGGCTGAGGGTCAGGAAACCTCACTTCTGCACATGGCTCTGCCACCAGCCTTCCAGGGGTCCATTTGGTGCCTTTTTGTGTGACACTGCTTGTGGAAATAACAACACTACTAATTTCTTCTCTGAGGAGTTTTGAGTTCTAAATGCAAAAAAAAGTATTATGCAGGTGTTGCTAAAAGTATGTGAAGTCAGGTGAAAATGTGAATTTTGTTAGTGAGAACTTGTAAGAGACTAAATCTTGTCTCTCTTGATGTGGGTCAACAAAGATACAATCACCTTTGCTCCCAGACAACAGAAATGTGTAATGGGACGCCACTGGATAACGATTCTCTGGAATGTGAATGGTCAAGATCATCTTTACCCTTCAGAAGATACTGAAAAGGACAATGGATTCACCATCTGGACACATATCTAAACAGACCTGTGAGTAAAAAACTGTATAAAAGACCTGAGCAATGCCTGCTCAGGAAAAGAAAAACAGAGAACAAAATACAAGGAGAGAAAAGGACAGACACAGGAGAAAAGACATCACGATGTAGCCTTGGAAGCAGCAGACCAGGAGAAACCCTCACTCCATGTCCTAAGTTCTGCCTGCTGCAACTCATGGAGACTGACACCACATGTTGGAGGCTGCTCAGAGAAGGACTTGGACTTGGACTTGGACTTTGGGATCTCTCCCTCCCCTCCTCCAGGGGAGGACAGCACAGCCAACAAGGATGACATCTTCTCCAAGCCAAAACAGCAGCACCCCTCCTTCACAGACCCAAACCGTCTTGAGTGGTGTGGTAATATATTTCCTTTTCTCTTCTCTCTCCCTCTTCTCCCTCTCTCCCTCTTCTCCCTCTCTCCCTCTTCTCCCTCTCTCCCTCTATTTTTTTTCTCTCTCTCTCTCCCTTATTCTGTTCCCTCCACTTTCTTTTGTTAACAAATAGCCTCACTGTTGATATTTTGGCCTCATTTGTGCCTATAATTTCATAACACGGGAATATTCAAAAAGAACTGAGTCTCTTTCCCTCCCCGAGAGAGAGCTTCAGCGTAAATGCTGGATTCCTCTGTTTTTAACCTTCATGTCAATGCCAAAGTGGAAGAAGAAAAGGAAATTAATTACTCTGTTGTATGCAATAAATTTAGTTTACCCACATAGTTATAGTTACATATCAATCACATGTAGATATGCTAGTTTATGTATGTATATATGTATGTATGTATCTATTATCTATCTATATCTATCTATCCATATATCTACCTACCTATCTATTTATCTATCTACCTATCTATTTACCTACCTACCTACCTACCTATCTATCATTACACTACCTCAGTGGTGGAGGTCTGCAGCAGCAACAGTATTGCTTCAGGATATTACGAACTTGCAGACTGCATGGCTTTCCATGGAAAACTGTATCTCACAGCAACTACATAAAAGAAGCAATGTGTTTTGTGCAAAGTTCTTGCCAGCAAGACTTTGATTCCAAAGATAAAATTGGATAATGTGTCAAATTCATGTGATGCAGCAGGAATGTAAAGAACCAGGTATGAATGATGAATTAAAAATGACCCATGAAAAAACTTACAACTGACTTGTCTTTCATCTGACTAGATGAAAAACATCTAAAAGTTAAACTCAGTTGAAAGAAGAATTAGTGAAGTTGCTAAAACTTCTGAGGACAGCAATGGGTGAGAAGCAATAGTGCAAATGATCACTTGAAATTGATATTGATACATCAAACACTCTATGTGTTGTAACAGATGGCACACCAAATGTATTGGATATGAACGCAGGTTAATTACAGTATTTGAAAAAGCATTTGGATACTCATTTTTGGCATTTCATCACAATGGGCATCAACAAGCTCTGGGGATGAAAATAACTGCACAAAGCTTGAAGAAATGAGGAAATTGCAACGAAAAGCAGCAAAGCAGTACCTCACATGCACTGAGCAATCACCACTTCCAAAGGCACTGGAAATAATCAATGTGATTGGTGAAGCATAACAGTATATGGTGGTTTAGCTCCTGGTGTACAGCTCAATGTGTCATTTATGGTTTGGAGAAAGAGAGATCGCACATGGCCTCCAATGATCACAATAATTCACAACTGCTTCATCAGCAAAGGCTCACGGCCTAACAGTTTTTTTGTTTTGATTCAAATTTGAAATGTGTGCTAAACTTCTCAAGGAAATATGGATTTCTGGGCACTGCTATACTTTCCAACCCCCAAGCTGCCTTTAGGAAGCATAGATTATTTCAGGATGGTGTTAACACTAACATAAAAATTTAAAGAATAATAGGTTCTTTAATTCAGCCTTTTACAATAGATTTAGTTAGCTTCGAAAGCAAATAATCTAGTTTGCTACAAATCAAAACATGATTGACTCAAAACATAGAGTGGCTTAGGCTGGAAGGGAACACAGAAATTATCTACTCCAACCTCCCTGCCATGGGTAGGGATGCCTCTCAACTAGACTTGGCTGCTCAAGGCCTCATCCAACCTGGCCTTGAATACCCTCAGGGAGGAGGCATCCACAGCCTCCCCCAGAGCAGCCTATTCAACTCACCACCCTTGTACTGAAGAACCTCTTCCTGAGATCCAGTCTAAACCTACTCTCCCAGAATACAGTCATCAGGGAGAACAACCTTTCAGCTGGAGCTGTGTTTGTTGAGTTCCCTGACACAAGTCACTCATCTTGGGAAGAGTTTCCAAATTCTGCAGTGCAGGAGAGAAATCAGGGACACTGCAGAGAACAGACGTGGGGAAGGCAAAGCCAGTTCACCTACGCTCTACAGCTGTGTACTGTGATTGCAGTCACAGTGTGCATCATGCTTGGTTGTTTGCTGCTTTATATCACACACTGTATCATAGCCTGCAGGACTCCATCCTGCCCCCTAATTCAGCCTTAATTAAGATTATGCCTTTACCTGGGTAAACAGCCAAAAAAATAGTTGAGAAGGGTGGGTGGAAGAAATAAATAAAGCAGTCCATTAAGAAGTACATTAAGCTGTTGACTCAACTGGTATCAGCCAAACTCCTCATACATCTAAAACTTTTTAATGGGAATTAAAATAACATTGAATTTAGTAGGATTGTGCTCTGGGTAGGGTGTTGACTCAGTCTGACTCTCAACCCAGTTAAATTAATGTTCATGGCAACAGAGCAGAGCACAGCTAGGCAAAAATTTCTGTGCACAGACCTATCTCCAAGCAATTGTCTGCTGTTTAAAGATGCTGTTACAGGAAAGGGATTTACAGCAAAAATCAGGTAGGAAAGAATAATTCCTGAATGTGAAACACTTGGTGGTCTCTTTCTGGTAGGGCATTTATGGCCCTGAAGTCATCCAAGGCTTTATCTTTGATGACCTTTCCATTCTTAGATGATAAAACGTATTATCAAATGTATCATTGCTCCAGCAATGGCTCCTCCATTGAAACAAACCTGGTACATGCTTCATGCAAATGTGTTTATATAGTTCATTGCACAACACAGGGTACTTTGTATCTGGGGAGTGTTTTGGCTTCCAGGAAAGCAAATAGTGTAAGTCAACATTGATTTCAGCTTGGTGGGGCAATGAGGAAAGGATGTTTCAGAGTTATTTTGGCTAGTATTTTTTTGTGGAAAAGTGAATTACTATGAAATATTTTTTTTCTTTTATCCTGAAGTCTCTACTGTATTTGAGATGATAATAACAATGTATCAAGCTGCTAATTATGGATAGAAGATGATATATCATGGAAAGAGCCTTGTATCATGCACTGCTCTAATCTTTTCTGTAGCTCTTGGGACAATAACGCAGTCCCAGTCATGGCTGTGGGATAATGCACCTTTACTGTGGCTGGTGACCATGTTGTCACTATGCATGGCTTTGTCACTCCAGCTAATGCTGGGGATGGGCATAAGTGCTGGCCAGCGGGGTAATTCTGACAGTGGAAACCTGCATGAATCAAGAGATCTTGGAAAATCTCTATCTCCAAGCATTTTGTATTTTTCAGTGGGCTTGGTCTTATGCCACTGTTTCCTTTCCACAGTGACAGTACATAATCTGTCATTATGTTTTAAGGCCATTAGGCAAATCTACCTATGAACAGTGACTTTATTTACCAGAAGAATGGTTTCTAAGGGAAACCTCTTCTCTGTTCAAAAGAGCCAGAAGAAAAACTTGCTGTTCATTAGAATGGTTCCCAGCAGACCTACTGCAACTGAGGTTCTCCTGTGCATTACCACCTTCCTTCTCTTGGCAGAGAAGAGGGAGCCTTATGAAATCTGTGCATGGTACTAAGGTCTAACCTTCAGCTGAAGTGTTCTTTATGATGGCTGTTCAAAGAGGTGTCATTCTAAACACAATCCATGAAGTTTTTATTAAATACAAATCTTTTCAACAGTGATGAGAGAGAGGAAAAGGGAGAAAACCAGAGAGCGGTATACATCTCATTTACAAAGGATTTGACAGGGGATTCAATAACTACCTTCAGGCTTCTTTAGTAGTTCTTATTTGGATGGCTAAGCAACTTCTCAAAGCAATAGGATGAAGCACTCTCCCTCCTGCTTTCTCCCCACATTCCTCACCACCCTTTTCCCCAGTCAAATGGCTTTTACTGCATATCCCTATGTCCAGAGAGAAAGGCACAGGGAGGGTAAGGGGTGCTTTCTGCCCAAGTTTCCCTAGGACTTGGGTATCCAACTGATGCCTTGAGAGTGTTCCTGGATGTGCCTAATGCTTCCTGTGGCTGGGTGTATCCTGTTATTGTAGATGCTACGAAACTTCTTTCATTCTATGTCTTTGCAGAGAGTCTAGCATGGTGGCACTGTCCTTAGTAGTTCTTAGTGCTATCCTAATGGTGCTAGATCTGCAAGCTCCACACAAGGTCCATTGCCTGGGGTAGCCCTACAAGCCCCTTTCTCTCCTGTGGAGTGTGCAGATCATGGCATTGAGCGCAAAACATTTTAATTTTTCAGCCTTTGAACAAGATAGGCAAAACCACACTCCTTGAGTCTGTTCAGAACTGCTAGCAAGTTTCTGTACCAGGGAAAAAAGATACATAGGCAGGGCAAACATACAGCGTCTGTGTCGATATCTCTTCTTGTCCATGTAGTACCAGCAGCCTTCCCCAGGAGCTTTCACTACTGAATGGAAACTAGCTGAGGATGGACCTGTGGCTGAGGATGTGGAATCTACCAAGAAGCTGAGGTCAGTCCCTAACACAATTACTGATTTTCTGATTAGTTCTCACAAGCCCAAATCCAAGTGCTCAGCTTCCTGAACAAGAGTCGCAGCAACCCCAGGGTTGCAGCTTGGGGCTCTCTCCATATCTGCCTCTCCAGAGATGTAGAGGCAACCTCCCCAGGCAGAGTTATGACCATAACATCTCCCAGCTTCTCGATTTGAAGGTCAAGGAGACCTTCAGCCATGTGATTAGTGAGCTTCTGGGGAAGCCCCTGCAGTGGCTGTGGGGGCCACACAGCCAGGCTTGGATAAGGGCAGACCTCAAACCCACCCATAAGTAGGAAGGACTGCAGGTGTGTTAAAAGGTGGCAGAAATCAGTGACCCACAAAGTCCTTCCCAGACCCTGTCCCAGGGTGTCCCCCTGTCCCAGAGGCCTAAAAACCCTGGAACTCCTCAGCAGGTTTAGATGGGTGATTTAAGGACTGCTAAGCAATCTCCACTCCATTTAGTTTGAAAGAGATTAAATTATGTTTCTCACTGTATTTTAATGTATTTAATGTTTATTTCTATATGTGCATGAGCACTTAATTTAGCATAATTATTGAGATGAATTGCAGCTAACATTACAAGAAAATTGTAACTTGTCATAAAACAAGTGGGCCATATTGTAACAGAGCTGTTACCACACAGAAATGCTCTGCTAGAATAGCTTAATAACACAAATAAATCTTCATGCCCCAACACGGGACTGCTTTGGGGACTTGATTAATTATTAGGAAGCAAAATGGCTAACAAACTAGTATATACAAAAATATCTTCTCACATCAATAAGATTGTAAATTTTAACTCTATTGCATGACAGGAAGAGTAAGCAAGACTTGCACACAATGCAATGAGCTGAATGAATTAATATGTTCAGGGCCTTTGTTGCTAGAAATACTTTGCTCTGTATTATAATCAGCCATTGTAACTCTTCTCAGCTGCAATTTACATTCCTGCTCACAGTTTAGTAAGTGGCAGACAATGACAGCTTCCAACAATGTACGTGTTCACAACTTTCCCCACATGTTTGAGGCCTGACCTTCAAGATCCAGCATCTTTTCCACATGGTAGGCAGCTCCAGCTACAGTTGCTGATCTCACTTTTCTTACCCCTCCCTCCCCCCCCACCCCATTCTGATTCCTGTCTTTTGCAGCCAGGTATTGTTTGCCCATAGCCTTGATGTTGTTCCCAAGTACAAATCAGCCATGCAGCTGCATCTCCTCATGCAGTCTAAGAAACTACAAGTACTGACCTTGTTTTTGAGATGTAGGGAAGAATTTCCTACACAGACAACCCCGCAGGGATCTGCTTACCAACAGACAGGAAAATCTTCCCAGCAGATGCTGGAAATTCAGCCCCAACCTCCTCAGTGCCAGGCAGCTGCTTGAATCATGAAATTCATCTTTCTTCCTCTCACCTAGTGGGAAGGAAAGATGAAAGGTCACACTGCTGCTTTGACTCCTTAGCCAACATGTGTTGGAAAATTAAGCTGATGTAAAATTTGTGCAACCACACAGGCTGTGTCTTTTCAAGTGGATTATGATTCACATCAGCTTGGGGCATCAGTGACAAAGATTCATTGTCAGATGGTTGTTTATTCAGAGATTCAAGTAACTTGAATCACTATAGAATAGATGTGCCTGTGAACATTAAGGAGATAACCAGAGCATCCATGCAGGGGATTTGCTTGACTGGCTGCTGCTCTTAACAACATGGTAATTTTTCTGAACACTAAGTGTAGCTCTGAATTCAAGTTTTGCTTGCAAAATGTGTCTTTAATTTAGTCACAGTTTCGATCTTTTCTCACCAGAAAGGAGGGCTAAAAGTCTACTTGTTTTGTTTTGTTTAAATAAGTGATTTGCAGTGCAACCACATTAAGCTATTAAGCTGCTACACGAAGGGGATTTCTCTTACTGAGTAAACACTGAAATCCACACAAAGATGAAATAAGAATTAAAGGGACAGGCACAAGTCACACCATACAACTTCTCTGCTGCCACCAGTATGACTGTAGGCATGCTGCTTCTTTTGGAGTTTTTTTTCTTATTGTCACCATTAGTGAAACGGGGAAGGCAAGCACACAAAAACTATGCTTTTTGCCAAGACACTTGCAAGAAACCTCCAATGCTTTCCCAGAATAACAGTTGGATGATAGACAGTGGTGACCCAAATTTGTGAGCAGAGGCTTTGCTGCTGGGTGCAGCTCTCTGTGGGCTGTGATCATGCCCCTGAAGTTTCTGCAGACAAGGCTGCCATGGAGTCATTAGATCCAGACATTTGTCCAAGCCATGGAGGATGCCAGCCCTCTACTTTGGCACTCTATTGCATGGGCATCTGGTCCTAGTGTTGCTAAGTGGCTGATTTCACCAAGCCAGTCGTGTGTCTCCACATCACTCATTTAGTCCAGAAGTGGAGAAGGATAAAAAAAGCATTTTATAGCAAAAAAATTACTATTATGGGAAACACAATCTCCCCTTTCTGAAGCCTTTGTGTTACTGTAGGAAAGCCAGCTATGTGATTAAAAATGATATCCTAAATTAGCTACATTTTATTTCCTGCACCTCTGCTGTTAGGTTTTTATGTCTCTGTATATCTAGCCAAAGCTGCTCAAAGTCACATTTTATGAATTCATCTCCAGCTTCATTCTCTGAACGGTTCGTTTTGCACCCACGGTGAAAAACCCACTGAGACCCATACTGAGTTTCACCTTTATGTGGTGGATGCACATACAAGCTTAGTGCTACATGTGTCAGTCTTCAGATAGGTTTAATGAAGTGGCTGCTTAAGGTGACAATTTCTGCCACAGATGTGCTTCCTGCTCCAGATAGACTTGAGACACAGCAATGCCCAGAACATCAGTACTTAGAATCATAGAATTATTTTGGTTGGAAAAGACCTCTAAGATCATTGAGTCCAACCATCAACCTAAGACCACCATGGCCATTAAACCATGTCCCCAAGTGCCATGTTTCTTGAACACCTTCAGTGACAGTGACTCCATCACGTCACTCTTTCAGTGAAGAAATTTTTTGTAATATCCAAGCTAAACCTCCCCTGGCACAATTTCATGCTTGACTAATCTGATAGCCTTCTATGATGCCATAACTGAATGGGAAGATGCAGGGAGACCAGTGGATATAGTCTACCTTGACCTTAGCAAGGCTTTTGACACTGACTCCCAAAACATCCTTGCTTGGTTACACAATAGAGTTCAAAGAGTGGTGGTCAATGGTGCCAAGTCCAGATGGAGAGCTGTGAATAGTGGAGTCCCCCCAGGGATCAATGCCAGGTCTAGTCCTGTTCAACATCTTTATCAATGAAATTGATGAGGGGACAGACAGACAGATTCTGCTCAGCAAGTTTGTTGACGATACCAAACTGGGAGGCTTGGCTGAGACACCTGAAGGCTGTGCAACCATTCAGTGAGGCTTGGACAGACTGAGAGCTGGGCAGAGAGGAACCTAATGAGGTTCAACAAGGATACGTGCAGAGTCCTGCATCTGGGAAGGAATAATAAATGGCATCAGTACAGGATAGGAGGTGATCTCCTGTGGAGAAGTATCTGGGAGTCCTGGTGGACAAGAAGTTATCCATGGGTCAGCAATGTGCCCTTCTGGCCAAGAAGGCCAATGGGATCCTGGGATGCATTAAGAGGAGTGTGTTCAGCAGACCGAGGGAGGTTCTCCTTCCCCTTTACTCTGCCTTTGTGAGGCCCCACCTGGAATATTTTGGGCTTCCCAGTTCAGGAGGGACAGGGATGTACTTGAGAGAGTCCAATGGAGGGCTACAAGGATGATCAAGGGATTGGAGCATTGCCTTATGAGGAAAGGTTGAGAGACCTGGGGCTGTTTAGTCTGGAGAAGACTGAGAGGGGATTTAATAAATGTATATAAATATCTGAGGGCTGGGGTCAGGAAAGAAGGGAGAGCCTCTGCTCACTTGTGCCCTGTGATAGGACAAGGGGCAATGCAAACCACAGCACAGGAAATTCCACCTCAACAAGAAGAGGAACTTCTTTACTGTGAGGGTCCCAGAACACTGGAACAGGCTCCCCAGAGAGGTTGTGGAGTCTCCTTCTCTGGAGACTTTCAAGACCTGTCTGGATGCATCCCTGTGTGACCTACACTAGATTCTATGGTCCTGCTTTGGCAGGGGTGTTGGACTCAAAGATCTCCAGAGGTCCTTTCCAACCTCTAACATCCTGTGAGCCTGTGAATGGGCTGAAGCTTCATGGATTTCACTGATTATGTGCCTAATTCATATTCAAAGAAAGGATTATCCCTCTTTAGACATTTGTGAACTTGAGAAAGCTGCAGATGTGAATTTACTTCCAGCAGGATAGGTAGAGTGTGGCACAATCTGCTCTGGACCATCAGTCATGAAAAAAGAAGGACTCAGGTAAAATCCAGACAAAGGAACTTTAAGAACAAAGGAAAATATTGTGGTCATATTCTCTGAGCTAGAAGGATATCAAATAAAATTCTGCTAAAGCAGCAACTTTTGTTACAACAAGGGACATTACAAAATTGTCAAGCTGAAAGAAAGTATGTGGTAATGTGATATGATTTGAAAAGTTTATGTTCCATCTTGCAGAGTATATCATACCTTTAAACTGGGTTTAAGATCCTGCCTTGGTAAAGACGAACAGCTCATTTCTAATGCAAGAACACTAGCATATGAACATAAAAGTACAGCTGGTGAGATGAGGTAACCAAATTATCTGCAGCTTTGCTGGTGCGAGGAAGGAAATGCTTCATGTGCCAAAATTATCATCCAAGCAAGCAGCTTTTCAATGATACAGAAGTATGTTCAAGCCAGGCATGAACTAAACTCCTACCTACAGATTTTGCTGTTTCAGTGATTTTTAAAGATAAAAATCAAATCCCAAGCCCTAGGCTGGCTTTCTGGCTCTAGCTATCTGCACTAGTGTTTTTTCCCTCCTATTACACTGAGCTGCCTTTCCTTTGTCCCCCAACACCTGTCTGCATCAAAGATGAGCTGGTTACCCTTCACTGCGCTTCCACAGTTCCAAGTGTCTGTCAGACATGCTCTGGCTGCAGCTCAGCTCAGTAGAGAGGCCTGAGCTGCAAGAAAAAACCCACAAGCCCTTTGAAGCCCTCTGCTCTTAGAAGCAGTTAGGCTGAAACAGGATGTTTGTCTGGTCTCAAGGCATGCCAGCAGCAGCGATCACTGTCTGGTTTCCAAAGTTTACCCTGAAACTGTGCTGAGATGAGCTGATCTGAAGGCAAGAGAAGAATCTGCTCCCAGTAATGAAGAGATAAATGGGCAGAAAACTGAGATCATGGTGAGGAAAGGAGAGAAAGATGTAAGAAAGCCTGAACCCATATTTTAAAAGCACTTCTGACTCCACATGGGTTTTATTCAGGCTAACAAATGTATCCTGTGCTACACTTTTAAATCCTTTTAGTTGACTCATGGTTGAAGAGATGTCTATGGTGACTCTAGGGAAAATGAGCCTAGGTCCAACCAGAACCATTAGCTTATGTCTGAGATTGCCATTCAAATGCTGAAGCCAGTAGTCACCTGCAGTTGTGTGGCATCAAGCCCAAGGTAAGAAGCTTTGCCAGTGCTTGAGCCTGGCAGGGTGGCTCAGAACAGCCTCAGCAGTGGCTGGGCTGGAGCCATGTGGCTGTCACCACTCTGTAGTCCTGCTTCTGAGGATAGCCTTTAGCCTGGGGACAGTTAGAGGGCATGCAGCTCGACTGGTCCTGGACCTGTGCTGATGCTCTACTTCTACCTGAGCAAAAAAACCATGAGCTGTATAGAAGAGAATAAAGAGCCTCACCCAACCTGCCACAGCACTGGCTCAGCTCTGTTGTATTATCGAGGTTACCTGATTTTTCACACTCCCTTACTTTCCTAGAGAGGTACCAGAAAATTAACCTGAGCATGATGAGATGCTCTCTGGGCTGCTCAGTTTTATTTTTGGTTTGCCCCAGTCCTCCTACCCTTCTTTTCCCCCTCCTCTTCTGTTCACTGGTTGCTCAAAGAAAGGAGTCTTTGCTGAAGCCAGCTTTGAAAATCTTATGCCAACCTGGTTTTGCTTTGAGCCTAAATGAACAAATGAATAATATGGTTCCACAGGACTGGCCAGGTGCCATCAGTCACACACAGTAGCATGGTTGTCTGGCATCCTGCAGAATTGGCAATGGTGACTGGAAAAAAATAATAAAGACATTTATATTTTTATTATGGGGACATCAGCTGAATAATATCCTGGTGATGCACCATAATGCCTTGGCTGTCACAGAAACTCAGAAAGGTCTAGACTCTGATGAAACAGAATAAAATCACATTAGTATTCAGCATTGATATTAAAGCAAGCAAACAAAAGCTATGTGGACCTTTAAGATATGACCCTTTCCTTCCTTTCTTTTTTCATCATTAATTTCTTCCTTGCTTGAAGCATAAAGTTAAGGACTGTTCTGAGCTGTGGTATTCCAACCAGAGATACTTCAGCACATGAAAATATTCAGGCTCAGGTTTTCAAAAACAAATCTCATTTAAGGTGAAATTAATTCAAAAAGGCACTCTGGATCCTTGGAGTGGGATGATGTGTAGCCTCAGATGAGCTGCAATTGCCCTCAGCAGAATCAGAAGTCAGATTCATGAATCCCTTCATCAGCAAGACTCCCTTGGGTTTTCCAGGCTGAAGAGCCAGGGCTTCTGCTGTTGCTTTCTGGTACTGCTGTGCACCCTGACCCATGTTAACTTTCATCTGCCTCTCCTTCTCCCTTCCTAAGAAAGAAAGGGATGGTGGCACAGGCAGGTTCCTCTGTATGCTGCTGGTACTTCAGCCTTTTTTCCAAGTTTGGAAGTGGAGGCAGAACTCCAGTCTTCAAAGCATGGGCAGAGAAAGGACAGGGAGGGCTAATTCTTGAGCATCTCTGACCAAGGAGATGCGTCCTGCATCACACTTTCCTCCTAAAGGCCCCAGTCTCAGCACACACCTTGATAGTCAGAAAATATATCATTTGGGCAGTGTGTAGGCTGGAGCATCACCTGCCTGAACCCATTATTCCTCTTCTTAAGGTGCCTGTAAGGCAGCTGGTGAGATATAAGGTCAGTTTAAGGGAGTGAAACAAAGCAGGAGGAGGGAGTAGTAACCAGCAAGCTTTTTATTTTTATTATGTTGCACAGCTGTTGCTCTTTGTCCTTCTAGTACTATTGATCTGCCTTTGTCTTTTTAAACTGTAAATTCTTCAAAGCAGGGCTTATTATTCATTCTCTATGTGTAAAGGGGATACATATTGCATCTAAATAGCATGTGTAATACAAAAGAATACCAAGTCTTTAAGAGTATACAGTTATGTAGTCTTTCCTGCCTTGAGATTACCAACATCTCTGTTAAACAGAATGATCTCCATTTCTTGTCCTAAACTGCAGATTTGTACCACACAGTTTGTTCCAGATATCACAAATATTTTGCAGATTACAAAATGCTAACTTCTGCCTTTTTCAAATCACTCATGGGAGGTAAAGGTTCCCTATGCTACCTGGAAGTGCACAGAAAGCTATTACCTTGTGCCTTCAAAAACAGAATTAGGTTTGATATTTAAAAACTGAAAAGTGCATGGAGAATCAGAACAGATAGGGTTAATTGCCATAAAGACCAGCATAATCCTGACCTGCATTGATTGCAGTTAGGATTTCATTAGCAAACAATTAGCAACACCTACACCAAATAAAATGAATTTCTAAACAACAGGTAGTAATAACAAAATACACTCCTTAGCCAAGTGTCATTAGAAGGTAGAGAAGGATTATCCATAAAGAGAGGATTAGAAAGAAGAGAAACCCCTGATGTAGCAAAGGGAACCCCAGCAGGCCAGCTGGCTGGATTAAGGTAATAATCCTGCATTTCTTCAAGGAAATAATAAAAGTAAAAAGAAAGATCAAAGGCAATAAAAGCATGGCATTTCATGATACAGTGCACCATGGAAAATGCATGTGCCATTTTAACAGTTGTTTCTAACAGGCAAACAAAGAAGAATCAGCAGTAGAGTTGAGTAATATTTAGAAACCCAGGAACTGATAATGCTAGTTTTATACCTGTGCAACTCCACTGGCTTCTTGATTTATACCAATACAAGTAGGAGGAGAATTTGGACCCACAGGGTACTGTAAAGTGTGCTAAAGGACAAATTGTTGCTCACCATTTCTCTGAGTTCTGTGGGGGCAGACAAATGAAGTAAGAGGTCTCTTCAGTTTTCTAGGGGGTTTATTTTTTTTTTAGGAATGTTTTAGATCCCAGTTATTTTCTTGCCTTAATAGTAATCATTGTTACTTAGAGCTAAGAAGGACAGAGTGAAATCTTGCCTGCTTTGGAAGTTCCTTAAGGACTGGTAGCAGTATTGCCATGGCAACACAGGTAATTCAGAGAGGGGGAGCAGTAACTCATGGACCAGAGGCCAGGTGATTTCCTCTCTCCTTAACCAAAGCTCTCAGTCTCAGCTGGGATGGCTTAGCCAGATTTCTGGTGTGACAAATTAGCCTGTGGCAGCCTGCTCTGGACCTAGCTTGCTTCAGCTTCACAGGATCCATTCTAGCCAAACCCAAGTAGTTGTAGAGGAGAACAGAGGAGCTTAGCTGTGCAGCACTTCCAGCTGAGCATCTCAGATCCAAGGCTTCCTGACAGGAGTTTCAGTACAGCTTAAGGCTGATGAACCCAGCCATCTTAACTCCAGGACGTTTTCCGTTTCCCCCCGTGCTCGCTGCCGTTTCTACCCACCGAACCCCCTCAATCCCGGTCTGCCACAGGCCGGTTCTCCACAGGTGGAGTGCGGTGGCGGCGAGGAGAGCCACCAGCCCACCACGCACCTGCAGAGCACGGGACAGACTCAGACCCTGCTCTTCAGGTGTCTTCCAGGAGATGGCATCGTTGTAGCATCCAACCGCCCGCAGCCCGCTGGGAGCGGGGCCGGGGGCTCTGCGGGGTACAGCAAGCAGCGGGAGACTCCCCGGTAATTCCGCCTGGTTTTCTTCCTCCTCCCTGGGAGGCTTTTTTTCAGGTGAGACTGAAGCTCGAAGCGGTGAAGCAAAATCTGAAAGCAGGCGCCAGGAAATTTTGCCCTGTGTGGTGAGGGCAAGTTTACCTGCGTGTACCAGAGAGGGAGGTTTCATAGGGAAAAGGTAAAGGAATGTCTGTGGAAAAATTGGGATTTATGCCATTCCTCCCACGTGTGGCATCAACCTAGGAGATCAGGTTTGCATTGAAGACATTCAAAGTCAGATTTGATGGGGCCCTAAGCAACCTGGTCTAGATGTCCCTGGTCACTGCTGGGGGTTGTGTAAGATGACCATCGAGGGTCCCTTCCAACCCAATGCATTCTATGATTCTTATCTCCTGTCCCATGATATCCTCAGTTTTCTCTGCCTGCTGCTGCTCTCTCTGGTGTCCTCCCTCACATAGTTGTGTCCAAGGCAGAAGAATCAGCTGAAGACATTACTGTCTCTGCCTGCTTATTGCTGCACTGCTGCTGGAGGCTGCCATCCTCACAACCACCTTTGTAGAGCTTGCACGTGCTCTTGCCCAGGCCCAGGGCAGAGACATCCTATAGGGTGCAGCAGCTTAGGGAAACTGGCATGGACTGTAGATACTGCAGGGTCTCACCTGTGAGGAAACAACTTCTGGACCAGAGGTGGGAAGTGTAGAGCTACCAAAAAAGCTTCTCAAAGCACTCACCTGTGAACCAGTGCCACACTGCATCCTATGTCTTCTGCTTATAGGACTAACTCTGCACAAGCATACACTCAGAATTAAGAAATTATTTACCAGATTCCTTCAGCTTCTACCACACTGAAACTGAACCTGGCTTTGAGTTTCAACAGCTCTCACAGCTCTAACTAACGAGGGTCGAAAACAGCAATACGTGCTAGTGAGAACAAGTCATGTAGATAAACTGAGTTGGTCTGTGGCACAGAGAACTGCAACACTGTGCTCTAGAAATGGGCAGGTTGCTAACAGTAAAGTCAAACCCGGTTCCTTGTCCTACCATAGAGCTTGGGCCACAGCCCTGGAGCCACAAGGATGCACTGTGTGGCCATTAAACCCCTTAGCCCCCATAAAGATAGTGCTACAGAAGTGATGCTCTGCTTCAAGCTTGTCCTTTCTGCATGTCCAGTGAACCACAAGCACAAGGGCCATAGAATCATAGAATCACAGAATCATTCAGGGTTGGAAGGGACCACCAAGGATCATCTAGTTCCAACCCCCCTGCCATGGGCAGGGACACCTCACACTACATCAGGCTGGCCAGAGCCTCATCCAGCCTGGCCTTAAACACCTCCAGGGATGGGGCCTCAACCACCTCCCTGGACAACCCATTTCAGGCTCTCACCACTCTCATGGGGAAGAACTTCTTCCTCACATCCAGCCTGAATCTCCCCACTTCCAGCTTTATTCCATTCCCCCTAGTCCTGTCACTACGTGATATCCTAAAAAGTCCCTCCCCAGCTTTCTTGTAGGCCCCCTTCAGATACTGGAAGGCCACAATAAGGTCACCTCAGAGCCATGCTAAGAGCAGCTCATTTATCCTAGACTGGCCTGCCTGGGACCCTCACCAAAACCTCCTTCAAGTGAAGGGTCTTTTTACACCCTCATTCACGTGTATGGCAAGAGAAGCCAGTCTATGAAATGAGAACTTCACTCTCAGGCAAAAGCTTAGACACAGTTTACACAAGGCAAAACTTCCTGAATTTCTTCCCACTCTGCTCCCTCCTATGGTTTCTTCTGGAGGAGGGGGGCAATCAGGTCTATTATTTATTTAACATCAGATTGCTCAAAAGGAGGTTTGAGCTGCCTGTATAAAGAAAAGTAGGTTTCGTTACCTATAGTGCTTTGCATTTCAGGGGAGCTTGTATTGTTCTGCAGTTTGAATTGTTTGACAGTCTAATTATTATTATTAGTCCGTAATGTACGCTAACAGGTCTGGTGGTGAAAGGCTGTATATTAATGCACAGTAACTATGTTTCTCTGGAGGGGGTTAAACAAAACTCTAACTAGGGTCAAAGCTATGGCTTTGCTGCTATCTGCTAGAAACCAGACATACTTGCTTAAATTTTAATTATCAATTAATCAAACAAAAATATCGTACCCCTTTCACTGGTGGACTAAATGCTAATTTTGCAGCTAACCAAGAAAGTATCTAATATTGGAATGCTCTAATGCTAAAGGTTACTGTAGTTTGCCTTTGAAAATGCACCTGATAAGATCCTTTAATTGGAACTGAACACTAAAAATCAGGAAAGAATGGCATAGCCCAGTGAACTAATTTTTTACTATTTCTCTCTTTCTGATGGTTCAGATAATTTATTGGCAAGGGCTGTTAAACCAATATTTTTTTCTTAGTAAAGACTGACAAGTTTCTGGAGCTCTATAGCTGCACTAGTTTCTGGGAAGGAGAGATAAGCTCTTTCCTGTTTGCCAAACAATGATGGCAAACAATGCAGGAAGCAAAAAGCTTTTCACAAAATGTGATTTGTTTGGATCAAGGTAGTTCCCTGCTAGACTGAGCAAGCAAATACATTTTGCTTACACTTCTCTATAACCCAGTACAGGTACAGAACTGGATTTGGGGTGACTGGTATGTTTTATCACAGGAAAAGGTTTGTGTGGGAATAATGATAGAGATACAGAATGCTAGCAAGAGCCTTGAAGGTAGTCCTCTATCTATCTATCTGGGAGAAGCTGGCAGAACGGTCATCTCTTGGGAGATGTAACAACTGGTGGTGGGGACTGTACTGTGCCATCCCTTCTTCTGGGTTATCAAAAGCACAGCACACAAAATATGATGCTTCCTGAAAAGAAGCAGTGCTCTTCAACAAGCTAGTGAAACTCACTCAAAAATAGACAGGAGGCTGAAGATGGAAATGGTGGCTAGAGTATGAGAATCCAAGAGATGGCCAGTCATTCTTGGAGGATCTCTGTCAAAATACTAGTGGAACATTACTTTTAGCAACATGTTTATGTTTAGGCCAGTGTAAATCTTCATACTTCCTGATCTATTCAATATCCTGCTAAACACACCTTTTGCAAGTGTGTTCAGCAAACTGGACACACACAACCTGGTTCTTCTGCTCCAGCAGAGCTGGTACTCATGTTTCTCTGGGCTGTGCCAAATGTCGTGGGCAGCCATGATATAGCTTTGCCACTAAGGATCGCCTTGTGCCCTTGCTGCTTAACAAGCTCTGCTGTAAGTGCACCTTAGCACTGCAAGGGTGAGAGGGAAAATATTTGCACTACTGATGGTTGCCACAGCTTTCAGTTGCCTTGAAGGAATCTTCCCTCCTGATGGGCTCTCCTGTAAGTGAGGACAACCCAGCAGACAAATCTGACAAAGGCGAGTTTCCTCAAATCACGGTTTTGCTGGTACCAAGCCATTTTTAAGAGATGTATTACTCCTGCTGTGGCTGTCACCACCTCCACTTTGCTGGGCTGTGAAAACTCAGCTTCTCGGCCTGCCAAAGTCCCACTTTCCCAGTTCAGCTGTATTGGTTACTCTCCTGATGATGAAAGAAATGCCACCAAGAAAAGTAAGAGAGATGTAGGAAAAGGGGCATTGGGCTGATGAATTATTGCAGAGGAGGTGGTTACCAGTGTATATGGGAAGGAAAAAACAGCTAGGCTAGGCCAGACCCCACTTTCTTCACATCCTGCCAAGACAGAGAGCTAGTGCCCTGCCAGCCACACAGAGCAAGGCAAGCCAGGCTGGAACTGGACCAAAGGTGCATGAGGAAAGGGCAGAAAGCTAATGCTCATGCAAACCTGCCCCCATTCTTATATTCTCTGTATCACTTCTTTGTGTTTCTGCCTGTTTCCAAGGAAGGTAATATTTGAGAATAAATATTTGATGTGAGTCAAATGTTTGGATTCCACAAAGGCGGCAGAAGTGTTTGTTGTTCAGCCATCACCTGGATCCTTGCTTTCTTCGAGCAGAGTAGGTGCAGAGCCTGTCCTGAATATCAGCCAAGCTTCTTCATGGCATGCTTCCCTATGGAAAAATTTCAGGCTCTCATTGCATTTTGCTGTGGCATGTTAGCAAAGGGCTCATCTTCTCCCCTGAGTGATTTAGTGGATTTGGTGACTGATTTGGCACTTTTGTAACAAGAGATTCCCTGAAGAAATCTAAACACAGTGATCTGTCTCTCCATGGACTGTCAATCAACCTGCATATATGGTTTTTAACTGTGTTGTCAATTGCCTTGAGGCATTATCTTGGTAGGCTCTGTTTAAACAAGTAGGAAGTATTGTCCTTGCTGCAAGGAGCTCTCTCGCTAACATATGTATGTAATACTTTAACATTTAGACAAAGCATGAGCCAACTATCAAGGGTATATAACCATTCTCTTTGAATTTCTGCTTGTGTTTTAATATCCCTTAAGCTGTTCTCCTTCCTGTCTGTGCCTCTCTGTGCTAGACTCAGCTAGCACCTGCTGCCTTATGCGTTGCTCGAAACTACATTCAGTGTGATATGTGTGCATATGGCAGAGGGGTCACTGAGGAGAATTGAGTCTTATTAATGCTGGAAAAAGACTGGCAGTATTAAAAGGCTTCCTCTGTCCTAAGGATCCATTCCCAGTTCCTATGAAGGGAAAGTTGGTGGTTTGAGAGAATATGTGACATCACATGCCTTGAATCTGCAGAGTTTCCTTGTTCTTACTGCATGCTTTATTGCATCTCCTCTGGAGAGTAGGATGTGCTAGTTTTTCAAACTGTGGCTGACAACTGCTCAACAGATGACACAACAAAGAGAGGATGCTACAACAGTACAGAAAGCTCTGGAACCAAGGGTTTGTTTGCCTGTGGTGTCTATAAACTTTTCTCTGCTTGTGGGGGGCATGGATTTCCCTCACCAATCTTTTCAACTTGTTTTGGCAAAAAAAAAAGCACCAGTAAAGTCAGCAGGGAGAAGAGCAGCTGCTCCAGGACAGGTGCCCAGTGTTCAGGATCAAAAGAGAGTCACATGCAATGAGACAGGTGTATCAAGAATTTCCCCTTGCCCCACGCATCCTCTCCTTGCCCCAAAAAGGAAATCATGCTGGTTTGGGGCCACAAATACAATCAAGACATTTCTTGAATCTGTGACTCATCCTCTCATTCCCACATCTATCCCACCCTTAGACTGAGGGACAGAAGCAAGACCTATTGCTCAGTAACAGCTACTAACTAGTTACCCTGGGGGCTCTTGCAGGGGTTTGGACTTCTTGCACTCTGCCTTTCAAAACATATTCCTGAAAGACTGTTAGAATAATGTTTTGTAAGAATATTTTGATTTCACTTTAAAGTGATTTAAGTGATCACTGGGGGCAGCTACAGCTCTATGGGCAGGATTTAAGCCGGATTTAAATTAACTTGCATAGTAGACAACATTTTCCAGGTTTCCTGTGGTCAACCATAGATTCTCTTGATCTGTGAAACTTTTAAATGCAAAGGATAAAATTCTCTGGCATGTTCCTGGGGGGCAGGTATTTGTTCCCATGAAAGATATGAGATATTTTGAAACTATTCCATGTTGAAAATCCATTTATGGAGGAGTTCAATCAGCATATTAGAAGAGAGAATATGACACAGTTGATTATAAAAGCAGGGAATTAGACACCTTCTTCCCCAAACCTGCATTTTTTTATATCTTGTGAGATTTATCTGCTCCTTTAGAAGCTGAAGGGCAGATAGACACCAGGAAAAAAGTTCATTCAAATAAGCTAATTGCACTGGGGCACTTTCTAGCCCAGTGATTGCAATCTGTGCTCCAGTCAGTGACAAAAGTAGGTCCAGCACAAGCAGCCTTATTTACCAAATGCTGAGCACTGGCATGAGTCCCATTCTCTTCAGTAATAGGGCTATAGCTCAAGATAACTCTTCCTGAGTGAGGGTGTGTGATTCCTTGATGAGTTGGAGACATAGGCAACTCTCCTCACTGATGAGAAAGACAATCACACTTCACTCACAGATTGCACCCTCAGCAAGACATAGGATGCCCAGCAATGATCCTAGACATTTTGTATGAGTAGATGGTACTTCTTGGAGCTTATTTTGCCCCACATAGTTCTAACAGTCTCAAGTTAGAAGATGGCCAGGTTGTCATAGGTCCCTGGCTAACTGGTTTGTAAGTGGTGAGTCACCCACTAAACCCGTAGTTACAGATGCTTGCTGGAAAGAGTTATCGCATTGGTTCATTTACAAGTGGCAAAAGAAGCACAGTGTTCCCAAAATAATTGCTGGTTTTCAATGAGCTGCAGAAGGGCCACTGGGGGCACATGGGAGCCTGCTTCACTTTGGAGTATGCCAGTGGGAAAGAACTTGGCTCAGATGCTGTACAGATGTTAGTAGAGAAGCCTATGGACACTCACTCACCAGCACCTTCCAAGTGCCAAGAAATAACACCTGAGACACAGATCCTCTGCATGCTGGTATTCTTCTACCATCTAATTCTTTCAAGCATAATGGGCAGCTTGAATTTGTTGATTGCAGACATCCAGGTGAAGGTTTTATAATGCCTCGAGCAAATGTGTGATGCTGGCAGAATGTCACTCAACAATCCTGCCTAGCCTAGGGGAAGGCATTAGCAATGCTACTTTTCTAGATCAGTGCCAACAAGCTGTGAATGCACCTCATGAATTTAGACTACATCCAGGAGAAGTGAGGAAACAAAGCTGTTCCCACAAGACTGGGCTACAGGTAGAAGGAACCTTAGCGTAAGTTCCACTTTTGCGTTGTGTGGAAGTTAATTGAGGAGGTCTAGGAAAAGCTGAGTACAGTTATCTTAGTCTCAGTTAGAATTAAATGTGAGCCAGTAATAAAACAATTTTTCTAAAAGACTTTCTTTCATACAGAGACATCTATTGAGGCATGGCCCAGCTGCCAGAAAATACAGCTCAGGCAAACTGGCAAAAGCAAATGCATTACCTAAGCCATTTGGGATTTGGGACAACAGTGCCATGGCCCATTGTGAAGTACTGCAGATTGTCAGTCACTGGTTACTTTTCATCTCCAGCTAGCAGGGGAAGCTGGGGCTCCTGGGAACCTCTCACCTCACACTGTCTCCTCTGAGACAGGGCAGTGCAGCCTCTAGCATGGGTTGCCAGCTGGCTGACATAGCAATAGCTATCACAGAAAGGTGATAGCATGGCCAAGACTAATATTGAATCCCTTTTAGATATCCCACTGGCTGGTAGACAGGAGAGGGGGCAAAGGCTGCAGCAGCCTATGCTCTGCTTCTGCGCTTCCATCCTCCGGTTCTCTTCACCTCCAGATCGGTGCTGCTGTGGCCTGATTTTCCAGCTCCATTTTGCGCTTTGTCCAATCCACTCTGGCATGTTGTCTTGGCTCCTTTTCCACCTGCTGCAAAGATCTAGCAAATAGCTCACTGTTAGCAACTCCTGGTAATAAGTTAATTCCACTTTCAGTTTACTAGCTGTGGAAAGCACTGACATGATAAAATTTGAATTTTGGGGAGAATCCAGGTGGCACCATGCTCTGTGTCACATGAAGGCAAATGCAACGCTTCTATCTCGTAGCCTTTATGCTTTGTCTTTGCTTCCTCTGCCCTTGTGGCTCTGGACATCAATGATATACCTGTTTATTATGTATTATTTAATGTGCAAGTGCCATGCATAATATTAGATTGCAGCTTGCCTACTTCAGATAATTTCCCTCTGTGAGCTTCCAAAGCGGGTCAGGAGAAGGAAAGGGGCAGATTGCAGAATGAAGATGCTGCCTCCTTCACCTGAAATTTAAATCACCTGGACATCAAAATATTTCTTCCTTTCGCCTTTCACTATATTCTCCTCACTAGGGTAGAGAGGGGATATTCACAGGCAAACCCACATGGCAAGTGACACCATATGTGATGCTGAAACACGCCGTTAGCTGCTAATAAGTGTGTCTAATACGGATTGAAGCTGATGAGTCCACTCGCCGGAGTCTAGGCATGCTATGCAAAAGAAGTGATTAAGCCTTTTATGGATTAAACCAGCTAACACAATGGAAGCCACCTGCCAAAGCGCTGGCCATATGAAATGCCAGTGCAAAAATTATCTCAGAGGAAAGAAGGGAGGCTTTCCCAGGAATTTGAATACAAACACTGCGCTGAAATGTCTAGTGATTTCAGAACTAGGAAGCAGCGAGGACACATGGCCTGAAGAGAAGCTAAAAGACAGAAAGGAAACTCCACTTTTGGGCAGGCAACTGGATGGGTTAGGCTGTAATGGTTCAGACTAAAATAAGCTATTTAAAACTTTTTTTTCCTGTTTCGTTGCAGAAAAGGGTCATTAGGCATAATGTAATTAAACTGGAATGCACAAAACAAATACCCAGAACATACCCTTCATTCTCTTCTAAATGAAAGAGGCTGTGATTCTCTGTGCTTTCAATTCATTGCTTGTATCATGTAGGTAATTTCTGAAGGAGATCCAGGAGCAAAACCCATTAGTCAGGATGTGACTGAACTGTAGAAACTCTTAGTCAGGTAGAAGTACTTGCAAAACTCAAATATTGACTAATATATTTGAAATGGAAGGTGAAGTTGCCAAAAGTAGTGAAAATAACAGCCTGAAGCACCTCAAGAAGCCATGAAAGATGACCTTCAGGCAAGAGCTTGGAAGCAAAGAATTTGTTGGGTATGAAAAGTCAGAGCAGACTGTTCTCCCAGCTTCAGATGCCAAAGTGGACAGGCAAAGTTGGGTATGAAAAGTCATAGCAGAACATTTGAGGAGATTTATGCTAGGCAAACTTTGAAGGGTCTGGAATTTGCTATGATGACAGCCTTCAGCAGGATTTACAGAACTGACAAATCAGCCTCAGAAAGAAATTAAAAGAATGACATAGGATAAAGAATTGGGAAATGAAACACTTAGAGAAGATGGATTAGTTAGGACATTATCATGTGTTCCTAGCCTTTTTTTTTTTCTTTCTTTCTTTTTTTTTCCCTGATCCTTGGAAAGCAGAGGGAGAAAGGTCAGATGATCCTAGCTCACAGGAAACAAAACAATACTTCACCTGAAGGGAAAATCCAAAGCTCATTTCTCTGAAAAAATAAGATTAATTTTGCCCAGATGAACGGTTGGGAAGGTAGGGGAGTAATGAGCATTTCCTATATCCAACTGAAATGGTATACCTCTGCTAATGCTGCAGAATTTACCCAAGGATGAATAAGCTAAAAACTAACACAGCCCCTTTACGGACAGTTTGGAAGCAGCCACTGATCAGAGTGGGCTGAAATACAGCTAAGAATTAATAAAAAGTCGTGACAACTTCAAATATCAGCAAGACATTTTAGGATGAAATAACAAAGGACATGGCTGTTTACTTTGACCTGAGACTTGTAGAATTAGATCAAAAAAGGATGCCAAGGATCTTCTCAGAAACTCAGTGTAGATTTTTTGCTGCAGCAGTACTGGAAAGGAAAATACTTCCTGTGAGGTAGCTGGAAGATGGAGTTCCTCCATCCTGTAAGTACTTGCTGTCTAAGTGTAATGGAACAACCACCGTGTCTGAGATGGGTGGGTAGAAATCAAGGTAGCAGGAACATTTGTTCTTTTGATATTGTGCTGGGTACCACTGACACTCCACCCTCAGAGTGCAAACCTTCACCACCACAACCAGCGTCTCTGGTGCTGGCTTTTGAAAACAGTCCAAACTGACCTTAGGTGGTTTGAAAAACCACTAGTTTTTGCCTGTAAATTAAAAGTATGTTTCTGTTATTCCTGTTAACAGAATAGGTAATATTGAAAACTGGGTGGAAGTTAAGGCAATTTGGAATCTATAGCTCTTTGCAGCTACCTTCGAGAGAAGTGTTTTGTCCTGAACGCCATTCACGTAGCAATTGTGTGTTGTGTTCGCACATCTATTAGAAACTAAAACAGAAAATATCAAAGCACCAAAAATAGTGATGGAAGATGCCAATGAGTTAATAGTCAGGGACACAGCTTCTGGACAAGCGTGACCACAAGTAAATCTCAGCTTCGTTGTTTTCTTCTATACCTTCTGAGATGGTGATTTGCCCTGCGCAGCAGAACAGATCTTGGCCTTTCTTTTTCACTTACTAGAGGATTTGCAGAGCAGGAAAAGAGGATTACAATTCCTCTCAGCAGAAAGTAATCCTTTTACGTTAGGTATGTCAGCATTCATTGAGAAGTGTGGGAAAGTGCGTGCTACTTAAAATGCTTGACAGGTCTCAGAAACGTGGTGGCAGGAAGATGGGAGCAAAGCCCCTGGTCGTGATTACAATGGCCCCCAAATTAGAGACTGTTGGAAGGAGCAGTGAAATAGCTCAGGACTGATTTTAATGTTTATCCAGCTCCATAAATTCACAGCATTAGAATCCAGAATTACAATCTACAGTGCCATTTGTTCACTCAAAACTAATGTCAAATAAACTTTGCATTTACAAGACTGCTTTAGAGAGATGATGATCCTGTCCAGTGATTTCACTGTGCATCAACAAGGTGGTCCCCATAAACTGATGGATCTTCTATACTTGATGCATATTCTGAGCAGCTCATAATTCCTTCAGTACACATTTTTCTGTTCAGAAAGTTATAGTCTGATTAAAATGGTCATGCTGAGCCTGAGACAGAACTTATTGTTATGAATTTCATCATATAGTTTAGAAGTCAGAAGTCCTGAACTCAGACACTATCAGCAATGCTCTCATTGGATGATGGGCAAGGTCAGAAACTATTCTGTATGCAGCTGTTGCAAAATAATTCAGGCTTAATACAGAAAGTGGAAGTTGAAGAGTACTTGAAATTCAGCTGAACCTCATCTGAGCAGCTGGTGAGATCCTACTGACAAGTCAGTAACATGAAGGCTATTGGGGGTTAGTAGAACAAACTTTGATGCAATATGAAAAGAGGTAAAGAAAATGGGCAGGAATTCAGTGATGGAAAATCCACACTGAGAAGTATCTGAGGCACAGCTGCTGGCAAATTAAACTAAAGAAATTGCAAACACCCACTTCAAATAGAGCAACATAAAGAGCAATAGTTGACATGAAGGGTGTGAAAGCACTCAGAAGGAGAATGTGAAAGTACAAAATGAAGTGAGAGTTAATAGAAAAAAAGAGAAACAAAGCAACAAATTGCATAAAATAGCAAAAGATATCATCAGGTGGTTCATAATGTATTTGTAACAGCATAATAGCTGCACATCTCTGCTGTAACAGTAGGCAATTTTATTCAGTCTAATTTAGTACAGGAGAATCAGCACAGTTATTTCAAATCTTTGTCCACAGTCCAAGATAGCATCTTAACAGCTTTTAACAAAACAAGTGTTTCATAATGTAAACTGTTGGCAACAAGTGAAAGAACCAAATGCAGGGTCAGCAGTGGACCACAAAAATGTTCTTTCAGGAACTTACTGCACAAGAGATCTTTATTCTTTCATGTTTTCAGAAGCCAGCATTTCAATTTTGCTGATATTATACATAATTCCAGCATTTTGTCTTCTGAATTGCCTCCTCCCCACCTCATCCACAAAGCTTCTTGTTTCTGCATCCTGACTGACAACCGCAGGTGCCTCTACAGTGGATGTTGCAATGCAAACCGGTGTTTAAATGGCTTGCTTTGGCTAAATGGTTCTTTGTTTGTGTGCAACTACTTTCCTCACATTCCTCCCTTACAAATACTCTCCATATGGCTGGAATATAGAGGCTTGGAAGTACTTAAATGGGTAGTTCACTACGTGCTACACTGAGGATCAGATACCATGGTGCACAGAGAGGCTTTTCCATGTTTTAGGGTGGCTGTTCAGAGGGGGGCAGAAGATGCCCATTTCTCATCTGCCCTTCATGTTCCTACAGAAATGTTGCTTTTAACTTTGTTTTTAAGTCAATACTTACAGTACAGGATTTAAAATACCCACTCAAGCTTGGCAACTCATTGCAGTAGGCAGACTGCATTTTGGACTTCTCCCCTGCATTAAAATGTACATAAAACATTTAACTTGATGGCATCCAGAAAGTATTAAAATAGTCAAAACAATCTGAGTTTATTTTTAGCATGGTAATTCACAGCTGGGTTTGAAGGCAAGGTACAGAAGAACATAGCTGGTTCATATGATTTGCTTTTATCAATATAAAAGCTGCAAGGCACTTATTACAGGCAGGGACACCTTGTGCTAGATCAGATTGCTCAGAGCCCCATCTAACTCAGCCTTGAATGCTTCTTCTATAGACTGGGCATCTGCAACCTCTTTGGGAAACCAGTTCCAGTGCCTCGTCACCTTCACAGTAAAGAATTTCTTCCTAGTATCTGCCAAACCAGAGAGGACTTTTTACCTGGGAGCCATCTACAGAGGCCATCCTGCTGAGATGGGTGATGAACAGTTGGCAACAGCCCCATCAGAGGAGGTACATGCCTGCAATACTGCCACAA
The DNA here is from genome assembly GCF_027791375.1 of Indicator indicator. Taxonomy (NCBI): domain Eukaryota; kingdom Metazoa; phylum Chordata; class Aves; order Piciformes; family Indicatoridae; genus Indicator; species Indicator indicator. Next base: position 25,558,504 of record NC_072020.1, on the reverse strand, counting down.
CCAAGGATGCTTCTCAGGTCCATCCAGGGAGAAATGCTCAGATGCAAAAATAAGAAAAGGGAAGGGAACTTTATAAAACATGCTTTAATTACAAGAATTAACTTAATTACAGCCAAAGTGGAAAGTGCACCCTTCCCTTACCAAAGCTGCAGGAGGAAAATACCATCTCAACATATTTCTGCCAGACCTGCTTCACACTGCATTGGACAAGTGAAGAATCACAGTGTCAGTGGGACCAGAGGTTGTACAAGGACCTCCAGTCTACCTGACATGAGGGTGTCTGCTTTTCTCACTGAATTACTCAGTAATTGCTAAAATTAGCACCACCCTGCTTGATTAATAAAAGGACACGTGTTTGACCTCTTCGTCAGCGTCATGGGCAGTGGCACTGAGCGCACCCTCAGCAAATTTGCTGGTGACACCAAGATGTGTGGTGTGGTGTACTCGCTTGAGGGAAGGGATACCATCCAGAAGGATCTTGACAGGCTTGAGAAATGGGCCAGTGCCGACTGCATGAGGTTCAACAAGTTAAAAGTGCAAGGTCCTGCATCTGGGTTCAGCCAATCCCAGGCACAAATAAAGTCTGGGTGCAGAGTGGGTTGAGAGTAGCCCTAAAGAAAGAGTCCTAGGTGTATTGATTGATGAGAGGCTCAACATGAGCCAGCAGTGTGCTCATGCAGCCCAGAAGGCAAGTTGTATCCTGGGCTGCATCAAGAAGAGTGTAGCCAGTAGGTCAAGAGCGGTGATTCTTCCCATTTACTCTGCTCTTGTGAGATCTCACTTCAAATACTGTGCCCAGTTCTGGTGTCTCCATCACAAGAAGGACACAGAGCTGCTGTAGTGAGTCCAGAGGAGTGCCACAAAGGTGATCGGAACACCTCTGCTCTGGGGATACGCTGAGGGAGCTGGGGTTGTTCAGCCTACAGAAGACTCTGGGGAGACCTTAGAGCTGCCTTTCAATACCCAAAAGGATCCTACAGGAAGGCTGGAGAGGGACTTTTAATAAGGGTATCTATAAACAGGACAAATGGGAATCATTTTAAGCTGAGGGACAGCAAGTTTAAACTGGATCTAAGGTGCATGGTTTAGCAGCAGACTTGGAAGAGTTAGGTAATGGTTGGGCTCGATGATCGTAGAAATCCTTTCCAAGGAAACGAGTCTATGATTCCATGACTCCCCAGGCGGGCCAGCTCCACCCAAACTAATAGCCGCTGCTGTGTGAGAAGCGCCTAAGGGGGAGCACCCGTTTCACCCGCCCGAGGACCCAGAACTCTGCCGACGTTCCCGAATCGTCGTTACCCATCCCCACGCAGGCCACACGCAGGGTGTCCGCGCCCTATCCCGCCTTTCCCGCCGTCGCAGGCTCCACCCCGTCACCGCCCCCGGCTCCTCCTACGTCCTCCTCCTCCCTCAGAAACGCGGGCGGCAACTTGCGCCATGGTGTGGCGCGGCCGGCGGCGGCGGCGACGACGACGGGGGGTGGCAGCAGCGGCGGCAGCAGCAGCAGCACCACCACCACCAGCGGCAGGCCCGGTGGCGGCGGCGAGCCGAGTCAAGGTGAGGCAGCTCCCTGGCTGCGCGGAGCGGGCGGGCACGCAAGGCAGGCCGGGCGGTGAGGGAAAGGCACCGACTCGCCTGCTTTCCGCCTTCCCAGTGGCCTTTGTCCGCTCCCCGCGGGGACCGCAGCAACATGACTGGGGTCGGAAGAGCTGCCTGCCGATCCCGGCGCCGCCAACAGCGGCAGGCAACTCTCCCGAAACCCCGTCGCCCCCACCTCCGGTACAAACGGTCCCAGCGCGGCGGCCCGTGGCCCTACCGGGCGCCCTCCACGTGGCGCGGCGGCTCCGGGGTTTCAGTGCACCGGGGGAGGATTGGAAACAGCTTTTGGGGCTGCCCTGAGGAACTCGGGGAAACTTCAGCGGTGCTGGGTCCTGCGGCGTCTCCAGTAAAGGCTGACGGGGCTGCGTGGATCTTACTGGGGAGGAGCTTTGTTAATGAATTGGTCTTTGTAGGTTTGGGGATGTCACTTTTGAAACAGCTCATTTATTTCTTTTCGGTTCTGTCTTCTCTTGAAATTTCACTAACAGGTACTTGAGACGCCCGAATGTATGTGGGTATTTATAAGGCTGGAGGTTTAGGGACAAACACAGGTGTGCTTTGGTCGGCGCACGTCCAAGACGGACATTTGCTTGGATGCATGGGTCTGCTTGTGTGAGTCAAGGCTTGAGAGGTGGTATGGCGAGTCTTCTAGGTGGTAATAGGTTGGAGAAAGTCGGTATCTCGGTCAGCTGTTGCCAGTGGAACGTTAGAAAGTTACATGGGTTGTTATGGAACAGGAGGAACATCACAATGTTTGCTGGAGCCTCTGTCCTCAGGAGTCACAGAATGGTAGGGTTTGGAAAGCACCTCTAGACCTCTGAAGATCAGCTAGTCTAACCCTCCTGCTACAGCAGGAGACTCGGTAAGCCTTCCACTTCTACATGGCCTCAGGCCCTCCAGGAAGGGATAAGGCCACTGTAAAACAATTTAAGAGAAACCTGATTGACACAGTTCAGTAGAAGTGAGTGGCACTTCTCACCTCTAGTGCTATAAGGAGAAGCTCTTAACTATCTGCTAATCACCTTTCTATTGCACAGCTGAAAGGTTGCCCGTTGTGGTTTTTTAAAGGCTTAGCAAAGGGGAGGGGGATATACAGTCTGTTCTCAGTGTTCTCCTGTTCTCATGAGAGCTTGGTTTTGGCAGAGCAAGGCCTTCTGCTGGTTCGTGGTCATCTTTGTGACATTCTAGTGAGCAGTGGGTTCACTGGCAAATGAGCTTGTGAATATTTGCTCCCATTGAATGCAGTTGACAGGCAAGTCAGCAAGACCTGCAGTTCCATTTCCCAGCCCAGGCTCTAATTTAACAAGTCCTTGCACAGCAGTTTCAATACACAGAGCTTGTTAGAAGGGTGCTGGCTGACCAAGCTTTAGCACCCAAAAGCCTGGATGCTGGCAGTCCAGACGTGAAGAGGTGTCACGTTGCATGCCTGAGGTGTTGTACAAAAATGTTTTCCTTGGAACATCAAGGCCTGGAAAGTTACTAGACACCAGCAGAGATGAAAGGGGTGCTCTTGACTTATGCAGAATTAGTTCAGAAATAGCTATTCCTACTGTTTGGATCAGTGAGATGACAAAAGAAGAGATAGTAACAGTGTACAGCACGTTTGGACTGCATTCCTATGCCAATGTGCTGATACTCACATTATTAGTGTTTTTGACAATTAGAGGATAGTTTCTAGGTAGATGTTGCCTATGGAAGGTATCATTTTAAATTATTTGCCATATAATTATGACAGTTGGACATTTTTTATTTTAGGATAAAATAGCTTGATGGGGTTTGGCTTATTTAATTATCAGTTTAAATAAAGCAGTGTAACAACCGCACTCTTCTGAAAGTAGCTGAATTTACTAAAATTTCACGAGGTACTTGGTTTTGGCAGTAGGTTGACTGGGGTGAAAATTACCGTAACTCTTCTCCGGGGCCTGGAGGAACCACCCTAAAAGTCCCAGGAGTTGTTGTTGTGACAGATTTACAGGCTCAATTCATATTCACCTTTGGTGGAATCAGTGTCTCTGCACAGATTGTTAAAACTGTGTTGACTGCTCATTTTATCACTTGTTCCTTCTTTTCTCCAAACTCTCATTTGCCTTTCACATTGCTGCCACTTGTGCCATCCAGAAGGTCTTGGGGTTTTGTACTGTCTTGCTGTTGAAAAATTGCAGCGATTTTTCTGGGGTCTTCCTTGCTTTTGTAGATTTCATTGTTACCCTTGAGCTTCAAGCTGGTTGGGTGGTGTTGACTATCCTGATGATAGTCTGTCTCCTTGTGTGATTATTTCACACTGTCATACATAGCTTTGTCTCTCTCTGCCTTCCATGTCTTTCACACATTTTGTATGATGTTAAAAATTTAGCTTTCCTGCAATGCTTTTTGCCATGATTCCAGTGGAAAGACCAGGACCTCGATTTGTAAATAGCTTTGGGTTTTTGGTTTGGCACCTATTGTTTTCTGGTTGGGTGCCTCTATTCTTGTAGCGCTGCCCATAATTGTCAGCCTTGGAGCACTTCCTTGTTGGGTTATTTTGTGGCTGTGAGCCAGATGAAGTGCCTTTAGTCCCTGGCTGGTGTGCCTTGGGCTTGCCTTGTATAATGAATCCAGGAGAAGCCAAGAGATTTTCCAGCATGAGTTGAAGATGTGACTTTGCATGATTTTGGTTTGTGTGACTATGCATTGGAGATTAAACTGTTTGACTGAAACGAATAAGCAACGAGTTTGAATGTTACCAAAATTATCTGTCCTCTGCTTCCAAGCAGGGATGTTCTTGAATGAGGGGAACACAGCCCAACACATCTTTTTTTGTTGTGGTAGGAGCATAAGTAGAGAATTGCATCTAGCTCTGTTTTCTCACACAGTATGTTCTCTTGATATATTGTTGTCAGAGAAGAATGCACTAGTGTCACAACTGGCAGTGGAAGTGATTGGTACAATTCTCCAAAAAACTAAATATGGCTGACAGTGGCATGAAAATAACGATGTGCCCCACTGATGCAACGAGCAAGCATTCTGTCCTTACAGCCTGCCAGGGAACTGCCTTGCAGAAAGGTAAGCTGCATCAGGTTTAGCTTTGGTACCAGGAAAAAGCTGCTCTTTTTCACTTGAGACATGAGAATTTTTCCTGTTGCTGTATAAAGTAAAACATCTTACCCCAGGCTTTTCTTTTTCTGCTTGCCTAATTTGGCAGGTGGAATTCTAGGGGATAGTGCCTGGAAAAATGATGTTTTGACTGGTGGGGACCTCAGGTACCTTACTTATTCCATTGCTTGTGTGATGAGTGCTGGAGCATTGCCAAAACAGATCTGACATGCCTCCTGGCCTCCTTTTCTGCCTGTCACAGGTGCCCTTGGTGACAGATCTGTCAGACCCCACAGGCACACACGAGATACCTGTTCTCATTTCTGGGGGAAGGGTAGCTCTTCTCCATGCAGCCCTACAAGTCCAGGAGCAGTCCTGGGTATACTGGTGGTATTTTCTCAAATTTAGAGGTGGGGATGCCTTGAACTTTGACCTTTTGCTCGAAAACTGGTTAGGGTTGGTTATTCTGGCATTTATTGAATTGTGTGCTGTTCGTGCTGGGGAATGTTTTCTGCTGCTTTTGAAAATTACCTTGTGGGTGTTCTAAAAAAGTGTATTTTCTGTGCAAAAATAACTGAGCTCAATAGGTATAAAATTTCCTACTAGAAATAAGACTGTTGGCTTTTTAGCAGTTGTGAATTATTTCTAGCTTCTACTAGATTTTTGGTACTTAGGTTTTTGTATCTTTATATTTTGGTATCTTTAAAAGACAGTGTCTCACATCTGCAGCATCTCAACAGACCGTTGTGTTTGAACCTGTGGTTTTACATGCTGAAATATATCCTCTGAGCAAATTTGGAACGTTCATCACATCACCTCTGTGCCTTAGTGCCTTTTTTAGGGTCGGGTCTAGTGTCAGAAAACTCCTATTTTGAAGTGCCTGCATCTTTCAAGTGTTTAGAATAGATTAATCCTTTGATATTTGTGTTAGGACCACTGTGTATTGTTTTTCTTGCCATATGCTATGTTGTTGACAGCTAAAATGCAAAGCTCTGATGCTGATTTGTATAATCAGTGTCTGAATGCTTTTTAATTGAAAGTTAAAATTGGAAATGTCTATGGCTTCCAGGACAGCACAATAAATAACAGCAAACCAACCCACCATGGCAGAGGTGTTTGGAGCAAGCTCATCTTTGATATATCTGAATTATGGCAATGGACTTCTGTGGGGAATAAACCTTCCTTGTGATTTCAGGTGTACAAATTTGGGATTTCAGGTGCAGAAATCCTGGTGATAAGCAAGCTTAGTTGTGAGGTTGCTTTTTTTTTTTTTAAACTCATGGAGTATGCCCACCTTGTGCATGTCAGGTGTTGTCTGTTCCCATCTAAGCCCTTTCAGTGAAATGAGGGCTTGTCAATAACCAAATAGGCTTCATCATAGTCAGGCTGTGTGGAGCAAGTCACAGACTAAAAATCTTAGGAGTTCTTCAGTAAATTAATTAAACCAGTGCATTAGTATTTGGGAATGCATAAAGATCCAAAAAGATCTACTGGGAAAGCATTTGTATTTTTTAATTTTGTTCAAAATCAGTAATTACGCTCCCATAATGGCTTTTCTGGTGCAGATGCAGAAGTAATAGATGAAGAAGCTAGTTAGGCCTACAGTAATCACAGCAGTGGCTAACTCAGCTGTACAATAGCACAAGAACTAATGCAGCGGCTCCTGGAAGCAGTTTATTCACAGCAGCAAGGCTTCACAGCTCCTTGTGTGTTTCCCCATTAAAATGCATAATGCTCCTTCATTTTTAACAGTGCTCTGTGCTGAGTGAATGCTGTCACAGCAGCAGAGGCGGGTTCTGACTGTTGTAAGAGGTGAGGAAATACTCCGAGGGGTTCAAGTGTGGACTGCAGGACTTATGCAGCAGTGCATTGGGACACACCATTATGTGCCTGCGAGGCTTAGTTCAGAAGTGAATTGTGCTCTTGCTCAAGCAACTGTAAATCAGTTTTGCATCAATCTATGTCAGCTTTAAAAAGCAGAGCAAGAATAAAATGAAGCCCATGTTTGTCAGTCACTGTAGCTTATTTCAGAGAGTGAAGGTCAAGGTGCTGCATGCTCTTTTAGTGGAAGTTGAATTTTGTCAGCAACATTATTTTTGGAGAATGAGTCTCCTTTGGACTACTTGCCTTGGTGCAAATAAACAAATGCAAAAAGATATATCTACAAAGTCATTGTATAAGGCACACTCTGAGCAGTCTTGGTTGTCTATGATAGTGGGCAAGGGCAGGCCGTTCTCGGTTCTAGAGTTCGTCTTGGAGATGTTCTCTTGAATATTCAGGGCTAGTGAGACCTTTAGATGAGGAACTGGGTTTACCCATCACCAGAGAGCTGTTGATCTCAGGTTCCTGAGAGTTAGGGGAGTGAGAGATAAATAGAGGAGTGGCTTTAGCACACAGCAAACAGCAGAGAAGCTTGCTTCAAGGAGGAGCAGCATATCCAAGGTGCACCTGTGGTCCTTGGGAAGTAGACAATGAATGTCCAAGTGCTGGTGAGTGTTATGGACACTTCTCAAGCATTTCTGTGAATGGCAGAATGGCTTTACAGATGATTCTGAGATTCATAAAACCCTCTTCTGAAACTTGTCAAATGCCTTCTGCCTTGGTCTTCAAGGCTATGTCTGTTCATCTCATCCTTCGACACATCAATCCTGAAACAGCCTCGGTAGGAACTGTCTGAAGGCTTCCTTATTGGCCTGTTCACATGGAGAGGCTTATCTGAAGGGATTGATGAAGTTCATATCTAGGAGAAATGGTTGGATGTGGTGGTATGAGTCTCCTTCCATGCTGAAACTGGCCTTAATGAACTCTCAAGTTGTGACTTTGGTCACCACAAAGTGCTGCTGCCTGCTTTTGGCAGCACCTGGTGAGAGGTACATTGTGGGCTTCTAGCAAACAAGAAATGTTCTCTGTTAAAGTGGGCTTTCGCTTTCTTGCCAAATGCCATGGAAAAAAACTGTTGCAGTACTGATGGAGAGTGAGTTGCATTGGTTTATTTCTGGAGTTAGCTAAGTGCCTGCTAACATAGGTGACATAGTGCTGTTAACATATAGTGGTGTCCAAGTTTTGAGCCACCAGCTGCCCAGGGCAAAAGGACAGAAAAGATACTTCACTCCTTCCCATGGAGTAAGATAGAAATGCTCCCCACCGATGGGATGTTTAAATGGAAATTCCATTTACAAATACATACAAAAGGCATTGAGGTAGAAGGAATACATGCACAAATTAGGCTCAGTTCTTCACCAGAAACCTCTACCCCCCTCAGCCTCAGCAGGCCCAAGAGCAGGCCAAACTCCCCCCCCACCCCTCCAGACTCAGGCCTACCGCAGGCTTCTATGGGCCCTGTGGTGTAGCTGGAAATTCGGTGCCAGTGTAGGCCAAGAGAAGAGCTCTCCCCCACAGACTGTGAGGTCAGGCCTGTGCCCTTCATGAGAAGGGGGGAAAAGAGACTGGCTGTACACCTCCCTTAAATAGTGAGATACAGGGAAACGGAATAGAATAACAGATTATCATCTCCTGGGACGAACTGCCCATCCCCATGAGGCTTTCTGTCTGTTGGAGGACTTTTCTTTATGGTTATACCAATTAACTCTTAATTTCCCTTAACCTACAACGAGTGGTAAGGTTTCTTTGTCATTGTGTAGCACTGTGTTACATGTGAAGGCGTGTTCCTCACCTCCGAGCTGTGGTTGCTCTGTAAGAGGAGGAGTGGTGGTGGGTTGGTTTCACTGTGGATAAAGGGCGCCTTGAGCGTGTGCTTGCGAAGATGAGGCACATGCATATTTTTGTGTCTGAAAAGTACTGTTCTGTGAAGTTAAACATCCTGCATGTCACGTTCCCTCCCTGGCCCCAAACCTGGAGTCTGTATTTGGGGATTAAAACAGTCTGTACTGAATTTTCCTGGAGTTCAGCTGAATGAGGTACACTTTGCACGTAGTGTGTTTTGTACTTGCACAGGAGTATAAAAATAAGTTTTAATAGAATAGAATCAAGAAGGCTGGAAGAGACCTCAAAGATCGAGTCCAACCTGTCACCCTAAACCTCATGACTATCTAAACCATGGCACCAAGTGCCACGTCCAGTCCCCTCTTGAACACCTCCAGGGATGGTGACTCCACCACCTCCCTGGGCAGCCCATTCCAATGGCCAACCACTCTCTCTGTGAAGAACTTTCTCCTCACCTCCAGCCTAACCCTCCCCTGGCGCAGCTTGAGACTGTGTCCTCTTGTTCTGGTGCTGGTTGTTCTGTTCCCAGTTTGAATTTTCCTATTAAGTTGGTGTGTCTGATTTCTATCTTCTGTCTTCTTTTGAATCAGAAACAGATTTCCAAGGATGTGGCTGATGTTTTTAATGCTCCCAGTGACAATGAAGATTTTCTGGGCTTCCAAGATGATGCTTCCAAACAAAGGTTATTGCCAGAGGACAGCTGTGCTAATTTTGATTCCTTGGAGTCAGAAAAAAAGGTAGGAATGGATTGCTATGGCCCAGTTGCACACTTTAGGTGGTGCAGTAGTACTCTGAGCCTGTGTCAGGGCTGTGTGAGCCATAACTTGCAGCAAAACTCATAATCTGCAGACTTCCTATTAAAAATAAATGTAAAGAAATTTACTGTTTTTTCAGGGTTTGATGATTGCTTCTAAAAACTTTTATAATACGAAAAGGAAAATGGATTTCCTTACATGGTGGGTTTAAGTAAATAAGTGCAGCAAACAGGAAGGAATTAGCCATCTTGGGCTGGTGTACTCTGGATACATAAGACAGTGGAAGTACATGATAATAGTTGGGCGTTTATGAGGATGCAGCCTTCAAGGTATTTATCTCAATGCTCTTTCTGCACTGAAATCATGTTTTAGTGGTGCTGACCCACAGAAAACATCTGCAAACCTGCTGCAATTCTGAGATTTGCTGATTTTCTGCTTTCTTATTCTGAAGTATCTGGGATCGGCATAATTTGATATTTTTCGTTCTCTGATTTGGTAGCTGAAAGTGCCAGCTGAATTCACAAGAAAGGAAGAGAACTGGTGTGCTGTATTGGCTGCTAGAAAATTTATGGTTTAGTCTTAGATATGGACTAGCATGTACTAAATGACACCTTTGCCAGCTCTGTTCTCACAAAGGTCCCTCTGTTTCATTAATAACAAAACTGGAAATGCCCCCTTTTTTTCATTTTATTTTTCTCTTCCTAGTCAAACCAGGTCAATACCTGGTTTAAAGGTGCTGAAAACACAATGACATCACAGTGATTGGACTTGATGTTCTTAGAGGTCTTTTCCAACCAAAACAATTCTATGATTCTGTTATGGGAAGGATGACAAGTGTTAAGGAAGGAAACTGACAGAATGTCTGTTTGCGTCTATTAATATCATACATTTCTGAGCCTTTGAAGGCAAAATGGCCTCAGGAGAGTGCAGAAGCTGTTTGGGGTTAGAGCCACAGTCTGTGCTATGAAGAAAGAGAGTGACTAAAATATAACAAAATATACACATCAGTGGGAATCCCAGTGGATCTTGTTCCAAATTTATATCTGGCACTGCAGCCATCCTCACCGTTCCTGTTTCCCTGAAATTATTTTAATTATTCCCTGAAATTTATTTTAAATCTTCATCCGTATTAACTCCCTTACCACTAAATGATACAATAACCCTCAATTTTTTTTAATCCTGACTTCCATCCATTTATGATGCCAAACACCATGGTCTCTGAGAAAGACCATAGGTACTTGTTCTGCAGGAAACAAAAAGGTTTTGGTGTGAAGAGCAAAACAATGGGAAGTTCAGAAACATTGTGCAGCTCTTGGGAGAGGAGGCAAGGTAGCTCCCCAGGGTGGTGAATGGGATGTTGGTGCATCAGGTGTTCCCTTGGACGCTGATATGCAAATATATTAACAAGTAGTGACCTCTGTGTGTCGTCTGCTCCTTGGGTCTTTCAGCACTCCCACTGCCACAATCTGCGCTCCTGCTGAGTTTCAGGCCTTTCTCCTGTGGGTTTCTCTGATGTGTATTTTTTACCTTGTGTAGACCATTCTTCAGAGGCATAACAGCATAACTCTAAGGCTGTTATTTTTGGTCACTTCAGCTAACAAACAGCTTATTTTTCCTCCCCTAACCTTCATTGTAGAATTTCGTGAAAACACAGAATGCATAAAAACTTCAGTTTTCCTCCAAGAAGTGCAATTTAATTTTAAAGTAACTTCCCTATTGTGCTTGTTCCTTTCTCAAGCAGCTGCGCTGCAGCTATCAACAAAAGAATAAAGTAATTTTGCTCGGAGAAAACTCATTCCAATTACCCATAATAATTTGTAGGAGATGTTTAAGTATAAAGAAATAGCATATGCAGTGGCTCCCCCCTCATTCCCCTCTAAGTTTTTGCACTCCTCTATTGTATCTGGTTTTTACCAGGTATTAATGTAAGGAAGTGTGTAATTAAAGTCAGGGAAAGGAGGGACTTGAAAGGAAGAATAAAGATGCTTAGCAAGTACATCATATAAAAGGTCATTTTTTGTATCTTGTGTGGGTATGTGGGGAAGAAATAGCAGAGGAAAACTGGAAAAATAAACTTAAGGGATCATGGCTGACGTTCAAGAGGCGAATGTAATGTGAACATGGGCTGCCATGAACAAATTGACTGATCTTCTACTAATTGTGTCTGAAAGCATGGGACTGTATTTCTAATTTAGTAAATGCATTGTGTTTAATTGGTATGTAGTGTGCACATTGTGAAGAGTGCTTTAATGAGACCTTTTCATAGGCTTTTTACTTCCTAGTCTGCAGGCAGAAGCTTAGGACCTGACCGTAGAACATATTTGAGTGATGAACTGCACCATTATAACAGAGAGAGTTGAGCAGTTGGAAGGTGGAGGGATGTTAGGCTTTTCAGAGCTCTGTGGTTTTGTGTTGGTATCTGTCACTTCAGTGATGGTGTAACAGTGAGAGGAGGAGCAGGCTCCATCTCTAGGAGCCTTGAGTACTTGCAGCAGCCGTCCCAGAGGGGAGTGCTGCTTCTACTGACAAGTGAAGAAAGGAGATTTTTTCTTACTGGAGATGGGGTTTGTATTTTCTTCTGCTCAAGGCCTGGATTTTTACATCCAGAGGAAAACACACGAAACATGATAATTTATATATAACAAAAGTGATAGTTTATTTTTATTGGGTAATAGTAAAAAAGAGGAGGAAGAGGCAAAGAAGAAAGCTTTCCCCCACAAGAAGCAACCCAGTTAAAGTCCTGTGCTCAAAATGAGGGGAAAAAATATCCTGCTAAGTTAAAATCAGTCAATGCAAAACTCTGAATGCCTTCTGCTTTCTCCTTTGGTCAGGCTTTGCCTGCAGAATGCTTTCACAGGGTATGCCATTGAGTTGGTAGCTGCTTGAACCACAGAAGCTGACACTCTGGCTCCTCTGTATCAGAATGTTTTACAGCTACTGGCTGGTATTTTTACAGGGGGTTCGATTGCAACCCAGATACTTCACTGAAGAACTGCAGAAGATTTTCACTGAAGACACTGACTCTGAAACAGAAGTGTTTGAAGGCTTCACTTCAAGTGAGGTGGATGTGAGCAAGAAAGGAGTTCTGGTAAAGGCAGTCACCTATGCATGCATGTATATGTTGACTTCTTTTTTGCTGTCTCTTCTGTGTAAACCTCATGTTCTAGTAGGACGTTTTCTGGTACATTTTGATGTATTTTCTTCATGCTGAATAAAAATGTGTTTTATCTTCAAAGAGGAAAAATATGTTTTATGTAACCTAACATCACATACTAGAAATGAGAACTTCCTCTCTTGTAGACTGACTGTGCTGTGCAGGGTTGCTCGTGTGAAGACAGTCATGTCTATACCCCAGACAATATTAGTATGTAGGTTTTGTGTTGGTCTCTGCACAAGAAGTTGTACTGTGAACTGTTAAGAATCTTCAGGTGAATTTAAGACAGTGCCTTCCTGCGGTGAGACTGCTGCCTAGAATTAGTGATTTAAAAATGACCTTCCTTGTATCACAGCCAATAATATAAGATTGGATTCTTCTGCCCCTAGGTGGTGGAGTCAGACTTGAATGATGAAGAACACAGTAACTTATTGGGTAGTGAGGAAGAAGAGGAGGAAGAGGCAAAGATGAAAGTTTCCCCTAAGAGAAGAAGCTTTGGCCTTCGTGTTGCGTTGCAGTTTCCTACCAGAAAGTCGTCTGAAAAAAAAGTGCCTGAAAAGGCTTTTTCTGACTTACCTTTAAAGGACAGTGAACCTCTCACACCTTGTTCAAAAGAAGTAAGCTGCAAGCCGTGGGACAAATTAGAGGGCTCTGCTTCAGAGTCTGAAGAAGACATTAACGAAACACAGGATGAAAACTCCAGTGCTCTGCTTAAGAGAGCTATGAACATTCAAGAAAACAAAGCCATGGTAAGACTTAAGAGCAAGCTTTGTTCTCTGACATTTACATCTGAATAGCTGTCTTCAGCACACCTGAATTGGGGGGTCTGTGCTGGTGCCCTGCTAGGACTTTGGAAAAATCACGTGGTGGTTTGTGATTGTTTTTATTTTCTACTGGTGAAAAACTCTAGGGGACCATCCGCACTCTAAAATAGCCTCAAGTAGGACTATCCTGGTCACATTTAAACCAGAGTTGAACCAAGCATTTTGTATGTGGTTGTGAACAGAGTTAGAGATGCCCAGCTTGCTGTCTTGTATTCAGAACATGTCAGAAAACCAGCTGATCTCTTCAGGTGGTTCTTGTCATTTGCCCGATAGGGTTTCTGTTTTTCATTTGTCTCTGATAGATCTGCTGCAGTTACTGATTGCTAAGCCACCTGAAAACTACTGAGAATGATAGATACAGGTTTTTTGGTTGTGTGGGCTGTGATGTTTACAGTTACACTTTGCTGTGTAACTGCTGAAAGAGTGTGTGTATGTAGGTGTGGAAAAGAGGCACTGATTGTCCTCTAACACTTTTCCCCTCTATTGTCCAAAATGCCATCAAACTTTTAATTATCATACTGCCATGCAAATCTGAGTTGATGCTGGCTCTTCAGTGATTCCTCCTGTTGCAGCTTCCAAGCAGTCTTGGGGCTCAAGTGCTTGGGTGTGTGGGCCTGCAGCTTCCACATAAAGACTTGCTTTAGTTTTGGATCTGTTTCTAATCTGCTGTATCCTCACTGCTCTTTGTGCTGGTCTTGCTGCTCATCCACCTTTCTCAACCTTCCACTCTTCCTTCTAGTTCAATAATTGCAAAACTCATCAACATCCTAGTAGTGGTACTACAGTGGCATTAAATAGTTCTTAATAAATGCCACACTGAAGTATTCACTGAGAAATGTTGTCTCAAGCCTCTCATCTCCTGATTGCTATGGCAGTCTCAGGGACAGCTGGCATCCTGACTTGTCTTCACTATTGCTGGCTTTTCAGAAGATAGCTTCTTCCTGACCTTCTAGAGCAGGTCAGTTGTTTGGGAATTTTTTTTGGTTACTGAAAAATGTTTGAGCAAAGTGTACCTGCTGCAGTGTCACTGCTTAAAGGGGACATTTTGAGTTCCCTGGCGAAAAGCACAGGTGTATCAGCAGTCATTCAATAGAAGAGCTCACAGGGAATATCTTACCGTGGCAAGGGCACCCTGTCCTCTTTTTTTTCTCAGTGAATTTCTCATTGTTGGACACAGATACCTACCCATGCTATAATGCACTCCTTTGGTGCTGTTTTGACAAGACTAGATCTAGCTAATTTCATTTCCCAGTAAGAATTAATGGGATCTGTGAAGTTAGTACTGCCTGCAAGCTTTGCTCATTCACTGGTAAACAAACCCCTTTTATGGGCCCCACTTCAGTAAAGTGCCTCCAGACAGGTTTCATGCACTGAAAGTCATGCGTTTAGATATAATTTGGAGTGCCTGTGAAGAGTGAGTGATAGCTGTTACTTGTTTGCAAATCTGCAGTGAGTTTTCATTGTGGCATCACTGTTGATTTCAGCTTGCCCAGCTGCTGGCAGAACTGAATTCCATACCTGACCTATTCCCAGTGAAAACGCCAACCGCAACTCCTTCGGTAAGTCTCTGATACTGGCTAGAGGTGACAGTGGTTTTTGCTAGACTTGGGATTGAATGTGTTCCCTGATGAAATGCTTTCACCAAGTTTATTCTGGTTTTCTTTGGTTTTGGTCACTTTATTTGTATAGATTTGCTATTGGTCAATAAGTACTGAGGGGGTTATGTGAGCCTTTTTATTGCTCTTTTTACCTCAGAAAATAGTTGAGATGATCAACAAAGGTCTGTGTATGTGGGAGTAAGGCAGAGGAGTTGCTTTCCTCTTGCAGGCTTTTCTTTTAACATCCATACTTTCCCAGTAGAGCTCTGCTGGTGAAATTCAGCCACTTCAACATGAACTGTAGTTATTTCAACTGACTTTTCTTGTCTGCAAGCAAAGAACTGTCAACCCCTCCAGGTTCTCTGTAGGGTGATGTTTTTCCACATGTATTATAAACTGAAGAGATTTGAGGGAAAATTTAAGGGCAGCCTTTGGAAGGCCCAGGTAGAAATGCTGGTGTGGTGGTTGTGAGGTGAAAAGGTGAAGCCAAATTATACACTATTTGAAAGTAGTTCTAGTTAAGTGCTACAGAAGCTTAAACATCCTTTGAGTACCTGCGTAAGCCTGCTACTTATGTTTAGTATCTGTACTTGAGGAAGGGGGGAGGAAATTAGGAGTACTCTAGACATTATCTGCTTGGGTTTTGACTTCTGCCTCCTTGTAATGTGCCTTTAGCTTCTTTCAGAGGGAATAGCTCAAGTGTATGGTAGCAAGCAGACTTGCTTCCTACATCTTGCCTGTATTGTCAGATTTAGTGACTGCCTTTATGGTAGGTGTCCATGCAGGACTTCTTCTGCAAGAATTCTGTCAC
Source organism: Indicator indicator (assembly GCF_027791375.1). NCBI lineage: Eukaryota > Metazoa > Chordata > Aves > Piciformes > Indicatoridae > Indicator > Indicator indicator. The sequence continues at coordinate 25,542,968 of NC_072020.1, read as the reverse complement.
ACAGTAATTGACAGGTGTGACAATATGAAGAGGGTGTCTTCAATCTCCTAGTAATTTCCAGGTTTTAGGAATCTGGAAATAGGGAGAAGCAGCTTATTAATCACACAGAATACATCTGGTTGGAAGAGATCTCAAAGATCATCCAGTCCAACCCTCAACCCAGCACTGAAGGGTCAGCACTAAACCATGTCTCCAAGCGCCACCTCCAGGGACAGTGTCTACCACTGCCCTGGGCAGAGAATTGCAATGTTTGATAATCCTAACATCCAGCCTAAACTTTCCCTGGTGCAGCTTGACTATCCTTTCAGTTTAAAAAATATAAAATAAATTAACTTAGAATTTGGATTATTCTTTGAGAGTGTATTCAAACTGGGGGAAAATCTGTACATTTAGCTACTAAAGAAACATGAGAGCTACCTTCTGCTTTAATATGCCACATGTACAATTTTGTTATAGTTCTGTAATGTTCCTTGGAATAAAACCTGATTGAAGGTGTGGTGTTTTAAAAGAAACAAAGGGTGGGGAGAACGCTTATGGCAAAAATTGGTAAGATTTTGCTTAACAGATACGGAGTGAGAGAAGAACAGTAGTTTATGATAGTACAAGTGTGGTACAGACGTTTTGAGATCATTGCTGGTGTTCAATATGCAAACATAACTGAAAGGATGGTTTCTGTAATCTTCTCTTTCAGAAACAGAAGAAAATCCCAAGGAGGACGTTTTCTGAAGGCCAGATAACACGTCGCATGAACCCAACCAGAAATGCTCGCCCACCAGAAAACTTTGCCTTGGAAAAATTTACTGTGTCAGCTGCCAAATTTGCAGAGCACCTGCAGAGCTATAGACAACAAAACCTCTTGAAGAGACTCAGTGTGGTATTTGCCAGACTTTGCTATCTCCAGTTAGTCAGGGTTTAGGAAACATTTAAATTTCTGGCCACCACTTAGAGCAGACATCGCATCCCACAGAAAGTTAATGGCAGCCTTTGGCTGGGATTAGCTACAGAAAAAGTTATCTTTTTATGCCTTCCTGCCTCATCTTTGACTCATTAAGTAGGCTCTATTTGTGACCTGTGTTGTCCAAACATTAGGCAGTTTACTGAAGGTCTATTATGTATTCATTATCTGAAAATGATTAGAGCCTACAATGTAGAAAGCTTTCAAGCAGCAAGGCAGTGGGGCTGGTGGTTGTGACAAAGCAGATCTCTATCTTTTGAACTCAGAAGAGATTAGCAAAATGCCTTCTGGAAATAGCAGAGATAAGATGGGAGTTATGCAGCTGAACTGAGAATGAGTGAAAGGAATCCACACCAATGAACTGCTGGCATATTGGGTAGCCATTCAAAAGCTGCAGGTTTTATTTTTCCCCCCCTTTTTTTAAAAATTTTTTTCTTTTTTTTCCCTAAGCTTACAGTGGTCACTTGCCTTGGTTATATTTACTGTGTGGCCTTCAATACAAAGACTCTTTTAAGACTCTGCACAGGCTGGATCCCAGTTCTGCTTGTAGTAATGAGTGCTGGGCATAGTTGAAGTCTTACAGAGAGAACATGGCTGTTAAAAAAGTGGAGCAGCACTGAATGAGAACCTGATATTTTCAAGAGAATAGAGCTGAAGGACAAATCAGGTGCTAAGAGTGGGGTTGGGGGAAGGCTAAGGATGAGATGAGACCTGTACATGACTAGGGGTCATGGAACGAAAGAGCACTTAGTAGTGAGTTTAGGACTGTTCCAAATAACAAACAGGATAATAAGAAAGGGATAAGTAGGGATAACCTAAAACTTCAGCAAAAGTTTTTTGCAGGACATTAGAGATTGTTACAGGGGAAAGGAATTGGAGAGTATGTTGGGAGATAAAGGGAGCAAAGTATGGGAAGGCAGATGGTCATAGTTCCTTATTTTGAGAGAAAGAAAGGAGTTTGAAGAGTTGCAGTGGAGGTGGGCAGGGAGTGCAAAGAGCAGGTAGCAGAAGAGCGTGGGAATGAAGAACAATGATGGGAAGGAAGAACATCTAAAGAGAATCAATGGCATAACCAAAAGATTAAGGAGGAGAGGGAGAGAAAGAGGACAATGATGATGGGGAAACTATTGTTCTTTCAGTGGTTCGTGAGCCTATAGTCTGCCCCCTCTGGACTGCATACATATTATAAGTGAAATAAGTTGTCAGTAAGTGTGGTGACAGAGTCTTGATGACACCAGACAAAACATGTTGAGATGAGTTTTTTAGCAGGAGAATTGTGGAGTGCGCAAAAGGAGATCATCAAAGTATTCAACTCAGCGTCCAGTAGAGGATATTACTGAGGAGGACTTGGACAACATTGCAATCACTGTTAAAGACAAAATCTACGACAAAGTTCTGGTAAGTGACTGCTGCATTCTTTAGGATGTGAAATTGAAAGTCTCTTAGTAGTTCACTGGTGTTTGCTAGAAGCTATTGCTTTCCTGAGGGGCTGGAGCTCAGCTATATTATATTACTCAAGCATGACTTTGAAAGTATTGCCAGGCTTCTGTAGGCTTGCCTGTGCTGGTTGGAAGGCCTCACCACCTTTTGTCTTTACAGAGAAGTGCTTTCTTGCCATAGAGATAGTAGGTGGAATTTGCTGTAGCTATGACTCATCACTGCAAAGAGCTGACATCCCTTTAATCGTTCATCCTCACTTAATATAAATGTATTGGTTGTACCATTAAATAAGTGATGCCTGCTGCTCCTTGTAAGCCCTGGAAATGACATGTCTGTAAGGGGTGGGTAGTTTTCATGAGCTCTTGATGGAGCTCCTCCATTTTTTCCTTTGCTGGATTTGGCTGTTACTAATTGTCATAAAGATCTTATATGATCTTTACTATATATTATGATCTTATATGATCTTTACTATATATTTCATGCTTCATTTTATTTGCAAGGATGAGTCATAAGGTCATTCTCTCAATAGTTTTAGCTTTTTCTTTAGACAGAGGAAAGGAGCAGAACTGCAGCATGAGATTCATGCAGTTTGAGACTCCCAGTGCAACTGAGGCTGGGCACTGTCTTTAAAATCCCTAGCATCTCTAGCTGACTACATGATGCATCATAATAACAGAAATTACAATTCTCACTGAGATCTTCATTGCTTTTCATTTGACTTTGGTTTGAAGTTTGTGCTTTGCTATCATCAGCAGCTTCGTTAGGAAAGTTCATCAATGAACCTTTAAGAGGTTCTTCCTATGTACCTGTTTCTCCTCTTTCCAACTTTAGGGTAGTACTTGCCACCAGTGCCGACAAAAGACAATCGATACAAAGACAATCTGTCGCAAGCAGGGCTGTGGAGGAGTAAGGGGGCAGTTCTGTGGCCCATGTCTTCGAAATCGATACGGAGAAGATGTGAAATCAGCACTGCTTGATCCGGTGAGTATGATTGCATGGGCTTGGAAAGAAAGTGTATGGAAAGAAAATGGTTTTGTTAGTAAGCTGTGATGAGTAGTGGTAGTGTGGTGTAAAAAGCTTCTTGCCATGAGAAGCTCTGTAGTATTCTTATGTCAGACACTGATTTTGTTGGAATTCGAGGGGAAAATGCTGGGTTTGGGTTACAATCCATCCACCTTTGTGCTAAATGAAGGTGTTTACAAGGTTGGTTGGCTAGCTGATACAAGATTTTCAAACCTTGCAGTGGTGAACAATCGGGCAGTAGAGAAGCTATTACTTGGAATCAACCACAAAGTTGGAAAAGACCTCAGAGATCATCAAGTCCAACCTCTCACCCAGCACCTCATGCCTGACTAAACCATGGCTTCAAGTGCCACGTCCAATCCTTTTTTGAACACCTCCAGGGATGGTGACTCCACCGCCTCCCTGGGCACCACATTCCAATGGCAGATCACTCTTTCTGTGAAGAACTTTCTCCTCACCTCGAGCCTAAACTTACCGTGGTGCTGCTTGAGACTGTGTCCTCTTGTTCTGGTGCTGGTTGCCTGGGAGAAGAGACCAACCCCCACCTGTCTACAACGTCCTTGCAGGGAGTTGTAGACAGCAATAAAGTCACCTCTGAGCCTCCTCTCCTCTTCTAAACAACCCCAGCTCCCTCAGCCTCCCCTCACAGGGCTTGTGCTCCAGACCTCTCACCAGCCTTGTTGCCTTTCTATGGACACGTTCAAGTGTATCAGTATCTTTCTTAAATTGAGGAGCCCAGAACTGGACACAGTACTCAAGGTGTGGCCTAACCAGAGCTGAGTACAGAGGCAGAATGACTTCCCTGCTCCTGCTGCCCACACTATTTCTGGTGCAGGCCAGGATGCCATTGGCCTTCTTGGCCACCTGAGCACACTGTTGGCGTGTGTTCACACTTGTGTGTGTCTGAGCAAGGGGAAGGTAAATACCATCTTACTCATGGTTTGCCTTTACATTCCCCATCCCTTCCCCCCTGCAATGTTTTATCTTTGCAGGCCTGGATCTGTCCTCCTTGCCGTGGGGTGTGCAACTGCAGCTACTGCCGCCGGCGGGACGGGCGCTGTGCCACAGGCATGCTCATCCACTTGGCCAAGTTCTACGGCTATGACAATGTTAAGGAGTACCTGGAAAGGTAAGGGCTGTGCCCTGTGCTCATTCCTTTTTAGACTTGTAGCCCTTTATGTAGTACTTCTGTGGCCTGGGGTACATCCTGGACTATGCAAAAGTCCAGGATATGGTTTGGGCATATGGGTTAGGGGTGAACCTTGTATAGTAGGGTTATCGGTTGGACCTGCTGAATCATACTGTCTGTGTAAAAAAACAAAAAACAAAAAAAACCACAAAAAAAAAACAACCCCCCCCAAAAACTAACAAAAAAACCCCAAAATTCCTTTGTTTAAGAAGCTGAAATGGTTTTGCCTATTTTGGAATCCATATTGATTGCTTGAAGCATAGGTCAGTGCTGGATTTGGAAGTTGACCAAACTGTCTGTTTCTAGGAAAGCTGTGTCCTAAAAAGCACTAATGCTGTTTTCTCACCTATCTTCTAGTTTACAAAAACAACTGGTGGATGACAATTGAGAACACAGAACTCCAGCTGTGCCTGCAACTGGTTTGTGTGTTGATAAAGGTTGACTTCAAAAGGTTATTTACCATGTTTTTTATGTAAGAGAGAGTTGTAGAATATAGTATATGCGTTCTGCTGTGGTCTTATGCAAAAGATCTCTCAGGAAAATGTTTTGGTAGAGAAATCTACGTGCACAGACCGATATGTTAAGTTGAAATGGCACTCTTGAACCTTCAGTGGCTAATTTTAATGGAGCTACACAGCCACATGATTGAGAACTCAGTCAGTTTGAGTAATATTTGTGTTTAATTATGCAAGCTTGCAGAAAGAGTGCTTGGCAACTACCTGTAAAGCATACCCTGCCTTTAAAGGACCACAAACTTCCATGTGTAACCACTGGACCACAAAGATTCAGTTTCCCAGCCCTTGCTTTCTGAATCTATACCTTCATCTCTGGTTTATGCAAAAAAGGGAGGGGCATGTTCCTCTGAATGTCATTATGTTCCAGCCAAAGCTGATGCAACCTACTAGTGGGAGAATGATTGTTTATTTCAAAGTGCAATTAGTCACTGAAACATGGAAGTGGAAGAGTGTTTTATAAAAATAAAATATTAAATATCATCCCAGTGAAGAAAAAGAATTGCTCACTATAGCAGATTGTGATGCACTTGCTGCCTGACCCAACTCTCTTAAGTTGGCTATCTTGACTGGTTAAATGGTTTCAATCACAAAGTTCAGGTTTTAGTTTTTTTTACATACGGTTCCTATTTAGATTTTTTTTTCATATGTACAGCAAAGCTTTCAAACAACTTTGTTTAAATGCAGTGCTTGGATGCCAGTATGTTTGTTAAAATTCTTGTAAGATACACATTTCATTTTAATGTAGAGAGAATAAAGAATAATCAAGGAATATCTTGTGAGTCAAACTATACCCAGATGCTTATGGTTCCCATTTACTTTCCTGTAGCTTGTGTTATGAAGGAATGCTTGCAGATCACTAATCACTGTGTGGAGAAGCACATGGACACAACACTGATGGATGAGGAAATATAAACATAGAGCACATGAGTACTAAAGGAGTCTGGTTTTGTGAGCAGATCTGACTGTGAAAAGTATTTATCACCTTCTGCTTTAACTACAAAACAGATTAAGAAAGCAGCACATACCACTGAAAACTTAGTACTGAACTGCCACAAGTAAAGCTACTCTTGCCAGACTCCATTTTGCTGGATTCTCATTGCTTTTCAGATTGAAATCCAAAGGTGTTTGCCCTCTGGCTTTTGGGTTTATATACTGGACATTCATAAATGTTCTTAGCTTCCCTTTGATCCACAGGAAGAGCCCTTGCAAAAATGACTGACATTAAAAAAAAAAAATCCTCTGAAAAGTTCAGGTTGCCATTTGAAAAAACATCAGTCAAAGGACTTGCTCAGCATGTTTCTCTAATTGCCTGTTGGAGTCACTCACCTTTCCTCTAATTAGTTGTAACTTAGTTGTCATCCTTTCTAAGTTAAAACTAAAGTCTCGTTTTGACTGTGGGCCTGAACTGTCATTCCTAAACTAGCTGCTTCAGTTTCAGGCAAATAACAATCCCAAAAGAGCAAGGTACATTGTTTGTCCTCTGAAAGTGGTTGAAAGAGGAGTTGAGGCTCAAAAGATGAATACAGTCCATTTAGGGATGTCCTACAACCATATTACAACTACTGCAATAATTGACTGCTTGTCAATCCTCAGATAAGACTGAACAAGCCAGAAAAGCACACTACTGCTGGCAGTATAAGGTCCTGTATCCAGATACAAGTTTCCTGCACCACTGATCTTCCTGCTGAGAAGATCAGTAACCTGACAAGAGAAGCAGCAGTAGGTTTTGCCTTAACCTGTATATATAAAAAAAAAATTTACACAAAACAAATTGCAGACTTCAACAATCATTTTGTTTACAGCGGAAGTTGGTAGCTGAAGTAACCAGAAAGCATATGCTTATGTAAGCACGAGGCTAGAGTTTTAGTGGACTTAAGTAGGTATGTCTGTAATCAGTTGAAGGAGGCAATCAGCATTACACAGGCTGCTGGCAGCAAAGAATGTGATTACGCTCAATCCTGTAAAACCCTTTTGGCTTGGGGAGAAACCTGAGCATCACCATTAGCCATGTTCAGAAATTGCCAAAAGGTGGTAACTGTAGTAGTTCTTAAATGCAGATTGTCTCATACTAGCTTGAGTGATGCATTTAAACTTCCAATGTGCTGGAACAAAGTACAAATCAGGAGCACTGACAGAGATCAATAATGGCTTTACTACAGCATATGCTACCATGGAGTATCAGAGGAATTTCCAAAAACTCAGACTGTTTTATCCATCTAACCACTTCCAAGTGGATATGGCTGCTGGCAGGGTAGGGGAAAAGGAATCCTGCAAGATGCTGAGCACCCTTAGTGCTAGTGACAAAAGGAGGTGATGGAGCCTTTGCTTTAGCAAACTGGTTAGCATTTCTGCAATGCTCACTTCAAAGTGAAATTGACTTTATGACAAATTCTGGACAAAAAAAAATAAATAGAACAAAGCCCTTGGGTTTAGATCACTGGGACAGCTCTGTGCCTAGTAGCTAAATTCTGTCACTTCAGGGTACTTACCAGCAGGGAAGGCTGTGTGGATGGGTATGCAAGTTTAGTCCATGTGTCTGGCACAACATCATAGAAGAGCACAGACTGCAGCACTTCCATCTGAGGAGAAAACATCAACACCCTCATTGTATGGAGAACAATAAAAAGCATACTGGCATCATGAAGAACATATTATTCTTTCAAAAAATAAAAAAAGGGCAACAAAATGCCCCAAAATATATAAAAGAGCAACAGTACTGTTAATAGGTTCTACAACTCCTTGAAAGGAGGTTGTAGCAAGGTGGGTGTCAGTCTCTTCTCCCTAACAAATGATAGGACAAGAGGAAACAGCCTTAAGTTGCACCAGAGGAGGTTTAGACTGTGTATTAAACTTCTTCACTGATAGGGTTCTCAAACACTGGAATAGGCTTCCTGGGGAGGTGTTTGAATCCCTATCCCTGGAGGTGTTTCAAAGAGGCAGAGATGTGGTGTTGAGGGACATAGTTTAGTACCAGACTTAGTAGAGTTAGACAATGGTTGGATTCTGTGATTCTTTAAGTCACTTGCCTTCAGGCTGAGGTCCTCCTGACAGGAGAAAGTTCATCCACTCACATTCTTGAAGGCAAACAAGGGCACAGGGACTCCAGGTAGTGGTAGTCTTCTGCATGATTTCTGTCATGCAGAAGAGGCATCTTCAGAATATCATCCATGCCATTCTTAACCTATGCAGGCCAATACAGAGTGATTAGAAGTCTTCTCCTGGAGAAGAAATCAGACTTGAAAGTAGAACATAAGCATCCCAGTTTCTTAGGAAAATAAACCCCCCCCCACTGTTGCTGTCTCTTTGGTGACAGTACTGAGAGAAATGACTACAAACCAGTTAACACTTAGCAGCTTCTATTTAACTTTACATTTTCAAGTAACATTGACCCCCCCAAAGCCCATCAATCAGCACCTTGGCCCTGGGCTTGGGATAATTGCTGTTAAAGGATGTACCCTGAGACTGATAGCTTTTAATCGAGCATGGCTAGAAGTTTGTATTGTACCCAACTGCTTCCATCACCCCTTTGACCACACACAGTCCTTACTGTTTCGGGCATTGGGCAAAACACAGCACAGGCACACACGCACACACATCTCATCTCTAAAAGAGCCTCTCTGCAAGCCTGATGTGGCAAAATGAAGAACAGTTTGTAACTATTGATGATCAGGAACTGAAATCACAACATGAATGCAGCTCAGTCTCCATTTCAGCCCTGGCTTGGGCAGAATTAAATGATGAATGCCACATAAAGTCATCCACACTCCCTGGAGCGGACAGAACGAAATGTGAAAAGCGCAACCTAACCCTGGGAGGTGAAATGTTTGGCTACTTTTGTGCAGAGCTGTCATACTCCCTCCTGCAAAACCTCCATCATCTGACAGTGATAAGAAAAAAAAAAAAAAATCACAACAAACCAAACTGACAAAAAAACCCCACAAAACCAAAAGAGTGTCCAGAGGAAAAGGAGGGAGCAAAGAAAAGGATGGGGAGCTCCAGAACAGGAGTGGCACACATGGTAAAGATGAGAAGCTGAAGGCTCAGTCTCATGATATGCCAGTTTAGGGGGCATCTGGACATAGTTTCTCAGGTCTACACAGAAGAGAATGTGCAGAAGACAGCACAGACAGAGACTCATAAGTCGCTGAGATTTCTTGATTACATTTTCCTTTACAGCTCATCCTTTATTCATTTAATCTATTAAGCACAGCAGCAGTGCTGCTTCATGGTTAAGTATAGTCTTTTACATTTTTCTGGAATTAGTTTGGTGGCACTAAGACATCTGAGTGTTTGAGATAAATCTGTACTTTGGGCAGAATTACAGTGCCCCGGTTAACTCCATATTGTGACAATCTCAACCGTGTATTAGCATTGGTCCCTTCAACCCAGCATCTGCTGTCTTACAGGTGTTAATGTTATTGTTCTGCCAAACTCCAGATTTGGTACAAGAAAGGTGCTGAGATGGTCAGAGAGCCTCCTTGCCCAGATACCACCTCTTCAGGCTACCAGAAAACTAAAAAAGTTGAAAGCCTCCTCAACTGCTGCTTGCAGGGGAAGTCTCTTCGTGCAGCCCCAAGGCTCCTGCTCAGATCAAGGGCCCAAGGAAGGGAAGTGGTCGAGCACTGTGGTTGGGCTGCTCTTCCGCTTGTGGACTCTACACATCACTGCTGGACTGTGCTGTCAATGTGGCAGAAAGAAGCCAGGGCTATGGGCTGGGAGGGACTTCTTACGCTCAACACAAGCAGGAAGGAGCAGGGAAGCTACCCAAAGCAGATTTATGCAGGAGGGGGAACAAAGCCCAGAGGTAAAGATGACTCACCAACTCAACCAGCCATAGCTTTTCTTAGTAAGTCAGTGTTGCTGGTACTTGTTTATAAAACCACACCAAAAAAAAGCAAGACAGATTCATACCTTGTTTTCTAATCCATGTTACATTCAAAATGAAAACAAAATGATCTGCAAAACAGGTTAGGTGTTCCTCTGGTGCAAATTCCTCTGGTCCAAATTTGTCCCTAGTACAGTACATTGCACAGGATGGTGCATTATCCTCACTACTATTAACACTCAGCTGATCTTTACTAATTTGATGCATCTTTTTCTTCCTAGAAGTGAAGTCTTTTGCAGATATAGCACACTAATGTGTTTCACTGTCATTCACGAGCACTGAGAATGCACCAGAGGAAGAACTTGACCTTTTTCCTCTGCAGACTAGTGTAATCCCTCTCCTATGAATGAATTTGTGGGTTTCATTTCCTAAAGAGTTTTGAAGAGCTGCTCTGACCTCATCAAGTATTCCACCTCAGCCTTGGGCTTTCAAATGGAAGCATTTCATCTATGTATTTATGGTTGCCAGTATAATCCAGATTTGGTGGGTCCAAGAAACCTTGTGTCACAGACAGTTGCCCTTCAAGCTTTAGTAAAAGAATCATTGTTACTGATGAAGCTGTGGCCCCTTCTCAAAACGTTCTTCTGCATTTGCAAATTTTCAGAAATGTGTCTGGAGTCTAAGACCATGACATCTCTCTGATACAGTGGGGGCCACACTACTTCTAGCACAGTTAATGTCTGAACACTTCTCTGAGGTTCCCATTTTCTGCAGTATTGAAATACTGTTGCTGCTTCCTTCATGAGAGTGCTCCGAGTTTATTTTATGGACTGTCACTGCCAAGGCAAGCGTATTTGAAGTACTGCATTTCTGCATCCCCTCAGCAGACAAGCAGGGATTATGATACCATTCTGCAGGTAGAAGTCTGAGACACAGGACAGAGTCACACAGGACACCTATGGGAGAGGCAGGACTAGAGTCTCAACTCATCTAAACTTCTCTATCCTTACACACAAGCCACCACATTCATTCTATTTAGTGCATTGTTAATTAGGAGGTATGCACAGTCTGCACTCATAACCTTAAAGGTCACAGGGGGAGACAGATAAGATAGGTGAGTGAAGTGTGGGAATGGGATAGCAAGTAACAGTATATGAGCAATTCTAGCTTGTCAGAAACACTGATCCCACTCCACTTTCCACAGGAATAGTTGCAGTTAGGGCATTTCTCTACGTAATGTTCCTCCCTTTCTCCTCTCCCTGGCTGTTATTGTCTGGGAGCTGGAACTCCTGGAACAGAAAATTAAAACAAGCTACTTGGCTACACATCAGCAAATGCAGAAGTCTTGCCCAGGGTTTTGTACTGCTGCTTTGGCCTCATTGAGACAGTCACTGGAGATAATTTTCACACCAGAAAAAAAATTGAGTTCTCAATGAGCTCAGTATTGAACCAGATACTGTTAACTGTGCTGTTCCTATGGAATCTGTCAGGTTATTAAAGATGAGACTAAGAACTTTGGTGAGATGTATTCTTGGTGGACTGCCTGCTACTGCTGACAGAATTAAAAAAAAAATATTTTCCAGGCTCCCTGAGCTCCTGCACTGTAAAGACTTATCTGGACTCAAAGTTTCTCTGAACTCACTGCCATGGAGGTGTTTGGGATTTAAACCAGACATGCAAGTTGGTTTTGCAGAAAAATATTCCAGGCTGTAAGTGGTACTTTTCACAGGAGCTATTTCTTCCTAATGCAGGGCCCACTCCACAAACATCACAATAAAAATTTAGGGGCCTTTGGCATTTAGAACAGTCCATAACAAGCTGCTGCTCAAAATAACAGTAGTAAGCACATACTTCTGGAGTAATCTTGGTTCTGCAATCAGACATTTAGCTGTGCCTGAACCTGCACCATTAACCTCACCCCCAGTAAGCTGTGTCTTAAGATGCCACTTCGAAGCAGTGCTGAGGTGTTGAGAAGAGCCTCGTTGCTCACCTCCAGCAGAAGATCAATTATGCCAGACAATCTGTGCTGACCAGTCTCTCCCTGCTGGCAATTAAATTGGGCTTTACTGTATTCCTGGGAGTCATGCACACAGGGGAGGCTGTGAGTTACCGTGGTTCAAAGCAGGAACTCACTGCCCCTCTGTCCTTATGACAGATCCCATGTGAGGTGTAGCAAAGCTGAGGGGTAGTGTTTTATTCTAATGCACCTCATGGAACAAGTTTACAGCTAGAAGATCCCATAAGTAATGACAATAGGTAACAAAGAAGGTAACCTCCCTATCAAACACAAAGCACCAGCACTGAGGAAAGGCATTGCCATTCTGTTTGTCTTCATTTGGCTGCCAGTCAACAAATGATTTTCTGTTTCTGCGGGTAATTTGGGGCTCTAGAATTTTCCAATTATGGCAAGAAGCTTACAGTAAATAGCAGTGGATCCACACTCGGGGTTGGGTCCCTAAACTTTGCAAAGGCCAGACAAATAGCAGTGATTCTGCTCAGGTTTCACCACCTATACTTATTTTACAATTATTTGAATGAAAGTTCAGGCGTGTGAAGGTTAATGGACTGCCTAAACTGGAAGAAGTAATTCTTTACTTACCTATAGGCTAGATGCAGAGCTGGAGCTGGCAGGATGAGCTTCCCACCATGCCTCTGTGACCTCAGCTGTCATTTGGAGAAATCAGCCTGCACCGAGGTCAGGAGTACAGTGGTGGTTAGCCTTTCCATCTCCATGGCAACTTAGTCTTGGGCATCTTCTTCTGAGCAGTTACTTCCAATTGCCTTCATCTGACTGTGGCTCTTTGACATATGAGAACCCACTCCTTAGGGACTGCAGAGACACCAGCAAGCTCATCTCACTCACAACCAAAAGGCATCGCCAAGGGGAAAAAGTGCACCTTCCACAAGTTAGCCAGGCTTGGCAAATAGCCTGCTTGCACATAACATGCTAATTGTATTTTACCTTTTCTCCCAATTTTATGTTGTATTTCATTTGGACAATGAAAAATAACAAGTCTGGGAAAGGGCACTTGAAAATTCTCTTGGCTCTTCTTAGCAAATTGTATGCAATCAGTTCTCTAAAGTGACTAGGACAGCAGCTTAGGAGAAACTTCCATTTGGTTTGTTTTTTTTTAAATATGTGTGTGTGTATATATACACACACACACACCCCCTATATATACCTAAATATTTTGTACAAATATATGTATATGAAAATAGATATATATGTACATGAAAATAGATGAAAGCAGTTTCCATGCAAGGCTTTCTGGAACTAAAAGCATTACTTTCCTTTCTTTTTCTATCCTCAGAAATTCTAAATTTGTTTCTGATTAGAAGCCACTTAGGCAAGCTTGCACCTTGGATGCATCACTGCTGTCCAGGACCAAAACCCAACAATTGAATGTGAATAATTCAGTATATATCAACTATTAATAATCTGATAAACTTGCAGAAACAGATGTGTGAGAGGGTGGTGGAAAATGACAGTCATAAAAAGTGTTTCCCCTATTTTAGAAACAGGAAAACACAAGGAAGTGTATAACATTTGCATTCTATTATTTTTCCAGAGAAGAAAACATGAAAACAGTAAAAATATGTTTTGAAGGCAGTGCCATTGTGGACTGCTGCAAATGGAGAGTCTATCACTTCTGCTGGTTAAAGTGCAGTTCCATAAAAGACACTTTGCTGTGCCCACCCAGACCTTTCTAAGTGGAGGCACCTTAAAAGAGAATGGTTTTATCAGACCAATGGAAACCTCAATGTACTATCCTCCAATGTCATTAAGCTGGCTCTACAAGCAGCATTACAAAACACTGAATTCAAGTTGCCAAGTAAGTGTGCTTGCAAAAGTAATTAAACAAGCAATATTCCAAGCCACAAACCCTTGCAGACAAAGATCTGCTCATCATGAATCACTGCACTCATTAGAACTTAGAGAATATATTCTCCCAGAACCAGACAAGACCTTGGTATGGATGAGGCTGCATAGATGAGAATACTTGGTGTGTTCCCCACAAGGTCCCAGTTCAGAAAGATGGCTTTCTCCTAGCTTGAACATACTACACACATGTTCAAGAGTTTTAGGCATATATGGAAGTTCTTACCTCAAGTGGGCTGATGAATTCTTGCAGATATATGCAGCAGAGCCTACAGTCCCAGACATCAGTGGTGTGGCCACCTGTGCATGATCTCACCAAAGAGGTAATGCAAGTGTTCCCATGGAACCATGGGGGAAATAGAATGCATCACTGAATAAAACAAGTCAACTTTCTAAAGGGCAAAACAATGCCCCTCAAAATACATGCTATTAAGAGAAACAAAAGAAATTCAAACACTTCCTTTCAGAAAATATTGGTTATATATTTGCATTGCTGTTTTTGTTTGTTTAGCAAATAATTACATTGAAACACAAATTTATTTTTTTTTTAATCAAGTGAGAGGTATCTATAAATATCTGAGTAAAAATATTGAGTTTGTGCCTAAAATTCAGTAACGGTCTACAGTGTATGCTCTGAGCCTTACATCATGCGTTATCCCTTATCCTTTATAAAATGCTTCTAAGAGAAAAGTGCATTTTCAAAACACTGCATGATGTAAGAGAACATAACTCATTAACAAGCACACGTATTTTCCCATACCAGCCTTTAAAAACATAATCCTCATGAGTGACAGAAAGCTAACCTACTGTGCCTTTCATGAAGGAGAAATAAAAAAAACTTGTATCTGATTGCAGTCTTTTATATCTCCTCACTAGGAAGCATTCCATAACTGAAATTCTACATGATTTGAATTTGGGATGTATTCAAGAACTTCAGTAAAAATTGAATTAATATTAATCCCATTACCACCACCTCATGTAAGCATTGTGTTTATTGTAGATCTCTACTCAAAATGCCACTATTATAGCATGCAATTACAGTGGCAGCACATTTTATTCAAGGAACTACTGTCTCTCTCTTTTATTTGCTTTCACAGAGTTTGAAGCTTCTTTCTGCTACCTTTTAGTTTGCAAAATATGCCAGTTTGTGTTGAAGCCTTTCCGGATGGGAACTTCTGTCACCTGATATTTGCCTCCCAACAGTTCAAGCAAAAACTTGATTATAAGCTTTAAATATTGCATGATGTGATAGAACAGAGTAAGGGAAACAGCTGCAGCTATGCCAGCCTGCTTGGTACCAGTTTATTTCAATTTTAATACGTGAAATTCTAATCTACCTCTCTCAAATTAGTTTGAAGAGAATGAAAACAAAACAAAACAAGAAACAAAAAAGGAGGAAAAAAAGAGAGGAAAAAATACCACAAAAAAAAAAAAAAAAAAAAAAAGAGAGAGAAAAAGGCCAATGGAACATAATATGCAATGCTGCATGCTGGTGATGAGAATCCCGAACAGAGTCCCTGTGAAAAATGTCAACAACTTGGATTTAGAATGAAACATTCTTGCAGTTAGAATAAACCTGCTTTTCTCTTTGTTGGCAACAGAAATGCACTTTCCTGTTTTTCTAATTTCATATATATTTATCTCAAGAAAGGGCTTTTCCCTTTGTCTTTTAGAAGAGTGTATCAATATTCTAACTCAGTACAAGCTCATTCAGCTGCACACTTCCACGACATCGATTGCACTGGGATAATCAAAGCTTGGGATATAAAAGGGACATTTTTTTGCTCCTGTGAGAAAACTGAGAGGTTTGCATTAGAAATATTTTGAGCTGTCAGGTTTGCATAATTGCCATTGTACTCTATAGAAAACTGGTCTTTTGCACTAAAAAAAAAAAGACTGAACCACTGCTCAATGAATGGATATAGTGAGGATGGAATCCACATCTCCCCAGAACTCCATACAACAATTCCATGAACATGCCTATGCACATAAGAAGATGGACGGGAAGCACAGGACAATCAAATAGGATCAGGCATCCTGCACTTCATCTAAGGAGGCTAATTACCAGAGATTAGCATGGTGGAGTTTGTCTTGGCAACAGGAAAATTGGGTTAAGTCAAACAGAAATGCAAGAAGATTAAATATCGAGAGGGAAGCACCATATACTGGTGCAAGTGATGATGGAGTTAAGGCAATTTGCACTAACTGATGGGCCAGCTCAAGCTTCTCAGTTCATGCTTTCTGATTAATCCTTGATTGTCTTCAAGTTGTCCCCCAAATAGTCAACTGAGAGATTTTTTTGTATATGCATACATATATATAAGTATGTATACATATATATATGTGTATATATGTATATATATATACACACAGAGAGAGAAACTCACATAGAAATTTATATACCTAGCTCCTGTTTTAAAAACTATTATCTCTTGTCTCTCTTCAGTATCTATGTTTAAAAAATACTTATAAAGCCACAGGGTAATGAATCACTAATAGAATGAGAAGGGCCAATAAGCAATATTACCAAGAGGAGAGAAGGAATGATTCTTGCTCTTATAGACCTTTCTAGTCCTCCCTCTCATTAATTAGAAAAATTAATTATCCAGCTTATGAATTGTGGTTTGAAAAGAACTGAGCTTAACGTGGCAAGATTTATTAGCAAAGAAAACTAAGGGTTGGAATAAGCTGATTTTATAGACTTGTTTTCTAAATGGGAAGCATTATTAAATCATCACTATAAAATTAAGCAATTATTTCAACTATGACACCAAGTACCACAGAAAGGAAAAACAGTTTCATGTCCTATGAGCTAAATAAAGGTCAGTATGGGTAAAAATAAAAAGGGAAAATTAATTTCTAATAGTAAGAACAAGATATGGAGAAAATCGTGGTCTCAAGGGGTGACATTTCCTTCTTTCTCTTTATAAATATCTCTTAAATTTCTTTAGATTACTAAAAGGGGAGGATCTATTCAGTAATATCCTATATGGGTCAGTAAATAATAATTACTACTTTTAGTTAGGCTTTTCATATACAGAACTTACACAAATGACCTCAACTGAGTATTTAAACTATACAAGTGTGAAATATGCTGTAGCTCTGAAATAAAATCACTCATCTACCCTTAACTTTGACTCAAGGGGAACATTACTGAGAAAGTCACAACAAGGTGGCATCTTTAATACATAATAATGACACATGCAGGAAATGCACCATTATTTATACATGTGACGTGCTGTAAATTGCTTCCATCATCAGAACTAATTGTAGTGATTATTAATGCAGTGTTATGAACTGTCAGAATTGCTGTATGTAATTACATTTGTGCAAATGCTTCATTACCTGCCTAATGAATTTGGCATATATGCACATGTAAACCACTGTTTTTGTTAACATAATGAAGGGCATTTTTTTCCCCCTTAGCTACTGATGTGGAACTGGTTTAACCTATATTACAAAGTTCAAGCATCCACTGCCTGTGAAAAAACCCCACAACCCCCTCAGCTTTGATCTCATTTATTTTCATGCTCAGCAACAGCATCATATAATTCCAGCTACTTAAATAACAGCTTCAGAGAAAGAATGGTGTTCCCCCTATTCAGTAGAAACAGCTGATTGGGTTGAAATGACCTTGATGTGTGGTTACCTGACCGCTACTCCTCACCTTCATATAGATCTCTAAATAGTTGCAGAGGGCAGTGGTGCAGGCAGTGAAATCTCTAGCACTGAATGGGTATCTTCCATTCCAGCCCCGAGGGCCAAACTTCAGTCTCCCAGCAACACAACTGTGAAAATAGCACAGAGAAAAAAAGGATGCTTTTAAATCCCCCTTCTCTGGTACAGACTTCAAGGATATCCTGTCAAAGGAAAAAGGAATATATTCATTCAGTTAACAAACCAGCAGCGTTATCAATGGCTGTGCCTGCCCCAGCTGCCGGAAGGGAGCACTCACAAGCTTGGAGCTGGAGAGAGAGCGAGAAGAAGGTTTCTTACTGATCAGTGGCAGTATGTTTTGCAGTAATTCCCAGATGCTAGCGTATCCCTTAGGAAAGGGGAACTGTTGTGCTACTGAAACTAATAAAAATAGAGACTAGAACTCTATAAACATGACTCAGATAATCACTCAAGAGTCATGTTTGAAACTGGAGGTTAATAATATATTTTTACCTTTTTAAAAATAGTTTTATTAGAGAATCTTGGCAAGATGAGATTCTGCATAGGGTTTCAGCTGGTTTTATAAATTACTGAGAATCACAGAATACATCCACAGTTGGAAGAGAGCTCAAAGATCATCCAGTCCAACCCTCAACCCAGCACTGAAGGGTCAACACTAAACCATGTCCCTAAGTGCCAGGTCCACACACTGCTTGAACACCCCCAGGGACGGTGACTCCACCACTGCCCTGGGCAGAGCATTGCTGTGTTTGATAACCCTTTCAGTGAAGGAGCATTTCCTAACATCCAGCTTGAACCTCCCCTGGCACAGCTTGTAACCATTTCCTCCAGTCCTGTTACTTGTCACCAAGGAGAAGAGGCTGCCCCCTCCTCACTCCAACCTCCCTTTCAGGCAGTTGTAAAGAGCAATGAGGTCTCCTCCTCAGCCTCCTCTCTTTTCTCTCTCTCTCTCTAGTTCTCTATATTCTACCTTGTAGTTGAAGAAGCAGCTGGTATATAAAGAAAAAAACTTTTGATACTCATGGAAATGTAGATATGGAGAATGAACTTCAGAAGGGTAAACTCTTGGCTGTCAAAAACAGAAATAAGTCGTCCCAAACTGAGCAATAGATAGCAAAGTACGAGCAAAGGTAAAGGATTTTGTGACTGACAAAACTCCCTCAGGTCAGCATCTTGGAATCACAGAATAGTCTAGGTTGGGAGGGACCTCTGAAGGTCATGTAGTCCAAGCCCCTTTGCAGTAAGCAGGGAGTTTAACCATAAAAAATACAACACAAGCTTCTATCCTGAAGAAAACCACATGAGATTTGTTCCTCCTGGATTAGGCATAGTTTGATTTTCTTTTTTTTCTTTTTTTTTTTTTTAATTACAATACCTTAACCAGAAACATATTAATGAGAATGTGTGCACCTGTGGAGGAAAGAGAATTTTCTGAAGTATCACTCTTAGAAATTAGCTTATTAAAACACATACATACATATTTTTTTAACTGAACATAGCCTGAAGTGAGACAACAATGCATATGAATTGCCTTTATTAAAAACTTTGTCTAGTTTTGTTCAGCTTTCAATTTAAAACACTATGGTAAAGTCACCTATGAATTGCCTGAAGTTTTTTCAGCTTACCACAAGAAATACTATTATAAAGAGCTACAAGATAAACATTATATAAAAAAAATATGCTTCATTAATACCTGTCTGTTTAGCTACAAACCCACAACCATTCTTCCATTGTCACAAGGATCTTTCCAAATCACCTTATACCATCAAAATCAATCCATTTGTAGCCAAGATAGCTTTGTCATGGCTTTTTCAGTGCATGGCTATTTTTTTCCTAGGCACTGGTTAACTGAGTTCCTTTTAAAAGTAACTCTTGCCCTTTTCACATCCAAGCTCTGCCTTCATGTTTCCTGTGCTCAAACAAATACAGGCTAAAACACTGCTGGAAGGCTGGGGTGTACAGTTATGGTTGCCTTTATCATGGTCTGCTTTGCTGACACAAATAAGCTCCAATGCTTTCACCACTGCGGGGAAAACAACTTGCACTGAGCTTGAAGATCTGTCTACATGTTCCTCAGGGTAAGAGAGATAACCAAGAACCTGGAGGGAAGGAGACTACTACATTCAGTGACACCCCTATCCACCACAGTCTCACTGTTTTTTTCCTGCTACTTCTTTCCACTCACCAAGCAGCTCCACAGAACCTCGCAGAGGGAAAGGGTGAAGGACACGAAACCAAAACAGCACGTAACCCTTGCTCGTGAATTCCTTCCTTTATGACTAACTACCAGATTCAAACACAGGGTACTGAACATCTGGGTACATAAATCCACTCTGTGGCAGAATCACAGAAATGTTCAGGTTGGAAAAGACCCTCAGGATCACCAAGTCCGACCAATAACCCTACTCTACAAGGTTCACACATAAACCATATTTCCAAGCACCACATCCAAACAACCTTTAAACACATCCAAGGCTGGTGACTCAACCATCACCCTGGGCAGCACATTCCAATGCCTGACCACTCTTTCCATGAAAAAAATGTTTCCTAATGTGTAGTGTAAACCTACCCTGCTGCAGCTTGAGGCCATTCCCTCTTGTTCTATCACTAATTACCTGTGAGAAGAGACCAGTACCAGCCTCTCCACAATGTCCTTTCAGGTAGTTCTAGACAACAATGAGGTCTCCCCTTAGCTTCCTCTTTTTCAAACTGAACATCCCCAGATCCTTCAGCTGTTCTTCACAAGATTTGTTCTCCAGGCTCTTTCCCAGCTTCATTGCCTCTGCACTCACTCCAGCACCTCCACATCTCTCGCACTGAGGTGCCCAAAACTGGACACGATACTCGAGGTGTGTCCTCACCAGAGCTGAGTACAAGGGGACAAATCCCCTTCCTGCTCCTGCTGGACACAGCATTTCTGATACAAGCCAGGATGCTATTGGCTTTTTTGGCCACCTGGGCACACTGCTTGCTCATATTCAGCTGCTTGTCCATTAGAACCCCCAAGGTCCCTTCCTGCCAGACAGCTTTCCAGCCACACTTCTCCAAGCCTGTAGCATTGCTTGGGGTTGTTGTGACTCAAGCACAGGACCTGGCATTTGGCCTTGTTGATGCTCATCCCATTAATGTCAGCCCATGGATCCAATCTATCTAAGTCCCTCTGTAGAGCCTCCCTACACAGGAGATGGTCAAACCAAATTCAGAAATGAGTGAAGTTCATGAGTACCAGTGAATGAAAGAACTCTGACTTTAGGGCATGGACAGGTTGGAGTTTTTTGTTTGGTTGGTTTTTTTATAAGACTGCCCTGCTGTGTAAGACTGGTGCAATAAATGCACTTCTTCATATCTGTATAGGCACACCTATGCATGTCTGTATTTGATCATAGAAACACATGCATTAATGTCACTCCCTCCTGCCCAGCACTGACAGGAAACATGGAGGCAGCACAGGGCAGCTGTCAGGTTAATTTAGAAGCACAACCATCCCAAAATTCTGGCTTCCTACAAAATGGTCATCAATGCTACTCCTTCTACTCACAGAGGAAGGACTAAATAAATACATTTAAAAAAAAAAAAGAAGAAAAAGAAAAAAAATGAAGGCAGCATGTCCTGCTTTTACCTGGTCAAAACTGTAGAGAGCAGCATGCAAGTTATCCAGCATCCCTGGAGGAGGTTCTCTGGTAACTTTAATTGAGTTTTCTTGCATCCCTTGAGGAATGATGTCTTCTGGGGTTGGGGCTGGTTCAGCACTAAAGACATGGAAATCAGGATGACTTTGTTCACAGTATTGCTTAGGGAGTTTTCCCAAGGATTCTAGCCACTTGCCTACTGGATGAATAATCTGTTAAAAAACAGCAAATATGGTTATTGTGATAAAATTAATAAATTTGTTATCTTAAGACACTGTTATTGTGGTTTGATAATAGAAGACAGTTGTTGAATCCAAGCATCCTTTTATTAGTAAATAAATCAACAAGACAAAGAATAAACTTGAAGATTATTTTATCTTTCTTGATAAAGCGCTGAAATAGCAGAGGTTACACCATTAGCTTCTAAAGTTTCAGGCCTTGATTTTGAAGCTAGCAAAAATATTATAAACACAGGGTTAACTAATCTGGGGGTGTGGGTGTTACCACATGTAAGGATAAGCACAACTCAGCAGGCGCCTGGACACTGCTTAAATTCTCTGTAGAACTAGGACCTAATATAAAACATGTCCCATGCATACCAGGAGCAAGACTTAAGTAATACTAGACAAAAAAAAAATGCTTACAGCTATCCTGCTACTTGAAAAATATGTTTCACAACCCTTCAGAGCTTATAGTTTTAAAGGTTCTTAATATATGAAGGCAGTGGAAACTCACAGATGTGTCAGAGACATGAATTGTAATGGAAAAGTATCTGCCTCCAAAGCACCTATTGGTGAAATACAGGAACATCAATGGAAAGGTTTAAAATGTGGCTGGGCTGCAGCAGTTTTCACCCCTCCATTAGCCCACATTCCACTTTTTTGTTGTTTTTGTGTTTGTTTGTTTGCTTGTATTTGGGTTTTTTTTGTTACGGGATCAGGATTTCAATTCAGATTGCAGCCCAGCCACTGGCTCTTCACTGTTGTGCCAGAAGTGGCTGATTGCACTGATTGCCTTCCACCTCTGTGCAGCACAAGAGGATTTTCAGCTCCACGTACCAGCCAAGGAATAGAACATGTCAGTCACATTTTGGCTGCTGCATCACTTTATCGTGTGACCTGCTGAGGGGAATATTCCCAAATTTTCTCTTGATGGGGAAAAAAGGGAATAGGGGAATGGAAAGAGAGGGAGACTTTATCACATTACATGATAGCAGCCTGACAGCGCCTGCACTTTTTACAGGTTACATCCACACACTGGAAACATTCAAGCCTTAGAATAATAACAAAATAACCATTTGATATATCAGATGCCTGGTTTGAGAATTGATTGAGAGAGAAGTTAAACTTGTTACCAAAGAGTTTAAAGTCAGTTTTTCTTCTGTCAGTTTATTAATTGCCGTGCTGATCTGAAGTCAAAGCAATTTTTGAAGTATTTCTCAATTCAGTCAGAATATCAGTTTTTAGTATCTATTTTTACATCCCCTAGCCTCCAACAAAATTACATGGTAAAATACTTAACCTTTTTGCTGCAGGATTTTTTTTTTTTTTTAAACAAACCTACAAGGGCTTTGAGGATGAAACCCAGAAGACTGAAGCTTGATAACCGCTGAGCCCATCCAAACCCCACTAGCCCCAGATAGTTTAGCACCAGTTTGGATTTCATCCAACTGTGAAGTCTCCTTTTGAACTTTCCTCAATCCTTCACTATCAAAAATCATCACAGCAAAATCACCATCTCCCTCAGAAACCAGGCATTATGGGGTGAAAATGGAGCACGTCTGTAACACCAAAAGCCTGCTGAATGTTCTCTGTTTATTCTCATCACTTCAGAGACACAATAATGCAGATTCAGGGCCTCTGCCATCTCCATTATCTCACCCTGTCCCCAGAGCAGCTGAGAGCTCAGAAATTCCCCTGAAAACCAACTCAGCTTTTTCCTTCACAACAACATTTCTATACTGACTAGCAGTGGTAATTTTAGATTGTGCCCAGAAAATTTTCCACAGATCTTGAACAGAAAGTGATAGAATGCAAACAAATCACCACTGGATATAAAAGGGAGAATGAGAATAAAGTCTAAATAATCCCATTGGCCTGGTAGCTAACAAAGTTAGTTATGTAAATTTAACTTTCTCTTTTTTCAGCTTCTTCGCTCTAGATGGTGCTTCTGCTGGTTTGCTGACCTTGATGCACTCTTGTTGTGGTGAAGTACTAATAGCCTAAGCTCTGCTTTTCTCTCTTTTATTTTTTCCTCCTCTTCTCCTGTGTACAGAGGGGAAGCTGTTGGTAACCCCCTGGTTTTGACCAGGTAGGTTCTTGTGTTGTTCATAAATTGCAAATACCAGTAAATATTGCATATTTTGTACACATTAATTGCATTCCATATTTCTAGATTGTAGTTTTGCTTGTAAATACAGCTTCATTTGCTTTCAGCTGAGCTGGTCTGGCACTTTTATGTTGGGGGGAATTTCATCCCACCACACTAGCAGAAAAGGACGGGTATTTTCACACTTCTGTGAAATTTGGTTAAAGACTTCCTTCCAGTTTCACTGTGGTGAAGGGTTCAGCGTGTGTGTGTTTGCACAGCATCTACCATACCGAGGCCCTTCAGCTAATCCCATGGTGATTTCAGTTCAGCCAGCAGCCAGCACTGGGTCTAGCCCATCTCCTCATTTGTTGTAAGCAACCTGGTTGACAGAAAAACGTTGCTAAGGATAAAAATTAAAAGAGGAGGGAATCACCCCATCCCCGTGGCCTTCTTAATATCAAGGTCTGGAATATGCATTCCTCATTTGGCTTCAGGGCAAAAGGGTTGTTACAGAAATCCACTGGCTATTTATTATGAAACAGTGGGAGGAGAAGACCTTCTTTCAGTAGCATTAATGATTGCTCCTGTCTGCTTCCTTATTGTGCTGGGAACTGCAGCTTGCCAGGCAACTGCACAGATCTTTCTGTCTGCTGCAGAGGGGGTTCTCAGGCCTTACATCACTGGCCAAAGCTGTGGCTGCTATCTCAGAAGAGCAGCACTCCAGGGCTAATTATACAACTTCCCCAGGGGCAGTCAGACCCATTTCATCAGACCCATTTCATTAAAGTCTCCATTATGGTCCACTGAACAGAACAGGAGCTCTTAAGTACGCAGGGGAAGCACATGTTGAGGGCAGTCTTACCTACCCACCAGAGTTCCTCCTGAGAAGCTAAGGACAGTGTTCAGCAAAACATGACATACACTGTTAATACAATACTTATCCTTTTCAAATTAAAAGCAAAAAAGAACAATATTATTAGCTGTTTAAAACTTCTGCTGTAATCCCCTGCATATTTTTGCTTGTGTTCTGGGATTATCCTTCTAACCGAGGAGACAGTCACCATCAGAGGGGCTCTTGCGGGAAAAGAGCCCCCTGGCCACATCTAGCAACTGTCTGGAGTGCCTCTTCTGCAACCATCTCCTGCTTTTGTTCTAGAGATGCTATGAAGTCTTCCAGAGTCAACAGTGAACCCAAGCTTTTTTTGCCTGTAAAAGAAATAACTGGGGAAGGGTGAACAACAGGGGGGGGGAGGAGGTAAGAAAATTAGCAGAGTAGAAAGGAAAAAGAATGATAATGCCCCCATTAATTTCACTATCACTTGTGCAATGCATATTACTTCTTCTGAAGCACTTCACTAAACCCTCACAATTTCAACAAGCAAAATTGCGAGCTCTCAACAGTAGCCTTATTGCTGGTATTAGAGAAAGCCTGCAGAAATCTGTTCCCTTGGTTTTAAGATAATGAACCTTTTGACATTTTGATAGATGCTCAGTATTGTTACTGAGCTTTAGAAACTCTTATAGGGGGGTACAGAGCAATTCCCTTTTGAAAAAGGGAGCAACATGTGGTAGATATCACATCAGTTTTTTAACTGATTGGTTCAGTGGGTAAATGCACAAGCCTCTCACCTTGTGAAGCCTGAGTTTAAATTGAGCACCGTGAGGTCACAGCTGTATTAACCTGGTATTCCCACTATTGTCTGTGGGGAATAGTAATCCTAAGTATAAAGCCACAGAGTCCTATACAATTGAATACAGTTTGTATAATGACCATTATTTAGTCACAGGGGGCACAAAATTACATGAGCATGGAGAAAATTGCCCTCTGGCCCTCATCTAGTCAAAAGGTAGAAAACAGTACAAAGGAAACCTGCATTATGCCAAGCAGAGGAATGCTCAGTCTAAAAATTTCTTCATACTGTAGTGCTTATGGCCTTACACTTTTCATCCACCCCATTTACCATGAATATGGTGGGGGTGGAAGAAACTTTAGAACTTGTATTTTCTGCTGAAAAAAACCCTGTGCCCAACTTTCCCATAGTAATGAATATTCCATCATAGTGGCAGGTAATTCTAGAAGGCTTTGTTCTGTTCAGTAAAACTACACCCAAACACTTGTGTGTATGGGGACATACACCCCAACATCTAACCATATTACCTATTTACCTACCCTTCTAGCCCTGCATACTCTGTTGCACCTTGAGCTCAGTTTCTTTTTTTATTTAATGAGAAGACAGTTCAAGCAAATAATAGATTACATAGTGTCTCAGTATCTTCAAGTGCATCTACTCCTGGAGACAGAATAAAAACAGAGGAGTGATTGGACTGCTCTCTCCATAAAATTTTGGTAAGTCCATGCTTGTGCTTTCCACGTATCTAGGACCAAGATTTTTCTTCACAAAGTTTCTTTACATATAACCCCCCCCCCCCGCCCCCCATTCTCTAAATACCCAAAATATTCCCTGATACAAGCTTCAAGTCTGCACCATTCTCAGAATTGAGTGGTTGACAGCGATGGTCTGACAGTCATTGACAGAGAATTGAGCTGAAGGGAAGAAAGGGAGGCAGGTGGGAATGAAAGACAGAAGATGATTATCTCTGTTTCTCTGTGGGATAGGAGGCAGATGACAGAAAGCAGCAAATTCTGAATAAAAAAACCTCTTCAATAACTGAATTCAAGAAGTCATTATATGCAGGCAATACTGTCACTTAAAGCCAGGGCAGCTGGACCGAAAAACCTGCATTCTCAGAAGGCACATAAACAAGTGAAAGATGTTATGGTGGGGCATAGAATATCAGGGCTAAGAGACCATCATTTGGAATCAAAAGACAGACACAGTACAACAGGAAAACAGCTGAGACAAGATCGTAAGTGTCCACAACAGAATCTTTCTTGACATCACAGAACTATAAAGAAGGTAGACCTGAAAAATTGCCATCTTCTGGGTTAGCTACCACCTCTAATACCAATTCTGAGAAATATACTTGCAAGTATTAACAGCTCCTCAGCATACCTATATGCAGTCATAGCTTAGCTCTCCAAGTGTGCCAGAACTCAGGTCTCACCACATTACCTCTTCAGAAACTTTTCACCAGCAGAAGAGGCTGGGAAGGACCACAGTCACTGGTTTCAGTTTCTGGTTGATCAGCCAGTTTGATAAGTTATTTGCTTTCCTCTTAAGGTCTGAATTTTCTCCACACCGACACATACAAACCACCCTCAGACACGCTTGCCCTGAAAGACTTGCTTTCAGATTTCATACCCAAGAGCATACCTCATTCTGTCCAGACAGAACATTTAGTGTGATTAGCTTCTGAAGAAAGCTTTTGTTCATCCATTCCTGGGGAAGCCTTTTGTTCTTTCCATCCACTGAATCCATCTACTTCTTTCACCTCTCGATGGATATTTAAATATCTTTATCAAACTCCCTGAACACACTGCCATAGCATGGAAGCATGACAAAGACATACACACGGATGATGTACCTTCTGCATGAAGGCTGAAACAGGAAAACAAATGCTAAGACTTTGAGGGGTATGTGAAAAAAAACCCCATAGTTTCACCAAATACAAGGAATTCAAGATTTACCTTAAAATACTAAACTACATATATATGTGTGTATATATACACACACATATGAAGATAATAGTACGGATAAGAGTTCACTCAGGTCAGAATTGTCATTCTGTCTGCTTATTGTTAAACATCAAGATACAAGTAGGGAGACAAAAATGTATTTCTAAGGGAAAAGACAAACTATGGTGAAACAGAATTTCCTTACAAAGTACAACACGTAATGACTAAAGAAAAATACGCTCAAAAAGCAAAGGCAACTCCTCTTTGAAAGCATCACTTTTTCTCCTGAAAATTACAGTGGAATGCATGACTTTATCTGAAATTGTTTAGTTGTAGCATGCCTCCAGAAATAACATCAAAATAGACTTCGAACTGAAAAGCAATTTTCCCAACCTCCTCTAATGGCACTCCACAACTGAGCAGTTAAGAAGTCAACATGACTCTTGTAAGTATGTTCAACTTTGAATCAATGAAGGAAATCCAATTCAAGGAGTTCTCTCTCTTTACTTCTCAGAAGAATCTTGGTAGCATACAAAATAGAAAAAAACTCATCACACTTGCTGTAGAGCTACTTCTGCAGTGTTCACTGCTCAAGGTATTACTGAGTAGGAAGCTCAAACTGCCAAGAATTCCTACAGCTGTAAATTCTTTTATCAAAATTTCCAAAAATACACCTTGTTTTAAAGCTATCTTAAAATACTTATTTGAAATCTATTGCAAATGGCAAGATATTCTTAGATATCACTCACTAGAGGATGTGACAGTTTTCCAAACCATTCCTACACACAAGAGATGAACTTTCCTTTATCTGTTCAAAAAGACACCATGAAAACCAAACATAGCCCATTAGTCAAAACCTTTCACATAAAACAACTGCATTTTATACATAAAGACATTTACATACTGAAGGTCAAATTCACCCAAATTTTAAGATGACCTAACCAACAAGAGCAGTTACTCTTCTTTAGCTTGTGGGAACATACACAAACATAACATTATGTCTTGCATGCAAAAATTACCCTTAGATAAACTTGACCACAAAGGTGGAGATTTCTGAATTCCATCTAATTTATATCTTGTAAGACAGAGAGAAGAAAAAAAAAACAACAATAGTGCACAGCTGTTTCCATCATCATTCCAAGACCTCTTTAGACCACAAGTTGTCATAAAGCTTTTTGAGATTTACAGATCCTGAGCAGATTGGGGTGGGGGTTTTTTTGGTTTGGTTTTTTTTGATGTTTTGAGAAGGTTGTTTTACACTGAATCAATTCTGGCACATGAGCTGCATGTGTACTGAAGAAAATCCCTTAGGTTCCATGAGAGGTTTTCTTATTTTTTTTTTAAGTGACTTTAACCATATATAATGGGAAAAAGAAACACCTTTGCCATTACACCATATATCACCTCTCCTTTCTGATATAAATACATCTCTCTCTCTCTCTGTTAAAAGTCCTTTCTCTTTCCATCTAAAAATCTATTTAATTAATCAGTTTATTGTGCCCTTTATTTTGGTTCTGTCTACTCTGTAATTGTGATTGAGCTTATGTTTCACTTGCTGTACACATTTCTATTGTTGATGATCCATCCCAGTACCACCACTACAAAAAAAAAGGCAAAAGTTAAGCAACAGTGCTACAAACTTAGGTCATGTGTATAAATCTGCCTGCACCATGATGCAGAGAGTCATCACCAGTTTTTCTTCCCTCCTTTTTTCTCTCCTTTTTTCTAGTTTAATTCCCAGCTCTGTTACTGACAACCTCCATGAGCTGCTACTGACCAGCTCTTTTGGAGCAAGCTCTTCAGGTCAAAACCTGCCACCCAGTACAACTAAGCCCTGATATTTTCTAGGGCATAGAGATACTGAAGTTAAAAAGGAAAAAATAACAGTCTAAATGAGATATGGATTATTTACTGAATTCTTACTCTAGATGCAACATTAATTTCAATCCTAATGATCCAACCACAAGCAGTTAACTCATGTTATTTATCCTCAGCATAGCTACATGAAGTCATTGCAGAATTTTAAACTAGAAGAATTACATAAAAGCACCTTTGGAATTTCTGCAATTATTGATACTGAAGCAGCAGTCACACTGTGTGAGAAACTGCACAGCCACCAGGTTTGGACAGAGGCATTGCCTTCTAGCAAAGAAACAGCAAACCAGTGCACAACAGCATCACTGACCTGAAAATTCTCCTCATCTGAAAAGCTGTTTTAAGCCAAAAGAATGAGCTTACCCTTTTTAAAAAGTCTTGTGAAAAGAAAGATTGGATATGTGTAGACTTCTAAGAAAAGAATTCTAAGAAGAGCTGGCCTAAGCAGTGTAAAAATCCGAGGTACTTCAGCGAAGAGGCTTTTGAGGAAACTTTCAACAAACCAAAGATGAGGGCTGCCAGTAGCAGTACTCTTCTGCCTCTCTATCTGTCTCAACAGGAAAAACCTCTCCGTAAAGCAAGCTAGTAGTTTTGCAGTGTGTGAAGCTCTCCACCAGCATCTGACCATCACACCAAAAGGTCCTAGGCACAGGGGTCATAAGCACACAGCCCCACATGGAACAATATGCAGATGCAGTGGAAAATGGCCAGCTGTTTTCAGAGCATGTTCCCAAGTATATGGCTTTCACTCCTTAAGAGGTAATTAAGCCCTCTGACCCAGCTTGCCCCTGTATGAAGCTGAGGTACCTCAAATAAGTGTAGCAAATCTTTGCAGATGAGGTTAATAAATTACCTGAGGCAATGGGAAAGACATACTAGAGGAAAAAAAAAAAAGTTCATATTATTCATTTCACACCCCTATGTATTTTTTCCCTTTTTTAAAGATCACAGTCTGCTCTAAGTCTTCCATAGCCAGCTATAAAACTATTTCTTTTTGTAAGTTGCTACAGATTGGTATGACTGCAGCAGCCACAGAACTGCATCTTTGCAGGAATAAATTATGATTTATTAACCAAGTGCCCCAAGACCTAACAGTGCTATCATATCATCTTATGGACTGGCATGAAATTTTATTCACTCTTATTGGCTCAAGATCACTGATGGATGAAGCACTGCAGAGGGCTTTAATCCTGCACTGTAAATTAAATGCAATGCCTTGAGTAAACCAAGCACTAGAGAGGTGTGGGAATAGAATCACAATAAATTTAATTTCTAGCAGAGCTTTAGGTCAAGCCCTCTGGGAGTATGGATTTGAGCAAATCAGTAGCTGCACTTTCTACACTTCGCAAAATCTTTCTGATATGTGAGTTACTAACAATTACTGTACAGCAGATTCAACAGGCATATTAATGCTAGCCTTAAGATCTCAGAAGGGGCAATGGACGGATCAAAAGATAGTCTTTACCTTATGTTCTTCTCACTCTGGCCTTTTGGCACTAACAACCCCAGCCAGCAGCTGGGCTTCCAGACCATCCTTGGTGACAATGAAATTAATGTGGGTGGTCTGAGCCTGCAGTTCTGGCTTGTAGTGAGTGCTAGCCAATTTAGTGTGAAGGATGAGATGAAGATTCTTGTTGGATTCACATTCTTTGTCTTCAACCTTGATATATCTGAGAGGGAATTAAATGCACCATAATATGGATCTCAATGAATTAAAACCCAAACCAAACCAACATAAATATCTTAAATTGCACAAGATGGGCACTGCATTATATGGCAGCACAGGAAATGGATATAAAGTAAACTTCAGATGCAGCCAGCTCAAAACCAAAATGAGGATGACTGGACATACCACAATTATATGAAGAAGGCACAGAACATTTCTTCATTAGCATAGTTTCATTTGCATGTACAGCAGACACCAACAGACTATTCACTGCTGTAGCAAAGAGTCTGTGGCTTAGGGGTAAATGTCTGCCTTCATTACATACCATAAACTTAGTTTCGAACAATCTTTAATGAAGTAGCAGTTAGTTCTTGCAATCATTTTCTTAAATATAGCTCACTTTTCCATATTTTCATATAGCTTAGCAGTAAATCCTAAAAAAAACCAAACTAAGCTGATGCACATATTTATAGCAAACCGATTGTGACCAGAGGAGAGAGCAGGTCTGGTGACTGAAATAGCAAGAATCATTTTTTTAAGGCAACGTACTAATTGTTTTGTTACACATCTATTACTTGCTGGGTGAGAGTATTAGGTTCAGATCTCATTCACTGAATAAGATCCCTTATCTAGCAGGTATAATTTCCTGACCTCTTGTCATCAAGGAGAGGTGCTGGACTGTCCCATACAACAACACTACTGCTCCTGAAGTAATATTTTGGAGCCTGGCAGTGAAGCAATATAAAGTTCATCTTCCTGCTTCTATGGCACAGCATCAATAAAAACAAATGCAAAGACTGCTTATATATTACAAAGGGTGCTGTGTGTCTGGCTGGTGTGAGCAGGTGCCACAACCTTGTGTCATCTATTTGCACAGTGAGCAGTATGCCAACCTTCAGCCATCGCCTGTCACACACCAGCACAAGTACAATATTTTCTACACAGTAATGGCTTTGAATATTTTCTGCCAAGAAAGGAGATCCAAACAAGAGTAACAAAATTCTGTTAAAAAAAAAAAAAACAAACAACCTCAGTAGAACATTTAGTCAATGGTAGATCAGCAGACACAAACTCTTTTCACAAAATTTGGATTGACATTTAAGTCAAATCAATCTTCAAAGTGACTGCAATTGTATAGGTACAAAACACTGCAAATGCAATCATGAAAGTCACATCACAGCATGAACAAAACAAGTATTTTCTACAGAGATTTTAACATAACTTTCTTCCTAGGATATAATAGAGCATTTCCAGAGCTGGGCACATATATAGAATCACAGAATTGTTAGGGTTGGAAGGGACCTCAAGGATCATCTAGTTCCAACCCGCTGCCATGGGCAGGGACACCTCACACTGAATCAGGTTGCTCAGAGCCTCATCCAGCCTGGCCTTGAAAACCTCCAGGGATGAGGCTTCTACCACCTCCCTGGGCAACCTCTTCCAGTGTCTCATCACCCTCATGGGGAAGAATTTCTTCCTAACAGCCAATCTGAATTTCTATTTTTTTCTATTCCCCCTAGTCCTATCATTACCTGACACCCTAAAAAGTCCCTCCCCAGCTTTCTTGTAGGCCCCCTTAAGATACTGGAAGGACACAATAAGGTTTCCTCAGAGCCTTCTCTTCTCCAGACTGAATAGTCCCAACTCTTTCAGCTCTTAACATCCTTATATGCTTCTGACATCCCTTAGCCAGAAGACATAGGCTAGACAAGACAAGACATGGTATCTGAAAGCACTACTGCATTTCTTCAAGGATCAGGAGGAAAAGTCACTTATGATGTATTGCAAGTGAATTCCTAAAAATAGTCTAGCATCTCTAGTGCTAGGAAATTCATGCCTCTCACAAAACCCAACATCAGATGTGCATGTTGTGTGCTACTGCCATGCAAAATACTAGAGATGAGTTTTCCCAGTATAATGGTGAAACAATTTAGCCATACAGTGATGTCCTTCAGGTAATACAACCTTTCTCGGGTAGACATGAAGTCACCTTCCCTTTCAACAACACAGATTGCAATTCTGACACTGCTCTCTCCACAGCCTTCAAATCTGACTACAGCTGGAGGGAATAAATCAGGGATTTTTCCTTGCTTTCAATAAACACACAATAGACAAGAGACAAGCAGAGATCTAACAAAAGACAACCTTTTTAGATTGATTTGACAGTAAAAAACCCACAACTTTGCTAAGAGAATCAACACTAGAAGGTCTTTGTGGTGATGTAATAAGCTTTAGATTTCTGGACTCAAGTACTTTATTGGTTCTCAATTCACAGGAGCAATAAATTACCAATTTCTGTGGTTATCATCTATGAAAGACAAAAACTACCTAATGACTCAGTGGGTTTTATTACTGCAGCTGTTCTAGGTTTTCTGTTAATTACAGATCTGGGAAAAATAAATGTTTTGTTATTGCTCTCACACGGTTCAAGGAGTATAAGCAACAACGATAAACACAGAGGTGGGGAAACCCAACAGAAATGCTTCTTTCTTTTTTTTTTTTTCTCTCTTTTTTCTCAATGAAGTGTATCTTTTCAGAGGTTAATTCTGGATTCTGAAGAAGCATAGTAGATAGAGGCACTATTTATGGAAGTTCAAGACAGAAGGCATAAAAAAAAAAAAGTTTCCAAAGAAATTACTAAAGATGAGTTATACTCTGGTAAATTTTTCTTCACTATCTCCTATTCCACCAGCAGAGGCAGATAGAATGGGCTTAATGAATCCACTGTTCTACCCAGAAATAGACAGAGATCCATACTTTTATGCAACTCAAAATAAAAAAAAAAAAAAAAAGAGAAACTTTCAGGGCAGAGGTTCTCCAAAACATGCCACGACTTTAAATGGCAGACATTAGGACAGCCTTGGAAGCTCAGCTCAGCAAGAATGAAGTGATAAATTCTTGGACAGGACAGAAAAGGGAAACAGTTTTTTTCTGTGTGAAGAAAGAGGGATAAATGCATTTTTCCAAAGGAGGCTTCTTTCAGTTCCTGCTGCTTAAAATGAAAAGCTGGAACTGACTTGCAAACTCCAACAAGTAACATAGAGAATGAAGTTGAATAAATCAGGTGAAAACAAGCGCAGAATGGAGTTGTTACCAGGCAATCTCAGTAGGCAAACTGTGCAAGCTGGTCAAACTACTTCAGTGGGAAAAGCACTGCTTTAAAGTTGCACAGCTGGTGAGATGTTCAAGGCAAGGAAAGCTTCTCTGTAGAGAAACTGAGTGAATTATCTTGCTGTTTCATGTATAATAGTCATGCCTCCTAAGAATGGAAGCTTGTTCGTACAAGCCACATTGGCACATAAATCAAATTTCAAGACATCCTAAAGAATCTTTTAATAACCTAATCTTGAAACTGAAGAGACACAACTACCACTTTACTTTGTGAATGTGCAAAGGATTCAAGCAGGTGTAACAGCTTATGTGAATACAAATAGGAGCTTTAGGAACAATACATTTATTTCCCTATGAGTTAAAATGACATTGATCTGTTATAGTTAATGTTCATACCCCGTATGTCCAGAACAGTGGTGCAGGAGAGAGAGGATAGGAAGCACAGAGACTAAAACACTAAAGCCTATGCCTACCAAATCTGCTCAGTGACCTCACTCCTCTTACAGCAGATGAGGGTCAAAACTCAACACCCTCTACAACTGACTCTGTTTACTTTCATGCCTTGACTTACCTGCTCCAGAGAAATCTAAGTATGTGCATTTTAAATCATTTTGGCATGCACTGCTACTAAATTGCACCTAAGTTTTACTTGCTTCTTTTCCTGTGCCTTTCATGCTGTTCATAAAGCTATGTAATGCAACAGATTTTTTTTTTTATTATTTTGTTGGTTTTTTTTCCTTTGGAAAGAGATAAAATGTTTTGTATATCTCTTAAAACAGATATCCTAAAATATTTTAATAAAAATCTGAGCATTTTAAAACCACTTTGAACATGAAGTCACAGTCCAAATTGTAATTAGCTCCAAAATTAAGATTAAAAAAATAAATATCCAAACAGGAAAATCTCTTAGGCTTCTAAATATATACTAAAGCACTTAAGCAAGAAGTCCTATCTTCAGGGATAACAAGTACCTGTAATTCCTGCTTTGCTGCTCCAGGGACAGGATCATCTCTCATGAGGAAATGTTGAGAGACCTGACATTCTATTGGTTCTATGATAATGGCTCACAGTCTGAGGAAAATGTAAAATTTATACATATATTTGAATTTCTTTGAAACTGAGAGTTTCTTCTGCAGGCTTCATTCAGAAACAATACCAGAAGCTGGTGTTACAGAACTTCCAAGAACTCAACACAAGAACAGTATTGGAAGAGATACTTTTATGAAGCTGCTTCACAGATCAGCAAGTTTTTTAACATGCAGCCTAGTAAATTTGCCTTGGAAGGAGTACAAGTTGATAAATCTCCCTTGCTACGCTTCCTGTCGATTGATATGATAAGATATATTTTACTTAAAATTAGGATTGTCTGAAGCTCAGTGGATTTAATTATTTGTAATTATCCAGTTGTTGTCAGTATGTGGCCATTTTATGACAGTGGTATCTACTGTGTGGGTCAGGTTCAACTGTATATCTTTTCAAACACAGAATTAATGTACTATTGATGAAACCATTACTAGAACCAAATTAAAGTCTGAGCTGATGTATTGGTCCACAGGGTGCTGTCAGACATGAAAGGAGTAATTAGTATTCATTACTTCATACTCTACAACATTCCAATTATTAATGAACTTCAACTGCTGGACTGCACCATATCTATCACAAATACCTTTTTAGTCTTTCTTTATTAGGAAAAAAAAATATATAATGCACCTGACAACTACTAAAATAAACAAATAACAGAAATTAATCCAGAATGAGGAAAATTCTGCTTATTTGGTAGTAAAGGAATATATATTTTACCAGTGCACCACAAAGGAGACCTGCTGCATCTTCAAAGAGCCACAGAATGTTAGGTTATGTAATGCCTCTTAAAATATTCACCAGAAACTATACTTGAATACCTTCAGATATTTGGGGTTGTGTCTGTGTGTACAGCTCTATTATGCTATGTGGATGCCTTTGCTAAGTAAATGCAAAAGTAGACTGCTTTGACCCTTGTTCTTTCCCAATAACTTATTTCTATTGTTTTATGCCCCTCTGTATCATGCCTCAAAGTCTTGTTAGATCATGCGATTTCTGACATTTTAGACCAGCGTAATTCTAATTTTCAGCAGTTTCTTCACTACAGATTCTAAAAAGCAAACTAAATGGTCTTAGTCTGAAGTATTTCAAATACCACTATAGAAAAATGTAATAAAGAGGAATTGTTTTGATATCAGGGCAGGGCAAGGGTGCATCTTAAGGAGCTCCATGTATGAAAGGAGATCTCAGCTGTTGTGTATGGCTTGTATCTACTGTTCAGGCACCAATGCCTGAAATATGGGAAGGAAGGAGGGAGAAAAAAACTTGGGTGATCTGTCTAAAATTAGATACCAATTTTATTTAACCTTTCTCTTTTAACAACCTGAAGATGTGCAATCATTCTAAACTATTTGAGCAAGATTTAAGTTCCATCCAGAAGTGCCTCAGGGTTATCCCTGATTTTCTTATCGTATCAAACATCATATTATTCAACATGAAAACCCTAGCTTGTTGATCACAGGACGTTAGGGTTGGAAGGGACCTCTGGAGATCATTGAGTCCAACCTCCCCGCCAGAGCAGGACCTAGCACAGGTTGTACATAAACGCACCCAGAGGGGTCTTGAAAGTTTCCAGAGGAGACTCCACAATCTCTCTGGGAAGCCCATTCCTGTCCTTACAGTAAAGAAATTCTTCTTTGTGTTGAGGTGGAATTTCATGTTCTGTAGTTTACATCCATTGCCCTTTGTCCTTTCACAGGGTACAAGTGAGAAGAAGCTGTTCCTTCCTTCTTGACACTCAGCCCTCATATATTTATGTACATTTATTAAATCCCCTGTCTGTCTTCCCTCTAGACTAAACAGCACCATGGCTCTCAGCCTTTCCTCACAAGGCAGTGCTCCAGTCCCTTAATCATCCTTGTTGTCCCACGTCCTTCTACATGGGGCTGCTGATGTGTTGTTTTAAACATGAATAGATGAGAGGAACAATTTCAGGCTTAAAAATAAATTCACATTTGAGCAGAGACAGTAACATGGCATTTCAGTTCATCAGATGGAACATTTAATGAGGTTTACCAAGTTTACTCTCATGCAACCTCAAATCAACATTATTCTTTAGGATGACAGCTGCATTGAAGACTCAACAATCAAGTCAGGGATTTTTCATGAAAAGTGGTGGAAAACAAATGGACAGACTTAAAATCGCTTGCACCAAATACCAGCTCCTTTATTTTTCCTATCAATATATCATTTCCCATGATATACTCTAAATCTGACATTAATTTTAAATCTAGAGAAAAGGGGGGCAAAGGAATGGGAGACAAGCTTCACAGATATGTCCCACAAAAGGCCAGAACATAAGTTTGCTATCCCTTGTACTATCTAGCACTCCTGCCCTTGCAGTGCCAGAGCAGCAAACCACATTACCTCAGACGTGCTTTACCCAATTCAAATTTGAAACTCCCACTTGAATGCCTAGCTACAGACCTTCGAGATGGGGCTGATGTGGCTGTCAGAGCTGTAGCCCTTTTTTTGGGAGGGAAAAGTCAGAACAGAGTCCCTGTGCTCATGTATCTGGACGTAGTACATGAGAAATGAGGTATTTGAATTTTGCTGTTAGCAGATAGGCACACACTCCCCTCTGCAAGCATGCAACCTATTTTACTCCTGTGTAACACATTTATCTAAAGATAGATAGACAGAAGACTGAGAATATGATTTGTTTTGTCTCTGGACTGTAAGGCAAACAATACAATCATTTCCATGAGCTGCAACACTGCCTTTTGGAAAACACCTGCGTTGAGGTATTATCAGGATTTCTAATACAAATTTTCACACAGCACAAGAAAAATATTTAAATGTCTAGATATATCTATTGTCCCTGTATCTGCACCAAGCTGATACTTCATAGCAAAGAGCTACTTCTTCTTTCTGAAGAGGACTATTAATAAACATCTATTTTTATCAATTCCCAAAGCCTTTCCCTGCTTTTATCCACTCTTCCCCACCTGCTGGGAAACAAACAAAACTCAGATGAGGTATTTTGTCTCACTGCTGTTCAGTGAAAGCATCTTAAAAAGTAAGAAGTTACAGTATGGATTGGTTTTATTTCTAAAACAGTTTAATTAATTTCAGAGGAGTCTTAAAAGGGTTAAAAATGACATTTATTCCCAGACTCCCATTATTGAGAACAAATATACAGACTTTTTTTCCCCTACCTATCAGCATTAGGTTGCAAAGCAGGAGGAGGCTTTTGAGAAAGACAAATTTTTGGTGGAAAAGAACAGGAAGATGTTGCAGGTAAAACAAATTTCCACATGAATTAGTGGCTCACACAAAGCAAATCTCTACAGAAAGATGCCCCTACAGTTCCAAGTGCTGACCTTGGGAAGCTTGGGTTTGGTTTTAACTTTATTTCCAGAGTGTCATCAGGCAACTCAGCTCGCCTGCTGTGCCTTAGCTTTGTGATTTAAAATGGGGTAAGAGAGTTCCACATGTCACATATTTCAGAGAATAAACTCCATTAATCATTATATAACACAGTGATTTGTGGCCCATGAGAAACAGGAAACAAATAGGAAGAGGTGAAGAGCACTTGCAGCATTAAGAAAGAAAGGAGTGGTCCAAAGTTTCACACAGAAGGCTGGAGACAACGCTAAAGGTTAGAGCCTCCATGCACTTATTGAGTATCATGGTTATCTCCATCTACAGAGAAATGAGGATGATCATAACTTCATGCTCTTCCTGGAGATGAAAAGCCAAGCAGAACAGGTCTCTCTAGACAGCTCTATCACTATTTATAGCATCTGCTGTTACAGAGGTGTCACAAAGGACAAATCTGGCATTAAGAACTGGAAAAGGGATTTTCTTTTGCCAAAGAGAACTTAACCTCTTTCTCTCCTTCCCCACAAAACGCACCTGTAAACTGAGGAAAGCATGTGTGTGTTTGTACTCACATGTATATATACTGGAAAAGCAAATAAGTTTTAAATATAGATCTGTACTTGGAATTTTTGAAAGACAGTAACTTCAACAAACCAACCCCTTCACCGGAGAGTATTCTTCCCATTTTGTACAGTAAAATTCACATTTTGTGACTTTAGAAAAGGAATCCAGAAATGTTCCATTAGTTCCTGCCAATACTGTTTTGTGAGGAGTCCAAAGAAAGACACAAATGTTGCTGTTAATAAGATGTCATTGCATAAAATTTTCTTTTATGCTTTGAGGTTTTCAACAGGCTGGCTCCAACACATGTTTTCAGACTGCAAAGCAGAATGAGAAATCGTTATATTCTGGACAACTTGGAACTGACAGGATGTTTAATGTCCACATTAAAAAACAGAAGTGCACAAAAGCACAACAGGAAAGGTACTGTGTCAGAAAGAGATACGTTTCCTAACATTGGAAACGATTCATACTTTCTAGTGATTTGAAGCCTGTGAAGCTGAAAAAAAATAGGATGGAGCTGTTCATCAAGCATTTTATGCCCTTCCTTTTCTTGATTTTCTCAGTAATCTGTGCTTTTGTCTAGATCAGATACGGTATGGCTGACACACAGAAGTACCATCAGCATCTGGCACCCTACCTCCAGGTACAGTACAGCACTCCTGTCTTGTGCAAAGTGCTATCATTCCCAGCAAGATTCAGTAAAGGCAAGGAAATGACAATATTAGAAGGGAAGAAAGACAGACAGATAGAAAGACAGACAGACAGAAAGACAGACAGACAGAAAGACAGACAGACAGACAGAAAGACAGACAGACAGAAAGACAGACAGACAGACAGAAAGACAGACAGACAGACAGAAAGACAGACAGACAGACAGAAAGACAGACAGAAAGACAGACAGACAGACAGACAGAAAGACAGAAAGACAGACAGACAGAAAGACAAAAAATGGAGAGAGGAGAAAAAGAAAAAAGATGTTTCAATTTCAACAAAGATGTGACTTCTGTTTTTTTCTCATGTTTTTCTTACAAGGGAGGGGCAAGGCAGAAGAGTTGCAGGTATTTTCCTCTTATTTGTCTGGCTTGTTTTACCTGCTAGCTACAGAAGATTTGATGAGTTAAGAGATGAATTCTTTAGAATGTTGGCAGGAGGAAAGATGAGGGTGATCAAATACACAGGTAAGCCAGAGAGGTTGTGGAGTTTCCATCCTGGGAGATACTCAAAACCTGACTGGACTTGGTCTTGAACTATCTGGTCTAACCAGCAGTTAGAGATGGACTAGATGATTTAATGAGGTTCTTTCCAGCCTTCATGGTGTAAACTGAAGAACTCAGTGTGAAGGCCTCCTGAACACCAGTTACATTCATAGGAGACAACCAACAAATGACAAGTAAAGGACTATTCTTGTTGAAAACTCTACCAGCAATCTTTGTAATGTGCTGGTTTTGTTTTGAAGTCTGTTAGACATCCGTTTTTGCCTACAGAACTCATCTGACTCCTCTCTAAACCATTAATGGAAGGCAACAAGACAATAAATCCATTAATTTACAAGAGGGCTTTTTGATTTATCCATCCTCTCTTCTTATTGTCACTGACTGGTAAGTCATAAACAATAAAGAGCACCCACCTCATTCTCCAAAATAGCTTTGAAATTTGAAGATTTACTAAACATAGAATGATTGTCTATTTAAATCTTCAATAATTTTACCATACCACCCAAGCACCATAAATCACTAGTGACATTGGCTAACAAGGGTTTAAGAGTTAGAACATGCAGTGTAATAAATTTCCAGACAGTTAAAAATCACTATAATTTTATTCTAATGCATTATAGATTGCCTGTAATGTCATCCTGGCCGGGGTGACCCATTTCTAATTTTGAACAGCTGTTCAGCTCGGGAGTTAGCTAATGATTAAATATAAATTGCCTGATTTATTAGTCTGAATGGCTGAGCTTCCAGGTCAATGCTATATAGACAAAATCATCAGTCTTGATGCTTTTCAGAAGTTAACTGTCTCCTGTTCTAGTCAAAAAGAATTTATTCTCAGAGGAAAAGACTTGACGTTCTCAATTAATCCTTTTAAATATTTCCCCCCTCAGCTTACACAGTAAATCACTAATAAAGCCTCAAATATTGGCAAAAAAAACTTCTGTTGACTATGTATAAACCTCCAGACCAAAGACCTGGAGACTGCCTATGGATAAATGCCATTGGCTTCCATAGAGCTTCCAATAACTTTGGAGGTCCGCAGAGTCAGGCCAGCAGTAACCATCTATGGTGTTTTGGGGCACACAAAAGTTTTCTTATGCCAACAGTAACATCTACTTCACTCATTGTCTACCAAAGGAAAGATTATTTACGTATTTTACATTTATAGTCATATTAATTTCAGAATCTGATACCAAAAATGAATCTGGTTTAAGTGCACTCACATTTTTTGATTAGTTCTATACTCTTACAGTAATTTTTTTCCCCCCAAACTGATTTAATCTTGATTGCCAGCCTCTGCTGAGAGATTTTCAGAAACAAAAGTGTTCACTCTCAGACTGAAAGGCCACAGGGCTTTTATAAAATCCAACTTCAAATATTTATTCAGACTGACTTGGGAACTCCTGTAGTAGTGTAAATATTCTTTGTACTTTTTATTTCCTATTATTCACACTGATTTATCAAAAAGGAATGGTTAAAACTCTAGAGGATGAATTGAGACAGCACAGTTTCTGTAAAGCCCTAGGACAGACTGCACAGCAATGCTGTGGCTGACTTGAATGGTTACTGACCACTAAACAGGCATGTGTTTGCTGAAGTCATGTTCACCTGCAAATAAAGCTAATAACCACACTGAAATATATATAATTTCAAGAATGAAATGTATTTATGTTATTCAAAAATTAATAGTTTCTGCAAAAGGGGAAAAAAAAAAAAGAAAGAAAGAAACCCAGCAAACAACCAACACAAGCAAACAGCAAATAAGTCATTTGTGTCTTCTGCTTATCTGCAATCTAAAGCTCAGTGGGGGCAGATGCAGGGCAACTCCATCCTGACCTGGAGGATTATTCAGTCTTTCTGCTCATTAACTAGAGGCAGCCCTGGCTGTCACAATGTGTTCACCGTTGTGTATAAATGTGGTCACTTAGTTATTGAGACTTCTCTTTAGCAATCATGCCAATATCAGCTGCTCAGCAACACAGGATTTTTAGGAAATGCATTTGTGGTGCAGCACACTTTATTTTTCAGGATTTAATCATGGGCTTATTTGTAGTTAGGGTTGGTTTTATTTTATTTTATTTTAAATGTAAATGTTTTCTAACAAGGGTCATCTTGTTGCCTGTTTTGCCCCACCCAAGCCTTCTGTCCCCACACAATCCTCAAAAATTTAAATTTAATCTCATGCTCAACAAATATTTACAAACTCACACTAGGATGAACATTCAAGCAAAATCTTCTTACCTCAAGTACCCTGAGGCAATGGCTTCAAACTAGAGAAGAAGAGATTTAGTTTGGATGTTAGGAACAAGTTCTTTACTGTGAGGGTAGTAGAACACCGGAAGAGGTTGCCCAGGGTGGTAATTGAGGCCCCATCCCTGGAGATACTCAAGGTCAGGCTCAACAGGGCTCTGGGCAGCCTGGTCTAGGTGAGGATACCCCTGCTAGATAGATACCCTACAATCTATTAAGAAGAGGGATGGGTAAGCATTCTAGCTTAAGGTTTGTTGGGGTTTTTTTCTGTGTTTCAGTGTTTTAAAGTGTATTTAATTTAAAATTATATATTTTAATGAATTACAGAATGTACCTTTGACTCTGAAGGATATAAGTTTAGAGGAAATGCTTTCTTTTACTCTGTGTTCTTTCTACTGCTCCTGGTAGAACATGAATACACTAACTAACAACAGTTTTGAACACAACTATCATTAGAATCCTCTACCAAACATCCAATTAAATGGTGGAGATCAGATGCTTGGAGATAGTAATAGGAGGAGAAATGTTTCTGCTTGATAACAATAGCCTGTATAGCAATGGCCAGACCTGTAGGGTCTAGACAGAAGTGTAGGTTTCTTGTGCTTGATTCACTAACAAAGATCCTAGGACACTGTAACCATGTCCTATGCATTCTGAAGCATTCAAAATTGTAAACAGAGAGGAAAAAAATGCAACAGCAGCATTATCATTTTCATTTTGTATATGAGCCTAGTGGAATAAAAAGTCAGCTGGCTGAGTGATAAAAACTAAGTTAACATCTTGAAAAGTACTATTTTTACACACTGGAGAGGCAAAAGTTGAACACAAGAACAGGGCTTGAAAGACCATTTTGAAAAAAGGCCAGGCAAGACAACAGAGGCTGCAGCAGACGAGTTGTCTGAAACTGTTATGTTTCCCTGGAGTAACTACAGAACTTAAAACAGTGAGTTCCACTTAGAAGAAAATTTTCCTGTTTCAGGTTTAATGGAAGAACCTCAAAAGGAGCAGGGAGCGCATACCTCCACAAAAGCCTGGTGGGTTTGCAGAATTAAAGATTGAGATCTCATCTGCCAGCTTAATGCTTGAATTGGTGATGTGCAATCAGGAAATTTAAAGGAATATATAAATTAAAAATTAGAAATGAACTGGCAAAGGGGAAAGATGAAATTGCAACTTAGAGCTTGATAAAAAAGGTTGACTTGATTTCTTAGGGATAATGAGGCAACCAATCCAATTTTTAATAGTGATGGATCTTAAATTGAGAGACTAATGAGGACTTCTGCTCAGTAAGGGCATCTCACAGAGATTAGTATAGTGTCAGCAGTGTAGCATGCAAGGCCTAAGAAGAATTAACACAGAAATAGTGCTTTTAAGAGACGCTTATTTCCAGACATGTCAAGTTTGCCTCCATGATAACATGGACCTGACCACAGTTCAAGTACACTCATCGATCAAAGGCTCAAGTAGTAAGGATGGCAAGAAATTCTTCTGCACTGAAACAAACAGTAAGGGATGCTCCAACTTCTCTCTGGGTGTTTTTTTTTTTTTTAACCAGGGTACTTCCTACTTCATGGCTTTTGAATAGGAGCGTTGTGACTACAAAACACACCATTCCCTTTTGTGACCCTTTCATAGGATGCAATATGAATAAAGTACAATTGTAGCCACAGCAGGATTATGTATGGCATTTTACACTGAAGTACTCTGAATTTTACAGGATAAATCACATATTTTAAAAACACTTGTTGTTGAGAAACTTAGTGCCAAGGAACTATGCTCCACAAATCACAGCAGAGTGCCATTACTCTCTGTAGCAAACTTGCTGGACTGTGCCCTTGTATAATTCTTTCCAGGTACACAGTGTATTCTCACTATATTTAAGTGCTCTCATATGCTGACCACA
This sequence comes from Indicator indicator, assembly GCF_027791375.1. Taxonomy (NCBI): domain Eukaryota; kingdom Metazoa; phylum Chordata; class Aves; order Piciformes; family Indicatoridae; genus Indicator; species Indicator indicator. The sequence continues at coordinate 25,498,963 of NC_072020.1, read as the reverse complement.
TTGATTGCAGTGATAAATAATACACATTGCACCATATCTGCCAGAAGGATGAATTTAGTTTTTAGCTTTGACACTAATAAAGATACTACCTTTCCTCCCTTTTTTTATTTGCAGATTATAAGCATACTTATTTTAACATATGTGAATGTAAAATCATAATTTTCACAAATATTTTAGCAGATAACTGTTGTCTTTTTAAGGATGGAAATATTCTTTAATGTCACTGAAAATACTTAAAAATAATGTTGCTTGTGAGGGGGGTTGTGGACTCTCCCTCTCTGGAGATATTCAAAACACACCTGGATACGTTCCTGTGTGATCTGGTGTAGGTGATCCTGTTCTGGCATGGGGGTTGGATTAGATGATCTTTCAAGGTCCCTTCCAACCCCTAACATTCTGTGATTCTGTGATTTTTCTATTTCCTAACCTGCTCTCCTTTCCACTTACTGTAAATACATAACAATTATTTGGCTGGATGATCAAATGCATGTGTTCATATATTAAAACTTTAACACACAAGAAAAGATCAGTGGGAATCACCACCCACAGAGTATTTCTTATCATCTTTAAGACATTGTAAATGTTTAAAACTACATGATCTATTAGTATCAGTACCAGTCTGTATATAGTTGATATTAAAAACCAAACCAAACCAAAACAACCTAAAACATGACAATACTAATTACAATGCTATCCATAGAATCATAGAATCTTTTAAGTTGAAAAAGACCCTTAGGATCATGAAGACCAACCATAAACCTGACACTGCCAAGTCCCCCACTAAACTATGTCACTAAGTGCCACATCTATATGTCTTTTAAATAATTCCAGGGACAGTGACTCTACCACTTCTCTGGGCAGCCCATTCCAATGTTTTACAATCCTTTTGGTTACAAAATTTTTACTAATATCCAACCTAAACCTCGTCTGGCACAACGTAAGGCCATTTCCTGTCATTCTGCTTTTTTGTTACTTGGGGAAGAGACTGACACCCACCTTTCTACAAGCTCCTTTCAGATAGTTGTATAGAGCAGTAGGGTCTCCCCTCAGACTCTTTTTCTCCAGGCTAAACATAGTTCCTTCAGCTGCTCCTTGTAAGATTTGTACTCTATACCCTTCGCCAGATTTGTTGCTCTTCTTTGTACATGCTCCAGCAGCTCAATGTCCTTCTTGAAGTGAGGGACCCAACACTGAACAAGGTGAGGTTTCACCAGCTGAGTATGGGGTTAAAACCACTTCCCTGATCCTGTGTGCCATACTATTTCTAATACAAGTCAGGATGCTGTTGGTCTACTTGGCTACCTGGTCACACTGTTGCCTTCCATTCAACCAGCTGTCAAACAGCAACCCCAGGTTCTTTTCCACTGAGCAGCTTTCCAGCCACTCTGCCCCAAGCCTGTGGCATTGCATGGGGTTGTTGTGGCCCAAGTGAAGGATCCAGAACTTGGCCTTTTTGAACCTCATACCACTGGCCTCAGCTCATAGCTATACCCAGCCTATCCAGAACCCTCTGTAGAGCCCTCCTACCCTGAAGCAGATCAACACTCTTGCCTAACTTGGTGTTTACTAAGGGTGCATTTGATCCTCTCATTGTTTCTCATTTAAAGTCACATTCTTTAAATTGTGAGAGGAGGTTGATTTAATTGAGCTGTCCAGGATGAAGGTCTATTGTTAATTACTAATAGCTTCACCAGTTACCGTCACTGTGAACTGCTGGCCATAGAAACTTCCATATGAAAAATGTATACAGCTCTCCTTCTCTCTCTACCAAAAGAAAGACACTGAATTATGAGTGGAAGCAGAGATCACTAATAACTGATACTCTACCTTCAAGTTTAGTTAGAAAACCAGAGGCTAAGGTGAATAAACTCTAGGCACTTGTCACTAAGAAATGCCTGCATTGTTCATTTTTTTCCCCAGAAGAAATACAAATTTGCCTTCTCTTTACATCTATTTCATGGATTTCCTTATACAGTGATTCATACCCCTAAAAGGCCTGACATGAGCCAGCTGAAACAGGTTTCACAGGCCAGGGGTGCACATCATAAAATACTGAATGTAAACACTGACTGAAGAACATTGAGAAGTTTCCACAGTTGTAAAAATGGAGCTGATGAAACTTTGCTATATGTAAAATTATCTGAAAAAGTGGAAGAAAATTGGTGAATATTTGTATAGCATTTCTTTCTAACTTTAAAAATGGATGCCAGCAAAATGTCAATGTTTCACTCTGAATTTCCATCTTTTCATCAGCTAATCCTGGTTAATGCTACTGCTGTACATAACAGTCCTCCCTGTGGGACATCACATTGAGCATTATGTCATTTAACTTGTGGATTGCTACAAGGTTCCAGCTGAGGAACTCCAACTGATTTTAAATTTAAGATTGAATAGCACAATTCAGGATCATTGAATAGGGATAAAAAAGTTATTCACTCTTGACTATGTTGTGCATGTTTAGATGGAGAAAAGGCTGAGCCCAGAGAGCTAAGTGGAGGCTCTATGAAACGCCAACTGTAACTATAGTTAAAGCTAAGAGAAGTGCAGGATTCTACTGAATTAGTGAGTACTAATTCTGCTAAAAACAAAAGTGCAAAGACAGGGAAGGATCCTGTTCCATAGCCACCACTCTGAAGAGTTTATTCCTCCTACTGAAGCTTAATAATGAACTCAACTCCTCATCATCCTCTAACATTTCATATGTAGGAAACTGGGCATTAACTGCATGGCTGAGAGATGTGTTTCCTTGGATTGTTTCTTCACATAAAAATTTTAATCCCTTTTTAGCATCTTTAAAGTTTTGGACTAAGTTACAGCTTACAAGAAACAAGTCAAAAGCAAGTTTTCCTGCATGAAATGTGTGCAGCATTTTTTAGTATAGCATCACAACTCTTTCTTACCACTCACTCTCTTAAGTGCTACAAATACCCGGAATCATAGACTCCTCACAGAAGGGCTTAGGTTGGAAGGGACCTCAGAGATCATCTACTACCACCTCCCTGCCCTGAGCAGGGATACCTCTCAACTAGACTGAGCTGCTCAAGGCCTCATCCAACACTCCCAGGGAGGAGGAATCCACAACCTCCATAGGCAGCGTATTCCAGAGTCCCACTACCCTCGTACTGAAGAACTTCTTCCTAAGATCCAGTCTGAGTCATTTCAGCATACATAATATCCACACTGCATAGAAAAGTATTTCCTTTTTATTCTTCTACTGAAGTTCATCTTCTTGTAAAATATTACTGAATTAATTGAATCTCTGTTTTATTTTTAGAATCATGAGATCATATAGGCTAGAAGGATCTTGAGGTCATCCAGTCCAACTATCAGCTCAAAATGATGCTAACTTGAAAGTTTTCTTTGAACTATCCACAATCAGAGCCAAGTCTTCTTCCCCAAGTTAACAATGAATAAACAATAATAAAGAATTATTCATAAGAAGTTCAAATTTTTCATCCCAACATGTATTTTGCATTTATCAATAATGAATTTCTTCAGCTATAGTGTTGTCCATTCAATAACCTCATAAACTCTGGAGCTTATTGTTGCTATGAATAATACCTACTGGAGAATCAAAAATTATAGCTACAGCTCCTTATAAAAGTTCATTAGGTTTACCTCCAATGGTATAAATCAGTTGTGAAAATAGCAGTTTTAACTGGATCCTCTTACCTTGTGAAAGGAAGTGTGGTTGAACATGCATTGTGGATTTTAAAAAGTGGTTAGGAAAAATATTTACATTAAGTGACAGTGTGAGAACTGATGGCCTAACACAGGAAACAGATAACAGCAGAGGGAAATGTAACTTTTTTCTCTGTGGTGCAGAATACTTCCTTCTAGGAACTAAGCGTAGCTGAGAGAAAAACTGCTGCTAACCACTTCCAGAAAAAACTTCATAAGGAGATGTAAGGGGAAGTAAATAAATATAAAAAGACAGGACTAGATTCAAGGCTGGAGGTTAGAACAGGAAAAGGTTCTTTGAGATAGTCAGACAAGAAACAGATGCATTAGTGCTCTTCTCTGAAGAACACATTAAACCAATAAAAGAATCCATGAGTTTCAGGGATGATTGCTGAGTATTAAAAAAAGTTTTTAAAAAAATAATTGAAAGACTATTATTATCCAAAAAGTAAGTATTTGCACTTTATAAACATGCCTCAGTATAGATATGTGAAATAAAAATAGCGATTCTTCAGTACAGCTATCTTTTAGTGTAGATACAAACTTAATTAGGGTAGATGCACTTTAATCTGAATGGGCAACTGGAAGGTCACAAAACTAAGGTTGAGGCAAACAGATGCAGCAGGTGATGGGAGTTTTGGATCAAGGGAAGAAGGGCTAGAAGAGGAAGACTGGTAGTAGAAGCTATGTTTGTTTACTCACTAGATCTGCATTTCCTTCAGAATAATAAAATAATGGATAATACAATAGCAGAAGGAAAACCAGAAAATTGCTGAAATAAAGAATAGAATTCTCAGATACCATAACTCACAGATTTTTAACAGTTTCAGTAAAAAGCGAATCTTGTTCATTCTCTAAAATTGTGATCATGAGAGAAAACCGTTAGAATAATCCACACACTACACATTTTTTTAGCCCTACTGCCCCATATCTTATGCTGTGAGATTTCAGACCTAAATATTTCCAAGAAAAAAAGTCTTAAGCCAAGTCAAAGCTTTCTAAACCTAATTAATGTCACCTCTTTCTAATAATTTGAAGCCTTTTTTACTAAGTAAGAGTAATCAGCTTTCAGCAGAGAACCTCCTTCCACTCGCTGTCTCCCAAGGTACTGCAAGATGTCTTTGCTTCAAGAACGTTTTCTGTTGCAGTTGCTCCATCAAATAATTACCATACTTAATAAATAACAAATAAGCTCTCTCAAAAGTTCAATAGATACTTGGTGGTAAACATGGTCTTGGATTCAATGATTAACCCAAAAGACATTTGTCAGTAAATGATTAATCAAAGGTTCCACTTGCGCACACATGTGATTTTTATATATTTAATGACAAACAAACTTAGATGAGCTTCCAAAGCCCCTCCTGGAAGTTATTCCTATATTCCAATAGGTCATTTCTCATATCAACACTTGGCATACATTTCTTGTAAAAATCACAGCCAGTTATTTATGTCAACTGTCATTGCAGTTTACTAATCATTTTTTAGATGCCTAGGTGGCTTTAAGGATCACAGGATGTTAGGGGTTGGAAGGGACCTTCGAAGATCATCAAGTCCAACCCCCCTGCCAGACAAGGAGCATAGAATCTAGCACAGATCACACAGGAACACATCCAGATCTTGAAAGTCTCCAGAGAGAAAGACTCCATAACCTCTCTGGGCAGCCTGTTCCAGTGCTCGGTGACCCTCACAGTGATGAAGTTCCTCCTCATATTGAGGTGAAATCTCCTGTGCTGTAGTTTATATCCATTGCCCCTTGTCTTATCACAGGGTGCAGGTGAGCAGAGCCTGTTCCCTTCCTCTTGACCCCCAGCCATTAGATATTTAGAAACATTTATTAAATCCCCTCTCAGTCTTTTTTCTAGACTAAACAGCCCCAGGACTCTCAGCCTCTTCTCACAGTGCAGTGCTCCAGTCCCTTCATCATTCTGGTGTTCTATACTGGTATCCAGGGAGAAAATTCACTCTTGGAGAACTTTTTTGTTGTGAAAACTTGTTATTTTGAACTGAAAAGCACAGATTTTCCCACCAAGCAAAATGATACTTACGGAAAGGTTTCATTGCAATAGCCACCATTGTGCTTTGTTTTATGAAGTAGTGATTGGTTTCTTCTTTTTGCATGGAGGCAAAACAAGCCATGAACCGCCCTTGGGCATTATGGAAGATTTATAGAAAGTAGAATTATTTTAAAATCCCCTTCTTTCACCACCACCTCCTCTTTCTCACCATATCTGCCCCTTTTCTACCCCACCCACACCTGGGCTCTGTTGGCCACTTTGCCCTCCCCACCCACTCCCCTTTTTATCCCCCCCCTTCCCCCCCCCCCCCCCCCAGGAAAGGCAGAAGCCCCAAGTTGAGCCCATCTGGGCTGAGGGATCCTCCTCTCCTCCCTGGTGAGTACCCCTGGTGTACACTGGGTGATGGTGGTGGGGATCAAAAAAGGCCAGGGGGCCATTGACAATTTCTCCCCTCCCATATCCTTCACGGGTGCTGCCTGGGCCTCCTTACTGGGGCTGAGCTCCTATGTGTTCTGTCTTGGCTGGTTGAGGGTCTTGCTTCTGGGTTGGGTGCAAAAATGGTGGTGGGGAAGTAGGAGCTGCTTTGGGAAGCTGGTTTCATGCTACTCCCTGGAAAACAGTCTATGGACTCAAACAGCTACATTAGTCTGAGCTGCAGTCTTCACAATTATTGCTTGATATTGAGAATTTGATAATTAAACCATATGCTGTAAGTAACAGGGTCAAGCTCCTGGCAGCCCCCCAGTCTTGGGCCCATGTTTTAAGCACAGAATCAAGTTCTTGTCTTTCCCTCCCTGACTCACAAGGGTGAAGGACACGTACGTGCTACAGTGAAGTAGATGAAAGTGAGATCTTCCTGCCAAGTAACTAAAAGGCTGTAACCTTCCTGAGTGCAAGCTCTAACAGCAGAGAAAACAACTGAAGCATTACACAGTCATTTCTAATAAACAGCTACATGTGCTACCACCCAACCTATGGAATGTTCTTTGGTAAGTTTGTGAGAAAAACACTGATAACCCCAAACTAAAGCACATTTTTTCATACACAAACCAGGAAGTAATAAAATCAAATTAAAATAAAATTAACTAACTACATAAGACAAAGTTAAGTGGGTTCAAGATACTTGAAAAGAATGTTCATTAATCAAGCAGTACTTACAAAAGGCTTTTTCCTGATGGCTTCTAGTTTTTCTGCACCTGCTGCCTGGGCCAATACACAATGTTTTGGCTGTACCTCACCATACATCTTGAAAAAGAAGCAATATAGGCATATTACACAAGGAAGTGCTCTCACATTCATTGCAGAAGTTACAAATGAATCTTGGTGAAAGACTTTCAGATAATCTTAGCAGTCTCTTATTACACACTTTTTCTTTGGAGCCATCTTTCTACACAGCAGTGAGACACATGAAAGTGATTATCTCATCATTGACCTAACGACTACAGGAGATTTGATTACAGTCTGCATAAGGGTATCTTAGGCAGAACTGAATGCATCCTCAGTGGGTCTACTCTCCAACTAAAATTAATTTAAATCTATCACTTTCATGGCTTTAGAATACAGGTGGAAATCAGACAGGCAGTAAGCTTGAGTAGATTTCAACTAAAATTGATTGGTTTTTAACTGTTTTCTAATTAAATGATACCATGCTATAATGCTAGGATGAATGGAGGAATCCTGCTGCTAAATGCTCAAGGGACTCACAAGTGATAATCTCTGTTTTACAATCCAGACAACCAGACTCAAACTGATGTTTCAAGTGAAACGTGCATCTACAGAAGAACATTGCCCAGCTTGCATCACAATGACAATTGAAAAGCCCTGGACGGTCCCATTTTTTTTTTTTTTTAACCACTTTCTACTAAACCCAAACAGATGCATTAAACAATGGATATTTCCAAAATTATCTGTGGTTGCTGTTACATTCTCCCTAGAACACTAAGCTGAATTTATCAAAATAATAAAAAAATGTTAATAACAGAAATTCCCCCCCATTAGGGCTAGTCAGGAGAGGAACTGATATGTATAGCTCAGTGAATTGTAGTATATTGATGATCCAGGCACAGAGACCAGCAGCTTGGGTTGAAATCTGGATTTTTCCAGTAATATTCCTTGATGACTTTCAGACAAGTTCTGAGGAACATGTTCTTTATTCTAGTTGATCAAAGCTTGTAAGAAGTCATCGATATGAAAGAAGTTCCAGTGCATCAATCATTTATCATTTCAGAGAATCAAAAGCTAACTCCTACTCTCATCACAAATATAAAACTAGAATCCTGCAGCAGCTTATTGGTTTGGAAACATTATGAAGTACAAAGCAAATATATTATTCCCCCCCAAAGTATGAAGCATTTAATCTCACAAACACTCTCTGCAATTTTACAATCCACTTCAGGAATTTGGCAGAGGTAAGTATCATGAAATGTTCTCCCTTTGACTTTTCTGAGAGCCCAGTGGCCCTCAGGCTGGCTTGAGTTTGTCACTAAAAGTACATAGGAAAGACAAAGGCATGGTCATACCTTATTTAAACTGGAAGAAAATGAAGTTGCAATTTAGTTTCTCTTTGGCTTTCATTTCTAACTATTCTTTTCCTATATCATCTCAGACATTATACGACATTCCGTTGATCATTACCTTTCCCCCAAAGACTCCAGCTACTTTGTCACTAGAATTGCTGCAGCAATAACATTGATTACAGCCATTGCTGGGTTGGTGAAGGCTTTCAGTTCTGTAAGATTAATCTGAAAAAAAAAAAAAAGTCAGAGGAACACGTACAGAGTTGCACAATGAAAGTAGATTTCTGATTACCAGTCTACAACCCTCACTTCTTCAAAGACTACTACTAGTTATTTTATGTGGTGAAAATATTCATGATTACAAGCTTCCCCATCTTGCACTATAATCTTATGTGCAACTTGGTCAAGTAGGGTGATGGGAAATGGAAGGTCAGGTCAGCAGATACCAACTTGTTGCTTTGGAGCATGCTTCCTAGACAAAAGAAGATGGAAATTGGACTGACCATTTAATAGCCTTGAACTATTTGAAATATGAACAAATTTCTTTTGGAGGCATCCTACTGTGTGATCTTTACCTTAGTATGTCTAAGGCTGCTGGAGCAGCAACAAGGGCAGGTTCAAAGTTCAGGAAGTCCTCCTCACTTTCTTTCTGTCTAAGAAATACTTTTCCTTGGATTGCTGCTACCTATTAAAACAATCTTAAGATTCATATGGAAAATTAAGGCTGCAAATCAAGTCAGAGCTCCTTAAGCACTCCCCCTTACAGTGTAATGTCTGTATACACAAACAGACTTCAAAAATCACCCTGACACTCAAGCAGGTTTGTGCTCAGCTCTAGACTCCATCTGTTCTGCATGGTGAGAATTAACACCTCCTGTTTATAACACCACATTGCAAAAGAGTCTGTCTCACCTCTCTGCCTGGGAAAAACAGAGAACAGATCCTCCTAGAAGCTGTCCTAAGGCACGTGGAGGACAGGGAGGTGATCTGAGATAGCCAGCACAGCTTCACAAGTCCTGCCTGGCCAGCTTAGTAGCCTGCTATGATGGAGCAACTATATCAGTGTACAAGGGAAGAGTTATGGATGCTATCTATCTAGACTTCTGGAATGTCTTTGATACTATCCCCCACAATGTCCTTCTCTCTAAATTGGAGAGATACAGATTTGATTCCTCTGTCCAGTGCATAAGGAGTTGGCTGGATGGTCACATCCAGAGAGCAGTGGTCAGTGGGCTCAACATCCAGATGGAGATCAGTGAGTAGTGGTGTCCCTCAGGGGGTCATACTGAGATCAATACTGTTTAGTATTTTCATAAATGACACAGTGGGATTGAATGGACCCTCAGAAAATATGCAGATGACACCATGCTGAGTGGTGAGGCTGATACACCATAGGGATGAGAAGTTTGGCCTGTGTGAACCTCATAACGTTTAATATGGCCAAGTATGAAGTCCTACACTTGGGTCAGTGCAAACCCCATCATCAGTACAGGCTGCGAGGTGAAGGGATTGAGAGCAGCTATCTGGAGAAAAACTTGGGTTTACTGGTGGATAAAAAAGCTGGAGATGAGCCAGTAATGTGTGCTTGCAGCCCAGATAGCCAGATATATCCTGAGCTGCATCAAAAGAAGTATGCTCAGTAGGTCAAGGGAGGGAATTCTGCCACTCTGCTCTGGTGAGACTTTGCCTGGAGTACTGTGCCCAGCTTGGAGTCCTGAGCATGAGAAAGATGTGGACCTGTTGGAGTGGGTCCAGAGGAGGGCCACAAAAATGATCAGAGGGGTGAAACCCCTCTCCTGTGAAGGAAAGCTGAGAAAGTTGGGGTTGTTCAGCCTGGAGAAGAAAAGGCTCCAGGAAGATTCTGTGGTAGTCTTTCAATAATTAAAGAGGGCTTGTAAGAAAGATGGAGACAATGTTTTTACTATGGCCTGTTGTGACAGGACAAGGTATAATGTTTTTAAACTCAGAGAGAGGAGACTTAGACTAGATAAAAATTTTTTTACAAGAAGGGTGGTGAAACACTGAAACAAGTTGCTTAGAGAGGCAACAGGTGTCCCATCCATGGAAACCTTCAAGGTCAAGTTGGATGGGGCTCTGAGAAACCTGACCTAGTGGAAGATGTCCTTGCTTACTGCAGAGCAATTGGACCAGATGATCTTTCAAGGTCACTTCCAACTCAAACCACTCTATGAATCCATGGTTCTAAGAGCTGGTGGGCTGGGCCCTCAATGACAGCTGAGTATTGTAGTGCTAGGACTTCCACAAGGCTTCTGTGTTCAGAGCTAAAAAGGAGATGTATGATGGCTAGAAAGTGGAGATTTTTTACTAAGACTTTTTACTAAGATTTTGAAAGCTATGACTTTTTTTCCCCTCATTCCCTCATTTTTCCACTTAAAAAGGCTCAGTTTTATGGAATCATAGAATTGTTTCAGTTGAAAAATCCAACCATCAAGCTAATACCACCATGGCCATTAACCCATGTCCCAAAGTGCCATGTCCACATGTTTCTAGAACCTCCATGGGCAACCTACACCAATGCCTGACCACTCTTGCAGGAAAGTTTTACCCACTATCTAAACCTCCCATAGCACAATTTGAGGCCATTTCCTCTGGTTCTTTCACCTGACACTAGGGAGAAAAGACTGACCCCCATCTCACTACAATTTCCTTTCAGGTACTTGTAGAGAGCAATGACCTCTCCCCTCTTTTTCTCCAGACTAAACATCCCTACTTCCCTCAGCTGCTTCTCATGAGATTTGTGCTCTACACCCTTCATCAGCTTTGCTGCCCTTCTCTGGGCACACTCCAGCATCTCATTGTCCTTCTTGTAGCGTGGGGCCCAAAACTGAACAAAGCATTCAAGGTGAGGTCTCACCAAGGCTGAATAGAGAGACATTATCACTTCCCTGCTCCTTCTGGCCATGCCATTTCACATACAGGTCAGGATGTTGTTTGCCTTCTTGGCCACCTGAGTGCTGCTGGCTCATGTTCAGCCACCTGTCAAACAGCACCCCCAGGTCCTTTCCTGCCAGGCAGCTTTCCAGCCACTCTGCCCCAAGCTTGTAGCATTCATGGGGTTGTTGTGACCTAAGTGCAGGATATTTTAGAAAATCAGAGAAAATACCATGGCCAGTTCTAGTGATGCACTGGGGCCTTCCCTAACCAGTAAAACATTCACAGCATTTTTGGGGTAACTATATCGGATTTGTCAAACAAGTCTCAATCTTTTGGTAAAATTTGCCTTTTCCTTTTAAGTCCTCATTTCCAAGTCTAAAATCATAGGCCTCAACAAGGGAGATAACAGGAAAAAAAAGGTAAATATTCTATATGAAAATGCCACAATTACTTAATTTCAGGTTTGGGAATTAAACAGATACTAATCCAAGCAAATGCTTATTTTGGCTTAACAGTGGCTTAGATCAGTGACTGTCCATTAGCTAGCATCACTTTACATAGTTTTAAGTGAAACCTGAGAGCCTCCACAACTTTCTGCAATGCTTTAATTATCTGTTTAAAAACTGACTATGATTTCCTTTGTGCAAATTTATCTGGTAGAGTAACCCTGGAGGCTGTTCTGTCCCACCTGGAACTGTACATTTGGACAATTATCATTTTTCAGGGTACATTATCCAGAGCTAAGTTATATTTGTTTCATCTTTATCCTTGTACCTCACGCTCATCTGACAGGCTCATTTCCTGTCAGGTCTTGCTTAAACAAATCTCATTACAGAGGAGGAGAATATTACAGTGATCAAGATGTTAATGTTTGGATCAAGCACTATGAATTGGCGGTTACAAGCCTCTGTAAAAGTTTAATACCCCTACAAAATGTGTTTCTACAATTGTACACATGGAAAGTGCTCCCAGCATTTATTACACAGGACATATACAGACACTGTCCATGGAAATAACGAAGACTAAAAATCAAATTACATTGCAAACATTAGAAATGACAAGTTACTAATTAAATCAGCTATTTTCCCTGTCTCTTGTGATGTAGCTCTTAGGATTAAATTCTCAAGGGTTATTGGTTTGCACCCTAGTCACAATACATTTTTTTAAATTAAAACACTGCACATACAGTTGCAGGTTTTGGTTTGATTTTTATTTTCTCTGTAAATGAAATTAACTTAAAGCATAAAGTTTAGAATAGCCAAAAGCTCCTTCTGCTAACGTTTTTAAGGATGCAGCCAGGTGAATAAGCATCACATTTACAGTATTGTGTGCTTCTAACATGACACAGTATTTTCCATTAAAAAAACCCCAGCTAATTTAAGTCACACAAGTTACATTATAGTTCTGTGGGGTGTTTTTGTTGTTGGTTTGGGGTTTTTTTTGTTTCTGGGGTTTTTTGTTTGTTTTGGTTTTTTTTTAATATACTTAGCAATTCTTTGCTTGCTCAAAGGGATAAGATTTTTCTTTTTCATTTTTTTTTAAGGAAGGAAAAATTAAAGAGAGTAGGATGCACATAAGCCTTAGAACAGTATTTCTCAAATCTACTTCCTCACACAAATAGATGAAGGAGCTTTTCACCACTGTCTCCAGCAGTTTAGCCCCTTTCACATCAATAGCTTCTACCATGTAGAGCTCTTAAACGATGGTGAAATTGTTATAAAAGATGGAAGCTGTGTGTCCTTGGCAATCAGACCATGAGTAGAGTGGCTCAAATATACCATGGAAATAAAGAATGCTCTTCAGTTCAGAAAAAGTTGGTCAATCTGGATCCATCTCTGCTTCTGATCCTCAGCTAGTGTCACAGTCACCCATGTACCTACATGATGCTCTGCGTGTTTTCTTCCTTTGAAGGGTTAGAACCCGGTTTAAAAGGCAATGACATATGCATCTTTATCTGTAAACCACTCTAGCTGGCATCAGTCAGAGACAGAAACAGCCAGCAAAATGACAGCAGTGTTACTGCCCACTACTTTAAAACCTTAGCAGTGTCACATTCAAAGTCAGACCCTTGTTGGTTACTCTACAGATATAGAGCTTTGTCACGTTTATGAGGCATCCAGACTGACTCCACTTTTTCTGACAAATCTGACCTCAAGTGACTTCCACTTTTCACCTTTTCTTAAGTAATGCTTCAAGGTATCTACTGGCTTTATGCTGTAAAATTCAGAATCCTTATAAACCCCCGGGTTGAAATCTACAGAACAGAAAAGGGAAAAAAAAAAACAGGGTGACAGATTTTAATTGGTTATGAAGAATATTCACAAATTATTTAGCTGGAAGATCCATTTTCATTTGCAGGTTATGTTTTTGGTAACAAAAGTTGTAGAATATTAATATCTAGACATCACCAATGGTTATGAGGTACTTTTAATGTAGCACAAAATGACATTTCCAATGAAAACATTTTCAGAAATGCAATAAAGCAATGAGCAGGGGAGTATGGTAATCATTAGTGTCATGTGCTAAACCTCATCCCTGAAACAAAGTGGCCCAAAGATGTGATTATCCCACAATAATCACTCTGTATGTTTCACTTAGTTGCTTAATGAAGTAATTAGAATTGTGTTAAGGGTGCATTTCGATCATCCAAATCCATCAGAAACATATGGAACCAATACAGGAAAAACACCACTGAAAAGTTGTTGATAGGATGTTGAGCTCTTAATTAAACTTGAGTTTAATTAATTCCACTACTTGGACTTTAAACTTCATAGCAAATTTAAGTTCCTATATAAGATCACAGAATCATATTGGTGGTACAAGACTTTTAAGATCATTGAGTCCAACCTTTATCTAACTACCAAGTGATGTGCTAAACCATGTCCCTTGTCACCACATCTGTGCATCATTTAAACACACCCAGTGATGGGGATTCAACCAGCTCCCTGGGGAGCCTGTTCCACTGTTTGAAAACCTTTTCAGTGAACTTTCTTCTAATATCCAGCCCTAAGATATGGACTGGCAAAAGGCTGAAATCCATAATTAACATAATCCAGAGAAACAGAAAGATTCTGATGCAGACTTCATTTATATCAGTGTCAAAAAATACTTTTCCCTGAATAAAATCAGGATGAGACATGAGGTCATTAAAAAGGATCGAGTATCACCTAATGATAATGTCTTAAAACAGAAGAGAAGGAAAGACCATTTTGATTGCTCAGGCAGTATAGTTTTCCTTGTCAACTGGTTTCCAAACTTGAAGCATCCATAGCTCCAAACCAGGCATTAACAAATTTTTAGCTGACTTGTAATACTGACCTCCACATTATTGATAAATGACACAAGGTACATGAGATTTCATAGCAAAATGCCACAGGTGAATAAGCCTGTCAGACTTTTAAGGCAGAGGAATTCTAGTTTACAGCATTCCATACTTCTAGTGTTTTATTTCAAAAGTCATGCTTGTAACAGCAGACAAAAATATCAGAGTCCAGATTAAATTACGTATTTCTATTCATTCTGTGGTGAGGGCTAATGCATGTAAACTTCTGTCTTCCAACATGGATGGTGATAGCTAATGTTAATAGGTTCAACTGAGAGCAAAAAGAAGGTGATTCAACACTGATGACACATATTATTAGGAATGGTATTATAATCTTAAAATTCAAGGTTTGCACCTTGTAATATTGTGAGATACTGGAATGAACTTCTGTACCAATTGAGTTGTTCAATTTACCTAGATTCCCAAAGCCTTTAGAAATCTGAAGTGCTCAAAAATGACTCTCTGACCTTTACTGTATTACAAATAGGTCTGATTCTCAAGATCCACATCCATTAAATGCTTGAATGAGCTCAGTATTTATTGTTCTTTCATCTCATTAAAATAGCTAAAAGGTTGGGAAAAGGCATAATATAAAGAAAGGTCAAGTGGTAATCATGGTGTGAAATGCTGTTACATGTGTAGGTATAATAATTCTTTAGATTTTATGCTCCCTGGAGGGGAAGTTGTTCAAAACTGTTCACCTAAAAAGGTTTATTTTGTGCTAAATATAGCTCAACAGTACTAAATGGGGGAATTAGACTGACCTCTTGCTCCTCTGCATCTGCAATGGTCTTTTCTTGGCTCACTTTCTCAGTCTGAAAACATATCTTAGCAATCAAAGCTTCAGCACCTTGATTTCTCAGATGCACCTCTGAGTCCTGAGAAGCATGCTTGTGTTTCAGATCTTCTACCTACAGGGCAAAAGGTAATGTGTTATTTGGAAGCAAGAATCATTAAGTATGGTTCTGGAAAGGTTATACCACATGAGCCCCAAAAAGCTGAAATGAAAACAAACCTCATGTTTTGTGGGTCTCAGTACTAAGTGTTGTGGTTTCCTTTTTTATTTTGTTTCTATTTGATAACACCTTGTTTGTAGCTCACAGAATTTTGTTGACATAAAGAATTTAACATTAGAATAGCCTAACTGCTCCCATCAGGGACCCCATAGCTCCCCTGAGATGCTCAGCTCAGCTGCTGAGGTTGTGGTTGTAACCAGGTGTCTCAGCAGTGCAAGGAGCCTGGCTGCAGCACCTAGCAATGATGCAAATGTAGAAGCAAAAGGACATTGTGGAAAAATGTACAGTAATCACCCTGAGCAGGTAATTCCAGCAGAGGTTTGCTGAAAGGTTAAGACAGACTCCCAGACTGATGAACAAAGACTACCTGTTAGTTTGCTGAAATAACAATTTATTGCCTGCCAGGTGAGAAACCCATATCAATATACCCAGTGGCAATATCTTTCTGTGTATAAAGGAATCATTTCAAATATCTGATTTTGGATAGGAGTGATAAGATGGAGGAAGACAAATATTAGAAGGCTTAAACTTTTATCATCTGGAAGGTTTTAAGGGCTTTTCTTCCTTGGTAGGCTCCTGGAATCTTACAAAATCTACCTTAGTTGTAACAGATGTAAAGATCCTAAATCTCTTCACTCACTGTATTTTTCAGTTTATTTGGGCTGACTTTATGTCTTTTTCTTTCTGGAAAAAAAAAAAAAACAAACCCAACCCTAAACAGTGCTGCATTTGATATTCTTGTGTAGGCCTCCAGAGTGGAAGATAAAAAATAGCTCAGTGTTCAAGCACCTGGACTAGATAAGAGCTGTGGCTCTGTTAGCACAATGTGCAGCACTTAAAATGGTCAAATTACCTTTTGGACATTGTCAAATCTGAATTAAAAGAAAAAGAAGCATTTTAAGAATTTACCAGCATGGGATTTGTTATTAAAAATAGACTTGAAAAAAAAAAATAAACAGTTCCCCTTTTCTGTTGACCACTTATTTTTTGCAGGTCTGCAGCTAGCAAAGTGGGAATAAGCCAGCTAGCTCCCATTATTAATGTTATGCAGTAGCACCAAGATGCAATGCTATGCAAAGACTGCAACCAAGCATTTCATTTTCATTTTATGCAAACACACAGAGGTTTTATTTTAATAAAGAAAATTGCTGGATTACTGTTTGCTTTCCTCATGTATGAAAGAGATAATGGAACACATGGGTAGAGTAGAAGTAAAGCTTCAAAGCATCCCTCCATTTCTGTCTTTGTGGACTCACTGACCACAAATAAATTGTAAGCAGAAGCACTGACTAGGAGCTATGTGGCACTAGTCCCACACCTGATGGAAAGGCTGCATACTTGGTCCTCTTGCCTTCATTACCCCACCCCCCACCCCTCAGATAGCCACACACAAAATCTCCATATTCAGAATTGTACCTTCTCTCACTTCATGGTTTGGCTTCTACTGTGGCACTTAGTTTCCCTCTTGGCCTTTTATTGTGGCCCCACTACGCTCCTCTTCCCTCCAGACTTTGTCCTTTCTCTGATGGATGGATTCTTCTTTCCAAAAACAGCTAAAGAGCTCCAAAGCTTCCACATGAATGAAAAACAAACCAACCAACCAACCTTCAGTTTCCAGAATGGGGTAATTACAGTGAAACAAAAAAAAAAATAAAAATGCTACCCCACAACTAATAAGTAACAAAAAGGTGCTGCAATAAAATCAAAATTAGTTAAAAAGAATAGAAGAAAAGGTTGTGCCTTTCAGTTTGTCTGGAAAGCTACTGCCTTCAGTGTCTGTATGCCATTCACCAAGTGCTGCATATCTCCCAACATCTCTTTGCTTTTTTTCTCTAGGAGGATCTCACAAAGCATGATTTATTACAGAAAACTCATTGGAGTAATATGATTGTATTGTCTCTCATTACAATTTTATTTATCACTCAGGATAGTCACACTGGTATGGGCATAAGCCACAAAATCACAAATGGAGTCCTGGATGAGTGGCTGAACATACCCAAGGAAAAAGAACAAGTGTAAATGCAGAAGCAAAGAAATATTTCCAAAAGAAAGTGTCAGAAAAGACTAAATTTCTATGGATGGCTCATTCAGTCTACCCTTACCATAATTTTGTCAGCATGTAAAACTCATTAAAGCAAAATGAGCCTTCCCCAACCTTTTTCGATGTGAAAAGCAGTTAAGACTTTATGGAGTTCATAGGTACTCCAAGGTGTGAGTGTTGATACTTCTTCCTTATGTTCCACCAAGGCATTGAATCACAAAATACACCTCTAGCTCCAAGCAAATCTCAGCGTGCTGCAGAAAGGATCTCAAAGCACTTCTGTGGTCCCAGAGGACTGTGCTGTGGGCTACACATCATTGCATGAGATTTCTCTCTCATCCCAGGGAGGAAAATGCAGCTATGAGACTGGAAAACTCTTTTCACATACTATATGATAAGCCAAACAGGATAGGCACATTTAAAACAGTTCCAGATGGTTGTTTAGTTATTTATTTCTAACCAAAATACAAAGGTAAAATGCCTGTCTCAGTCACCTCACAGCAAGAAGGGAGGTAGTTCCAGAACTAAAGCTCAAAGGTCTTTTTTCTAATTTCTTTGGAATCTGATCCAGGAAATACAAGATGCTTCTACACTACTTGGATTTAGAGTATACTTCCCCAGGATAAAGGTGAAATTAGACACCCCCCAATGGAGATTTGTTTTGTCTTAAAGGCCCCCATCTACCTGAATTACTAGAATAGATACATATGCATATCTAAGCAAGAGTCCTGTAGGCAAAACTAATAGGGAAATAGTAAGAAAACCCATTTAACTCCATCTCACTAACTAACTTCCATTTTGTCCTCTATGACTTCTAGCAGGCTTAAACTTTATAATTTGTGGAGTCACATCTCCCTCATTTTAATGATTATTTATTGCATTCTGTACAAGACGAACGCGGTTCAATTAATCAAGGGAAGCCTAAAAATCAATTAATATGAATTAAATGAGCTACACTGACTCTTAGGAAAGTCACACATAATTTACCAAAGCATTGTCAATAATGCTTAGGGAACTTTGGTAAAATTGCTCATGAGTGGCTGTTGATGCAGTTAAATGTTTTAAGCCTACATCATTAATATTACAATCAGGTTGATGCAGAAAGACTTGCCATTTTTCACAGTAAGAAACCTCATTATTTTCTTGTGACTTTTAAAAGCTAGTTTAGAAGAATGCTTATTTCACCTAAGATTACAAAAACAGAAATTAAACCAAGAACTAAATAAAGAACGATTTGTATTTAGGGAAAGCGGAAATAAATTGCTTTACAAATAAAAAATAAAATAAAATGGAACTTCATTAGCTGAGGCAAAGCTAGCATAAATTAATCTTAAAAAATTGTTTGTAAAAGCAAGGCTAGTCAGCAGGAATGGATATTTTATGCAGATTTGAGCAGCTCTTGGCTTCCAACTGAAATGGATTTTGGTTTTTTTTCTCCTTTTTTTTTTTTCTTCTTTTTTTTAACTCCCCTCCATTGTTTGTGACACACGCACCCTATACTACAGCTCTTCCTAGCAAAAGACAGCCTCCTTGCACATGATCCTTATGAGAGGTCTCTACTCAGCAGCCCTGAAAAGCCCTCTAACAACAGTTTCATTTGTAAATCAGTGAGGGAAGAAGTGGGTTCCGGTAGAGCTGGAAGTGGCCCGAGACAACTTGTCTCAATGGGGCAAAATAACTATTGTTACCCAGCTTAACAAAATGGCACAGCATGGGAAACACGCCGAGCCAGAGAGCAGCTGGTTGTAATTCACACTGGTTTTCAGAAAACACTAATCGTTCCCGAACAGACCTCTTTGAGGATTGGTCTTCCCTGCATTTTCAATTTGTCACTTTCTCTTATGATAAGGTCAGCGGTGACAGCACTTCCTGACATTAACAGCTGTGGCTTTTAAAAGGGTCATTGTGGAACTACTAATTGCAGTAATTTCATTAGCATAAATTATTTATTCTGCCATTCATTTGTCTCCAGGAGTTTTCTTTAGGTTTTTTTTTTTTTTGGTTTGTTGTTGTTGTGTGTTTTGTTTTTTTAATACTACATTGTACTCTTCGATATATCCCCATTCAAGGCTCTAGTCAAAAGAAATTATTATTGTTAATTTAACCTTCTTTATTAAAAAAAAAAAAGGCAAACAAAAAAGAGTTGACACAGTAACAAAATCTGACTTAACTGCAGTTCACTAGAAAGCATAAAGCAGCTTGAAGCCAATAACAAAAATTAGCCTAGTAAAAATCAAAACCATTCAATAGTCCTAAAGACAACCGAGCCTATATGCAGTCTGAAAAAAAACACAAGGGTGAAATCTGTTCATTCTTATGCAGTTCCTCTAGTCTAGGCCTTGGTTGATCCACTTTTACACAGGCTAAAAAACCTCAAGGCAAGTTACAAGCAGAGTTTGATCAAGACTTTTGCCTGCATCCTCCATCTAATTTCCCTCAGGACCTAAAATAGTCATTACCAAATTGCTAAATATTAACTCTTTGCAGTTAGCTTGACTTAGCTGAAACATTATGAGCAAAAAGAAAAAAAAAAAAAAAAAAAAAGCCAATAATGCCACTGGACCTGAATGCATCCCACAGACAGTTATCAAAAATGAGAAAAAAACTAAGCCAGCATCTGTCTGAAGGAAAGCATAACTGGGAAGGTTATGTGGGTAGGCAGTGGGGAATTTAGGAGGCCAGGGGATAAGCCAAAACATTGCTTCGGGCTGCTTCTTTGCCTGCCATATGTTGTAAAACACTTTGGAGTAGGATAAACTAAGAGCATAACGAATTTATCCTTAGTACGCTTAGTGTTCACTCTTCAGCACCAAGCAGTGGGGGAGTGGCATATAAAAACAGCAGCAAAATACTCCAAGCAGAGATGTAGGTTGCTGTTGTTTTGAAAGGCATGAATTAAACAATCCTATTTCTTTTCTTCTGTACTCAGTGCTGTTAGGTGATACCAGCTGAAAGTAAGGAAGAGAGGCGGGCTGTCACATTGAATTTGGAGACAGAGACATTATTTGAAATTACTATATATTATGTTTTATAGCAAATGAGGTACAAAGGCTGCACAGTGTTCTTGTGCTCTTTTAAAACTAAGTTCAGCAATTTGAGCACTGTAACAGAAGAGGGCTCTTTTCCTTTCTTTTCTCCCAAAAAATCAAAGACATGCAAATTGATTACATTTCTGATATTCTCCATTTCCCTCCAAGTATCTCTGAACTCATTGTCTCTTGTCTTTAAGCCACACATTGACCAATGTCCTTCTGAGTGAAAAGGAATTCATGGGACTTATTTTCAACTGGCATCATAATCAGGGAGATTCACTTGGTCTTTCTCTTCAACTACTTTCACACAGCACTGATGGGACGTTCACAGCATCCTTCATAACACATATTGATGCTGCAGGTCACCTGCTGAGCTCAGTCTGCCCCTCTTCTTTCTTTGAATAAACTCTGTCTTCCAGAAAACTACCCACATTTGGTTTGGAGATAAAGAGATGGAGAATCTAAGACTTCCTTCTCAACTCCCACAATCACTCCCAGAATTTTTCCAGTTCTCTTAAAGCAATGTAGAGATGATGCGATAGTTGTATGGAACTTCTAAGAGGAAAAAAAATCAAATCAATCATTAGCTTAACTTGAAGTTAATCTATTTAAAAGTTATTTGTAACACTGTTACACAGTGATGAACAACAACAAAAAAAAATCTATTAAGTGCTATTGCTGCATTTTTGGAAATTCTGAAAAAGGACAGCTAGGACCCAAGTGTCAATTATACTAAAATAATTGCTCAGCAATAGACATTACACTGCTCATCACAAGGGAGAGTATGATTACAGTATGTCTCAGAAGTCCAGTCATACATGAGCCCTGACTAACAAGACTTCTCTAAGAGCAAACAGAAGGCTTTCCTGAAATAGCTAAAATTGCATAAGTGAAATGATGTACGGACACATCACTGAGATGAGAGTGGAAGAGAAGACCACCTCCCATAAATCTTCAACAGAGAGGAGATGGCAGACTGCAGATAAGACTCCCTCTTCTTCTGGGTGGTCGTTTTCTACCCTGCCCCTCTCATTCTTTTGATATCCTGATACAGCTCTGCAACTCTTACTGTGTCCCCTCCGCTTACTAATTACTTCACTGTGATCATTATTCCTTCACCTCCCTTTTACTTCTCCCCATACTGTTTGCTGTACACCTCTCCCACATTTCTAGTTCAGTTTTGCTTTTCTCCTTCTCTTGCTGAGCTTCCCTTCTGTCCTCCTGCAACAACGCCATAGTTTCTTTGTTATTTCAGCACCTGTTTTTCCACCACTTTCAAATCCTTCCCCTGGCTCCTTTTAAAATTTTTTTTGCATTGTGCTGTCTGTTGATCCTCTCACCAACTTGCACATGCAGATATGACTCAGGCACCCAATACTGCTTTACATGTGCTGATGACACAAAAACCTTACCTCACTGTCAGTGAAGTGTCATATTATTTTGTTAGTTGCCATTTACTTCACTTCACTGAGGAGCGAAGATATTTACCAGGAGCAGTTGAAATCAGTGTGAAAAATAAACAATTGCTTGGATCAGTGAATTCTTTCCTAAACATTTTTTTAAAATAAAACTTAAAAAAAAATGTATAGAAACCTAATTCTAAAATATGATTATGATAATAATAATGGTAACATTAATAATATTTTTTTTAAGTTTCAAAATTCCACAAAACACCTTCAATGTTAGCCTAACTTCCGATGACTAGATGTATTTTCAAAGGAGAAAAATATAGTTAGTTAAGGACCTGAAAACAAAACAAAAAAAGAAGAAAAAATCAATTCTGTTCATGTAATCCTATCAGTTTATTTCAAATAAACGGTGATCTGTAAGTTAGCATTGCATTAAAAATTAATGCAACTTGACATCACACCCCCACAGCTCACCAAGCAACAAATAACTCTTCTGATTACACTTTAAATCTCTTATGAGCTGCCGAAATAAAGCAGAAGGCGCTGGCGGAGAACAGAAACCCAGGGATCTGTAAACATCTCCTTCCTCCGCAGCCCTGCAGGAGGCACCCGCAGGCCGTTGGAGCGCGGGCGGGAGCCGGTGCCGAGGCAGCTCTGCCGCTGCCGCTAACCCTCCCGGGAGAGGAGGTGCCCACACCTGGCAAGCAGTCCCGGGCATCTCGGAAGGTTTCCCTTATTTTGTATTAATCTGAATGGAGGGCAAATGCCGTAAATCCATCAGTCTCTGACGCAGACGTTTCCCGCGAACTGCTGCTACCGCTGACTAAAACCAGACGGCTCTTCCTTGGGCATTCCCGAAATCCTCAGTTTTTCATCAGTAAAAATCCTCCATACAAATAAATGGACCCAAATATGAGAGCAGTCCAGAATGAAACTACTGTAACTGTGCAATTGCTGAAGGAAAGTAAATATTTCCCAGAACTATATGAATTACTCCACCAGCAAACCCCTGGCAGTCTCGTCACCAGTACATCAGAGGCAGCTTGTCAAAACTCTTAGAAGAATATGACAATATTCCATTTTCCTGAGAGAAAACTTACTAATGCATGATTCATTAATTTTTATTTTTTTCTGAAAACAAAGTCACGCTCCAGATCAATAAGGAACAAAAAATAGAGTAATTGCCCAGATACTGAAACTCTAAATACATTTGGCATGTGGTTAAAGAGGAAATTTTCACCTGCTCAGCTGCTGAGCAGAGGGAACCCCCTTCTTTAGCTAGCCTGGACTCTGCACTACAGTATTTCAGCCTCGCTTGCTACAGCACTAGTGAATATATTTAACTGTAGCGCAAAGGGTCAGATAAATTCTGCATTTGTAAAAAAAAAGCCTAGAACTGAAGGACTCTGCAAAGATGGTGCTATGAATTACATGCCTCTTCCCCTCATTTCTCTGCCTGTGCTAGAAAGCTCTTTAAACTCTGCTGAAGGAACTGGGCAGTGACACACTGGAAAAATTCGGCTTTTCACAGGATCACAGGGTGTTAGGGGTTGGAAGGGACCTCTGAAGATCATCAAGTCCAACCCCCCTGCCAGAGCAGGACCACAGAATCTACCATAGGTCACACAGGAATGCATCCAGATGAGTCTGGAAAGTCCCCAGAGAAGGATACTCCATAACCTCTCCTGGGAGCCTGTTCCAGTACTCTCCAACCTTCACAGTGAAGAAGTTCCTCCTCATGTTGAGGTGGAACATTCTGTGCTGTAGTTTATATCCATTCCCCCTTGGTGCAATGTTGGCAGACCAAACAGGAAATACATTTTGCTCTCTTTTAAGCCCAAAACTCACTCAAAATCTTCACTGACTTGCTTGTCACCTTGCTACTGCATGTATGAAAGCAGAAAGGTAAAAACCAAAAAAGATCAGCAAGAATAATGTATTATAGAGTGCAATGAGGAAAGTGTGAGAAGTATTTTTAAGTTATATAAAAGGCAATCGTTAGTTCTGGTAGGGCTGAGCTTGAACGACACCAAAGCCAACAAGTATGCAAGAATGTGTAAAAAGAGGATTGCAGATTTTTTCTAGCTTATCCATTTATTGATCTTTCAATGATCTCCATTGCTTGCTTGGAAGACTGCCAAGTTGAAACTCTGTACTTCGACCCCCTCAGCCTCCTCAAAGAGCTTCCTGCTGATGGAGAGCAGGGCCTCCTGCAGCCACTCATGAACCCTATCAATAGATGTGCAGTTAACTAAGGCTGGGAACTTCCCAGCTCATGCTGGCAGTGTGACACTGGCAGGAGAGAAACACAGAATGGTCTCTGGAGAGAAGGGAGGATAAAAGGGAGAGAAAAGAATCATGCAGCAAGTTGAGGCGATCAAAGACAGGCATGCAATGAATCACGGCCCAGCACTGGTGCTAACCAGAGCACAGCTGAGACTCCAAACCAAACTTGGCAGCTATTAAACTTCATCAGCTACCTTGGACAAACAGGTTTTACTCCCTTTCCACTGTACAAACACAGCATACTTGCAGCTTCCTTCCCCTCTCTCCACGCTGGTCTCAGTTACTCAGTTTGATAGCTATAAATAATAATTCAGCCACAGGGCCTGGGTGGCATGTGGGTAGCCAGAAGGCACACATTCAGCTGGTCATGGTGACACAAGTGCAGTTCTTGAATTGCTACATCTATTCAAGCCACTTCCTGCCATTTTACTACACACTGCAACCCATTTAAAAGAACAGGAAGAAGAGGAGATCTGGATCTTAGCTTGTACGTGAATTTTTGGGGACTGGAAAGAGATGTCTGAATGGGGGTAGCCTAAAATATTCAAAGGAAAATCTGATTGGCTATTAATGTCACTAGGCCTACCTGAAGTAACTCACATTTGGGAAGGATGTCTCTCAGTTATATCTATGGTCCTGCTAACTGCAGCTGGCACAGGTTTTGGCTCTTATATTTGCTTTTGGTTAGCTAAAAAAATGACACACATGAGGCTAAGACAGGACTGGAGTTTCTCCTACATGTTTCTTATGAAATGAGTTGGTTTTGCTCTATAGAGCTTCTCAAACCACACGGTATCAATATTGTTAATTCCAATAGAAGACATACAACTGGTATGAGAAGAGTTTATCACTTCCCCAATAGACACAAGAGCTGGGACAGAGCCCAGGCAGGCACGCTATCAGGAATTGATATCATCTATTAAGACATCTATTAAGACAAAGCTGGAGGTAAAAGGAAGAGAGCAAAAAGTTGTAAGAAAAAAAGACTGAAGAAAGGATGAGGTTGACCTGGGACAATATTTCACCGGGTTTCAAAGCAGTCAGAGAAGAGAAAGATCATGATGAGTAGATAGCAAGAGTGGAAGAAATTTCTATGGCATCTTCTATACAAAGAAGACTATATTGAAAATGGGAAAGATTTGCCACAATATATCACAGTTTTTTTAAAAACACATCTTTGCACTGTACATCACAACAAACATTTCTGTAATTATCCTTTAGTTATGAGCAAAGATGAGTAAGCTGCAATATAACAAAGCAAGAAATCTTTTAGCATTATTCAGAAAATCCTCTTGAAGGAAAACTATTTCCTAGGACATTTGTACTTTCTCTGAAGCTTGGATTTTATGCTGGATATTGGGGCATGTCCTTTTTTAATATGCCCATTCTGTTTCACAAAATCAATTAAGAAATGGTCCCTGGTCACAAAAGCACTGGTCAGGCTGTATCTCACAAAAAAAATATCTTTCTCATGGCTGTACAAACTGAGTGGGATTTTGAGATTATTGAAGGCTTCAGGTCAATGACACCATTTTCAGAGTGGTCAAGTATAACAGCAGGAAAAGCACAAGTGGTCCTTTCTGTTGGGAGCCACAGTGGAAGCAGAGGAGGTGAAAGGCAGAAGACATGTGAAACAGTATTGAAATAGAATGGGAAAGACCTGGAAAAGGGCAAGAGGAAGGAGCAAGGAAGGCAAACAGAAGCAGACAAGAAGAGAAATGATGCAGACTAAAGTACTAAATGGGGTACAAAAGGGGGAATAATTCACTGAAATCTTTACTTTTGAGTGAACCATAAATATTCAATAAATTAGAGCCCACAAACCCATGCTTTGTATTTTTTTAGTCCCTTTACTTCTTTATATTTCTAAATGGAGGGTACTCACTAGTACCTATTCAATTTCCAACGTGCTTACCAGCTTTCCAGAGATACAGGATCTCACATTAGATTTTTTCTCTCTCTTGGAAGGGGATGCAGAGGAATATTTCATGTTACAAAAGAGTTTTGAATTGCTGTAGTTATTCTGGTCACCCTACTGATGTTCTTTATTGTTAAACAGATGAGAAACACCTTTCTTATATGAACCTCAATTTTTTTTCTAACCACAGATGATTTGTACATTTCTCCAGGAAGTATTTAAGAATGTGTCAGCAAGAGAGACTGTTGTTTTTAAATCACATGTGACCTTTGACTCCTGCAAGAGTTATAAACAACAGTGCACATTCTCACATTTGCAAGAAAGTAATGTTTGTGCCCATCTTCCAGAATTTACGTATGCAAAACCACAACAGAGTCCAGGCTGTCCAGGGATGTTATAATGGCAGGCTGATCAGCCAGGTGGTCTGAGGTGCAGGAGAAAATGTCATTACTTTCAGTGCGTTCGGCATGAAGAAACGAACAGCAGAAATGTCCATGTAGAAATCTATTCTAGCCAAACTACACTAAAACTGTCTGAAGACCACAGAAAGATCATGGAGGAAGCAATCAAAAAGACACAAGAATAAATCACAGAATTTATCACAGAATCAGCCAGTTTGGAAGAGACCTCCAAGATCATCAAGTCAAACAGATCAACCAGCCCTAACTAATCAACTAGACCATGGCACTAAGTGCCTCATCCAATCTTTTCTTAAACATCTCCAGGGACGTCAACCCCACCACCTCCCTGGGAAGCCCATTCCAATGGCCAATCCCTCTTTCTGTGGAGAAATCTTTATCAGATCAAGCCTAAACTTTCCCCTGCACAGCTTGAGACTGTGTCCTCTTGTTCTGTTGCTGGTTGCCTGGGAGCAGAGACCAACCCCCACCTGGCTACAGCCTTCCTTCAGGTAGTTGCACACAGCAATAAGGTCACCCCTGAGCCTCCTCTTTTCCAGGCTAAATGTTCTCCCCACCCTGAAACTCTGAATCAGAGAGATGTATGTGAAGAATCAGGTCTGTTTCATGATTCTCAGAGGCCGTGGACACTTCTGTGAGTTTCCTGAAGTTTCATCTCAGTTATACCATGTATCTTTCAATTAGACATTCTCTCTTTCTCTCACTCACATCATCTCATTTTCTGATATATTTCTATGTTTGATTATAGTATCAGATGCATGGTGTGTAACATTAATGCTTGGAGCACCTCATTTCCTCCTCTCTTATTTCTCTAGTAGCCACCTTCCCAGATCTGTGTATTGTCCCTGCTACTGTAGCAGCAGTGGTGGAAAGCCCAGAGATTTCTGTCCCTGGTTTGATATGCTTCTCACAAGCGCCTTTGCTATCGGAGCAGTGCCAAACTGATCCATCACACCTCCAGAGCTGCAAAACATACACAGTCTTGCTAGAAGTTTAATCTTCTACACCCTCCTACACTGCTCACATTGCTCGTATTTTGACTTAACTGCAAGAAGAGTCCAAATCAAAGCCATGGACCATTTGCTGAACACAAATCAAAATTCAGTGTTTTCCTTAGTCTTGTACTCTAAGTAATATTTTATCCTCCCCAGATACTAAACACTTGTTTGTATATAATAATTACTGTTTATATCCTATTTATATAAATATTACACTGAACTTTAGGGGAGATAGTTCTTTCTCTATCCTATGTAATTTGTTAGAAGTAGTACTTTTAAATCACTCCCATCTATAAAGAGCTCATTAGTTTGTATGAACTGCAGATAGGTGAGAAGATAATACTGACCTTTAAGGATTGTTTGCTTTTAACTTCACCCTAGAATCTAGATTTACTAAGTTATACCCAGAACTCATCTGTACTCTCCTAGCCCTTGAAAAGTTTTCTGTAAGTTTTAAGGAGTACACTATAGTAGAACATTACAATCTTTATTCTAATCTCATACCTATCCAGCATACTACTACTGGAGCTGGTGTAGCTAACCCCAGGACACAAAAGTTTCTCGACACCTGACTTCCAACATGAACATGCATGGAACAAGAGGTGAACAGAGTGATAAATGAAGGCATGTGGGAGGGTCTGGTGGGAGTCTTGGTGGACAAGAAATTAGCCATAGTCCAGCAATGTGCCCTTGTGTCTCAGAAGGCTAGTGGTATCTTGGGGTGCATTAGGAAGAGTCAACCTCCTCCTCTACTCTGCCCTAGTGAGGCTGCAACTAGAGTATTGTGCCCAGTTCTGGGTTCCATGGTTCAAGAGAGACAAAGAACTACTGGAGACAGTCCAGAGGAAGGCTATAAAGATGATCAGGAGACTGGAGCTTCTCACTTAGGAGGAAAAGCTGAGCGACCTGGGGCTTTTTAGCCTGAAGAAGAAAAGATTGAGAGGGCATCTCAGCAATGCCTAACAATATCCAAGGGGCAGGTGTCAAGAGGATCAGGATAGACTCTTTTCAATGGTACCCAGTGAAAGGACAAGGGGAAACAGGCACAAACTTGGAATATAGGAAGTTCCATCTAAACATGAGGAAAAATTGTTCCTTTGAGGGTGATAGAGCACTAGAACAGGCTTCCCAGAGAGGTTCTGGAGACTACTTCTCTGAAGATACATTCAAAACCTGTCTCAGCATGACCCTATGCAACTCAATCTGTGCTTACACATGCTAGTGAGAGGAGTGCTTAAGCAAGGAGGTCATATTTTGAAAACATTTATCTTCTGCCCAGGCCATAAATGACAGTCTAATTTGACAGAGAGAACAAAAAGGGGAATAGGAAATGCTATGTCTATGAAATGCTTCCTTTCTTCCAAGAGAATGAGGGTATAAATATTACAGTGAGGGTATCTTATACAGTAATAGAACAACTTAGGAAGTTCTCCAACATAGATTTACTCCTCTCTTTGAAAGAACTGTGGATTGAGAGGGACTCTGCAAGAGTCTTTTATTTGACATATTTAAGATTTAAATTTCCACAAGTGAGTAACAGAGGCAATGAATGCAGACAAAAGAAGTTGTATAATGTGAAATTAATATCAAGTTCTGTGTGGCATTCACTACTCCTAAGAAAACAATCCCCCCTCTTTTCTCAAATATCTCATTTGAGCTTTTCCTGGTTTTGCTGGGACAGAATCCTAGGCCAGTCATGGTATGCAGGCCATGCACAGTTTGGAGTCAGACAGGAGCTTAACCTGGAAGGGGCAAAAGCCAGGGCAGCTGACCCGAGCTGGCTCACAAGGGTTGCTGAGGATGGGAGTTTGTCCTCTTCCTCCTGTTTCCACCCCTGAAGGGGCTTGCAGACTGATGACATTCTGCTCCCTAGGTCTGCTTTCCCATTAATTGTGACTACTGTACATTCACTGGGCTGAGTATAACTTTGTATACTTTACACTGGCATTAATATTAATACCAGCTTTGCTGTTTCGTTGAATCTGTTTTCATTTCAACCCATGGCTCTCCTGTCCTTTTCCTGATTCCTCTTCTTGTCTGCAGAGAGGTCATCAGGGGACATAACAACTGTTACAGTATAGACACAGGTATGAGCTAAATGTAGACTGAGCTTCATACTCACATGGCAGTTTCACTACAGATATGTCTCTTAAATTTTATTTTTCAGTTTAACCTCTTCCTGCTTGTCTCAGATATGCAAGCTCTCTGGGTTCACCAAGTGGACACAGAGCAGGACAGACAAGTGTACCTTAACATTAAAGAACCTTTAGACATGCTTGGCCACTGGTCTGACAGGGCCCATCCTGTTCAAGCATTAGCATGCTTGCATAGTTTTGCTCATGGAAAACTAAGTGGTGCTGCAGCAGGACTAAGAAGCTGTACCACCATAATTCTGTGAGCAGAGCAAGGGAAAACCTAAGCCATATGGGTGCCATCCATGTCATGCCACTAGTCCACAAGAGCATAAAAAAAGACCTCTTATATTTACTAATATAGATGGGTCCTTAAAAATCATCTCTAAGTACTAAAGAAGAGATGGCTGACATCCAAATGAGAAAAGTCTGAAGCTTTTTATAGAGAAACAGGAACTCTGAGAGCCTTTCAACTGCAAAGCAGCTGCTTTGTGTGCTACAGAACTTGATAACTTCTTGGCTGTCTAATAACTGAGCTTTCATTTGGGGCAGGGTGCAGTAACTGTGTTTGCCCCTGATCTACCTGCCTCCATGGTGGCACATCTGGAGTTAATATTAGTTTAAAATAGAACTAGAAACCCTAAAAAGATGGTTATTTTTGGTTGGGATTAAAGCAGCCAAGCTGACAGAAGCGTATTTTTACTCTCAAAGGAAAAACCAAAAGCTGAACCGAGGGCTGCACAAGTTCCTCTTGGATTCACAGGTGAAAAGCGATGTTCTATCAGTGGCAAAACAGACCACGAGGAAAAGTCTAACATGCCCTGATGAAAGAGGATTTGGAAATGAAAGGCAATGATTCAAAAGCAATAGTAGTAGTATGGACAAGATTGCCTATGGTGATGCAGAGCACTTGTCCCCTGCCTGTGTTTGACATTAATTCTGGCTGAATCATGAAACTACTGTGCTGTTAAGTTCTGTAGAAAACAGAGACTCAGCTAAATACTGCTGGGAATGCGTAAGGAGAAGGCAATTATAAGGATGTGGTGACTAAAGTAGTCCAGCCAAGTGTTCTTATTGGAAGGAACTTCAACAAATGGCATTCCCCTAAAACTTGCTAGTTTCATTCTTAATGCTGGGACTTCACAATGGCCAGAGGGACAGTAACACTTTGAAACATTATGAAAACACACAATGAAGAAACTTGTTTAAGAAAGGAGGAGCAAGCATTTGTGGTAGAGATCAGTAGCTCAGGAAGAAAACTGGCTGCACAGGGACTGAGTACCAGATGAGTTCAGAAGAAAAGCCATATAAGATGTATGCCTTTAGAATACATGGTCTTGTTTAAGAGCACTGAGGAAACAGAGATCAACCAGTTGGAAATGTAGAGCTCAGAAAACATGTAAGATGCAATGCTGTAAAGAGTGCCTTTACTGGAAAAAGTAATTATAAGGGTATGTTTGTGTGGGGCATGTGGGATGCAAGGCATTTAAGCATGGTGTTCCCATTTGTGGGAAAAAGTTAAAGGGTTGCCATGACCAAGCGAATAAAATCAGATGGAGCTCAAGAGACAGCAAGTCTGACTGACCTTGCCTCGTATCCATCCTTCTGAAAAATAGTTGCTTCTTCTAGCCTTTATTTTTATAAGAAATTTTGATAATGTGCAGAGGATTTAAAGAGTGATTACTGCACAGAGGTGTGGGATAATGAAAAACTTCTGGAGCTCCAGTAAATCATTGTAAGCCTTGGAAACTTCTCAGCTTGTGGCATGCATTAGCACTGGGAGACTGTTATCATTCACAATGTTTGTCCATCGGCTTTGTTTGATTAAGCAGCATTCCTCCTTTTTAATTTACTTCATCATTCATCATGAAAGCTTTTGAAATCTTCAGGTCTCTCTCTATATATTCCTCACCATAAACAGAACTGCAGGGTTTAAGATGATGGGTGAGCCCAAGGGAACTGTGGCTTAATGCAGGATGTTGATTTTTTTTTTTTTAAACTATCACTTCACTGAGCTTTATCAATATGAAACTGTCAATGTTCTCCCTTTAGTTCTCTTTCACATTTTATTAGTCTTTTATTCTTCAAATCTAGGAAAAGGAGGAGGTGATAGGTCACTCAGCACTAACTGAAAGTCCATACAGATACTTGCCAGTGTGTTAACTCATGAAATTTATGTCTCCTTCAGCACTATAATGTCTCTGCTTTGCTTCCCTGCAACATGAATAGATGTCTCCTGTTCTTGCTTCCAAAAGTGCTAATTTGCACAGTGGGGGACTGCTGAAATAGTTGCAAGGTAAAAGGCATTTGAAAGCTGGCTTTCAAAAAGCCACCAAAAACAACAACAACA
The DNA here is from genome assembly GCF_027791375.1 of Indicator indicator. Lineage (NCBI taxonomy): Eukaryota > Metazoa > Chordata > Aves > Piciformes > Indicatoridae > Indicator > Indicator indicator. The sequence goes on along the minus strand of NC_072020.1, from coordinate 25,466,933 downwards.
AAAAGAAATAGTTGGAGAAATAAAGAAAACACAAAGGGGAAGAAAAGGGAAAAACCCAAAATGGAGAGAGACATTAGATGTCATATTTCTTTCCTGCCCTTTCTTAAATGCCCTTTCTTAAATGCAATAGTGATGAAAGAGAGACAATGAGCACTGGCTAGAAACATATACAGAAGGTAGGCACCACTGTTGACTGTGTCACTGAAGTCTGGAAAAGTGAGAACAATACAGAGTATGTTACACTAGATCTTGCACCAGTTACCACTGGCCTTTATGTTACAGAATAAATTTGTGGAGGAACAGAAGTGATGGCAACAAAATTAGAGATAAAAGGGAACATCAGCAAAATGAAAGCAAGCTAGGAAAAAGCGAGTCTGTCAGTGTGAGCTGAAATTCCCCCTCCCACCGACAATAACCAGGCTAGCCCAGTCTGGAAGCAAATGAAAGCTGTATTTACAAGCAGAGTCTAAAATCTACGATGAAATGCAATGAATATGTACAAATATACAAATTTCACAACATTGACAAATATATACAATCAACAGAAAACATAACCAAGCTCCCTTTGCTTCCCCCCAAAGGGGACCCTTCCCAAAAGGGGCCTCTCTCCCAGGAGCTCCCCCTCCAGGCCCTCCTGGACAGAAAGCAGAGAGTTAGTTAGAGCAGAAAGTTGTTAACTTAGCTGCCACGGTCAGTGTGTTATCTTCAGCCAGAAGAGAAGAAAAAACAGCAGCCAGACAGCCCAGCAACTGCCCCGACTGCAGATTGAAGAGTGCCCCACTTTGTTTTGGGTAATAGTTCTTAAACATTTCTATCTATCCAATGGAAGTGTTTAGAACAATCAATATTTTGATTTCTTACACCCAATAGTGACTTATTTACACTCTTTCACTTTCTCTGTTTTGAACTTTGCAAGGAAAAAAATAAAAAGACAGTTTCAAACCATCACAGCGAGAAGGAAATGAGAAAGTGGCATATTAGAAAGTGTAAGAACTTGAAAAAAATCCCCTAACCAAATGGGAATGGTCTTTAGATCAGTTGTGATTAAACAATTCAGGAGAAAAAAAACCTGCACAGAAGACTATTGTGAAATAATCTTCTATGGGAAGCCTCTTTTCATCCCTAATCAAACACATCAGTTTAATACATAAAATATGGGGTACATGTTCCTTTCAAAACATTCTCTTTCTAAAGGGTGAATGGTTTTCAGGCTTCTCATTTTCTTATCAGCTCCATACATGTTTCAGAGGATGTGTAAAAACTGAAGCCTGCATAAACTGCAAATTCCTTAAGATGCCATTCCAAAAGCAGTTACCAGCTCCTGCTTTCCAGTGCTCAGGAGAGAACTACAGTCTGCCCCAACAAATATTTGCCTCCAAAATGGAATTTAAAAGACAAATTTGTTGCAATTGTGGTGTCATATTAATGTTTATTGCTAAACAGCTTTTGACCTGAAAATAGCAACATGGGTGGTTTTATTTCCCCATTTTTAAATGGCACAGGAAAAATAGAAAGAATTAACATTTACTGTGAAATTTCAAATATTTGTGCAAACATTTAAGACACATACAGAATTATACTAGGTATAATTAGGGCACATATCTACATTTGCACCAGCTGCACCACTAACACCTCATCAGCACCTTACTTCTCTCTGAAATACATCATTCTGTTCAAAACATAACTGGCAGGAAGTCAATAGCCAGACCAGGAGTAAAACTTAGCATACATCAAGCCTCTACATAGAGAGGCTACAACAGGGTTAACATGAGAGAAAGAGAGGCCAATTACAGGATCAGAGGATGTTAGGGGTTGGAAGGGACCTCTGGAGGTCATTGAGTCCAAAGCCCCTGCCAGCGCAGGACCATAGAATCTAGTGCAGGGTCGCACAGGAATGCATCCAGATAGGTCTTGAAAGTCTCCAGAGAAGGAGACTCCACAACCTCTCTGGGCAGCCTGTTCCAGTGCTCCGTGACTCTTACACTAAAGAAGTTTTTCCTCATGTTGAGGTGGAACTTCCTGTGCTGTAGTTTATATCCATTGCCCCTTGTCCTATCACAGGGCACAAGCAAGAAGAGCCTGTCCCTTCCTTCCTGACACCCAGCCCTCACATATGCAGAAACATTTATTAGATCCCCTCTCAGTTTTCCCCTATCCAGACTAAACAGGCCCTTTCCTCACAAGGCAGTGCTCCAGTTCCTTAATCATCCTTGTAGCCCTCCATTGGACTCTCTCAAGTGGATCCCTGTCCCTGTTGAACTGGGGAGCCCAGAACTCGATGTAATATTCTGGGTGGGGCCTCAGCAGGGCAGAGTAGAGGGGGAGGAGAAACTCCCTCAATCTGCTGGACACACTCTTTTTAATGCACCCCAGGATCCCATTGACCTTCTTGGCCACAAGGACACATTACTGACCCATGGATAACTTGCTGTCCACCAGGACTCTCAGGTCCTTCTCCTCTGGGCTGTTCTCTAGCAGATCAGCTCCTAATCTGTACTGGTGCAGTTCATTATTCCTTCCCAGGTGCAGGACTCTGCACTTATCCTTGTTTAGTGTCATGTGTCAGCTATTAAGCCTTTGCAGACAAGTATGCCAATGCATGCTGGATTATTAGATAACTGATATATGTTGTTCTTTTGACCAGCTGAGCAGTGCCTCTTGCCCTGAAACATGTCTTACCTTTAACTGGAGCCACATTCTACCCAAGGAGAACCTCCAGCATCTTTCTCTGGTATCCATCAGGCTCAGGGTTCGCATTTCTCTTTTAACACCTGTAACTATGCCCTCCACATCTTGATTACTGAATAGATTTGGAACCTTTCCTGCAAAAAGACAAAGGGATAGCTTTACACAACACAACCTGAGAAATAATCTTCTACACAGTATTTAGCACAATGGGGGTGTTAGGTGCATAACTAGAGCTGTGCAACGATGATAGATCAAGTAACAAAACAGTTTTCTCCTGCTCCACACACCTTTTCACTTAAAAAGAACAATTCTTTTTTTAATTGAGAGAAAATAATACTTTTTTAAAAGAGAAAAATGTTTGCCCTGAAGGAATGCCACTCATAAATTGTGTATCCCTCAGGATAATGGATTTTTTTTTTTTTAACAGGCTGTTAGAAAATTATTTCCCAGGCTGGCTGCAAAAAATAAATAATAAAAAAAAAACCAAACCAAACCAAAACACTTCAAAATGCTCTCCAACTATACAGTATGCCTATGGAAGGGAGGTTGGAACTAGATGATCCTTGAGGTCCCTTCCAACCCTTACAATTCTATGTTTCTATGGTGTTATTGCCATTTTTCTTGCACATTTAGACTCCAGTTTCTCTAATTTTTGAAACATGGGGGAAATACTTGTACAGCTACGAAGACATTGCTTGAAGTCAATGAAATTAGGTGAAAATAAACATGGCATTAAGTCAAAGAGATTCCCATTTAATGCACTTATGGATGTCAGTCTTCAGCAACTTGTCTCCTGAATGGGCAATGCTTTCTTGAGCAAGTTAAACTCAATGCCCAAGTTGGATGGGTTGATTTGTCTTCCCTAAAAGCCCCCTCCACAGAGACCTGAAAGAAATAATCTCTTTAAAGTTCAATGAAACCACAGATCATTTGTCATTGGAAAAGATCTTTCAAGAAATGTGTTAGTCTAATCATCTGATGCCAACAAGTCATTAATCAGCACAAGAAAGTGTTCATCTGGAACCTGGGCATCTGTCAGCAAAAACACCGTGGGCATGTTCTTGGCACCAGTCTTGATATACAAACTGGCAAGATCTACCTGTAAGGAAAGGAGGCAATCACTCATATTCTGTTAAAACATCCATACAGAAGAAGTGTGAAACACACGTTCGTGGATGGCAACACATTGCTGACTTCTCCTAGCTTTTTGTTTTTCTAGTTTATTTACATACTGCTAATTTGCTACAGAGCATCCAAAGAGAAAAGCAGCTTGTCTGTGCTTTCCATATCAAATATTGACATTTTGACACAACCTAGTGGTAAAGATCCTAATGGACTACTAATCAAGGAAATCCCCCCCTGAATATACTAAAAAAAGGGATAATGAAGTCACAGCCATGAAAATCCCCACCAAGAACAGCCATAACCATACCTGTAACATCTGGGAATTAATATTGAAGAGTCAGATCCATTTTAAACTCTCTTTTTTTCTGTATGACTTTGGGGGTTGGGGTTTTTTTTGGTGTTTTTTGGTTGGTTGGTTGGTTTTGTTTGGTTTTGTTTTGTTTTCCTTGCTTTGTTTTTTGGGGTCTTTTTGTTTTTGTTTGGGTTTGTTGTTTTGGTGTGTTTTTGGTTTTTTTTTGGTTGGTTGTTTAGTTAGTTTTTTTTCCCCTATGATTTCATTTAGGAGAGTGTCACCATTTAAGGTTTTCAGGGCAAAAATCCCACAGGACAGAATTTAGATTGTCCCCCACTCAGGGAAAAGTAAGGGGTAAACAAAAGGACTTTCACTGCCCACCTGCTCACACTTAAACCACAACAGAGAGCCTTTCATGAAAAACCCAAACCCAACAACTGAGTACTACGCTGGTGCATTGTTACTTTTGCTGTCACACATGGGTGGCCCAGAGAGATACATGGCATTGGGGCCATTGTGCTAGTAGTGGTGTGAACATGCTTTTTTGGCATGAAGTCCCATCAAAAATACAACCCACATCAGCTGCATCAAGTGTAGTCATATTTGAAATACAGTGTAAGGTCAATGCTGTCTGATATGACTGAGGTGCCACACAGTCTAGGAGAAGGCAAATCCCCAGGCATGTTAACAGAGACTTAGAAGTTTCCCCACCTGGAAACTGCATGGGGGAAATGACCAGTTGAGACCATATCTTACACTGCACCTTCATTTCCCAGGGAGGGAGGACACAAGAAGTTAGCAAGAAAGAGGCTGCAGAACGTGCAGCACTTTTCCCAAACAGAACAGCACGTACCTCCAGCCTCAGGCTGCACATTCTGTGGTGGTTTGGCTAACAGAAGGGCTTTTGGGGGATCACCATCCACAAAGTTTGGCCATAATCAGATCTTTGTTTACCTGTACATGAGATTCTTACAGGTCTTTCCCAACCAAAATGATTCTATGATTCAGAAGCATTGCTTGTTTTCAGCACAGAGTGAAAAGGAGGAAAGCATTTGAGCCTTCACTGTTTGCTCATATAGATAGGGCTCAGCCTGGCAAGCTCCTGAAGCCTGTAAACTTGAGAGAGCATCTCACTCAACTCTATTTCTTATCTTTGCATACAGCCAGTTTAAGTGATTAACTGATTCACATGCAAGAAGGATAATATTTTGCCATGTTTCACCCACACCAATTTTATGCCACTGAATGTGACATGCAAAAATGTGTTACAAATGGTCAACTTTAAATACCAAGACTGCAACCACATCTCTGTTATGTGTGAAGGAGCTACCTCAGAAGTGGAGAAACTACCAAAACTCTGTGAAGCATATAATCAGACACTAAAATATGTCTCTCACCACTCATTTTTCAGAGCTAAAGAATACAAGAGGTACAGCTGAAAATCACAGGGCCCACAAGGGCTGTTACTGGAAATTGTTTCACCTGTGATTTTTATCAAAGCTGTGCAATGTAAAACAACACAACCTTGAAGTAGTGAACTCAATAGACTCAAAGGATATCTATTAGTTTACCCTCAGGTTCTGGATCTTGTAGTCTTCCTTCAGTGTGATTTGGAAAATCTCCAGAGAGCAGATATATGCTGCCAGCCTCAACAAGCTTTGTTTGCCACTATCAACTGCTCCAATCAGAAGTGCATAACCCTTGGGGCGTTCCAGGATACAACCGTTCAGGTACATGATGACAAAAAAGCCAGTAACATGACAGAGACTTAACCTTGTTAGCCAACTTAGAGACAGCACATGGGACCTTTTGCTTGATTTTTCTTCTGTGTATCAAAGTGGAGGGGAGGGGGGATAAAAAAGCAGAACAAAAAGCAAACCCCTCATTCTCTTTAAGTCATGTGCCACTGAAAAAAAATCACCCCTGACTCTCTTAAATAAAGGGATAATGTGTCTAATCTGGATGCACCTCAGAAAGAAGCAGAAACCTGTTCAACCAAAACATTGCTGGAAGCCAATTCTCCTTGACCTTGCTGCAGAACTTTGTTAGCCTTATTAATGATTTCACAATGGATGCATAAAAAACCCCAAAATATAAAAGATGCAGAAAAAAAAAATCCACAGGGTTTGATTTCACATAGAATTTCCTGCTTAATTGTAAAGATAAAACATCCTGCCACTTTATTTACCAAACTGGGATACTACTCTCGGTCACCAGACTTCACAAAGAAGATAATGGCTTACCAACATATTCAAGCAAATCTAATGATACCTGAGAAGGCTTCTGCCTGCAATTCTGATGATTATCACATCAACCTCTAAATCAACAGAACATAACCTACAGTCCCTAGGAAAGATCCATACGATTATCTTTGTAATTTAAGATCTTTTTTAATCCTCTTGCTGATAAACTTGTACAATAGAGACCTTTGTCAAGAGTGCCTTCTCTTGTGTAGCTCCTGCTTGATTATGTGCAAAGTGAAAAACGATGACACTGAAATCCTAGTCCAACTCAATGAGAAGAAAAGGTTTCATGCTAAATGATTTGACAAGCCAAACAACAGAAACTGCTTTAACAAAACTAAAAGCTCTGCCAGCATGGGCCTCTGTCTGCTTCTGGAAGTCACTGATATTATACATGACCAGAACAACTGTGTATGTTGAAGAAAGATTACAAACAATGACAAGGAGCAACAATGAAGTCTGTGCCTCAGTTATTCACCAAAATCTTCACTTCATCTTCTGAAAACTGGCTGGTTTTCTGTCATGCAGGAAGACAAAGCAAATGTGTGGTTTATCAGAAACAGAACTGAAAAGTTGGGCCATTAGGGATACTATGATAACGATCAATATGAGTAAAACAAATTAGATTAAGTGGAGATAAGAATACATGTGAAAATAAAAATAAAGAAAGCATATGGATAAATCAAAGAAATCTGATGACACTGGCTTAAATGTTAAAAAGCACAGGACTAGGCAAAAGCAACTTCAAGTCTGCCATGCAGTAGCATCATTTAGTTATGCTTAAGGTATTAATTGTCCTTTTTTTAAAAAATATAATTTTACAGGTATTTTTCCCTTCTTGAAAACAAAATATTACTTTAAAAAAAAATTTCTTATAAAAGCCTGTTGCATCATTAACTACATACTACAGCATTATAGATTATCTTTCCAGCCTCAGAGAATAAGTAGTGTTAAGTTCTGTGTGGTGTAAAAGAGGATGAACCTTTGTTTAAACAAACAAAACAGAGGGTAGCTTTAATACAGAGCCACAATCTACTACTGCCATAATGACACCAATAAAGTATACTTAGCAGGACTGTTGATGCATGGTGCCCTTGCATAAGTCTTCCATTAAGTGTTATGAGTCTGCACCACCACAACCTCTGAATATAAAAAGCAACAACTTTATGCAAACATTGGCAGCATCACAATGAATTACTTACTCTCTTTATAGGTATTCACAGAATTATAAAATCCTAGAATGGTTTGGGTTGAAAGGAACCTTAAAGATCATCTAGTTCTAACCCCCCTGCCATGGGCAGAGACACCTTCCACTAGACATGGCTGCTTAAGGCCCTGTCCACCCTAGCACCTTGAACACTTCTAGGGAAGAAGCATCCACAACTTCCCTGGGCACCTCTCCACCTTGCTGTAAAGAATTTCTTCCCACAGCAAGTCCAGATATAGCCCCCTCCTCCAGTCCAAAGCCCTTACCCCTTGTCCTGTCACTACAAGCCCTTGTAAAAAGTCCCTCCTCATATTCCTCTTCCATATGCTGCATGGCACCCTCAAATACAACAAGGTTCATAGAAACATGCATTTCATGGTATCTTTCTAGGAACTCCTCAAGTATATTCTTTGATGGTTCTCATGCTTTCACTCACTGGCTTGTTGCAGGGCTCTGCTTTGCCGTTTTGCAGAATGGCAGTAGATGAGTGGAGATTGCAGCAACACTTGGTCATCCACATTCTACCACACAGGGAGAAAAACAGTAGTTAAAAAAAAACCCAAACACAGCAGATGAAAAGCATTCTCATAAAAAAAAAAAAAAAAAAAAAAAGCCAGCCCATTAGTGTAGTGACTGATGAACCCTAGTGTGGGCTCAAAACATCTGCACCAGCCATCCAAACAGGCTTCAAACTACTAGTGGAGCTGTCTGGATCTTTAATTGTTCTGTCTAAACTATTTACAATTAAGAAACAAGCATTTCTTTGTGATAAGAAGTCACTCCTCAATCTAGTTTTAAACACTCCCAAATATTTTAAATTTTTCCATCTGGGTGTCCTCATTCTTATCCTCATTCTATTTTTTTTTTTTTTTTACTGGCAAACAGAAATTAGAAAGAAATGGGGGAAAAAAAGGACTAATAAACAAAGCTAATATTTTCCATTTACCATATTTTGTCAAATAAATTCAAATACTCTCTCCCTTTTCCCTTTCCTATTCTAAACGTCACAAAAACTATTTTCTGTTTTAAAAATAAAATGTACAAGCATTTAATATGTTCATTTTAGTTCATGTTTCTGCTGCCAGATCAGTATGCTTTTAAGTGAAGAATTTTTGAAGGGCAAGTAGAAACAGCATTGTGGTCCTCATTAGTTAACTCAGTTTTGGTATTGGCACCAAGACACATTATTTCCAGATGAAACTGTATATATAATGATACCATGTAATATATGGCATTGTTTTGCCTTCTTTGTCTTGTGTCTGCTACAATGAACAATACTGAGAGGTTCTATATTTCATTATGTGTGACAGGTTAAGGAAACAAGAGTCATGTGTAATCAAACTGAATTGAGGGATTCAAGGCATAGGAACACACTCATATGCTGATTTCTTATATTTGCAGTGCTTCCACTCTGAAAATCATACAAGTGTATTGTCCTTCATTCCTGTGCAGCAGAAAGAACACAATGAAACCCACATATCTTTTATCACAGAATTGTCAAGGTTGGAAGGGACCCCAAGGATCATCTGGTTGCAACCCCCCTGCCATGGGCAAGAACACCTTCCACTAGGTCAGGTTTCCCAGAGCCACGTCCAGCCTGGCTTCAAAAACATCCAGGGATGTGGCTTCTACCACCTCCCTGGGCAACCTGTTCCAATGTCTCACCACCCTTATGGTGAAGAACTTCTTCCTTATGTCTAATTTAAGTCTACCCTCTCCTTGCTTGGATCGCTGCCCCTTAGTCCTATGTCTTGCAGTTTACAGTGTCTCAAGTCTTTACTAGTTGAATTCTGATAACAGATACTTTTATTTGGATAACCAACAGTGCTCACAGTTCGAAGAGTGCATGCTGTTGCTGTTTACTGACATGCTCTGAAGCCCAAAGAGAAACTGCCATTTAAAATGCTTTGAAAAAAAATAACTTAATCAATTTTTTAATATATATGCATATATACACAACACATACAGACACAAACTTATTATTCAGGTTAAATTATTCAGGAAGAGAAAACTAACACAGAAGGAACAACTAATGAAGGAAAATAGAAGCATATTATTCTTGTGGCTGGAAGCACGGAATCAGGAAACAGAAAACCATGATCACAACTTGTTTCCACATATCCAGTGAAGGAACATGAAGAGTCATGCCCACATACCAGTTGCTACCTCTCCATTCCAGGAAAGGCTCGAGTGTGTGCTTTAAGTTACTAATAGCACTGGAATAGAGATATAGTCATCCATCAGTCAAACCTTACAGTCAAAGTAAGAATAACTACCTGTGAATCTTCTCAAAAGGGATGCTTCCTTCCTCCTTTTCACTTACTCTAGCACCTGATTTCCCCACTAAGGAATATGCTTGCACTGGGGGCTAAGGATTAAAAACAAGTGTGCTACTGCTACTTACAGTTCAGTAAATAAGATCTTTCACTACCCAGCTTTTACTGGCTGGCTTTAGGCAAAAGTCTTTCAAGCTTTGCCTCAAAATGTACCTCAAAATGCTCGTCCATCATAATCTTATAAAATGAATTAATGACTCTGTCTTCCATCAGTTTATCCTCATAGACACATGCCAATTCGTGAAGCTACAGATGGTGAAGATCATTTGGTCACTGCAAAGACTTGAGTGTAGCAAATAGAATGCCCTAAAGATAATGGAGTTTTATTTATTTATTTGTGTGTGTGCTTATTTAAAATGCTGTCATCCGGCATCAAAACAAATCACTCAATATTCTGATGATGATAAAGAGGTTTTGGTTTTGTTTCTCTTTTAATGAAGCTGTCTCCAAACAAATGCACACAACCACCACAGATAAGAGCAGAGAAAATTAACAGATCTCAAAAAAAAAAAAATTCCCAACCAAAGAAAAAAACAACCACAAAACCAACCAAACAAAAAACCCAACAGAAAAAAAAAAGGAAAAAAAAAACCACCAAAATCCCAAACAACCATCTAAGATCATTTTAGAGTATGAGGTGGCATGTTTAAAATATCAATCTTTTTTTTTTTTTCAGCATCATCCAATAGATACTGCTTTGTGCTCTAGGTGAATTAAAAGGAGGGCACTCAATAAAGTAAGGCTTTCAACAGCTAGCAATTTGAGTCCTGATTCCCCAAACGTGTTTTGTTTTTTTTCAGAAGATAGTGTGCAACTGAACTAGGCCAAGCAGGTACCATCTTTCAAAAAAACTGTAAAAGGAAGACTCATAAATAATGCAGCCATTCCCTGCCTAAATCAATACATCCCCAGAACTTCACAGTATAGTGCACTCTCTTTTTTTCCATGCATTTGCAACAAGTTTTACTCTATTTTAGAATTCTCAGATGCTTATGTTTAAAATTCCTTGTTGGCGTGGTCAACTTTTTTCCTTTTCTTTTTTTTTTTTTTTAATGGAGATATAAATATTTCGGTTTAGTTTTGTTTCAAAATGAACAAATGAAAGCAACTGAAAAGAAAGAAGTATCAAAAATTTAAGCAGTAGGGACTTTTAGGATCTGAAGTTTGAAACCTTTGGGAGAAACCTGAGAGATTCCTGGCTTAGAATAGCATACAGTTCTGGGAAGAAAACAGAAGGGCTTCAAGACATTGTCTTTGCATGTTACTGAATGAGACCAAATTAATTTCTCCAAGCTGCAGATGTGCCAGATTTGAGCAGTAACTTCCTTCTTTTTTCTCTTTTATGTCTTGCTCCTTAACAAGGTGCAGGAGTTGGTGACTGACATGGCAAATACAAAAAAAGAACTATTTTGGAGGCTACAACCAAGTCAAAGGTGTATGAAAATTTGAAGCTTTGAGGCACAGCCAAAATCCACAGCATGATTATGAATTGATCTAAAGTGCAATTCCAGAACAGTTAGCAAACAAGAGCCGTCAGGTCATGTTTACTTTTTGCACAGGCATTTGTACATTCTGATGAGAATATTTCTGTTCTGTTGTTTCTGTTTGATGTATTTGATCTTTACTGCTTTTTATATGATCAGTTACTTCTGAGGCATCGGTTCATTATTTATGGATTGTGTGATGTAAAAATTGTCACGGGTCTTTCAAATATGTTCAGTTTGGATCAAATTAATTTTCTCCCCATCTACAGCCTAGCAGCTAGGATTCCTTCTTTCACACAACAGATTTCTGTAAAGCAAAAGCCCTTCTTCACCATACCTAAAGGTATGGCTTGGGCTTCCCACTTATGTTCATTTTTCCTACCTGTAATGAGGTAGGAAAAGACTGCAATGTTTGGAGTCACAGCCCATTTCTCCTTGCAAGAAGTTGCAATAAAGTTAAAACAACAACAGAAAACCAAACCAAACAAACCAAGCCAAACAAACAAATAAAAAGCTCCAAACAAACCCCAAGAACAAGAACCCAGACAAAACACTAACAGAAACCTGGTTTTGAGATGTCAGGGTTTTTATGAGAGATACCAAGATAATAGCTAAGTGCAGTTTTCTTTTCCATATAGGCATGTAATTGAATATTTTGATTTTTAGTACACTGTGTCAATACCAGTGTTTTCTCCTTGCTTATTATCTTTCATACATAAAAGGAAATGTGTACATCTTAAGAAAAGTGGTTATTTCATTCCCCCATCTTATTTCTTCTCTCTCTCTCCTTCTCCCCCCCTCCTTCTCCCCCCTTTTTTTTTTCTTTACTTTATCTGCAAACAACTTCCCTGTCAAGTAAGAAATTTTATTCTTAACTCTTACTTTCTAAGGCAGGACTCTTTGCAAGGTTGTCAGGGAGTCTCTGCTTAGCCAAACGTACTTTTTCAGGGACTTTCCTGGCACCATTCTGTTCTCTTGGGTTCTTTGATCTGAATGAGTAAAAAGAAGTTGGCTTCTGGTAAAGGAAATATATAAGGCTTGCCACCTTATCTGTTTCTTACAGCTGTATTCATTGTTTTTATTTTAAACTAAAAATGGTTTGTGTTTTACTGCTTGGCCCAATTTCTGTCTTAACTAGCAAGGGATTGTTGAGTTTAGGTTGATTAAAAGCACACTGTTAAAATTTCTGTCTTCTTTTCAGACTTTCTTTTTTTTTTTTTTTTTTTTGTGAAAGAGATATAGATCTAAATATTCTGGCTGAACATTTAGGGATCAAGCACATAGCTTTTCCTCTCTTCTATTGTGTTTCTTTATCTGACTTGCTAGACATCCTTTCAAAAGGAACACAGCCAAAACAGGTAAACCTCCTTCCATATTATTTTACTTCATTTTATCTACAAAAAAACCCCCAAGTTTTCCAGCATGTGAGGAGATAATACCATGGAGTTGCACTTTTGTTTCTTAGTGTTAATTTACTTTGCAAATAGGAACACATTGTGCAAGGAAGGTAGCAATTGTATTCCTTACAGATAGGATGAGTACAAGGTGTTCAGTAAGGAGAAATTAAAGCATCCTTCTGAAGAGAAATGTTCCAAATCTCTCTTGCTGGAAATCTAGCCACGTGCAATTTGCTTTTATTTGGACTTTTGCACTGCACAATTGCTGGAATTAGAAATGGAAAAGGTCAATGAAATCACCAAATCTATTCTTCCAGCATGGATTGATCAAATTGAAGGCATGCTATGTATAGTGATGATAAGTAAGACTGGAAGATATATGGTCTCTATTAGGCTGTTACTGACCAAGCCACTGAACATTGTCCCAGGAATGTTTTTGTGGCTATCATTCTGTTTTCCTACCTTGAACAATAATCTGCTAGGTTGTGTGACACTTTGAAACCAATTTATGTAAAAGCACAGGCACTTTGATGTATTTCAGAAGCTTGATACTACGTTATCAACATGCCAGATGCCAACTCTTGGCCTTCCTGACTATCCAGCCATGGCCATTAATTCTCTGAGTGCTAGAGTTATTGGTGTGTCTCAAGTAAAGCCTTTTCATATACAATGTGACATGCAACAGAAGAACTGATACTTTCCAGGAGGATGGTGGGCATGTGAGATCTGAAGACCAAGCCTTTGCAAACATGATGAGTCTCATCACTTCTTTACATAACTCTCACAGACTCGTTTCATTCACTCTTTGCTCTGCACCATATATAAGAGCAACAAAACAAACCTTCTGTTGAACTTACCAGGCATAGAAAACGCTGCTTGTAGACACTGATCTTCAGGCTCTGTCATCATTGAGAGGTGTGCAGTTACTCAGGGCATTAGACCTGAAACAACAATTTGTGAAATAAGCACTGGTTATAATTAATTAACCATTTCAAGCCTTTTCAGTTTTACAATTACTAATGATTTCAAGACGTCTCAGTTTTATATCGAGTCACCTTTGTCCTTCAGATTCTTCTGAAGGTTTTTCCCACAAACACCTTCTGTGTAGTGATTGTGCAACAGACAGCTAGCATGGCCTTGTCCATCTGCACCACCAGGGAAATCAGAAGCACTCTTCTTATTTGTTCTGTTGGCATATGTGCTCTAATGCTATGGAAAAGGCTTTTTTTTAGATTTTTTTGTACCATCTAAAACTTGAACATGAACTGGGGATTAATCACCTGGGCATTCAGTGCATCTTAGTATCGCAACCCATCTTGGCAATTATGTGCTGTAAGCAAAGAGAATAAGAGACACAATTGTAAGATTAGTGCAAGGACTTCATATTAGCCAATTATTTGCTTACAAATGTGTTTTCCTGAACCACAAAATCTTACTGTGTATAGCAAATATTAACATGATACTCATCCCCTTTATTACAGACACGCATTAATGTAGCTCGATTTGCACAAATCTAAGGCAAATGGTTCCTTATGTCTACTATTTTCAGGTGCAGGTGGTCCATCTTCTTAAACTTTTTGGCAATGTTGATTATCTTAAATTTCAACAGAATGCAGAGGAATCTGTGAATGCTGCCCTTGGAATGTACAGCAGAGGAAAGGAGTATGTTCAGTTCTATGAAGAGTGTGGAAGCACTCTTGAGTGGTCAGGTATGCTGAGTTATGTGAAATTTTTTTCCCTCTTTAGCATGTAGGTTAAATAGATGCTTTCAACGACATGAAATGCTACCTAAAAATGTGAATTTAGAGAAAATTATTTTTTAAAAATTACATCTGTTTTTAAAAATTACATTTGTTTTCAAATTTCAAATTATATCATGGCCCAAAACTGTAATTAACAAATAACCCAATAAGTTGTCTAGTTGCCCCATGTGCATATTTTTTTTAAATGTAGAGAATTAAGTGTTTAAGTACAGTGAAAAAAAAAGCACCAAAAAAAAGTACAAAAATCCTCAGAACTGACTAAGCCTATGGCTGAGTGTGGCATTTCTCATACTTCCTCTCTTCTGCCCTTTTATGTCATCTTCCATTATACTCTCAGATCCCTTCCTCTCTTTATCCTCTAGCACACACCTCTGCAGACCTCCAGCTCTCTCTCATGTCACCTATCAGCTGAACAGGGTTTTAGCTGTTTTTCAGCCTCATATTTGCTAATTGGCCAGCCAGTATGTGTGCTAACTGCGTAGCAGTAGGTCGGAAAGAGCAGATCAGCAGCTTCTGAGACAATAACTTATTGTTCTCAGAACAGTGCTGAATGGATAAGCATTCACATTGCATAAAATCAATGTTGCATGTGGTTCTAATGATTGATTGTCTCAGCAGGGAGGCCCCAGACTGAATGGACAAATATATGCAGCTTGCCTCTTGGAGATAGTTTCTCCAAGATACAGCTACGTTTGAGTGCACAGAGACATAGCAAAGACTGCATTGTCTGTGTTTGCTGTGTGCCTGTGAACAGCAAAGCTCCAGACTTTCATATCTGGAGCTCTAAGACTGTATTCCCGTGTGTTCAAGTGGATATGCAAAACAAAACAATGTCTGGTCTCTCAGTAATTAGGCTCCTACTGAAGAGGCAGTAGAAGAGAGAAAACTGAAGAAAATGCAATTAAAAACCTCGCTCTCATTTCATGCTTGTAAAGAATGATGACACAAAGAAAGTCTTTTTTTAAAGATTACTGAGATGGGCTTCCTATATTGTTAGTATAAAATATATCATTTATGTTACAAGCATAAATTTATGCATGTTTAGGGGTTTTATTCTTCAAAAGATAGAGTCTTGGTTGCAACACCTTGAAGAAGCTGTACACAAAACAATGCACCTCTATACCATGGAGGTGATAATAGCCTACAAAGAGAAACAGAGAGAATAGGGGGGGGGCGTTGACTATCAGCTCAGGTTACACTTACTGATTCTCAAATCTGATGGGTTTCAGATATTGAAATCACAGAATGACAGAAACGTTCAGGTTGGAAAAGACCCTCAGGATCACCAAGTCCAACTGATAACCCTACTCTATGAGGTTCACCCCTGAACTATATCCCCAAGCACCACATCAAAACAACCTTTAAACACATCCAGGGGTAGGTGACTCAACCACCTCCCTAGGCAGCACATTCCAATGCTGACCACTCTTGCTGGGAAATTTTTTTTTCCTAATGTCCAGTCTAAACCTACCCAGTTGTAGCTTGAGGCCATTTGGTAGGCTGGAAGAAGCCTAGTGGCATCAGCCCTGAAGGACAGCCACAGGAAGCAGATGTGGGTATCTTGTTTCTGTTTGATCCATGGAAAATAGGTGCAGTGTGAAAGTGGTCTCATAAGAAGAGTGTCATATCTAGTAATTTCAGACCTGTAATAAATTAACTGCTATTAGCACCTGCTGAAAAAAAGAAATACACCTTTTGCTTCCATCTCTATTATCTCATGGGCACTGTTATCATATCTTAATTAATGGAATTTCAATAGGATAATTCTGAAATCAGATAAAAGGGAAAAGCAAAGATACTGCCAAATGTCAGCTGTGATGGTGTGACAAGAACAGAGCATGCAGCTGCTACACATAAAAGTATTAAACATAGGTATTTGAGTAAGGAGGCCAAAACCGTTGGTTTTATTTGTGTCAAACCAAAAAGTTTACTTCTGATATCACTAGCTTAAAAGGATAGCTTCTGCAGTTTGGTTTTTGCTTCACCCTTTTTGACCTCCAGTGTATTTTGGATATTTTTATCCTGGTGTGAGTGCTTTTTCCCCTTTTTGAAAAACTTTAAGTAATTTTGGTTTTCTTTTCCAACCTAGAAAATCTCCAAAGGGAAACATGAAATAGGAAAGAGACTTTAAAGGGGAGGTATAAACCTAGGTGTATAAAATGTTGGTAAGGAGAGGTTTAGTGAGTGGCAATGTGTTCTGCATCTGCATAAAAGCACAAGTGCTTCAAGGTGAGTCTAATCCTTCATAATCAGTTGTAGTAGTTATTATTCATAAGTGGCTAGGAATGAGGTGTGAGATCTACTGATGACAGCTGTGGCTTTGTGATGGTCACATTTCTTTTGTCTGAATAGCTCTACTTGGCATAATGGCTCTGCAGTAGCTTTTTAGGTCACCAGTTTCCCAGCTTTCGCTTGGCTGTCACAGCTACGCCATAGATGGGATGATGTCCAGAAACATTGTTTTGCTAACACTTGCAATACTCAGTTTCAGGCCTGTTATGAGTACTTGGGAAATGTCCCCCCCCAGCTGGTTATTACACCTTTGACTGACAGGTAGTGACTTACTAACAACAGTGCCTGCTTTAACTGTTTCAGTGAATAAAAGGTTAAATTTTCATAAAAGTTCAGTGTTCTCTCACACCTCATGTGTATGTTACAAGGTTATTAAGACAATATCTTTGAGCATTTATATGCAGGTAGGTGTGCATATTTAATGCTATGAATTTTAATGTCCATTACTTTCAAAGTAATTGAAATTTTTAATTCATAACTTAGTGTACATATTCAGTGTCTAGTCTGAAGAGTGTGTGGATCTGGATCTGTACTAAAGCTAATCAGGAATTTTTAGCATATCAAGTCTACACTTAGAGTACATATCCCACCTGATGTTACTAGCCTTGTTTTGAGGTGAAATTTCTGTTTCTTTATAATTTCTATTTAAAAAAAAATCAGTACTCAAGTTGTGCCTGCCTGTACACTGTAATGACAAGGGAAATTACATGTATTTCTTGCCTTTTCTTTTAAACTTCATCAAAATTGTGAACATAACTTTGAGCACGTGGGATGTACATAAACATGTGCAAGAATATTTGCTGGTTCATGGTAACAGCTGGCATAACCTAGTAAAATGGCCATTTAAAAAATGTCTGCCTACCACAGTATTCCATGAGTGTAGCCATGCAAGTGTTCATAGGGGTTTCATAGCATTGTGGCCAGCAGATCCAGAGAGGTGATTCTGCCACTTTGTTCTGGTAAGACCTCACCTGGAGTACTGTATACAGGTCTGGAGCTCTCAGTACAGGAAAGACATGGACCTGATGGAGTGGGACCAGAGAATGGTCACAAAAATGATCAGGGAGCTGGAGCACCTCTGCTATGAAGACAGGCTGAGGGAGCTGGGGTTGTTCAGCCTGGAGAAGAGGAGACTCTGGGGAGACCTAACAATAACCTTTCAGTACCTGAAGGGGACCCACAAGAAGGATGGAGAGAGACTGTTTACAAAGGTCTGCAGTGGCAGGACAAGGGGCAGTGGCTTCAAAATAGAGAAGAGTAGGTTTAGATTGGATGTTAGGAGAAAGTTCTTTACCATGGGGGTAGTGGAACACAGGAACAGTTGCCCAGGGAAGTAGTTGTGGCCCCGTCCCTGAAGATATTAGAGGTGAGGCTTTGACAGGGCTGGGCAACCTGATCTATCGAGGATGTCCCTGCTTGCTGCAGAGGGCATTGGACTAGATGACCTTTAGAGGTCCCTTCCAACCTAAACCATTCTATGATTCTGTAACTATCAGTTGAAGGTGAAGCCATATACTCTTACTTGGTTAGATATTGAATATGTGATTGTTGAGAAGCTCTGAAAAGTTTAGTGCACAGCAAAAAAATTAATGCCTTTTTGGGCACTGCAGGACAGTCTATTATGTTTTTCTTAAAAGAGTATGTTTGTGCTTCATATCTGAACACTAACATTTCATGGAAGAAAGTTTGCCATTGAAAAGATCTGCCTCTATTTTGCATGCTGCACTTGGTGAGTCTCTATCAAATGGTGGTTTTTTAGAGTGAATTAATTGCACAAGGGGTTTCTCTGGGCAGTGAAATGATGCCAATTTATTCTGACAAAGTGTTGGAGCTGCACTTCGAACTATGTAGTAATGGTCTCTGACTTAAATGGTGCAGGCCTTGCTTAAAAAAAGGGTTGTCACTTGAAAACCTTCTTCTTGCATGAACACTTTTCACTGATTTAATCAAGACTTGAGGGGGGGGGGGGACACAAAAGATTCTATGATTTCATATCTCAGCATATTGAAGTTCAATGGGGCAAGCTGCAAGGCATTACCAGGCTGTCTGGGGAGGCACACAAGTATGGGCATGCTGTCTGGGATCTGCTTCTCTGAGCAGCAAATCTCAGATTTTTAAAGGACATAAACTCAGGGCAGAACTGGGCATCAGTTTTGCTTCCATAAGCAAGTTGAAACACATACTGTGCTCTTCTGTATTGAAAGTACAAAGAGATTTTGGTGTATTTTATTTCTGTTTTAGCCATGGAGTTCCTGACACAGTGCTCCCTCATGTTTTCACTGTAGAGACACAAAAGTGGTAAAGTTAGAAAGCTGGTTGCTCAGACACATCTTGCCAACCAAGCATCCTGCTTCAAATATAGCACAGGGCAGTAGCAATAATTAGCTTTCTTCTCTGAGCTTAGATTATAATCACTTGTAACAAGCAGTAAGTAACATCTAGTTACAAGGAGGAGGTTAGGATTTGAATTCACACATCTCTGCAAAGATTGTTGCTGAGTAAGACCCTATAGTTGGGTCTCAACAAACACTGGAGGGAGACTCTCAGATGCCTTCCACTTCCCCATTAGTGGGAGCTTTTAAAAATACTTCTCAACTTAGCTGTTACTTTACCCAGGCTTAAATTAATCACCATCTAAGAACTCTTCAAGGCAAAGCAGGATTGGTTTGCAACAAGGGAACTATATTGGGCAGCTCCTCAAGTCAGAACTTTGCACAAGGGGGGAGAGGGTGATGGGGACCCCATCCACCCAAGTCATTGTGGGGTGGCTCTCACTCTTTCTTGCAATCAGCTGCCTTGGTGGCCACATTTCCATAGTGAACTAGATGACAAGAGAGCAGGAGGGGTCATTCCCTGTTGCTACTAGGTGTTTCATCTTTCAGTGGAGTACAAGGTGGGATGGGAAATGAGTGTGATTTAGTTTTGTTGGTGTTTTTTTTTTTAATTGGTGTTGTTTCTTTTTATTTGGGCAGGAAAGAGTAAGATATATGAAATAATATAAATTAACAATATATCTACTGAAAGATAAATTCTAATTATTTCTTTATTTGATGTGCTTTCTATTATGATTTTCTCTAGTTTTGTCATTTTTGTTTGTTTGTTTGTTTCCCAATTTTCGAAATGTACTTGCTACATGCAGCTGAAGTTACCTTTATTGGTTTTCACATAAAATAAAACTCCTTTGCAATTGCAGTATGAACTGCTGTATTTGGGACTCAGGAATTCAGCTCTATAGCTGATGTCTCTAATAGCTTTTATCCATTGTACAATGCACAGGGATGAATAGGAGGTAACTCGTAAAGCATTAACTCCACATATTTGCCACTTAATAAAAATCTCACAAGGGAGAGAAGATGTATTAGATAGTACTAGTCTGATATTTCTTGTGCAAGCAGTTATTCTATTTGCAAGAAGAGTATTGGTAGAAGAGGTAGAACCTCTAGAGTTTAGAAGAGCATGCAGTTCTTCATAATTGACTGCAATAGTTATAACAGCCCTTGTCTGGGCTTTTGAAGGAATGCTTCTTAAAGAATAGTTTACTTAAAAACGTTTAACAGAAGGATCTTTATTCTTTTTCTAAACTATATCAATATTTGTCAGCAACACACTGCTGAACTAAATCACTGGTCTTAATTTTGTCACTTAAACGTGAATGGGGAACAAAAGGAATCTCTGTAGCTGTAGTAAGAAAAGTGCTCTGAGGGACTGATTTTTTTTAACTATATTTTTTCAGCTGACCTGAACACAAAATTCAAGCTGTCTTCTCTGCTACTACATAATTTAAGTAGTGATTTTTAAGGAAGAAAATGCTTAACCTTTGCGTTGTTGCTTTGTATTACTTTTTTAATTGGAGATTTTTCTCGTTTATATCATGAAAATGATTGTGGTCTTGTTCTAAAAGTTTGAACTAAAAGTTACATTTAAAAAAGAAACAAACACTGCAACCTCCAAAGGCTACCACAACTTCACATAAAAGCATGAAAGCCTTCCCAAAATCCAAATCCTTTGAACAATGATGGGATTTTTAACAATAGCAGAGTGTTGCACTTGACTTTCAGACTCTGTACAGCTGCTGCCAGTGTCCTAAAGTCATTGATGGCAGGTGTGGACACTGTAGTCTGTGCCTACTCTAAGTTTGGTGGTACCTGTCTCACAAGCCCTGTGTTTCTCAGCTGCCTGCTTTGTGTACAGCAATGTTACTGAATACTAACAATCAACAGTGTCTAATTAGCTCCTTTCACTTTGAAGTAAGGTCCTTGTTAGCTTTGACTGACACTCATAATTGTGACTCTCTGAAGCTCTGTTTTTGAAGATGTTTGCATGCAACAGTCATTATTTAAGTGACTTGTTCTTACTATGTTTAAATACTAAGCTGTGTGTTTGGATTATGGGGTTTGTTTTCTTCCTTAGACCCTGTGCCATGGGTGTCCCTGACATTGAACTGATCTCTGAAATTCAGCTGGTCGCTGAAGGGTTTATTGATAGAAGTCTATTAGCCAGGAAACTTGTTACCTTGCACACTCTCTGTAGGGAGCTGCTTTCTAAACAGGTGAGGGTCTCTTTGGACTTCTGGGCTTGATTTGTGTAAATTAACATTTACTCCATAATAGTGTGGCTGGATGTTGTGTAATAATTGGAATTTTTTAATTGTCTAACACATTATCTTTTATTTTTAAGGCACTTAAATTACTTCCCTATCCCTATTAAATTGTCAGATACGGATTTAGAAGAAAGTGCCCTTTCCTCCCATCTTGGGACATTTGTAATGTGTCAATTTTGCATTAAATAATTGTATATCACAGCTTCATACCTGGGATGGCTGAACAGCATCATGCTGTTGTGCAGCATCTGTATTAGTGACATAACTATCAGTTGGAGAGGAGAAAAGATCTCAAAGTAAGAATTATTATGAATAAAAAAATAACAATTAATCCAAAATGAATGCATTCTAAGCCTTTTCCAGCAAATACACTGGAGAATTGTTTGGCAAATGCAATTAAAGCATTGCTAAAAAATGTCATTATTGTACTAAGAAGAGTTCAGATTTAGAATGGTTAAGTTGAAAATCTGCAGCTTACAAAATTTGGAAGGTTTAAAATTTCTTCCCTATCTGTATGCTGTTCACTCATGTCCAGTTGTATGATTTTTCACAAGAAATTGTTAATATTCAGTTTTATTAGTGGAATAAGAACACGGTGAACCTTTCAACCTTAAGCCATAACCTTTAGCAAGCAGGAGCCAAAGTGACTTTATTTTCATGCCTGCATAATTTTAAAATTATCTCTAAATGCCCTGAAGTTTTCCTGACACATTCATGCAATGTTTCTAGAAATCATGGCTTTGAACATTGAACTTCTAAGGACAGCAATATTGTCTGCTTTACTAGAACAAGAGATTCCTCAGAGGTGATGTTACTTTGTCCACGAGTAATTTTCTGAAGTTAGAAAAATCAGTTACAATTGTTTCCCATTTTAATAATAATAATGATACCAGTGCTTAAAGAAAAAACTAGTATGTTCTTATTTTGGTTTTTATTCCATTTGGTTTTCTTTTAATGGAAATGGAAGAAGTCAAATCCTTTTGACTAAAATTCTGGACTGCTGCAGGAAATATACAGCCATTCAGAGAGCTCTGAAAACATTGGTCCAGTGTTGGGGCTTTTAGGGCTATCAATATACTTTTGGGTGCATTAGTATCCTAGCCTACAAAAACTGGAGAGGGAAAGAGATGAATGTTAGACAGCCCTGGAAAAAAGGAAGAAGAGGGACTGAACAGCCAATGTGTAATGAAGAGTGCCTTCTGCATTGGCTAACTACCTTCTCACTAGGCAAGCATAGAGCAAGACAGAGGTTTTCCCTCTGCCTTTCACTTACCAAAAGTTTCTAAGGCTTTTCCTCTAGGCCTAATACCTATCTGTTTCTCCTTTCCTTTGATTCTGATGTTGGAGCTGGCTGCAAAATATGTTGACATTTTGTCCAGTCATTTCTTTTGGAAACAGAAGAATATTGCTAACATCAGGTCAAATTATAGATGTTTATCAGCAATTTTTTTTGCCTGCCTTGGAGGCGTAATTGCACCCTATGCAGTAATATGTGGTGGTGCAAATTTTGCCATTTAAAAATATGGAATGAAGTAATGGAATACTAAAAATGAGATATTTGCCCTTTTTTTTTTTCGGTTGTTGTTCTCTTTTTTTTTTCTTTGCTAGATTTCCAACACTGGCCTAAAACCATGGCAAAACTACAGCACAAACAAGAGACAAGAAAGGTGTGATTTTACTCTGTAAAGCAATTCTTAAATATTGCCACTTAGTTTTATTTCCTGTATTAACATGACTAGTTAAAGTATTTTCACAGGGCTATTAAGACTGGGGACTGCCCAGTTTTGGTAGTTGCAGGCTCACTGAAATGAGGAGACAAGAACAGACCTGAAGATCATGTTAAATCTTTACTTAAAAGCATCTGTGATTAGGAACTGTTTCTGGTGGTTTGCTTTTGAATAAAAAAAAGAATACTAAAAATAAAAGGATTTAATGCTCTTGTGATATGTAGTTTATCACCCTTTTTCAGGTGCTTATGAGAGCCCTAAAAGACTTCAATTTGCCTAGAATAGTGACAGATGATACCCCAATTTTCCTGAGTCTGATCAGTGACCTGTTTACAGCTCTTGATATTCCAAGGAAGAGGAACCTGCAATTTGAACAGATGGTTAAATAATCTACCCCAGAGCTTCACTTGTAGCTTGAAGAAAGCTTTATACTCAAAGTGAAAGAATTCATTGCCTTTAATTACTCGTCTTAAGAGTTTCAATCAAAATAATTGCAGATGGGTTGTATTAGACATGATGATTATTTTTGAGTATGCTACAGTATTGATAAGGTGTCCTCAGTGTCTTGTTATTTCAAACGCACTTTGCCATGGCAGTAATGCACCTCAGTATGATGAAATTATCCATAAAGAAACACGTATCCTGCTCAAGAACACTCTCCACACTGACAAATGTGTTTGTTTGTGTACAGTACCAAGAATTTGTACTTGATAACAAATTAATTGTTGGTGATTTTATACATATATATATATAGGGAGGGAGGAAAGACGAGTAAGGGAGCAAAACATGTAAACAAGGAGATGTGGATTTGGAATGTGCAGGGCTACACAAAACTTTTCTCTGTGTGGGTATTTGTGTATAATATATTCCACATTGTGCTATCCACATTAAAAACATCATGTGCATGTATGAGTTCAAGTATAGGCATAAGAATTAGTTGTCTATAAACTAAATTTAAACCAATTATAGTTTGAATCAGAGATACAGTGAAAAGGTGGAACTTTCAAACACTGGTTATTATATGACCCAAGTACAGTGTGATTCTTTGGACTACTAGGTAAGTATATTCCTGCCCTCCTTCAAGCAACATCCACATCTGCTCTGTGATACAACACCCCTTTCCTTTATTAGGTTTTATTGGAAACTGAAATAACAAAGCTGGTTAAATGTGGCTGATTTCAAGATTTATAAAGGTTTGTTTTGGTGTGGGTTTTTTGTGGTGGTTTTTGTTGTGGTTTGTTTTGTTTTGTTTTGTTTTGTGGGTTTTTTTGTTTGTTTGGTTTTTCCTGCAGTCTATCTTGTTTCATTATCCTGGCAGAAAGATGAAAGACAATAAAGCTACACCTTGGAGTATTATGAACTTTGCTATCAGCCTTCTATAGAGTGTTTTGATTCCTGTTAACTGGGCAAATCAGAAGATGAGCACTGAGGAGCATGGACTTGTTCCTATCGAACTTTAGAAAAATCAATGTGGATGCTCTTCACTAAGAAATCCATCAGCAGCCAAGCTGTTTTCATTCTCAGCTCACAGAATTATTTCTTTGTAAGAATCATGTTGTTTAGTGAACTAATTTTTTATTTTAATGAATTATAGCTGTGTAACCATTCAGAGTGTAGAATCCACTCTGCTAAAGAGATGGCAGAATTGACACAACTTCTGTTAGACAGAGATAGTAAAATATATTGCCAAAATAATGGAGAAATAATTGTAATAGATAATGCTTGCCCATTTCTACTACTGAATGTTGGCAACTGCATGGATTTTATTCCCTGTTTAATACATTCTACTAGAATCAACTGCAGAGCATAACCATTTCAGAATGAGTCTCCTTTCCTGTCCTTAGGATTAATGGAAACTTGGGACTAGACTAGCAGAGATGCATGAGTAAACCAAGGTGAACAGTGGAGTGTGAACAGGGATTTGCAGTCAAGGACCCAGTTCAGGAAGAAAGTCAAAGATGCCTGCTGTACCAAAATTGTCACTAAGGTGCAGCCTGTTCCTCCTCTTCAGGTGATGAAATATATGTACATTGGCACGAAACAAAAGCCTGTTTGGAACGATCTTGTTGCAAAAGTTCTGAGAGCTGATGAACTGGTGGGGGTTATACACCGTGCAGAAGTTGGAGGAAGCTATTGCAACATGTGGAATGTCCCTCAGATTTTTTTCTACTTTGTATTGTTTACTGTACTGAGACAAGATAAGCACTAAAAAAAAAAAGAGTGGGGGGAAGGCACCTCATAACCATGGCTTAGGTTCTATTTCTTAAAGGGGAAATTGAAAAATAAATAAATATCTACAAACACCTGTTTTGAAACAAAACTTAATCACATAGTTTGTGACACACTATTCTGAAAAACAAACAAACCAAATCCCCAACAAAACAGAAGGGAAAGAAAGGGCACCTCTCACCTTTTCAGTACCCAGCTCTTTCATGGCATTTTTAACTGTAATTTGGACTTCATCTCCTGCTTTATGAAACCAGACTCCTGGAAGGTCTGTCGAGGTGGTATCTTCTGCTGCTAAAAGCCTGGCCTATAAAGCAAAAAGACAATAAAATAAGTAAATGAATAAGAAAAATCAGTGTGGTGGGTTGAAATTACCCCCCAACATAAAATTGTCAGGCCAGCTCAGATGGAAGCAAATGAAGCTGTATTTACAAGCAAAACTACAATCTAGAAACATGGAATGCAATGAGTATGCACAAAATATACAATATTTAGACGTATTCACAATTTATAAACAACACAAGAACCACCCCCCTGGACAAAACCAGGGGGTTACCAAGAACTTCCTCCTCTTCCTCCTCTTCCCCCCATACACAGGACAAGAGAAAAAAAGGAGAAAAGCAGAGAGTAGCTTATTCGTACTTCACCACAACAAAGAAATGCAGCCAAGGTTAGAAGCGACCACCTACTATCTGCTAGAGCGAAGAAGGCTGAAAAGAGAAAGAGTTTACACAACTAACTTTATGTTAGATATCAGACCAATGGGAATATTTAGACCTTATCATTATTTTCCCTTTTACACCCAATGGTAATTTATTTACATTCTACAACTTTTCTACTCAAGATCTGTGGAGAATTTCCTAGGCACAGTCTAAAACTGCCACAATCAGACATAAGCATATACCAAAACATTCAAAATTAATTCAAGTAAAAACCAAACCCTAAATACGTTGCACTGGACTTCAAATGTAATCAGCCCAAATTAAATATTTCTTGATGTTGTTACTGTATTTTTTTTTTGTTCTGAAACAGTCTGTAGAGAGACAGTCTGCACGTTCTTTTGCTGTGACATACTGTACGTGGTAATACTGACAGGCAGGTTTATTTGCACAGCTGCCACTGAAGTTCATGTAAGTTACAGACACATTATTTTCACACTAGAAATCTTGGGGGATGGTGGGGACATTTGCCATATTTTGTTACTGCTTTGTTTATTTAAAATATCCCCAACTTGAATTTTTTTATTCAAAGCTTTGAAAAGATTTACCACAGACAATTTTTTTTTCATTTTTCTGTTAAGAAAAATAGCAAATATTTTGTGGTAGGCCTGCTTAGGATCTTTCTGCATTAAAAATAGTTTTAAATGTTCTGTTTTTAAAAAAAAAAAAAAGAAAACAACCCAGATATGAAGAATGCTTGGAATAGAAATATTTTGGTTTGCTCACTCTCTTTTGTATTTCTTTTCCTCAGTTTCCAGATTTCTTCATTTTAAAAATGATTGAAAATTGAATTTTATTTTTAGAGAGAAAAAAAGTTAACGATGCTTTAATTCAAAATTTGAAAATCAACAGCTGATCCATTTTTCAACCTAGGAACCAAGCCACTGGAATTCTTTTTAAGAAACTGAAATAACTTATTTTTTGGTTCATACAATTTCTCTGGCTTTCCAGTTACATAATGAACCATTGTAAAATATACCTCTCCTCTTTTTGGTCTCTTTTTCTTTTCTCTCACTCTTTTTTTTTTTTTTTTATTTTTTTTCTTCTTCTTTTCCTACCTACTGTCAGGTCAAGACTCCCTATACACTAACTTAAAAAAAATTATATTTCCTTACCTTCCATTTCCCTGTGCCTGTCATTTCTTCTGTTTACTATCCAGAAACATTCTCCTTTGCTATCCAGTAAAGTTTCTAGCCACATTGCTTGGTTTTCTTATAAATATTTCATATAAATTATCACTCTGAAGTATTCCCCTGTTCAAACAAGAAAGAGAATCATTCAAGCTTAGTGCTATTTTCAGGCTCAGCAGGGCGACAGTCAGGCGTGGAAGAATGCTGTAGCTCTGCAAGCCAGCTCTGTCTTCAGAGAATTGGGTCCACTTGTCTGAGCAGAGACAAATTCACTTCTCAAGCCACAAGGTGCCTCTATCTGAAGCCAAAATCTCTGCTCCTCTTACACACTGAATAGCTGGCAGCAGTGGTTCTACCACCTGCCTGACAGTACTGCTGCATCTATGTGCAGAGCGTGAGATACCATCAGCAGTCTCTGGCTGAACATTTAATTCCTGTCACATTCATAACCTGGTACCACTGTCTCTGACTGCAGGATTTTGCAACTCCAATATTGCTCTCAGTGATGACATCAGATTCTTCACCTTTTAACTCCAAACCTCTATGAGTGAACTGCTGTATCTAAAGGCCACATTTCCTAAGGAATAGGATTAAAATAACTGCAATAATTACTTGTCATTAGCAGTCACCTTGTTGATAACTTATAAGGAAAAATTAGGAGGTTTATCAGAAAGCTCGGCTTTGTTTCATGCACAGATGTGTGGGACAGTTGCTGTTAGCACAAAACAAAGGGAGGTTTTACTGAAGTCATTGGTTTATGTGGCAGATAAAGCAAAGACTCTGGATATGTACATTCCAGTATGCCACTTAAAGCAGAGGAACTATTTTAACGCTGCATTTACACAGTGATTGGATGGTTGCAGTTGGATCAGAGCCATTTAAATCATCAAGATTGTGGTAAACTAAGTCTACTTTTCTTATTCTTTCACTGCATCTAAAAGCATCTATAAACTTAATACATTCATACCACCATTCCAAGGGGTGAGGGAGACTCGTTAGTACACCAGAGCGTGATGAACATGACACAAGTGATCAGCTCATGGGGAGTGATCAGCATCTCTGTTCCAGGACCTGGCACATGTGCTACAGGGAATGATGCAAAAGGAGGAGGAGAATGCAGTTAGTTATCTCAGCCCTCTCCTTGCTTTTAGCACCGCATCACAGCATGACAAACACCAGTATAAGAACTGGCTAAGTGCAGTTCATAATTCCGAAGCAATGTAAGCCAAGACATCTGCTTTGCATTCCGAATCTTCTCCTAAAGCACCACTAATTTGGCCTGCAAATAAATTTGTTTATTCTTGCAACTGTGTAAAGAAACTTTATACCTATTAGGTTCAAGACTTTCTTCCTTCCCTGCTCAACTACTATACTGTCTATAAACCACAGACTGCAAATAGTCTGGGGACCTTTGTTGCTACTTTCACTCCATACTTCCCTTGTCCCATTAGAATTGTCTTTTGTAGGGCTGCTTTCAACAAAACATTGCAAATTCTTCAAATAAACAAAGTGCCCTGTTGTTAGAAATGAGCATCTTTGCTACAACTATCAACACCCTCAAGCTATGTCTCAGAGCAGATAAACCTTTGCAAATTCCCCATCTCTAAGAATGACAACTGTCATCTGGTGGGGCCTGTCATAAACCCCCGCCCTCTTTATTCTTTCACATACTGCCTCAACTGGGAGAGCTGACAGCACAGTTTTATCATGTACCTCTGCAGGGACTGGATACTCATCCACAAGAACAGTTTTAAAGGAAATCCCTCAAAGCAAAACATGTTCCAGGACATTCAGTTTGGTTATAAGTAACAAATCCACTCAAACATCAAAGTGAGCAGAATGAGTGGGGAAGGGGTGGCACCAAGGCAGATAAATTGCAGAAAGAGACAGCTATGGAACCTGCCTTGGCAAACCTTGTGAGCTGCACATCCATCTGTTCCACATTAATCTATCTCCACGGGGTTTCAGTCCAATCATCAATGCTGCTCTGGAACAGAAAGTACAGATAAAAGTGTCAACAGCATTTGGTAAAGACTAACTTCTCCTACATAACAGCTAAATGGATGGAAGGGAAAGCCCATCACACAGTAATCGTTCTTGGGTCTTATTTTTTTCCAACCCTACACCACCACTACCTACAAAGCACACAAAATAATCCATTTTATCAAAATCCAACTCCAAAAGCCAAGCATTTAAATAGTTTCATGGTTCAGTATCTGACAGGTGTACATAGAGACCTTTCTTCTGCTACTGAACACGTACAACATACTGGTGCACATGGGAGATGCAGGGGGGAACTGCCCTGCACCTCCTCCTGGCAATACAAATGCTATGCATATAATTATGGAAATAAAATCTAGCACATATATTTTTAACAACTTCTTGAGGGAAACAGAACTTTACAAGACTGATTTCCCATGCAGGTCTGTACACTGTCTTTTCTGGATACTTGCGTCTAGACTTCTACAGTTTTCTGATGTAGAATCCTCAGTTCTGGCTTTCTGAGCAAGTTATTGGCATCAAAAAAAGTTCAGTTTTGAAACTGGTTAATGTGAGAACACAAATATTTTTAGCCCACAAATCTTAAAACATAGCAGTACAACTTCAAGAACAATAGTAATGTGAAAATGCTCAGCAATATCCACTTGGGTTTTGTTTGCTTTGTTGTTTTTTTGTTGGTTGGTTGGTTTTGTTCTTGTTGTTTTTCTTTGTTGTGGCTTTGTTTGGGTTTTGGTTGGTGGGTTGTTTTTTGTTTGGTTGGTTGGTTTGTTTCTTTTGTTGTTATTTGATGGTGTTGGGGTTTTTTTTTAGTCAAAACCATAACACTTCTGGAATAAAATCACAGAATGCTGGGGGTTGGAAGGAACCTCTAGAGATCACTGAGTCCAAGCTCCCTGCCAAAGCAGGATTGACCTAGGGCACTGGAACACATCCAGATGGGTTTTGAAAGAAGAGAGTCTCCTCAGAGGAGACTCCACATCCTCTCTGGGTAGACTGTTCCAATGCTCTGTCACCCTCACCATAAAGAAGTGTCTGCTCATATTGAGCTGGAATCTCCTGTGTTCCAGATTGTACCTGATGCTCCTTGTCCTATCACAGTGCGCCACTGACAAGAGACTGGCACCTTCATCTTGGCATCCACCTCTCAGATATTTATAGATGTGGATAAAATCCCCTCTCAGCTTTCTCTTCTCAAGACTAAACAGCCCCAGATCTCTCAGTCTTTCCTCATAAGAGATGTGCTCAAGCCCCACGAATCTTACATTAATATAAATAAACATTCTTATCCCAAACTTTCTTGAGCAATCCTACTTGCTTTTTGACATTGTCACTTCAAGTAGTTTTTCTGATTCCTGCTTTAGTACCATTTATTTTTTTTCCAGCATCTAAGGCTCTTATTTGCCTTGAAGAGAAAAAGAGCACTCAAAGTACATTTATAGAGCATGCTGAGCTTACCCAAACCTGGCAGTGAAATCTATAGATCCTGTATACATGATTCAATATAAGAAAAGTTGAGAACAATTTTTGCAGAGGTTGAAAAGCTGGGTTTGCATTGTCTCTGCAAGCACCCAAAAAGGCATATGAAGGACTCTGTATTTGAACCATAAAAGGCCACATAGAAAACAGTTAATTTCCACTCTTTAAATAAGTTTTTTATCATAATAAATCACTTATTTGTAGAAATGTTAACAATGTCCTCTCAGGATATTTTTGAAAGATCCATTAAATAGTCCACTTTAGACTACTGTATTCAAAGCATATTATGCTAAAGTTTCAAAAAGAACATGAATAAACAATATGAGCAAGCATGTTGATTTTTTTTTTTTTAATCAGTGAGCATGTGCAACATTGAGAAAGAAGAGAAACTTAAATTTGGTAGTGTTTGAATTTTTTCTTGGGAAAAAAAAAAACAACAACCAAACAACCAAAACAAACAGACAAAAAACCCACACCAAACCCAAACAAACCACAAAACCAAAACAAAACAAACAAGAACGAACACCACACAACAAAACCAAATACAAATGAAAAATAAAACATAAAACCCCAAAAGAAAACAGTAAAAAAACCCAAATAATTAAAAAAACCCCAACTCTAAAACCCCCCAAAACTCCCAAACCACAAATTACAAATATTTTAATATGTACTTTGAAATATCATTCGATTTAGTGCCTGCTTAGCAGTATAGGTTATTTTTAAGGAATAGTGTAAGATCTTGCATTGGTACACATGCTTACAGATCAATACATGTCCATACTAGTGATACAAATATTCAAGAAAAGAAACTTACTATGATATTTTGTTTAGGAAGCTTGGTAAGAGGGACAGCCACCTCTGTCAGCTAATATTACTTCTCACTTTTATGCTATTTCTTCTTGGTAACCTTCCTATTAAAGAACATCTCAACAAGTTTTTGCAAGCACAAATTATCTCTGCATGTTTTCATTAAGTAGGACATTATGAGCATCAAACCAGCTGCTCAAATACTTGAAGTCAACTCACTAAGTAAACTATCTTTTGAATCCTGTTGTTACATTTAATTAGATTATCTTGAGAATCTGCAACTATCACATGTATAAGGCAACAGAAAATAAGTCATTTGCTGTAGTACAGCTGTATTTTTTTAATACTTGAGGTAATAAACCATGTTCACAGATGAGGACTTCTTGAAAAATAATACTAGAGCAGGAAATACAGATGCATATAAATGTATTTTCATGCTGGCTCTAAAGGGAGAGCTCCAGCACCTTCTGCGTTGTCCTCTTAGCAAACCAAAAAGGAACATGTAGAGGTAAAGCTGTTTGTTCTTGTGTTAAATATATTAAACATGGATCACCTCTGAGAAAACACTCTGCTCCTTTTGGAGGGAGATTTGGGGTGGTTTCTTTTGTTTTTTGGTTGTTTGTGGGGCTTGGGAATTTTTTTTTTTTTGGCTGGTTGGGTTTTTACAGCTTGACTGCATCTCTTCTGTTGCAAGTCACTTGAAAAATAATTAAAAAAAAATCAAAAACACCATTAGCCAAGGTAAACATTCAATAAAATCCTACATCTTTGGAAAGGCATACCAAATTAACTTGTTTAAAGATCTTCATTTATAACCCTTTCACCCCTGCAGCTAATTTCAAAGATTCAAAGACTGCATGGGGTTGGAAGGGTCCCTCAAAGGTTGTCTTGTCCAGCCCCGCTTGCACTCAGCAGGGACACTTCCCATTAGATCAGGCTGCCCAGGGCCATATCGAGTCTGATCTTGAATGTCTCCAAGGGACTGTGCCTCAACCACATGCCTGTGACAGCCTGTTCCAGCATTTTACCACCCTCACTGTAAAGAACTTCTTCCTTATGTCCAACCTACATCTACCCTGCTCCAGTTTCAAACTGTTGTCCCTCATCCTGTCACTGCAAGCCCTTCTGAATAGTCCTTCCCCAGCCTTCCTGTGGATCTCCTTCAGATACCGAAATGTATATAAGGTCTCCCCAGAGGTTTCTCTTCTCCAGGCTGAACAGCCCAAATTCTTTCAGCCTGTCTTCACAGGAGGGGTGCTCCAGCCCTCTGATCATCTTTATTGTCCTCCTCTGGACCCACTCCAGCAGGTCCATGACTCTGCTGTGCTGGGGGCCCCAGAGCTGGACACAGCACTCCAGGTGAAGTCTCACCAGAGCAGAGTGGCAGAACATGGAGGTGTTAGATTGGGGTTTGGCTTTATCTTGTTATGTTTAAACACACTGCACAAACCCACACAGAGGTGTCCAAAACACATGATGGGATGACCTACAGGCACTTCTCCACATAAAATAAAAAATTCAGAATTAATTCTGTGACTACACATATTTAACACACCAAGAATACATTTAAGGCAATCAGTCCGAGAAGCCCACACTTGTGCCCCAAAACCTGAGCACCCTTTGGTCCTCTCTGCAGGGCTAAGCCTCCCAGTCACACCACAAAGCAGGACACTGTACTGCTCTGGATTTTGGGCAATGTCATCCTCACATTAACCAAACACATACCACACGTTCAGAAGCCTGTTCAGAAGCACATAAGACGAGTCCTTGGAAATAAGTGAGGACGCTTCGCGGCGGCAGCCTGAGGGGGGGCGGGAAGTGGCGTCCCTTTGCTGCCATCTCGCAGCCTTGGATTGCTGCGCTGCGTCTTTGCAGAGGAAAACCTTCGACTGGGCGGTGGTTGAGATACACATCCCCTTCAGCGGCCTCCCTCCCAGGGGTGCGGGTTGTCCAGACCGAGTGCGGGTACGCCTCAGGGGGGCATCCAGGTAAATGTGTCCCGCCTCTGACGGCTGCCTACTGCTCCTCTGTTGCATGGTGATGCTACTCTGCTATCTGCTCCACAATCACAGTGCTGCGAATGCTTTTGCCAAAGAAAGTGGAGTATGGATGGAACAGGATGATTGCTTCCCTCTGTTTACGTTACCTTTTCCTACCTGAGATTGTTTTGGGTCTGAAGTTCAGCATGTGAGGTAAAGATGGGATTTCGGATACTGCATTAGACAGTAGGACCTTGCTGTATGAGACATTCCACAGTATTTTCTGCAACACAGCATTTATGTAATTGAATAATGTCTGTGTGAATTAAAGCAGTGGGTGTTGTAAAGGGCTGAAATCATAGAATCATAGAATCAAATAAAACGTGCGGCCAAACAGGGCA
The DNA here is from genome assembly GCF_027791375.1 of Indicator indicator. NCBI lineage: Eukaryota > Metazoa > Chordata > Aves > Piciformes > Indicatoridae > Indicator > Indicator indicator. Next base: position 25,433,040 of record NC_072020.1, on the reverse strand, counting down.
GAGGTAATGGTCCATACAAGCATTGCCTTTAGGTTGGACTTGATGATCTCAAAGGTCTTTTCCAACCTGATTAATTCTGTGATTCTGTGATTCATATATCACACACCTCGACACTTCTGTATCAACTATGAGATGACAGCTGTTGTTTGATAAAGCTCATGATTAGTACTGTCAAACCCAAAGGCAAGTAGAAAAAAATATTTTAATGATGACAATAAAAACAGCACAGTAATTGGTGCTTGGTATTCCACTTGCACTTCTGTCACCACCAAGCCTGCACACATGAGTAAGGGTGGCTCAAACTTGAAAAGTAATACTCACTGTCTAAGCTTTACTTGGCAATAAGCTGGAGAGTCAACAAACTTACAATGCAGAACGAGGGTTCAGAAGCGTGCTAAAACGGGCTGCTTTTGTTGTAAGGCAATCAAGTCACTATGGAAGGGATGACTGCCTCAGAAATGGATCAGCTCAAATCATCTCACAATCTACCTCTGACCAAACATTGCTGTACTTTACTGAAGAGCTTAAAAAGGTCATTCAGGTGCCTTGACACCACTTTACGTGTATGTACTGAGTATGCAGAGAATCCTCCACAGATGAAGGGCAAAACCAGGAAAACCACATACAGGCCTGAAAACAGGCATCTGGAAAACACATCTCCTGCAGGCAGGGACACTTCAGAGCAACCTGCTGCCTCAGAAGGCAAAAAAAAAAAGTAAATAAAAATCAGCAATAGCTCTCTGCTGCCACTCACATCTTTCTGAGGCTACTTTGTACAAGGATTTAGAGTGAGTTGTACAGGGCTTTATCAGGAGTGATGAATTTAGAAGCACAGTATAGTGAGTCCTGACCTTAAGACACAGGAAGCTTTGCTGTGGATTTTAAAGCAGTACCAGAATTTTACCCCAAAGATGTTAAAAACTTTTCAGCCTTCTGCATGAATTAAATCTATGCTGTCCATTTATTTCAAGACTGGTTTATGACCACTCCTTTGGGCTTTTAGCTACTTAGATAGAGCCACATATTTGCAAGAGAAACCTGTGTGCATACATGGAAAATATACTTCCTACCACATCTAATGGAAGAGTAAATTTCTATAATCTTCTAACAATTCCATTATTAGTAGCATACATTATTTTAATTGTAACAGCTTTAAGATTTGGGTCTATTTCAGAAAATGTGCCTGTTAAAATAACAGTGAGGGTCCACTCGATTGGCAAGAACCAAGACTGTCAGCAAGAGTCAGTTCATGTGCTGTGGCTGTGCATGATGCTTCTGATGGGCAGAAGCAGCCATGTTTGTACACCTGCTGGCACAAGATGCTGCTCCTAAGCACCTGCAAATACCCCATACAGAGCACCTCAGCCTGCCTGTCTGCCAACAGCTGCCAAAAGCCAGCGCCTTCACCCCAAATCCTTTTCAGAAGTCGCTCTGGTAGGCACTGTCAGACATAAAAAGAGTTTTTTTTACTCTCTGATAGTATTTTAAAAGGGTGAGATGCAAAGGCACACTGGATAAATAATTGCAAAACTGAAGTACATCATTCTCCAACTCAGATACTAAAAGCGAATCGCCCACTTCCCAGAAGGGAATCAGCAGTCAGTCTAGGCTCCTACTGTAACTGCCTCCAGGCTCAGGAAAGAATAAAAAAAGGTCTTAGGAAGAGCCAGAAGCACATACAACACATACACAACTACTGTTACCACAATATTAGAAAAGCATTCTACACTCCTTTCCTGACCTCAGATTTTTCATCTTCCCTGGCTCATCAGGACAATTTTGAGAGAGGAGCTGAAGAGTATTTTCTCTTACTCAGAGACTAGCCTAAAACATCACATTTTTTCCTAGCTATAAATAGATGACTCCACAATTTTAGAAAAACAGGCCGGTGCCATGCTAAGGAGAAAGTCGCAGACACAGGCTGCATGTGAAGAGCAGCACTTTACCTTCAAAACCCTGGCAAAGACTGGAACTAAGAAACATGTTTGCCATTTTTCTTACTGTTGACACGAGTCTGCTCGTTGCATCCTGTTCAACACTCTTTTAACTCTTCCAATGCACTGCAGGTCTGTGTTCTGGATATTAGACACAACAGTCTTGCTGTCTGCATAACTGTCAATAGCCCATATTTCTCAGATACTGCATTTACCCAGCAACCTGGATAAGTAATACCTCAGTCTTCAGTAAGCAGTTGAGGAACATATCAGATCTGGAAAACAGCATCTCAGATCTGAAATCTTACGGTTTATATTCCTTGCCACAGGCAAAGTAACTCTCCAATCTGTTTTTGTGACTAAAGAATGAATCCTTAAAGCTTTTAAAGTAAGTTTTAACTATTTTCATATGCTCCAATTCTTCACTTTCTCCTTTGAAAACATTTTCTTGTGAAAGACACAGCTTAGGCTAGAATGTAAATAAATGAACAGCAGGAAAAAAGAATCATTAAAAGTAACTTTTTTAAAGGCAGTCAATACATCAGTCATAAAAGTTTTTTCAACTTTACACATGAACACCAAAATTAATATGTATTATCTTTTAAAATAGTTATCTCTAAGTATTCTAGTTTGTCAATTGTCTCACAATACAACTCTCACTTTTGAGATGACCTGTTGTGTTCAACCTGTTCCAAACCCATCCTTCTAGACTAACTCTCATGGATCATCTACTGTAGAATGAACATTCAGGAAATCAGAGTAAAGGGATGTTTTCCCCCAACAGTAAAAGTGATATTGGAAATTCATTTACCTCTTTGCCATAACAACTCCATAGCCTTTGGGTACTAATTCTCATGCAGCATATGTTGGGCCAGCACATACAGAAGGGCCAACACAGGTCCTTTTCTTTTAGTAAATCAGCAGAATAGGGCTTTGTCCTAAACCAGAGTCACAGTATCACAGTATATCAGAGGTTGGAAGGGACCTCAAACCCAGAACATATGTGTACCTGATGCATAATTGCAGGCAGTAACATGAATAACCTGAAAGAGAGGACCAGGGTCCGTGGAGAACAGTCTTGATGCAGTAAGTGGCAGGGGCAGAGGCAGTCATGAGGACAGAACTATAGGCTGGAGTTTTCTATTCTTTTACCATCAATTTATCCAAAATAGTTTCTATTCTGTTTCCCCCCAACCCATGCCCCTTCTTCATCTTCTTGTACTTCACATTGCCATGCCTCCTAGGTACTTCTTACCCTCTCTTTCTCCAAACCTTACAAAGCAAGAATTATAAATGGCTCCATCCAAACCTTTTGGCATTGCTGCAAACCTTGCTATTTTGGGTTAAGAACAGATTGCACAGGCTCTGCCATTAATCTGCATTTGCTTTCTAAAAGACAGCAATAATTTGCCAGGCATTTAGATAAATTTTAATGAAAATTTTATGTCACCCTGTTAATCTCCACCTTAAAAACACGAGGAAGGGGATAGTACTAAGTCAAAGAAGTAGCAAATTTTTTCATTGTCACTGTAGACTATTTACCAACTGAAGGAAGCTGATGATAGAGTTTTCAATCCTTTCTTCTAGTCATACATTGGCAGAAAAACTGTTTAAGTATAGTTCAATTCACTAATACAAAATTATTGCTTCCAAGAAACCAGAATCTTAACACTAGAATTAAAGCGACACCAAACCAACCAAACCAGAAACAAAAAATACATAAATATGCAAGTACTTTAAAATCTTATTTTAAAACTTTTAATGGGAACATTCAACTGTGAATAAAATAGGCAAGATAATACTTGCAAGTGTAAGCTGTTTGCAGAGCTAGTGTCCCCTAAACTGAATAAAATTACAGAAGCTGGCATTTTTATTACATTCCATTAAATTTTAATTTTAGATAAAGTAGTATATTAGCAAAATGTTTCTTTATTGCTAACTGTCTTATTTAATTTCTTTTAGCAGAATTTATCTATCAGATTTACTGCAGCGAAAGAATTGAAAATGCTGCTGAAAAAATTGCACACACTAATTGATTTTGTAACTGCTATATCTCCCACCTATCTTTATGACAGGAAAATAACCACATAAAGTTAAAAAAAAAATAAATCCCAACAGGTAATGAGCCATCTCAACACACAAAGGAGCTTGATATAAATGTGTATGCCCTGTAGCCCTGATACATCTCACCATCATGACTTACGCTCTTATATCAAGACAAATTATAGATTATTCTGTAACACACACACACACATACAAACTCAGACAAAATATACACCTCATTCACCCTCTCCTTACCGTCTTCTTCTCTCCTGAAAATATCCTGAGAAGCAGGATAATAGCTGCTCTCTTTGGCTTTTAAGACCTTAATCACTTTTTGAACCACAGGACTCTGAAGCTATAATTTAACAGACGAGAAAGCAAGCAATTAATGGTGATGGTTACCTGTCAAAAGAGCAGAAAGAGTAGAAGGGAGAAGTCAAGCAACTTACAATTGCATTCAAAGAATTAATGAATAATAAGTATTAAGTCTACCAGTAGGTAAAGGCTGATCCATGCCAGCTAAAATACATGGAAAGGCCCCAAAATTTTTCAGTGGGGAATGAACTGGGCTACTCATAATGTTCACTTACCTGTACATTACCTGTACAGAAGAACCAGAGGATCAAGCACAGCACTCAACAACATTTAATAACTGGGAAGTAAATAACCTTGCACATCTTTTTCAATTAAAACGAGCTGTTTCACTTGTAACAAACTATGATTATTATCATTAAACAATAGTATCAGTCTCAGTCAAATCTGACAATAATTCCCTGAATCTGAACTGTCTTCTCAACTTTGTTTTCTCCAGAGTTTGAGAAATATTATGGGAAGAAATCCAGAGAAGGTAAACAAGAACAACACAACTCTTTACAGTACCTAGCATTTCATCATTAACTTTCATTGTACTCTGAAGTTTAACTCTGGTTTTCTTTGATAATTTGTACAAAGTCTGATTACTTTGGGAAACCACTAGAAGGTATTTGTAAAAATAAAACAATGACAAATTATCTTGGCATCTAATTTTTCAGCGTGCATGGGGACAGGCAAAGCTAAAGAAAGTCCTCTTTGATGTTTACAATACCTGAAATCACTTGCTTGTTTATATACAAAAGATTGTCCTTGATTGCTTTCCAGAAATTCAGCTCAGTTTGGGGGTCTGGATGAGGGTTATGCGGAAGAGCTTCAGCTCTTCAGAATCCCTATTCACCTCTTTGATATGACCACTTAATAACCACTTGATAGCATGCAGTACTACTCTGGAATTAGGATCTGGTCTGGAAAAAAAAAAAAAAACAAAAAACCCCTGAATTTCAAAGCAAGTACTACACAGTAACAGTACAGAGCTCTTCTCACCCCACTTCCCTTTAAATTGAAGGGGTTTTTAGTGCTGTAAGAGGAAAATCATAAGAAAAAACCCTGAAGACAGAGTCAAAGGCTGTTTGTGAAGACACAGATCACACCTCTAGATGTATTTACTAATACCATGGCCAAAACACCCTCTCAGAAATTAGTGGAGGCAGATCCCTTGACCACTTGCTTGCAATTATTCCAGATGTGAAAAATCAGCATTTTGCTGTTTCATTTTCTAATATGCAAGTTACATGGCAAGTTGGTGTTTGAATGAATGCTGATACTTAACATAAATATTAAATAGATTTTATTTAATATATGTTATTACATTTTCCCAGTGTTTACCAAAAAAAAAAAAGTACTAATAATGCAAAGTATTTTAATAAAATATTAATGAAAATTTAAAGTTTCCATTCTCCCTTTTACACTCTATTTTTCCCACCCTTAGCCTTTTCACTTAACCTAAACCATCTGTTCTGTCTCAGTTTTAGCTCTATGCTTACTTATACTACGCTGCCTGGCACACTTGCTTCAGTGCCATGACATACAGCAAGGACCTGACCCTGACCAGGGCATTCAGAATCTATTATTAATATGATTATAAATCTTCCCTTATCCGAAAACTGACTGTTAATCATCTCTGTACACAGTGAGTCCTAAACCTTTGGTTTACTTAAATCATGAGTTCTCCAGGACATAGCTCATCTTATTGCAGTTTCTACAGGTAAAAAATGTACAACCAATGATTAGTGCCACGTTCCTTTTTGGTGCCATCCTCGAATGAAAACGATGAGACACCCTTTATGATTAGTCCAGTTCACATTAAACACTCAAGGCAACAGAGAAGTGTAATCTACTGGAAGAATATTTGAAAGGTAATTCAACAGAATAACCTTATTTTGTACTCTGGAAGCACAGCTTCATGAGATTCCAAATTCCAGTGACTGTACAGACAGCTTAAGTCTTGCCTTTGAAATTGATAAACCTGAAATAGAGATTCTTGGGTATTCATCTTTTCATATAACAGGGCAATTATAGTGTTTCAAATATATTAAATGCAAAGAAAATACTTTAAAACACCCTTTAATGTCTTTTTTAAATGGAATAATAAAATAATTATGTTTGGAACATTAATCATGTAATTACTTTCTCATTAAAGGAATTTACTACCAGCCTATGTCTAAGACTGTAAAATTCCCAAAGTAGCATGCATTTCTTACCCCCTTGCTCCACATGTTTTTTCCTCCAGTGTGACACAGGTCACACAATAGTCTTTCCTTACTGATTTTCAGCATATATTTGATGCAAGTCAGTCTTTGCTACAACTGTGGGAAGAGGAAGATGAGGCCTTCCCAACATCAGTCCTTTCATAATTTGTGTTTTCTTTCTCATGATTTCCACAGGATGATGCTTCATATCTTGGGAAATGCAACCTGGACAGCACTTATGATTGTCCTTAGTGATAGCGATAGGACGAGGGGCAACAGTTTCAAACTAAACTGTAGATTTAGACAAGTTCTTTACCTTGAGGGTGGTGGTGCACTGGAACCGGTTGCCCAGGGAGGTGGTTGAGGCCCCATCCCTGGAGGTATTCAAGGAGAGGCTTGATAGGGATCTTGGCAACTTAATCTAGTGGAGGACATTCATGTTTACTGCAGAACAGCTTGATTACTAGATGACCTTTAGAGGTCCCTTCCAACCCAAACCATTCTGTGATTCTATGATTATTGCTTACAACAGGCATTAACACCTGGAGGGAGAATGGGAGAAGTAACATTAGAAATCAGTTATAATAGTAAATTGGCTATTGGTCACACTCTGCAAGCTGCATCTTTAAATCTGGGAACAAGCTACCTCAAGACACACTTCTCAGATTCATGACTATATGAATCAAAATCATCTTTACATTTTCTTTTTCTATCGACATAGAAGATTTTTTTTTCTGTGGTGCAAATGCATAATGCTGATTACCATTTTTTCTCCGGTTCAGATATTTATCTTAAATTCTTCATCTTACAGAATCATAGAACTGTTTTGGTTGGAAAAGATCTTTAAGATCACCGAGTCCAACCATCAACCTAACACCAGCATAACCATTAAACCATGTCCAGAATAGCCATGTCCACACATTTCTTGAACACTTCCAGGGTTGGTAACTCCAACACATCCCTGCGCAGCCTATTACTGATGCCTAACTGCTCCTTCTGTAAATAAATTTTTCCTAATATCCAATTTCAGGCCTCTCATCCTATCTTCTTTCACCTCATCAGTGTAACCTAAATTCTCTCCACATTATTTCTTTTAAACCACACAAGTACAAAGTTCTCAGGAAAGCATGTAGGAACTTGAAGCATGTTGCTATTTGTCATGACACTTAAAATTAAGCACATGCTCAAATTAAAGTACTTTGGTGAATCAGGTCCAATCCATAGATGGATTAATTAAAGCTTCAGACCAGCATCCCAAGTGAACTTCTTGGAGGAATGTCTTCGTCAATGTATAGACTTTAATCACTCCAGGCCCTCATAACACTTAAAGTATTTTATTATCAAACATCAAAATCAACAAGTAATCTTTGAGTTACATAATTTAGGGAGATGGATCCTTGCTATGAACTCAGTCTAGTGTAGCCAAAGATGTGCTGCCACATTCATACCATGTCCCATTTACTCCTCTCTGTGCCAGAGTGATTTACATGCAAGAAATTGAGAAATAACTGAAAAAGAAGCAAAAGGGAAAGTAGCGATGCAAGTCTGCCCTTGCATGACTAGTTACAACCTCAAGATTCATTTTTATGGTTCCGTTTTGCTTGTTTTGATAGTGAGGACATCAATAGCACAAGAGCAGCCACAGTGAACCTGTTGCTTTGCAATTATTACTCAGCTGTGAGCAGGCAAAAACAGAAGCTAGAGAAGCTAGGACAAGCAGCGCAGTGCTGCTCTTTCTCTCTTTTAACCATCATTCCCCTCCAAGGAGCTAATTTATTAGGTCCTGATAAAGTAACACATGGTTTCTTCAGAATTTTGAAGCTCACATGCTATCCAAGCCTCCACCCTGAGCACCCCCAGCTGCTTCAGAGCAGTGGTGCCTTGTTCCCATGGTACCCCATCCTCCCCTTCCTGAGATCTGTCACTCTGGCCAGTTCCCATCTCATCCATGATGAGGGCATGCCTTATACTGAGTCTGTGCTCTCAAGGGAATCCTTTATTAATTTATTGAGGCCATTGGTGGCTTTATGAAAGTTATACTCCCTTAATGTAATAAACCCCTTCAGCTTCCTGAATTTCATAAATCTGAGAGTTTGGGTTTGCTCCAGTATGGAAATGGAAAACCAAACTGATATTTTGGAGGGTTATTCTGTTTGTTTTAACACTGAAATCAAAGCATGAGACAGCACTGGAGTTTATAGACTGGATTTAAATATCAAGACACTTCTTGTGTATACACTAAGCAAGCATTAAATCCACATCGATACCTATAAACTTTCATTTGTTATGTATTCTCTTCTTTTCAAAAAGTTTTAAAATACTTTTAAGCACCTTTCTCTCTTTACCTTTTTATTCCTTTAATAACACAGGTGAGCAGCACAGGACGCTGGCAGTTACAAGATACGGTAAAACTTTAGTATGTGCTAATAAATCTTAGCTTCTCTCTACCGAATAAGCTACTTAAGTAAAGAGCTACAGCTGTGCTACAGATACTGTTTGACAACCAAATCTTAGATCTTTGCTTCCATAACATCAAACCAAAGGAGAAATAATCCCATTCTCATGTTAAGCAGGCATACCTAACTCAGATGAATATTTACACCAGCTTTCACAAAAATCAGCTTCCTTAATAAACACAGATTTAGCAACTGTGAACTTAGTTAACTTCCTCTTCTCTTTTCTTTATGCTAGTCATTATTTGCTCTCATTCTTTCTCTTCCTAACTGAAAAAAAAAAAAAAAAGACCTTTCCAGACTACCCAAGGCTGGATTTCAGATGCATTCAGGTTGTTGCGCTTGAAATCCTTCTCCTTTGAAGTTGATGGGAGTTTTGTCATGGGCTTCAATCAGGAAGAGATTTCCTTCTCGGCAGGAGAGCAGCAGTTCCATCCCTGCCCCTATTCATAACCACTGTCTCTCAGGATCAAACCACTGAGATAATGACCAGCCTTAAATCTGAATGCTGCTAACAAAGTACTGAGAGACAGGAAGATGAAAACTGTTCTTGTTGTCATTGCCATCAGTATGTATGCACACTATCCAGAATATTGTGACATAAGCAGCACATCCTCTTGAAACACCAAATTTTCATAGAAATGCAGGAGTAACTACTGAAACTGTTCTGTGAAACCCATCTGCCTGTCCTGCTCTTAAATCTGATTTCCTGAACCCCTGCTGTGGTCTCTTCCTCCATCCAAAATTTGGTCTTGTATCTGTAAATTTACTCAGAACTAGAATATTTCCATTTAAGAAAATGTCATTTTGCTGAGCCAACACTTCTCAAAATTTTGGAAGAGAGACCCAGACAATCAGGGTCAGGACTGGAGGCATGACTCAGGACCTGGAAAGAACGGTACAGCACCTCTACATCCATGGGGTTGCCTTTCTGCACCAAGTGTAGATCCACTATTGGTTTAAAACAGAGCTTCAAGTGCAATTCTAAGGAAATTTTATTTCAAAAGTAGGAGTGTGATCTGGATTACAGTCTTTCTACTTTTTCTTTAAGATATTCACACAGCCTCAGCTGCACTTCAGAATTAACAATTTCATATTATTCCCAGAACTTTTACAAGACAAAAATAAACAACACCCCCCCCCACCCCAATAACCTTCAAACATTTCATATCCAGCCCTAATTCTGAGCATCTACTACACAGTGTTGTTAACAAAACAAGCTTTCTATGCTGTTTTAAGACATCTGCACTAAAAACATTTGGACAAATATGATTTAAAATACTTATGCTTTGTTCTTTCCCAATATCTCTTATAAGACAAGTTTTGAAATGTATACAAGTCTCTTATGATTTACATTTCAGAAGTAGTGCGATTTTGGGAAAACTGGTGGAAAAATGAATGCATTTTTTTTCCTGTTTCTTATTACCTCTTTAAAGGAGCTCCTTTAAAGGAGCCTTTCTCCTTTATGAGCTGTAAAAGCCTTTAATGATGTGACTTAATAAACTGGTTTTATATGATACAGTCAGCAGAGAGCTGAAGAGGTAATGATTCCCTGTGTGCCTAATTGTGGTAAGCTTCACCATGTCATTGCTCCCAAAGGAGAGGCGGTTAGTCATCTTTGCCCACAAGGGAAGTGACTCATCCCTCATCTTTCACAATGACATAGACTGGACATGAAGCACACCACCTACCACTGCGTAGAGCATGGCTCTAGAGACATGAGCACAGGGAAGAATATATAAATTTATGCTGTAAACAATTCAGATGACAGCAGTCACATCCATTCTACAAAACACAACCAAATGAAAACAAGAGCAACATACTGCACAGAACAGAGCCTCCAGCAACAAGTCACCTCTGATGAGCTGATAGTGCAGCAGTTACTTTTCTTAGAGGCACTTTTTTTTCCTTTCATAAGAGTTATTTTGCATCAGTTGCCTCTGATACCAGCTCAAGTCTCATCCTTGGTTTTGCTGCTTTATGACAAGGATTTGTCTATAAATATACCTCTTCTATGAAAGCTGCTGTATGCTGGAGCAGTATTTCAGGCAGTTCCTCAAATGGAAAGTCCTTTTTGTTCTCAATTCCAAATCATTCTATGGTCTTCCTCATAGCACAGACAGCATTCTGCACCACCTTGCATGGCAATTGAAGCAAGTAGGATGCAGGCTATTTGTTTGACACTGTCACTGTTGCACTACTGTTTAGAATAAACAAGATGAAGAGACCCTCAGCTACCCATGAGCTCTCCAACTGATACATTATAAAAGTAAAAAGTCATCTCAGCACATTTTGTTGGGACTGAGTGGAGAAAGCATTATATGCAAATAGGCAAGTTGCAAATCTGAATAATGTTTTCCAAAAGACCTATACTACATCAACATCATATATAAATATATATATATATATATATATATATATACACATATATGCATGCCTTGGTCTTCTTCCTAAACCTGCTTTTCCAGCTTCCCTATGAATGCAGATTGACCTTTTCCAAGCCTCTGGGCTTGGAAACCTGACCATGCAAACCATCTTTTGAAAACCATCCCTGGATACTCCACACCACCTTTCATCAGTGCCGTATTTCAATATACATAATTGAATTTAATCATCTATACTCTGTTCTGCCAAGCAGCCATATACTCTCATCTTCCAGTGAGGCTGCTTTGTGGCTAACAGATACAACATGGGGCTCACACCTTCAGATACCAGAGAGATTGCATTTTAGGGCATGAGAAGATACAGCCACAAACTTAACTCAGTTCAATTCCATACATATTACTCCTTAAATTAATGGAGTACTTCTAACAGCATAATCTCACGGTGAATTTTGTATTCATGCCCACAAATAAACTAAGTCTTCACAACCTTATTTACCAGGGCTGTCTATTTCATGGCCTGGCAGCTGTGCAAGTTACTGTGAATTTCACTGGTTGCACAGAAATACAGAATCTCAATTTTCACTGAAGCAAAATACTTTTAACTTGAAAAAGTTAAAAGCCCTAACTGAGTACAGGCAGAACTGTGTGTGGTCTGGGATCGTGACCACAAGACATCACTCCCTCACACAAACAAGTACATGTAACAACATTAAGTGACCCTTATAGTTAGGTTGTAGCCCATTAAATGGATCAGGCAGAGGACTAATAGGGACTGAGGCAGCTCTTCAGCAGAGGAATAATCCCTCAGAGAAGGTCAGCATGCTCCTGGCATAAATCAGCAACCAGAGGTAAGAAACAGCAAGAGTCCTGGCCACCGCACAACCATGGGTGGAAGGCAGTGGGGGGAGAAGAGGATCTCTGCTGTGCACAATTACAGTTTCACAGATTTTCCAGCTGGACACTACATTCATGAGAACAACACATTTGCCACAAAGCATTTCACTTAGTATCAAGCTTTGCACAGTTCTCACATTTCTAGTTCTCCACACAGACGCCACTGAGCCAGCGTGGTGGAGGAGAAATCTGCGACCTTCATCAAATTAGGTGGCACAGATCTTCAAAAGGACTCAGCTTCAAGGGAGGATGAGGAAGGAGAGACCAGGAGAAAGACTGCCACTGTAAAACACCAGCAGTCCTATCACCGTTGAATTATTCTTAAAATGAACTGAGCTAATTTGAGAAGAGGTGCAAGTGCAGCCTGACAGTGATGCAAAGAAGAGTTACATGAACACTTAACGATTTGGAAAGAGCCTCAGCTTTTGTCTATCCCCCATCTCCTCCAAAACCAAAACGACAACAACAAAATAAAAACCCGCAACTTTTTTGTTTGGGGTTGTAACTAAACTTCATTGCGAGACGGCGTTTCCCTTGTCTCTGCTGCTAGTCGCTCTTCAGGCTTCCAAAATCGCACAGCTCTCGGGAATGAAGAGCGAGAAACGCAAACCCACCCAGCAGCGAGGGAGCCAGAACCCCCTAAATTCCCTCGGAGAAGCTCACCAAGAGCCCCCGCGATGCCCCGAGGGGGAAGGACCAGCGGTGGCTACCAGCGCTGTTCGCGGGACAGTGGTGCCGAAGGAGAGTCCGCCGCACGGCCTCACCCAGGACCTGCGCCTGGGACCTCCTGGAGAGCGGCTGCTCCGCTGCCTCTGCCACGGAAATTCCCCCCCTCACCACCTCGAACCCCCGCCCCGTACCTACCACTCACCGCGGCCCGGTCTCCCTGGGTATGGATCGACACTCAGTCCCCGTCCGCGACCGCCACCTGCGCCGCCGAGGGTGGGCGAGGAGCTGGGGGCACCGCGCTACTCCGCTACCTCCGCCGGGTGCCCGGGGGCGGCCCGGGCCGGCCGCCCGCCGCGTGCAGCAGCGCCCGCGAGAGAGGGCGGGAGAGGAGGGCACGGCCGGCGCGGCCGGATTTGAAGGAATTCTTCGTGGTTTCCCTCACCGAATCCTGATGGAGCAACACTTACACACCACCCACCCCCTGCCCGCCCGCCGCCAGCATGTGCGAAATACGGGTCCCTGCCGCAGCATCCCTCTCGCAAATGTTTACAAAACTGCCATAAATTAACTGCTTGCTGCCTGCCCAGACTTGTTTCCCGGCATGTCCTGGAGATGCCAGGACAGCCCGTCAGACAGCAGCCCTTAGAAATGAAATAGACCACAGGTGTCCTGTGCCCAGCAGGGGCCCAGCGCCACCGCGTCTACTGATACACGTTCCGCCGGTGCAGGGACACGCAGGGACGCGGGCTCGGAGGGGAGCATTGTGGCGCTGCATTAAACTTTAGGTCACGAGAAATGTAACTGCATCTTACACAGTGGTGTGAAGACAGCTGCTGTGTGGAGCACCACTGCAATTTAAAGCTGCACCTCGGTTTGATTTTTCAGAAGTCACTAGTGTTTGCCTTCCCATCTTCACAAAAAATACATGCACAAATCCAGGCTGGGTGCAGAGGGGGTTGAGAGTAGCCCTAGAGAAAGAAACCTGGGTGTATTGATCAATGAGAAGCTCAACATCAGCCAGCAGTGTGTTCATGCAGTCCAGAAGGCAAATGGTATCCTGGGCTGCATCAAGAAGAGTGTGGCCAGCAGGTCAAGAGAGGTGATTTTTCCCATTTACACTACTCTTGTGAGATCCCACTCTAAATATTGCATCCAGTTCTGGTGTCCCCACCATAAGAAGGACACAGAGCTGCTGGAGCAAGTCCAGAGGAGTGCCACAGAGATGATCCAAGGGCTGGAACATCTCTGTTCTGAGGATGACTGACGGAGTTGGGGTTGTTCAGCCTAGAGAAGAGAGGACGGGGACCTTAGAACTGCCTTCCAAAACCTGAAGGGATTCTACAGGAAGGCTGGAGAGGGACTTTTCATAAGGGTGTCTAAAAATAGGATAAGGGTGAATGGTTTCAAACTGAGGGAGAGTAGGTTCAGACTGGAAAGAATGGGAAAAAAAACAGATCAAGACAGAACTAAATTTATCATTTTTGCAGGTAATGCCTCTTTATAAATTGGCTTGTTACATACTCCATTGCTGTCCAGCTCTCTATTCTTTCACATGCATGCTACTACCTATTAATTAGATTACAATCTTACATAGACTAGAGTTCTTAAAGGATTAAGAAATGTTATTCTAACAGTGTGGTAAACAGACTGCTGTGCTAAACCAAACAGAAGATAGAGGCTACTGAACAGTCATAACTAAAGGAAGAACAAAGGTGCAATCGCTCATTATTACTGGCTACACAGTAATAATAAATAGCAATCAGAGTGGCTTCTAGGCGACCCACAATGGCAAATGAGTTTTGAAAGCCCAAAGGGTAAAAAGAGAAGGCTACTCGAAGTTTCAGCATTAGTTTCAAAGAGGCATTTAGTTCAACAGAAGTTTGATGTAGAAGTGTGGATAGTGTTTAATGTGAAAGCCATATTGACCAGAATACCTCTGAAATACTTAATTTGAACTCTCTTCAGTAAGTTGATGTGGGAAGACAGTAAAATCAGTTCTGCTTCTATTTAAGAGTGAGATGTCTTAAGATCTTATCATTTAAACCAGAATATTTTTATTCCATCAAGGTTACTGACTTGATTTCTGCATAGTTTCATGCTGCTATAAAAGAGGAAGGGAAATAAGCTGAGGGAAATTGAATTTTTTTCTATGTAAGTAGAAAATTCTTTCTATTTTATGAGAGCCTGTGAAAATTGATTGCTTATCTTAATGTAAATAGGTGATAACAAATCCAGGATGACTGACATTTACTATGTCCATGCACAGCTGCCAGGGCACTCTACTTTTAACATATTCCACTGTGCTTGCAAATCTAGTAGTTCAGAAAAATAAACACTAACAAGGATTACACTTTTAAAGAGCTTTTAGTAGTGAGTACTCAGTGACTTCTGTTGATCAAGATAGAAAGTATCTGCCTGTATCGTGTGCGTGACCAGTGTTGTTTCAGAAGTTAAAAGCATAGAAAACAAAGTTTATTTGCAAAAGAATAATCCTACCTATTCTGCACCTCCTTCTACCTCTAAATGGGAACTCCAACTTTTCCTACTGTTCTATTATAATTTTAGAATCACAGGATCACGGAATGGCTTAGGTTGGAAGGGACCTTAGAGATATCTACTCCAACCTCCCTGCCATGGGCAGGGACGCCTCTCAACTAGACTTGGCTGCTCAAGGCCTCGTTCAACCTGGCCTTGAATACCCTCAGGGAGAAGGCATCCACAGCCTCCCTGGGCAATTTATTCGAGAGTCCCACCACCCTCGTACTGAAATGTTTCTTCCTAAGGTTCAGTCTAAACCTGCTCTCCCTCAGCTTAAAACCATTCCCTCTTGTCCTATTGCTAGACACTCTTATGAAAAGTCCCTCTCCAGCCTTCCTGTAGGATCTCTTCAGATATTGGAAGGCAGCTCTAAGGTCCTCCTGGAGTCTTCTCTTCTCTAGGCTGAACAACCCCAGCTCCCTTTCACGTATTATTTCCTTAGATTTTAGATCCCATTCAGGTTTGTTCCCTTTCTTTAGTATCCTGTTTTGTAATGCATCTTTACATCACCTTTTTTTCCTGCTAATTAAGTATTTTATTACCCCTCTCATTCTATTTTCAAGTAATTCTTGCCTCCTTCAACAATTTTGACTTGTTTTCCCTTTGCCAGCAGCAGTAAGCTTTAGTGACAGCTGTTAGTAAAAACTAAGACTTGAAGGGGAAAAGGTACACCAACCAGAAGCCTGCTCCTCTAGCTGTGTTGTTTCTTTTACCTAAACGTTCCTTCCATATCTAGTTATGGAAGTTTCCTGTTAGGAACTGACGAAGATGATGAAAATCTGCCATGCCAAAATAAAAATTATAACAGAATACAAGCAAATATGTGCCTAGAAAATGTCAGTTCACTTGGTTTGGCTTTCTCTTTTTTGGCTTTGCTCCACCGCTCTATGTAATTTCAAGTATTAATTCCTTACATTTTTTGAACTGTAAGTAGGGAATGTGTATTTGCAAGACTGAAGTAGAACTGACTAAAAGGAGTTAGTAAGAGGATTGTGTTTTATGGTTTTGTTGATGGACAAACTCAAAAAATCTTTCAAATAACACCTGAAAGATGCATGTGTCACTTCCAGACACACAACTTACCTATCAAGGGGACAATGGATGTAAATTACAGCACAGGAAGTTCCACCTCAACATGAAGAAGAATTTACTTACTGTAAGGGTCCCAGAGCACTGGAACAGGCTGCCCAGAGAGGTTGTGGAGTCTCCTTCTCTGGAGACTTTCAAGACCCATCTGGATGCATTCCTGTGTGACCTGCACTAGATTCTATGGTCCTGCTCTGGCAGCAGGGCTGGACTCAAAGTCCTCCAGGGGCCCTTCCAACCCTTAACATCCTGTGATTAGCAGTAGTTTAAGTTAGTAAATTGAACTCTAAAGGTAAATCTGTACCTCATATAATTAATTTACATTTTGAAATGTGCCTAGGTCTAGAGAGAGCATGCTTCTTTTAATGCTTACTTCCAGTTGTTTTAAAAAATCTTCCAAAACTTTGACAGACATGTAAACACTGAAAGGTCAGCCAGCTTTGAGATTGGGTTCTTCCTAGAGTTTGTCTCAAGACTTTCCTTTAAAATGCAGACAAGTGATATAAAGCTATGCACTGAACTTAAAATGGCTTAAAAATTAACACTGAACAGAATTTCAGACCATCAGTACAAACATTTTTATGAGAACCCCTACCTTACCCTGCAAATTCATACTTGATTTTAAACTCTACCATGGACTATACTTCCACTTATATGTAGGGATGGAACAGAGACTTCATTCAACTTAAATACTTTCCAAAAGAATTTTCCAAGATAAATATTTGAGACAGAGTACTTATTTTGTCCAATCTATCTTTTTTTTTTTTAATGGCTTTAGCAGGAAGTAGATTAAGATATAAAGATACAGAATTTGAGGATGCAGTAAGCGAGGTCTTAACAGAAAGCTTAGGCTAGGATGCAGCAGAGGGGACGTGAAAAAGTCTAGAAATGCTGTAGAATATATTGGTGGTAAAGAAACCTCTGAATAGTTATGGTCTTCAGTACACCTCATTTTAGAACACTGAGGATTTCTCCCTAGAGGGAATTCCAAAGGATGACAAAATGCATTTTGTTTTGTTTTATTTAGTTTAGTTTTTTGTTTTGTTTCTGTTGCTTCTGCTTGGGTTTTTCGTGTTTTCATTTTGGTTTTTTGCTTGGTTGTTTTGTGTGTGTGTGTTTTGTTATTGTTGTTTTATGAAAATCTGTGCTAAAAATTTAAAGAAATTATTAAATGGCTCAAGGCTAGGCACATAAATGATAGGCAAAGCTTGGAATCTATGTATTGTGAATCCTACTTTGCACATTGCTGCCCATGTAAGCTAAGGAAATGCTTGTGTTCCTTGATCTGGCAATTTAGAAGTAGGTAATTTTCAATCCTTGCTAAAAAAAAAATACACTCAACAAACTAAAATAAACTAGACAGAAAAACACCTCAGCAATGCTAGTGGAATGACTTAGAGAAACATTTCACCTGAAAGATTCCAAAATAGCAGAGCCTATCAAAATTATTTTGCAATCTATGAATTTTTTATCCTAAACTCCGCAAGAGACAGACAAATCCATGGCAAAATGAGGAAATAGTTTTTTAACACTTCTGGTAATGGTAAATGACTTGCATGACTGAACGAGCACATGGAGCCAAATCCCCCACTCACAGTGGATTTTACTGCCCAGCTTGGTTGAAGAAAGTGCCTTTAGTGGTATTTATATCAGTGGATTACATCACCAATTAGCTGCTGGTGACAGCATGTAATCATTTTTAGAGGGAAGCAGGTCTGCTATTATTCTCCCTACAAAACTTATTCTAGCAAGAAAGGATAGTGTATGCAAACTCTTGGCTCCCACAGGGTTTCCAGGTACGCTGACAAGTATCAGGACATCAGGAAATGACACAAGTAGCTTTGGGGAAAAGGAATGTGAAGCAGGGACTTGGGAAGCATACCAAAGACAGCAGGAAGTTCAATATTAATCAAATATGAATATTGCATACAGGAAAACTCCCACCCTGGTATTTGCTACCTATCTGGACATAAAATTAAGATAATGAAATACATATAAAATATGATTTCAAAGAATTATAGCAATGGCACTGAAACTAAAGCTGCAGAAAAAATTACTCAATTTGGTCTCATGCTTTGTGTTTTACAGAGTAGGATGATCACATTTAAAGGGTAAAATACAACATGCATATGCATCCTTAATGTCCTTATGTTAGATCTTGTTATATTTTCTGTTACTGTACCATGGTGGCTGTGTATGTGAGGTCTTATTGATAACCTAGAAATTGCTTCCAAATCCCATCTACATATTAATAACCAAAACACCAGTGTCAAAACACTAAAGAATTGGCCAGTAACAATATATTAGCTGGTCAGATGCAGTTACTTTGAATTATGACATAGTTAGACTTCAGTTAATAAGTTTGACTAATATCAGAATCAGTGCAATCAAACTGAGGTTAATGAGACTTTAAGCAGGTACTTCATTGGACATACAATCAAGATAATTCAGTTTAGGTATCAATTAGGAAAGAGGGAAGATGATTCTGTGTTGCAGTGCAAGGCTAGAAGCCACAGATTTTGAATTCCATGTTGTTTTGGAAGATGGAGCAAGCAAGTGGTCTTAGATGCAAATGTGGCACTTGAAGACATGGCTTAGTGGTGGATGTGGAAATGATAGGTTTACAGTTGGACTCAATGATCTTAAGAGCCTTTTCAACCCAAATGATTCTGTAATTCTGTATTTCTTTCTTTGTGAAATGCTACTATTTGTTAACTTCGAAAGGATTGTAAGGCTTAACATAAAAATTCTTCCAGTATTTAAAAAAAAAGTATACCATTATAATTAGCAATTTAGTCTATCATCAAAGTTATTTTAATAGAACACAATACAGGAGCTCATTTACATTTCACTAACAGCTCAATGTAACTCCTATGAAGTAAGTCAGTACTTTCAGGTTTTCATTTATTTTTTCTATTCATTCCCTGTCTGCAGTGCATTCAATGACACTTGTATTATTTATCTCTCTCTCAGACAGAATTATCTGGCTGATTTTTGGGGTTTTATTGTTGTTGTTGTATTGGTTTTTGGTTGGTTGGTTCTGTTTTTTTTTAAGATAGTTATTTGTGTGCTTGCCTGTGTACCTACTTACCTTAGAAAAGCCTTTCCTTTCATTATGCTTTTGGTATGTTCAGGAACAACCGTAACTTCCATTTGCAAGAGCTGAACAAGCCCCACAGAATTCATGCTGAGCTAGAATCTGCTGGTTTAATTCCCTGCTGGGAGTCTGCCAGTTGGGAAACGCTGACCAGCAAGTACAGGTCTTAATTACACAGATCCAGAAGCTGCTGCCAACCTTTCCCCATTGAGAAGCATTTGCTTTCTAGTGTTCTTCTTGATGAACAGATTATCACTCAAACATAATTTATTGCTGCTTTATATTGTAAGTAATTAAATGAAGAAACCTTTTAAACTCAAGGGAATTTTAATAGGTTACTTGCAAAATGTTATTGCAGGCAACAACTTGTACATGATTTTAGTTCCAAACCCACCAAAAAATTATACAAATCAGCATTGTAAAAGTGTCAAATTAATGCCTCACAGGCTTTGCTGGCAGAATTAATTTCTAAATTCTAGATGTGGGGAAATGTTACTCTCATTTTTTTCCTTTTCCTTTTTTTTTTTTTTTTTTAGAAAAATTTACAAGTGAAATATTACTACAAAACTTTTTTTTATAAGGAATTTTTTGCAAAACATTTACATTTTTGCCATCAACTATTTTTCTGTTTCAAAATCATTATGTAGATTTAATACCCTATGCTGCACATCAATTCTTGCGGGATGACAATTCAGTGACATGCATAAAAAAACCACCACAAGGCATTAAAATGAAGACTTAAATACAAATATTGTTGCAATAAAACAGTTATAAAATTGAAAAATAGGACCTAAACATCATGCTTACTTAACTTTGACAAATTAACTTTTTTTTTTTATCTCCTAGATTACACACTTTTATTACTGCTCTCGTGAAAGAATGTGATAAATAATGACTTAACACCAACCTCTAATGTAATCGGCAACACATACACGAACCTAACCAAATAAAGTATACTGTAAGAAAAAAACTATTCTAACACTGGAGTTCTACCATGGTAAATACACTTTGCACTGATAATTACAATAAAGCAAAATTTTTAACGGTGGCAAAGGGAATGAACAGTGAAATGTCATTAAACAAGATACTACTGCACATCTGTGCCCTATTACTTACAACAGCTATATCCCACTGAGTCAAATAAAGGACATTGAAATTTACGATCCTTTTAAGACAGAAAAGTGGATTCAGAATGGTATGCAGAACAGACTGTCAAAATGTTTCTAATTCCAGCGGTGAAATGTGCACCTGCTAACACAAGTTAATGTACTTGAGATGCTATGAAGCCAACCAGATTGAGATTTTGATACAACTATAATAGGGATTCATTGCAGATTAAAAATGACTTCAGCTTGCTATCTGCATACGTAAGTATGCATGAAAAAAATACCTATGAAATGGTTGTGCAGAATGCTCATAAGTTCAGTTTACAAAAAATGTTAACTTCTAGGAAACATGGTATTAACATTAGGAAAGTTCTTCTTTGCATAAAGAAATTTATAGCACTGATTGTGAAGCATAATGATAAAATATATATTTGACGTTTCATTTCCTGTATAATAAAATTAACAGTTAATACTACCTAATGTTCATCTGTATTAAATGTAACATCTAATTGATTCTGATGTTTTAAATCCAGATACATCAGTTAAGAGTACTTTAAATAAAATATACAAAATAATGTACAAAACCCAACTAAAATTTAAAGACTTTGTTACAAGTCTACAAAAGCTTTAAGAAACTTGAAATTTATAACCACAGTGTAAAATTGTTTTTCTTTAATCTCAAAGCTTTTAATGTAAACTGAAAGTATAAAATACTTTCAGCTTAGCATTTTGCTACAAAGGGCTGGCCTAAAGTGTACACAGTGTAAACAATGATTGGTATTTCTCTTGCTTCAAAAATACAGAAGACACCACAACATTGATAAAGCATTCAGATGAGAAGTACGTTTTCTGAGGGAATGCACAAGGTATCTGCTATGTCTCTCAAACCAACAGCTACCAAACACATTCTTCCTTCTGTAATTTGCAGGGGAAGAAAAAAAAAGAAATCTTATCCTTCTTGCACTGTACTTCCTTTAGTTACAGCAAAAATATTTTGGTATATAAATTTATTACAAAACTGGTCATGAGAAGTATTACTAAATGACTGTATGTGTAAATGGTTACATTTATGCCTATGGGAAGTAATTAAAAATCCTGAGTATGAAATATTTGGCCATCTTTCCTCCTTCTCCATATTGGAGTTTTCACATTAAAAAAAATGCAGTTTGCTTTTGCTGTTTTTCATTTCCTCTATATTCCTGTATTAAGCTGGCACATCCGAAAATGTAACCAAACCTTTGAAATCAAAAACCATGTGGTAAAAATGTAACTATAGTCTTCTTTCCCCACTTTGTTTTGTGGTTGGAGGCTTGATGTAAGATTTGATAGGCAACAGATAATTATTACCAGCTTACACACTATTCTTGAGGAGAAAATAAAGACGTTAATATATACGGGAACAGAGAGAAAACATTTACTTTCAATACCTTTTTTTTTCTTTTTGGTTAAAATGTGATAACTAATTCTTTTCTTTGGCTGTTAAGTCAAAGCATAAAGAACTCAGCACATTAACCACAATATAACAAACTAATATTTACAGAGACAAGATGCTGGAGAATGAGCTACAACACTCAATTGCCTCATTAATTACCATGAACTCTAACATTAAATAAAACATTTAAATACTTAAAATTGAGCTAGAGTTCATGTAAGCTATGAGTTAGAAATGGACTGTGGATGTTTTAAAACATACTTAAATTAAATACCAATAACTGAGACAACAGTTGCCGTATTCGTTTTTCATCCTACATACAGACACCATCGCTTTTGTAGAATCTTATGTTAATATCTTTCCTACTGCATACACTAATTCTACATAACTTTAGCTCTCCAAACAAAGAGAGGAATTAGAATTCACTGATTGTCGTTCATACACACTACTATAATGTAGTGGCCAAAATTCATCTGAGGTTCACCTCAGAACTGACTTTGCAGCATGCATCATCCAGCTGCTGCTTGAGCAATTCCAAAACTTGAGAAAAGACGGCCAAAATCAACTGACATGTTCTGTGGACTGAGCGAAAACCTAAAATATTCCTACTGTCACTCAATCTGTATTCAGTTTCATTGTGTGGGAAAAGATGTTCTCACAAAAATATCACAAATTTGTTTTAGAAACACAGTACTTTCATCAAATGATATTAATCCTAGTCAACGTCCACCCTGGTTTACATTGATATTATCTGCTTTTATAAACACATCAACACACAACGCCAAAATAGGCAGGGGGGAAAGTTCATTTAAAACCATTAAATGATATACAGACATGTAACTAAAAAAGTACAGTATGGAAATAACATTCCCCCAGCTGTTTATCCAGTACATCAATTTGCACTGCTTGTATTTTTGAGATTTTTATCTTGTTGCACCGGTGTACACTTCCCATGCTGACCCTCCAACTCGAACACTTACAGAATTCATGACTGAAAACATGTTTTCCTGCTCTGTAATCCACTTTACCAGCCCATTTCCATATCCTGAAAGGTATGTAAACTTAAGTGCAGCACTAGGCGTCCATACAAATGATCCTTTCAGAATTCTTCCATGTTTGTTGAAACGTTAGGGGTTGCTGGGTTTGAATCTTGAGAAATGGCAGCAACAGTGACAATTCTTGGAGAACCAAGAACCTCAGTAACTGATGAGTCCAGTTCTGAGGTAACAATAGCAAGGGCTGTTCCACCACCCTTCTTGTTCTGATGAGTTTTGACATGTTTCGAGAGATGGTCACTTCGCATGAACCTTTTAGAACATTCTGGGCATTCAAACCTCTTTTCACCTTTTTTAAAAGAAGGAAAAACCAAAATGTTACAGAAAGACAGCACTGAGCCCTGTTTGATCATTTGAATCTGTCCCTTTTACCATTCAACAGGACAGAAAGTGTCCTTATGAAGCATCTTTAAAATGATACAATGTTTTCTTCTCCACCTGTCTAGCTTCCAGATGTGTTCTGTTCAGTCACAGGCAATCTACTCTTTACTACTAAAATGTTCTCAACAAATATTTGCTATGCTGCCACTTTCTGATGAGAAGTTTGAATTTCAGGTCACCAAACCTCCATAAACCTGACAGAATAGGAGAGGTAAAAGACCTGAAAGAATGACTTGATAGCATTTTTTAAGTATACTTTTGCTATTTAGACTATAGTGATGAGAACAGAATTTGGAAACAGGAATGCCAAAGCTCCATGAGGATAAGACATCTATGTCAGGAGAGATAAATTCAACACATTAAGAAGTCCTGTCACTGGTTGAATTTAACTAGCTCTTAGACTTCAAGTGCTGTCTTCCGATGCTCTAAGTTGGCGGCGTGGGGGGCACACCTTCTTGAGGCTAGAAATACGAAAGCTGATCAAATTTCCAGTTTCTAAAATACCACCTTTCCAATCTGAACTGTTAAGAGAACTTGCTTTTCAAGTTCTCATTTGAAATGTCAGGAAACTTCCCCAGAAGACCAAATCTGATATATGACTAGGTTAACAAATTTCTTAAGGACTGAGCTACTCCATGTGAGAATACCACAATTCTGGTCCATGCCCAGTCCTACAAGTCTCATGTGTTAAATTCAGATCAAGCACCCCTAATACACATCAGCTATATGTGATCTGTGATCTTTTCCTACCATAGGTAGAGAAAACCAGCTTGGACAGCTCTCATTTTATTGATTTGATCTCACAGCCAGCTTGAATCGATGAAAACTGAAATCTACTATTTCCTGTGTTTTAAAGTTACTATATTTACATTTTAAAGCGAGAACTTTAATATCACTCTTGAACCATGGCCATTATGATTCAGACTTGCTGTACTACGCATGCAGAGAGGGCTGACCAACCTGTGTGGGTTCTTCTGTGTCTTTGTAACTCATCACTCCTCGTAAATCGCTTGCCACAAAAAATCCAGTTGCATACAAATGGTCTTTCACCAGTATGCCAGCGCAGATGTGCTCGGAGATGAGATGTCTTGCCATACACTTTTCCACATCCTTCAATATGGCAGATGTGCTGTTTCTTTTTTCCTGGCTCATTGGTGCCTCTTAAAAAGATAAAATTTGAAGTGGTAACTAATTCTATTCCAAAATCTTATTAGCTACTAGGAAAAATATTTCACGCTAATAGCAACAATTAAAATCCCCTGTTTAAGAAGAACTAGCTAAACATACTTTCTAATAGAAAACATTCAAATACAGGCAATACAAGGCAAGCTGGGAGAAGATGTCTAAATACATACTGATAAAATTTACATTTACCTTCCTTCTCCCTCTCTGCAATTAGGACATGAGCAGGCAACTCTTCTCAATCTCTTGCCAGGTTGCACTTCCTGATCAGAGGCTTGTTGAGCTTGTTGCAGCTGCACTTGTGTTATCTGATCAGGACTAACAGCACCAATTGCTGCATTAGCAATGCCACCTACTGCTACAGTAACCGGAGCTATTGTTGCTTGCTGTACTTTTACTCCATCCTGTCCTTGCTGTTGACCTGTAAAACAGGTGTTTGTACCTTTTGTTAGTCATTTCAGCAAGCAAAATGCACAAATAAACTTTACATGTTTTATAGAACAAAAGTGCCCCTCAAGTGCAGGGAAGGCACAAAAGAAATAATAAATCAAGCCATGTTTCTGAAGCATTACCATGGTATTTACCTGCTAGCTTAGACAGCCCTGTGTAATGCAGTTTGTTATTTGACCACTACAAGACTGCAAATTACTGACACTAAGAAATGTGAACTAGTTTAACAAGGCTTTCCTTTTTCTCAAAAGCTGAGAAACCATTAAACAAAATCTTACACAGAAATACTGTTAAATCTATTGCAAATTAACATCTCAACCTCTGAAAACATATCTACAATCAGAAGATTGCAATTAGCTACTTTTAAAAAGTTGCTTTATGATACATTGTCACTTCTCCTACAGCCTATCCCGAATCAGCACTGAGTCACAAAGAGACTTGCATATAGGAAAAGAAATGTTGTAAGACCAGACTTGAACAAGCTGGCATACCAGAGCTTTGTTGGGTCAGTTTTTTTTTTTTTTCAGGATTCTCCACCAGGGATGGGGTAGTGTTGGTTATACATATGAACTAAGGCACAACAAATTGGAGAGCAGCCCTGCAGAAAGAGATCTGGAGGTCTGGATTGATGGCAAATTGCATATGAGTCAACAGTGTGCCCTAGAATCCAAAAGCACCAGCTGTGCTTTGAGGTGCATCAAGCACAGCACAGCTAGCTGGTCACGGTGGGTGACTGCCCCACGCTACATACTTGTGTGGCCCCACCCCAAGTACTGGATGCATTTTTGTGGACTTCATCATAAGAAGGACATCAAAATATTAGAGTGTAACCAAGACGGTGAAAGGCATTGAGGGCAAGACTTAAAAGGAGCATCTGAGGTCACTTGGTTTGTTCATCTCAGAGAAGAGAAGGCTGAGGGGTGACCTCATCACAGTCTACAACTTCCTCATGATGGGGAGAAGCAGAAGGGAAGGTGCTGATTTTCTCTCTCTGGTGACCAGCAACAAGACACATCGGAATAGTATGAAGCTGCATAAGGGGACGTCCAGATTGGACATTAGGTAAAGGTTCTTCACTGAGAGGTTGGTTGGTCATTGGAATAGGGTTCTCAGGGAAGTGATCATAGCTCCAAGCTTGTCAGAGTTCAAGGAGTATCCGGATGATGCTCTTAGTTTTAGGTAGTCCTGTAAGGAACAGAGAGTTGGACTCTATGATCCTTATAGGCCCCTTCCAACTTCAATTATTCCATGATTTTTATTTTGCAGAAGGGAGAATGTCTTCAAGAAGACTGGAAAAGCAGCTTGACTGAATCACACAGAATTCTAAGATTGACTTGATGAATTAAGAACTCAGTGTCATTATAAATTCATTGATCTCATTGGCATTCTTGATCAAAGGGAATCAGGATTATTGTCAGATATTAAAGCAAAATAAAGACAATTCCAATCTAGGTAAGAAGTGCAGTTTCTTCAGCAGTAGAGTAATAATATGTTTGCTTAAATAGTTAGTACTATATGGTCTAAGAAAATAATGTGACAAACTACATCTAACACAGAGATAAGACTTCCAGCCACAGTGTGACAACACTGCATGCCAGTCCTGCCAGGAACTGGCAGGGGACAAAGTATCTTTAGATGCTGTGATTTTTAAAAAGTTCAGTGCCTTCATAGCAAGAGGAAATACCAGCTAGTTGCTGAGAGTGCAATGACCAACCAGCATTGCTTAGAATAGACTCAGTATTTTAAGGCATGAAAGCCCTCAGTACTGAAGCACTAATTTAAACCTTAGAAATCCATCATAGGTAACATGTTTCAGAGAGATTCAAATAAGGTTCAAACTTCTCAAGCCTCTGTAATAGATACCATCAATGGGGATAAGACTTCTAAAAACACTCTGAAGTGTAAACTGCCTAGCTACCAAGTCAGTTCATATAGAACACTGCAAGGGATAATGACTATTCCATTGACATGGCAGCTGAGGAGCAATATATGCTTGGCTATCTTAAAGAACACCACCATAACAGCCACAGATGAAGTCTAACACACCACCTACCACCACCACATACATGCTGACACATTAGGACTAAAGAACATGCTATACAGAGGACCTCCCAAAGTGAGCTGACTGTCTTCTAACAGGCCACTCTACAGGAAATAGAATAAATCTGTCATGTGCCTAAGTCAGTACCAGGTTATTTTCACCAGAAGAACTAACCAAATTTTCCCATTTACTACTCTTGATTTCCATCTGGACCTTGTACCTGTTCTGCCTAGATATGAATAAACATTAATTCCTTGTTTTATTAAGCAGGCCACGAGTATTGACAGATGCTGAATACTTTCAGGTCTCTGAAAAGAAAAAGGCCAAAATCAGATGAGGTAGCTTTGAGTTTCACTTGCTGTTGGACATACAAATAGTAAAATAAAACAAAAACAACAACAAAATCTTTTAAAAGCCTGGTATTTGCAGCAGAGGAACCACAGAAAAAGAATTACAGTCTTAATCTTGAGTGCAGAATCTCCATATGCATAAGAAGAGTCTCCATACGCAAAGACAGTCTTTATTTTCAGAATAGCAATGTACTGGAAATAAATTTATTTCCCATATTCTAAGGAAAGAAAAACAGTCAAAGGAATCCTTGAAGGAGAATAGGGTAAGGAGAATATTTTGATAAAAATGCAAGTATTAGTGGATTTGGTATAAAAATATTCGGTATAAATACAAATAAGTCTAACAGTGGCAGAAGAGGACAGAAGAGCTTGCAAAGAAAGTGCTGGTCCAGAGGCAACTCCTTGTCAAGCTGTTAAGTTGCTAAGTACTAAGTGCCACCAATAGCCAGCCAGTCAAAAAGGTTTGATGATTTTTGTTACATCTGACGCTGATCTTAAAATGATAACGTGATTGCTTGTGGTGAAAACCAACTGCAGATTTTGGTTAGCCAAAGGTAAACAAATTAACAGAAAGAATTTTCTTAGCCTGTATTCTTTCACAGAGCACGAATTGCTCTCTGTCTTTTAAATATACCCAAGATGCAAACTCAGTTAATTCATAGAGCAGCACAATAAATGATGAACCTAGGAACGGTCACTGCAAAAGATAAAGATGTAACAGATGATATAGCCACACCTACTGCAGCCTCTTATGCTAATTTCACTATCAGTTATGTTTTCAAGTACATTAATAAAAATTAACCTTTGCCATTTGTCTGTTAGAGGGATGACTCCATCCATGTCACAAAGCCCTATTTGAGAAAAACAGTCCTAAGACCTTACTGCTTTGGTATCAGAACACAGCTGAAGAGCACAATTTTCTCTCAATTTCCCCTTTTTCTAACTTTCTTGAACAGATAAAGTTTCATTGCAACTTCCCTCCAGCTGCCAGAGCAAGGCTTTCCAAGGAAGATGTAAATTGATGCACACTGAATAGGACAACTCCTATTTTGTTTCCATGACTAGTGCCAGTGATAAATGTCCAATACAGCTCTTGCTGGATCTGATCAACCAATGCTTATAGGGAAGTCTGTTCAGCATTTCTAAAAATCCAGTCTGTTGTGCTGATTAGACAGAAACCAACTTTCAGTCTCTAAGTCAGGAAACAATCAACCACACAAGAATCTTGTAATACTTCTTCGGAATATCAAGTACCATTGCTGCCACATACTTTACCTGCTCTGAACTTTTCTTCCCCTACCCCTGTCAGGATCACACTTATCAAGGAATATAGGACATTGCCACTGAGCTACACTTTAATCTATTTATTAAACATAGTGACCTATTTCAGTGGAAATTTTCACAGCTGGAAAGTTGACAACAAAAATACAAAAGAGAATGTCAAAAGTAAGGTTGCTCAGGCAGTCAATTACATTATCCATATGGTTTCAGTTAAAGAGTAATTAAATGACTCTTCCTTAGATAGCATTAACAAAGTTGTTATATTTTCTAACGTGAATGTTGAGTTTCTTCTTTAAATTAATATCATAAAGTTATTTTAAACTCCCTTCCCTTAGATTACACTTACTAAATTCACAGAAAAAGGTTTTGAAACTCTCAAAATATCACTCAAATAGCCTTATTTAAATATTCAGGCCACAATATTCAAATAAGCAAATCTCTATGTTTTGAGTTAAAAGAGTAACTGAAGGAAGCAGTCTTTTCTGATAAATAAATCTCTGCAAGAGATTAACATAAACGTCATAAAACACTGGAAGTTCCAAAATGTAATTTCTGGACTTAATTTTTGTTTTGAACTCCTGAAAGAGCATCCTGACAAGCTAACACACTAGTAATATATGAAAGAAATGCATCTATTCTCATTTTAAAGTTATAAAAGATTAAATGCTTTATTCTTGTTGAAAGTAAAATAAATATATTTTAGACCTGTTGAAAAATCTTTGCTTTTGAAGAAAAATCAGAAAATTTTCATGAAACAAATGAGCAAACATGCCCTGGTCTAAATCTGAAACTGAGACTGCTCTAGTCTTGAGTTGTATGGGAATTTGATTTTTTAAAACTACATCATGATCTGTAATGGATTCTAGTAAGAGCTTTAACTTTTACGTAATTTTATATTTATTAAGGGAAGATAAAGAAGTTTTATTATTTCTTAAATAAACTTTACTCTAGATATAAATTAGATTTTTATTTTAAATAAACCCTGCTTATTCTAAAAACAGGTGGCTGAGACAACGCTATCCACACAGGAACAGAATGACCTCCTGACACTTTCTAGCTGGACAAAAAAGACCTATTAAAAATAATGCACGTGACCTTTTACTAGGGGTATTAAAACACCATTTAAAGCCTTCCAGAAATTCTACTACAATCGTGAAAGCACCTGACATTGCTTCTTCCTGACACAGTCCAAACCACAAGACCTGATGTCACTACACTTCACCATTTGCAATCAAATCTTCCAGTAGAAAGAGTACATGTTTCAATACAGATTTGAGAGGTCTAAACAAACCATTACATGAGGGAATAAAGTCACACCTCACATCATCTATGTTACTATAAATGATTTGTAAAAGCAGTCACCACACATTTACATTTAGAAAATGAAAGGTCTTTCTCAGGTTCCCAAAATTTCTTTAATAGTGATTTCCTGAAATTGTGAAACACTCTTGATTAACAAAATAATCACTGAACTTGTATATGACTGAACTTTATTGTACATGCAGTCCAGTTACAGCTTTGAGTTACAATAAAATGCTAGTGTAAAAACTGATACCAACTACACCATTGCATTTCATTTTCTGTCAGGTCTGAGTTCTCAGTACTGTAAAATCTGAGGCACATATCTACAACCAGAGTGACTAATGTTGCAAAAAAAAAAAAAAAAATTGTTCAACTGCATATTCTACAAATGAAAGAGAAGGTTGCAACTGATGTTCATAATTTAATGTACATTACTACAGAAGAGCTAAGTAAAGTTAATGACACTCTGCAGAATTCCAAAGCTCTACAACCATCAGAGTTAATACAGCAATTCACCCACTCAACAACTTACTGATGCAAAGCAATGGGAGAAAAGAGGTTTCTCATCTCCCCTTCCCCTGTGTGCATGAAGTACAGCCAGCTTGCAAACAGATAATTTTTAATGAGATATTTTTTATACATTTACAATATTTAAATATTTAAAATATTAACAAAACTTTATATTTATGTAACATGTAAAAATAGAGAAAACTTTTACCATGTAGCCAAGATTTTAAAATGTAAACAAAAGTCTGTGGCAATAATTTAGTTAGGGATAATTTTTTCCTAAACAAAATCAATTAAGAAGGTTGCATGCTGAAGAATGAAATTCAAATAGTTCCTTAAAATTAAATATATGTGAAAATACCATGTTTCAGTATTTACATAGAAGACAATGTGATTCACTACCATTTGAATCATATGCAAACAGTTCTGCCCTCTATCCTACCCTGAAGCAGTGGTTTGTAAAGATTGATGAAGAAACAAACATGTGACCAAGGGAGAATTCCCCAGAACAGAAAGTGTACAAAGGGCTGATGCCAGGGACCCACATAGTCTGCAGAGAAGATCAGTTTGGAACAGAGAGAGGAATTGGATCCTCTCAACTAGAACAGGACACTAGGGTCATCACAGCACAGAATTGTGTCCAAATGCTACTACAAGAAGAAAGTTTCCAGTGCAAACTGCATTATCACCTAGACATCTGTCTTTTCTACCTCCTACAGGGGCACTTCAGCAAGTGTCTATCTTTTTCCTGTTGCTGATTTTGACAAGATTTGTACAAACTTACTCTCTCCCCCAAAAGCTTCCTGTATCAAATGTCTCAGTGTGTGCAAAAACTACTGTATAGCATCATCACTAAGGTTAACTTCTGTGAAAAAGACTACACTTTGAAGCATGAGATTTAAAGCTGTAAAAAGTATGTCTGAAAGTTTTAAACACCTTAAAAAAACCCTGAAGACTTCATCCTTTTGTGCAAGACTCCTAATGGCAACACAAAGACAATGCCCTTGAAATTTCATGGAGTTACTTTAATGACTTCTCAAAACCATAAGGATTTACTCAAATGCTTCAGGATAACCTGAAGTCACTTCAGTATTTTGAGATGGAAAAGTTTTCCCAGTATCTTTCATTACACTGAAATTCAGTTTTCCCTTTTTTTTACTTTGTTAAACATAGGAAAGAGCTACCACAAATACAACACAGACAGAACTATACAGAAATGGCATAAAAATCAACCTCAGAGCTACAGTTCCACAAAATTTAGTTTTGTACAACCAAGTAAAGGTTTCAATCAATACAAGGCAATGCCTCTGGTTGTTCTGGATGCTGTGGCATTGGATGGAAAGAAAATATGATCCATTTATTAGGTCATCTAAAGCAAGAGTTGGAATCAGAAAAATAACTTATACTACTGCTAAGGTGAGAGAAAAAAAACCCTGATTTTCATCAGCATTGAAAAAAACAGTCAAAAAAAGAAGCATATTTAGGATGAGTGCTCAAGTGCCCTGTAGATGAACACTGACTCCTTAGAGCAAGTAGACAATTGAAAAGCCAAGCACCAACTGTGCTGCAGGATATCAGATGCACTGTATAGAAACTAGTAACAGATCTAAGAAATGGAAGAATTTAAGTTTACTTCTATGAAACATCTTCCTCTACCCCATCACCCTGTCCCAAATCTCAAGTTATTCTACATCTTATAGCCACAACAGAACATGGCTTGGCTTTTTTTTTCCAGCTGTCCCCCTTATTCTGAAATAGGGACAGGACAAGAAGGAAACTTGTTGACTGTTGGTCTGTACACAGCCTGAGGAGAGGAGCTCAAGACCTGACAAACTACCAAAAAACCTAGATGCTTATCTTATGCACTTTGGCCATAAGGAAACTAAAATGTCGGTTGCAGGATATTTGTTCTTAGCATCTCAGTTCAATTTCTGTGTATTACCATGGAAATAGTAATAGCTTAATCTTGGAAGAACAGAAGGAGGCTGACATGAAAAAATGGAAGTTAAATTTTCAGTACTTGTTTTGGTTTTTTGGAGGGTATGAGTGGGGGATGCGGGCTTGGTTGTGTTTTGCAGGGTTTTTTTTTACTACTATTTAGCTAGCTTACATATTTCACACTTGACTAGAAGGTTAACAAATGTCCTTGAAGTAAACGTTCTGGCTATATGAAATGCTATCTTCATGTTGATCAAGATAAAAATAAATATGCCTCTATGCACAGGAGGGATTAGTTAACAGGTACACACCTGGAAAATGCAGAATTCTTTCAACAGAAAGGAAGACAGCTGACTTTAAAACTAGGTTAAGTTGTATAGCACTTGAGAATTCATTCAGAATCAAAAGAACACTGGCAAGGTGATTAAAAGTTATGAGGAAAAACTATTCATAAAGCATTTTAAAAGGCTTTTTACAGTAGGACTAAGCAAGCCTTGATTTTGTAACAGTCCATGGGTAGATAGGGTAACCAATACAAAGACTGCTTTATTGAAGATGTAAAAACTGTAACTTTGTTGGTTCTTGCCTGGTGAAGACTGTAACAAAGTTACACATTATAGAATCACAAAAGAAGCCATGTAAATCTCAAAGATCCAAACTCTTAGAAATTCTGCCTTCCTCTTCTGTAATATTATTATCCCTTTAAAACCATATGCTTAATCTTCCTTTCTGGTACAGAAAAAAAAAAAAAGAGCTTGATATTTTCGTCAGTTATTCTCAACTGACCAAAGAAAACAGAAAAAAATCAAGGTCTATATTTTTTAAACTTCAGTATTTTGCTCAAGGGAAAGGTGGTCACATCATCACTTTAAACTGCTCTATAATTAAAGACAAGTCAGACTTGTAGCTAACTTGTATACATGTATTTCAAGTTTCCTTTATTTTTTTTGGTAGTGGGAAGCAAGAGGATATTAATTGATCAACAAAACTATACGAGTCTGCCAATCTATTAAGACTAAATATGTGTGTTGGGATAGCATGGCTTACCATGACCACCTCAGCAGTATTAAACATCACTGGCAACTCCATTCTGAAGAGTGGATGTATACAGAAGTCCATAGAACTACTTAACTATACCCTGAACTAAGGTAAACCTGAAGTTATGCCAAAGGAGGTATATATTGGGTATTAGGAAAAAAAAAATTTGTCACAGAGCTGTAAAGCATTAGAACAGGCTGACCAGGGAAATGGTGGAGTCA
Source organism: Indicator indicator (assembly GCF_027791375.1). Lineage (NCBI taxonomy): Eukaryota > Metazoa > Chordata > Aves > Piciformes > Indicatoridae > Indicator > Indicator indicator. Next base: position 25,399,097 of record NC_072020.1, on the reverse strand, counting down.
GCATCCCTGGAGGCATTTACAAGACTTGGAGAAATGATGCTTGGTTCAGTGATGACTTAGCAGTGCTAATTTAATAGTTGGATTTGATGATCTTAAAGGTCTCTTCCAACAAAAACAATTCTGTGATTTCTCAAGAGACTGCAGCTGTCCAGAGATACTGTTTTGTTGAAAGTGTCATGACAAGAGCAAAATGTTTATTCTAAAAATTACATGGTTATGCAGCTCTGATTGCTTCCAAAGCCACTATGCTACAATTTACGACTTTTATGAAGTTTTAAAATAAAATTACTTTTATTAGATAAATTATTAATTTTAATCACTGATCATTAGAAAACAGTTTTCTTGATAACAACATTGTTTATACTTAAAATTAACATTCTCCTTAGAACATGTCATCCCTTTCCATACAGTTTGACTTTTCAATAATCACCATTGTCATGAAACTTTATTAAAATAGCAAGAACCGATGCATCGTATCTACCAGTACCAAAATCATACAAAGCTAAGTTACACTGAGGAAGCTGTTGAAATCAGATTTTGAACAAGCTTCTTGCTGCCAGGACCTCCCCAGATGGTAATGGAAGGACCAACATTTGCAGATCTAAGCACCTTTTAAAAACAAAACAAAACCCAAACCAAAACAAAAACAACAACAAAAGAACCAACCAAACAACACCACCACAAATAAAAAAAAAACCACACACACACACAAAACCACAAACAAGAAAGACCCCAAAACTAACAGGCTGACAAAGATGTACAGTATCACTCAGTCTGCTTGTTTTAACATTTTCTGAACAAGAAGGTTCAGCCAATTCATTTTCTGCTCCATATGCTGTTTCCTGACAATAGAGAATGAGGGGGGGGATGGCAAAACCTGATATTCTCAGACTGCACCTGTACTGATGGAACATTTTTATAAGACCATACACTCTACTGGGGAAATAGTTTTACTAGTATCTTGCTTTGAAGACTTAAGAGTTCACTTTTAATTCTTTAAGTTAACAGCACAGAAACAGCTCATTAGAAATGTATTTCACCTGGCAACTATGAGCAAAGCTGGTACTTGAAATGCTTCCCCTACACACTTTATCCAGAAGTAATGATGAAGTCATACCTTGCTACTCAGAGGTCAGGCTGAAAGAGCTTGTTTTACTGAGTCATTTTTACCAGGTTATTTTCCATAGGCAGTTTAGCTGAAAAAGTAGATTGCTTGTTCCTTATGCACCAAGTTGAGGAACATTATATTAATAGTTTATTTTTAAGCAACCATCATAAAGGCAAATGTTTGTTTTTCTCCAGCATAGTTTGTAAACTGTTTCTGCCACTATTTTGAATTTCAGCTTAAGAAAATCCTACAACCAAAGCAATTTTGTCATTAGCAGACTAAATGCTTCTCCTATAATTACTCTGAAGCATTTGAAAAGGATGGCAGTGCTATAATATTTACAGCATTTTGATCCTGCAACAATTCTCAGCTCAAGGCAACCTGAGAACAGTTGAGTGACCTTTCATGAGTTTGGACAAAAGCATGCCAAATTTCTCTACTCCTCACAATTATAGCCTCAGAATACCAAGCAGCACACTTGGAAGTACAAAAAATAACAAAAAAAACCCCAGATTTTTTTGTTGTTTGTTTCTGTGAAAAATAGCTTAATTCTTCGTACATATCTTTTAATGCAGATTCCATAGCCTGCAGCTTGCTTGAAAAGAACATCCAGAGACACACCCGATGTGTTAGATAATTAAAATAAATTAAAAATAAATTCTGCAACCATCATCCTTCAGCTCACTTGACTTCCACCCTTAGTATTTATATTTGCCACTTCACTTGTATATACTGCAGTTATTTTTAAACCCTTTTCACCTTGTAACCACCTACAGGAATCCCTCCTTTCTTAGCTACCCAAGTCACTAAGTTCTGCTTCTGGACACACTATTACATTAACACAAGCAAGGAGACCCACAGGTCACATGTTGTGAAAATGTGTTTTCTGTCATTTAACAACACAATTGCCATAGTTTAGGACTTCAGACTAAATACCTTCCCCTCTCTCAATAACTAACATATATGACAGAGAAAACAGAAAACTGTGAGTGGTATAAAGGTGAATCAGACAGCTTATTTTTTTCACAATACAGGAGTTCAATAACATTAAATAAAAATGTGGTTTTTTTTTTTTATACAAAAATTAAGACAATTATTGCAGACAAGTACTGAACATGTAAAAAATTTACATGGCCAAAAAAGGACAAATTCGGAGATGGAAATAAATCCATCAAGGATTCCTAAATATTAAAAAAAATTAGATCCCATTTCTTGCTCCCAAAGACCTGAGCTGCAGATGACTGAATGGCAGGAAGCATACCTCAGCATATTCTTCTATATATCACGTTCAGCCATTATCACACAGGGTCAGAAACCTTTGACTTTCACATTCATAAAGCCAGTTTGGGTCATAACGGACCTTAAATATTGACTACTTCCAACTCCCCTGCCATAGAAACACCTACTAGATAAGATTGCTAAAAGCCCCTTCCAACCTGGTCTTGAACACTTCCAGGGAGGGGGCACCCACAACTTCTCCAGGCAACCTGTTCTAGCAACTGATCACCTTCATAGAAAATGCTTTCTTCCTTATGTTCAATCTAAACCTCCTCTTTTTCAGTTTAAAACTGCTGTCCCTTGTCCTGTGACTACAGGCAAGCCTTGGTTAAAACGTCCCTTTCAGTCTTTCTTATAAGTCCCCTCTGCGTAATGGAAGAGCTGCCGTTAAGGTCTCCCCAGAGCCTTCTCCAGTCTGAACAACCCCAACTCTTTCAGCCTTTCCTCACCAGAGAGGTGTTCCAGCCCTCTGGTTATCTTGACAGCCCTCCTCTAGACCCATTGTAAGAGGCCTACATCTGTCTTCTACCAGGCACCCCAGAACTGGACACAGGACTACAGATAGAGTGTCACAAGAGCAGAAGGGCAGAATCACCTCCCTCGACTTGCTGGCCTTGCTTCTTTTTATGCAGCCCAGGATTCATTGACTTTCTGGGCTGCAAGTGCACATTGTCAGCTCATGTCCAATTTTTCACCTACCAATATCCCCAAGACTTTCTCTGCAGGGCTGCTCACAATCCATTAATCAGTTTGTATCAATATTGGAGATTGCCCCAACACAGGTGCAGGGCCTTGCCCTTGACCTTGTTTAACTTCATGAGTTTTGCGCTCAAGCTTGTTCAAGTCCCTCTGGATGACATCCCTTCCCTCAAGCACAGAAACTGCAGCACCCATCTTGGTGTCATCTGAAAACTTGCTGAAGGTGTGGTGAATCCCACCATGTCATTAATAAAGATACTGAACAGCACTGGTCCCAGTACAGACTCCTGAGGAATATCACTGATTACTGACCTTCATTTGAAGATTGAGCCACACTGCTGGCAACTCTTTGAACAGATCCATCCAGTCAATTCCTTGTCCATCAAACAGTGGGAGACCAAGGCTATTGTGTGAGATCACGCCAAAGGCCTTACGTTAGTCTTGGTAGATGATAATTGGCTGCTCTTCCCTTACCTACCAGTATGATCACTACAGTGGAGAAGGCCAACAGATTAGTCAGGCGTGATTCCCCTTTGTGAAGCTATGTTGGCCATCTCTATTCACTTTTGTCACCCATATGCCTTGACATGGCTTCTAGAGGGATCTGTTCTGTGATCTTAGCAGGTACAGAGGTGAGGCTGACTTCTTCCCAGGGTCCTTCTTCTATCCTTTCTGAAAATGTATGCAATGTTTTCCTTTTTCCAGTAACTATTCCTGAGTTACATGCATATTATTCCCGATGAAAGAATTCCATAGAATGTTTCAAACTCCTCTGCAAAGTTTGAACCAGAATGATAGCAATATCTAAACAGTGTCTTCTGTCTTTGAACAGCAAGTCATAAAACCAGTGACTGTCACACAGGAAGAGTTAATAAATAAGGAAAGCCTTAAAGACAGGTTGAAGTTGGATGCAGACAAATGAGAAAAGGCACAAGACAGCAGAAGGAGACCTGAAGGTACTGAACAACTGCATAACTACTAATAGTACAATGAAAGTAGCTGCTCAGAGACAAGAATACCTTAGTAACTCACATTACTAGAGAGTATGAAACAGAAGGGTAAGGTTCATTATGTTTTCAAAGTGCCCCAATAGTAACACTCAATATTGGCCTTCATTGTCATTAATAACTGTTCTATAGTCCACAGCACATCCCTGCAGAAGACTTAAAGCTCTCCAGTTCCGGTATTGCCAGGTAACAGACAGTTCCACTGAGTAAGTCATTCCTCCAGGTTATTTTGGTGGATGGATTCAAAATTTCCCACAATTCAGACCATATCACACTCAAATGAAATGGCTTGAACTTGAGTTGCAAGGTGATGGGAGTCTGGTGACTGTTGCCTAATTCAACTAACAAAGCTTGAACTAAGTATACATAAAATAAAAGTAATATTTTTCACTATTTTTAAAACAAGTGTCTCATACACTTTCGCATGGGACAAAAAATCTTCATCACCATGTAACAGAATTACTTAAAGATGTATAATTAATGTAGAAACAAGTCTGATCTATTTCTTGGGTGGTTGGTTGTTTTGTTTTGTTTTTTCATAAGGGCAGGTATCATTACCACCACCACTATATTCCCACTGTGAGCAAAAAACACTAAGTTTGGAAAAAGCTCAAGAACTTTTCTGAAGGTTCCAATGAAAAAAATCTTACAGGCAGAATACAAAACATTTACTGGGAAATCCATTAGTACTCAGCATTTCATTATGGTTTAACTGGTCTGTTTTAGCTCATCTCATCTTCTTCTGCATCCACAACTGTTCATATTCCATGCTATTCCTAAAATGAATCTACTCCATGTTCATTGTGCTGAAGGGACAAAAAACAACTTAGCCCACCAAAAGGAAACAATTTATGAATGATTTATTTTTCTAAGAATCATCAGGTACTAAACCAGGTTCCTTCCACATAGTAACTGATATTGTCAATTAATGTATCTAGACAAATAAAAAGGCCTGAGAATAAGCTTTAAAAAGGCAGAAGATATTTTGAGAAGAGGAGGAGGGCTGTAGGGACAGGAATCCTTTGAACTTGCATCTACAGCTGTCACAGCAGAAGCCTTGAAAAAAGGCAAGAGAACTATGCAGTACCTGCTTCTCCCAAGCTCATACGTGCTAAATTCAGGAAGTCACCACCTATTAACATTAAAGGTTATCTTGTTCCACAGGGAATCATGTGCAAAACAACAATTCACACAGCACGTAAGAAATGCAGTCCACTTTGTACTTGTACAGAACTAGCTTACTTAGAGACCATGCCAGGTACTGATCTCATAGCAAGGCAGGTATTTGTAGGTCCTTGCATGTTCAAGTAAACAGTTGCTTTTATGTGGTCCACTGTTTGATTAGTTCTTATTTAAATGTTTAAGGATCTGTTTTTAAGGCTCAGATACTTATTTTTTAGCTTCCCATCTAGCTTTCTTCTGACACATTTAATGATTCCTTTGATTGACACTTACTATATTCTCAGAAAAATTTCACAGAATCAGATTGGAGTAGACTGGAGAGGACCCCTGAAGGTCATCTAGTCCAAACACTACAAGAAGGTTGTGCAGGCCCACATCCAGCCAACTTTTGAGTATCTCCAAAGATGGAGTCCACAACCTCTCTGGCTAACTTTTATCAGTGCGCAGCCACTCTCCCAGTGAAAAAAGTAATTCTCCTGTATAGGACTGATAACATAACGAGTTTTTCCTCAGGCCAGAAAGTGAAGAGATGTGAGAACTCATCTTTGCCCTGATTTTTGACCACACAAAACAAATAACTCAAAATGTGATACTTACCATGGGCAACATTTGAACTCTTAAGTGGTAAAGATAACAAAAACCTTCAAACATACTTACTCATCTTGCTGGCCTTGACAGCAGAGACTTTGAATAACAAAGGTTATAAAAAGCATACTAAAACATAATATTTATTTGAAGATTTCAGTATTTTTTCCCCAGTATGAAAATTTGTCTCTCTTGGAATTTAGAGCCCACCTGATAAGTTTAAAAAAAAAAAGAAACATCCCCAAAACAGTTCTACAGCTTAATATTTCCATAATTTTAAGCCAAGAATTTTTGTGCAGGCAATGATTTAGAATTCTAATGTTTTACTATTTCATTTACTATTGAAAAAAAAGATGGTACCTAAATTATCCCACTGTAGATATAACTAGGAAAAAAACAAGCAAACAAACAAAAAAGTGTTCAAGTAACAGAACTACAACACAAATAAAAGAAGAGTTACTTCACATAAATACTTACTGTGATTTCTTTTTTTCCCCTGAAACTTAGCTAGCTTGATCAGTTTGGCTTGGAGGCCAACATCATTTTTTTTTTTTCTCCTAACAAAGTTAGAGCTCCTGAATCAGTGCATGGGATGAGTCCTTCACTCAGTCTTCTCCCTCACACTTTCTGGACATCCTCTGTATGGCTCATTTCTAACACCTTACTGCTCATTTGTAGCAAATGATCCACTCCTGGAGAGCTCAATTGATGTACAAGAATTCACACTGACAATCTTAGGTACTGCAGAAAAAGAATGGAATTACCAGTCTGCAGATGTTCAGGTAACCAAGTGGGCTATTTAAAAAAAAAAAAAAAAAAAAAAAAAAAAAAAAAAAGGTTTCCTGTAACAGTAATAGCGAAAAACGTTTCTAATATAACCCAGGAAATCTGAGGAAGTTAACAGCCATGATCAAGACAGCTTATTCCTTTAAAGTGACAACCAAATGCTTAACTTTAGCATGCTTGTAATTTTCCATCTCATAACCCTTTTTTCCTTGAATACTTGATGCAGCATTAAGGACTGTACTCTTCACTCTCCTTCCCATGCTACCATGTCTCCCATTCCCAGAGTGTAGCATCTGGAAGTTTCAGAGGAGAGTAGGTATTTCTTTCTCTTATTTCCGTCTCTTATTTATAAGTAACCTCTCACATTCTCAAATTTTGTTCTCTCTCTGTAGCTGCAAAACCTTGGGGAACAGAAATAGTACCTTATATATGAAGAAATGAAGAAAAGGGTACTGCTATGCTAGTAGCAGTGAAAAGTGCTGTGGAAACAACCAAAAGGCCTATCTCGGAGAGGCAAAAAAAAACCACCCCAAAACAAACAACTGAGAAAGACGGAGGAAAAAGAAAAAAATTTAAAAAGGGTGGAAGGAATTCAGTGGTCACAAAGCTTACTTTTAGTTAACAAGTCAAACTTGGCTTCTATTTATGACTCATTCCCCTTCTTTGATCCTCAGTTACAAATCTCAATCTCATTTTTGCCCAGAAGTCACTAAATGTAACCAGAGGCACAGGCAAGATAACTGAGCAAGATGATATTCAAAATCTTTTGTTCCAATACCTATTACTGTGTCCTAAACAGCTGTACATCATCAGTAAGCAGGAAAAAAACTGCATGGAGAAAGGTTTTTCCAGTACCCCTAAATCTAGGCTGTTCCCAAAGCATGCTTCCTAAGAGTTCCCACTTAGGTAGGGAACTCAACAGCAGTAGTAAAGCAGCAATTTCCCATCAAGAAAAAAAATTCTTCCAAGGTAAATTGGTTCACAAAATACTGTAGCAGCTGGTCAGCTCCAGATAACTGAAACTTCTTTTTGAACAATTACAAACAAGATCAGGATTTTAATTCTGATTACCCAAACTAATGTGGCTGTAACACTAAGTCAGGCTTAGTGCATCCAGCCCAGCTCTTAGTGTTTCAACATGCCATCAAGTGCCATAGCAGATGAAATTCTCCCAGTGGCCAATGTCTTATTACCAGACTGTTTAGTCTCCTCATAAACGCTTCAATTAAAACAAACAATCCTTTGCCCAGTTAATTAAATGCTTCTCATCTTAGCATATGACTATGAAAACCAGGCTGAGTCAATATGATAATAATGTTTATTTATGCACACTAGACATTACACATGATTTTTTTTCCCCCTCACAGTTTTATACTTAAAAACTGTCTACAGTCAGGTTGATGTTGAGACAAGAGTTTATTAGAGCTACTACAATAGGAGCCTTTTATTTGTATGAAATAAGACCAAGCTTATGTAAGAGGTTATCAAATAGGCAGAGTCCCTAAATTAAGTTTTATCTGAAATGTTAGAAGTTTGCAAGTTTTACACACAGAGTTGCCCTTGTTTGGCACTGCAGAGACCTTGCACAGGATTTACTCTAGAATTAAGGTCTGTCATCCAGCCTAGAGCCTTTTAATAGCTCCTTTCCCAACTATTAGACCAGCATAACCAAATAGACATTCATAATACCTACCAAAAGTTCATCAGCAAGTACTGAGGTACCATTACTTTTATTCTTTAAAAAAGTCACAGAAGCTATGCTGTGTGCAGCACACCTTCTCCACTCAGTCTCTTTGCACAACTCAAACTTTTAAGGGAACAAGTTTGGGAGTTAGTGCAGAATACAACAGATAGCTCCACACAAATGCATACTATGACAAGATACTCCAGTTCGCACACTGTCACTACTCTCATCCTACATTCTCTATGCAGAGTCAGGTACTATACTGACTGGTTGGGGAAAGCTTGTTGGTTTTTAAGCATATCAAAGCTCTAACAGTCAAATCTCACGTTCAGTACCGAAGTCTACAAATCTTAAATGAGATGGAGAATGGGATCAGTTAAGAATAGTTTATCAAATACAAACAGTTCCATTTCAATTGACACAACTAGTAATATTAGCTCAATATTTAGGAAACGTGTCAGTTTATGATACAATGATAAAATATGAAATTTAGTGATAAGGCATTTCTGCGTAGTTAAGGTGTTCATGTTTATTACAGAAAATCCTGAATAAGGTATTAACTTGAAGCTGTCTGGTACTCCTAGAAAGTGGGGAAAAAAAAAAAACCAACACAAAACCAAACCAAAAACTTTGTCAGGCCACTCACCTGCAACGCTGGTAATGGTAACAGGAACTCCTTGAACTTGAACACCGGCAGCACTCAGGTTGGCAACACTTACTGTTTGAAGGTTAGGTACTGAAGCAAGCTGGGCAGCGTTCAGAGTGATGGGGGTACCAGCAACAGCCACTGGTGCAATCTGCGCAATAGTTGTGCCACCGCTTGAAGATACAGGGGTAATGGTTAGCTGTTGTGGTAACCCAGCATTTTGAACTTGAAGATTTGAAAGGCTTTGCAGATTCTGAACCTGTACAGTTTGCCAGCTGATCTGCCCTGATGGTGTTAAAGTTGGAGCCCTGATGAGCACCTGAGTTGGACTCACTGCCTGCAGTTGAACATTTTGCAAAGGCTGCTGCTGGATGGTCTGTATAGTCTGCCCTGACTGGAGCTGAAACGACTGTGGAGGAATGGCCTGAATAATCTGCTGTTGAGGTTGCTGGATCTGTATCTGCTGCAGAATAGGTTGACCTACAATTTGGACCTGTTGAAGGGAACCCGACTGATCCTGGACATTCTGTAGTCCATTGGACTGAAGCTGACCAGAGCTCTGCGCTTCGGAGTCTGTAGCAGTTGTTTGAGGCTCTTCAGTTGTTTGCTCTGAGCTGCTGCCTGCTGTACTTGTGTATTGGCCTGTTTCTGCAGAGCTTACCAGTGTGTCACTGCTAGTTAGAGATGTTGAGGCAGTGGTCGTAGGGGTAGAAGATGAAGAAGGAGACTCTGGCATTGTAGTAGCAGAGGCTGAAGTGGCAGGTGTAGATGCTAGTTGATTTCCATTGGAAACTCCGCTCTCAGTAGACTGGCCAACTTGACCTGAACTTCCTCCAGCTGCTACACTGTTTATCACAGGCAGCGCTAGGGTTACCCCACCAATGTTTATAGGTAATGTTGTAACAACTTGCGCCTGTGTACCAGGAATAGTTTGCAGTTGCAGTGGTATGGAAACACCAGGCCTAATCTGGACTGGAACTGTCTGATTTGCTAGATTTTGAGCAATAACATTCCCCGAAGCGGTCCTATTTGCAGTTGTGAGGATAGCTTGATTATTCCCTGCAGGAATAAGCTGAATTTGACCCTGTATGTCTTGTAGACCAGTAGCATTAGATGGATTGATTTGCAGTTGCTGACCTTCTGTTGTCTGAATCTGTGGGATCACTTGGTATTGGACACTGCCACTTGGATTCTGTACTTGAATGACTTGGAATTGTCCAGGGGTTGTTGAAGAAGAATTGCCTGATTTGGTTTTTGAGGGAGATGTACTTCCATTGTTACTGTTGGTAGGACTTGCTGCATTCGAAGCACCAGAAGATCCTTGTTGAGCAACATTATTCTCTTTTGAAGCAGAAGGAGCAGCAGCGACAAGCTGCCAAGCATTGCCAGCAAGCTGAGTTGTTACCAATTCTAACTGCTGTGGCTGATTCTGAAGCTGCACCAAACCTTGATTTGGATCTATAATAATCTGCTGCTGGCCAGTTCCTTGATTCTCACCAGGAGTTCCTATTTTGCTGCAAGTGGCTGCTAGCAAAGCAAGAGGTGAAGGCTGAGAATCCTATCCATAAAGAGAGAAAACAGAACAAATTCAGAAGAGCAGCAGTATGAACCATTAGAAGTAAGCATTAAGGTTTACACAGGAAGCAAGAATTAAAAAAAAAAAAAGTGCTTCTGCATAGAGAGCAATGATCTAGCTCTGAATAAGGAAGTATGCATTTCTGTAAGTAATTTTTACATTTAAAGGCCTCAATTATCAATTTATATGTGACAGCCAGGACCTCAACCACATCCTCAATTCAGTCATTTTTTTTCTTTCAACCCCTAAAAATAAAGAAAAATGGAAAGCAGATGATCACTGCAAAATATAACAAACACTTCACCCTGCTCCAAGTCCAGGCAGTAAAAATGTTGCAGCCAACCAACTATGTTTCATCCAACCCAAAGAAAGATGCCCTGAGCAGGAAAGGCTGTTAGCTGAACATTTCATTTTAAATGCTAATAGTTTGGGCACTTCCCTGTTTGGGGGTGTGTGTGCTTTACCTGTGAGCCTCCACTTTTCCCTTTTTTATTATTATTGTTGTTATTCTCTGCCTCGGGAGATTTCTCTCCCTCTGTGGGCATAGTTTCCTCCTTCTTTTGATCTGCAAAAATATCAAGTGTAACAGGTTAATTATTCACCTTCATTTGTACAGTAACAAACCCTATAAGCATATCCTTTTTGGTTCCCAGCTTGTCGCTTTTACCTCTTCATAAAAACAACAGTGCAAATCATTATTACAAAAGAACGACTCCTAAGAAACGTGGTTTGAAACCCAACCCATGGGGGCTGGAGAGTTAACACCCAGAAAGGGGAGGTTTGGTTTCCTCTCCCAGAGACAGCAGGAAAAAACCACCCACAACCCTCCTCCTCCTCCTGCCCCCTAAAGCATCGACGGCCACTGAGTGGCCGTCGATGCTTTAGGGGGCAGGAGGAGGGTTGTGCATGGGAGGGAAAGAGGGAGGAAAAGAGGAATGAAGGAGGGAGGGATGTGCACAAGAGGGAGGGTTAGCAAAGAAAGGGGGAATGGAGGAGGGAGGTAAAGAGGAGGCAAGTCGGAGGGGCTGGCAGGGGAGGAAAAGAAGAAAGGGGGTATAAGAGGAAGCAGCACAGATGGGTGGAGGGGTAGCAAGAGAAAAACGGGGTAAGAAGGGGGCGAAACAGAGAAGAAAAGGGGTAACGCGGGAGGGCGGGATAGAGGGGGGATGAAGGGTGGAGGGAGGAGCAGAGGGAGGGAGGGGTGTGCACAGGAGGGAGAGAGGGAGGGGGTTACATACCGCTCATCCCGCATTAATGCCCCGCTGAGGCGCCGCTCTAGGGGGGAGGAGAAGGAGGAGGAGGAGGCGGAGGGTGGGGTGGGGGTAGCGGGGAGAAGGCCGGTCGCAGCCCGAGCTGGGAGGAGCGGGACGGCCTATTTTTCCACGAATGGCCGCCGCTGGGCTGTGGCGTAGCTGCCTCTCTCTCCGCCCGCCGCCGCCGCCGGCCTCAGCCCGCCGTCTTGAGTGACAGCTGCGGGCCGGCCAGACTGCGAGGCTGAGGGAGGGCGAGTGGCGGCGGGGGCGGGGCCCGCCGGGGCCCGGCTAACGCCCACTGAGCAGGAAACCGAGCCCAGCCTCTCCACCGCCCCTCTCCGCCTCAGCCCGGCTCCCCACGCCGGAGGCAGAGGAGGCGGGGCGGGGGCGGGACGCGGCGCCCCGCGAGCCCGGCCCCGGCAGGCAGCGGGGCAAACGGCAACCTTCGTCCTCCTCCTGCTGCTTCTGCTCCTCCTCGTCTCCTGGCCGTCCGCGCCGCGCGCCGGTCGAGAGGGGGCGTGGCCACCGGGGCGCGCGCTTTGGGGCGGGGGGCCGTGGCTGCCCCCGGCACGGTCGGGCGGCCCTGGCTCCCGCGCTCGTGCCGCTCTTGACAGCAGGAGGGGAGGGCAGGCGAAGGGCGGGGCCCGGCCACCGCGGGGCGGGGTCCGGCTAAGCCGTGGCCCTAGGGCTGCCCCGCGGCCCGCCGGGGCTCGGGCGCTGATTGACAGCGCGCGCTCTCGGGCTGCCAGCAAATCCGGGCAAGGGGCGGGCGGGGCTGCGCACAGCGCTGGCCAACCCGGTGACACCTGCCCGCCTCGCGCGCTGGTAACTGACAGCGCGCGGGAAGCCGCGCCGCAGCTTTCCTTGAAGCGCAGCTTCCCCCCTCCCTCCGCCCAGTAGCCTGCTGGAGCACTACTCGTTGGTTTCCTCAGACCGCCCGGCTGGGGAGGGAGGGAAGAAGCGAGACTGGTATGGTTTGCATGTAGAAGCCAGGGCCTACTCCCTTACTTTTGCCCCGCTCCGCTATTCCTTTTTTTAACACCCTTGCAAGCTAGCCGTCCTGCCTGCGCGCCAGGCTTGGAGCGAGGCAGGGGCAGGGCGGCACAGGGATTTCTAGCACACCTGCTGGGGATATTTCCCGCAGCCGGGGGCGATAGGGCGGGAACTGGCTTCTGCTCTGCCTATTGGCTCAGCTGCGGCGGCGGCACCGCGCACAGCACGCCAGGATATGTAGTTCTAGGTGGCTCCGCGTAGCTGGTACGGGTCGCGCACAGCGGCCAGCCCCGCATGCGCAGAGAGAGCGGCTGGAGGCGGGGGCTTGCGGGGGTTTACTGGCGGCAGGTGCCGTTCAGTGCCGTCGGCCGCTGGCGCGACTTGGCGCGGTCATGTAGGCTGAGGGCGGGAGCTGGGCCGGGCCGGGTCGGGTCAGGTCAGGTCAGGTCAGCGCTTTGCTTAGCCTCGCTGTGGATTTACAGAGCGGGAGTCAGCTGCTAGCAGGCTGTGATGGGCTAGTCTGATTGTCGTTGCAATAAAACCAGATAAATACTGTTAACGCTGCTGGTTGTCTCCAGTCTGGTACTGTCTGTTACCTGTAGAGTCAGGGCCCGTGCAAGCTGGCTGTTGGTGTTCCCCACTCAACCACACCGGTTTGGAAAGACAGAAGAGTATGCTAAAACTGCTTGTAGTGTGAAGGAAGCAATGACAAAAACTAGCAGCATGACAAAGCCTGTTTGTCCTGTTTGAATTCGGAAGAAATTTAGTTATAGTGATACAGATGTGCAGCTCTTGTCAGTTTAGATTTTCTATACTACATGCCCGAATTCTTTGTCAAGTAATACAGAGCACCTGCATACCACAGGTCAGTGACAAAAGTGCCAAAGAATTTCTTTACCAGCTGTCCGACAGTTTCATCCCTCAAAGGAATGAGGATGCCCTCAATCCCCATCATAGGCCTCCAGCATGCCCTCTGAAGACAGGAAATGCAGAAATTCCAAGCTTCTCCATCACAGTAAGAAAATGATTCAGAAATGAGCATGCTGCAGGCTGTTAACCAGGCCATTGATACAGTCGAAGCACACAGGTCACAAGTAGATGTATCAGAAAAAGACCTTTAAAATGCAAAATATATTGGGTTTAGATAAGAAAATGGTAATACCTCACAGTTTACAGCTCAGTCAAATCTCAGTGACGACTTCTAGTCTGTGCTGGGGAGCAGGAAGAACAAGGCTGCCCTGGGAGACAGCCAAGTGATGAGGTGAGGCTGGTTTGGCAGGGCAGTACCCTCAAAGTCGGGATGCTGTCCCCTAAGTCCAAGTAGGCCTGAGACTCCATTTTTTTTTCCTGTGGAAGCTTTTAAACTTCCACTGGATTTCCATTTGAGGCTATATGTATGGTGCTTTTGAAAATATGATTCTAGGGGGCAAAGAGTAGAAACTGTCTCAACTCCAAGACTGGTTCAAGTGACAGATAAAAGATGGTGGTGGTGTAGGTGGTTTCAGTAGGGGCATCATGATTTTTATGTATTTTTACTATCTATAGTTACTCCTATACCACTTACTCTTTCCCAAATTCCAAATGTTGCTCTTGCTCAAATTCTTTCTGCCAGCTTAAGCTTTCTCAGCCTGCCTCTTTCAGCATTGTTCCTGCATGAAGCTGTGCACTCTGCCACTGGCTGCTGTTCTCTGCAGGCTCCCATAGGAGTCAACAGAAGTCACCTGTTGAGTTACAGGGAAATAGTATTAGGTCTGAGGATCTATATTTCTTGGCACAGAAGTCCGAACTGATACTGAAATGGAAGGAAGGAAAAGAAACGTGGAAAAATTAAGCACAAAGTTTTCATTTCTGCTTTCTATCAAGCTCAGAACTTTAAAAGTGTGTTGACACCCAGAAAGGGAGGACAGCATGGAAATGAGAGTGAGATATGAGGTTCCTGGCAAGATGTATCTCGGGTGTAGTATCACATGAGGGTGGCTGGCTTGCACAACATCCCAAACTAAGAAAATTCATTTAGAGTTGACTCTCTATTGCTTGGCATCTGTCACAGTGGACATATATTTTGCTTAATCACAAAATTTTTAACTTCTTTTTAATATTTTTATTGTCCTTTCTCTGTATCCATATGTGCAGTTTTCTGTCTCTTGTTTACCAATTCTTCTACATTTTGTTTCTTGTTCAATAATCTTTTGATGACATTCCTTAGTACCCAATTAGTTTTTTCTTTATTTCATCATGGATCTTGCTGTCCCCATTTTTATGTTCTGTTTAGCTACTTTCCTGTTTCTAATACTTTTTTCTCCACCTCAGAAAATATTCTTTTCACCCGAATTCCTCACTTGTGTTTTGCACTATTTTTTTTTTTTTGGGGGGGGTAGGGGGGGGGGGTAGGGGGGGTAGGTGGATGGGAATTGCCCATTTTTTTATTTTTCAAATTTTCCCCAAATGATCTTGTATCTTCTTCTATGTTACTTCTGCCTTGTTCTCTGAATTATCCATAACATTCTTTGATTTTTCACCTAACACACTGACATTTTGGAACTTACTGAGAAATTCTTCTACAGAGCACAGTGAGACTTGTAATGCTGAACAAAGCAACACAGAAATAACTTTTAAAAGGAGAAAGAAAAAGAAGAAGAAAACAGAGAGGGGTGTGGAAGGGGAGGGAGAGACAGCTGACTGTGTACTCCAGTTTCATTGGTTAGCCTCACTGCTATCTGCCAGCATTTGCATAGGCTGAGTTTGGATAGAGGGGAGAGGCTAGCAGCTGTAAACAGCCCAGACAGTAAGGAGACGGTGTCTTTGCAAAACTTTAAATCATGTTGTAGGGTAGGTAATATGAGATTAAAAATGCTGCAGCCCTTAGACACAAAAGACTGAACTGGTATAAGACCACTCTGTTTCAGAGGAGGTAAGAATATGAAAATAAACGAATGAGCAATTTTTTACCTGGCAATATTTTACAGGATCAGGTATCAGATAATTGCATTCCTCAATCAACTTTCTTCACCAGCCCAAAGGCTCTTTTGCCAATTATTTAATGTTTCCTCTCTGCTCTTGATTGTACTTCGTTATGGAACCCAAATGTTTCCAAGAAATTGTTCTGCCCATATATATATAGATAGATAGATAGATAGATAGATAGATAGATAGATAGATAGATAGATAGATAGATAGGTTGGTTGGTAGATAGATGCAGGTTTGGGTGTGTATTTTTCCTCTTTTATTTGGGCCCTTGCCAGAATCTGGTGTTTTGTTGCAAACTGTTTCAGCTCCAACAACAGCAGCTTTGAAGAATTTAGTGATGGCATTGTATTACTGACCAGAAAGACCCTGGACCAGAGTCACAGAGTACTTGGCATGCACCTTAGGCATTCTTCCACATGATCCCAAGTAGACAGAGACAGAGGTATTTGACCTGCTTGAATTCTGTGGAAAACATCAATCAACAATACCATGGGAACCCAAGGCATTCTTTTGTAGGGTTCTTTATTTGCAAGTGCATCAGCCTGGGGGACCTGAGACAGAGCAGCTCTGGGTTAAGAATCTTGCTTCCAAAAGACCAGTGGGAAAAAAGTGAATGCTCCATTCCTGTCTGCCATGGCCCTAACTTGTCCAAGCCCAAAACACAAAGCTCCCTTTCCCTTCTACTGCATCTATACTCATTGCACCTGCTTTTCACTCACCTAATGTTCTCCTGAGTTTTTCTCATGTCATAACTGTGTGGCAGTAACTGAGAAAAAGATATGTCTCAGACACTGGACCCAGCCCTTATTTATTCGGAACCCAATTTGTGCAGTAATGTGACCCTAGATATGGACCATGCACTCCCCACTGTTACCATAGCAACTCTGACCACTGGATGACATTATAAGAGCGAGCTTTTAGCTCAGGATAGAGCAGTGGTCTCCACGTGACATTATTCAAGACATCAGACTTTTTACCTTGTCACTGTATAACAGATCACAGCTCAGCATGTAGAAAGACATAGCAGGAATACCACCTTCTGGATATTCATTGATGGGCTTCCCCTGGCTTAGTCAAAGACGTGCTTCTTCACCACTCAGAATCATATCACCCAGCATGGAGGCTCTATGCCTTAAGGGAGTGATCTTCTGTACACTTTTCTATGCCTGATGTAATGCAGGCTTGAAAACTGAAACAAAGTCTTGCCCCAAATCTGTTTGAACACATCTACATGACTCTACATTGCTATGAAGTCTTTGGCTACTCTTCTCCCATCCTTAACTTCTGACAGATCTGTCTCTGCAAACATCTTGTATTCCGCTTTCTCCCAAGCCAAGGAGCCCCCACTGACCTCTGTATGTATGTGATATAAACTACCCTCATCAGTGCTAAATTAGAAAGGGAAGGGAAAACCTTGGGGTGCACATCTTTACAATCAGGAGGTAGATACTCTTAAATATGTAAAAGAATTGGAGGAAAGCAAAGGGTGGAATCCAATGTGACAGAAGATCAATGATTTTTGAGTTGAGCAAGCACACACATCCACCTACCATTTGACAACAACTTAAGCAGTAATTGAAAAGGTCTCAGTGGCGATTGCTAGTGGATGAGGTTGGGTGTGTTGGGTGCAGGCACAGTCACCAGTGCCTTGATGGGTTGGTCTGTTGATCTCAATGTGCTAGAAACTTGGATGTTCTGCTTCTGTCAGCATGGCCAGGAGAGAGCTGTGGGACATCCAGACATCATGCACTTTGCTAAGTCACTAGGCACTGGCTTTGTTTTCCATGTTTATCCATAACAGCTTGCCACACAGTAACTTCTTCCTTTTGATCTAGAGCATGGAGACCTAAATATGTGGAAAGGGTTTTTTTTTATCCCTTCAGTAACTTTGATGCATCTGAAAAAGTATGTGAGAAAGTCTGCTAGCATTTCTTATCCAAATGGTTTCATTTCCTGAATGACCTCACTTGCTGTTGGTTTTCCAATCCCAACATGATTCCAGAGCATTGATATAGTGGAATTATGCTTTGAGTCCCTGCATGACTGATTATGCTCTTCTACTTGCTCAACAACATACTTATAATAGTCATTATCTCATCAAATAAGGGCTGAACTCATCACAAACCTACCATTAATAGTGTGCTTCCCATTCTAGAAATCTGGTTTTGCTGCTGAGATGCCTCATTTGTGTTTGCAGAACTCTTCTCACAGAGCCAGACATGATACTGAAAGGGATCCTGTCTGTGACAATATTTCACTCTACAGAAAGTTGTGCCTTGATGTAGCTCCTACTGTGCAGTCTTATGTGTCTCATTGTGTACAGGAAGTTTGCATGCATCTATGCTGCCACTGAAAGCACTGCTGCCCTGCCCAGCTACATGCTTCTTGCTCAGTTCATCTTGCAAAAATGATGTCACCACACACACATGTAGTGGGTGTGGTGACAGGTTTGTGGCATTTTATATGAGGGGTTTTTTAATTATTGGGTACTTCAAAGTCAGAAGCACAATCCCTCTTCCTTATTCCCCACATTGAGACTGGGCTGGCAGCTTATGAGGCACTAGGGGATGGGAAAGTAGGATGCACCTCAAGCTAGGATGCTAGGATACAGCTAGGATACTGTATAATTTGCAGTTTGTGACCAAATTATGCATATGCTACCAGTAACCCAATTCTGCACAAATCCTGTATTAATAAATGTTAAAAATGCTGCATGAGAGATGTGTCAGTAGCAACGCTAGTTCTTGTTTGAGAAATTCAATGAATACACCTGGAAATCCAAGTCTACAGCAGCTGTATTGTAGAACATAAGGTAGAATTTTAACCCTGAACCCTAAGAGAAAGCAAAACTGACAAGCACATTCCATAGTCTCAAATATATTTTCTAATCTCTGCTCTTCAATATGATAACTTTAATGAAGTTTCTGAGGTGAGAGAACTGAGAACATGAACCACAGATTCTATTTTTACCTAGATCCAAGTCTCAGTACATTTTGTGGCAGAAGAATGACTCCTGTGAAAGAAGTCCACAAAGAAGGGTACCATTGGAAGTAAAGTAGTTTGAATAGATCATTTCAAGTACCCAGGATTAATGCCTCAAATGCCACTGAAGGATATAGCTAAGAGTAGCAAATTTCTGTTGCCACAAATGACTGCTTTAAGCAGTAGGTAGCTTCACTGGTGCACAAGAGATTTAGGACTAAGTAACAAATGAGATCTGATTTAAGAAGTAATTACAGCTGAATCCCTCTGTCACAGTAGCTGCAAGATAGTGAAGATTAGTAGAGTGATCTGAACTGCCGTGTCCAAAGGAACAGAACCATGAAACCAACGGCAAAATATTTAAGAGAATAAAATCCTTAAAATGAACTTGGTAAGTATTTCAGCACACCACAGCAGGATGTTAAAAACAACAAACACATTGCATTAGATATTAGAAAATTTGGGTAAGAAAGAAGTCTTCCAAGAATTAACAACAGACCCAGTGATGCCAGGAGCAAACATCATGAGAAGTGACATCTAAATTCTACAGCTGATGTATGTATCAGAATGACTCTCTAATGAAACATAAGATTTACATGGTGAGAAGTAAATCAAAATGGAATCAAAGACCTGCAAGCATCGAGAGATGCATTAAGCTGTCTTAAGAGAACGGGTCAGTAGCAACAGATCTAACCTGCAGATGTTGCTACTTACAAGGAGCAGACCACGAGGGCATGAATTTCTTCTTGCAGATAAGAAAGGCAAGCCAGTGTCAAAACCTGACTTGAAAATATTTAGTATTAGGATGAAAAATCTAATTTAAGTTACAAATTTCTATTTCTTCGATACTGTAGCAACAGTAGCTAGAGTGAAAATTGCAGGAGCACAAATATTTGCCTCTTGCTCCAAGGAATAGAGAATCTCAGAAGAGTGTTTTTCTAAGCCCTTAGAAAGATGAATGGTGGAGATTATACCACATCTTTAGCTGACCTATTTCTACCTGTAGATATCCTCAGAGGTAGAAGTTTTTCCTACCTTAGCCTAAACCTTTCCTGTTGCAATTGAAGCCAGTTGGATTTTGTCCTGTCCTCAGTGTCATGACAACCAGTCAATGGGATCTATGTTTATGAGAACCTTCCACATATTGGAAGGTTGTTATCATATCACCTCCACACCTGCCATCACAGAGCAGATGCATCTTTCTCCTTTTTCAACATTCTCCATATTTTAAACCTTTTTTTAAAATAAGCCTCCCTTTCTTTTTGTACTATTCTTTTATACTACGCCAAACTAAGACTTGAAATTACCCCCCAACTAATTTGGAGAATTACTTCCAAAATAAAATTGCCAGACCAACTCAGCTAGAAGCAAATGAAGCTGTATTTACAAGCAAACTAAAATCTAGAAATATGAAATGCAATGAATATGTACAAAATATACAATAGTTACATATATTTATAAACAACACAAGAACCCCCCTGGACAAAACCAGGGGTTATCAGTAGCTTCCCTCTCTCTTCCCCCCTTTCCCCTGCTTATACAAGGGAAAAGAGAAAGAGAAGAGCAGAGTATCTTGTTAGTACCTATCCACAATGAGAATGCAGCCAAGGTCAGCAACAGCCAAGCAAAAGCTACCAGCTAGTATGAGCTAGAGCAAAGAAACTGAGGAAGAGAGAAAGTTAGTCTATACAACTAACTTTATGTTAATTATCAGACCAATGGGATTATTTAGACATCATTATTTTTCTTTTGCATCCAATGGTAATTTATTCTACCACTTTCTACTCAAGATCTGTGGAAAATTTCCTAGGCATCAGCCTAAAACTGCCATGGAGAGTTAAGAAAAAACAATTACTAACCCTGTCTGGCATATGAGACATCTATTAAAATGTCCCAAGATGAGGTTTACTATTTTTGCATCAGCATCATATTGTTGACTCATACTCAATATGTGGCTTGCTGCAACACCCGGGTCTCTTTCTACAGTGCTGTTACTATTCTTCATTTTGGGTTCATGCATTTGATTTTTTTCTTGCCTCAGTATATTACTTGGTACTTCTGCTTGCTGAGTTTCATTTTATTGATTACAGACCACTTCTCCCATTTATCAAAGTCATTTTGAATTCTAATCCTTCAATTCCCTTGGAATCCCTCCTGTTTTGGCATCATGTAAGCGTGCTCTCCAATCCATCCCCCAAGTCACAAATGAAAATGTTGCATTGTGTCACATCTTGGTGAGACTCCAGCAGAATTCTATACTTTTTGTTTGAAAACACAATATTGATAAGTCTTGGAGTGTTTTCTGCAATTAGTTGTGATTCTGCTGTGTAGCATTTTAGCCTAGAACAAAATATTGCTCTACCCTGTGAGAATTTTCTTTACCAAAACTGCATTGTCATGAAGTGCTGGTTGCCCAAGTTGTGTACTTGAAACTCAGTGGGCAGAAGGAGCTAAAAAAGGAAACAAAATGTTAGGTTACAGGTAGTGATATACAGAAATACTGAAACACAGTATTTACACAACTGACCCTTTTTATCCCTTTACCCCTCAATTTTCCCACTCTTGTTTCTGCCCAAATCACCTAAACCTCTCGGTTTTCCTGCCTTTGATTCCTCCTCTAAACTTCCCATAGTAAATCCTGCTCAATCCAAACTGGTTTTCTTCTCTATCTCATGATGCATCCCACTCCTGGGTAGCACCTCCCCTTGGACTGAAAGGTGATTGAGAGAGCTCACAGCACTTCATTGTGATGTTTTTTTTCATGAGGAGAGTGCAGCTGAGGCTCTGCTGGGACAGCCCAGGGAGAGGCCTGGATAAGGTGTTTGTTCCTCAGTGGTCCTTGGTCCCTGCCAACCATTCTACATCCCTGTGTTCTTCTGAGCTTGTGGAGGTGGGCCTTCAGTGGGCTGATGGCCCCTGTTATGGGCCTGAAGATAGCCTGACAGGATATCATTTGGTTTTCCCCTAAGGCCACTGTCTCTCTGAGCATCTTTGTGGGTGTGCAGTTGAGCTTTGTCACACACCCAAGCAGAGTAGTTCCTCTGCCAGAGATGGGACTCCAGACAATAAAAAAACAAACCAACCAACCAACCCTCAAAAAAACCCCCAAACCAAACCAACCATTCAACTAAACAAAAAAGCACACACAAAAAACCCCCCAAGAAACAGACAAACCAAAACAAACCCCATCACCCTAAAAACAACCAGTTGGAACCTTTCATATGTAACCCAATTTTGTTAGTGAAATTTAAGCCTCTCTATAAATACCCATTTGCTCTTGGCCTTGAAAGAAAAGCAACCTCTATTTGATGTTTTGGGTTGTGGAAATTTCAATGATTTCTTGATTTTGTTCTTTCATCTGCTTTGAAAAAAAAAAAAAATCAACAAACCAGTGAAGAAAATGTACTATTTTACATTGGTTGTATTTCATTTTGGTATTTATAACCTTGACTTTTTTAGTTAAATTATGATGGAAATGTAAAAAGTGGCTTTTCTGTTTTATAAAAAGCTTTATGCAGATTGCCAAGTTCACCTCCAAAGTGCTAAAATTCACATTCTAAATCATAACAGAAGTCTTCACTTTTCATTAAGTTTTAGCTATTATGTGAGAGGGAAAAAAAAGGGAGATTGCTTTTGGATGCTGCTTGGAATTATGTGATGCTATAAGAAGCTGTTGCTAAGAAATAGGAGATTTCAGGTTTTTTTCCTTGGCCATGAACAGCTCTCTGTGTGACTTAGAAGAGCACCTTCATTTATAGCTGTATGTTTAACTTTTTATTTTAGAGCACACACACACTTGTCTGCATCAAAGCTTTCCCAGTCTTCAGATTTCTTGTACTTTGCTGTCTCCATAGCTGCATGACAAGCAGCTCACAGACATGGACTAAACCAATCTGACACTATTCACAGTAGTCTTCAGATGAAGAACAGCTAAAGAGTTTTAATGTCAGGGTTGTATCTCCTGTAACAGCAGATAACAACTCTAAACTACCTAAATGCATCAATAGCCTTCTGCTACTCTCTAAGCTGAACAGGAAATCTAATTTATCGCATGTGGTTTCCTGCTGAAATACATATTTGCAACGAGAAATGTATGAGCACTGCAAAATTCAGTTACTAGATCGTGAAAGATTATTTCAAATGTTGGTATTTTTTTCCTGCAATTAAACATTAAACTTGCCAAACAAGTGAGTAAGCTCAACATATAATATGGAAATAGTTTCTCTCTTTACCTACTTGAAAAATAATAATTTATGGTTTATGTCTATTTTACATATTAAAAGATGGAAGATATCATAGAATCATAGAATGGTCTGGGTTGCAAGGGAGCTCTGAAAGTTGTCTAGTCCAACCCCCTCTGCAGTCAGCAGGGGCTGGATCAGGCTGCTCAGAGCCCCGTCAAGCTCCATTGTGAGTATCTCCAGGGATGGGGCCCCAACCACCTCCCTGGGCAATCTGTTCATAATGGAGAACCTGTTCCTAATATCCAATCTGAATCTGCTCTTTTCTGGTTTGAAACCATTGCCCCTAATCCTATCACTTCAGGCTTTTGTAAACAGTCTCTCTCCATCCTTCTTGCAGACCCCCTTCAGGTACTGGAAGGTCATTGTTAGGTCTCCCCAGAGCCTCCTCTTCCCCAGGCTGAACAACCCCAGCTCCCTCAGCCTGTCTTCATAGCAGAGGTGCTCCAACCCCATTACAATTTTCATGGTTCTTCTCTGGACCCTCTCCATCAGGTCCATGTCCTTCCTGTATTGAGAGCTCCAGACCTGTACACAGCACTCCAGGTGAGGTCTCACCAGAGCAAAGTGGCAGAATCCCCTCTCTGCATCTGCTGGCCATGCTTCTTTTGATGCAGCGCAGGATGCCATTGGCCTTCTGGGCTGCAAGCTCACACTGCCTGCTCATGTCCAGCTTCTCATCCATCAGCACCCCCAAATCCTTTTCCACAGGGCTGTTTTCTATCACCTCATCCCCCAGCCTGTAGTGATAGTGAGGATTGTTCCAGCCCAGGTGCAGTACCCTGCACTTGCTCTTGTTGAACCTCATGAGGTTCATCCAGCTTGTCCAGGTCCCTCTGGATGACCTCCTGTCCCTCTGGTCTGTTGACAACACCACTCAGCTTGGTGTAATCTGCAAACTTGCTGATGGTGCACTTGATCCACTCTCTATAGCATTGAAAAAAATACTGAACAGCACAGGTCCCAGCATGGACCCCTGAGGGACACCACTTGTCACTGCTCTCCATCTGGAGTTTAAGCCATTAAGCACCACCCTCCAGATGTGACATCCAGCCAATTCCTTACCCACTGAACAGTCCACCCATCAAATCCGTATCTCTCCACCTTGGCCAGTAGGCTGTTGTGGGGGACCCTGTCAAAGGCCTTGCAGAACTCCAGATAGGTCACATCCATAGGTTGTCCGTTATCTACTGTCACAGTCACTTTATCATAGAAAACCACTAGGTTGGTCAGGCAGAATTTGCCCCTAGCAAAGCCAGGCAGGCTGTCTTGAATCACCTGAGTTGAAGTCTACTCTGAAGCTTCACAAGGGCACCTCACAGCTCTGGAGTAAGCACTGCTCTGCTGCATTGGTGAAATGACTACAGAGCATGCATGGAGAGCCAAACTGCTTGGGTGCTATGAGGTACACCTCTGTGGGAGTGTATGCACTCCGTCACTGGAGGGAGGTAAGGGCAGGAAACAGCTGGGCAGTGGCTGCCATAATCATATGGTGGTGCAGATAGAAGATGTGGCTCTGAGTAGCTAAACTATTCTGTCCATTTACCAGCAAATTATGTGAAGGTAGAATTCCTTGGTCTCCATCCCTACACTACCTATTTTTCCTGTTTTGAATAGAGAGTGAGAAGGGGAATGGCAGGGATAACCAAAGTCAAACCTGACACCTTCTGTTTCATGTGACCAGCGTATGCTTTTTGCACAAGCCCTGCAGAGTCTCTCTGTAAAGCTGAGATGGCCAGCTGTGAACACAGCAAAGCAGGAAGAATCTCTATAAGCAGAAAACTGCCACGCTGCAGCTTATGTCAGTTTGATCCCTTCTGCTATCCTGTAGCAGAAGACTTATCTGGGATTCCTTACTTTCAACTCTTATTTAAATATTTCTCTTGAATTTCCAGAGTTTATAATCTCTCATTGTTAGTAAGAGAAAGACTTCAGAAACATTTAATATTTTTTTTCTCACTTGTTCTTGGCAGTTCACTCAGCAAAGCCACGATCTTGCAAATCACAGTAATCTATACTAATCTCTCTGGTCATTGCAATGTTAGTCATTAGCAACTGCAGTGCCACATCAACAATAGTCTGGTTAAAGACTTCTGGGTTCAGCACTTACTTTTATGTGCTGGTTCACTGCCACACACTTGCTCACACCAGGTTCATATTCAGCTGTGTAGTTTCACGGCTGTCTTTAGCCAGTTTGAGAAGGTGCTTTTCCAAAATAAATGATTCTCCTTCCTGAGCAGGGTGTGTCTCCATTGACTCCCTTGTGGTAGTATTGGTGCTTGTGTGGCCATGCAGTCACTCAGAGAAGCTCACTTAACCCAGCTGGAAAAACCAGTCACAAAAAAGGTATTTTCTCAGCTAGGTCAGCAAGATGTTTCTGCTGACGGTGCTGATGAAGCAGCACAGCCTTGACACAAAAGAAAGGTGAGAAGATGTGGCCAGGCAGAGACTGAAATTGCACCTTTCAGCTGCAGTGGAGATCAGCTGCAAGAGGTGTGAAACCACTCCTTCGCTGTGGGGTTAGCAGAATACCTCTGCACCAATTTTTCTTGCTGTTGTGAGGTCTTTTCTTCTCTCCCTCCTTCATAATGGATTCAGCCATGCTGTGAGTCTGTACTTGCAGCATAGCTGAAGAGAGACACAGGCTGCGTTTGGATCCTTGAGCTGCCTTTGCTGGCAGCCTTGCCCACGAGTACCTGATGGCTGTTACTTCAGCTTCAGTTTCAAGCCCAGACTCCACTTTTATCCAAACTGCTTTTCACTTCAGCTTGTGTGCAAGGACAAGTTGACTGATGTGCTAGGAGGGGAAACTCAAGCGTGGACAAGAGAAATTAGTCTGACCTTGATAGGCCACTTGGGTAGAGTTAAGTTATATATAATGAAGAATTAAACCCAGGATGAGGAAAATCTCACAAGGGCTCTGCATGAGACATGGTATGCCAGCAGCATCAGGACAGAGGGATTTTAAAGCATATAATTTGAATTTCATTGAAGATGTGGATGAGCCTACAAATAAGCAATAAGGATGAAGCAATTGCTGTTACTTCTCAAAACATTTCTGACACTTGATCCTCTGTCTGCCATGTTGCTGATACAGATATTTACAAGAAGAGAATAATTTTGCTTTAAATGCTACAACACAGCAAAGCTCCCTGGAGAGCCACTATGGTGTGAGAGAATAATGGGTCCAGTATGCTCTTTGGCCTTGCTCTCAGCCATATTTCCATTAGGCCAAAAGCGAGCTGATCAGAAACTGGTATTCCACTGGTTTTACAAGTCTCAAAGTATTCCATTATGTGGAGAAGAAATTGGCTACACATTTATGTTGTTGAAGAACTTCAGGTCTAAAGCCTATCAGCTTTTTTATTATTATTACAGACATTTTGTTATTTGTTAAAAAACAAACAAACAAAACCAACAAAAACAAAGCCACACAAAACTCCACAAAAACCAAACCAAACCAAACCTGAACAAAACAATGAACAAAAACAAAACCAAAGAACAACCCAAAGCAACACAGTTCTTGATCATCCCAGTACATCCCAGCCACACACATATGTTAAGGACAGGAAAGATGAGGAGTGGCTTTATGAGCAAGTTTAGTGATGGGACAGGGGTAACGGTCTCTAGCTGAAAGAGCGTAGATTTAGGTTAGATTAGATATTAGGAAGAAATTCTTTACGGTGAGTGTGCTGCAGCAGTGGAACAGGCTGCCCAGAGAAGTTGTGGAGCCCTGTCCCTGTAAGTGTTCTTGGCCGGGTTGGATGGGGCTTTGAGCAGTCTGGTGTGGTGGAAGGTGATATTTCCTATGGCAGAAGGCTGGATCTACGTGATCTTTAAAATCCCTTCCAACCCAAACCCAACCCAATTCTATGATTCTGTGATTGCCATAGTCTTCTATTTGGTTTGTGCAGAGAGGATGCTTGTGCTGTCCCTGCAGTTTGGAGAGAACCTGTCAAGGTTGCTGTTAGCCCAAGTCTTCTAGTTCTCCACAAGACCTCAAAATCTGAGGAATGTGCCTGGGATGTCACTCATCAGCAGATACCAAACACCCTCCAAAAAATCCCAACAAACACCTAAACTATCACTTTAGCATGAACAAACCTGCCCTGCCTTCTGCTCTTTTTACCCTGTATTAACTATTAGTGAAGGAACATGCTAAAGACAAGAACCAGCAGTGAATGAAAATGATCTCAGTGACCAAGAAAGCCTTACTGCCCTGCCCCTTGCCACTGCTTTTCCTCATCTACCTGTTCCTGTCCACTCAAGCACCCTCCTTTCCCTGTTCCAGCTCTGGTAGTAGGCAGTCTTTGCTGTAAATTGATCTAACTCACTCCTGGGTTGCTGGGTTTGAGTTCTGTTGGTTTAGTGACTGAAACTTGCTCCCAGAAATACCTTGTTAGCTCTGGATCAGGCACGCTGTAAGCAGCAGGAGTGAGTGATTAGCACTGGGGCAGAAAGGCAGGGTGGGAAGAGTAGGGAGCAGTGCACATCAGCTCTGGTAGGGGGTCATTTCAGCTTGCTAGAGCTCTGAAACCATCCCTCTTGTTTTTTGAGCAAAGGCAATGCAAGTACCTATCAGTGATGTTCTATAAACAGGTCAAGAGTGTTGCTACAGTTACTCATGTGGGCAAAAAGTGGAAGCTAATGTTATTCAAATCACCCTTTCCTGAAAGTATGCCATTGATAATAGAGCAATATGCAGTTGAAACATAACTGGAACACCGAGGAAAGCTTAAGCTATTTATAGTGTTTAATAACCAATTTAATAGTAAAAAGTGAAGTGGTTGTAGTATTCACTTTCCTCTTTAATTAGTACTTCTATTTCTTAATTAATAATGTGATAATTTATCTTTGTACAGCATCTTTTTTTTTTTGTTTTTTGCTTAATTCCCATTTTGCATCAAAATTTAATCAGGATCTTTCTGTTGTTCGTAACAAATACATAGATAGCTACATACCTGCATGCTGAACAGTTACTTGAGACTCTACACATTACATCTATCAGAGCCCCACAAGCCTCATAAAGAAAGTCTTGCTTGTTCTAGGATGTTTGAGACACCTCTAGTTTTTGACACCTCTAATTTTTGACATTCTCATATTCATAGCACTCTGGTAAAATCAAGGAATTTTGTTACGCACAGTACAGCTAGGGTATCAAAGCACAGAGATATTAAAGTATGTGTTCATAGAAAGATCCATGCATTCAGGTGCATGGATCCCACTAGCTGATTTGCCTAGGTGGTAAGAAAAGCATTTGTGGAACAGGTGCTGGTCTTAAACCTACTAAATCCAAGAGGATCCTCCTTAGTACTGGACTTTGTTGTCTCACTAAGACTGCAACAAAGAGTTCATTTAAAGCTGGATTTAGAGGGGAGTGTGCAGAAAGATTTTCATGTAAAGGGAGGTTTTGGATGTGGGTCATGGGAAGGCAGAAAGGATATAAAATAGCTGCTGATGCACATGATGCCTTTTATGAAAGGAAAAAGAAAGCTGTAAAGATTTCTGGGGAAAAAGGTATAATATCTATGACTTCAAAAATAAACTTCAATTCAGAAATCCTGAATTCAGGTTATGCTGAAGCCCTGAAGGATGGAAGTCAAGGAAGTAAAAGCATTCCTCTGAAAAAAGAAGGAGGTCAACATTGCTTTAGAACAAATTGCTGTTCTTACTCAGAAAGCTAGTGTGGTGACAACCTGTGTGTCTATTTGGAATATATCACATGAAAAAAACCAAAAACAAACACACCACCACCACCAAAATAAATTAAAAAATAAAACCTAAGATTAAGTCTAAACTGTGGAAAATATCTTTGTGGGCTTACTTCACTATATCAATGTTAAAATGCTTCTCAGTATTTCAGCCCATTTATGAATATAAACGTGGCTCTAAATTTCTTAATGTTATTTTATATGACATCAGTTTGGTGGAGACATTTACAGGGGCTTGGATGCTTTTCTTGTCTTTTTCTTTCTTTCTTTTTTTTTTTTTTTTTTTTGGCCAAAAAAGAAAATTTAAAGCAGAAGTGCCTAAAGCATGGAAGAAAGGAATTTTCCTTGACATGAAAGGAATTCTTGATGGGACTTCTAATTTCCTATGAATGCTGCAGGAGACTAGCCTAAAAGAACAAAAAAAATTGAATTCCTAACAGATGACATATAAAAATGTACTGGGTAGAATACTCTTTATTCTGACCTGCCTTGTTTTGGAAGTTTTAAATCTCACTGGTAACAGGACAGGACTCTGGAGCTGTACATGGTCTTTTCCAGCCCTATCTGTGATGTGCAGACACAGGTACCCATTTTTTGACATAGCCTCTGGAGAATGGTCCTAAGGCTGACCTCAGGGTCCACTCTGAGGATGCTCAGAAGTGCTGTCCATTGCCAGGCCACAGAAGTTGTCAGGCTTTGCATGAACTGCTACAGCAAGGTAGAAAGAGGTGAACAACATCACACTTACAGCCTGCTGGAAGCCACTTTCAGACTGGTATAACAGGTGGTGACCTTGTGAATCTTCAAAGTCTTGTAATCATTTGTTACTATTTTTATCTAAGCATTAAATTTATTAAAGGTGCACAAGCAGACCACACACACTGGTCTTACTTCACAGAATATAATTTAGCTCAGTAAAACTGTTTATATGTTCAGAATGTTGTAATTGGGGGCTTTTGTTTTATTTTTTATTGCAAATTTGTATTAATAAAACTGGCTTTATGAAATGCAGACTGTATAGAAAAGCAGTATTTGAGTGTTGCTATTTTACTAGTCCTAAGCTTAATGTATTTCCTACTCACAATATTGTGGTTTTATTTGATGGTATAGTAATACGTTATTCTTTTCAGGATGTGCGCAGTATTTGGTTTGATGAGTGAAATGCCAGCATTGAAAACAGTTCTAAGTAACCTTGAAACAGCAGAGACAACAAAAAGGAATATTAAATACATTAAACTCACCAGAAAGCAGCAATTTTATTAAAAAAAAAAAAAAAAGAAAAACATGTGCTGAACATATGCAGTGGGGTTTCCTGTTCCTATAGTTGTCCAGATTAATTCTGTTCCAGCAATTTTACAAGGGCAATCTGTTTTCACTGTATTTTGTCCTTTTTGCTTTCCCTTAGCATTAGCAATACTCACACAAGTAAACACTGACATGGTGCAAAACACTGAGGATTAATTTTTCCAGGGTGTGTTTCTATAAGGCTTTTCTAACTTCTCACTGCCCCCTGAGAACCTGAGCTCTTCCTACGCCCAGAGGGCCTCCTTGCAAGTCTTTCTTCTACAAAGAGTTGGCCACCACACAGTCCTTTCTCCTCTTGCTCTAATGCTTGTGAGTTCCCCCCCCAAGCACACTGGACTCACTGTTCAAACAGAACTTGCTTTGCTCTTTTTCCCTCTTTTTCTGGGCTTGCGTGCTGGGTTACTGAGCTGCACAGGTCAAAGAGAGGTCCCCAGTGCTACCTGCATGGTGGGAGCAGATGCTGGGAAACACAGAGGAGGGAAAAGACAAGGAGTGGTCTCCCTTTTGAGTAGTGAGGAGTAGTTTTATCAGCTCACCCTGTTTAATGTAACTTCACCCTCCAAGCAGGCTTAATGGAAAAAAGAAAGGACCTTTTTCAGCTTGGTCAGTTAATGGGAAGACACTCTGTAGGTAGGGGAGCTGCCAGTGAGACTGTAGGCACTGTAGACTGGGTGACTCAGCAGAATGTTGACCGTGATCAGACAGTCATGAATGTACTGTGTTGATATGACATTTAATATGGTGCTGAATTAACCAATAAAATGTTTCAGAAATTGTTTGGTCAGCTTTATCCTGAAAGAATTTAGCATATTCTGCCTTTGAGCTCTCCAGCTGTGCTTTTGTTGCTGGTGTAAGGAAAGGAAACCTAAACCCACCGCTTTAAGTACCCAGAACCAGGACAGACACCCTTTTGAGAGGATATGCCCTAGCATTTCCATCTGCTTCAGAGTGAAAACAGGTATTTCCTTCAGGAACTTCCAGGCAGATGAGAAAAAGAGACAGGGAAACAAGGGATTATTCTCCTTTCACCATGTGGTAGCATAGAAATACCAGAAAATATTTGGAATTTCCATGGCCACAGGCACGATGTGGCGATAGACGAAGACAACTCCTTTCCAAACAAATTTCATAGCAACATTATCTCAGCTGAAAAAAAAAAAAAAGAGCTATTAAACTGAAGGCAAAATGGGAATAATTTGATCTATGTAAATATATCATTTTAGCATGGGTGCATCCCAGAAAACTGTATGACACAAGCAGATAATGTACATGTGAAAGATGACAGGACTGCAAACATTTGTTTGTCTCTGCAGAAACCATCTTGTCATTTTCTACGTTTTTCATGTGTGTCAGCAGCATCAACACCACAAGACTTTTGTTCCAAAAATTATTGGAATTATTGTTATTATGGATCTCAGTTTGCGTGCTGTCTTAGATTTGACAGTCCACCACAGCTACCACAGCAGAAACTTCACTAGGTTTTATTTAAATTTTTGCTGTTTTTACCTGTCTATGCAAAGTAAGTTTTCCATTTATTCAGGTAAGAGAAAAATTGTGGGGTTTTTTGTTTGTTTGTTTTCAAGTTGCGCAACAGTTGCCATCACCGTTTTCATCCAAGTAGAGCATAATTAAAAATACAAAGATGATGTTTTCTATCAATCTCAGGTGTGTACCTATGTTTCCACAGCCAACTGTATGTAAAACCAGTAGGTTTAGATACTTGTGCCTGTTATTGCTAGCATTTACTATGTGATAAATATTTGGGAAAGGTCTTGGCTAGTGTGGGAAAAGCCTGATACACAAAGAGTTTGACTATATGGCTGTGATTGATTTAACTTACCCAAGCTATTCAAATACAGTTTTAAAGAATTAGTAGCAATGGGATTAATTTGTGGGAAGTTTGTTTTTGTTTTTTCTTAAAGTTGCTGTGTAAATGCTATCTGCTGTTTGAGATCAAATCTGTGCGATACTTTATAAATTTCTGGTGTCATCTTCAAAGAGTAGGCTTGCAGTCTCCTACTTAGCCTGAATCAAGGTTTCTGCATCTGACTGTTAATTTGGGACAGGCAGTCACCAAAATGCATGTGTATCTTTTCCTTTGCTGAAAAACAATCTACTCAATTTCCTATTATGCTCCTTTGCTGACAGACAGAATCACATTAATCACATTTGGAAGATAATTTACTTCAAAATAGAAACATCGATCCATTATCTAAAACAGAGCACATTTTTAGATGCAGCCCTCCTCCCCATTTTAATTTTAGAGTTTATTATTTGTACTAGTGGTTTTAAATAGGTTGGGTTTGTGGCAGAATCCCACACACACGTGACTTCTGGAAAAAAATAGCTCTTGGCAAAAAGTTGCAAAAAATTTAGACCAGCCTAAAGCTAGGGTGAAAATATCTTCTGTGTACAGACACTAAATGTAGAGAGTGAGTCAGTCTGGAGAGGAAATTTAGGGAGAAAGGAAGGCAGTTCTACAAAGAGATGACATTATAATCTCTAGAATTTGCTTTCTAGTGCATCTGTGGCAGTGACTCAGCAGAAGAGAATGAACAGTAGCCATCACTTATGGCTTCTAGACTTTCCTCCCAGCCTTTGCTCTAGAAATAGATTGTACTTGTTCCAACATGTATGCACCAGCAGCCATCCCACCTACTTAAGACAGGCACAAGAGATCATCATTCCAGCACACATATCAGGAAGGATATGTCATACCCATCTTGGGCAAAATCCTCCAGTTGTCTATTAAAAGCATTTGTATTCATTCACTGTGGTTCTTCATGTTTGAATTACTACTTTAAGTGAGGGAGCTACAAGTATGTGTAGTTATTGTGCTGTGTTTGTGGTGAGAACATGAATAGTTTTTTAACCATTTCTTTTCTAACCAGTTCTGGGTCAGGATTACTGTAGAGAGATCATGAAGCAGTTCAACTGTGCATTCAGAGGAGTGATAATAGTGGGATGTTAGTACGTAGGTATTGAATTCAGCACTCCAGCTTGTAGGAAGCAAATGAAACCTCTTGACTTTTTTTCATTGAATCTTGTAATCTTTTGTGGTTTTGCAGCCTACCAGTCACTGCCAAGCTCTTCAACAATCATCCCTCATAGTCTTAGAGATCACATTACTGAATCACAACCCATATACATTAGCTTCAGTCTAGTCATGTGAATTATTCTGGGTCCTCAGTGTGCATCTTAAGCTTTAACTTTACTGCAACTGCCTAATTTGCCCCCAGTATGAATGTAAATATCATCATCTTGCTGGAAAATGGTCAGCTCTTCAGAACTGGCTAAATGGCAGGGCCCAGAGGATTGTGATCAGCAGCACAGTCTAGTTGGAGGTAGTGGTGTTCCAGTCAGTACTGGGTCCAGTTTAGTTTGACATATTTACCAATGACTGCAAGAAGGGATTGGGTTGTTTGCTGATGATACAAAAAACTGAGAGGAGTGGCTGATACACCAGAAGGCTGTGCTGCCATCCAATGAGACCTGGACAGGCTGGAGAGTGGGGCAGATGGGAACGTAATGGAGTTCAATAAGGGCAAGTGTAAAGTTCTATGGAGGAATAACGCCTTGCACCAGCACAGGTTAGGGGCTGCTCTGCTGGAAAGCAACTCTGTGGAGAAGGATCAGAACTGGTGGGCAATAAGTTAACCATGACCAAACAATGTGCCCTTGTGTTCTGGAAGATTAATGGGATCCTCGGATGCGTTAAGATGGGTATGGCCAACAGGTCGAAGGAGGTTCCCTCCCCCTCTACTCTGCCCTAGTGAGGCCTCATCTGGAGTACTGTGTCGAGTTCTGGGCTCTCCAGTTCAAGAGAGACAAGGAATTGCTGGAGAGAGTCTAGTGGAAGGCTGTGAAGATGATCAGGAGACTGGAGTATCTCATGGTAAGAATAGCTGAGAGACCTGTTTCTCTTTAGTCTGGAGAAGAGAAGACCAAAAGGGGATCTTATCAATATTTATATGTATCTAAAGGGTAGGTGTCAAAAGGATAGGGCCAGACTCTTCAGTGGTGCCCAGTAACAGGACAAGGGGCAACAAACACTAATGGGAGCAGAGGAAGTTCCATCTGAACATGAGGAAAAACTTTGTTCCTCTGAGAGTGGCAGAGCACTGGAACAACCTTCCCAAACAGGTTGTGGAGTCTCCTTCTCTGGACACAGTCTTGTGGAGCCTGTTCTAGGAGAACCTGCTTTGGCAAGGAAGTTACACTAAATGATCTCCAGAAGTCCCTTCCAACCCCTACCATTCTGTGACTCAATGATGCCAAGGTAGCCTGTGAACCCCTGGTTATGCAGGACAGCAACAAAAAAGGTAGAAAGATGAATTAAGGCTGGAAAAATCAGAGAAAGACCTTGCAAAGACGACGAAAATATGAAATTGATATGCTACAAATCTGCCACTTTGTTTTCCAAAAAATTCACAAGGTGGTTGGGAAACAGGATTAGGACAGCAGTAAACATGTCTGAGCACTTTGCTTAGCAGCCTGTGGGGTGAATTCTGTGAAGAAACAGAGAGTTGGTCAATGTTACCAATTTTACCTTGTCTGTCATTCCTACGGGGCAAGGAGCAGCAGGAGAGAAGAGGAGGTTTACTGGAAGAATGTGTTGCCTCTGCTGTTCAAGTTTCAGCATGTAAGTCATAGAAAGAAGATCTGTGTCTCCACCTATGGATAGACAAATGGTAAGCACTTATGTTAGCCATACAGCTGTCTAGTCTTTGACACTCTCTTACTTGATGTCTCTGTATGTACTGAGGAAAATACAGCTGTAGACCTGTACAAACTAATTTGACAGCTCTAGAGGGTGGTTATTGTACTCCAGGAAATCCCACACAATTAAAAGCATTCTGATTCGTTTCAGGAGATGCTTAAACACAGATCAGGAACTGAGCAACAGACTCCTTAGCAACTAAGACTCATGTGAACTGGGGCTTTTTGCTTGTTTGTTTGGAAACTACTTTCTGAGGGCAAATGAGGAATTTTCTACCTTAATGTACCTGGAATCTGATTCAAGCCCCACCCAGGTTACAGTAGTGACACATGGTGGGTTGCTCCTTTCAGTCTCATCCCAGATGATGATGAGCACCATCACTTTTCATTAAATCCAGTACAGCTACAACAGTAGTTGGGACCACTCCTTTGAGAATTGCCCCTCTTAAAGTAGATAAACAGTAAGTTGTAGCATAATGTTCATATAATCTTTAGTACTTAATAAAACTGTGTATATGGCCTTTTGAAATAATGTATTCTTTCCTGAAGTGGCTGTAGTCCCAGAGGCATTATTTGACAGTCTGGTAGTAAAAAGTATCATTAATATGCCTGTGGAAGAAAGGTGTTACAGGAAGAGTTTTAATGCACTTTGCCAGAGGAAAATTTACTAGCTACGTTCCTTCATGAGTCACATATGTTGAATATACTATTTTATGATGAGGTTAAGAACCAAGATATATTAATAAGCAAATGAAAATTTCTTATGCTGTCTTTTTGCAATTAATCTCGAAGCATAAATCTGGAATGAGATCTATAGAAATTTCAACACGAAAACCTGAAATATAAGATTAATAACCTGAAACTGCACTGTTATTGAATTGCAGGTAGAAATATTGTATCCTTAAATGTAATTAATTTCATTCAAATTCTGCATACATAAGTGATGTATGTGCTGCAGGGTAGTATTAAGAAAAATAATTGGATTAACATCCTGGCACACAAAGTTAGTTTTGCTGTAAGCACCTTAGATATAGGGAGATTCTAACTGAGGGATAAAATTTGGATTTCCTTTTTAAAATAATTCATCAAACTATAATTTTGCAGTTTAAAAAAAATATTGCAAAAAAGAGTAAAATCACTACTTTAAAACATGTGTAATTAATTTCCATTTTTTAGCTATCTTTTATTAATCACTTTCTGAATCATGAAAGCCCTGAACAGTGAAAACGCTTTTGAGAAGCAAGAAGAGGATATGTGTCATGCCACTTGTCCATAATTCCATGATTTTAAAAACACATTACAGCCTACATTGGTAACTTAAAATCTTATTCTTTGAATTTTCTTTTGATGCTGAAAAACACAGATTATTTTTGTTCCACGTGCTGTTATTTCCATTAATAATAATTACCTATGGAAACAGACACAACCAACCAATCGATTAGCAGGCACAGTGCTATAGAAGGATATTTTGGATCTGAGGCAAGATGCCAGTTTCTCATACCTAGCCTTTCTTCACAGCCTAAAGAGGGAGAAGATGCTTCTCTTTTATAACAATGTTATTGTGATTTCTGGTAAAACAAAACTATTTCCTTTGGAGGATGTGGTCTGTATTTTATTCCCATGAAGGGATCAAACTCCTGAGTCAGCCTGGTAGATGGCAGATAATAAACATGAAGCAGGAGGATGAAGTTCATGTTGCCATGTTGACAAGCTGGTATCTGTGTGGAAATATAAGGGGCTGTTGACAAAATATCTTCTTTTGGCTTAGTACCCACCAAGGTTCACACAGAGGATCACACAGGATGATAGGGGTTGTAAGGGACCTCCAAAGATCACCGAGTCCAATCCCCTGCCAGAGCAGGACCATAGAATCTAGCACAGGTCACACAGGAACACATCCAGATGGGTCTTGAAAGTCTCAAGAGAAGATGATTCTGCAACCCCTCTGGGGAGCCTGTTCCAGTGCTCTGTGACCCTCACAGTGAAGAAGTTCCTCCCCATGTTAAGGTGGAACCTCCTGTGCTGTAGTTTATATCCATTACACCTTGTCCTGTCACGGTGTGCAACTGAGCAGAGCCTGTCCCCTCCCTCTTGACCCCCAGCTCTCAGATATTTATAAACATTTATTTAATACCTTCTCAGTCTTCCTCTCCAGACTAAACAGCCCCAGGTCTCTCAGAATCTCCTCACAGGGCACATGTTCCAGTCCCTCAGTCTTCCTGGTAGCCCTCTGTTGGACTCTCTTGAGTAGATCCCTGTCCCTCTTGAACTAGGGAGCCCAAAACTGCATGCAATATTCCAGGTGTGGCCTCACCAAGGCAGAGTAGAGGGGGAGGAGAACCTCAATGAAGAACTTTTAATCATTGGCAGGAGGAGGAAATTACTATACTGCATAGTTTCAGAGAAGAAAGGTATTTGCAGAGAGAGTGTTGGAGAAGAATGATACCTAAATACAAAAGAAAAACAATTTTAGAAGTTGGTGAGATGAGTCTTCATGCTTGTGTTGTGCCCTATTCAAAGATAAAGATATTTTCTTTCCACCTCTTACAGTTCTAGGAGAAAGTAGCCTGTTTGAAATCATTGAAAGGATTCTTCAGTGTGTGTTGCCTGTGCTTCACAAGCAGGAGGGACAGTATTTGCACATAACAGGTGCTCAGAATGGGAAGTTCTTCCTGTGGTTCTGTTTGCAAAGCACAGATATGAACTGTACATGCCTGACTACACTGTACTGTGGCAACAGATGTTTTTTTCAGATATACAACTATTACATCAAAATCTGAAAACAAATAAACGTGGGAGGTACTGTAGAAACCACTGACAACTTGCAAATAATCTTTGTTCATAAAGAAATGGAAGTAGAAGGAGCCACAAGAGAAAATTTAGAGCAGCTGACAAGAAGAATGGTTATATTCTAAACATAGGCCTTAGTTTGTCAAAGGAAGAGTAGATTGACTTTGTAAATATTTCAGAGTAAAAAGTAACAGGAATTAACAAGAGATTTTATATTGTTTTTAAAATAGGAAAGAATGAGTTTGATATGTTACTCATTAGGAAGCCACTGGTTCCAGAATCAGACAAGGCTACACAAGAGCAGAGTAACCGCAAAGATAAATAGAAGCACACACCTGTCCACCCTATACAAAATATTGCCATACCACCAAGAAATCAAGGTGCTATTTTCCTGTCATGATTCACCTGTCCCAGAACAGATATTTCACTGATAGGCTGAGCATGTCAGGGACTTTAAGGATACTGAGGAATCAAGAGAAAGCAAAAACGGATTCAGAGATTCGTTTTCAGTTTTGGAGGGCCTAGTCCTGTGTTTCTCTGTGAAGTAAATGGCTACACTGAATCCAATGCCTTGTGCTATTGACCTGTACAGTTATGTTCATACCTTCAAGTCAACACCAACATCTTCTGCAACTTTTAATACACCTTGTTTTTGTTTTCTGGGGCAGCTAATTCAAAAAGAATGGTTTTGAGGATAAGCCTATATAACATACAAGGTTATGCCATCACTTTTGTGGGAATTATGCATGACAATATGCACCTAAGTAAAGCTGAGTCAACAGCTCAGAAAAAGGAACATTATTTGTGATATACATATTAAATCAAGCATCTATATACAGGAACAAACTGAGATTCTTTGTGCTCTCTCTTCTATGAAGATTGCCTTTAGAAGGGGAAAAAAGAATATCTGTGCCTTTTCTTTGAACTCAGTAAATGCCCTCTGGGTCAGTTATCAAAGAAGAGGAGGACCTCTTTACAGTCATTTTACTAAAGGAATTATAGAGCTCTTGGAAGAGGTGACATGCTTTTTTGGGTACGTCACACCCACATCAATAATATTAAATAGCATTTGCTATTGAAGGGAATCCTGTTACGAGTGAATTTCTGGTCTGAAACTCAGATTCCATCTAATCTTTCAGCTGGTTTCATTCCTTTGAGACAGTCTTGAATAGAAGCATTAGGTTTGCTCAGGCTGTATAGCATTTCTTTAATGCCTGCAACTACAAAGAGGGTTTTACCCAAGACATTAGAAAAGGATCTGGAATTTCAGGTATTCTTTTGGAACTTTTTCAAATCTGCTGTTTTCTAGTGCTATGAAGTGTTCTTTTTTTTTTTTTCTCTTAAAAATAATAATAAAAATCCCTTTTCTGCAGCTGCCCACAAGAGTCCAGTTTTACACCTTCTCATTCAAATCACTAATAACCTGTAACTAAATGCCTGTCATGTCCTATCCTTAGTTGACAAGGATATGTTATGCATGGATGTGTGCACTCTCACACATGGAGAATCACAGAGGGAAAATGTTGGAAAGGATATAAAGTGAACATCTGCTCTGTCCTCCACCCACAAGCTGATGGATATACCTAATACATGTGTTTTCATGTGCACTGTGTTTGTGTACATTGTCCATACTCAGGAGATGTACCTTCTCAGATTTGCCATTTTTCTCTTCACTTTTTCGTAGTGGTCTTTTTTGAGGATTAGTGTTTTCCTTGTGTGTAAGTAGTCAGCTGTTTGACACCTAATTGGTAAACTGATTATACTCTACCCAGAGTCCTTTTTCTTTAGGCATTTTATCTGTTGGAATATCAGACATCTAGCAGGTATGTGATAAAAATCCAAGTAGGTATTCAAGAAACATATCGATTGAAGAAGGGAATATATCAGGTCTTGAACATTTGTGTTTCTCTCTGGAAATGTGGTGTGTTTCTCTTTAAAAGTATAATTTTTTAAAAATGAAGATGACTAAGGCAATTTCAGTGCTATGTGTTGGTGAGAGA
Source organism: Indicator indicator (assembly GCF_027791375.1). Lineage (NCBI taxonomy): Eukaryota > Metazoa > Chordata > Aves > Piciformes > Indicatoridae > Indicator > Indicator indicator. The sequence goes on along the minus strand of NC_072020.1, from coordinate 25,359,585 downwards.
TAAGATCTCTGCTAAGGAAGAGTGTGTGTTTGTTTTCTGATTAAGTATGGAAAGGAATCCCATTGTGTATTCTTGGCTCTGTGTCGTTCGTTCTTGCAAGTCATTGAAGAGCAGGAGACACTTCAGCTTGTTCAGCTGATCATCACAGTGAAACTGTGAGATTAAAAAGTGATCTAAATTACACTTTTCAATTTAAAACTGTCCATTGCCAAACATGTATACCAACACACACTCACTGTCCTGTTTTTAGGACTTTGTCAGTCAGGCTGATACTGAGATTTTTAGTAAAAACCACTATCAGGAAAATTCTTTGGGGAAAGGATCCTCCAAAAGAGAATAGATTTCTGAGTCTGTCTTCAGAGAAATTTATACTCATTGATACTTGAAAGAAAAATTTTCGTGCTGGGGTCTCCAGTGTTGCTAACAATCCTCAGAGAGGAGGCTGGTCTAGTGTAGCTGCCAGGCAAAAGCAGGTTATGCTTTCTGTAAAACTCTGCCCATGTGTGCAGTTGCTGTGGTTGTCACAAGAAAGTTATGTGACCATGACTGATGGATGTTAACAATACAAGCAAAGGTAACTGGCAGTTCTCAGTGGGAGGAAAGGAGGACTCAAGGACCTTCCTCTCTTACCAAAACATTTTAAAGTCCTATTTTGGGGTACTACTTCAAAAATCTATGAAAAGTAGACTGCCTATTAAATCTCAAGGAGACTATTTTACCATCTCAGGCGAAGAGTGGCAGATATGAACTGTGAAGTGTACAGTGTACTGAGAGAAAGAAAACATTCCCCGAAGGCAATTTCACTCCTAAGTCACCAGGACATATATCTGCCTTGTCCCCAGCTTTACAGGATGAGTACCTGTACCCAAAGCCATACACTTCTTTTTTCCTTCTTCTGAAAATACTTGCCATCTTAACATCTGTTCCACCAAGTCTTGGAAGCAGTGGGATGGCCCTTGGGGTGGGTCAAGGCACTCTCCATGGTCCTGGAGAGAAAGAACCTGACGTGGCAGTGACCGGGTGAAGGTGATGGGAAAACACAATCTCTCTGACTTGTAAAGTGAATGACAGCAGAAAGTACAAGGCCTTCATGCAAAGAGTCTTCAACACAATCTCTGCTTTTCTACTTAGCAAGCAAAATTAGTAATTTAGGACAGCATATGGCTCATTTCTTATCAGTTGTATGCTAGCTCTGTTGTGAACAGGTTGTCTCCCTGCAAAAAATGTTTTATGACATATGAATTGCATACAAGGAAAACTAGCCAAAGAGGCTGTAACAAATGAAAACAGATGAAGCAGTGGATCTGCTCTGCAAATGTGTGAAATGGCTGTTCAAACTACAATTGGACAACCTAGAGGGAAAGCAAGGTCAGTCACCCTCTCTCTGACTGGAGGTGAGCAGAGATCTGGGCAGACATGTACTAATTTTCTTACCCACACCCCAAGCTGGAGACTGTCACTGTATTTCTTTACTCAGTGAAAAAGGGTACCTAGGAGAACAGATATTCCAAGGTAAATGAACTCTTACTCGCATGACTTGTGGCTGTGGCTGTAAAATTGGCTGCTGCTCTGAAAATGAGCTGAAACATGGGGGAGGAAAAAGTATGTATCCCCTTAGGAGAATAGCTACCCAAATTACACCAGAAAAGAAAGTCAGTGGACAAAATACTCTTTTATAGAACTTGGTTGTGTGCCATGTTAGTTAGGCAGTCTCTTTTCTATTTTTTTTCTTTTATTTTCTGAATATAAATTCAGTGTCCAGAATACTGTGTCCAGTCTCCTCTTTTGCTGATCTCTACTGCCATTAGTTTTACTTAACCTGACCTTTGATCTCATGGCAAGGAAATTTAAAAAGTAAGAATGTTATACATTCAGAAGGGAAGGTACAAGGTGAGACTGAGATTTGGGATGAATATTTGGACATATATAATTCTGAAATAAGCTTATTACTTTTGAGTATACAAGGTGAGTTCTACAGCTTCATGCAGGATACTTTTGGTGAGAACAATGGTAGAAGGACAAAATGAAATACTGGAAAGCCCTTTGCAGCTTTGGACATTCAAAATATGCTGTTCCAAGGCAATTTGAACTTGGAATCCAATTTTCACAAAGCATTCTCCTGCTTCTTCTCCCACCAGCTGTTCTTTGATATTTCCTCCTCAGTCTTTTTACCAGTCTTGGAGGGAAAAGTTGAGAAAACTGAACATGAATTAACCTTTCATTTGCATGACAGTTGGTGTGGTCCCAGACCTGTGTCACTGATTACCCAACATCACTTACTTGAGTCCACTGAGTCTCTTCAGTATAATTGATTCTGTGGGCCCCAAATTCCCCAAGAACTGCATCAGATTCACCAAGCTGATGATTCAGATGCCTATTGTTAAGCATTATAAGAGAGTCATTTACTATTTCTGTGTGTGTGAAGTGTTTTATAACTAGAGGAGAATGTGAGGCAACAGTTTAAAAGCCTAAACTGTCATAAATTATAAGTGCTGACATATTCCTGTTTCATAAAGGTTTTTGACATTTATTTAATGTCATTAATTGCTCAGGAAATAAAAATCAAGCAATTAATATCTCTGAAAATAATATGTACATAAAAAAGGAAGACTTGCCAACACAGCTGGAAAGATAAAAAAGGAGGACATGAAATTACTTAGCTCTATGCCATCTTTTTATATCACATTCTGTACCACTGGCCAGTCATGGCATTTCACAACAGAAGTAGTAAATCACATCTACCGTGGTGTGTCACACATAACAGATTAAAGAGAAGAAGTCCTGTTTTCATTCCAATTGCACTTTAAAATCATCATTAGCAGCTATGATCCATTACTGGAAAGCTGTTGTCAAAAGGTCTAATAAATCAGTGGGTTAGAAACACTCAGTACTCTGCATGCACATCATACTTGCACTTTTCATAAGTGTTCTTTTGCAGACTGTATCACTCATACATACAGATCCACCTCTTTATGGAGTTCATTGTCTGGCAGCTCCCTCTGTCCCAGTGTTTTAAAATGGAAATCTTCCAGCATTTGATCCTTGTGTTTATTATGCTCTTCTTTCAACGTAACATGAAGGTTGCCTGGCACAAATTAACTTCCATGCTCTGCAGTAGGACTGTGGACTGTTTGTCATAGACATAAAGTAATACAGAATCATAGAGTGGCTTAGGTTGGAAGGGATCATCTACTCCAGAGATCATCTACTCCAACCTCCCTGCCATGGGCAGGGATGCCTCTCACCTAGGCTTGGCTGCTCAAGGCCTCACCGAACCTGGCCTTGAACACCTCCAGGGAGGAGGCAGCCACAACCTCCCTGGGCAACCTATTCCAGAGTCTCACCAGCCTCACACTGAAGAACTTCTTCCTAAGATCCAGTCTAAACCTACTCTCCCTCAGCTTAAAACCGCTCCCCCTTGTTCTATTGCTAGACACTCTTATCAAAAGGCCTTTTCCAGCCTTCCTTCAGGATCCCTTCAGATATTGGAAGGCAGCTCTAAAGTACCCCTGGAGTCTTCTCTTGGCCAAACAACCCCAGCTTCCTCAGCCTATATAGCAGAGGTGTTCTAGCCCTTGGATCATTGTGGCCTTCAGCTGGACACACTCCAACAGCTCTGCGGCCTTCAGTTGTTGTCATTACAAGCTCAACTGATCCCTCAGATAAATAATTGCTAGTAACTGAAAGTGGCAAGGGTGGGAAATTATTTGTCTTTATTCTATTGGGTTTTTTTTTGTGTGTGTTTGTTGTTGTTTTGTTTTGTTTTTAAATTTTGATTATTTTTATTTTGGGAGCCAAATCTGATGGTTTCTTACTTTATTGCTTCTGATACATTAGGCAAGGTTTACATAATTATCTGATGAAAAATTCTACATAGGACTTCTCTTCAAAGTGACTGTTCTCTTCACTTTTAAGCACATCATAAAGCTAACATTCAGAAAATGTTAGAAATAAAAATAAGGACTGCATCTGCTGGTCAGACTGTATTTTCACTCATCTGGTGAATTTGCTTTTATCTTTGTAGACTGCAGAGTAGAAACATTGAGAAATAGCTATACTGGGTCATTCTTACAACATTTTACCTTCTGTTATGATCATTTATCTATTCTTTAAAAATCTGTACAGATGACTTTATGATAGTAAGTCAGACTGGTGAGAGAAAGAATATGAAAAAGAGAACCTCACTTCCTTCCCCCTCCCCCCTTGCTTCCCATAAAATGTGAGCTAAGCATAACTTGTGATGAAGTGCTCTGGGATTGAGAACTTTTTTGTTCTAGATTTTATTGATCTGGAATTCTTTAATGACTTTGCATTTGGTATGAATTGTAGCTATTCATGTATTCATGTATATGTACACACAGGTAAAACTTCCTTTAAAATAAAATAAACATATATTTTTAAAAACCTAACAGTATGAGTTTTTTGCCAAGATAAGTATACCCTTCAGTGCAAAGTTGTGACAGTGGTGACACTACAGGTCAGAGTATGTAAAGCAATGCTCATTATTCTCTTATTTTTCCCCAAAGACTATGACCTTCAGTGAAAATAAATAACATTTTGAAAGCAAAGGTAATGCTATTATTCATGGACTGTTTTGGATTAGTTGGCAGAAAAGCAAATATTTCAGTTTCAGGTTGAAAATCAAGTCATTATTTAACTTTAAATGTGCAGTTCCCATAGTAAATTCATTTTTAATAGGACGGTGTACCTGGTTTGTGCTTGGTAATTCAGCTATAAGAAATCTGAGCTGTGCCCCATAAATCAATCTGAATGGTATGCCCTAAGACTGCAATAAATTTATAAGCTGCCTTTAAAAAAACCCAGAGCATGTATTAAGTATTTTATGTGTTGTACAGATCACAAGTCAAATCTTTGACTCTAGAAATACAGCTCTGGGAGGTTTTAAAATGGCAAAATCTCAGTTGAGTCACTTGGAATCTTTTCTATTTCATATATCCTCAGTCTGAAGCTGATAGTTGGGATCTCTTTCAGATTTCCTGGAAGAACTGTCTGTGAGTCACTTGCAGGGAGTCTTGCTGAAGTGAGTTAAAGATAATGTACATTTATGCTGCTACAAGATCTGCACTGATGGGAAAGTGTAACTGTGTATCTGATAACCCTGTCTCTTTCTGCAGGCCATTCATTTCATGGATGACAGTAGGTTCCCAGAGTGATATGACACTGGCCCCTCATGGAGGCTTTTTTTTCTCTATCTTAATGATTAATATATGTGGTGCACATAATAGTCAGAATGATGAGAAAGGTATAGAAGCCTAAATAGATGGAGTAACCTTTTCCTAGCATTTATAACAAGATGTAGAAATAGAGAAAATAAGAATTTAATGCAGCTGCTAAAAATCAAAATTAGTAATTTTTAGTAGTCTGTAGATATATTCTAAATTAAACTTGAAAGATTTACAATCTCTAAGAGATACATGAAGGTCAGGGCATTCCAGGTAATGGTGATGAGATGGTGAGACTGCTCATGGCAGCTCAGCTCCAGCAGGGCCAATGCCAAGCTAAAACTCCTATGCTTGCCCAGTCCTACTACCACTGCTGCTTGATGCCTCTGCACCCTTGTGGTGTGTTTGTTCATTGAGGGTTAGCAGTGGCTCTCTGCATGTGCTTGTGATGATATTCAATGAATATGTCTTCAGCCAGGCTCCCGTGTTGAGATGCTTGTGGTGACTCTGCTGTTGACTGGCCAGAAACTTCGTGTTTAAAACCTTTCTGGAGTCCTTTCCAACTGCATTTGTGTAGGTGACAGCAGCGTGTGTTTGGTGCCAAAGTTTCTTGATTGCCCAAAGCCCTGAACTAGCAATGGCACTGGGTGAGCTCCTAGAGCCACAACTTCACTGAGACACAAAGCTGGCTTTGCACAGCCACAGGCTCTCCTGTGGAAACAGAGTTAATTTTATACTGGGTCAGTTTAATGACTAGTTCGTGCAATCTGACAGAACAAACAGCAATGATCTCATTATCCCCTTTCTATCTACAGAAAGTAAAAAAATAATTTACTAATTCTAAAATCGTGAAGGGCCTGCTGAGAAAGGGACATTTCAGTTACACGATGCTTGATCTGATAAATCAGAGAACAATACGCTGTTGGACTGAACTTTTCCTTCTCTCCTTTTGTATATTAATGCCTTGAGTTAACTATTTCAGGTTCTGTCTGGGGTAATTTTTAAACAAAACCTAATTTTCATTCAAGCATAGCTGAAGCAAACTACAGCAAAAAAAAAAATCATCATTCCTTGTTCTGTAAAACAACTAAAAATCTGAATATTAACATGTTAAAGACATGGTAATTTAAACAAACATTCATTTACATACAATATCTGATGTTGTATACCAAAGAAACATTCTGTAAGGGATACAAGTAGAAATTTTGTTGGGGTTTTTTTATGTTCTGGACAGCTAATATCATGAGCAATACTGGTGATGTGAGTAACTCTTATATGAGTCATTTTTTCCAGGCTGGCACATACAGGAGCTAGACATAAGGGGGAAAAGTATAACTGAAGTCTTGGATGCAAGACAGTTAAAAGTCAAATGCCATTATTTGTATTTCCAATGTCTGTTTACTGGCTCAGTGCTTAAATTTTCAGAATGCAAAAGGATGCCTCTTTTTTTCAGCATCTGGTTCACAAACTTTACTTAGGATTACTCAGAATTGATCCCAGTGTTTTCCTTCCTGCATGTAACTAAGCTCCAGATATTTTGAATCTATTTCTCTCCAGACAGCAAGAACTTAAAAGACATTATAATCCATCATACTTAACTTTTTATGCAACTTACTGTACCTGTAGTTAACATTATTTAGAAAATGTTGACAAGTATTTCAGTGATAGGAGGTTTCCCCATTAGGAACTGACATTTATTTAGTTAGTTATCACATTGACTAAAATACTAAAACACAAAAATATTGAAAAAGCACCTTGCTGTACACCTGCCATTGCATCATTAGCCTCTGAAAATGAAATGCTTTTTCAAGAATTGATATATTTAAAGATTTAACAGAGATTCTGAAAAAGCTCTTTGTCTTAGAAATGAGTGATCTAAAGATGGAATCTGTAGGGTGGTGTACATTGTAAGTACTCTAATGAGACAATAAAGGATAGGATAGGGTAGGATAGGATAGGATATACCATTTGGAAGGACCTGAAATAATCATCTAATCCAACTGCCACTCACAGTCTTCAGATAACTTTCAGCTAATGAGACTGAGCATGCAGAGTCTAAATGTAAAATCCTACTAGGCACCACTGCTTGAAGCTGAGTGACAAGGGGGTTGAGTGGATGTTACTTCAGCACAGTCATCTGATTTTAAGAGGGAGCACTGAGGGTTTGTGTCTGGCATTTGATAAAATTTAGATATAGCTTCACTGATTTTTTTTTGAGGTTAGCATGGTCTAGTTCCAAGAAATGTACGTTTAATGCTGCAGAAAAAAAAAAATAACAAATTCAAATGAGAGTTGCTACAAGCAGACTATATCTTTCAGTAAAAAAAAGAAAAGCCTTGTGGGCTTCATGTTAACTTTGCCATGCAGTCAGGTCTTAAGCAAGACTGATTCCAATTTTCAAAACCAAAATTGATTCAAAGTGGTGAGTGGGACTCGTGTTCTCAGCAGGAGTAGTAAGGCCCTAGCCAAGATTCAGAAGCCAGCCATCTAAACAAATATAAACCACACTGCCAGCTGTTTCTCACCATCTGCCTCTGTGCATACACCTACACATATGGTAATGGCAAGGCAAACAGTGGCCTCCTTTCACTGAGGACAACCATTTGTAGGACTTTTCCCTTAGTGATACACCTACATGCCCTAAACACAGCAAATAACAAAATAATGAGTTTGGCTGATCATTACCAGCCTCTACGAATACTCCCGCTTCCCCTGCTCTCTATTCTAGATGTAATTCATTACCTGCAGGCAAATAAATGCTGAAAAGGTCTGAGTAAAAGGCAAATCCTCTTCTGATTCATGGATCAAAGGAGTACAGATGCATCTATAAGACACATCTATTCCAGCCTTCACATCGTCCTAATAAAACTAGCAAAACCTTCTCTTCAGCATGTCCTCCTAGAACTTTTACTACCTTTGAAATGTAGGTAATCAGGTGCACCTCCTGAAGTTCTTCATGGTAGTGAAACCTGTCTCTTGAACTGGGGAGCCCAAAACTGGACACAGTACTCCAGGTGTGGTCTCACCAGAGCAGAGTAGAGAGGTAGAAGAACTTCCTTAGACCTGCTGGACACACCTTTCTTGATACATCCCAGGATCCCATTGGCTCTCTTGGCCACAAGAGCACATTGCTGTCCCATGGAGAACTTGCTGTCCACCAGCACTCCAAGGTCTTTCTCTGTGAAGCACATTTGTGTGCTTCAACCTTGTATTTCCCAATTCACCAAGTTTTGTTTTCTTCTAAACTGAACTTTCATTAACTGAATTTCACAAGTTTGTGATAGATTACAGTTTCTGCTTTTCAAAACAGCAGCAATCTCTCTTAGCAGCTCCATGCTACTTCATAAATGTTTCTTGACAATCCTACTTCTGATATACTTTTAGTGTTCAGTGTTTCAAAAAAAAAAAACCAAAAACCTTGGAGTTGATATTTTTAATGTCAGATTTCCTAAGTTTATAGAGAAGGGGAAATAGAGAAGTAATCCATTTGAAATAAAATGTGTAAATATTTGTCCTCTTCTTTTCTCAGAGATGACCAAGCACAGAAAATAGTTTTCATAAGTAGGATTAACACATACAGTGTAAGGCCAAACTCCACTTTAACATTGTTAGATGGCAAGATTGCACTTTGGCTCTAAATGCCTGAATCTAGATTTGCATGATGCCTGCTTGAGTAAGTGTGTACATTATTGAATTGCAAGAGCCATGGGCCAGTTATGGTATTGTTTCATTAGATGGACCTACAGGACTTTATTTTGAGTTTTCTCATGTTCCTTTGTTTGCCTTTGTGAGCGGTAAAGATGTTCAGTGAAGGATGTGAGTTAAATTGGATCCAGCACTTAGTTAAATTAGATCCAATATATACCCAGGATTTTCAGCTCTTATCTGTTTGTAGCCCTGTGTCTTCCCCTGAAGAGACAGATATCTGCAGAATGAATTTGAATTTCATGACAATGCCATTTGCTTTTGTAATTTGCCTTTTCTGGAAGTCTTAGAAATAGTCCATACATGCTTAGGTTTCCTCAGACCACATATTGAAAACTATGGCTGGAGTCAGTTGAAACCAGTAAGTGACGAAGGTACACAGAATGGAGTTACCAACCAGAGATGAGGTCTGCACAGCAAAGTCATAGCTGTATTATCAGACTTAAAACCATCTCCATATCTTTATGGCTGTCCAAAAGTGACATTAGTATTTCAGTTCTGCAGCTTTGACAAAACAATGCCCCTTGACTACACCCCTGTCACATAAGCTGTGTTTTGGTGTTACTTGAAAAATAAGGTAACACTGAGGGAAAAAAAGACCATGCAGTATGTGACAGAACATCCTCTACTGCTGTAACGATTGTTTTGAAGGAGCTACCTAATCCTGTAGCTAAACTAGACCTATTCTGTTTAATGGAAGAAATGAAATCAGATCCTGAGGTAATAGAAATATTAGATATTCCAGTTTGCTTTTTCATTTATCACAATATACACAGGCACGAGACACTATTGTGTACAGCTGAGAGAAGTGTTTAAAATGAAGAACAATAACTGTGTGCAAGACAAATTAAATGATTTCTCATTGTGTAACTGTCATGGATCTGTCACATGACATTTTTCTATGCGTGAGGATTGATTGCTGGCAAATTTTGCAAATGGAAAGCAATCTTAATTGCAAAATATTCCATTCTTTATTTTCAAAGGAAACTATTTTTATTTAGAATATTAGGATTTCCAAGCACAATAACAAAAAAGAGAGGGGGAAAAAGCCTCTCTTGTTTTTTGATGACATCAGCAAGGTTCTCAAAGCACTTTTTGAGGCTGAATAAATTAAAACTCATCAGACCAATATATTAGGCTTATAATATTATCAGTTCTTTGATACAACTAGATGAACTATAGAACAGAGCTACCACATAGAACACTTGAAAGCCAGAAGAACCATCATTTGTTTCAACTTGTGTGGTTTACCAACTGTCCTGTGTTTTTCAGTTAGCTCACTCTCCTCTTACAAAACAAAGCAACAAAACATTGCTGCATGACGATTATCTACTCTGCCCAAACCTGGCATGTCCCACGTACGGTTGGTAGCAGCAATGTAGAAGAAGATTTTTGCCATATTAAGTAAAAAGGCAGTCTAGAGATTTGTGTAAAGAATACAGAACTTTTCCTTGCAAAACTGCAAAACACAGATGGAAATACTCAGTTGCCACTGGTAGATGTTTTTCTAAGCTGTATTGTATCTTCACAAACCTGTCAGAGTTGTTTTGTCAAACGCCTTTGCCTGCATTATTCTGATGGAACACAACATTCACTTTGACAACTTTAAGAGCAGGCGCAAGATAAGAGGGTATAGGTTAGATAATGTCTTGCAAATCGCTGCAGAATCAGACAGAGGTCATCAGCTGAGGGGATTGAAGACAAAAAGTATTTATATAAAAAGATTTCCATGACACATTAGATGTATTTCATGTGTCACATCAGAAATACCTGCATCATAAATTAGATTGACTCTAACTTATGCGTGATAACCTCACTCTGAGGGAGAGAATAAACAGAACAGCAATAGATGCAGGCATTATCTGGAAAGACCTGCAGAGGATTACTTCTAAGAGATCTGCTAGAAATAGTGTTAAAGTGTGACTGTACAGTCGATGGCTTGCAATTCAGCATGTAACAGTGTCTTGAAGTGTCTGAAGTTCGAAAGAACACAAATATTTATTACTGAGTGTAAATTCTGCTGGAATTATCTGAAACTCTGGATGAGCATTGTGGTGAAACCAAAGCAAAGCAAAGTTTTTAGCCTGTGAAGTCATGCATGTAGGGCAGAGGCAGACCTACATTTCCAGGCTGCCACTTCTGTACCTTTGATGAAAGAAGTTACTGATGAGTCATGCAGTGGCCACTGCCACCATCTGCCAGCTGGGAAGGTGGTCTAGAGCCTTGTAGAACCTTCTAGAACCTATCTAGAACTCGCAGGGTTGGTCCCTTCACAGGTAGCTATCGGATAACTTCTCTGCCTGTCCACTCTGAAAACGGTCAGAACTCTTTCCTGTCTCGTACAAGGACCTTTATAAAATCATTGAATCATTTTATTTGGAAAAGTCCTCTGAATTGAGTCCAGCCATTGACCTAACACAACCATTGCCATCAAACCATGCCCAACAGTGCCATACTTTCTAAAAAGCAGGAGAGCAACAAAATTAGAAGGGAGGAAAGCGTATCTGACACATCCAGCCTCTAACCAGGTGTACTGTTACTGAACACAACATAATGCATAGATTCACTGCGTTTATGTGAAAGACATTGCCAGGAAGAATTTTCCTTTCTTTCCTCTTTCACAGCTTCAGGGGTGATTAACAGTGCTTGTACTTTCAGTGCTGCACCTGCAGGTAGTGAGGAGATGTATTCACAACAGCAAGCAATTTCACAGCATGAGCACTCAGAAGCATTATTTATTGCTACCATTTTAGCTAAAGAGTCTGAGACTGCAAAACAGTAACACGTACAAGATCTCATCACTCATCTGTAATTTGCATTTTTCATGGATACAAACCTGACTGGCTAATTGGGAAGTCATTTGACTTGAGACTTAATATACTTTTACCTTCTGATGGATTCAGCACGAAGAGAATATATTGTGTTTCCATTACTTAGAGCCAGGAGGAATTTTCAACTTTGTGTTCCCTAGTGTCAAACAAGAGAAAATATTTATCTGCCAGAGTAATGGATTGGTCCATCTAATTCAGTATACTTCCAGCAGTCACCTCTGCTGCTGCAGCTGTTGCTGAGAGCCTGCACTTTCCCGATAATTTTGCTATATTCAAAATTATACAAAACCATGCAGTGGTAGAATGCCAGAAGAATTTCCTCTCTATTCGAACAGCACGGGTATTGACCACTGCAATGAAGGAAATAAAATCTCCAGTTGTTGTATCTTCTATGACCTGGGTCTAGGAATGGGGACTCAAGCTTGATGTGGCCTTCTGAGAGATCAGCTCATCCCCTATTCCCTCTCCAAACACTGGACTTCTTTATTTCCAGAGCTGTTCATATTTAAATGAACGTAAGGGGAGGTTGCTCTTTTTTGTCTGTAACTCAGACAAGGGTCAGTTTTGAAGCAAGAGGAACAGAGATACCAGACAACATCTGGCTGAAGAAGTGTTCCCAATGTGAAATGTGACTCAACACACAGCTGCTGACTCGCACAGGAGGTGGAGGATCTCCATCTCTGCAGCTACTGCCAATGGAGGCGTTGGACTCATGTCATCTCCTGTCATGTCTGACTCACTGACTGGAGAGTGACCAGAAGTAACACCAAAAGAACAGAGAGGAACATCTGCATGATCCTAGTCTTATCAAGCAACAATAGACATGATTTGACTTTCTAACAGCTATGGTGTTGTAAATAGGTTCACCCTTTAAATCTCCCTTAAACCAAATAAAAACCATAATTCATTTCCTCCTCCTGCTCCAGAGGGGAAAGAATATTGTAGTTTATTTTGCCAGTTATGAGATCAACAGCTAACTGTGAAATGCTTTACAAAAATAGTAGCTTGATGCACATCTACATTGACTGGCAGAAGGGTCCGGGGATGAAGTTCATCAAGTGATACCTGCCCAGTCCGTACAGAGAAACACACCTGGTCCTGCACTCGGTTACATCCAGCATATCTTGCTGTTTTGGTTGTGTCTGACTTCCTTCAAGAAAGTGAAGTTATTATGATGGAGAAAAGAAGAATCTGTGCTATGCAATCTACCTCTTTACCTTCCAGTTTGGGTGACTATGCCTTTAATTCATTATGTCTTACGACTGGGTTGGTCACAGGTATCATACTATGATATTGCAATAATAGCCCCAGATTCTGATTACCTTTTACTCCATTCTTGCAAAGAGCAGTACAACCCTTGAGGGAGCTGTGGAACTGTCATACTTACATTTCAATAGTTTCTGAACACTTAAGGTCTGCAATATCATTCTAGAAGCATGACAGAAATGATACCACCAGAAAACACAGTATGTTATTAAATTCACATTTCTTGCTTGTTTGTCTTTATTTTGCAAAATCCTTTCCTATACCTCCATATCTCTATAGGGTGTTATTTTAGCAGTTTGTGCTAAAAAACGCTCGCATGTAGAATCTGCCTAGTTCAGGCATATAACCTGAGACTGAAATTTAAGCAGTGTGAGGTTAAAATAGTAGTGCCTGAGCTTTTCAATCAGCACGGAGAGGGAAATGTCTTGGAATGTTTCCAGAGGGAAGGTTTCCATATGGGAAATCCTGTCCACTTTCTTGTGCATCTGAACTAAAGTTTGGTGGAACATCTAAAATACGCCTTGTATAAACTATAAATATAAAGTGAATGTTCTCCATTTTTCTGTGTGACACTGTATGCCCATATGCCAGAACCCTGTAAGGGTCTAATCAAGGCCTAGATAAAGGCAAAAAGGGTTTTGTTAATGACAGAATGTGTCTTTCAGATGGAGACAGACTGTCAAAAGGTTGAAAAGGTGGAAGACACCAGCATCCCTCCACCCTGTGATGCAATACTCAGAGCAAAAGCACCTCTTGCCTCTGAAAAGGAGTGCAAAAGGGATGGCTCTGTGCCTTTCCTAGACAGCTTTCTTCTTGGAAAGCTTACTTGGAAATATAGTTAGAAGATTACTCTTGTATGGCCTTAAGCTTTACGTTAACAAAACAAAACAAAGCAGCATTCTGTGTTTAGCTTGGAGATATCCCTGTGAACTTTTGTTACTGTTCCTTACATATTATGTATAGCAGAAAATATATATTGCAGCAGAATATATACATTGAAAGAAAAAATACCATGCTTATCTCACTATGTATCACATCTAAAATGACTAATGGAATAGATATTTCAGGGGCAGGTACAAGGAGCAAACCTACAACTACCTGTTGGCTGTATGATGCTTTTCAGTTAAAGCATAGCCTGACAACAAAAAACGAGATTTTATGGAGGTGTGATTATACCCACGTCACCCTTCTTCAGGATAGTCCCTCTTCTCTGGTGGTACAGAAGGTCTGCAACTGCTTCTGAATTGAAGAAACAAAAGAATGAATCCTGCTTCTGTTTGCTGCTGCCCAAGAGTCCAATCTCTCCATAAACCAGATCTCATCAGAGGTAGTTTTGGGTGGATCATATATACCCAGCATGCCAAAACAAGAGCTTCATGAGAGCTTCAGTAATGTAATTGCAATAGGGATGCATCAATCAAGTGAGTGAAGTAGTAGAAGTACAGTGACTCATTAAGGATTTGCAGTTCTTCCATTTCATCAGGTCTTTATAGACAGTGGTAAAATAAATTGTATTTGAAATAGGAAGGAAAAGGGGAAAAGAAATAATATTACTTGTAAACCAGCACAGTCAAAACTACAGAGTGCTTGCACCAAGTTACAAACAACGGCAGAGTGCCCTCTTGTGGCTACTGCGGCAGGCGGAAAGCACAGGAACAGAGACGACTGGTTTGTGTTGTCATGGGAATATTCCGCAATTAAAGTCTTCTCTATTGGAAGCGTTTTCTATGTATTAATTCCATTATTTCTGAGGAAATCTGTAAAAATTATTTTGGTAAGACAAAGGAAACAAATCTGTGTGTTTGTTTGTTTTTTTTTCCACTTCTAGTTTGACAATACAAAAATATTATTTTTCACGAGTGAGAGATTTTCCTTTATATTTTCCTGTACATTAGCAAATACTATTTTGAAAATTTATTTTACTTTGCAGCAGTAGTTACACAAAATGTGTATGAAATCACAGAATCAAGATTATCAAACAAAATAAATGACAACCAGTATGAATGGTAGCCTATATTATTTCCCCAAGACACTCAGGTGTTTTTACATTTATTCTGTTTTTTCTCTTTTCTCTCTTTTCTTTTCTTTTCTTCTTTTCTTTTCTTTTCTTTTCTTTTCTTTTCTTTTCTTTTCTTTTCTTTTCTTTTCTTTTCTTTTCTTTTCTTTTCTTTTCTTTTGTTTTCTTTTCTTTTTCTTTTCTTTTCTTTTTTCTTTTTTCTTTTCTTTTCTTTTTCTTTTCTTTTCTTTTCTTTTCTTTTCTTTTCTTTTCTTTTCTTTTCTTTTCTTTTCTTTTCTTTTCTTTTCTTTTCTTTTCTTTTCTTTTCTTTTCTTTTCTTTCCCTCTCTTTTCTTTTCTTTTCCTCTCTTTTCCTCTCTTTTCCTCTCCTTTCCTCTCCTTTCCTCTCCTTTCCTCTCCTTTCCTTTCCTCTCCTTTCCTCTCCTTTCCTCTCCTTTCCTTTCCTCTCCTTTCCTCTCCTTTCCTTTCCTCTCCTTTCCTTTCCTCTCCTTTCCTTTCCTTTCCTTTCCTTTCCTTTCCTTTCCTTTCCTTTCCTTTCCTTTCCTTTCCTTTCATTTCCTTTCCTTTACTTTCCTTTCCTTTCCTTTCCTTTCCTTTCCTTTCCTTTCCTTTCCTTTCCTTTCCTTTCCTTTCCTTTCCTTTCCTTTCCTTTCCTTTCCTTTCCTTTCCTTTCCTTTCCTTTCCTTCTCTTTTCTTTTCCTTTCCTTTCCTTTCCTTCTCTTTTCTTTTCCTTTTTTATTTTATTTTATGTTTTCTTTTTTATTTTCTTTTCTCTTCTTTCCTTTCTTTTCTCTTTTCTTTTTTCTTTTCTTTTCTCATCTTTTCTTTTTTCCTTACTTTTTCTTTTTCTCATATTTTCTTAATTTTCTTTTTTCTTTTCTTTTTTCTTTTCTTTTTTCTTTTCTTTTTTCTTTTTTCTTGTATTTTCTTTATTTTCTTTTTTATTTTTTTATTTTCTCTTCTTTTTTCTTTTCTTCTCTTCTCTTTTCTTCCCCATAAAAATACATTTGAGATATTTTGTTCCACAACTGAAATGGATATAATCTATGGATCTGACAGAAAGGAGATTAGATGTGAAGAAAGTATTGATGGATGTATATGAAAATCTTTTTTATTACCATATTCTCGATTTAATAAAATCTCCATTTCATGAATCTTTTTTTAATTATACCACTAGAAAGAAAAATAAATCACATTTGGAAAATAAATACAATGTAAGATCATCGAAGAACACAGAATTTCTGTGTTTTCCCTCTTTAATTTCTGGGCTTCTGGCTTAAATCTATATGTTTTATGTTAGGAAATAAATGTTAGTTTATTATATTTACTGTTGTTTTATCCTAATTAAAAGGTGAATTGTCTGCATGCTTTTATAGTCACCACCATATTGCTGAATACAGAGACTTTCAGCACTGGAAGCTGTTCCTTCAACACTTGGTACTGAAGTCCTAGTACAGTAAAAGAAACTAAACTTCACAACTGTTCTTTTTTTTTTTTTTTATATATACATCTTTGAATGTCTAGAGAAGAATGGAAATTGTTCTTCCTTTATTACAAAAAAAGCACAGAACAATTACTTCTGCAAATGAATCATTATCTGTCAAGGATACAGATGCAAGATAAATTGGACTATTTAGCAAAGATATTAAGTATACGCTATTATTTATATCTCAACCTTCGCCACGACATGTGAGTCTGTTCTCAGCATTTCAATCCAACATATAAGAGGATATGCTATTTTATAACATTTCTTAATGCAAATCAATCACTTTCAGTGTTGACATCCTCAATCAATTAACATATGAAACAGTCCTAAGTATGACAATGCTTTCCCTCTGCCAACAAGCAGATGAGAAAGGAAAAAAGCTGGAGAAAAAAAAAAGCAAACAAAACCCGCTCCGAACACCAAACTATTCACATCCTCCTATGAATTCCTGCTCAGAAGTGACAATAAAATTTACTGTTTTATCAAGACATGCTGGAACTTAGTTTCGAAGTGTTGCCAGCAAGCCAGGCCATCAATTTTTCTGTGTCATGCAGAGAGAGGATGGGAGCTAAAAGCCTCATTCAGCTGTTTTGCTTTTGGGGAGAACATGGTAGGATTAAATAATCACCATTTACCACATAGATTTTGTTGCTCACTCTGTTCTGTGGCATTTAGCGTTGGTGTTTGTGCTGAGTTTTTAAAAATACTATTTTTCATGATATATTACTAGAAATGTGCATAACTGCATGTAGGACAGTAGGCATCAGCAAACAGACATGTGCACAGCCATACAGGGAAAGAAACTGGTTTCAACTAGCATTGCCTGGTATGTATCTTTCTAATTGTCACTGTTATGTGTAAATATTTAGTAATGCAGTAGGCTGTGATTTGTTGTCTGGTTTTGTGTTTGTTTTTTTTTTATGTACTTCTGTATTCTAACAGTAGACTTTAAATGAATACCTTCACTTTTGCAAAATTAGCTTTCTTTTTATTTTTTTTTTTTAACAGAAGCTTTAGAAATGATGAAACTAGCATTTGCTGAGAGCTTTAATGTGTAAGAAAAATGTTTTGATCAACAGAGGGCACTCTATGGTTTTTCAAAGCAGCCTAACAGGCACTTTAAAGGGTTGAATAGGAGATGACTGAGTATGGTTTTCGAAGAGTCTTTAGTACTGGTCAATCTATAATTTATTGGAAATGCTACCGATTTCCACAATAGCATAGAGTACAGGAATGAAAGAGAACCCCATCATTTGATCAAGTCAGATACTAAGATTAAATCTGGGATGTATACAGCCAGCTCTTACTTATGTCTTCAGAGTTGTAAATTATGTGTAAAAGTTGTAACGTAGTGAGTCGAAAGTGTAATTACCCAGTAGTGGTGAGTTTTACCCTTGCTGGTTTAAAAATAATTACTTTGAATATCATAAGCGCAGACAAGTCAGACACCACTGCTGTTCCATACAGGACATTTCTTCCAGTTCATAAATAGTTGAGTTTCCTGGCACAAGTCTAGCTTGCGTTATTGATTTTCGTGACCACCTTGATTTCTGTTGTTCACTTATTTTCGATCCAAATCATCGCATTTAAATTTAACACTGGAAGGGGAATTTCATTAGAGCAGGTTGGGTATTTTTAGCCTATCTGTCTAGAATGCATAGAAGTAAAGTGGAGTAATCTGTTAAAGATGTAACACAAAATAGTTGATCAATATGATGTAAAACTTCACAAATTACTTAGAAGTAAACTGAGATTTTCAAATAGAAGTCAAACTATGAGAACCTGTTGGGAGGACTGCAGGCAGAACTGTTGTAGGTTAAGGGAGCATGGATGTATTTGTACAAGGTAAACTGATCCCACTAAAACCCCTAAAACCCAAATTGGGAAAGTGATGCTGCATGCTCCCTCTGGAGAGCACTGACACAGTTTTAAGTGTGTGCTTGAATCTCTTTACCAAACCTGCAAGCACGTGACCCGCATGTAAAAGCAGATGCACACATGTTCGGTGGTGTAGACGTCTCTAGCTGGAGATAGAATGCTAAGGGTTAAGGCAGGGAAAAGTGCAGCAAGTCCCCATTTTATCCATTCATCTATATTAATCCCTCAGAGAATTATTGTATAGTCTGTGTTTGTAATTACAGACAAAAAAAAAAAAAAAAAAAAAAAAAAAAAAAAAAAAAAAAAAAAAAAAGAGGGAGAGAGCCACTGAAGAATTAGTCAAAGTTTAGAGGGCAAATTCTTATCTCTTTGCAGCACTTATGAGCATTGAAGGATTTCGGTGAAGCTGCTGGATGAGAGCCTCACTCATACAAGGAAGGAGGATTCCTTTATTGTAAGCCTGGCAAGTGGAAGTTAGAAGCTCTTTTCCTTGCTTTGACACTTACATCTGTCTAGAGCTTTTCAACATTTATAAACATAGATCCCACTGGCTGACAAATAACCATAAATTCATTTCTGCATATTTTTTATTAGTAGACATAAAAATAGTTATGTGTGATTAAATCCATTTATGCTTTCACACCTTATAAATCCATAATAGATATGAGCTGTTGCAATACATTATAACTAAACAAAAAGTTGATGACAAGTTTGAGTCAGGTTATCTTTAGAAGGTTATGAAGCAATAATTTATTAGGTACAGTCAGGTTGTATTTCACAGTTTAATTCCAGCTACAGTCCACAGTGTCTGGTAGGCAACAGCATGACTTGAGGCAGCATGCTGTAGATTCAGGTGTTCTTTCTGTCTCCAGCTTCCTGTCAGTGGACTGTTTTAACATTATAGATACATAGAAGAAATCTGTCTGTAGAAGGATACCTTCAGGGTGCTGCTACAAAATACCACTTCTCTACAGGGTGTGTTTTCTGCCTTGGAAAGTTAAAGCCGTGGCTAATGTTGCTGAACACTTGTTCCTGCAAGAAAATGTGTAGTTGACTCATTCAAATACGCAGCATGCATGAACCTAGCAGCCACTGTGCTTGCAAGAGTGGAGCCACAGAGACTGAGTTTAGCTTCTTCCCACCGAGCACACAATGCCTTTCATCATGTAACATTTTACCTTTGGTGTTCTACCACTGTCCATGGCAGCATTTCATCTTAAGTATGCCAGCTTTATTAATTCATTTGGTATTTGCTGTAATCATACTGATCGTAATTAACTCATTCTGTAGCCTTGTGAATGTCACAAGTGCTCACATGGAATTGCACTGCAATTCAACATTAAGTAGAGTACCACCTAATTTTCACAGAGAAGCAAGAGTGTGTGATCTGTCTCAGAAAGTAACTTTCTTAAAGTGTCAGAGTGGTCCAAATATTTGCATGGGTGTTAAGAATATGATGGATGTGTTCCCCCTCTGAGGAAAATTCTGCATACTGTGCAGATAAATTATGCAAGAACAAACCACAAGTATTTTAGACAATCTTGTTCTTGCATAATTTATTAGACACGTGCCTACTCTGTATGTCATTCTGTAAAGTATACTGCACTGCATTTAATATTGATAAATAAATTTCTTTCTACTTAAAAAAAAAAGAGAAGATAAGCTGCCTGCCCAGAAAACTTAAAAGTAAAGACATGCAAGAAATTTCTTTAAATTAAAAAAAAGTCCTTTATATTTTCTATAACTATAGTCCACATACAGATATTAGTGTAGAGCAGTTGAAATAATCTGGTCGTACCAAATGTAATCAAGTAGCTTAACCAGCCTGCTTGCTGCAATGACACTGGGAACTAAAGTGTTTCCTGTGACTGCAAATATGCATAAAATTTTATGCTTTTTTTATAAAGTATGTTGTAAATCTGAAAATTACTCTATTGTATAATAGAAATACATGTTCAATTTCATAGCA
Organism: Indicator indicator; assembly: GCF_027791375.1. Lineage (NCBI taxonomy): Eukaryota > Metazoa > Chordata > Aves > Piciformes > Indicatoridae > Indicator > Indicator indicator. The sequence goes on along the minus strand of NC_072020.1, from coordinate 25,339,251 downwards.
GCTTAGTGAAGCACATATATAGCTACATGATGCCATTGCATCCCTTGAACTAATATTTTCAGGGATTATTAAATTTGTCAGGTAAACTGATTCAAGACAAAAGCTTGCAAACTTATTTTCTGTGCTACAGTTTCTTGAACTTTCTTTAAAAACGTCCCCCTTTTGCTCATTTTCTAATGAAAGAGAGAACACATATTTGTAAGATATATCTATATATTGTGTTCACACAAAACCAAATTATTATTTAAAAAATATTTGGGGTTCTTGTTTTAGCCTGTTTGATTTTCCTAGGTTAGTGGGGAAGTGTATGTATTTTTGGGGTTTTTTTGCTATGCTAAAACCCTTCTTGATTATGAAAAAGAAGTTTGAAAATGGAAAGCAATGTCCTATGATTTAGGCTGCTGCCTCATGTTTGAATCATATTCATTAAAATATCAGTCCACAAAGTCCTCTGAATGAATTTATCCTGGTCTACATGTAGGAACCAAGGGAATTAAAAGTGAAGAGAATTCAGCCAGTGAATGTCTTAAAATAATATTGATTTCTTTACAATCCAAACCTGGATTGTGGAACACTCTCACCACTGGAAATCAATGGCAAAATTTTAATTGACTTCAACCGGGCCAGCATATCCTCTATGAAATCTGAGGTTGAGATTGTGCTGTTATGTTTTTTTAACCCTGCTGCACTGCAAACCACAGCTTGAATAGAGACCTACTCTTCTTCAATATCTATGAGTACCGTTAGCAATAACAGGTATTCTGTACTAAATGAGAGAGAAATCCCAGTATTCTATACAATATTAATTACTGGCACAGCAAATAGGAGACATTTAGACACAGCACAATAAGGTGCAAGATTATGTTTCTTAGAACTTTAAGCACTGTGGTATGAAAGGCAGATAATTTGGTGTTGAACACAGTACAGAGGAAATACTTTATCTTACTTTAGGATAAAAATTCACACCATTCAATTTATAACTTCTTAGAAGATCTGTCACCTTGTCTACTTTGTGGGCTGATGTCTTGCTCCAGAGAATGCAAGGGAAAGATGTTAAGGTGCCCACAAGTGAGTTTTTCAGAATTACTGAAGTCAAGTTTTGAATTCAGTTCTCTAACCTGAGCAGATATGCATTCTACTTTATGGTTTCTATTTCCAGACTTTGGTCTTCATGTTCTAGAAGCACTAAAATTCATGCCTCAAAATCTTGCTGGACTACATAGACTGAATCTGTTTAGGCAGGAACCTCCTAAGAGGGAAATTCACTTTGAGAGCCTCACTGTTGCAATAAACAATTTTTTTTTAGCTTGTCTAGTGATCATAACTCCCAGAAGAAGTTTCAAAACCCATTTAATTTAGTCTTGAATTTCTGCAGTGCTTCTTCTGTTGAAGAAGTGGATCCTCGATCATCAGTTTAGCTCTTGGGCTGAGCTTCCCAAGGGCCTTTTGGATCTTCATCACATGGAGCTGGATCTAGTGACTTCTTTGGAAATACTCTTGGTATACTTTCTGGATTGGTGTGTTTGTTTTTTTCTTACTACTGAAGTGAGAGAATCAATTTCCTTTCTCTCAAAGTTCTGTAACCCCAAAAAAGTGAAGTATTTTCTTGGTCCCAAAAAGATTCAAACACAAGGGATATCCAAATGCTTCTTTTCCCGGTGTTTTATCTTATGCAGTGGTACAGCAGAAAGGAGGAGGGGGCATTAGGTGTCTCTCCTTTTGCTCCTTGCTTATGAAAATTAATCTGCAACAAGAATTAGTTGGGTTGTGTGTTTTGGAAAAGTCAGAATACTGGTGCCAATAAAAGAAACCTGTACTTGAGACAGAATTAGATACAGCAGTCAGAAAATAATACCTTCTCTTATTACTCTAAATTGGATTAATAGCTGAAAGCATACAATAACTGTAAGGTTTCAGGAACTGAAATAGCAGAATGAGGGTTAAACAGGTAGGGTCAGTATGAAAAGAGTAAGCAGAGTTGAAGGGAATACCACAGAACTGACTAACCCTGCAAAAAATCTCCTCCTAGGGTAGTGTTTACCATAGCAGCCTAGTCCCGTGTTAATACAACATTTAATTATAATACCTGCAACCCCAGTGTAAGCACAAAAGGGTCTTTCTTTCACCTTAAATAGGAGGAACGTGAATAAAACATTGTTATACACTTTTGCTTAATTTCTTCACTAGTGGAAAAAAGTAATTTCTCTTCTAAATAGATGTACTTCATTATGGTAATGATGATTAAAATAATGATAATAGTAAAAAAAAAAAAAGATGATACCAAAATACAGCATAGAACTCAAGTTTATCCAGAGCATGAACTACCACATCATGTAACTAGTATGCCTCAGAAGTTTTTAAAATCATAGAGAACTTGCATCAGTTAGATTATGCCAATTGCCAGTGACATACAGGATGTAAACAAATATTAATAAGTCATAAGATTTTTTTCTTTCTTACAGTATGATTGCATTCTAAGTTCTAAGAATAACATTTAAAAAAAAATGCTAGATCTTGAAAGGTCATAGATACAAACAGTCATGATGAAGATGAACCAGTTTTGCCCAGAAATGCTATAATGAGCACACTGGCCCGTTTTTCAGCAAATCCTAGTTCTGCCAAGCTACGAGAGGCAAAAGCCTGAAATGTAAAAGCTTCCAAGTTGTCTAGCTAGTCCACTTGTCTTGCTCTGGAAGGCCCAGTGACCACACTGCTTTAAGACAGTGTGACATCACAACTCTTCTTTGCTGACATGAATGCCATCAGGGAGAGGCTATTCAGGTCCTTATGATGCCAGGCCTAACAAAAAGCTTCCAACAAATCCACTGGACACCGCAATGTTCTGTTTGATAAATTCTGTTGACTCTTCAATTAGAGTATTGATTTCAGGAGCTGCCTTATTTGCACACTTTTTTAACTGTTCTTTTGCTTTGTTTACATCTTTTTCAACTCTCTTCCAGTCAACTTGTATGTATCCACTGTGACTAACAATTTGAAGCAGAAGAAAGCCACCGCCTACTGCAGTTGCTGCAAGCTTTCCGACTTTCTGGAACAAAAATGCCGCACACCAGCCAGTCACGCCGCCCATCACAATCTGGGTAGCTACAGAATATTTTTCTACAAATGGTCCTGAATCCCGTCCAAACAGATGATTCCACCAGTGGTGACGTCATGCATACTCTGTTAAATCCAACGCTTCATGGCAATCATCATCACTTTCATGTTCTGAGGCAGTATGGAGCCTCTGTGCCACTGTCTTGGCTGGTGCTGACGGCATATCCGGGCCTCAGGACACCTTGCTCCAACCCCAGCCAGCCTCTCTGTGCTGCCCAGGCTGGTCTGTCAGATTTAAATCAGATTGTGAAATACTAAAATGTAGATCAAAAAACCTGGTTTTCCATACCTTGGTTCATATACACAGCTTAAACAGATTGCTGTCTAAATCGAAAGGGAAATACTATTTAGAATTAATATTATCTTTAAAGAAACCAAGTTAATAACTGAATGTACACCACAGTCCCTAGCACAAGGCTTTCTCAGTTCCTCTTGGCTTAATCACATGACATCTGAGTTCAGGATAGTGATATATAGAAGTAACATCTCTGTTCCTGCTTGCTTTAGCATCTGATCTCCTCATCCATATTAAGTAAAGCAGGTCTTTGACCTCAGATCTTGTAAGATCACAAAGACTTTTCCTGACAAGTTTTCTTGGCATTGTAGCATGTAACGGTGCCACTTTGCATGCATAAGCACATCTATTTCCTATTAGGTGATGAATTTAGGCTCCACAGGAACCCTTACAAAGATTAATTCTTTGATACTTGTATGCGTGTGACTTTTAAGAATCTAAGTCCATAGCCTCAGCACACTGCTGGGGAGTGATGCATGATATATATTTAACTTTTACGATCTCAAAATAAAGGATGGTTAGGTCTTTATCACATTTTCTTACAGAATTATAAAGCCTGTGAGTGAAACAGAGACCAGAGAAAAGTAGGACTATTTTTCTCCTAGTAGGACTATGACAGAATCATCAAGCAGCTGAGGCTGGAAGAGGTCTTTGGAGATCATCTAGTCCAACATGAGGAAAAATCTTTTCACTCTAAGGGTGACGGAACTCTGAAACAGGCTGTCCAGAGGGGTTGTGGAGTCTCCCTCTCTGGAAATATTCAAAACCCACCTGGATGTGTTCCTGTGTGATCTGCTCTAGGTGATCCTGCTCTGGCAGGGGGGGTTGGACTGGATGATCTTTCGAGGTCCCTTCCAACCCTCAACATTCTGTGATTTTGTGAACCTTCTGCTTAGAGCCAGGTCAGCTCCAGCAGGCTGCCCAGGAAGACAAAACAGCAGTTCTGGGCACAAGGACAGTAGATTTTCATGACCAGATCCCCTCAGCTGCTGTATGACAACCAGGCTACTCATTAACAGTAAGCAGGTGCTTGAAAGTTCCCTGTTGCCATCATAACTTGCTATAAACAAGGTTTTCCAAAAGCCTTTAGATGTTATTAGGTGCACACTGGGATTTATAGGCATGCCTCAGTACCACCAAAATATAAGGGAATTATGTGCTTAATCTACTTTGGTTTTTAAAAAAAAATCACATGCACCATCAGCTCTGTTTAACCATGAAAATAACTTTGTGTACATTTTACATTGTTCCTAAGTCTCTAGCACTGGCTAAGCCTACTGTGTATCACCCCTTCATCATCATCTTGAAAAACATGGCATTAAAAACTAAGCAGCCTTTCCATCAGTAACCTTTAGGTTCACGAGACTCCAATTCTACCATTTCCAAATCTGATTATATATTGCAATGTGCTTACTTATCTTGTTTTTCAGAAAGATGAAATGTATCTTACACTGCTCCTGTTACAATTGTCTATGTCCTTTATACCTATGAAAGAATGGCTTGAAGTACCCATCAATAAGAAAATAGTTTTTAAAAATGTAGTTAGGTGTAATGTAGCAATAACAATAACTAGCATATGCAGTAGTCAAGGATTCCACTACATTGCATGGTGCTTCAGGAAAGCAAGCATTTAAATCAGTTACACAGAGCCAGAAAAGGTGTTTATGATTCTGAGATGCAGGGGTGGGGGGGGGGGAACCAAACCAACCAACAACTTTGATAGAAGAATAATACAGAGTAGCTGGGAAGATGGTGGGCAGAAAAAGACCAAACAAACCAAACCAAAAGACCACAAACAAAACAAAACAAAACAACACCAAGAAAAACCCCAAGCAAACAAACAAAAAAAAAAAGAGTAAGACGTTTTCCTATCATAGGAAGGCTGTAAAAGGTAGCAGCAGGGCTCTGATGATCCTTCAAATGGGAGATGACTGTGGAGCACAACTGTAAAGAAATGATTCCTAGCCTATGGTGGAGCTGCAGATGGAGAATAAGCTGCAGCATTAGCTCTAAAGCAATTATCATGGTCTAGCCCTTGGGGTCAGGATCTGCACCAACTTTGCAGACTGTTTCACACCCTACCTGAACTCTGGTGGTGGTGACCATCAATCTCCAGCCCACTGAATGACTGTTACTCCAGAAGTTTGCAAGGTCCTGCGTTAGGTGGGGAGCTAAACACTGAGGTGCCAGCAGACATTCTTGACTCCTGATGCCTGGGAAGAGTAGTCTGAAATTCCCAGGGCACTTGAGCTTTCTGGGAGCATCCAGCACAACAGCAATGAACTTCTGCCTCCAAACTCAGCAAAGCAGAGCTGTCACAGTGCAACATCCCACCAACTCACTCTGAGCTCAGACTAAGGGTCAGCTCCTCCCTCCAAGTAATTCAGCAACCTGTATTATTCCAAGTCTTTTCACTGTTCAAGGGGACTCTACAGCTGGGACCAGAATTTTCTTGTTTAAAACAAAGGAGAACAACTCTTACCAAAAAGATAATAGTTTTCAACTTTCTTGACCTAAGTAGCAGGGGACTGAGTTATGTCACACTTGTGCTGCATCCCAAGAAGAAGCTGTTTTTATGACTGCTGTGCGTTTTAGTCCTAACTTTGTCTTTAAACCATGCTGGGCCTAATTTTGCAAGTGATTGTATGCAAGGACTAATGCGTAGGCATATTATCTCAGCTAGGATGCCAAAGGGGTATCATACTTCCAAACAGAGACAAAATTTTCCTTGAAATCCCTTCCTGAGTGTCTATAGAGTGGATGTCTCTCCTATATCAGCTTCAGAGATGCTACTCATGGTTCTCAATGTGTTCAACCTGGAGGCAGGAGAGAGCTGGGCACTTGAGCTGCTAACTCTGTCTCTTGTTGCAGCATGATGGTACCAAGGAATATAATTGCAGCCCCTACCTTTACCTGTCTGTGCCACACAGACATACTTATTTACCTAACAGGCCATAGAAGGGTTTGGGATACTTTGGATGTGTTAATGCTGCCTGCTGCTTTTCCGTTGCATTTATTTCTTTAAGGTCTACTTTAGCACATACACAGTACATAGCATTTTTCATTTACTTGAGATGAGGCTGAATGTGTTAAGTAAACTTCTGAAATATCCCTTTGCAAGTTAAAATAAAAGAATCTTTGTAGCCATCATTAAATGTCTTCACCACAATATTTACTACTGCAGTCAGGACAAAGTAAATGGCTGGGGTTTGGCAGAAAAAAAAGACACAGGGTATTGTTGTTTTCCTTGCAAAGTATAAAATTCCTCAAAAATTACATGGTGTCACATAGCTTATAAAAAATGATGCACTGCCTTTAGTTTTATTAAGAAAATTACACTATGTTAACTCTTTGTGTCTTTGAGGGCACGTCTCTGCATTGCACAGTGAAGCATGTTCCAAGCAGATCTATTCCATCTCTATGGCTCAGGATAACACTGCATGGAGATACTGACTCCAAGCAGACTGGTGCAGATCATTTCATTGGCACAGGCACAGCCTGGGGCCCAGAGGCTGGGAGCCAGACATCTCCTGTCCTGGGAGCAGGATTGCCCTGTGAAATGGGGAGACCTGCAGGGAAGCCTTGCTGTTGGTGCTGGGGGAAAGGAGGCACGGCAGCAGTGAGGGAGGCATGTCTTTGATGCCTTCTTCAGCAGCATCAGCCAACTCTGTGTTTTTCAGTCTCTGGCATGAGCAAAGTAGGTGACAGTGTAACTGAATGCCACAAGAAACTGCTTGAGTTGTCTGTGTTTAATTACCTGATTTATTAAAATCTGCCCTGCAGCAGGACCCACTAACTCCAAACACAGGTTACTAACAGCAGGTCATCCTGCTCCTAGTGTTGGTGTTACCTGGCCAGTGCTCTCATGAGGCTCCACACATCACACATCTTTGCATAGGGCAGACCTTCCCTGACAATGCATTTTCACCCATGAGCACAAAAGAGACTGCTCTGTGAGCCCGCCGTTCAAAGAAGGAAGCCTGAAGCTAGGCTCCTGAGGAATGTTTGAAAAATTGATCTTCTCAAAGTCTGCTACATTCATAACCCTGACATTATTAAACCTCCCATAAAACAAAATTGTATGAGACAAAAAAGGAGAAAAACCATGGACCATGTGCATCAGACATGTCTCTAACTCTTAGGCATTTTATCACATTAGTCAGCACCCTCTGGATATTTGCCAATCTTTCAACAGCCAAAGCATAAGATCAGATGTTTTGTGGCTGCATTGTAACAAAGTAGTGGTTTCCAATCTTTTTCACAAAGCAGTTTCTTTAACCCTTTCAGAACAATCTTCCTCATAGCCAGGCTTTAGCAGGACAAGTACTTTTTCCATTTTAAAAGACATAGGTGATCACTGCCTGTTTGAATTCACACAAGGAAAACACGGTGTTAATTTATTCTCATGTCAATGAAGAAGGAGGGGGGCAAGCACAAATGAAGTGTTCCACTTAGAGCAAGAAATGTGGTTGCAAAAATCAGTTACTTTTTGCACCTAAAGGAATGAATTTCTGCTTAAAAGGTCATGTAATGTATTACGTTATTTTGAGGATGTAAAGGAATTGAACTGTAATGGAGGCATAACGGCTGTAGCATTGCTACAGCATCTCTTTGTGGCAATATTGGTAGATTCAAGTGGCATTAATTAAGTCTAATATTTGTGATGAAGGAGTGTGGGGCAATAAACTTCTGGTTTGAGTGACTGAAGCTGAGGTATCCAGTATGCATGTAGCCACTTACTGCAGATGAAGTACCAAGGGACTACCCCCTTCGTTCTCGTGCTCAGCTGTGGGCAGTGGGATGAAAATCAGAAACAAGAGACCCAAAATGTAGTGTAAATGAGTGACTCTGTTAAGACTATCCAAAAAAAGCTTATGTCATGGCAGTGCTCTCCAGTCTCTCAGTTTGACCATTCAACATCAAGATCTATTCCATATAGAAAAGCTAAACATAAACTTTTGGGGATTTTTAAAATCCAAACAACCCTGAGATTCAAGAACTTCATGTCTGTCCTACCCGGTGTTTTGCAACATTTTTTACAGATCCTTTCTGACTTCAAAAATACAGTGCCCACAGGCAGACTCAATCACAGAAACTTAAAGACATGTCTGTTCTTCAAGGCACTAGCAAGGCTGTTGGTCCTGACATTTTTACATATTAAAAAGCACACAAACAAGTGCTACTATATCTTAGCCTCATTCTATGTCTAATGCTGAGTGATTGCACACTAAAGGCAAAATTGAAAAATATAGGAACAAAACTATGTTTGTTGTTGAATGTCTATTAAGAATATGCAGATGAAAAAAAAACAGTGCAACAAATGCAAACAAATATCTGATCTCAGTCATTAGCTAAAGAGATCATTGTAATAATATTGTTAAAATCTCTTGTCAAGAAATCACTTGGATTTAAAAGAAGCATTTAGTGGTAAACATTCAGTGAAAAGCAGAGTGATTCTCCCAGTTATCAGTGACTTCTGGCTGTTCCCACCAACCTTCAGTCTAGACCTCTATTGCTTTTCCAGACTGAGCTAGCCTGGTTATTGTTGGTATGGGGGGAATTTCAGCTCACACTGACACATCTATTTTAGTATATTTTCAAAGAAATTCTTCATAAGACCTCCAGCAATCATGAAGATGGCTAAAAAGTGTGATAGGCTGGTTTGCAGTTTGTATCCAGCTTTTCCTCCTTCAGGGGTACTTGGTTCATATTTCTCAGAATTTCTCGGTAACCTTTAGGACAAGGAATTTCATTTGGGGATATATTTTCCTCCCTTTGACATTTCTAAAGCTGGGTATCTAAGTCTGCCCTTGTCATCCTTAGCTCTCTTTATAGGCAAGGAGGAGCAAAAAGCACTTCCAGAGGACATTCACTCCAACTAAAGAAAAATATATAAGTTATATGAAATAAATTCTTTCTGTGGGCAGTGCTAGTCTATATCTTCTCCAGCTGTAGATGAACCCAGGAATAACTGATGTAGACTTCAGCTTCTACCTCTGGGACATCTACAGTCAGATTAGATGAACGTCAGCTAGCAAAGGAAATATTTGTTTCAGTGCCAGCTGTGATTATTACACAATATCCTGCTTTGAGGAGCTGGTGGTATCTGGAAAAGGTAATTAGGAACTGTATCACAAAAGCTAGCTCCTACTATTTGCGTTTTTAAGTCCATAATTTCCTGATTGTTGCTTTCAACTAGCATCTCTCTTTTGATGTTTAAGAGGTCCAGTGTAGTTAGCAGCTGCTACATTCATTTTAACCTTGATATGAAAAGCATCAAGAAATTAACACCATCTTTTATCAACATGTAATAACTTGCTGCATGCATTTATTACTTTTGCATAGTAATGCAACCCAAGAAGCATATCCATGGCAAAAAAAAAAAATTGGATTATTTTTATAGTAACACTACACTGTCAGGAATCATTGAGTACTTCTACACCCACCAAAGACAGTTGGGAAAGGGATCATGCAGAGAGCAGCAACACCAGCCTGTGATTTTTTCCCATTGTATCAGCCTTTACAGCAACCAGAAGAAGTGGTAGGGGATGAAGATACTGTTGAAAAAATCAAAACCCAAACAGAAGCAACAAAACTGCTAAAAAAAAAAAAAAAGAAACCCTGGCCAACATCTAAACTAAACTCTACTTGCATTAATGGTGCTGCATATTTAGGAAGCCTGCTCATGTGTAGGAGAGAGAAGGTGGGATAAATGCCTCAGCAAAGTGCACACAGCTTTCCAAGCTGGGAGAAGAGACTTCAGTAATGTGATGTTTACCTCTCTCCTGCTTCAAACCCCTGAAAGCTGTAAGTGTTTGTTATAAGCAGCATTATCAGAACAACCACTGTAATTACTTACATCTACTCCATCTGAAAGCAGAATTGCCAATATTTCTTTTGGACATGGCTTCTGACATCAAAAGGGACAATAATGACACAGGACAAAAAGGAAATTAAAAGAACTTTTTCTGAAGATGGAGGGATTTAAATGAAAAGAACAATTTTCTAACCAAGAAGACCTGCTACACTATCAGACAGCTTTTTGTTGTCCTTTTTGCAATGTAGCCCATTAAAGTTTTGCCTTGCCAGTTTTGAGAGAAAAAGAAGATTTTTATTGCAGAACATGACATGAGTGTGACACAGTTACTGGGGGCTAGGAGCATTCAAGACATTAACCTCTTGTATTAACTTTCAAAAAGAGTGCAGTTCACCCAAAGTGAATGTTACAGAGTGCAAATGTACCTTTCCTACTATTTGTGTAAGACAAAAAAATTACCTCAGGGAAGACTCAACATACAATCCATGTTCTTCAGAAACCTCTGCTCCAAAATCTGAGCAAGTGGAGACATTCATAGAGAGTAGGGTCAAAGCCATCCTCTTGAGGCAACCACAGCTTCCAAAATATTGTTTTATTGAGGATGGCAGGCCTCTTCCTATAGTCTCTTTCTGAACACTTGCTTGAATGGATTATTTTGGGCTTATATTTGTTCTACAATTTCATGAAGAAGAAAACCCACAATGCAGGTGGTAATTTAAAAAAAAAAAAAAGAAGAAGAAAAAAAAGAAAAAAAAGAAATGGCATGCTTACTATTAATGATAAGTGTTAATAAATTCAGTCAGCTCCTGTGCAACAGACATAATGCTCTTGGCATCCCTGCAAGAAACAAAGCAGAACAATTATGAGTCATCAAATGTATTTGTCAGAGGATTTTGTATTGCAATAAAAAAAAAGAAAAAAAAAGCCTGTTCATGTTAGTGCAGTGCTGAAAGACAAGGAGTGAATTATAGCTTGGAAAGTGATGGGATAGATATAAAATCCAAGGGTCCAGAGGCCAACTGACTATATAGGCTCAGCTGGAGACAGAAAATACATGTTATGTGTTTTTTCAATGGATTCTTCCATTTATCCTGTTAAGAAGTAGTGACTCCCCAAATCAAATGTGAGTTAGGCTAGAATTTTAATCGTACTGGAAACATTGCCACTGCAATTGGTATCTGAAGCTCTCCTAACTGATTGTTATGCTATTTGCTCTGCTGTGAATGCAGAGAACTAGCAACACAGAAACAGGAGCAGTGGATAACAGGACAGGAACAGCCACATGCATCAACTATGTGAGAAGTGTATTGCTCCTGATGAAGTGGTGCATCTGTGCCTTTCCTTCAAGGATGCCAACATCAAGGGGACTTCTGGCTGTTTTCTGATACCCCAGAGAGTTTATAGCAATGTTCTCACAAACTTTAAATCTCTGTTACAAAAACTTATTAAAGAAGAAGTCATGGGAAAGTCTTTGGATTAGTTACTTCAAATATTAAAATGTTTTACTGGTCTTTGTACCTTGGCTTTCTATTTACATCTATGTAAATGTTCAATGACTTGAGCATGCTGCTTTGACCTAAACGGGGTAATATTGGCCATTAAGTGACAGTTCATGAAAATGTATGGTTGTTATTATTTTTTTCTAACCTAGTGATTCTGATTTGTCATTTCCAAGCATCTTCAATCATGCAAGTTATGTAAGAGTGACACCAAACTTGAATTCTCCCGCTGAGATGGAGCCTAAATGCAACTGGACACTGCCAGTGTCTGGCTGAACTGACAATGAGATGAGGACTCTCAAATCCAGCTGAAGGAAGCTGGAGCCCATTCATAAGAAGGCTGGCTGAAAAGCTCATGAAACAGGTCCTAAATTATTGTTGCCTTTAACCACATCTATGAAAACAAACCCACCCAAATTTCAGCTTTGCCTCTGTAAACCTGTATGAACTCTGGAGCCCTTCCATAGTCTTTCACTGGAGTAGCTGGCTGTGGATGAGTGGCATCGTGGTTCCATCAGCCAAAATTCACCAGTATTGTCTTAACACTGCACTTTCATGTGCAGATTTAACTATCTTCTCAGGATGGGAACATGTCATGGAGTTTTTTTCTGATTTTGGTTTTGGTTATAATAGTGTACAATCACAGACTTTGAGGTACTCCTTGCTTAAAAGAGTGTCTGGCAACAATCTTCCTTTGATTTTACATGCAAAAAATAGAATTCAAATAAAGCCCCAAGCTGCTTGTAATAGTCTCAAAGGTCAAGCTGTACTGATCTGAGGCCAGACAGATCCTCTCTTGCCCCAAAGGAACATAAGAATGACACTCACAAACGGATTGAAGCGTGATGGAAAGTTTAAATGGAAAAGCAGTTGGTGAAACTACAAAACTTCAAGAATAGTGGCAAGAATATCCCAAAGTGTACAGAGTCCCTTACATAACACCCAAAGGCCTCCCAGCTCTTCCCTTCTCCCCACCTGAGGGTATACCCAAAACCCCCAGGGCTCTTTCTTTCCCCCTTCCCCCATTGCTAGGCTAGTCTCAGGCTGGCCAGGTGTGAGACTGCCAACCCCCCGCCTCCTCCTGGCATTAGGCCTAGGCAGACCTAAGAGGCCTTGAGATACTCCCCCACCATTACCCAATATGGAACATCTCCCATGGGAGCAGAGAAGGAAGAAAGAGAGGGAGAATGACTTTGCAGATGGATTGATAGGGGGCAGGATTTCTGGGTAGAAATACGCCGTTTCCTGTGTCCACCTGATTGGGTTGGAGACTGGGGACACAGGAGGTGTAACTGTTGTGGCAGTAACAGGAGGCACCCAGCCTAAATTACCACACAAGCAAACTCCAATATGACTAAATATAAGCAGGGTAATAAATTGAAATACATGACAGTAGGAAGTTGCTTTAATAGCCTTTTTAATGCTTAAAAAAATAAATTAAAATAACATAGTTGTTTACCAGACTAATTAAGGAACTTTGCAGTATTCAAAAGTTTCCAAAGTTTTGGCCCCAACGACCAAATATGGACAAATATGATACTTAAAACCTGACACCACTAGACAGAATACTAAGCTTTGAAGTGCAAATGCTTTACCCGGATGCAACACGCAGTGAAGAGAGGTCAATAATACCTAACTAATTTTTTCAAATAAATAATATGTACAAATACACTGCACAATACTACAGCAGTAGCAGATGTGATGTTATCAGGCTTTGACATCGTTTTCACATAAATTATTATGTAAGCACAGTTAATCATTATGTACAGGTGGTTTGCCACCTGTTTAACTCAGATTCAAGATGATTTACACAGCTTTTAAGGCAAACACCACCCCCTTCAAAATTACAGTTTTGCCTGTGTACCAACTAATGTGGACAATTTTATTTCCCTTCACTTCCCAACATCCCACAAAGCCACACAGAGAAAGTAGCAGCTTCTGTCTCCTTCACAGCTTTGTTTTAGCTGGTAAGTTGTAGGAAGTGCGGTAACACAGGTAGCAACAGATGGTGCCAGCCCCTCCAAAATGAATTTTTTTTACATGCTGTGTCAACAGCAGCAATTTCATCACTTGAGTTTCACCATTGTGTGATTTCATGAAATAACAAACATAAAAGCTACAACAAAAGGAGAGTTAAGGCACATTTTCCCCTGGTCCCTTAACAAAGCTCAAAACCCTGTTGACAAGGCAAGGTGTAAGTGCAGCATCTTAAAGTCTGCAAAAACTTTTTCTAGTATAGAAAGTTGTGTACAACAGAAGCTTTGTCCTTCCTTTAGAGATGGTTATCATACTGACAGCATAGACTGAGAGAGAGAGAAGAAGGTACCTAAAGATTGATTTGAAACGTCTACATACACACACAGACACACACACAAAAGGCGTTTCATATTCAGTTCTATAGGACTGGCCCATATGTGGAAGGTGACAGTGTGGGTCTTTGTGGCCATTTGCATTATTATGCTACTCAGACATGAGCTTTACCTCTCTGCCCATCATCCAGCCTACCTGTGTGACTGGGAGCTGGCAGAGAAGACAGGCTTGTTTCATATTAGGGAAAGGACTTGGCAGAGGGGTGTTATGGGGTGTTGTACAGAATTACATAAATTACAGAAGTTTTATCATTCCTCCTCTAGGTTATGGAGTAGGACTAGGGATCACATGAAAAGGGAAATATATCCAATGTCTGGAAAGCAAATGGGCTGCTCTGAAAGACTTTTGCTGCTCTGAAGTGGGGAATGAGTGGCGGTGACAAGTACATTTGTCTTCAGTTTGCTTCTCTAATTTACTGGAGGGTCCCTAAGGGTTAAGTCTGCCTGATAGTTTCAGAGTTCATCCAGAATGTTTTCATCTCGGTATGCTTGAGAGCAGACATTGGGCGTCGCCTGGATCTTTGGGGTTATTTCACACGAAAAAGGCACTAATATTGATTCATTTGCATGGGGTTTAACACAGGTGGAATTTACTTGTGCATTTTGTCTTTTTAAGTAAACATCCTGAAATGGATTTTCCTAGTTAGGACTGTGTGTAAGCACTGTAAGTTATTGTCCAGGTAACACAGGTGGCCTGTTTTATTGCAAGCTGTTAGCCCTGTTGAGAGGGTGCAAGATTCATTTGATTGTACCTGACTATCATCTTAATGTGTCACTTACCTTACTGCTTCTCCATCACTGCTCCCTGTCCAAATATTAGCAAGTATGTTTACATGATTATAAATAAATGACCACAGAAAACATGGCAGCAGTCACTTAATGAGGGGACTTATTTAATTGAAATCATGAATCTGACTAAGTTCCTACTCTGATGTGATCTGACAAAAATGATCATAGGATGAAATTGCTGCTTGCTGATCTGCACCTATCTTACATCTCAACTTGCTGCAAGATTGAGGCAAACTGCACCAATTTACTGCTCCCAACTGCCTGATAATGGACACTTTGCTGTGCACTCTCCCTTCATTACAGCACAGGTCAGGGCTGTTAACAGGGGCTCTTGCCACTTTTGACAGATAGTCACTACCAAGATGAATGGCACTAGCCACATGACCACTTAGTACTATGCTTTTCCTTTCTAGCACCTTTAAAGCACTTATATTTTTTAAAAACTCACTTCATCCTTTAACTCTTTATTAACTAGGGGAATCAATAGGAATCTACTGAAACTGACCTCATGCAATTCTTCTAAACTTAATTGGGGGCATCACTATAAATACATCTTGGCATTTGTTGCATCCCTGTAATGAGATATTAATTTAAGTATTTATTTTAAATTCCTTAAGGACTTTCAGATAATTTGCACAGATATTCTGTGTCTACCCTAGTGCTAGATTTTAGAACAGTTAAAGGCGCAAGGGCTGCCAGGACTGAACTGAAACACTATTTTTTTTTTTTCCTTTCTAATGAAAATCTTTGAACTTGAAATTATGGCTTTTCTATTTTCTAAAATTCCTATGTCTGCTTCTGACACTATGAGCCTAAATATTAACAATTTTTTCTTTACTAAATTTTCGTTTTATTAACAGAGTTGGGAAAGAATACCTTAAGTGTGCAGATACCAAGGACTTAACAATGACATTGCTTAGACACATTCAGTTAGTAAAAACAAATTGTTTATGAGACAGTGAGAGGCATAGTTTGAATACATGGCTTTAGTTCACTCACTACATTACATGAGAGTTCAGTAAATAGCATTTAGTTTCCAAACCAGCAGAAGAGATTAGACAGAGAAACTTTTAAACAACACATATACATTCTTTGATTTTTTGGCTGATGTTTGTTTTTCTTGAAAGCTCCCAGAATTCCTATGTATGGGAACAGAAAATGAGTATCAAGAAGCATTCTATGCTCTCAGCATGCAGCAGACTGGTGCTAGAAGTCAACTGAAATGTGACCAGCCACAGTGGGATCTTGGTGCCAGAGGTCCCACATAATCTGAAAATATTCTTAACTTTATTCGCTTAAGTCACTTAACTTTAGTCACTTTCTTGAACCGAAAACATTATTTGGATGATAGGTGTATTTTGGGCAGTGGGTGTACTGGGAACATCAAGCTAATTTTTAAGAGCCAGGTATGGAAGTTTTGGTGAAACTGATATTCCAAGGGCAACTAGCATGTAATTCTCTGGCATGTAATTCTCTAGCCACCTTTGAGTCACCAAAACTAGGTGCACTGTTTGAAGCACTAGCATGAAAGACACTGTCGTGAATCTGCACATACATGGTGATGAGCTTTGGAGTATAGTTCAGAGACACTAAGTTCTCCTGTGCTCTTTGGCAGATGTCTGGAAAATAGCAGGTAAGCAAGAGATCAATGCTTTCTCCAATCTGACAAAAATATGCTTTCCTTTTGTGACATCTATTTACCTCTTATTCTTTGTTCAGCCTATGTATGTTTCTTTTCTCTATCTCAACTTTGTGTTGTGGTTCCTCCCATATAACTAATAGGGTCAAGGCCCCAAAAGACCATTCCATGCCTAGGAGGTTCTTCTCTCCTCATTTCTCCATATCCAAGGAAACTAGCAGAAGACTGGGGACTTCAGGTTTCCTTTCTCCCCTTAATCCAAGGTACAAAAGTAAGGGTTTGTGGCAGTTCATGTCTCCCAAGAGACTATAGTAGGGTTTCTCTTTTCTACACGGGCAGTAGGCAGTGCTGCTGGGATGAGAAATGTGAGTATAGAGGAGATTACTCACAAGCCATGGTATCTTACCTTCCTAGGGAATTTCTAGGAAGCCCGTTCATCTCTGGATGTCAAAGTTGTTCTCTCCTGTCTGGATCTGCAGTTCCAGGATGGTATCCAGACTCTGCTTCTTCCATCTTCTGTTCAGTATATCAAAACTACTGAGCTGCTCTTTGATGGTGAGGTGAGGTTGTTCTGCTGCTTTTGGTAGAGCATATGGAAACCCAGTATCTTCTGTCCCTTTGTCACAGGGGGCTGCTGGAATTTCACACCTTGCCCTGGCAACTCCCTCATCTCATGTGCTGTATGCTAAAGGAAAGAGGGCTGAGAGAACACATGCTAAAGCTCAGGCTACATTTTCTGGCTATAATTGCACTAATAAAACTTCTACTCCAGACTACAAAGTACAAAAATCACCTACAAAGTCATAATTCTTCTGTATTTTGTTGTAAAAAAGAAAAGCACTTGGAGGCTTTCTGTTGTTTCTCATTTGGTTTGGGTTGGGTTTTGTTTTTTTCCATATTGCAGCACAGAAGTGTGATGCTCCTTGATTCTATAGGTTACTAAAGTGTCATTACCCAGTAGGCAGAGACCATTGCTGCACAGACAGACCCGTATCCATGGCAACGGGTGTCTCAACATGTATATTTTCAAACATATACAAAGGCAATCCTTGTGTATAACGTTGGGGTCTGGAGAGGATCAGATGGCCTGCGACACCTGACCTGTGCCTGCCACCATCTCACTGTTGGTGTTCCACAAGCGGCATGTAGAGGATGGCTGCCCACCACTGCCATTTTGTAGAGGATGGCTGCCCAATGCTGCCATTTTGTAGAGGATGGCTGCACACCGCCACCATTTTGTAGAGGTTGGTTGCCCACGGACGCCATTTTGTAGAGGATGGCTGCCCAACGTTGCCATTTTGTAGAGGATGGCTTCACACCACCACCATTTTGTAGAGTATGGCTGCCCACCGCCACCATTTTGTAGAGGTTGGTTGCCCACAGCCACCATTTTGTAGAGGATGGCTGCCCAGTGCCGCCATTTTGGAGAGGATGGCTGCCCACGGCTGCCATTTCGTAGAGGATGGCTGCCCACCGCCACCATATTGCTGGGCAAGGTGGAGGCCATGCAGCACAGGGAGATCTCACTTTTGCTCTCCCCTGTTTTGTTGTTTTCCTTAATCTGAAATACATGCTACTCGTGTATGTGGTAGTTTTTCCTGTTCCTAGAACATTTTCCACAGATCCTGAGCAGAAAGTAGTCAAATGGAAATAAATTACCATTGGGTGTAAAAGGGAAAATAATGATAAGGTCTAAATAATCCCATTGGCCTGGTATCTCACATAAAGTTAGTTGGTGTACAGTAATTTTCTCTTATTTTGCTTCCTCCTCTGGCAGATACCAGCTGTGGCTTCTGCTGGCTTTGCTGACTTTGGCTGTGTTCTTTGTTGTAGTTAAGTATTAACAGCAACTCTCTGCTCTTTCTTTCTCTTCTCCTGTGTGCAGGGGAGAAGGGGGGAAAGAGGAGGAAGCTATTGGTAACACCCTGATATTGTCTAGGGGGATTCTTGTGCTGTTTATAAATTGTAAATATATATAAATATTATATATTTTGTACATATTCATCGCATATCATATTTAGATTGTAGTTTAGCTAGTAAATACAGCTTCATTTTCTTTCAACTGAGATGGTCTGGCAATTTTTTGTTGGGGGGACTTTTCAACCCACCACAGTTGCAAAGCACATGCCTGCTTTCTGTGCAGAGAAAAAAAACCATATCAATTATTATGGCTTTGATTAACAGCAACAGTGACCCTGGGGGTTGGGCATTTCCCCAACGCTAATGTCCACCCAGGTTAAGGGCCCCTTGCTCCACATCAGGTCTTCAACTCTTCCAGCTGGTCATTAACAGGCAGAAATGTCTGCTCTCAGGGTCATTATCATTTAATTAATGCAGACTATAAAACAATTTTCACATAGTTTCACTCTATAGAATCTCTGGCAATTGAATAGTATCTCTAAATTGAAAGGACAGAAAAGTTATTTTGTATTATTTATTAACTTGCCTGCTTAATATGAATACATAATTAATAATACAGCACCACTTTAGGGAAAGATCTAATAGAAATAATTACACTGAACTTGCAGGCTTTTAGGGTTACAAGAAACTGTCACTCAGTTTACACACAATTAATGTTTTTCTCTCTGTGTAATTCTTGATCATTTCCCTATGCTTTGCTCTTGACAAACAGTCAAATTATGTGGTTACAACTGCTATTAGATTTACATTGCATTGTCTAATTCACTTTGCCTCATGAAATTAGATGAATTATTAAACACATAATCTGTTATTCCCTATTAAAATTAATTGATTTTCATGTCAGTTTAAAACTAATGAATTGTCTAGGGATATTCTCATAAACCTCATCACACAGAAGAAAGATTATTTTATTTTTTGTGACTTCTGATAATAATCTTTAGAATGCGATACATCTACATCTTCACACAGTAGCAAAACTATAATTATTCCAGCACTGGCATTTCAAATCTTTTACATAGTATGCTTTCAGCTGTTCTGTGTCAGGAAAAAAAAAATAATATAAAAAAATATAAAAGTTAGAAACTACTTGAGAAAAAGAATAAGCTGCCTGTAAGAAAAGTGATTTTAGACTGAGGTGAATGCAAAGAGGACTACAGGCTAGTCCATGATTATATGTTTCCTGAATATACCTTGCTGACATTAAAAAAGAAAAAAAAATACAGAAGAAAGCAAAGTGACCACAATGGGTAAATTGCTGTCTGTCTTCTTGTTGGTAAAATGAGTAGTGAGGTAATGTCTTCCCCAAATTAAGGCAATATTTTGACAGATTAAAAACCAAACAGTGTGCCATGTTAAAGGTGGATAAAACTATGAGTAGAATCACAATATCACAGTACGTTAGAGGTTGGAAGGGACCTCAACAGATCATCGAATTCAACCCCCCTGCCAAAGCAGAATCACTTAGGGTAGTCTGCACAGGAATGCATCCAGGTGCGTTTTGAGTCTCCAGAGAAGGAGACTCCACAACCTCTCTGGGTAGCCTGTTCCAGTGCTCTGTCACCCTCACTGTAAAGAAGTTTCTCTTCATGTTGAGGAGCTTGTGAGAGACGCGTTTAATATGTTATTCCTCAGAATATGAATATTTCAGAGAGTTGCCCAGCTGTGTCTGAATTTTACAGTTGATTCTTTTATTCAGACATCCTCCCCTCATCTCCTCTCCCTCCCCAACTCCTTTTCCAGCCAGGTTACTTTAGTTTCGCTGAATCCAGCTGCATCGTTTGGTGTATTTGACATTGTTATATTCCTGTAGACACCTATAAACCCCCATTCAGCTCTTTTGTCTGTAGCAGCTCCATTGATTCATGCTACAATTCACCAACTCACTTTTAATACCCCTGATTGCAGTGCTCATCTAAACCAGCAGCACTGGCATCAAACAGTGGGCTCCTGCGCGTAGCATTGACACAATAGCTTCCCAGGGTTTTGAGAAAGCTGCTAATTTCACCTTTCAGCTGAGATAAAGCGCCTGCACAAAATGAAACAGTCCAACAGTATTCCACAACATTAAAGTTCCTAGGATTTCAGCTGAATAGATTTCTTTTCCTCTTTATTTATTTATTTCTACGTCTGGTTCTCGTTCTATGTGTGTGATTGCTATTTACCAGGAAACAAACGTTATTTATACCTCACATTTCAAAACCTTGAAAGGCTATGTGTTCCCTGACTTTCTTCTAACTCTGACTTCTAATGCATTTTTTGACTTTTCTTTCTTTCAACTCTCAGAGAAATAATTTCAAACAAGCTCAATTATGCTCCCTTTAAACACATCTCTGTGTTTCACTTCAATCAAAAAAAAACTAACCAAATGTAATGGCCCTACGAAAATTAAAAACATTTGAAAGAACATAAATGGTATTTCGTTATTGTTTTCACAGAATTATGCATAAGCCTACAGATATGTCTAAATAATATTTATAGTGTAATTTTAAGCAGTTTGCAGTGCTTACTAAATTTTTCTCTGTATTAGCATTCTGAATGTCCAGGAATTTTAATTCAAAAAAGGAAGAGTTACAACCTTTTTATAAATGTTTGACTGAAAGTATAAAAGAGTAGTGCAATGGCAGCATGAAAATGCCTGTTGTTAATCCGCGTACTGATATCCAAACTAAGCTTGTGTTTATAGGGTTCTTTCAGACTGCTGAAAAGCTACATTGGGTTAAAAGGGGTGGTCGTTCATCCCAAAGCTAAATTGTCTGATCTGCTGTCTGATTTGGGTTTCAAACAGTTCAAAACTATCAGCACCAGATACTTTCTGCATGAACTGCATCATCAAATGAGTGACACTGAGAAACTTCATGGAGTCCCTGTGTGTCCATCACAAAGGTCATCAATCACCATGATCATACTGGGAAAGCCTGAATAAGACAATTCTCTTTCTTTTGGCTTTAACTTTCACCATCTCTCTTCATTTCAGTGGTGCTATAAAGTCTCCAATGTCTTATCTTCCCCAATAGTCAACACTATAACTTGTCAACATTTTGTCTTGTTGTCTTGCAAAAGTGCTTCATCTGCTGTGGTGTGAGCTATGCTGTCCTAGATAAGCACAGTTAGAGACTGAACTGGTAAAGGTCTTAAACAATAGGACCAAGACCTGACACAGTATTTTGTCCAGAGAAGAAACAGCTTGACATACTCTCTATTTTCTGTTTTCCCCAGTATCAGCTACTTCTTACTGATGTCTCTCCTCCTTCTTCACGTGAGTGCTGACTCCTCATACTCAGTGCATTACATTAGCAAGCTTCTGTAAAATGTAACTGACAGATTGCTTTCAGTGAGGTCTGTCATCTCTCTATGCAAAGGTGTGAGGTCTCCTGTGTTTACTGGGGCAAAGCAGGGTCAAGTTTCACCTCTATGGGACAGGGTCTGGTGGGGCTTTGCAGGTTTTTTTTCACACACCACCTCTTTTCTCTCCAGTTAGATGGAGTGAAACAGATATGGTGTGTCAGTTACTCCAAAACAGAAGCTAGTAGTAGTTTGCAAGCAAAATTTGAGGTGGGGAGGTAAGTCACTACGAAGAGGTGATTTACATCACCAAAGCTACTTCCACTCTGTGCTTTTTTTCACAGCTGGCTGGTAGCTCCTGTCTTGTGATGATAAAGTTTGGTTGAATTCTGTCTAAATTATTTGTGTCTCAAAAGAGGGACAAGAAGTTTCCCACAGGAGATGTGAACTTCTGGAGTAGGCCAGTTAATGTGCTTGAATGTCATTTAGAAGGCTGATGTTCCTTCCCAGGGAATAGGAGATGTGAGGAGAAACAGCTTGTATGCTTCATCTCTAGAAGGGGTGAGACCTGCTCTGACTAATTGAGTGGGACCTTCCCAAATCTGAATTTAGCAACACAATCACTATTCTTCTATAAAACCCCATCAGTCTCTACAGTGGGATGAGGCACTTTCATTGCTCCAGAGTAGGGAGGATACAACCACCTAATAAAGCCATTGAAAGAACTTACTGCAGGTCAACACAGTAAAATGTAGCTTATATGTTATTGAAGCCCAAACATCTTGCTTGATATTATTAGTGAAAATTAAGATTCCACCTACCTAGTGGCATTCCAGCAGCAGCAAAACCCCAGGGAAATATGTCTCTGTGAAAGACACCATAGAAAATGCATTTATTATTACACTCCTGTACTTGTTAAGAACATCACAAAACCTTAACTGCAGATCTGCAGTTTCTGTCCTTGTTTTTCTTCACTAACGATCAAAAAGAAAGGGATTGTTTCATTTTTTCCTGTTTGTTATTTGTTCAATAAGTATGTTATTTATTCAATAAATTCAAGAAGGTGTTTACTAGATGATTACTATTATTATTTGCCTTAACTCTTACTACAAAGATTGTTTTCTAAATGGTAAATGAGAAATTAGAAATGAATTATCCTTTTAATTTTAACAGTTCTTTCACTCTGGTTTGTACAATGTCATCTTTCATTAACTGGGTTTTGTGAAGATGGTGTAAAGCAAAACAAGGCTGTTGTTCATGAAAGACAGAATACAACATTCATTAACTGAGTTTTGTGAAGATGGTGTAAAGCAAAACAAGGCTGTTCATGAAAGACAGAATACAACATTCAATGAGAAGTGTTGAAAAGCAAGACAGAGGCATTCAAAGACAGATTCCTATTTAGGGCCATTGCTTCTCCTATGTAAGCTATATCAAAACCCTGAGAATCATTTTGTGTCCAAAATGCTATGCAATAATAAGTCATTGTGATAGTTTCAGTCACTGCTGAGGTGATTTCTATAAGGATGATAATTTATTGTGTTAATTTCTTGGAATGGAAATTTAATCTGTTCTTTTGGACACCAAGCAAATTCTTTGCTTTGTTAGCATGCAGCCAAATATCAAGACTTCTCCATGTGCAGAGGGTAACCAGTTTATCAGGAACAGGTATCATGGTGGCGAATAAAGTTTTATGTCAGGCAACTTGGAACGAAAAGTAGCACTGAGTATTCAAGCGCTAAATAATGAGGAGCAGGCTGAATGTTGGCTTTGGTGGCAATAATAATCGTATATAGAGGAAAACAAATATAAAACTTTAAAACCTTATAAATGTAAAAAGAATATTGTACTTTGCTGTCATACCAAATTGACGCCCCCTCCAAAAAAAAAAAAAAAGGAAAAAGGAAAAAAATTCTCCATACACACCCAGATGCATAAGCTTGCAAAGAGAACAAAGACTGCTATAAATATTCCAAGAAGCCAATAAAAAAACTAGGAGTGGTTACTTCTGTGTAATGGGCTGCCATAAAAGCTTTTATTGTTAAGGAAGTTACTTTACTAAGAGCTGTATGAAGAAAACTGAATGAATGTGAAAAATTGCATGCAATAACCTGAACTGAAAGATGATTATCAACCTCTGAGTTCTGTGCTTTTGAGTGTGTGCTGCTGTTAGAAGATTGCTGTTGTGGTTAAAGAAAAGCTTGTTTTGTACTACTATCCCTCCTCCAGGTGTACACAGAGTCAGTGTGTTCTTCTCTGTTGCCTTTGTCTGTCCATATTAAATGTCATTTTTCAAAATTGAAGGGCCCGATCCTGCAGTTTTGCTTTCAGGAGGCACATCTCTCCTGTGCTGGAGTATTTCCATCCAAGTTATTTTTAGGATTTAAGGGTCTAATGGCCTGATCCTCAAAGGAGAAGCAATCGTGACTCACTGCAACTGCTATGTTGTGCTAAACTGCGGAGAACATTAGCTTGCAGGGGACACTTTGTAATAGGAGCTTGACCTACGACCACAGAACTTATTCTGCCATGTGACTCAGAGGGCTGCTGCACCCACCACTTCCCAGGTAGAAGAGCAAATTTGCTTTTTGTGACTGTGTGTGTTTGTTTGGTTGTTGTTTTGGTTTGTTTGTTTGTTTGTTTTGCTTAGTGAGGTATTTACAAGCACACTGAATGCACGCATTGACAAGAAATAAAAGCTTGGAAAATCATTTCACCTACAGCTGTGATTGAGAGAAGTGAAAGACATGGTTGGTTCTATACTTCAGTATATGGGAGGTGCTCTGAGTGCTGTGCTAATTAGGACCTTATCAGTGGCTAAATGAATAGGCAGGTATCATATGCATTCGGTGTCACTTCAAAGGGAGCTTCAACCTCTGAGCATTTACAACATCAGGCTTTTAGATATTGCCACTTTACAGAGTACCTTTCTGCCTTTGATTCTCTGGTTTGGTTTGTGTGCTTTGTTTTTGTTGTTTTTTTTTTTTTCTTTTTCCCTTTTCTAGAACTTAACAAACACAAGAGAAAAGGATGGCTGCAAATCAGAAACCAGGTAGACACACCTGCTTAGAGTATCTCACAGAAAGTGCTAAGGCACTGTGTTTGGAGCCTCTCTTTCCCAGTCTCATGTAGATTCACAATTATTTAGCCTTCTCACTAATATTGGCAAAGATCAAACCAAAGAGAAAAACACATCAGCTTTACTATGTCTTTTTCTGTTTTGTTTTCAAGGGATAATACAGCTGTGGTAGTTTTAGGCTATGCCTTTAAAATTTTTTCACAGATCTTGAGCAGAAAGTAGTAGAATGTAAAGAAAGAAAGAAAAACTGAACGGAAGACATTGTTTGATCTTTTGCAAAATCATCATGATGAAAACCAAAAGCACAGGAGTTGAATGTTCTTCAATAAACAAGAAACAGGCTGTCCTAGATTTGATGAAATTTGTGCTTCTTTTTTTTCCCCCACAGATCTCCAAGAATTGGTACACTGTGTTAATATAATTTTAGGTAATATTGATATTCATAACTTTAATTTATCCTAATAAAAATACCATTTGTTAGCTCTGGAGCAGTAACTAATTCTCGATATCATCAGACCACACAGTCATTTCAGCTAATTCTCCATACCAGACACTATTCTTTATACAAATAACTTTTGTCCTGCACTGGCCATTAGGATAATCTTCTCAAAAGGTTAACAAATCAATGCTTCTGCCAGTGTATCTTAAACACAAGAGAGGAAGTGCTGTGCCACAGCAGGAGCCTATTTCACTGACGTGAGGCTCTTCTGAAGACTGTCTAGCCAGAAATCATCTCTCCCCAAGAAGGAAGCATCTCCTGGACTGCATAAATGCCCCCTAGGGAGAGATAAGGCTGCCTTCAGACCACTCAATTCCCTTGATATAATTTCTGCTAAAGTGATTACATGAAAAAAATTTCCACAAAATTCTTTCTTCTCTTTACCTGTAGCTGCTTTTTAGATGAAGATCAGTGGCTATAATCGCATGCTCCAAGGTGATTTTAGCACCTTCAAATCAGAGTAGCATGACTGGCCCTTCATTGCTTGGAGGTAGCATATGTGATTTGTACCTGGAAGGTTAAGGGTACTGTCTGTTCTGCCTTTTGCCTATAAATCTCACCAGATCTCACCAGGAGACCAGGCTGCACATGTTAGGTTGAACTGTGTCCTTTTTGCTTGTTAGCATCAGGAAGCTCTCTGATCTGACATCTCCAAGAGGTAAATGTAGGTCCTTCAAAGGGAGCACCTGGTCAGTAGTGTTACACCCAGCCAAATTTGCTGTCTTTCCCTGGCATGTCCCTGATGAAGGCCACATCTGACAGGGAAGCCAAATGTCACATTTACCTCCTTCAGCCCTGGTAATGCAAACACTTTGTATAACCATTAGGCTGGCAATTCATTACTAGGGAGGATGTGTACTCTTAGGATACATCTCAGGAAAACATGTGGTTGGTGGTGACATGGCTGGAGGCTAAAATCTGTCCTGGCACGTGAGAGGGAGGGCATGGCTTGACATGGCACTGCAGATCTCTGCAGATCCAACATGAGCTGCTTTTTATTGTTTGCAAAATACATCTGCTACAAATCCCAGCTAACTCCAGTAAACACATAACTTGTCTGCAGCATTTCCAGGTGAAATTAAGTTCTGTTTCTCTCACTGTCATTTGTCTGGCTGAGATAATAGGTTGCTGCAGACCAGCTGCAAGAACCTGGGAGTGTTCCAGCCAGAAGAAGCCTTAAGAACATTGCACTGTACTAGAAATGGCAGAAGGTTATACCAAGCTTTGAGTTAGAGAAACATCTGTTAGCAGAGGTTGCACAGCTTTCTCAGCCTTTGCAACCTTCCCGCAGTGTACTTTGAAATGTAAAAGATGTGTTAAATCACAATTCTGCTAAAAGTACTTGTGCAAACGGGTCCGCTCATAACACTGCCAATACTACACACGTGCTTGGGAAGCCTCAGCACCTCCCAGCGTACCAGAACTGCTTAATTTTGCTGCACACAATTGTAAGGTATCATCTCACTCTTCCACTCCTAAGCACTGGCTTACTGCTTTTCAGTGAGTTACTTAATCTGCTTGTAAAGCAACAGTCGCTCCCTGGTCATTTCCCCAGGAAATGCGTATTTTTGAGAGCCATCATCATAAAAAAACTTGCTTATATAAAGAACAGTTATGGCTAAACAAAAGGAATTACCTAAAAGGCCAGTGCTGCAGCATCACTCAGGCAAAATTTCCTTTGCAATCAAGGAAAGGTTTGTTTGAGAAATTACTTAATATTGGATCTGCAGAGACATAATTGAGGAAAAATACATCATCATGTTGGGCTACATATAGTCACTTGTTGAGCAACAGTAGAATATTTTGTTCATAATGAGACCTTATTGAGTTTGGTTGCCTTAAGTTTTTAGCTCCTAATTATGGTCTTTAGAAGACAATGGAGACGGCTTAAAATAATAAGAATGCTGCTAAAATTGCTATAGCTGCTGTGGTATTACAAAGACAAACGTTGGCTCCCTGTGTATAGTATACATTTAACCTGTCACCAAACACAGAGCATTTTACAGGTAAAATGTAAAGGGATGCATTTAGTAGCTATCAAATGAACATTTTTTTTTCCACTTGAAAGTAACTACTTAACTTAAAATACTACTTTATTAAATTATAAATTAAAGTATGCTACATCAAAAATGCTTGCTATTTCCTTCTGTTACTGCAAGAGTCATTATAATGCAAAGTTACAGGTTTCTGGAACATAATGAAATTCAAACTTGCATTCTTAGAGCAGTTGCCATGGCCAATTCAGCTGAAAACGAGAATTATAGTGAGAGCATTTCCTGGTCTTTGACCCCTCTTATAGGGTTTTAAAAAGCAGGTTTTTTGTAGAGCATTAACCTTATTCTCAAGCAATTCATTTCTCTGAGTAATATGAGAGGTGTTAAAACACTTCAATAAATGGAAAACTATTTAAACATCTTTTATTCTAAGTTTCAAAAGACTGGACATTTAACTTCAAGGATTTCTGGCTGTGTAATGCAGAAGACTTTGACAATAGAACTGACTAATAAAATACAGTCTCTGGTATATATACATATTTATCAAGGTAATGCCTCATGGCAGGTAGGCAGTAAGCAGCAGACATAGTTGACAAGTTATAGTTACATATATTTTATGTTTGTGTATTTGTCTCTACTTTACACTTAACTGCATGCAATAAGAAAGGAGGGGGGAGGCAGCACTGTCCATTGGTCCTGGACAATGAAACAGAATTTCATGGGTCCTTACAGCATTCTGTGAACTAGCACCAGCTGACTGGTCCTGAGATAAACTAAAGTGCATATTTTAACTGTGTTAGAAGTCCATATATTAATTTATTTTGCTTTCAGAAGCTTCATACTTGCACTAAATTGTGGCTATGGATTCTAGCAAAAGTGATTCCTGCTGAAGTCAAAGGGAATTTGTTTATATATACACCAGAAACCAGTCTTATCCTATCTGGCATTAAGAATAAATATGTCCTAATGATAAATATTATATACTATACTCATACAGTATATAGTATAGTAATATGCTATAACTATATACTATACTAATAACCTAAATACTCAGTGTTATATGCTAAGCACTAAATGCTAAATATGAAATATTAAATAATAATAATGAGCCTATTCAGTTGCAAAATACTGTGCTTTATGACAGAGGTAGGAATAATTATTGCAAATACTATGTTATTAACTAAATTGATTTAATTATTTGTTACGAAGTTAGATGCTAACCAGTTTTTGTCCTTATAAACTTTATTTGCATTTTGTGAGTTTTGCTCTCTGATTTCTATGTTTTGACAAACAAGAACCAACTTATCTGGGTCTCTTTAGTCT
This sequence comes from Indicator indicator, assembly GCF_027791375.1. Classification (NCBI taxonomy): domain Eukaryota; kingdom Metazoa; phylum Chordata; class Aves; order Piciformes; family Indicatoridae; genus Indicator; species Indicator indicator. Next base: position 25,310,632 of record NC_072020.1, on the reverse strand, counting down.
GGAGAAGAGGAGACTAAAGGGTGACCTCATTAATGTTCATAAATATGTAAAGGTTGAGTGCCAAGAGGATGGAGCCAGGTGATGCCCAATGACAGGACAAAGGGCAATGGGTGTAAATTGAGGCATAGGATGTTCCCTGGAAACAGGAGGAAATTTTTTTTCACTGTAAGGGTGACAGAACACTGGAATAGGCTGCCCAGGGGGAGTCTCCCTCTCTGGAGATATTCAAAACCCCTCTGGATGTGTTCCTGTGTGATCTGGCCTAGATGATCCTGCTCTGGCAGGGGGCGTGGACTGGATGACCATTCAAGGTCCTTTCCAACCCTTAATATTCTGTGATCACTTAGATGGCCTGTCATAGTGTTCAGTTTCCAAAAAGTATTTGGAATCACAATGAATATTGTATACAAAGTAATAAATTGAAGGAATTATCCAACATACAGAAATAGCCTTATTTAATTATCCTGGAAGATAACTACAAATTGAACTGTAAAAATTTGAAGCTGAATGAGGGGAAACTTAATGAGATTACTTGCTTTCAAGTCTCATGCCACTGCTGACCGCAGGCTGGAGTGTTTCAGGATTTTGAGACAGAACAGTGGCAAAATGTTGTCATATGATAGAGCACATCCTGTCAGGTACTGTTGTGTGTGCAGAAAGGTGTGTGTCTGGTGGGAGTTAATAGAATTTCTCAAAAGGAAACCAGACTGACTCTCATTGTATGTGTGAATTTAGCCCAGTATTTGAGAAGATTATCTTTTTTTTTGATCTCAGCATGCTTGATGTCCCTGAAACTCCCTTTTGACTTACTGGTAAATATCTGCCAGTCCACAAGTGTGATGTAAGGAAGCATTAACTGCAATGTGAGATCAGTATGCAGTTCTTAACATTTTATTTCTGGGAACACAGAAGACATCACAGGAGGGTGCATCTTGTGAAAAGGGTGAAGCTGCAGTAGCAAACCCAGCTGCAGGGAGCCAGAAAAATTCAAGGAAGCAGCTTGTCCAAAGGTGTGTAACAAAGCACAAGGGAGCTGTGTGCTGCTTGGAAGGAGATACCTTTTGCTAAAATGACAGGCTGAGGTCACTTACTGAAATGGATGTCAGAGGGATCTTTACAACAACAACACTTCCCAGTTCGGGAAGAGAGAAGGTACCCAAATGCCGCTGTTATTGAAGAATCAAAGGATGTTAACTCTTGGAGACTGAAAAATCAAAAGCTACCACCTTCATGGCTACATTTAACCCTAGCACAATGTCCTGGTTTCAGTTGGCATAGAGTTAATTTTCTGCCCAGTAGTTGGTACAGTGCTGTGTTTTGGGTCTAGGATGAAAACAATGTTGATAACTCACTGATGATGTAGTTGCTGCTGAGCAGTTCTTGCACTAAGCTAAAGATTCTTCAGCTTCTCAGTATGGAGGCTGGACGTACACAAGATCCTGGGAGAGGACACAGACAGGACAGCTGACCTAAACTGGCCAGAGGGATACTCCATATCATATGATGTTGTGCTCAGCATAGAAACTATGGGGGAAGCTCAGGAGCAGGCTGGATGTCAGTCAGTTGCAGGTGAGATTTTTTTTTTTTTTTTTACGTTTACATCACTTGTTTTTCTAGAGGTTTTGTTTGGGTTTTTGTTTTTGTTTTTTTTTTTTGTCTTCATGTAATTTTCCTGTTAATTAAACATTTTTATTTTATTTTATTTTAATTATCAGACTATTATATCAATCCATGAGTTTTCTGGCTGTTACCCTTCCAATTCTCTCCCTCGTTCCACTGCAGGGGGAGTGAGTGAGCAGCTGTGAGGTGCTTATTTGCTGGCTGGGGTTAAACCACAAGGTATCAACAGCATGTCATTTGTGTAAGAGGTATATGAACCCCTCCACTCCCTATGATGTGGCATGCTCTTGATCCACTCAGGTGCATCCATCCAAAGTGCTGCAGCTGAAAGCACAAGCCATCCTTTGAAAAAAACCCAAACACTCAAAGTGTTAAGAATGGAACTGCTGCATAAATACATTATTACTTGCTTCATGCTGCTGGAGAATAAGAACATCATTAGGAGAACTGGTTTACAACAGACTGACAACTACTCAATAATGTGTATTTTTTGAAACAGATCTTTTTTGGGATAGAGGAGACTGTAACTTAATTGACACTTTTGCAAGTGATGGCTGCTTCCTTTTCAAGCGTTCACCTTGCAGAGGGAAAAAAATTGAAATGCATCCCAAGGTGTAAAATATTGATGTTGCATTATTCAAACGAGAAAGCTTTGGTATGTGTCTCTTTTGTCTAATCATGCTAAAAGCAGAAGTGCACGGGGCATAAATGACAGAACAATAGGGCTCTGATGCATTTAAATGACATCAGATTCACAATGCAGAGCAGAAAATAAAACGCCTCTAAACCTAACATTTCCTCAGATATTACAGACACATAGAAAGATGTGAGTTTATCAGCATGATCCTGAGGTTTTCTTTTATTAATGGTGGTCATTTTAGGAATGTTACATTTATATGTGCTAATGTACACTGAGTAAATACTGCTTTATATGTTAAGGTTGCCAACTTAAACACTAAAAGTTAGGTGATTCCTGTGTGCTTTTTATCTGGGCCACTTTAATTTCTACACTAAAACACAATCACTAATGATATGATCACACACTGTGTTTTACCACTGGCCTTCTGTCTCTTCCAGGATGCTTAACAAGCCACTATTCAACGTTGCATTTCCTCTCTATTCAGCATGTGGCCTTATGACAAGTTTATTGCACTCCTTGCTCTGAATAGTAAATTGTTAATATTCAGGATCCTGTTTCTCTCTTTTATTGTACTGCTGACTGCAATATCTGAGTGATTCACAAATGATGCCCAGTTTATCTCACAGTGCTCCTGTGAGACAAGTTGACTTTTTTCAGTGTTACAGAAGAGGAATAGAGCTGCAGAGATACCCATGCAGGATAAAGACCCTGATTTTAAGTGTCCAGTCTGAGATCTCTATAGTTTTATTTTCCACAAAGTTTCTTGTTTTACAATAATGAACAAACAAGTGTCCATTATATAAGAGCATTTATTTCCTAACACATTCGTATTTGCATTAATTTTACATGTGTTATTTCTATTATTTATAAGGAAAGCTAATTAGAATTGCATTTAAGGACGAGATTAATTTTTTTCTACTGTGAGTGTGGTTGAACACTGGAACAGATCCATCAACTATGATATCTAAAATCCAGCTGGATGTTGTCCTTGGTAACTTGCTTTGGTTGACCCTGCTCTGGACAGGGGATTGGAATAGATGATCTCCAGAGGTGTCTTCATGCCTCATCCACTCTGGGATTCTGAGAATCTGTGAGATTTTAGTTATGTTGGCAGCAAACAATTATAAAATAAGAGAAAACAAAATTTACAGATATTACATTATTTGTGCTTAGTTCAAATTTGCTAAACTAAAAATACCATACTGGAGCTGGTTTTACTTAGTCTGATGCTTCAGTTCAATCAAGATAATGTCAGCATAAATTTAAATTCATGGAGAAAAAAAATGTATAGCTGTGCTTAATCAAACATGATTAATTTCCCATATCTATCTCTCTTAGATTTAGTACAAAGATTGTGAAATGAAGCTAAATGTTTTCATGTGTTAAAAGCTACTTTCAATCAAGGAGAGATAGTTAGTTTAAGACTGTGGAATTTAGCAGCTTAAAAGTAAAATGATAATCAGTTCCAATGCAAATTAAAGACAATTTATGGAAATAGTATTAATTGCATGATTTAATCTAGGAAGGCAGATTATTATCATTTGTGAAACATAATTATACTTAACTATCTATCTATGTTTCCCTGCATCATTTTAAATTACCTCATTTTGTAACATAACAGAAAATATAAATTACTTTTTAAACACAATAAAATGTACAAGTGTTTGTTGAAGTGTAAGGTATAACAGGTAAAGATTCTGTTCTTTAAGGCACATCTAAACAAGCAGGGGTTAGTCTGTGATACAGAAATATTTGCCTAGCCCTTCACTGTCCAGGTGATGTGAAAGTTCAGGTAGTACCCTCGTGGGAATTGTACCACCTCTCAGACATTGAGGGACACAGGATCGTCTCGCAGTGTTGTGTGGTAGGGCACTGTTCAGCTTTGAGCTAATGCTCAACCAAACATCCCTTACTACACAAGTGTCTTCCCATAAAATGGCTTTCTAAAAGCTTTCCAGCAGTCTAGTAGCCCCATAAAACTTAGTTTTTGCAGTACTGTACATCACAGCTCTTAAGATCTTGTATGGATTTTTCCATCAATGCTCAGTGGGAACAGAGTTTTAAGCACCAGAGTTTGAAAATGTTGTTCTAAGTCCTGAATACAGATGTGATGCTTTTGCTTTTTTCCCCAGTTGTTTTGTTTTGTTGGTTTTTTCTTTTTTCTTCACAGAGAAAGTCCAAATGAAACCAAGCTGGAGTCTGCACATGACAGAGAAGACTGTGACATTCTCTTTGCCCACAAGAGGGTACATCCCACACTGCACCACTTCTTAATGTCAATACAAGTTCACATTGACCATTCATAATAAACATAATGCAAAACTGGCAACACTTCAGGTGCTTTAACTCTTACTCTGAACAAGATAAAGGAAAAAATTCACTGCATGTGACTCTAGAGAGAAGCAAAGACAGGAAGATGTGAAAAATGCTGAGCTGTACAAAATCAGCCTCACATAGGCTTGAATCAAATCAGAATGGAAAGAAGAAAACAGAAAAGCATCATCATACTTTCTTCAGGCCAGGATCCTGTTATGCCTAGCAGTGCCCATCCACAAACACACAAATCAGAGAATACTCACCTTTGATCTGTGTAGTATTTGCTTAACCTAACAAAAAAATATCTTTAGAAATAATTTTAAATTTAAAAAGAAATCTGATAAATCAAACCCAGAAGTTACTAACCTTGGTAGACAGTTGGTGAATATAAATAAACCTGACTTTAAAAGCATCCAGAATGTCACACCTCACAAAATCCTTATCATATTTTGATAGTGATAGAAAAGGGGCAGCTGTGTTTGATTACCAATAATCTTCATCTTTGCTTCATCTACATACATCCCTTAAAGCTTTTCCTGTCTCTGGTGACTTTCAGGACTCTACTTTCTCTGTGTTTGGTCAAGTAGCATGTCAGTATGTTTCACTGATACACAAAAATGTATATATAAATTAAAATAGGAATGGAGACAAAGCAAAGGTCAAGGAATGGCACATTTGTATTCATGAGAGGATCTATGCAGGGAGCAGTCAAATTTGTATTTCAGTTAAGTTTAGAAGTTTAGAAATGCGTATGTAGAGTTTGCATCTCCTGAGGCAGACATCAGTTCTAGTGAGATGAGCTGGACCTAGACCAGGCAGTCCTTGAGCTGCAGGGAGATCATGGGTGTCCTCGGGTGACTTGAGTAGCTTGATGGCCTCCTCCTTATTTCCCCCCACCCTCTCCCCCCTCCATTCTTCTGCCTTTTCTGTGTGCACACCCTCTTTGTATTGTGGATAAGTACCCCCTGACACCTACATCCACATCAGAGTAGAAAGGACTTATTTTGAATCTAGCACTAAGGACAAATTCCTTAAGGCTGTGAAGTATTTGTTGGCCAAAGAAAGTTCCCTAACCCTGTGATGCTTTGTTCAAGTCCTTGAACCCCCTGATAAAGCAAAGCAGAGACATAGCAGAGACTAGGCACAGAACTGCAACCTGCTGTCTGTAAAGACTGTTTGAGTCACAGCCTTTCCATGTTGCTACATTACATGTAGGAGCTCTGGATGGATAATTCCACGTATGCTGTGTTACTCCTGACAGTTTAAGAAAGAACAGCACATTGCCCTTGCAGCTGCCATGAATTCCCAGTGGTGGTGTCACTTATACATACTGATGTTTTGCTCTATACTCCTGTGCATGTGTGCACACAGATTTGATCACTTGTAGGTTATAGAAAAGACAGAAATAACAACGAATAATTTTTTGCACATACCAAGCTTTTTCCTATATTGTCCAAATGTATATTATTTCTGTACCTCTGAGCCTCCCAAGTATTTAGTTTTCACAAGGTCCCACCCCAGCCCTTTAACTGTGGTGGCTCCATAGGGAACTTCAGAGATCTTTCCATGTCCACTAGGCTTCCTATGCATGACTACAACATACGTAGCTTTTAGACTCCTAGAATCACAGAATTGTCAGGGTTGGAAGGGACCTCAAGGATCATCTAGTTCCAACACCTGACATGGGCAGGGACACCTCACACTAGATCAGGTTGCTCAGAGCCACATCCAGCCTGGCCTTAAAAACCTCCAGGGATGAGGCTTCCACCACCTCCCTGGGCAACCTGTTCCAGTGTCTCACCACCTTCATGGGGAAGAATTTCTTCCTAACATCCAATATCAATCTACCCACTTCTAGTTTTGTTCCATTCCCTCTAGTCCTATCACTCCCTGACACCCTAAAAAGTCCCTCCCCAGCTTTCTTGTAGCCCCCCCCCCCCCGCCCCCTCCCCCTTAAGATACTGGAAGGCCACAATAAGGTCTCCTTGGAGCCTTCTCTTCTGCAGACTGAACAGCCCCAACTCAGTCTGTCTCCATAGAAGAGGTGCTCCAGCCCTCTGATCATCCTCATGGCACTTCTCTGGACACATTCCAGCACCTCCAGATCCTTCTTGTAATAGGGCTCCAGAACTGGATCCAGTACTTCAGGTGGGGTCTTACCAGAGTGGAGTAGAGGGGGAGAATAACCTCCCTCTAGCTGCTGGCCACACTTCTCTTGATGCAGCCCAGGATGTGATTGGCTTTCTGGGCTGCAAGTGCACACTGGCAGCTCATGTTGAGCTTCTCATCCACTAGCACCCCCAAGTCCTTTTCTTCAGGGCTGCTCTCAAGCCAGTCACTGCCCAGCCTATCTTGGTTGTCTACTCATGACTACTAATGCCTTGAGTCACATAGTAGATAAAGAAAAGGGTTTCCAAAAGGAATGTTTGTGTTTAGGAATCTGGATTCTCCATATTCTCTCAGACCTACTTAAGAGTTACACTCCAAAATAAACAGGCATAAAACACTGGAGAAACACAACTGAAAAGCAACTGGGCTTAAAGAAGTGTTCCTCAGTATCTAATAATAAACAGAATGTCTGAAAGGAAGGAGATAAAAAACATATATTCATGGGCTTTCTTTTTCTATTTGTGCATGTCTGCGGTAGATAACTCTCATTTTAATGGAAGTTGCACCCCTGTATGTATCTGCATATCTTCAAGCTTCATACAGTGTCACTGATATCATAAAGACAGCAGTGGAAGAACACGGATCTTTAAAAAGATAGAGCTCTGTCTCATTCACTTATCACATTCACTGGAAGAGGTCGTTCCTGAGGATTTGTGGCCTTCCAATACATGTGGGAAAAAATAGAAATGATAGCCTGTAATTAAAGATTGCATTAGTGTATGGGCAAAAGGAGACAACATGAAAATTTGAGGAGTAAATTTAATTCTCCCATTTCCTACCGTTAAAGTGTTTGGCTTTGTAATTTCGATATTTTAAGATCATTTTTGTTATGTTGTGTATATCTGCAGGACCCCACTTTTTAGTTTACACCTCCTGAGGGACTGAAAGCTTCAGAGTTAATGAACTTTCTCATCAGTTGGCCATTAGTTTGAACTGAAGCCAACTCATCAGGATGAAAAGCATCTTGCATCTAATGGATGTTTGGGGTTCTGTATAGAATGAGTTTGGCAGGTCTCTTTCTGTAGCTGCCACAACACAAACATGCCATAATGCTCTGCACTAATTGGCAGATTCAGTGAAGAAGCCAAATGGTGGCTCATACTATTGAGTCTGATCTACCCTTTTTGCCCATGGAGGAAATCTTTCACCTCAGGTATGCTGTTGGGGTTTGTTAGTGTTTGTTAAGCTAACCGGACTGCCTTCTTTCAAAATTCAGAGGATATCAGTTGCAAAGGCTGTCTGGTGATACCTCTCATTATTACTTAAACCACACAACTATTTAAAGAGGCAGTTTACCATGAATACATTTTTTTGCACATAAGCACACGTCTCATTACCTAAACAGAACAAAATGTCACACAAGCTTGACAGCTAGGTATGGGTCTGCAAAACTCCTAGTTGATTCAAGGAGAATTTGATGGTTTATGCTCATCTGCATTTGTGTCCCAGTCTTGTGTCAACAAATGTTTGTGTTTGCCCTCATATTGTAATCCTTCAGCCTTTTATTTGTATGTTCCAGGGTGTATGTGTAGATCTATATACATATGTACATAATGTTACTACATTCATTATTCCTCCTTGAAGGAGAAAAACAAGAGTCTCTCACTGATTGTCCATAGTAATTAATTCTTGGAATGCCAGTGAATGGACAGGTTAAAAAGAAAAAAAGCATATTCTTCAGTAGCATCTTTTTGATTCTGATTCTTTTCAGCTTTTTTTTTTTTCCTCCCCAGTAATGACATGAAGTTACTGAAACTTTCACAGATTTGGTCCTGAGTTTATGTTCACGATGAATACAGAGCAAAGTCCACTGCTGTGTTGGGATCACATTTCACAAAATGGGGTGGAAAGAAAGAAGAATTGAATGATGTGGTCTTGTGTTTTCCTCCTCAAAAGCTGCTACTGAAGCAGGATTTCTGCTGTCCTAGCTACCAGCCCCTGCACTGAAATGGGGCAGTCCTCTAAATACTTTCATTTGCAAACAGCCATACGGTAAAGTGCTAGCCTAACATGGAAGAGAGGTACCTGAGAATTACTCTTTAAGCCATGCCTGCCATTTTTCTGCCTTTGCTGGGCACTGGGAGGACTTCAGAGAGAGCTTCATCACTAGAAACCAGTCATGTAGCCCATGCAGCACAGGGGGCTTTGGATGCATGTGTTGTCTGATGTAACATGCTTTTGCCTCCCTAAAGATGAGATACCCTGTGGACCATTCTGTGGTACACTCTGCCGTTCTTCCCAAGCACCTTTTTTATTAGTGAGGCAACAAATAAAGAGTCTGTATGGAGCAGACTTCTGAGCTGTTTCCAAGGTGAACTGTGCCAGCCCTGGGGGCTGAGGACAATATTTGTCCTGCTGTTTGTAGTCTCCTCCTCCTTAAAAACACTGCAGTTTGCCAACATACTCTACGCCCTTCGCTCCTGCTCCCTCAGTGTTTAGATATGCTTTGGGCATTCTTCCCTTTCTATTCCCTTTCTGGTTTTATTTCTGCCAGTGAAAGAGCATATTTGGTTTGTATTCATGATTTTATGTCTATGTCACAGCAGCACTGAACAGTGATATTTTTATCTACTTACACTCAATATAAATTCTAACCTGATGTGAGGCAGCAATATTGTTTCCTGGGCTATTCCTTTTGTTTACCTTACAAATCCTTTTTTCCTGCCTAGCAAGTATTGATTTCAACTCAGAACACCTACCCATAACTGCTCAAAAAGCTTCACAATTATTTGACTTTCTTTTATCTCTTTTAACAAGAAAAGTTTGGTGGTGTACTTGGGAAAGTGTCAGGGATCGCTGTTTGACATAATTTAATTTAAATCCATACATACCTACATAATTTAAATACTTTGGAAAAGCATAAGTAAATTTTAAAAATCCTACTTGCCAAACTCATAATTCCAGTTTTAATGTCAATCCATTTAATATGACTTTAAATTAATTGTTAATTCCAGGCTCATTTTTTGCCCATAGCTTGAACTGTATCTTATGTCAAATATGTTTTGAATGGAATAGAAGAGGGGACAGTAAATTTGATATGTTTAGACTATCAAATGAGTCTGTAATGAAAAAAAAAGGTAAACCTGTCACACCTAAACACCATGTGTTTTCCGGCATTGGTGACTAAAGTCAGGAGTCTACAATACACTTCCACCAATGCTGTAATTTTGCTTGTAAAAGTAACAAGCACTCCTTTTCTTACTTACTCCATTTCTTCCTTATTCAGCTGTGGTACAAATTCCAACATTTCTTTCTTTTCCTCCAAACCCACCCAAAATGTGTTCGGTTTGGGGGCAAGAACGTGCTAACAGACCTGTTCCAGGACCTGGTCCAGCTCCTATAGTTTTACTGGTGTCGAGATGCCCTCAGCTCTGCCAACATCTTTGTCAGACTGTTGCTCATCCAAAATTCAACAAAAATGAAATATCAGCCAACAAGTCAACCAAGAAGTCCATGATATCAAAGCTCTCATGATAGAAGCAGATGGACAGGAACCATCAGATTTGTGCTTAGCATCCTGCACCTTGAGATCTTAAAATGCTTTCATTAACAAGCTTACAGAGTTACTAGCACAAAGTCTATTCAGCCTTACCATACTTTCTGCTTTTAGTGTAAGGCCTGGAAGATGAAAGAGTGGACTGAAAAAAGGGATATAAAAACTGAAAGTGAAGGAAACTTGAAGAAATAAAGTTTCAAACTCCCTCAAAAGAGGTAGTATATTAAATTCATATATTAAACCAAACCAGCAAGCTATACTGCATCATTTGCTTCCTGATTCATCCTCATCTTCTAAAAACTTTTTAAAAACTATTCATATATATAAAGCAGATAAGAGTGTTGCTTTTTAAAATTTGCATTTATACAGACATTTTACTTGAATATATAGAGAGATATAAATGCTTACCCTTAATTAAAATAGATACCCTTAATTAAAATAGATAGAAACTGTATTTGATAGGTATGCCTGTCTCAAGCTCTTCCTAATGCTTTTGGTTTCACATGAAAGTATCCCTCCACAAAGGCAAATATTAAATTATTGCTTGGTGATCTGTGTTAAAATTTCTACAGTTCTTTCACAGGTCTAATTAACTTGCCTTTTATATTTTTAATATACCCTATGCTAGTGAGTGTAATACCACAGGAATGCAGTGATTGCTACCTGCTGCAAGTAAATAAAGGGTGTTTGGCACTGCAGAAAATCCCAAATCCTGTATCTACAAAATGGTGCAGAATTTTCATGTGTAATTACAAAGTGAGCTAATAATTCATATTTTACATTATTTACTGAGTAAAAGGGGTCATGCTACACTTTTCCCATTCACAAGCTTCGGCCCCAGACTTTCCAACCCTTTATTTATCAGAAATGAAATATTATGCTAACCATGACCTTTTAACAACAGTCTATTCACAGTGACCAAAGGTTTTTATTGCTGACCTATTAATCTATTATAAAATAATAATTTTCCTGGGTCGCCTGATTTTTAAGGAGAAGCAAAACAAAACTACAAAGATTAAAAGAGTCAGGATTAAAATTCCCTGAAACATTCACCAAATGCAGAATTTCTTCTTGTTTCCTCTGCCAGAAAACATCAAGCAAATACTATAATTTATAGCTTTCCTCCCCATCTAAATCAAGAATCTACAAAAAAAAAAAAAATCAGTTCTGTACATACCTCTCTTGTAGTAATTTTAAGTTTTCCCATGTCCATTAGGCCCTTACAACCTAATCTTGCTCTGCCAATTGCTCCCATGGTGAGATCATTAAGTAAATTATTTAAAGATCAAACAGCCTGCAGTGACAATGGAGTTCCATGTAAGGTAAATGCTTCAAAGCCCCCCTCCCCCCTTCTCAAATTATAGCTCTACAGGCTATTCATCACCTCTGGATGGGGCATGCCCCACCATTACTTGGCTTTTTGCTGCAGGCTAAGGTAGCACCACTAATTGGCCTTTGTAACAAAACTGACCTGTGGACAGGATAAAACTTGTTTGGAGCTTTAGAGACAACAATTATTCGAGGTTAAAAACACATCAATGCCACAGCTACGTCACTATAATAAGGGTGAATGAATTTCTTCCTCTTGGGTCTTAATGTGAAAGAATGCCTTCGTGTTGTGCCCATGCCAAACAAAAGCTCCTTCAGGTAGTTGAACTAGTCCACTTTTCTTTCTTTCCCCCACCCCTTCTTTTTTAGCTCAAGGACAAGTAGGTCTATCATTTTCTTTATTTCTTCAGAGCCCCTCACAGTGAGGGCCCTTTGATCTCTGAGAATAATGGTAGATGGAACAATTTAACTGCTTCATACAGGTGCAGGAGTTTATTTGACAGGTTGTGGGCTTTTATTTCTAGCACATTAGCTACGTGCATACAAATGGGCTCTTGACAGATTCAAGCAGGTAGATCAGAATTTATTTTTTCTAAGAAGCCTCAACAAAAGCCTGGCCACACCTGCAATGATGGCACAATTTAAAACATTGAATAAATTAAAGCAGGTAAAGCCATTGCATTCCCTGCTGTGAATGAATTTTTACAACGCAGGAAGACAGCATGCAGGGTGCCAAGCAGCTTGATCAAGTAAACAAAATGAGATCCAGTCACTCACCTCTTAAATTAAGGAGTCTCTACTTGATCTGAGCTGTCTTAAAAGAAGTAACTGAGAGACAAGTGTTGATGTTGTATTGCCTGTGACAGAGAACAGAATGTAGGATAGAAGCAAAATTAAAGAAGACATTTTCAAGACACAGTTAAGCAGACCAGCACTTTCCCCCCAAAGAATTATCATTCATATTAATTATCTTACATTTGTAAATACTTATGATTATGATTATTGCAGTGAAGATCTGCCCTTGAAAGATTTCTAAAAAGAGAAGTTTTTCATTCTGTTTTGTTTTGTAGTTGTTGGTTTGGTTTTGTTTTTTATTCCACTTAGATTAAGTGTCATTGAAATGGCTTAGGTAAGGCTCTTTGATAACCTACTACGTAATAATAAGTCTGTTAAAGATTGCTTCTTCAGACTGTTATCACTTGTGGAAGCCAGGCATAGTTTATTCTTATTTTCATCCCTTCTTCTGTTTTGAGCTTGATGCTGTTTTTTTTCATTTCATTGCAGTTCTTCAGAGAACATCCTGCCCTCAGAGTCATGTTTTCCACTATAAATAAGGCCCAGGGAATGCATGGATTTTTTGAAGGCCTGAATAACTTGTTTGGAAGTGTTACATCAAGACTGGTAGTATAGATGCAGTTATGATAGCTTCAAAGTATTTTATACTGGTTTAGCTTGTTTGACTCATGGAAATATTTGTTCTAGACTAAACACCTTTATGGCAATATAAGTGCTTTGGTACTGCAGGACTATATAAATGAGTGTGTCACTGTGTTTAAAATGATAAACCTGGAGTTCACTTTTACATCACTTGCCATCTCTGTTGGCATGGCTGTGACAGAGTGGGATGTTAAGAGGTAAGACAGGCAGGCAGCACCAAGAAAAACCCTGCATAGTCCTTTCCAGTCTGAGCTGCTGTATCTTTAGTGAGTGCTTTGCCACTGAAGCATGCTGGTAATGTACTGCTTCATAGCTAACCTGCTCCTGGGGGACACATGGCCCGTTTATCACCTCTGTGGTAACTATAGTAGCTGTTAAATAGATTTGGTGAAAATTACACCCCAGTTCTCCAGGCAATATAATGTTCTCAGAGAACTGAGAGGCGCAAGGCTGCACCAAGGAATAAATACCGAGGATAACTGTGAGTCAGTTTAACTGTTTCGAATTTGTGCATAGTGAGTCACATCCGAAGGGAATTTAAACATGAGGTATTTATTCAGGTGAGCTGGTGTTTTATTCCACATAAACAGAAGAGAGCTTGAGCCACACTAAAATGTTTTAAAGCAATAGTCATAAAGTGAAGGTGAAGCTCCTAAAGTGAACTTTGCACTGACAGACTACAGAATAATGACATTTTGAACTGGACATAAACCACTTTTTTTTTTTTTTTTTTTTTTGCTGGCACAGTATAAGGCCCTTGGATGGTGCAATTAGGGAAGATTTCTGTTATTGGCACATCTCTAAAGGATTTGGAGGAACAAGTTGATGGGGAGATAATTTAACTACACTGCTTTACACTCCTTTTGGCTACTGCAGTTCGTCTGGGGGCTCCATATTACTGCAAGCTGCGGGGTCAGCAGCTACCTGCGAATTATGCCTCCTGATGGTTTTCTAAGATATGACTGTGCAAGTTGGGTGGGAGGCAGTTGCTGGAGAGCGTGCTAACACAGCTCCTGCTGTAGCCTCTTTGCTATGGAAAGATGTTGCCAGTAGCAGAGCAAAAGAGACTTGTCCTGCCCTGCAGAGCAGATCATCACTAGAGAGCTCTCAATTTCCACGTTGCTGAGGGAAGTGCTGGCAGAATCCCTGAATGCAAAGACAGACGACTCCCCCAGGCCAGCCCACAGGCTCTGTGGTGGCCGGCTGTCCTGTGGAGGGACTCACCAAGAGATCAATATCTGAAAGCAAACTCGATTCCATATTAAATTCTTTCTCCTCCACCCTGCACCAGCTGTCCTAGGATGCTGACCAACAGGCGCTCCTTGTTCTAGAACAAACAGCCTCCTTCATTGTTTGTTTGCCTGTTAATTAAAAAGCAAATTCTCATTTGGAATAAGCCGAACATCAGGATGTGGGAAAGACTGGCTCAGAGACACAGCAATGAGTTCTGTCGGCAGGCTGCTGCTCTAGCTCCAAGAGATAAATGTGAAGGCTCTCAGCTGCCAAAAGAGTTTCAGTAAAAAAAGAGGATGTGAAACGCATTAATGATCAGATATTTCACAATACTTAATGGAAAAAAATAAAAACAAAACACACAAACACAAAAAAGAAAAAAAAGAAAAAGCACCCCAAACTCAAGACTTAGCCTGCTCTGCCAGTTTTGCCTTTTCTATCTTAATATTGGAAATCAAATAACCTGCAGTAGGTTGTATTTCTGTTAAAGGTATTACAGGTTTATGACAGAGCTAAACCAGTGCAACAAATGTAGAAATTAGTGTTGAAGTCTGGTAGGGTTCTTTATTGCTCTTATTTAACCAAGCGCATAGTAACTTGGTGGTACTTAAATGTGAGTAAGCAGAGTTTGGTAGGGTTTGGGTTTGTTTGTTTGTTTGTTGTTTTTTTCAAAAATTTGGATTTGTGTCTGGTCAATCAAGCTTCCCTTCCAAGTATTTTTCATATATAAAATTAAAAGAACTTTGGAGCACCAGCTTTCTAATATCTATGGATTAGAAGATCAGCTACTAAAAAAAAAAAAATTAAAAAAGAAATAAAATCATAACTTCCAGAAAATGTTGTTGTGTGATGACAAGAGTTACAACAGAGGTCTACAATTAATGCTCTCTAAATGCTTTTTCTGATGAAGCTTGTAATTTTAAATCAGTGCTGGTGTAATATGGCAATCAGAGATGACCTCAGACAATTTTTTTTTTAATTATTCTGGTTTCCTTTGCAATTGATTTTGACAAAAAAAAAAAAAAAAAAAAAGGGTTTGGTCCTTCAGTTGACAGCATTTGCCCCTTCAGTAGATAATTAGTCAACAGTGTGGCTTTATGTTTTATGCCACTTGCAGTTGGAATGGCACTGTCTTTCACACCATGAATTGTTTTCATGGTCCCGATGTTATGTCCAAATGCTGAGTGTGCTGAATATCTGAAGTGATTTTCCCTGGAATCACCCTGACTGAGTGATTTCAAGTGGATTGGTGTCCTTCCATGATTTCCATGCATGTGTAGGAGCTACTTTATTTCCAACAGAAATCCAATAAGAAATAAATAGTTGCAATTATTATTTCTGTCAGAGATAGGGTCATATTGCAGAGCTGGATGCTTTACACAGCCATCTCCATGCAGTTCAGCTGCTCTTGCTGCACCATTGGTTTCCAGAGAACATGACAGCTCCACAGTGCTGCTGACTGTACCACTGTTCTCTGTAATTTTTGCACCTCATCTCAGTATGGATCTGAGCTGGACAAAGCACTTTGCTGTACGTCTGGAGAGCTCTACTTTTAGTACAAGAAATATGTGGTTCAGCAGGTCTTTTTCATTCTGAATTCTCCATCTCTGCCAGCTAATTCCTCATTGAGAATTCAGGGAATATCTCAGTTTTACAATTTTGGTTTCACTATTTAAGGTTGAGAGGTTGTCTCCCTTTTATGTTTTTCATAAATCTGGATTTATTATGCTATGCTTAAATGAGGTATTTAAATGAGAACTAAAATTTACATTGGTCCTATCAATTAAATTGCATAATCCTCTTTTCTATGTCCAGTTGAGAATGTAGCCATCTTAATCTATAATAAACAAAATTAGATTTGAAATTATAGAGAAAACAGAGAGAGAGAAAGTTGCTACCTCTAAATGATCAGTGGAGACCTGTCATGACTTGCTGTCATAAAACCCTGCTCCAAAGCCAGGCAGCTGTCAGAGATGAAGGACTAAAACTGGAACTGGCATGCATGGTTCCTCTCAAGCAATCACCTGAAACACTAAAGACCTTGTCTTGCTAAGATCAGTACAGCTATAGTAAAAGAATGATTAGAGTTATTATTAATTAGTTTTCAATACATGCCTCCCAACAATTATAAACTTTATTCAGTTCCTACATGTAAAGACGACAGGTTAGAATATCTACTGTGAGTTTTAAGTTTTAGGCTTTTGTCATCAAAATCAATGCCATAATTATGTATTGTTGTAGACTATCTATATATAGAATATTAAGCAGCATCAAAAAGAGATTTTGCTCACCTATACTGAATATCAGAGATTTCTTGGGTTTACAGCTCTTTGGTTATCTATTTAGTGTATTAAAGGCAACATGACTTTATGTCACAACCTTCTTCATAGTATTTCACATCTCAATAACAAGACTTTTGTATTAAAAAAAAAAACAAACAAAAAACAAAAATGGAAAAAAGGTATTAGGTTTCTCAAAATTAGGGTATGATTTGTCAATTATCCTATTGCCCAGCATGCACCCACCTGTATCCAGCACAGAATGATGTATTGCTGCACTGCCACCACAAACACAACTCCAGTTTTAACATTGCAATTCCCATTTTACTCTGCTACCAAGCTGTGATAAAAAAATCTTCTGTTCATGAACAGATCAGGTAATTACACTTGAAAAAGTTTATAATCCACAGATGCTTTCCACATTTCTGTATAAAAAAACATCATGCATCTCATCAGTTTTAAGAATGGCACAGTGTACAGCAGGTACTTGCAACGGTCCTGCTAAAAAATAACAAACATTTTAGATCCTGCAGTTTCTATTTACTGTTGTAACACTTTTCTGTTGAGCTGAGATTTTTTCAATTTAATTCAAAGTCAATTAACTCAATAAGAACCTTCTCAGTGACTTCAAGGGCTTCAAACCTGATTTTAACTGAGCTTGAAATTTTCCAGATGTTTGGATTTGCATATGCATTCAACCAAGTCACATCACTTTGCTGTCTTAATTTCTCAAAACTCATACCTGTACCATATTTGGGTTTCTTTTGCAAAATAGCTTGTGTAAATGGTTTTTCTCACCTTTTTCTTTCCCACTTCACAACATTCCTCCAAAGGGCTTTCATGTTAGGTTAGCCAGAGCTAACTTGCTCCTGCAATTTGTTTGCCTGCTTTCAGCAAATTTTGTCTTGTGGAGTAAGCTGCTGATTCTGGTAGTAGAGGAACAAATTCTCAGAATCTTTGGATTTTGGAATAACCTCTATTGGCTATTTTGTATTCTTAAGTGTGCAGTTACACTTTGTTGTTTGCTCTGTTTGCTCTGAGTCTTCCTGTGCTCTTAAGTGTCGTCAAATTCCCCTAGGAAATCTGTAATGGATCATAAAGAATATATGTGGGAATGCCTACACTACTAACTGCTGAAGTGCATAAAAGGAACAGGTAGAGGTTTTTTTGCTGTTCAGAGAAAGGTTGGATATGGCAGTTGGAGCCATGGTTTAGTTGTCGTGAGGTGTTAGGTATTAGGTAATAGGTTGTACTTGATGATCTCTGAAGTCTTTTCCAACCTGGTTGATTCTGTGATTCTGTGAAACCACTCTGAATTAGGGACCTCATGTCTGTTTCATAGTTTTACTGGCAGAGGTTTTCTTTGGCTGCTGGTCCCAACCATGCACTGTGCTAACTGGTGCACAACACTGCTCTGCTTTTCAGACAGGGTGCTCAGCATGGTGGCCATTTGTGTGACTCCAATTGCTTCTACCAAGGGAGAAATTGTTCAGGTTGCATTAGTGCAAGCACTACTCCTATAGATACAAGGCAAGTTCTCACTAAAAAAACCCTGTATCACTAGTGTACCTGTATCCATTAGATCTAACAGTAAAAAGCTGGTGTCAGATTGTAGGATCTTCAATGAAAATTTGCAGGCATAAGCAACATTTCTGCTGGCTTGGAATACTTTGTAAAGCTTTTGACTGTCTCCCACAGCATTCTCCTTCAAAAACTCAGGGCACAAGGCTTGGATAAATGCACTCTGCATTAGTCACTAGTGGTATCCTCCAGGGTTCAGTACTGGGGCTTGTCACTTTTAATATCTTTATCAATGATCTGGATGTGGGGATTGAGGACACCCTCAGTAAGTCTGCAGATGACACCAGGCAGAGTGGCTGTGTCAATTTGCTAGAGGGCAGGGGAGCTTTACAATGGGATCTGGAGGGGTTAGACCGATGGGCCAAGGCTAAATGTATGAAGTTCAACAAGACCAAGTGCCAGGTCCTGCACTTGGGCCACAATGACCCTGTGGTAAGCTACAGACTTGGGGATGTGTGGTTGGAAAGCTGCAAGTTGTAGAGGGACCTGGGGGTACTGGTTGATAGTCGACTGAACATGAGCCAGAAGTGTGCCCATGTGGGCAAGAAAGCCAATGGCATCCTGGCTTGGATTAGAAGCAATGCAGCCAGCAGGAACAGGGACATGATCACCCCCCTGCACTTAGCACCGGTGAGGCCATACCTCATGTATTGTGTTCAGTTCTGGGCCCCTCACTACAGAAGGACATTGAGGTGCTGGAGCATGTCCAAAGAAGGCCAATGAGGCTTGTGAAGGGCCTGGAGCACATGGCCTAAGAGGAGTGTCTGAGGGAGCTGGGGTTGTTCAGTCTGGAGAAGAGGAGCCTGCGAGGTGACCTCATTGCTCTCTACGACTACCTGACAGGAGGTTGGAGTGAGAAGGGGGCAGCCTCTTCTCCTTGGTGTCAAGTGACAGGACTAGAGGAAATGGCTACAAGCTGCACCAGGGGAGGTTTGGCTGGATATTAGGAAATATTTCTTCACTGAAAGGGTTATCAAACATTAGAATGGTCTGCCCAGGGCAGTGGTGGAGTCACCATCCCTGAGGGTGCTTAAGCAGAATGTAGACCTGGTGTTTAGGGACATGGTTTAGTGTTGACCCTTCAGTGCTAGGTCAAAAGTTGGACTGGATGATCTTCAAGACCTCTTTCAACCAGATATATTCTGTAATGCTTCCTTCTCTAACAGCTTGATGTTCTCACTTCCATTTGGTAAGCTACACTAAAGAGCACCACTACCCTGACACTAACCTTAAATTTTAAAAAAATAATTATAAATAACAGAACAAATTAAATGGACTCATTAGTCTTGCCAAGCTGATATCAATTTCTTAGCATTTTTAAACAATTTGTGCCACTGAGTTTTTCACTGCAAATTAAGAGCAATTTAGGCTATTATACAGGCTGAAATATCATTGTTGCAGCATCTCAGCAAGGAAAACATTAGATTTTTTTTATTAAAAAAAAACCAGTTATATTTTTATTTTTCTGCTCTGACACAGTTTGGTTTGGCTGGCACTGATCGCTTGCAGTGGAGAGCACAGTGGCAGGACTAACAGTGAGTCTTTTATTGCTAGTTGATCTCTTTAATAAAACAATGCCATATTGTTTACTAGTTCTATAGGATGATGAAAGTAGCCTACTACAATTAATAGAAGGTGCCTTTACCTGAAAATAAGGATTTTTTTCTTCTTAGACTCTGAATACTATAGAGCATTAGCATTTTCACTCCTGTAGACTCAACCATAGCACTGCATAATTCTGCTTCAATCCATTTTGAGATGACTGCAAATTGTCTTGTGTGTGTGTGTGTGTGTGTATGTTAATGATCAAATATTGGTATTTTTTCCCTTCATACAAATGCATACAACCTTTTTACACATAACTTAGTCAATATATTCTGATGTTCACATTAGGGATTTGGAAATCAATGTAGTTTTCCTGTTATTCTTTTATGATTAAATCAATTGGAGTTATTTACTCATAGCAGAAAATATGGGTGATTGCCAACCCTACAGCTCAGTGAATTGCTTTCTCACTACTGCTGCCCTGTAATGAGAAGGTACAGGTTCTCTTCAGGGGTTGACTAAACTTGCTCATGTATAGAAGCAATTGGAGGTGCAGAAATTGTTTATTATTGAGGGCTAGCAATGTTTCCTGCCAAAGGGCATCTTCATCATCTGCTATTACATTACCTCTGACAAAGCATGGTAATACTAAAGCCCAGCAGTGCTGATCATATGGAGGAAAATAGCAGATACTTGGCAATTCAGCTTAAATCAGCATACTTCATACTCCTGGGGTAGAGAGACCCCTTAAAAGACAATGGAACAATCAAATAGATGCCTAACAGGACTTTGGGAGTACTATTCATGAGATTAGGAGCTATAAAAAGATGGAACACTGTGCACCAAACAGATTTATATTAAAACTTCATGTAAAAACTGCAGTGGCATAATCTGGTATTCTCTTCTGGCAAATAGATGTTGTTCATCTTTCAGAGGCAAGAATAAATTTTAATCTGCACAGAAGCTTTAAGTAAAGCTAGGGATGATATATTTGAGTACAGAGCATACACTGATGGAGTCTGAGTTTCTACATTGATTTTATTTCTCTGTGCATCATCTTTTCTTTTGCAAGGGTAGGTGTGTGCATGTATGTAATGTATGTAATTGGCAATTTGCTTGGTGTGTTTAGAGAAAAGCACCTCTCAGGCATTAACATTTTGTGAGCTCCAGCCTATTTGGCTAACCTAAAATCTGATTAGGCATGAAATCCCACTATTCTTATTTTCTGCAGCTCATTCCAGAACCTTAAATTTGGAAGCACTATGATCACCAGCTGTTAAAAGGGAGAAAAATCACTTGGAAATACTTCTTTTTGATATAATGCACTGCGCTTAAAATTTAGGGGAAGAAAATAACACAATGATCGAGGTGGTAAGCTTCTCAAACCTTAGGCAAAGTAGTGTTTTAAAAATCCTCATGGTGTGCACTCATGAATCCCAGGTACTATTACTTGTACACATGTGATTGTATAAGAGGGTTGTGTATCAATTTAGTTAATCGTTAAAACATAAGTTAAATCACAAACATGTGGGTGCCTGCTATGTATGCATCTCCATCTCACCAAGTTCAGTAGCATTTAAGAATATACTTAACTAACTTTAAATTAGGGATACTTCTCTATTGCTAACACCATGGATACAGCTCCTGGCCTTGCATTCATTTCCCCACTCCTCCTTCTCACCAGACACATACAGTGAGACCCATGTACAGCTGTAGCCTTGCTCTGTTGTCTTTGGGCTGACTGTAAAAGCCCACCCATCCTAAAGATAAAATGTTTCAGCTTCAGGCTTGGCAGACACACTCTTTTTCACTTTTAAAATCTTACATTGCTGAGGGATTTCTTTCTCTCTGCTTCTTCACTCTATTTTCTCAAAATTATAACTGTCCAGAAGATCATCTGAGCATGCTCCTTCTCTGGAGAGTTTCAAAAGCCACCTGGATGCACTATTGTGATCCTACCCTAAGTAATCCTGCTTTGGCAGAGGGGTTGAACTCAATGATCTCTGGAGGTCCCTTCCAACCCCTTGTGTACTGTGATAACAATGATTATTAAATGGCAGAACTATGTGCTTGCTGTACAGTCACAAGGGAGAGCAGCAACAGTTGCCTGCCTTCATGCCTTTACTCAAAATAAGACTGTGCTTTAGTGTTAAAGCCTTTATGTTTTCCTTTGTTCCTCAAAATCCAAATTTGGGTTTTTTTGAGATGTGTTCCATAATCCACAAAAGCCACTTGAGTGCATGCAAAACTAGACAGATCTGGTGAATCCTGGAGAAGACTTGTGATGCTCAGATTTACAAATGGGTTGGCAAATCAAGGCACTGTGATTCACCTGCTTGTGTTCCTCTGATTTGCATTTTTAGAAATTATTTTATCTCAGGAGAGAATCTGACTTGGAAGCTTTGGGTTCTTAAACTCTGATAAACTGTCTATGAATGCTTGCATATTCTGTATGTTAAACTTGGAAAAAATCTATTTTCCCATAGGTATTAGCCTTGTTACTCTTCTCTCCCCCTCAAAAAAACAAAACAAAACAAAACAAAACCAAAAAAACAAAACAGTCAAATTATTATCATCACCTTTGCCAGCCACAAAAAAATAATAGAATAGATTCATGTCTGCTAAGCCTTGTCAATAGTCATTTTTATGTCTCAGTTTTAAACTTGTCAAATGTGAGAATTTAACAAAATCACTTACAGGCCCTTAATTATGTCAGTAAGACTGAGTGGAGCTACAATGAAAGTCAGGTTACTGATTCATATTACTACATCTTAACACACAGCCAAACATAGATGTCAATAATTGCAAACTTCATAAGGCACCAATGTATTTAGGTGCTACTTTAAATTAGAGGAGGTGATTCCTCTTCCTTCACAGCAATGTCCCATAAATTGATGTACTTGGTGAATGTTTTGAAACCTCTTTTCTCTTTCTTCTTCCCCTCTTGAACCAAATAGGAAAAAGATATACATGTCACATACATGCAACTACTAAAGCCAAGACTTCCCAAAACAGCACTAGAAAAATTCTGTTAGTGGAAACTGGCCATCCAAGTCTCTTAGATAGTTTTGAGAAACTATCTAAGACCCAGAAAAGTGGAGACCAGGAGGGGCAATGAAAATGTGAATTTTTGTGCAGTTTCTAATTCTGGATTCAATAGTACTTTAAGAGCCACATCTCAAAATCAATATCAACATGAACTTAGACATTGATGGACTGACTTAAAAATGGCTAAAATATTTGAAACAGACAACAATGAGTGACTGGCAGCGTGCAGTGAAGCCTGCTCACAGGGGCTGCCAGGGCCCTATTAGCAAGGATGGCAGAAATTCATGCTGGAGGCAATAAGGTACACATAGGTATCAAAATACCTGAATGCTTAAGGAGCACTGCAAGTGATTTTTAGCAATGATAGAAAACTGACTGTGTAATAAATGGAGCTGATTCCTGGCTTGACTTGTACAACTGCAAATCTAGTGTAATTCCCCTGATTTCACCATTGTACCAGAACAGCTGAATGCGTCTCTGGATCCTTTAAAGAGTGGTGTCAAAATTGTTTACACTTCTGAAACAGAACGCTGCAAAATTAACACATTTGATGAATAAACTTTTCACTCATGCAGGTTACTCCTTAATTCCCCTCTCTCCCTTTCTGTGGAATGACGTTGCATACCCTTACATCGTGCCAGACAGCTTCCCTCACAGCTTGTGGCAGGGTGTGTGCAGAGTCCTATGTTAGTGGCATGCTGGAAAAGGGCTGCTACCCTCTTTCCCCACTACTGTCAGCACCTCATCAACATCCTCCTTCTTCACCAGCCTGAATCTGGCCAAGCATTCCAAGATCATTTCCAAGCCTGGCTGTCCTTCAAGCTATCACCTTTGCTCATATCGCCAATAAAATGCTGGCAGCCAGATCTCTCGGTAAGCAATCTTCCTAATGAAAATAGGTCTGAAGTCATTATCAAAAATAGCATTTTATATATAAGAAACATGGCTAAATACCTTGATGGAACCTAGTAAATTTTAAGTACAATTTTTCAGAGTGTGAGTGACAGGCTCTTTGAAAAGAGTTAGGAAATGTTAGTGTTCTGTGACTGCCAGCTCGATTTGCTAATAAAGACAATACCTTACCCCGAAGGCTTTTTCCAGCTGCAGCCCCTGATGCACAAACATTGAGCATGTATCACACAGAACTGTCAGTTACTACTGGAGCCAGAAAATTGTTGTTTCAAATGTTACAGTACAGGAAAATCGCCTCTCTGCACTTGCTGCCAAAAAAATGACAGCTTAATTTATGCCATGCTGAAGCTACATTACCGAGCCATTCAGCCTGGCAGTTAAGTACACTCCATGCTCACATCCTTCCCCCTGTGCAAGTGCACTGGGGAGAAATACACAGGGACTGTAATAAGGACAATTGGCTGCAGTGTTTTCCATGTCACTGGAACTAAATACAGGTGAAACAGTACCAGCAATAAAATACATCACCTGAACCTCGTCTGCAAAACACAGTTTGGGGTGTGGGTTCAGGAATGATCAGGAAGGATGTGTTAGAGAATTGTTATGCATGAAGAAGATTATAGAGAGGTTTGCTTGTGTCAGACCTCTGGGTTTTATGTCGAAGGGAGGTACTGAGGTATTACCCATGCCTTTGAAAATTATGTCAGTATCCTTGGTTCAGACCTTCAAAACTTGGCAGTGTTTACACTTTCTGAAATTAAAAATCTGACAGTATTAAAGCACAGCCTAGTGTCGATATTTGTCACCAAGGTTTTCAGAAGATATTAAAGATGCACATGACATTATTTAAAAATGAACCACAAGCCAAACAAACCCCATAAAATTATCATCCTAAACACATCCTAAGATTGCCATGTAGTTTTTTCAGGCGAAAGCTTAATTTTATTTGACATTGAAACAATGATCATCCATGTAATAGAATGAAAGGAAATTATCATGTCTGTTCCTCTGCTTAGTTTATTCATATTAATCACATGGTAATTATGTCCAGAAAGATTGTTCTTAAATAATCTTGCAAATGAAGAATTGCAATTCACTTCATAAACACATCAAGATCAAAACCAGTTGATCTGGATGTCAGTAAATTTATTTCCCCTCTCCTTCCTTTTCTACACAGTGTTTGTACGAATATTAATGCCAGCAATATTAATGCTAACTGCTTACCTTTAGAATGCTTTTGCTGACAACTAACTCGTTCACAGCAGATTCATTTCACAGCCGTCTTGTGAGGTGGATGACAGTAAAACAAAAGGCTTCATGAAATAAATCAAATGCACTGACTGAGATTTCTAAAGGGTAAAAAGTCGTCTATCTACCCATTCTAGGTTTTGCTATGAATGCTACCCACAGTGAGAAGGACTGTGTGTAAAACCACGGGAGGTGGTTTGAAGAAAATATTTCTTACTAACTAGTAAGGGCATACTTGGAAATTCTGAGTATGACTAAATAACTTCAGAATTCCTCATATTATCAGAACAATGTCTGGGAATAACATGGTTTCTTTGGCAGCTCTTGTGTATTGTATGGGATTGCGTCCACATTTTTGATCGAAATGAAAAGTTTCTCAGCATTTACATTTTGAATTAACCCCGAATAAGGACAAAAAAAAAAAATATCTCATCTGAAATGAGTGAAATGTGTCTGTTAAACTAGAAGTAGACATCAATTTTCATGGTCTTTATGCTGAATTGTAAGCCTTACAGAATCATAGTATCGTTTCAGTTGGACCACTAGGATCATTACATCCCTAACATAGGATCATTGTATCAACCTAACACCTCCATGGCCATTAAACTATGTCCTGAAGTGCCATGCCTACACATTTTTTTTAACACCTCCAGGGATGATGACTCCACCACTTCCATGGGCAGCCTGATCCTGTTCTGTTTCACCCAAGAGAATCAAATGATAGGACGTCTTTCAGCAAGGTAAGATGAAGCCTGTCATTTAGTAAGGCAAACCAAATTAAAAAAAAAAAATCACAGAATTCCATAATTTCTACCACAATTTAGTAAATTAATACTAAAACATGGTTTACTCTTTTTTATTTTTTTTTTCTTTTGAAATCTCATTAATTACTAAATGCAAGACTTTTCAAGCTTCTATCATGTAAAAACATATTCACTCCAAACTGGGCATGTCTCAAGGTTCTGCCTTAACAGTGCTTGTCCTGTCTTGCTCTCTCTCTCTCTCTGCTTTAAGTCTTTGAATCTGATCACTATATTTTTTATGCCTGTTCACAGATCGACACTATCAAATCCATAATCACTTAACACATACAGGGCATTTCACACGAGGCATTTTCTGTGTCATTAGGAATGTTGTAAGTTACCCATTTTCATTTCATGAGAAATAGATTCCTGTATTACAAGGGCCTGTGCCAGGTCTACCATTTGGAGACAGAGACACGATGTTCTGTTTCTTAGGAGCCATAACTCCTTGCTAGTTCTGCCACATAAACAACAGGCTCATCTTTAGCCTGTGTATCTCTACTTGTATGGACATATACATAATTGTTATATTTCAGCTATATCAGGATTCCTGAGGGTGTTTAAGGCCAAGCTGGGTGAGGCTCTGGCCAGCCTGATATAGTGTGGGGTGTCCCTGCCCATGGCAGGGAGGTTGGAACTAAATTATCCTTGTGGTCTCTTCCAACCCTGACTGATTCTATGATTCTATGATTATTATCAGACATGAAATAGGAGAGTCGATGCACTACTGGAGGAATGAGTTTCACACTCACTGATTAATGGCTGATTAATGGCTAATTAATGAGACACTGAATATGCTTTACCATGAAATTAACCAACAAAGACATAGGAAGATGCAGAGATGTCCCAGGTTTTAGCCCTGTAGCCCTCACAGTTTAGTATATTAGCAAGCAGAAAGGAGCTTTACAAATATAAGACAGTCACACTTTACAATGTTTCTACTAAGAAGGCAGAGGCACAGTGATGCTAGAACCAAAGTCGATATGTAGCTCTTATTTTTATAGTATTAGCTAAACTTTCATAGCTTAAGCAAAGGATTATAATTGCAAGAACCCACTTTGTCCTGGGAACTCCCCAAAATCAATGTATGGCTAGTCATCAAGAAGAGTCATTAGATAAAATTTAGCATTGCAAGAGTGCCTTGGGCTTTCAAATTGTTAATTAATTAATTATCGCTGTGCCCCAAAACAGTACTGATTGAAGCGAGGTTTCCTAGACTAGAATAGACTCTTATTTGGTACACTAAGATGCTTCAAATAGTGAAGTTATAGGTTGCATTGCTAGGTAATTTTTCTGTGTCTGTCTTACGCTCTGAGGATGTTTTGAAGTGTAAGAATGAGGATTCATATGGAATATAGAAATGCGTGCATACAGCATCACATCTTTTGTGAGATGTTATGAACATCTCCTGCAGCAAGCATGCAATTTTGGTGGTGTATAATATGTGCCAACATGGAGCAAACTGCTTTCTTTGTGTTTTTTTTTCTGTAGGAAAGAGGACTGGAGCAGTTGTGGGTAAGGCTGAGACATTATTGAATTCCTCTCTGCCTTAGTTTACCCATCTGTAAAGGAAGATAATTGCTTTTCTCACAGCTTGGTTTAAAAACTGATTGTCATTTTAAAAGCATTTCAGACTGTTATGATTGTACAATGTCAGAGATATTCCTCATTCCTCATGGAGGAAAAATAAAATAAAGATACCTCTAAGCCCACAAAACTTCAGCTCCTCTATAAAAGAATAAAATTATTCAGACATTTTTTCTCCTTTTTTTTTCCTTCATTATTTGTCACTGTTTTCCAAAGCATTTATGCTAATATACTGCAGTTCATTGGGTGAATTATTCACTAATCTTGTCTATTACCACGTTAGATGTGTATGATTCATTGGCCACATATCATACTTCTTTTTCTAAAGCCCTTTAGAATGGATAAGGACTAATAAGTAGTGAATGAGAAGAGATTTTCAGGAGAATGGCTGTTTGCACTGAAGTGACAAGACTGTGCCTGCAACAGGCAGGAGTAGCATTTTAATGTAGTAAATAATGCTGACCAATGTCCTGCTACCCTGGGAGATTTACTGGGCTGTAAGGGCTGCCTTTAATTCATTTAGCTTTAGTGTGAACAGTAGAAGAGAATCAACTTCATTAAATTAGAAGATAAGAGGAGCGATTTCATTAAATTAGAAGTAGTCACATGAGCCACCAAAAAATTTAGCAACATGAGCTCTAACCTCAGAGCTTTTGGACCACTTCAGCCATGTGTAGTCCATAGACCATATGTATTCTTGCAAAGACAAACAGTTTAGGTGTGAATTCTCATGATCATTGTGGGTGAAATCTTGGCCTATTTACATCAGAAGGATTGCAAGGACCACTATTTCTCCCACTGATCTGATATTCTTTCATTTGGATGAGAGCATATTTTGTATCATCTATGACCTAATGTAAAAGGGGACCAATTAATCTCTAATGATTCAGATGAATGTGCAGTGTAGATGAAATACAGTACTCACAGAAGAAACATGTATGCTGTCCCTTTAAACAGTAATTTATTACATCAATTCATTAATACCATTACTCAACTAACTTCCAGCACAAGAGTCCAACAGATCACAAAACTAGCAATAGCATTTACACAAATAAATGATATGGTAAAATATGATTAAGATGAGGCTTAATTGTGGATATAAATGAAAGATGCAAATCCTGAAGACTAGCTCAGTACTTAAAAGAATATCCCCAGCTTACTATTTAACTGCATTTTATCCATTTCCACCAATGATAAAGGTAAATAAAGTGCCCAGTAACTTCAATGTGGCCAACATTTGGTTTTACAAGAACTAGCAGATAAACAACTTCCAAACCAGAATCAAAGCTTACATTTTTCAACAGGAGATGACAGGATAATAGAGTTGGTTTTGGTTTAATCATGTATGGAACATATCCTGCCTTTCTAAATGAGTGCTGCCTACAAATTGCCATGCTTTCATTGAACCCCCAGCATGGCTGGGAGATGAGATTCCTCCTGTGAAGGCTGCATGTCTCTGTTTTCACTGATGTAAAAAACTTGTGGTTTATCAGTCATTGTCATGCAGACTTCAGTAAGCATCACACTTTTAATTTTGCTCATGTTTCAGCAATGGAAAACTAGATCTAGGCCTCCTAGAGTTTATTGCTGAAGAGTCTGGGAACTGCATATATGAATTAATTAGTTGCATAAATATATGAATGAGTTAATTGCATATTAGACTAAACTGATGTGGTCATACCTGATGATAAAATTACTGAAAAGATAAGATCCTTTGCTTTCATTTGTCAGAGTCATACTTCATGTTTAATTTACATTTCGGAGGGATATAACTAATCAAGAGTTTTTAGCAACTGGAAACAGATTACACCATTTTTCTTCCTTTTACTGAGTGAGAAATATAGACAGAATAAGTTTTGTTTGATGTCAACAAGCAAAATCTACTGTGTACGATGGTCTATAAAACAACACCTAGATAAACATTCACTGCTGTGTTGTTAACACTAGGATATGATTTTTTTGGGAGTTCAGGACTTAATGTTCTTGCCCATGGCACAGGACAGACCCATGCCACCTTGGCTGGTCCATGGCACCCTCCAGTCCCACTGAGGCAACCTGCCATTGGCTGTAAATACCCTGGCCACCAGGGTAACTGTCCATACTGTAGGCCAGAACAGCTTTAAATCTGGTCATGAGGAGCAGATGGCCAGAGGCATTCATCACATGCCTCTGACATTTTTGTTGCAGTGGAGTTTGCTCTCTGCTGTATCTGTGTTCACTGGCTAATTTTTAATTCCTTCTGTATCACATGGCTCTCAAACTAATACCATCTTCCTTTTCTAGAGCACCCAATCTTGCCAGGTAAAGAATGTGCCAAACAAACTTCCTGATTGGGTTAATTATTTAGGAACAGAGAGTATAACATGTAATCAGGCATTCCTTGGGAAAGCCAGATGTTACCTTTTCCCTTGGGGTAGTTTAATGCTTACAATATAAGAAGAATTTGGATGCAGTTGCAAAGGAAATCAATGGTTGTACCACAAACAGATTGGCCTGTTGACAGCCTCAATGTGCCTCTTCAAAGCTGGAGATATCACCCAAGTATTGCACTTGGGAGCAGAAGATAGTGGGACACAAGAGAATTCCCATTGCTATTTTCCCATTTGATTAGGAATTTCATCCTTTCCTGTACCTTTCAAACCCCTCTCACAGACATCTGCTAAGGTACCAGCAGATGTTTCTTCTTTCAGGAATATGACCCATAGCCAATACCTCTAAGTATTGAGTTGAAAATTTGCTGCTGTTATTCAAAATCATCCTGCTTCATGCCAGCTTCAAAATTGAAGTGCTTGCTGGAGCAAAGTATAATGGGGCTTGAAGTTCAGATTGTAACATGAGCAGGCCCAGAGGAGGGCCACAAAAATGATGAGGGGGTTGGAGCACCTCTGTTACAAGGACAGGCTGAGGGAGCTGGGGGTGTTCAGCCCTGAGAAGAGAAGGCTCTGGGAAGACCTAATAGCAGCCCTCCAGCACCTGAAGGGAGCCTGCAAGAAGGATAGAGAGAGACTGTTTACAAAAGCCTGCAGTGACAGGACAAAGGGCAGTGGTTTCAAACTAGAGAAGAGCAGATTTAGATTAGATGTTAGGAACAGGTTCTTTACTATGAGGGTAGTGGAACACTGGAACAGGTTGCCCAGGGAGGTGGTTGGGGCCCCATCCCTGGAGATATTCAAAGTGAGGCTCGACAGGGATCTGGGCAGCCTGATCTAGTTGAGGATAGCCCTGCTGACTGCAGAGGGGGTTGGACTAGATGACCTTTGAGGTCCCTTTCAACCCAGACCATTCTACGATTCTATGAGAGGCTTCCTATTCCAGTTGCTGCTTTTGGGTTCTGGGTTTTGAGCATTGGCTCTTTTCTGCTGGGCTGGCAATGTGACAGAGAAGGATGTAGTGGGTTAGCTCTCTGGCTTTCTGCTTGCTGCTGCTTTCTGCATTTTGCTGCACTTTTTCTGCAAATAGGCTAAGGTAGTTGTGCATTGTGTTATACCATTTATATTAAACTCTTTTTATCTCAACGCTTTATCTCAACCCAGAGTTTTATTTGTATGTTGCTTTCCCTCACTTCTGTGTTGCAGGGGAAAAGGCTGTGTTAAACCAGCACAGTTTGTCATGCAAATAAGTAAATGAATGGTGAAATAGAAGTACATCACTGCAAGTGATGTAACTGTATTAAGAGAAATACAGTGTGCAACTGTCATTGTGGCATCAATTGATTTCTGCAATACCATATAATCTATTCAAATGCTTCAATCAATTTGAAATTTACTCTAGTCCTAGGAAAGATAAATTTTCCAGAAAGGCTATATGAAAATTTCAGAGAAGTTATTACTACTAAATATTTAACTTGTTCATTAATAGACAAATTATCTTGGATTAATAAAATGGTCATATTATCCTCCAAAAAAAAAAAAAAAAAAGAGCAAATAATGAAATAATGAAAACTCTAGTTTTCTAGTCCATATATTACTCTTCTTAATGGCTCATGGTTCTGAACAGCAGATGACTATGAGCACCAACACTAGACTCAGCTACCAAAACTCTCCTTTGTCAATTTTTCATCCCCAGAGGTATGAAATTAAAGTATTAATGGGACTAATTACGGTTACTCAGATAACTCTTTGATCAGGCACACACACCCCATAAGTTTGCAGTAGATCGTTTATCATTTTTAACATGCTCAATGAGCCTTAGAATATAATTTTTTCTATGTTACAATACAAAAGCATAAGTTTTATTGTATGCAAATGTGAATAGTCTAATTCCAAAAATGACATATAGTCATCTGGAATTATCACAGAATTGTCAGGGTTGGAAGGGACCTGAAAGATCATCCATTTCTAACCCACCTGCATGGGCAGGGACACCCCATGATATATGAGGTATTCTTCTATATCATTAGCTTAGGAAAAGGAAAAATGTAAAATCAAGTCAGGGACCATTGTCACCTCTACTTCTAACTGAACTACCCTCCTTCTGGTTAGGTTGCTGTACTGTCACTTTCCTTTGGCTCCAAACACCAAATTGGTAGATCTAGCTCCTTTACTGAAATATTGTCTCATAGTCTAGTCCCTTAAAGCCCTTAAAGCAGATACTCAAACATCCTTCTCTGTAAGATCCATAGCTGTATCACAAGTAGAATAATAAATGCCTACCTATGTTCCTTGCTCAGTTTTTCCAGCACTTAAGTATACTTGGGATTGTTATTCCTCAAAGCACAGCACCTGCCTTGTCTCCATCTTCAGTTAAAACCCTCTGGTCTTATCCAGATTCTCTGAGAAACACTTATATTTCATGATTTTTTTTCACAAGTTACCTTCTCCCACACAAAATTCTTCTTTGTTTTCTTCAGCTGAGATAACGATTAGACCATCTCACCTCAACAGGAGGAAGTATAAATTGCATTCTTGGGTTTATTGCTCAGTACATAGAATTGGACTTTTCTGCAGAATGAAATGATAATTGTCTATCAAAATGCCAGTTTCAAACCCAAAAGCAGTCTTTACTACATCAGGAAGATACATTAGGTCATGCTTTGCACAAAATTCCACTGAGTGTTTAAACATGCCAGTACTTTAGCCTGTTTAAAGGCTCAATAAAAATTATGTAGTTTAGTCTCTTAATTTCACAACACTGTGCACTAAAATGCTTTGCTTTCACTAATTTTTCAATCATATTTTAAAATAATAGCTCATACTAAATCTAAATCACTACAAAGCATAAATTGTAACATTTATTTAGCAAGAGAAATCGTGTTTTCCTTTTTCTGGAAGTGCCAGACATTCAAGGCACTGATCTTTTAAACCACCATGAACAAAAAAAAAAAAAAAAAAAAAGCTCTTAATAGTAAGTATTAAGACTTTCTTGTCACTCAAAAATATTGCAACTCATATTTGGAAACAACTTTATTTTATTTTGTTTTAGGCTCCATCAAGGCAGATGGAGTGGAAGACAAGGAAAGCAACTAAAATGAGAAATGTAAATCCTTTCCTTCAAAACTGAAGTGTTTTATAATAAACAAAGAGCTAAATTTCTAGTTGCTAAGAGACCTATGTCAAAACAACTACCTTTTCCTTCTAAATAAGGAGCCAGCGTAGGCTACTATTTAACTCTTTGTGGTTTCCAGATTTGTACTTCATAATATTAAGAATAAGCAAGGGGGAAAAAAAATCCAACCCCAATTCAAATGACTACAACAAAGGCAGTAAATAAAAGCTAATGTACTTAACTATTTTGTCTACCTGTATTTAGGATGCTATCAAAGCTTCAGATTTTTTCCTCGGGTGAAAAATGCAAGGATGTGTCAGAGTACATAAAATTACTGTGTTTCATTGAAGTCATAAAATGAACTGTCTCCAGAATGCGTCCCTTTAAAGAAACAAAACAAAAAAAAAAAAGTCATTTTAAGCCTTATGTTTAAGTAGTGCCTGTGTTGTATTGACTAGCTCTCACAATGTTAGTGTCTTTAATCCACCATACAAGAGAATGTGTGGCTGCAGGCCAGAAATAACAACCACAGAAACCTTTAAAGAGTCAGATTTTCCTTTTCTTTTTTCTCTCCCTCCTTTTTATGTCAAGGAAATCAAACACACAGCTAAAGGGCATCATAAATATATCTGATCACTGTTCAGGGGGTTTCCAAAATGAGCCACTGGAGAGACTATCTTTATTGCAAGGCCAATCCCAGTTTTAACCAAAGTGAATGTGCTTTAAAGCACATTTGATTAAACATTTGATTAAATGTCAAAACAAAGACCAGAGAAAAGCAATTACACAGAAGTTGTCCCTCTCATTTGTGTGAAGCCAAGGGCAAGTTTCTGCACCGTTCTGAAAGCTATCCTATTCATCAGGAATTTTGTCCAAAGTACTCTCTTCTAGGCTTTGGAAAAGGAAGAAGAGGAAGCACTGTGCTTCCAGTTAGTTTTTCAGCTTCAGTGTCTCATACTTCTCATGTCTTACTCATTCAGCATTCAGTGAGTCTCCCTCAGTTCCTCAGCCACAGAACTACAACTTTTTGGGTCCAGCCCTTTAAACAGCTCTGCCTGTGAAGCCAACCTCCCCAGCACCAGTGCATGTGGTCTATGTATTCCTCCAACAGACCTTGTCTCAGTGTGGGTCTAGTGGAAGAGAAAAATGCCAACTCTCAGTTTAACTTCAGCTCTATAGAGAACATGCCATATAGATGATAATTTCTGACACTGGAAGAGGTGGAAATCCACACCTGCTTCCAGATTCTTGCCAATTCCTGAGATGCTTGAGACGTTTATTTTTTTCCCCACAGAGAAAACAACATCAAAAGACAGGAGATGTTGACTAGCAACCTGTGGGAAATTTGATTGTTACCAATCTGAGACACATTAGGGTAAGTGCTATAGTTTATATATAAAGTGTGTAAGTATATACACCCCATAACAACTGGGGTATAAAAATGTATTCAAAGGAAACTTAAGTAGTAAGAAAGGACAAAATGTTTTGAGTAAGTGGGTGGTAGCTGGCAAAAAATGGCGGGGGAGTAATGTATATAGCAGTATTCCCTCCAAAAGTTGCCTGTGTTTTTTCTAGCCTCCTGATGCACCTGCAGACTCTTCGGAACAATGTGATCTTCCAGCTCATCCTCTTAAGCACTTCTAGTTTCTCATAGAGAAATGGTTTGCCCATCACTCCATATTGCCTGGTAAACCTTCATTGGGAAACAGGTGACATTTCAGCCTGTCAGCCCTGTCTGCAGCTGCAGTTCTCTGAGAAATATAAAGGATCTCTACATTCTGTCCAGCCTTAGGATCACTTCAGTCATAATAATCATAACACATACCTCAGCATTCACAAGCCTTCAGTGTCAGGGAAATGTATTCCACAGTCCCTTTGTTTCCCATCTATTATTCATCAAAGTCCTTCTTCATTCCTGCTGCGTGATTTGTTAGGAATTTACATGCAAAAATTTCATGGACCATGTTGTTGTCATATTTTTGATGCAGCATTAGCTGCAGTGGGGCTGAGTCATCTTTCCCTCCAAACACTGTTGTTGTGCTCGTGTTCAATAATTTCAGTGACTCAAAGGTCATCAGAGTGGTGCAATCACAGGATCACAGGATCACAGTGTTAGGGGCTGGAAGGGACCTTGAGAGATAACCCATTCCAACCCCTCTGCCAGAGCAGCATCACCTAGACCAGATCACACAGGAATGCATCCAGGCAGCTCTTGAATGTCTCCAGAGAGGGAGACTCCACAACCCACCTGGGCAGCCTGTTCCAGCGTTCTGTCACCCTCACAGTGAAATAATTCTTCCTCCTATTTCCATGGAACTTCCATGGAAGTTCCACGTATTCAGTAAAATCAGTTCATATATATATATATATATATATATATATGTATGTATATATATATAAAGCAGTAAATGAAAGTTGGATTAGTTCAGTAATTTTAAAAATACTTGTTAAGGGAACGGAGAAAGTAGCAGAGCAGAGAGAGCTCTGAAAGGCCAGCTACCAAGTCATGTGTATGACATACTTCTCAAATACCCTAAATACCTTCATGGGGGGGTTAAAGGGATAAAAGGAAGAGGGAAAAACGTTTGCTTTTGGTTCCTTCCATCTCTCTGTCAAACGTACTGAGAAAAAGCACTAAGTGTGGCTGATCTGGTGCAGAATACCAAACTGCAAGCATGAGTCAGCAGAGTCAGAGACATGTAGGATGTGTACACTTTCCCTCAACAGCCAGTATGGGACAGCTTACTCTTTTATATGGGTGCTATCACCATATAGTCTAACTTACATGCACCTGTGGAAGTATTCTTCTTGAAACCAGCTCTCCCACAAGATGAATTTTGGAATTAACCTATTACAGTTAATGAACTGTGGGCTAGTTGGTATTAAACACAGCCTCTAGAGGACAGCACTGCATATTTGGGAACAATGCTATTAGGAATAATCAGTCACCGTTTTCAGTTGTCATACTTCAGTCTTGATTTTCTTAGATGATAATTCTGTGATTCCTGTAGAATATGTTATCTGTTACTCTAAAAAGACAGATGAAAGAAATTACTTATTTAATCTTCAGTTTGCATGCACTCTCTTGATGTCAATACCCATCTTCTGCCGAAATCACAGCTTCAGTGCCATGTAAATGCAATTTTTTGATTCAATTTTTTTTTTCCCAGGGGAATGGGGCCAAACCAAGTCACCAAGTCACAAAGGGCATCCTTATTAATTATTTAGGTCTGACTGTTTTGTATAGCATTTGCAGATGTTCAAGTCAGTTTTGTTTTTTGTTTTGGTTTGGTTTGTTTTTTTGTTAAGTTGTACTAAAAAGCTTGTTCCCAATACTAAGTGCTGTATCAAAGGGAAAAGACTAGATGTTTTTCACTTCCTATGGTTGCTGACTCTCGCTTGTATCTGTCACGTTAATATTTTGTACTTGCTGCTGAATGAAGTGACACTTCCGAGGGTCAGTGTTGATATTTTCAAATCTAACTCTGCTGGCCAGAGTGCACAATCTGTTAAGCCAGAGGAGGCTGAGCTGCTTCAAAAAAAATTGCAACAGAAATTCATAATGCAATAAATGAGATCAGAACCTGACCCTCCTCATGGCAGGTGATGCAAGGATAAGATAACAGAACAGCCTTGAGTCTTCAACCTTCTTTCCTTCTCCCTCAAAACAAATAGATAGCTATGGGAAATATTTATTGTAGGAAAATGCTTCCTAGCAAATGAGCAGATTCTTGATATTTATTCTTCTCTGTGAGAGTCTGGAAATCAACGCATAAATTACAAATTCTGACTTTATGAACCCTTCATGTAACTATAGCCATCAATGTTAAGAGTTTCTGTCAGGGTCTGTGCCATGTATCACATACTGTATCCAGAGGCAGCTAGAAGGTAACTGGGGAACGTTTTTAGCATGGGATAAGTGCCTTGGAAAATAATGAGAATGACAAAAGCCTGAGCAAGTCCTGCAGAGAGAGCTGTGGGTATTAACTGTCACGGGAGTTAACATGTCATGCCTGCCCTTGGGCTTAAGAGCATTGCTTGTTGGATACAACCCACAACATAAAGCAGGAAAAAAGAAGAAAGAATTGTTTTAAAGAGAGCTGTTTCAAATGAGTGACCTCTTGGTTCTCTGGGCCAGGGGGTCTAAACTAAAGAAGGAGGACTCTGGGCAAAGAGAGAGAACCTGAAGTTGGGGGAAAGATGAGACTGTGGAGATCAACAGCAAGTGGGGATAATAAAGGGTGAGAAAGTCAGAGGACTTCCATAGTGGAGAGGAAATTAAAACCAATGTTTTTATGTGCAGATTTTGTTATCTTTGTATAGACCTGTAAATAGCTCTTTTTTGCATATGAAGGGTAGGAATGTAATTAAAAAGAGTTTAGGAAGCCCATCTTCTTTGTTGTGAAGGAACTGGAAAAAACAATCCCAGTGAGAAGATAGCAAGCTACAGTGCAGACTGAGGGCACAGGGCAGTGACAACATTTATTTGGGGTGCAAAAGGAACTGGAAAGCATCCTAAACCTTCTGGGCAGGAAGACTAAAGCAGAGTGACTTCCTCTGCAATGAACCAAAGCAACCCAACTGTGGTACTGTCAGGCTCAGTAAAACCAGAAGCACCAGTCCTAACATTGTTTCCTAAAACAAGAAAGTGTTTTGAAGCCTGCTGTGGTCCATTTAAGAAGTTGTTTTTCTTGAAAGTAGAACCTCTTGCTTTTCATTCACTTTTGAGGAACTGGTGGCTGAAGCCAATTTCCTTCGAGGAGTGCTGGGCTGAAATCCTGCCCAGCTGTGGGTTCAGAAAACAGAGCAGAATGGACTCATTTCTAAATAGGCAAACAGAGCATACAGAGCTCTGTTCATACAGAGCAAAGTCAATATTGTTTATAATTAAGCTTATGATATATTACCTTTCTTTTATTATAGTCAGAAGCCTAATTGCTTGTGATAAGATAGGAGTTTTAGTACTTCATATATTAAATATGTCAAATATTGAGGGGAGTGTCAAACAGAAAGCATTACAAGATTAAGATGGTTGGTGGGGGTTGGTTGGTTTGTTATTTAATTGGCTTTATTTTATTTATTTTATTGCCCAGATTTCTTTCCTTGTTTTTAAACACACGCTTTGACTTTAACATGTCCCAGCTCTTCAGGCACATGACCCATTCAGTGGTGTGGTTCAGTGTTAGTCTAATCAAAACATGTTAGTCACATGAATATTTGTGAAACACACAGATGACAGCTTCACTATATGCATCCAGGATGAACTATCTCTTCAAACGAATGACATCAATGTAATCTCTCTGAATTCAGCAAACTATAAGTCATGTCAGCTATGTTCTACCAACTTTACAAGACTGTAGGACCCTAATCAATCTCACAGTCATGTTTTTAATCCAAAATGTTTAACCTTGCCCATTTACAATGTCATGCTTTGAAACTCGCATAGCAAACCAGACTCATTTCCTTTCTTAGAAATTGTCTTTAATAATTTCTGGTCTTGCTGACTCATAAAATAAATGCTTGTCAGGGAAGTGCAACTACTTCCTGAAAATTACTTTCTTGTATGGAATAGTATTTAGGTCTTATTTTAAACTGACTGAAACCAAACATAAAATGAAACATTAAATATTGAACCCCCCACATTATTCTATAGGGGAATAAAAATATTTTTCCTATACATTCACTATTTAGGAGGACAATTTAATCTTCCAGCCACAATAATTATATACCACATAATCCTTGCATGTTAAGGCCGCCTTGTGTGATGGAAGCAGAATCCTGTCAAAAGAATTTGCATATGGCATGCTGTCTTATTAAGTCCTCCATCATAATTAACTGATTAATTTTAAATTGTGTAATTTTAAAAGAAGCTGGGAAAAGACCTAATAAAATACTCAAAATTCAAAATACCGAATTTTACCCTATGAGACACGATCAAACAGAGAATCACACGAATATATCACATTAATGAAGCTAAGTATATTTTTGCATTAATTTCGGGGGCTATGCTATTAAAGGATTACAGTATAGGCAATATTTTCCAAGACTAAAGAATGTTCCACTGTATGGTAGGTGCTGAAGAGAAGGCTAATGAGAAAAAGAGTGATTGTGACAAGCAATTATGTCACCTATGTGAACGGCTTAATTTTCTAAATTAGCCACTTTGATAATTATGACATCTCGTTTGTCTTTTAATTCCATGAGCTGTGAAGTTTACCTTTGATTTTTTTTTTCCTCAATCAGATAAGAGGCTTTGATAAGCCAAGGGTCTATTATGTGCCTGAAAAACTCACATTTCAGTCTGATTGTCTGCTCATCTGCTTGAACTGGAGAAAATAGGCACTCTTCACAAGAGCTCTCCAAACAAGGCTTCCACTCCTTCTGTTTACACTAACTATTAAAAAATATTTGCTGAGCAAATTAATAATGTAAATAAGACTGCAAGTGGGAACACTTAGTCTGCTTGAAAGGGAAGGCAAACAAACTGTTTTCAAGCACTTTTTAAACCACTCGAACAACAGGCCGTTTGCGTACAAGCAATTAGCATGTTAATTACAAGTGCTTCTTATCCACTCATTAGAACATTTCTGAGATTCACTGACAAATATAAGTCTTTCTTTAATTATCTTGACTCTTAGGGGACTCATGAAGCTTGTGTTTAATTAGATTAAAAGGGAAGAGCAGTGTTTTAAGGAATGGAAAGCATAGTATTTTACAGAATTAAAAGGGGATAGTATTTTGAAGAATTAGCCTTGATTTGGGATTTAACCTTGCAAACCTTGTAACTTCTGTGTCCATGTGGAAAGACAAATGCCCATAGTGTTTTGTATGGTTTATATATAACAAGGAAAATAAATATTTCAAGCAATTTTTTAATACCTGTGTTACTCAGCCTTCGTTTTCCTTCACTGAATAGGTTAAGTTTTTTTCTTTTTGGGACCAGTTTTAAAATTGTGAGGGAGAGCACAATAGTTAGTGATTTATGGAGGAATCTGACAAAGTAAAATGTCATTTAACTTATTTAGTGCCATCTTCTCCTCTCTGTCTGGACACACTGGTTGCTATTCCACCCCCAGAGAGAACAAAAGTGGAGGGTTTTGGCCTCACTGAAGTAATTCATCATAATATCATTGCCAGCATTGTGCTTCCAATCACCTACTCCATGTTTCAGAACATTTCGAGATGAATTCCCTTGGTTTCAGAATTTTTGTTCTGTGTGATAGCTACTAGAATTATTCTGAGTGTTCTGAAAACTACACACCATTATATGACACTTCAAGGCCTCCTTCTTCTTTGTTAAACTACATCAACAGAAATGCAGCTAGAGACTTTTATAAAGCATAGATTAACTCCTGCTTCTGAAAATCAAATCAAATCTTGAGTACAGAATTACTGAATTTCTGATGACCTCAAACTTTGTGTCAAACTTCCTTCTTGTCTTTATTATCTACTTATCTTTCTTATCTACTTTTCTTATCTTATCTTTCTTGTTAAAATCATTGATAAGGTCAACTATTTAAACATAGTGTCTTCACCATACGTTTAAAACTTAATGTAAAGGAAATATTGCAGTGAAACAGAGATAGAAAAAGAAACCAACACCTTTTGGACAGAAACCCCACTTTGTTCTCCTATAACTCCATTTTAAAAAAGTAGCAGAAATCCATCCATTTCCTTGACTGTTCAACTTTCCACAGAAGTCTCTGAAACTTTTATCTGGTTTCTCAAGTTTACTAATCCAAGTTACTTCCCCTCTTCCCCCCAAAAAATAATTTCACAGCACTACTTATGGCTCTGTTTTTTTATTTGTTCTGACTGTCTGCACTTGAATCCATTAAGGACTCAAGATTTGCTATTTCAACCATTAACTTCTCTTTTCCCTAGTTCTGTCTTCCCTCTTTTTTGTGCTGCTCACAGATATTTAATTACTAATTTAATAACTGTTCCTACTTCTTCCAGTGTTTCTTCTGAAATTTCTACCACATCTCTACTTTCTTGTCTCAGTTCCTATTCAAGCTGCTACTTAGATTATTTCAGTTTCCATAGCAGTATTTCCAACCATAAGCACATATTTGAATTACCCTAATTTTCAGTTAGGTGGCACATCCACAATGGCAGACTTTTTCAGAGTTCAGCTCCAGACAAAATCTCCACTACTACTGACTACATTTTAACAAGTCTTGTCACAGTAAGATCCAAGAACTAGAGCAAATATCCATGACTCTATAGAAAATAAAAGTATAGACCTGGTTTTCCCTTATCAGTTTCCCCTAGAAATTGAAGAGATTTGTGCATGCATTTATGAAATGACCCCCAAATCCATGAAAAATGAATATAGTCAAATAGAATAACAGTATGCAGAGCAGAAAACTGATGGTGTCAGACATGGAAGCTTGACAATCTGAAGTCTGCAGTGTAGTGAAACAGTTGTGCACTACTTGATACTTGGGATCTGGTTGCCTGCTGGGTTACTTGAGCTTTCAACAGCCGTTTGTGGTTTCTCGATTTTTCTGCATTATTTTCTCACAACTGCTCTACCTTGACCACAAGGAGCCTTGAAGAACAGCTGGAGTGACACACTGAGTCTGATTGATGGCTGAAGGACCCAGATGGTGAACTCTCAAAAATGTTTCTGGCAGACACTTTTACTGCTGGAACAGTTTGGGTTTTTTTTTTTTTTTCTGCAGTTCCCTTAGCTGAAGCTTTGCTAAATGCTGAGCAGTCACTTCTTGGCTGAGGTCCATTCAAGCTGCATTTGGATCTTGCTGGGATGGCTTCAACCTCATAAAAGTTCATTGTTTGTACTCACTCTCACTCATGGGGAGTTTGTCAGCTTGTAAGCACTTGTATTCTTAGGAATTCTTCAAAATAGCTGGCATCAGTGGGATGTTTTGACTTTACTTTTACTGCAGAGAAAATTCTTTCAGAAAATCTCTGTCATGCTGTTTATACATACTGTACATTTTATGTGGAGTTATTTATAGAGCTGTGAGAGTTTTGAAAGACTGGAGCTCTCTTTGTTTAACATGTCTTTCAAACCAAAAGTATATCATAGGTCAATTAAAAAGTCTCCAAGACAAACATTTTCTTTTATAGAGTAATCCTTCCTGACTAGTCTGCTGAAACTTCCATTCATACCGTTAGCACACAAATTCTGGTGGCTTTCAGGTTCCCTTTTCTCATTTTTAGACTTACAGTTGAATAATGCTTAGTTTTAATCTGTCTCAGACTGATCATTTCAGCCAAGTAATTTTGTGTCAATATGGTATCCCTCACGGACGACTCATCAAGCAGGGTTTGTCTGCTGAATCACTGCTAACAAATGAATGCCACTGAATGGTAAAATTCTGACCTATAATACTAAAAATCAGCTTGTGAGGGAAAATATAATCCAAAAGCCTACAACTTTCTAAAACGTTCATCAATCTTGAAACTGTCACAGCAAATTTTGCATTATTTGTATGTTGCTATGTGTGGTGGGGTTCAGTTTGGTAATTTTTTTTTTTGTTGTTGGTTGTTGTTCTTTTTTTTTTCTTTCTCTTTGAGTAAGCTCTCTAAAAGCTACTTATAACATCAGAAGAAATTGGTGTTCTTCAGTTCTTCTAGGTTTCTAGGTAGCGCTGCTGTGTTCCATTCAACTTCAAACAAATGCCCAAAATACATGACATGCATTTTGAAAAAAGCAATCAGGGATCTCTGCATCTCTAATGTTACTCTCTGGAATATAATGGCATGAAGAGAAAGGTTTTAAAAAGAGCCACTCATTGAAAGACCATAAGAGGTGAAACATGAGAGTGCTAACAAGCAATAAAACAAAATTATGTTGAACTATTTGTACCTAAGGAGCCAATATACAGCCCACGACAGTCAATTAGATTTTTGTCTTCTTTGCTGGTTCAGCTGTTGAAAAACAACAGTTTTAGAGACTAATCCTGGGTAAATAGCCATTGGTCAAAAATACATAACTTCAATAGGTTTGTTATAAATCTTCTGACATTAAAATCAAGATTTAAACAAACAAAGGGTTGGCTTTATAACTTTA
The DNA here is from genome assembly GCF_027791375.1 of Indicator indicator. Classification (NCBI taxonomy): domain Eukaryota; kingdom Metazoa; phylum Chordata; class Aves; order Piciformes; family Indicatoridae; genus Indicator; species Indicator indicator. The sequence continues at coordinate 25,267,863 of NC_072020.1, read as the reverse complement.
TTTGATAAACTAACACCTTTCAGCTTTTTAGGAGCACCATTTTCACCAAGTCACATGAATGTCAGTTTTTCTTGTTAAAAAAAGCTTCTGTTCCTCTATCCGTCTCTCATCTTTGACAGGTAAAAAAAAAATGACCTTTAAACCTAAACTGATCAAAAATGGGACAATTCAGAAGAGATACTTCTAAGCAGAATGCAGCAGAGGAGGAGAGTTCTGCATCTCTGGAGGTGTTTGGGAAGAAAGAAAGAAAAAAACCTGGAGGTGTTTGGGAAGAAAGGGAAAAAAATTCTGGCATGTTTCAACAATTCTGACAGCAGTTCTGTCTGAGCTGCTTAGAGAAATCACCAGCTGAAAAGAAAAAGAGAACATAGCACAGGTAAGGCAGCCAAAGGATGTTAACTACAGTAAATGCAGTTTATCATATGGTTATAGAAATTTACTGCAGGGATATCAAAATATATATTTAGTATAAATATCTATAAATGTATATCCAGAGGTATAAATATAAATCTCTCCATATAAACTCAAAGATTCTCTCACTCTCTGTTGTCACCACATTCCTATCCAATCCACTTCTAACAACAGCACTATTTCCTGTTAGACTATGCAAGATATGCTTAGAGAGAATTTTCTACTCTTCCCTGTGATCTTTTATCTAACTCTCTTACCTGCATTAATACATTCATCATTCTCTCTTTATGCTGTCATCCCAGTTTTATTGTCACTCTCACCGGCACATTGTTTGCATCCATCCCCTGGTGTTTTTATGCAGTGCCCTGTCATGGCAGGAAAAATATATGGTTTGTTATTCCCTCTTTCTATAGCTTGTTGAGCTCTTCCATATTGCCTTTTTAGGCTCTCACATTTCAATCTCCTTCTATTAATAAATCCTAACATTAGAATCAATTCAATAGGAAAAATAAATAAATATCCAAACCTATCATTTTTTTGTCTCTCCTTGCAAACAAGCGAATTTTCCTGCAATAAAGCCTAAAGTCACCATCAGTATTTCAGAAGGTAAAGTTTGTAATTTTGGGTTTACAGCTTTAATCTCCTACTAACAGGGGTGAGAAATGAAGGTAGGTTGTTAGAAAAGAGATGAACCAATTAAGCTTTCTGTCCAGAACATAATAAACTGCATTGCATGTATCTTATTTCATTTCCTTCAGCTACCAATGATTTTTATATTGTCTTGCTTGGATCAAGACACATTTATGAGGAATTTCAACATCTGAACATTAGCAAATTTAATTTGGAAATGTTAGATGAGGTCTTCTTGACCTATCAGCTGTGGTCATACATTCTTCATCATTTCAGAGACAGACATAATATTTACTGATGGATGCATCCTCATGGGCTGCCTCCTTGAAACTGCAGTTTCTTTTGTAAAAGAGGTGCATGTGGTGAAATGCCACTTGTGGGACCTTTAGGAACAAGAAATTAATTTTTTTTAAGAGAGAATTAATTATGGAGTTAGTAAGAAAGAAAGGGGGGGGAAAGAAAAAAAGAAGAGAAGAGAAAGAAGAGAAGAGAAGAGAAGAGAAGAGAAGAGAAGAGAAGAGAAGAGAAGAGAAGAGAAGAGAAGAGAAGAGAAGAGAAGAGAAGAGAAGAGAAGAGAAGAGAAGAGAAGAGAAGAGAAGAGAAGAGAAGAGAAGAGAAGAGAAGAGAAGAGAAGAGAAGAGAAGAGAAGAGAAAAAAAGAGAAAAAAAAAAGAAAGAAAAAGAAAGAAAGAGTAAAGGAAGAAAGAAAAAAGAGAATAAAGAAAGAGAAAGAAAGAGAAAGAGAATGATAAAGAAACAGAAAGGAAGAAAGAGAAATAAAAAAAGAGAAATAGAATGATAAAGAAAGAAAGAAAGAAAAAGAAAGAAATGGAAAGAAAAAGAAAGACGGTTTCACTTTTGGTTTCTTAAAAATTACTTATCTCACTTGTATGTATTTTACATTAACTGATTCACCCAAACAGTGGAGCTGTTGGATACACCTTGTTTTTGAAAGCTGGTAGATACATTGCCATCATATTGAAAAGACGGCATCCTGAACAATACCACACTAATTTTAGAAGCCTAATTCTTATGTCTTAAAAAAAAAAAATAAAATCATTATGGTGGCATAGGCTTAGTTTTATTTTTGTACCCAAGGAAATAAATGCTAGAAGAAAAACAGACTTCTGCTGTGTGATATTTTCCTGAAAGTCTGGGTGTGATTCAGAGGGAGATGAATAATAAGCCAGGTAATGCCAATATATTAACAATGCTGATGTTGTTGTCGTGTATGTTCTATAAAGCGTATGCCAAAGGAAAATGCTGGCACAGGCTGTGTTGAAATATCAGCTTAGTTAAAGGATTCATGATGAACCATTTGTCTTTTACCCTCACCTCACTAATCCTGCCAACAACTCTCTGCCTGCCAAAATCAAAAAGAGACAGCTGCCAAAGGAATGGATTTCAAAGTGTGATTTTTTGGGGTTTTTTTTGTTTGTTTCAGTTTTACTCTCTCACATCTCTGGGATATTTTTTTTCTCCCCTAGAAAATGCAGCATGTTGGATAATAAGATGAGTTAATCAGAAAAGCTGTTAGCTTTGCAAGCTCTGTTTAGGCTGACATTTCTCTGGGTCTTCACACAGAAATGGATGGAAGACCTGCAGACATCATTGGCTTCCTCTGAAAGGAGGATCTCTGTCTCCAAAGCAAATTGAAGCCAGAAAATACATACTACATAGAAAATGTCTACAAATCTTTCTCTGCCAAAACTTTTAAGGACTGCATGGTCAAAAAGCAATGGGTCAGGAGCGCTGGCTCTGTGCCTACCTTTGTGTAACATTTGCAAATTTGGCCAAAATAAGACCCTACCTGCAATGTAAAAAATTCTTCCCCTCAATTTGCTGTGTTGAAGGGATGAGAAATAAGTTTGCTCTTCCCAGTAGTACAGGAGAAACATGTTGATTTGGTAAGTAATTTGACCTCTTGAGTCAACAGTGAAACAAATCTCTAGATTTAATATGGGGGTAGAGTATTTTAGCCAAGCAGAAACATGTGAGAGCAGCCCTAGAGCAGAGCAAGTGGATGCCAACTGTCTGAGCCCTCACAAAACCCTTACAAAAATGTTTCACCTTTCTATCAGTCTAAGGGAATGACTTTCATTCTAGATAAAGGGGAAAGCAAGACAAAACAGAGCAGTCTGTCTCATACAGCATGCACACATCGTGTGCAAAATGTTCTACTATGGTGGCAATCCCTTGCCACTTTTGCCAAGTACTCATCTCTTGAAATAGGATAAAGGTGCAGAAACAGTGGCTGAGGGAAGAGTGTTTATAACCACAGGTCTATTAATAATATTAAAATGAAACTTTTTTACATAGGGATGAATTTTCTAGAAACAAATGCCGGATGAGTCCAGAATTAAGAAAATGCTCCTGTGTGACTGCAGGCTCATGTTCAGTTCCCACAGCTGCAGCATGCCTCCCCTCTCAGACCTTGCATCCAGCAAGAGCCAGCATCCCCAAACAGCTCCCCTGTTTGGTATGTCTATGGCCTGTCTTCTCCCAGTTCCACAGCAGGCATTCCTGATGTGAGAAAGCAAGCCAGAGGACAGAACCCTTCCTCTTTGCAACAACTTGCTGTAGAGAATATTCCGCATTGCTGACAACAGGTCTGAGAGTGGGAGATGAATCTTGAATGTTTGTGAAAAAATTTGCATGGGGAAGGATTTGAGCCTCAGATTTGAGGACATGGTAAAATATTTTTCACCATTAAACTACTTTTTTAACCCCTATCTTACTTTCATTTCCTGTTGGCTTATGTCTTCACTCTCTAGGTGTTTGAACCTGTGCCCACCTAATAACATTCTCAAGTTAGAGTTTAGAATGTTCAAATTGATGAACAGACCTGGTGCAACCTAAAAAAAGAGCTGAGATATAAAGAAGCTAATGACTTGAAGCCAAGATTTGCTAAAATACCTGGTTGAAAAGCCCAGTCAGTGCTCTCAATAGGAGGATGAATGCAGTGCAAACTTGCTTCTTAAACTAGATATTAAGGAACCCATGTGGTAGAGCAGCTGCAGGGCAAAACATTGTGTAACTAAAAGAAGTAATTGCATTTTTCATAGAAGTACTTGTTTTCCTTCTAAGACTGTCTAGTGGAATGTTTGGTATAAATGGAATATTTGAGCAGGATGGACAATGCTACTGATGAATCTCAAAACCTGAAATTTGTCCCCCTCCCATGCAAGCTGGCTTACACAAGGGTCATATAGAAATGTAAATGCCTATGGAGGATGTTGATCTCACTGATAAAGAATAAAAAAATTAATTAGTTTTTATACTGCACTCTGGGGATGACATTTAGGCTTAATCTTGCAAATAAACTTGTAATGTCTCACTATTATTGTCACAAAAGTTTGAGCTATGGCTCATAAATGCATCCAGAATACCTTTACAAGGCATGCAGTCCCCAAGCTATTTACTGCCAGCACTGCAAGCCTTTTGTCCATTCTGTCGTAAACAAAATGGAAGATGTGGAGCTGCTGGCTGCTCAACATTTAACGGCAGGGTTGCTTTTTTTATAGTTCACCTACCATACTGATGTGCACTTGAATGTGTCTCCCATATACTGCTCTTGCCAATTCCATCTCCAGCAATTATCCTGTTCTGCCACGCCATTGCGAGGTACCTGCCAATAATGAGAGATTTGCAGGTGGTAGCTACAAAGCACTGCTTCTCTTTCTTCCCTTTGCAGGCACCCTGTGGTGGCAGCTGGAGCATGATGGTGCTGATGTTGTTCAGAAAGAAGGCCATGACACAGGCCAGGGAAACAAAAACACTGCCTCTCTTTACCCTGACACAGATGAGAGCTGTGCTCTTGTTTTGCACCTTACTTTTCAGTGAAGGCGGGTGCTGTCTTCACCAAAACTCATTTCATGCCACATGCTGATTAAGTTTGTGAGGGGCTTTCCCTCAGTTTTTGCATTTTTCTTATTTTAAAACTCCATTTAAATGTAAGCTTTTTGTGTGCAGGAGTTTCCAGATGACATTTTAGCTGGAAAGTGAGCACGTTGGAATGGAGGTGTTGGGTCGAGGTTGGACTTGATAAACTTAGAGGTCTTTTCCCACCTTAATGATTCTGTGATGCTATGTGACTTTCACTGACTACTAAAATTACTCCAGCATCAAGCAGCTCCACTGCTACATAATAATCACATGCTCACAGAATAACTGAGGCTGGAAATGACCACAGGAGGTCTCTTGTCCAATGTCCTGCTCAAAGCAGGGCTAGCATGAATGTCAGATCTTGTTGCTTTGGGATTTAGGCAATCTAGTCTTAAAATCTCCAAGAAGGGAGACTACAAACCTCATTTTCTTCCACTGCTAGAGTGTTCTCATGCTGAAAATGTTCTTTACATGAATTCTGAATGTCTCCTTTTTCAACTAATTGTTTCTCACCCTTTCCTGCCCTCTTTTTAGTAACTTCCTGCCTATCCTTGTAGGGTGCTGTCAGGCCCTTTGAAGCCATGAATTCTCTGGGGTGAACCAGCCCAGATCCCTCAGCCTTTTCCCATTAGGCAAGTGCTCCAACCTTGATTATCTTGGTGGCCCTCCACCAAAATTTCTTGAGGTTATCAATGTTTCAGTTGCACTGGGGCCCCAAAACTGTATGCAGTATTGTGTATGTGGCCAAATACAGTGCAAAGTTAAAGGGGGATAATGATCTACCAGCCCAGGATGACCTTCCTTGCTGCCAGAGGACATCATGGCTCATGTGCAGCTCACTATCTGCCAGCATCTCCTATGCCTTTCTTGCAGAGCTGCTCCCCACCAGGCAGACCTCAGCTTGGATCAGTGTCACCCCAGGCGCAGGACTCAGTGTTTGCCCTTATTGAATTTTGTGGGGTTCCTGTTCCATTTCTTGCAGGCACTTTGCAAAGCCCCCAGCATCTGCCACCAACAAGCAGGAACCTCAGAGAGAGATCACCTCTTCCATGGTGTACAGCGAGAGAACTACAGAAATACAGGAACATCAATTCACCTTTCCCCATCTCCAGCCCAGCCTGTGACCCCTGGATATGATAATATTAATTATAATTTGAAGACAACTAGTTTGAGAAGGGGAGGAGGCTGCTGAATTGTGAGTTCTATGATTCTAAGATCTTATGTTAGTTCTCTCAGTCTTTCCATCTCCTCTAATTATGGAGAGCAAGTTTTGTCACCGCACGGGATCTTTTTATACCTGCAGTGTCTGACCTGGCCTAAGCAGCAAAGAAAACAGCTGCTGACAATCCTGTCTCAAGGTTAGAACCACAGCAGCCTCAAGTAACATTGGCTAAAATCTTAAAGAATAAAAGCAGGTAAACTGAAACTGCATCAGCCTAGCCTTTCTGGTCCCTGCCTGTCCTAGGGGTGAGTGATCACTGCTCATCCATCAGACTCTGTGGAGGTTTGTGGTTAACTCTTTGCAGGTGCCACTTCACAAGGGTTGTTTGTGTTAAAGTGGCCTCTCATGGAGAGGTATAATTCCTATCTGCTTCTTCCTCTTGTCTGGCCAGAGGCTGATTTTGACCTTTACAGGCTTTGAAATTTGATTCATTTTGTATTACGAAATATCCATTCCTCTGGGCAGTGAATAAAAAGGCTTTGAAGTCACCACCTAGGGCTTCTTAAGTGCTTTTCCAGAGGAAGTAGAGGTACCTGCTGGCTGCTGTTTCAGTGTTCTTGCTGGCTTCCCAGGGAAGCTCTGTCCTGCTTGGGTGAAAGAAGGAGTCCAGAGAAGACTGGACTACTGACCTTGTCTGATTATCCTCTAGGCACAAAATAGTGGATAGCAAGGGCTGTTCATGCTGATGTGATGGGATTTTGAGAGAAAGAGGTGGCAAAGCATAATCAGGACAGGGACAGGGCAATGACATTGCCACAGAGACAATACTTAAGCACGACTGTCTTTCCACCCCCAAATGCAATGACTATGAAAATTGCTTGTAACTATATTATGACGAGAGATGGAAAGCAGTATCAACAATAACAACACTGGGTTTTATTCCTGGGAAAAATTATTCATTGACCCCTTATTCTGAGAGACAACCTTTCTGCAAAATCCATTCACACACCAGTATAAAATCTCCTCTTAAAACCTGCATACTTTTAACACTTAATGCGTGCAATACTTAATGCGTGTGACTTCTTAGTGCATGCAACCGACTGACTCCCCACCTTTTCCCAAGTAACTGCTTTTGCCTCCCCTGGGCAAGAAAGAACATTATGTCCAGAATTGTTACCTCCCTCACAGCACTGGAAAGAAATCTCAATAATAATCTCAGCAACATTAGCTGACATTCAAGGCTGACATTTCTACAAGTTCAAATCAGAGCGTGGCAGTGAGTGCTAAAGTGGTAACATCCTAATGGAGTTACAGGGAGGCAAAACGTTGTCCTATTGAGGCAAAAAAATCCATAAACTTTCCATCACGCACAAAACTCTGTTTTTACATCATCAGTTGAATGTTTGTCAGTTTTAAAACTTCTTTTTGGCATTCTTAACTTTTTATTACATAGAACATTGTATGTTGCTCAAAGCAAATTGGAAGAGGTAGGCATTGCACATAGTACAATAAATAAAGAACAATTATTATGCAGAGCACTAGAATTATTTGATTACATTGCCACTGAACAGGTCCAGGCAAATCTATAGTAAGCTTCTTTTAAAATCTTTCTTATTAAATCTTTTCAAGGGATAATAAAAGATTCTTAAGCAGTTTTATAACACACATACACACAAATACACATTTACACCACAGGAAAAATTGTCATTATTGTTTCAACCTTTTCCAGTATGTCTTTAAGAGCTGTATATCATCACATAAATTGAGAGGCTCATTTTATTTCAGTTGTGGTTTTTTTTCAGTTTAAGTATCACAGCAAACATTCAAAATAAACTGATTTCTTCGCATACTATCAGCATTTTACATAACTGAGACTAGCCCTAAATCTTAGTGATAAAATGTGGTTTTCAACCCACAAGCGGGTTGAATGAGAAGTTATGAACCATATCTCATAGATATTAAGTAAGTAAACCTCCTTTTTTACTAATAGAAGACATTGTCTTTCACTCATCTGTTTGAAACACCACAGCATATTCTGGGGCTTGTAAATGTGGCACATGGGCTGAAAAGAGAGAGCTCAGTTCTGTGAAAAACCCTCACCAGCACATAGTGAGCAGCTTGTAACCTGGGAAAAGGGAGATCTTTGGTGTGCAGTTCCATGGCTCTCTTTCCACTCAGCAAATTTGGAACAGGTGGAGGCACCAGATACAAAAAGGAATTCAGTCACTGTGGCCTGACCTGTTCATCTTTTAGGCAGGGGCCTGTAGCTGAGCTAAATATGCTAAATTATGGACATTAAGAGCAATGCACACCTTAAAAAAAAAAAAAATTCACTGGCCTACCTTAGGATGTGGTGAATCACCATGTACTGGTGCATTGCACCTCTTCATAGGCTCCTATGAACCAAGGCCAAGGTGACTAGACTAGTATACCTATCTTTTAAAAGTTTAAAAATCAGGTAAGAAAATCTTTTCTGTCTCTCGTAAGTCTGCTGATGCTGGCTTACTGTTGCCGCAGGGTTTTGGAAGTGGACGCTAATTCTCTTTTCTCCAGAGGTTTTCTGCAGAGTTAATCACAGTGATTCAAAAGTAAGGAAAAGCAAGATTTCCTTCAGAAAGATTTCGGTAATGGAAAGAAAGTACCCTGGGTACTGTATGTATTACACAACCTTTACCTTAGCATGCATTTCACTAAAGAATTTATACAGGTACCTATCAATGACACATTAAAAGAGAGTTTTAGCTTAGTTCATTTAAACTATTTGCAGTGGCCACTTATCTCACTTTCTTTACATTTTGTAATTTTCTGATTACTTTTGTGCCTGCTATCAGGAATAGTCAAAGCAATAATCATTACTATTTACAGAAGGTCAGTCTTTTACCTGGGATTATCTAAAGCAATATGTAGGAAATAAAAAAAAATATATACATATCTCTTGAGTCCAGAACAAGATCATAAGATCCAGGAAATCAGTATTGCCAAGTTGGCATTTCCATATCTAGGGCAGAATTAGCTCTTTTTCTTACACTGATGCTATGCCAAAACATGTGAAACAACAAAGGAAACCACTTGGCATCACACATTAAAGTAGCCTGGAAGATGGACATTGCTGCCTGTGCAGTAGCACCTTTTCATTGAGACCGAAGAAGGGAATAAAAAAGGGAGAAATAATTATGGATAGAATATCATATATCAGAGTTTACTAAGAAATATCTTCAAAGGAAAAACCACAGGAAAAGAAAAGAATTTAGTAGAAAAAGAATTCTGACTGGAAAAATACACCTCTAACTGTACATTATTTTAAATGGAGGTACAAATTAATCTATAGGGAAGGGAAGTGGGCTTTTCAGTTGCACTAGCAATGAGAAGCTCTAATACTTCAATGTTGCCACTGGAAAAATTTAGTTCTCATGTTTTTGGAGGCTATTGACCATGTGCTAATGCTCCTCCCCATTGTAGGACTAGGTGTTACAGCTTCTCTTGAAGAGCTATTCTGCCCCAGCAGTGGTAGATGCAGTGTGGCAGCACCTTTTGGAGACTTTCCATTGTGCCCAGGACAAACAGCACACAACAACAGGGATGGGCTCTCAGCATTTGCAAAGGCAGTGGCAGTCACCACAGGCAGTGCAGTAACTGCTGTGCTGTTTCAAAGCAAACAAAAAGCTACAGATTACTTGCCTTTCTTTTTTCCTCACTTACAGCAAATCTCCTTTTACCTACTTCAGAGGTGTAATAATGCCATGTTCCTACATGCAGTGGTTCTCTCAGTTACTAGATAATCTTCCTTGTCTCTCTGTAGAGCAGAGGTGTGGACATTTGAATATTTCTTACGATGAGGAGGTGATCTCAGAGAAACTGCTGTTGACCACAGTCTGAGTAAAAATGGAGTATTTCCTGAGGATCTAACCTGCCAGCCACTTGATAACACCAGGACCAGCACTATCCCTTGTGCAGAAGGGACCAGGCAATAACAGTCTGTAAGCAGTAATTCTACAGCAGCTCCACCTGAAAGGTTCCCAGGGCCTTCTCTTGCAGTAAACACGCAACAAGACAACAGCATGAGTATTAAAACTTTACCATTCTTAGTAGGTTTACAACAGTGATCGTTTTTTAAAAACAAAACACCTTTGTGTAAGACTCTTAAGTGAACTTCAAGGTATGACTTGTGTCAGGCAATGTGAATATTCACGATGGAGATCACTTTGTGCACACCAGTTACAGGAAACAAATTACATTGGGTGCTAGAAAGATCTGCCCAGTTGCCAAGGGTTCTTTTCCCATTTGTTATACAAAGAGTTATTAGAAGTACCAGCTTTATTACCATGGTGTCTGCTAGTGCTTTAGCTCTCAGGGAGGAGTCAGCTGTGTCTACTGCCTTTCTTAGAAGGATTTCACCTTTTCAATAATAAACACCTGTCCCTGTGCTGAAGAAAACAAAACAAACCCACCAGGTAAGAAATATTATATTTGTAACTAAAATATACATAATATCTTATTTTCATTTTTAAGACAAAAGTATGAGGAACAAAGAAAAGCTTATTCCTGCACTGTGACTCTCTGTTGTGTGCTCAGATGAATGGATGAACACTAAAAGGCAGACACAGTAGGACAGAAGTTTTCTCTTAGAAGTTTTATACCACGTTAAAAGCTGACACAAGCCACAGGACCTGCTGGGCATAAAGATAAAAGATGGAAATGTCAAGCCAGGGAAGCAAAATTAACAGTGCAAATAAACAGAGTATTTTTAGAAATGAACCAGATCATCTCTCCTTATATGCATTGTTAAAATATAGGTATTTTTAAAGTGATGTTGAAATTATTAACATAAAGAGCTGTACTAACAATATAGTTTGAAAGTTAGGTCTGTAGAAGAGAAGCTGAACTGGTTTTGAATTGAATTGTTTTATGAAGATCCATACTTTCTTATTCAAACAAAGAAAGAAGTAAATCAGAAACTTATCTCACAGATGACTGAGAAATCCTCTGATTTCTGAATTCAGAGTTTCATATCCATCATAGGTTCAAGATCTGTAAACAGTCTCTTCTTGGTAAAACTAACCAGAAGTCTCAATCCATTGCCTGCTGCATTTTGAGTTGTTTGAAACGGAAAGAACAAAGACCAGGTTAAGCCCAGGTGAATATCAAAATTCAAAGTGTTACCAAACTATGTGTCTGGATGTGATAAAAATGCATCACTGGTAGTAGAAATAGACACATCCTCCACAGTTTCAATGAATTTAAACAAAGTAAACAAAAATTTGCTCCTGATATTATGGCTGCATCCTGCTATTCTCTCAGATAGCTCTGTCATAACATCACACAACAACAGAACACCAAAGGCTTAAACCTGTCTTTCTCTGACTGTCTTAAATCACTACAACAATGCTGGTGTTGGACTTTTAAGAAATCATTGTTTTTAACCACAGGCCATTTGCTGTAGTGAATCACTCAGGGAGGGGGAGAGATTTTGACAGGTTTTCTGAAGTAACCTTCAGAGGTGAATGTGGAAGCCAGCTACTTCTGTTTAAGATGCTGTCCTGTTGTAAAAAAAACAAGCTTTTTAAAAGACACATCTGTTGTTTCAAAGCATTTTCTCTGTGAGGTGTTTGTATATTATCCTCACTACTACATCTAAACCATGAAGTATAGCTCAATGAATAACTAACATATGATTACATTTATGAGTAAAGACTACTCATAGCAGACAGCTACTTCCTACAGGTGACAAGCAATCTTCGGCTGGGGCTTCACCTGACTAGTCATTTTGGGACATGATCACAAGGGCTGGAGACTGATGAAATTATCCTGTCCAACATCAAACACAAAGTGGTTGTAAATCAGCTGAGGCTGTGGCAGGAGGAGAACAACTCATTCTTTATGCAGTACTGGCAGCTCTTTCACCTAGTAGCTACATTAAGAATCCTAACAATGTCATTAACTGACTCCAGGAAGAACTTGGTAAAATTTTATTATTGACATTCATATGAATTTAGCATTCATTCAAAGGGGGGAAAAAAATCCTATGAAACACAAAGCTGCTTTATTGTAAAGCAGTAAAAGGGTTTGGGGGTGGGGGTGGGGAGGGCATCAGAGTGTGCTGGGACAACACTGGCAAGATACATACATAAAATATGCCTGTTTTAACTCTGTTTGACCTTGTAGAGCCATGTAGGTGCTTAGCTGACATACCATTATAATATCTCAATGGCTTGCTCCATAAAAAGAAAATGATAGAAGTCTGACCTCTGCAACATAACCTTTTCTTCCCACAGAACAAATAATTGTTTTTTTCAAAACAAATGTAAGTTAAAAAGGCTCCACCTTCTGCTGATGACCTGACATAGACATAATGTAAAGAAACAAATTTTAGGAAGGACATTACCTTTGGAAAGGTTCAGATTAATAAATATATCCATAGTTGTCCGTATACCTAGGAGCTTATTTCTGTAACTCCTGCTGCTGCTACTAGAGAGACAACATATAAATCTGCCCACAAACAACAGAAATATTAACAAAAACATTCTCTGTAAAATTATATGTGAAAAATAAATTAAAAAAAAAATCAAATATCTCACAGACAGAAAATACCTAAAAAATCTTCATTAGAGAAATATATTCTAAGGGGGAATAATTCAAACTACCCAATCAAAACAAAACAAAAAACAAACAAACAAAACCCACCTACCCAGAAACAACAAAACCCACCACAAACAAAACTATCCAGGGTAGATATAGATCCAGTAAAGGTCATTGTCTTGGTCTTTGCAATGGTACACTCCTGCTAAATGAGAGCATTTGAGCAGATCTGCATGAAAGAAAAATGCACATTGATCAGCCACATGATTTGGGAATGAGAATGAAAATGATATTTGTACATTTGTGTATCTTTTAACTCCATTTAGCTAATTCCACAGATTGCTCTCTACTTCCTTCCCCCTCCAGCAGTCTTTTAGTCATTTATTAACAAACAGACTTCAAAGAAATAATGTTTCATCTCTGTTAGGGTTTGTTGCTGAGCATCACAGAACACAGTGTTGGGATTATTTGTGAAGCATTTAGGATAGTAAACGTTCTGCACAGGTAACCCTAATTACTCCTGAGGTGATTGTCATTTCAGTTTAGGAAGGCAGACCTGTTTGGAACATGAGGGGGCTATATCTGACTTCTTAAGGGCTTTCATTTTGATAAGCAGCATTCCAGGCCTTGTTTCAGTCTTTACACACACAGCTGTGTGCAGAATTTAGCATGCTGCAGTACATCAGATGTATATAATGCATCCAATCCATGCATTTTATAAAAAAACTCCATTTCATAACACACTTCCCAAAGCTCTTTCTAATGTCCTCTTGCCTCAGTTCTAATAACAGAAAAAAAAAAAAATCCATCTTCTTTCCTCCTTGAAAATAAATCCCCTCCTCACCGAGTCATTTCCAAACTTCCATAAAGCACAAAAGTACTGAGGACGGATTCTACTTTGTCAAGGAAAAGAAATAAATGGATGGAACAATAATCTTCCAACATGCCAAAGAAAGATATCTTTCAAGTGTTTTACGTGATGACTATTTCTGTGCTCTTTCTCAGCAGTGCTCCTTTGGTGCTTACTCTTTAATTGTCCTGCACTTTGTTCCTGGAAGGTATGTGTTGGCTGCTTGCCAGCGCTGGCTTAGACTCCTCTTGTCACTACAGTGTCTAACAGCATGTACAGAACAATATCCCAATTAGATCCCTAAGTGCTGGAAACATGACACATTGCAGTTCTGTTTCTCTGGGACCAAGAGGCCAAGAGGTAGGAAATTTTAAAAAGCAGATTTACTGTGAATTCTGTGAGAGCTGTGACAAAATCATAATTTTTTTAAATATTATAAACCATGGAAGAGATCCTGCATTAGCCTTTCTAGTGTGGGTTAGAGGAAACTGAGTTCAGTACCCCTCTACACAGATCTGCATCATGCTCAGAGGTGTCACTTTTTTTCTTTCAAAAAAATCGTGGATTAAAATTAGAATCCCATCAGGGTTTTCCCTGAAGATTCCCTGTCACATTTTTTTAGCAAAGGGATCTGCTTAACCCCTCACTGTACAAATCACATCTACAGGCCTCATGGGTTTTTTCAAGGGAGAAATGTTTAAAGATCCTCTCCATGAAATTGTTGTTGAAGTGCATTCTCTAAAGTTCCATGAGAACTGTGAACACCACGTGTTGTAAGGAATTTGACTTGGAGAGTTTCCTTTTTAAAAAAAAAAGCTGCTATGAAAAATAACCAAGCAGTTACAGCAACCCTTCCAGCGTCAGTTCTGATCTTCACTTTTACATTTTGTCTGTTTCAAACAGTCCATTTTCTTTCCATTTTTAGGGGGAGGGGAAAAAGATTCTTTAAAGTGGAAAATAATTTAGCTTCCTTGCATTTTTGTTGCTAAAACTCAAAGTTTTCAACTTTGTCCTATCTTTAAAAGTGCAGTGGTCTAAACGCTTTTATAAGCTTATTTGAAAAAGACAGTGAGTTGGAAATCCTGCATCCTTCCCAGCTTGTTCATGGTGTCTCAGGAACAGACACTGACAGCACAACAGGAATTTAACTGCTGGGGCCTTCTTTTTCCCAGAAGAATTTGGTGGTTGTGAATGGCACAAGATAAAGTCATTCTTTCATGTGGGATCGTATGGGTGCATAAAAGCTCTGTATCTCCACAAACTTCCTGGCAGTTCCTATAAAGTGTTCCAGTTCCCTTGTGCATCAAGGTTTTTCACTGCAGAGGATTCATAGAAAAGTGCCAGATGGCTGAAGCATGAACATTTTTCTAGTTTCTTTCAATTCTCATATGAGCCCTCAGACTCCCAGGCTACATTTACATGTGGAAGCCTTTACAGATGTGTTAATGTATGTGCCTTTACAGATGCTGTAAACACTGAGCTAATAAGTGGAATATACACCACAAAACCATTCTGTGAAGCAGGCTGGGCACAGCAGGCACAATATGGTCTCACTGGGAGGTAGGATCTTTGCCTTGAATGAACTCCCGTGGCTGTGAAATGAATCCAAAGAATTTCTTTGACTTGTGTGACTCTTACCAACCTGACAGTATTAAACAAAACAACTCCATTCCTGCCAAAATTACTTGCAAATTGAGTGCACTAGGCTTAAAGGGTTAACACGAAAAGGGAAGACCAAAGTGTTAATCTAGACTAAAGCCAAGATGACTTTACCATGAGGGCTGCAGGCAGAAACTGGGAAGAGGGAAGACCTCCAGCCTCTCATCTCTGTCCCACACAGCAAGAGTGTGAAGTATTTGCCCAGTATGAAATATCCCACCTATCTGGATGTGTTCCTGTGCAACCTGTGCTAAATTCTATGGCCCTGCTCTGGCCATAGATTTTCGGAGGTCCCTTCCAACCCCTAACATCCTGTATCCCTTCATTTCTTCATTCCTTGTGTGAGCTTCAGACAGATAACTGAGGGGCAGCTGAGGCTACTCACTGTGCCATTGTAAGGAATTCCTGCTTCTTATTTATGTTCTCTGTTTCTTTCCACCACCCTGTCAGCTGCCCAGCCACACTCAACACAGAAGAGGCAAGAGAGTGTCACCATTTCTGTGCACCACCTAGAACGGTATTCAGTTTGATGTTAAGGTGTGGTCCACATTTTGGTGGATATATATAAAGACCTTTATCCACCCAGGGTATCCTTGCTCCAACCTCAGTGCCACCTGCACTGGGTTTTCTGCAAGGCCCTGCTACATTGGTTCCTGTTAAATTGGTTTTCTCCAATTGCTTTACAATTCCCATAATTCCTGTCCCTGGAGATGTTCAAGAAAAGACTGGATGAAGTACTTAGTACCATGGTCTAGTTGACTGGATAGGGCTGGGTGATAGTTTGGACAGGATGATCTTGGAGGTCTCTTCCAACCTGGTTGATTCTATGATAATTCCTGTTAACTCTCAAAGTCCCATAATTACCTTGAAGACACTTCCTCCTCCCCATCTGAAACAACCTCAGTGCTGCTGCATCCAACTTGCAGCAAGTGGAAGTGTTTGACACAAGGAAATATCTGAATTATATATAAAAAAATACATATATACTTAAACCCAGCATGAATATTAAAAATGAAAGGTTATGTGACATATATCTTAAATTTTCATAATAGGTAAAGGTTCATGGTATCATAGAAAATTCACACATTAATCTGTGGGGAACCCCAGGTAATAACTGGGTATGCATGATCTGTCTATGTGGGCCCCCTAATCTTTAAGGAGATTCAATTGGTTATAATTAAAGGTTTCAACCAAAATACTAAAAAGAAAGATAGAAACTGTCTTACTCCAAAAGAAGCTAGACTGCAGTGGTGTAGACTGCTGCTTATTTTGCCTCATATTTCAATTTGGTAATTAAAATAAAATACACAGATCCAAGATTAATTCCATTCTTAATAATATAAAAATTTATAATTTGCTCTGTAGTCTGTCTTATATTTTTTCCCCTGGTTTGTAAGCATAAGATTATATTCTGTAATAATGTGTGCAATATTGTTGTTTTATTATTCAGATAGCAGTCCTAGATGTTGAGAGGAGTCCTCTTTGCACACAGGTTAAGCCATTTGGTTGAGTTTACCATAAAATTGGAATACAGGTTCATATGTTGAGCCATTCATTTGCTGGGGCAGCCCTAAATTATTATTCATGTATGTAGCTGTTGCCATTAAAAGGAGCAAAAAGTCCCAGCTGAAAATTAATTCAGCCAAATAAAAAGAGTAACAATAACCTTAGATCTAAAAAAAAAAGTGGAATTTCCTAGAAGTTTTCTGAAGTGCAACTCAGTTTTTAATGTATCTCCAAACAGAGTTTGCATGTTGAAGGCAAACAATGAAGTCATGACGAAAATAATCAATTCTTATAATAGCTTAATAGTTTAGGGGACTTTTTGCCCTGTTACTGTATCACATTTTTCCTACTTTGTATGAATTTCTTCATTGTAAAAGATTTATACAAGCAACAAAGAAAATTATCTAAAACTACAATATTTCAAGAAGAGTTTAAAAAATTATTTCAGAACCCACAAAAGCCTGCATGTGCAATTGTAACTAATCACACAAAGTGCACAAGAAAGTGTGATTTGCATGCAAACAATATTTGCATGTATTCAGTGTAAAATATATTTAACATCTAAAGGATATTTGAAGAGTATGGTTCCTCTGTACCAGTAACACTTTTCTATTATTGCAGTAAAAGTCAAAAACTTTTCAATGCCCAATGACAGGTCAAGGGGCAATGGGTGGAAGTTGAGGCATAGGAAGTTTCATGGAAACAGGAGGAAAATTATTTTCACTGTGAGGGTGACAGAACCGCGGAACAGGCTGCCCAGGGGCGCAATGGAGAGACTCAAAACCTGCCTGGATGCATTCCTGTGTGATCTGCTCTAGGTGATCCTGATCTGCTGGGGTGGGGGGGTGTTGGACTAAATGATCTTTCAAGGTCCCTTCCAATCACTAACATTCTGTGATTCTGTGAAATGTGAGATTAAATCCTGGCTCAAAAGAAGTCAACAACAAATTTCCATTAGCTGCAACAGAAAGATTTCTCCTGATTGGCTTTTAAATTTTTGCTTCTGTCGTTAATCTAAAATGCTCACTGCAAGCCTTTCTCTTGTTTTCCCCCTGTAAATTAAGGAAATAGACAGTATTACCATAAGAAACCATAAATTTTGATAACATCTTGTGTTTTCTTACTGTAAGATTATTGGAGAATAATTGTGATAATTATTAGCCATTTGGCTCATTGCTTGGTTAATTCAAACTTTAGTGATAAGAAAGAAAAATTAAAATTCACAATGTTGATTATTTTGTTATATATTACAAACTCCAGTAGTAGGAAGAGCCTTACTTTGTGGCAGCACATGCATGTATCTACCAGAGAGACATGTTTTCCACACGGACACAGTATCTTATTCACTGTAGTGTAAAGAAGGAAAGGTCCTATTTTGGTGATTCGCTTGCAGCTAGATCTTCCCAACAGTGACATGAACTTGCATAGGTGGTCTGGTCAAGCTTACACAGTCCCACCATTGCCTCTGTTGATGAGAAGCAGCTGGACCATTATCTTGCACAAATGAATAGCCATTAGTTCACTACTTCACCTATTTTCAAGGGAGAACGGAGACCCTACCAGCATTTGTGCTTCTTTATCTAACCCAGGGAATGAAAAACAGTTGTGGCGTATGCCCAGAAGGTAAATGCATCAGAGATATCTTCAAGGAATCATACAAAATTTCTGTGATAAAACACTGGGATAAAATCTCAAAATAATACAGCAGGAAAAAAAAATCAAAGCTTTCCAGAAGGTGCACACCTGGATATCTTAATTAGTGTGTGTCCCAGTGGCAGATTATGTGTATAAAGGAAGGATTTAAAGGAAGGGTTCAAGTGTACAAATTCTTCCTGATGTTGATTTGCCTTAAAAATTTGCTGTTGTATTAGACAAATCTCTCCCACAGTCTCCAGATTTCTTTCTTCTGCCTCTCCTCTCAGTTCCCAGAAGCCTGACTGCCATGATCTGGCCTGGGTGCGGTCCCAGTTACCTGAGCAAACCCCACAGCATCTATCTGGAGCAAGGATGCTGTAGAAACATGGGTTGTGATATTTGCTGAGGTAGGTGAGGTCACATTGCTCCTTCCCATCTTGATTACTTTCAACCTAGCCAAAAATGCAACACTTTGTCCCTCTTCCTTATTGCCCTCAATGCCCCCCACGCTCACTGCTTGCTCAAACACAAACATTACGTTATTTCAATAAAAAAGTTAGAAAGGTTCTTGAATAACTTTAATTTGGGTAAATGTTGCTCAACAAGAGCTCATCTACTGGGCAATACAGAGTTTGCCTCCTCCTTGGACTCAACCACCCCCAGCTGCGTTTAGTAATGCTTGCATATACCTTCACAGCACTGGGTTCATGGTCCTGTCCCTCCTCCTCCCCTACTTCCATAATGAAAACTTCAAAACAATTTGTTGTTATGTAGAGGGTGGAGGAAAGAGGAAAAAAAAAAGAGGGAAGAAAAAAAAAGGAAAGAAGGGAGAAAAAGAGAAGTAGAAGTTAAGTCTCTGCACCTGTGGTCTTTAACTTATTTCTGTTTTCATGATTCCTGAAAGCTTACATTTTGTGAAGTTTTCATTTTATTTTAGATAACAGTCTCCAGAATGGTAAACCTGGTGAGTAAGGGAAAAAAAATCATTCATGTACAATAATAAATGGATTTCTGCCAATGACAGGTCATGATACAGAAAAAAAATCTGTGATGACCCTTTCCTCTGCTCTCATTTATCTCCTACTGATGTCCACTGATAGATTTCTGCTGTATGATTTATTGCAGAAAAACACCACCTAGAAATGGGCTTTTGATAAAATTGTTCAAGGATTCCTGGACAATAAATCCTAATCTTTACACGCATGCTGCAAGATGTTTCACCCTTCTTATGCTATAAATAATATATGCCAAATGTGATAATAAATCCATGCATCTGAGCACTAGCTGTGTAGTTTAAGAAATAAAATTACAATATGTAAGGCTGATGTTAATAACAGCTATATAACGCTGAGAATAGTGATGGCACTATTTGTTTATTTAAGATCCAAATTTCCTGCACTGTGTTGTACTGAAATTTTGTTGGTTTTGTCAGCCTGGGTGGTTATGTTGTGTAAGGGAATCTGTGACAAACACAACAGACACTAGCTGGCTTGAATTAACAAAGATGCTCCTGTAGGTCTGCCAAGAACCTTGCTGAGGAAATCAGCTGGAATTTTCAGGTCTAGTCTATGCAAAAGCCTCTCCATAATTAATCGTCTACAGTAGGAAGTGTGTGATAGCATCTGTCACCTCCCTATGACCCTACAACTGTTACAGTGGGGTTAAATGTGCACAAGCCCAGCATTTAAAGCTCTCTACAAGCCCCAGGCTCAAGGTCAGGATCTGGCTTAATTTTATTTAAGAGTGGGAATGAAGTGTAACTTCTGTCTAGAGCATATGTGCTATGCTAATGTGCCTAAGCCAAAAGACTAACTTTAACGGCTGGGTCCTGTACGAGCTGTAAAATACTGCAAGTGTCTTTTTCTTTATGCATCCAGACAAAACAAGCCTTTACTTAGAAAATTAAAACAGGCACTCTTTGCAGTCAGAGATGACCATTGGGGGTGTGGAAATGGAGAAAACATATCAGGGTAAAAAAAGAATAACAATGATTGTAAAAGACAGATATAAAAGGTTATATAAGAAGAGAGTATGACAGAGAACACAAACCAACAAAATAGACTACTCTTAACTACTGTTTCTGTAGAGACAAAACCTGATGCAGTCATTTTTGCCTGATTTTTCTGGATTTTTTTTTTGAGAGTTTTGCAATACTAGGCTGCTTTTTGCTTCCTGCCTAAAGGGGGAAAAGTTATCTGCTATATACAGACCTGTGCAAAAAAGGAGTATGTTACCACATCATATTCCATACACAATGACTTGTAGAGGATTTTCTGGTAACATCTGTGCAAGAGGCTTGTGTTCTAACCAAAAAACCTGAAAGTGCTAAGTATGGTCACTGAAACTTAAGATGACAATAAAACTCAAATACTGAAGTGAAGGAGTGGGGAAAGTGCAAGGCACAAAAAATCCTGTAATTGGAAGGGGCCAAGCCCACATAAACAGTGTGTTTGATTTCAGCTGTGTCCTCTGATCTGTACTGAAGGTCAAAGAAGGAAATGCCACAGAAGTTATGATTATGTGAAATGAAGTGAGAAACAATGATTTAGCGTAATAAACACCTCTTGCAACTACAGAATGTTCTGATCCCTGAAATTGTCTCCCAGATGTCTGCCTGTCTCCAGGACACATGAATAACCCCAGGCTGAAATGACAGAGAGGCATGTTATTTTTAGGAATACATGACTAATATTTTTGTTTTATGTGGAAGGCATCTCACCTTGCCCCTCTGAAATACAGAAGAAACCTCTCTCTTCTGGTTTGTCTGAGTCAAAGCATCAACTTTCCACCTTCAATTCCAGGATTTGATCTCCAGTCAACCATAAAAACCTATACACAATTTTCTTGATAAATTCCTCTGTCCTCTCAGATGCAAGACAGGCTAAACTACTCCTATACTTGAACCATGTCCTAAAGGGCACTTGTTTCTCTATAGGCAACAACTCTTAACAATTCTGAGAGGAAAAGCTTCCGACAAAGCATTTTAAGCCATCAACCCTCTGCTGTCATGCTACTGCACTTGCAGTCTATGAAACTAGTGAGCTCAATTTGTTTCTACAAATAGACCCTAGACTCAGTCTCAGTTCAAATCTGTTTTCTCAGATCACACAGTCTGCCCTCCACATGTCAGAATCCTTAGAATGATTTTTTTGGGGGGAGCAGTTGCTTTCTGAATATAGAATAAGACTACTAATTTATTAGTTTTCTTCATACCTCTCCATAAGGAGTTTCTATATCTTTATTTTTTTCTAATGCTATTCAAGTAAATTTGTATTTATTTTGTTAAAGAACCAAACATTAAACGTTGTTTTCTCCAAGAAAGAGCTCAGAATTACTACTACAAGGATACAGACAACTGAGTAAAGTCCCCCACAAGAAAAAGAAGAGTTCAATCTGAAAATTATCTCAAGTCTACTGTATGGGAAGTGATTTGGTCTTGTTATTTTACCATAATTCCAGTCACAAAAGTGAAGAAAATCTACACACTCCTCCTTGCTTGGGAAGCTCCTTCGTGGATAAACTCTGTTCTGACCTGAAAGTGCCAGAGAAGCAGTGCAGGGGTGAGGAAAGTCATCGTAACAGCACATCTCTCACCAGCATCACCCAGTTTCCCTAGTTCCCTTCACTTCATCAGCTCTGGCATGAAATCTCTGTAGGTTTGTTTCAAGTACCATTAGCAGCTGGTACCTAGCATTTTTATCTGGGTCTTGGGGTTTATTAAAAACCAACTAAATAAACAAAAAAATAAAAGTGAGGTTTTCTCTGGTTTTTAAGAAAATTCAGAAATCACTCAATGAGTATCTACTGCTGTGTAAACTTTTTGCACATTGTGTTATGTAACTATAGCTATATTAATTCCTTTAACAGAAAATTTTCAGTTGGCTAATGTGGGAAATTGATCAAAGAATACAGTTTAAAACTTGAGTGCTAAACATATCGATAGGCAGTTTACACAAAGACCTTTTTTCTGTTTCAGTGGTTAGTTCCCCGGGGAGTTGTTAATAAATTGTACATTCACACAGGTGTAAACTGATCAGAGGATAATCCTATCTTGGATGACCACTGTAAATTGTTTTAATTAAAATAGATTACGATTCAATGAATTAATAATTTTAAATGGGAAAATATCTCTTTCCCACTCTTCACGTGACTCAGCTACTATAAGAATTTTATTTGAAATAATTTTGACTTGAAAGTAGAGAGTACCTTTCAAAGACAGTGGTACTAAACTCAATAAACTGTTCCAACAATTAATTTGTTCTCCATTCTGCAGGTAAGAGAAAAGTGATGTAGGATAGCAAAGAAAGGAAAAGAGTAAAAGTAAGAAACCTCTTTGTCAATGTCTGGTTCAAACCCTGGCTCAGGTACATCTGAGATAATTTATGGGAGCATAATGATCTGCATCAGGAATCTCAAGCTCAACCTGCCACATGACTGAGCTAGTTTCTATAAAGGACGTAGCAAGCTGGCGCCACAGCAAATGAAGAAAATGAGTTTAATCACTTTACAAGCTTTCTGCTTGTGCTCTTTCTGGCTATATCTGAGTGAAACATAGGAAGAAAATAGTCACGAAAAGGTATGCTGAATGCCTCTGTAGTTGATGATTGTTGGGATGTGGGGGGAAGGAGGGGAATTAGTGTACCTAAGGGGATGTGAGGCAAGTGAAAACAAGGATGTTTTACAAGCAATACGCTGGAAGTCTGGGGATCACAATGAGAAGGATGTGAAAGCAGTTAAATATCTGCCCCCTAGAAGGGAGCCAGGTGACTCTTGGAATAAGGGCTCGATAAGTGGGTAAACTGTAGAGCTGGTGGCAAAGGCAGATTCCAAAACAAGGTATTCACATGGTCAAAGAAGATATATCTGGCTTCACATGTAGTATTTCTAAATAATATTCTTCCCTGACCCCAGCACGACTGTAGCCATTGATCTGGAGAACAACAATGATTAAAAACACATTCAGCAAGATCTGTTGTAATGTTACACGGCAGGATTGCAATTCTGTGCTCCAGAACAACTTTGCAGGCACAACCATGTGATGATGCAGATCAAGTCAGGGTGAACCAGAACTGGGAGAAACCTTAGCTTTTGAAGGGTTTTATAGAGAGAAGAGATATGATTTTGAAAAGGAATATTAATTTAGAATTCCTTTGTGGTAGGGTTTTGAATAAAGACATGACTTTGGAAAAGTTTTTGAAGTAGACATAAGCAGAGAAAGAACTATACCCTTCATTGTTGCTCTCTTTCCTAGAGAGCTTAAAAATTAGGGGAAAAAAACCCAATAATCAATATGGCTGTAGCTTGATAAATGGAGACATTACGCAGAATCACAGAAAGACAGGGGCTGGAAGGGACTTCTGGACATATCTAGTCCAATCCTGCTGCCAGAGCAGGTTCACCTACAGCAAGTTGCACAGGATGACATCAAGTCAGATTTTCAGTGACTCCACCACTGTTCTGAGCAGCCTGTTCTTTTTTGCACGCTCAGAGATTTTACCCCTGAGTCATCTATACCACAATAGCTTCTGTGTCTCCATCCTTAATAATGTGATCTCTCTCCTCAACGATCCTCACTTCCTTCTTCCCCATGTGAAGGCCTGAAGTGACAGGCTTTAAGATGGAGAAGAGCAGATTTAAATTGGATGTTAGGAGCAAGTTCTTTACTATGAGGGTAGTGGAACACTGGAACAGGTTGCCCGGGGAGGTGGTTGAGGCCCCATCCCTGGAAATATTCAAGGTGAGGCTTGACAGGGCCCTGATTTAGTTGGGGATGTCCCTGCTGACTGCAGGGAAGTCAGACTGGATGACCTTTTGAGTTCCTTTCTGGCCCAGACCATTCTATGACTCCATGATTCTGTGTCTGTCAACTTTTTGCAGTTTATGACACTATTTTTAAACACACAAGAGAAAACGGGAAATATTAATCACGTGTTGTGTAACACCCACTAATGAAATACAGAAAAATGCATTAAAATAAATAAATAACATTATTTTGAGATCATGCTAAAAAACAAACAAACAAAAAAAAAAAACCCAAAAACTAAAAACCTCACCAAACAGTTGTTTTAAGAGGAAACGTTGTGCAGTTTCAGAGAGTTCTGTGTATGGAACAATGATACCACTTATCGGGCAACCCTAAGTCCTACAGAGGATCTGAAAAGTACCAAGCACACAACATGACAAGTGTGGAAGCTGCACGTGTTTTCCTGCTTGGCAGAAATGCAAACATGAACAAAGCAAGACCACTACCACCGTCCTCTGTCACCACTTCATCACCATGCTTATGAGTGGTTCCTTTTCAGCCCACAAGTTAATAATAAAATTTGTTGCTTCTATACATCGCTGTCTCTCCTGAACTTAATGGCAAGTCTTCTTTTCAGTCTCTGAATGTTCAAAACTTTCATGTATTTGTAAAGTGACCAGTCAAATTAACAGAAGGAAGAAAACCATCCTGGGCTCTGTTTGGGGTAGATGGTGTCTCCTATCAGGTATGGGAGGGAAATTCTGCAATGACATCACTGTGTGACTGCCTTGCGCTTACACAACTCAATGGACAACAGCCCTCAGATGATGCTGGAAACAAGATGTGAGGCTAGATGGATATCTTTGGTGTAATCTGGCACAGACATTTCATACTCTGATTTCACCTCTGCTGTCACATGGGAAAACAACAAACTCTCTGCCTTGGACAACTCTGGGATGTCAACAGCTTCCCTTTGCTGGCAGAGAAATGTGGGAAAAGAAAGAAAAGTCCTCTAAGGGGCATAAATAGAATACATATCTAAAGCTCTAGTTCTAACTATCACCATCTGATTTAATAAAGAAAGATTATTGTTTATTCAAGGTTGGCCCTGGAGGTAAGATTCTGCATGATAGTAGCAGTCTGGTAGGTTCTCAGTCCGTCCTTGCACAATGCATTTCTATAAGTGCAGCTTTGAGAGCAAATCTATATAAATAGATTAATATTTGTGGGGGATGCTGATAATTTACTTAAATAAGATATTTCATTTTTCAGTACAGTAGGTCTGTGCTCCAAGCTTTGTGGTTAAAATTTGTATTGGTACCATTTTTTTCAAACTACAACTGACTTTTGCACCTCTGATCTGTAGTGTAGTTCAGTGATTCAGTCTAAATATACACAAAAGGTAACTAAAAATATACCAAGGCTTGACTAGTAATCAATTTGCAGACTTCTAAGAGCTGTCATGACTTGTCAGTCTTAGAGAAGCAGGTAAAAATTAGTTTTCCACCACTAAACACAGTCACAGATAGCAGTGGTTTCCTTGGAGACTTAGCAGCAGTTCTCAAAACACTGTACTTGCAGGAAAGGAGTGACTTTTAAAGATACATTCCCCATCCAGATTTGAAATAATCTCCTCTATTTAACAGCATACACCCATACCAACTGTGTGTATTTGGTGATTATCTCCAAACACCCTCCTTCCAAGTCCACTCTCATGCTATGTACATAATTTATAGCATAACTCTGCAACTTCCAAGGATTGTTTTGTGTATTGATTATAATGCACAAAAATTATAATTCTGTGGGAAAGTATTTATGATTTTTTTTTTAATCTGTATTTTCCTTAATTGCTCACAATGAGAAAAGTAACTATCAGTTCAGGAGTTCTAAGGTTCCTGACCTAAAAAATGCATTGCAGTTAAATAAATCATGATTGTCTCCTAAGCAAACATCATGAAAATAAAACCTTAAATTCTCCCTTGAGGACACAGATGACAGAAAGGCAACACAAACTGACAGGAAGAAAGTTACATCTCGTTTCTCCTCAAGGTGAGCTGTCTGCAGGCTGGTAAGTCAGACAGAAGTTTTTGTCATATATGTCAGTAGGTGCATGTTGTCCTGCCTTCAAACACTGCTCCTTGTATCCTACTCCGTATGGTGGAGAGCAGTCACCAGGGAGTTTGGTTTTGTCATCTACTATCATTTCACAGCTCTTCTACCTTCTTGCAACACCAGAGACATAGGACAAAGCCACTTCCTAAGTGGTTCCTCAGTTTCTGAGAATAACACTGATGTTCTTTGTTTAAAAGTGTTCAGACATATCAAGGTTTATATGGGTATGTAGGTATCTGATAATTATTTATGAGGAAAGCACACACATTATCTGTGGGGAAACACATTCAGAGTTCAGGAACGATCAGAACAACACTCCAGCTACTCTGTCTCATCATAAAGGAAAGGTTAATCATGGCAGTGTCTTCAACAACTTAAGTAAAATGCAAGTAAGAAATTCTGTCTTGGTGAGAGACTACTTTCATGATATTACAACTGAAATAATCCAGTTTTCATGTGCTGAGCATCAAAAATTTTTGAGGATGGCAAAAGGCATTTTTTAACAAGATGACTTAATTAAATGGACTGCTCATTAAAGTTCTAAGGGCACACCACTAATCATTCAAAAGTTCTGACATTTCAAAGCTAGAATTACACATTTATAAGTCAAAATATACTCAGGGGAAGTGTTTCATACTCAAAAGACAAGGTCGTCTGATGAATGACCTAGAAAGGAGAAAACAGAACTTGCTATTAGTGGGAATTTAGGTCCTTGTTGGATGACAATTAAACAACATACTGCATAACACCCTTAATTTGGTCTGCTGGGGACCTCATAGCCCAGGCATTCTTTTGACATCTATTGTGTGCAGGAACCATTTCAGGCTTAGCCTTTTAACACTCTGGGGGAGAGTGTGTGTTCATCCATTAGAAGTCTTAGCTGGAGTCATCAGCAGAGATCACATCTATTTCATTGCTTCCTGAAGATGTAATCTATGTTCTCTTTCATCTTTTTAGACTGTTTCTTTTTTGTTTAAACATCAAGCACATGTGCATGGACATGTTTGTGTATTTGCATCCACTTGCTCAGTTTGCTTTCGTCATCTTCAGTTTCTTCTGTCTTTCCTATTGCCAAATATAGTGTACAAGATTCTAAGTACAGCACTTGCTTGTTAGGCGATATGGACTCCTATCTAATCCCAAGTTGCCCGTTGTCTCTGATCTTAACCAAACCTGCATATAAAAGAGCAGAACACTGACTTTCAGACTCAGTGCACACAGTGGTGGGCCCCAAATGGAATCTGTACCCTGTGCTGCTGTGACTTTGTGGGAGCTCACGTTCAAATCACGAGAGCTGAACTTGAACCAAGGATGTCCTTTGAGGGGCAGATCCTAAACAAACCTGTTCTGCTTTCAAAGTCCAGATTTAATGAAGGCACTTTTCACCACCATAGCTTCCAAATGGTCTGAGATTATCATAGATAATAACCTAACCACCTAAATGAAACCAATGTTATGTAAAGACTTTGACAGCAGCTAGCCAGAACCAGGACATATTTGGTTTTCAAATCAGACTTAAACTAAACTCTGATCTGCATTATAAATGACAAGTTTGGCTCCCGTGGGCCTCATGCCACTTTTCAAGTCTTGGGCCATTTCTTTCCTTTATGCTTCAATTTTACACTTAAATAACAATGTAGCTTTAAATAAAGGAAGATGTTGCCCCTGTAATGGTATGACTGCTTTGGTGGCTAGGGAGAGAGCAGTGCATGTAGTTTGCCTTAATCTTAACAAGAATTTCAACACCATTCTTTATAATTTCCCTGAAACCACCCTGATATTTGGGCTTGGTGAAATATGGATGACAAATGTCTTGATTATAGTTTCATAATGTCTGGGTTAGCTGTTAGAAATCTAACTGGTAGCCAGTTACAGGTGACACCTCTCAAAGGTCAGTGTGAGGTTAGCACCACCTAATATCTTTGTCGGTGAACAATCAATGAGATGCTGTGTAGCCTTCAGCAGTGTCACAGGTCACACCACACTGGGCTGCCACACAGAGGGAGCTTGACAAGCTGAAGGACTGAACTGACAGGAACCTTATGCAATTCAGCAAGCACAGCTCTGCATCTGGGACAGAATAACCCCTTTTGTTGCTACAGGCTGGGAAGTACCTAGCTATGCAACAGCTTCTCAGAAATTAATCTGAGGAACCTGGTGATGAGCTCAGCCATGGGCCAAGTAAAACAGAGGATTTTTTCCCTCAAACAGGCATTAATCAATCTGTGTCAGGAGCATTGCGCCCAGTTTTGGCTTTCTCAGAACAAACTGCAATACAGAAAGAGACTAGGAGGAAGCTAAGGGGAAATCTGACATCTTCCATTGTATAAAGGGAGGTTAGAGAAGGCTGAGTTGGACTCTTCCCAAAGGTTCATAGTGGAAGATGAAAGGTACCTGACACAGGTTGCAGAAAGGAAAATTCCAGATGGATATAAGGAAAATACGTTTTGCCTCATTACAGTATCTCTCAGCAACTGTTTCTCTGTTTGACGGTCCTCCCAAGTGAAGTAACTCCCTATATCCAACTGTCATTTTTCAAGTTAAAGTTCATTGTCTTCCATCGTGCATCGCTGTGAAAAGCCTGGTTCTTCCAAGTTGTCCTGCAGGCCTTGTCAGATTGATTCTACACCCCTAAAATTGTGTCTTCTCTTGAATGAACAAGCCCAGCTCCTTCAGTCTTTCCTCACTGGGCAAATGGTCTAGTCCTGATCACCTCAGTGACCCTCCACTTAACTTGCTGCAGGTTATCAATGCTTTTTCTTGTATGGAGGAGATGCAGTCTATAGATACAGTCTAACACCAAGCAGAAGGGTATGGTAACTTATCTTGATCTACTTGCTCTGCTCCTATTATAACCCAGAATGCTGCTGCTGCCTGCCTTTGCTGCCAGCAGACATTCCTGGCTCATGTTCAGCTCACTGTTCACCAACAAATTGTAGGGCCTTTTCAGGAAAGCTGTTTCCCCAGCCAGGCAGTCCCCAGCCATATCATGGCAGGAGTCTACTCCTTTCTACTGCACTTCGCATTTGCCCTTGTCAGATTTCACCTCCTCGAGATCATTGATAAAGACACAAAATGTTACAGGTCCCAGCACAGGTCCCTGTGGTATTCCAAATGTAAGCAGCCTTCCAGTGGAGTACTGCCTGCTAATCAATACTCTCTAAACCCAATGAGCCAACTAGCTTTTTATTCATCTAGTTGCCTGCCTAACCAAGTCATAACATCCCAACTTGATTTCAAGAAGGCTGGGGAAGACAGTGTTAAAATCTAAAGCTGCGGTGAGTTGGTATTCCTCATGAGACAGAGGGGATCTTTACATTGTCTTTGAAACACTGGTACAAAACAAAGTGTGCAAATGGAATTTGCCAGGACACATATTAGGATACAAAGCTGGACAATGAAGCCATATAGAAAGCTAGACTGAACAAATAGGCTAAGTTCAGAGGTGCAGTATGCAAGGATATCCACTCATGAGAGGTGCTGCTGTAGAGGTGGCAATGACTATTTAAGAACAGGACATGAATGGCATTTCCAGGAAGGTCAAGAGTCATCAAATGTAGTGCATATACAATTATAAGATGCATAAGCCAAGACACATCCATCAAAGTATATAAATATTGCTACTATTAATTAAGCTTCAGCTGAGGTCTCATTTGGAGCACTGGGTATGGTGGCCAACTTGTGCTGAATGGAGCAATACCAGAACTTGCATGTGAGCTCTTACTGACACCAACAGAGCAACACATCCTTTGGGAATTATACCTGCCCACACAGTGGTGTCCTTGACATGCATACCTCTGTACCCAAATGTACACATGGATGCAAAAGATACTTTAGTGCCACATATTTACCTCAAAATTGATGGAATTAAACGTGTAAGCACTTTTGATGCCTTTAAAAATCTCTGTGTCCTTTAGGGTCTGAATAAATTCAAACA
Organism: Indicator indicator; assembly: GCF_027791375.1. Lineage (NCBI taxonomy): Eukaryota > Metazoa > Chordata > Aves > Piciformes > Indicatoridae > Indicator > Indicator indicator. Next base: position 25,237,758 of record NC_072020.1, on the reverse strand, counting down.
AAATGGGCTGCAATGCCTAGGATGCCATTAACAGACTTTTAACACCCACAGAAAAAAGAATTACCAAATGACCTAAACTACTTTGCTACCAGGAAAATCCATTTAAAGCTACCTGGTTTGAAATAGACTTAAGTGACAGATCTTCCAGCATTTTTCTCAGAGAACTATTTCATAGTTTAATAGGTCTAACTGATACTCTGATTTCTGTCTTGGAGTCTAAAAAACCCATTCTGTACTAGCAGTCTCCACATTGGTTTTTATATCCAACCAGCCAGTGCAATAGTTGAATATTTTAATGTCACAAGGTTTCTTCTGACCAAACCTGGCTTCGCTCTTACTGAAAAACACCTTAAGACACTTCAGTAAACTTCATATAAATTGTTACTATACACAATTCATACATGCAAATAAACAGAATTGATTTATATCAGAGTTTATTCATAGCATGACATGGCTAATTAAAGTACACCTTCTTCACATCACATTTTATGGACTCCATTACTATAATGTAGGGAGAATCAAGCAGTGAGGGCAAATGAGCCTGTGGAGAAAAATGTGACCCATTTGCATCCTTTGTATAAATCCTGTGTTATTTCGGCTGATAGAACACAATATATTGCTCTCAAATGGGATGAAGAGATCCAATACTTAAAATATGTGGAAAGATATCTAATGCCTTTGAATTGTAAGGATTGCTTTATGAATGTACGTTTGTATCATGGATTTTTGTGAAAGTATGTCTGAATCTATTCTATGCTATACATTAATTGTACAGTAATGGCACATGTAGCCAATGTTTGCTCTTTCCACATGTTAACTAAACTATATAATACTTGGTAATCCTCATTTTTAAGCTACTTGGCAATCGTCATTTTTAAGATTTGCCATCACACTTTATGTGTTAAACCATATAGATTATTTTTTAAATCTAACACATTTAAAAATCTGACCTTTAAAAGAAGTATGGATTTTATGGTTTCATTAACATCAAGAGAGGAGAAATATTGTGCTGTTATTCCTTACAATGTAGGAAGTTCCAGCTCAACATGAGGAAGAACTTCTTTACTCTAAGGGTCATGGAGCACTGGAAAGGGCTTCCAGAGAGATTGTGGAGTCTCTCTCTCTGGAGACTTTCAAGACCCCTCTGGATGTGTTCATGTGTGACCTGTGCTAGATTCTATGGTCCTGCTCTGGCAGGGGGGTTGGACTCAATGATTTCCTGAGGTCCCTTCCAACCCCTAACATCCTGTGATCCTGTGATCCTATGTATTTTCTACACACATCAAGACTGTCACCTGGCACTGGGAAGACAACAACATCCTTGTAAATTTTAACATATGCTATTCAAACAAATCTTTCTATCTATGCCAGTGTAACAGTTTAACACAAGGGAACAACCCCCTGCTCCCCCAACACCAAAGCGAGGAGAAGAGTAACACACAAAAGTCAGGGTTGACATAAAGAGATAAGGTAAAAACTTAATATAACATAAGATATCATAATCACAACACATAGTTACTTTTACAGTTAATTTTACATAGTTACAGTTAATAATTTAATCAATCTAATAATACACTGCATGATTACCTTAGCTTAGTATACTTGCAGAAGCAGTGCAGTGAAATTAAAAATAAAAATAAAAATTAATATTAAAATTAAAATTAAAATTAAAATTAAAATTAAATTTAAAATTAAAATTAAAATTAAAATTAAACAGAATAAAACAGAAAAACAAAACCAGTGAGCTAGCTGACTCCCACCTATCATGCCACCATGCCTGCAGAAAGCAGCCAACACCCAAGACCTGGAACCCAAAAGCAGCAACTGGAACAGGAATCCTCCCATGTTGCAATCTGAACTTCAAGCCCCGTCATACTTTGCTCCAGTTAGCACTTTCATTTTTGAAGCTGGCATGACTGCAGCACGTTATGAATAACAGCAGCAGATTCAACTCAACCCATGACAGTTAGGTTTCAATTATTTCATTCTTGAATAACTGATAAAGTAAAATATTCGATTGCTTATACAAGTCATTGGTGGTCTAAAATTTGCAACATGTCAACTTTCTGTAACTATGCACTATGCAAATTTCCCCCCAAGATTCCTAAGGAAAATTCTTTGGTCCTTGAATCTTTTCTTCAGTAACTCAGAAATATCTGGCACTACTGATCTGTAAATAAATGATCACACAAAATCTTGGCACAATCAAGCAGGAAAATAGGTGTGTTGAACCTGAAGGCTAAAATTCCTTTTGTATTATCTAAAAGTAGGATAATGTTTCCAAGGATCATTCCAGCTTCTGTCATGGTCATCTAATGGAATCTTACATAACTGCAGCATTCATATTCATCCAAACAGTAGGATAGCACTCAAAATACAGTGGCAAAATGTGGTGATGCTGTCTTAACATGGTTTTCAAAAGGACAAACTAAACTGGTTATAAATAAAATGTAGAGACAGTAGTAAGGACAAGATGAGAATACTGTTCATTAGAGATTCTTAATAATCCACTGCCTTAGAGAATATGTAGCTGTGGTCCCTATTATTTTCTTGAGTTCCATGCCCTACCATGGTGTTCAACATAGTCTGCATGTCCAGCTCGTACAGCTACAGCCAGCACACAGAAATATTGCACAGCTGCTTCTCTGCTGAGAGTGCTTAATGACACCAGAAAATGGTGAATAGTTTGCTTAGATTTCTGCTATATCAGTCTGAACTTATGGAGATACACATGGTTCTTATCCTCCTCGAGAAATTAGGTGAAATTAGGCTCACAGTAGCTAAGCATCTAAAATTCTTTGAGTAAACCTAGCAGTGGTCCAAGACCACAGAACAAATGATCCTTCTAAAGACTTCGATATTTGTCACCAGGAAGGGCTTGCCTACCTAAATCAAGGCCAGGTATGTGAACTGCATTGTGCCAACCAAAGTGAGAGTTTTGCATGAGAGGTCCTAAAATCTTAAAACATCTCTGGTTGGCCTGGAGCATTTCATCAACAACATAAACGTTTACTTGTATTTAATGGGCTTTGTGCAATGTTTGCTTCTCATGTTACAATTTAAGCAGTAAAACCTCCTCATTCTTTAAGCAGAGTTTTCCTATCAGGCCAATATAAACAATCCAAGATACAAACAGTCAGTAGGAGATAACAGCGATAATAAAAGACATCCTAAACATTACAAGTCAAAAGGGTAGGATTTTAGCACATCAACATTTACAACATCATCTGTCATTGCTGTTTTAGGCGTGATGGTAACATTTCTGTCATGTGATTACTAATAAAATAAATAAATAAATAATGAAAGAAAGAAAGCAAGAAGAAAGAAAGAAAGAAGAAATAAAAGAAAGAAAGAAGAAGGAAAAGAAAGAAAGAAGAAGGAAAAGAAAGAAAAAGAAAGAAAGAAAGAAGAAAGAAAAAGAAAGAAAGAAAGAAAGAAAGAAAGAAAGAAAGAAAGAAAGAAAGAAAGAAAGAAAGAAAGAAAGAAAGAAAGAAAGAAAGAAAGAAAGAAAGAAAGAAAGAAAGAAAGAAAGAAAGAAAGAAAGAAAGAAAGAAAGAAAGAAAGAAAGAAAGAAAGAAAGAAAGAAAGAAAGAAAGAAAGAAAGAAAGAAAGAAAGAAAGAAAGAAAGAAAGAAAAAGAAAGAAAGAGAAAAAGTCCAATCCACCAACCACATTGCCTCCAAAAATATGTTTCCCTATACAAAATGGTGGTATTGCTTTTTGCCAGTTTTGTGTGCAATATAAATAAAGGCTATGAAATCTTATTTAAAATAACTACATGCAGGAAGAAGGAAATAAACTGCGTTAATTTAATCTTCTTTCCTAAATGTTAACAGCAGTGTAAAAATGGATGCTCTCATCCTTGTAATCAGTTGCACGGTGCACAAGGGCAGCAGTCTCTGGTGCCTCATCTGTGAACTAATCTTTCATTTCATAGCAGATCTTTCCATATCAAACAACACAAATGACTTAATTTGCATGACAGGATTTGTAACGGGGCAAATCTAGTGTCAAAGTCGATTAAAGATTACACCGGAGAACTATCATAATCAGTACTCTAATGAGCCTAAATAGTACATGTAAAGTCTCCCCTTTTTGCCATTCCAGTCATGTATAAAAGGGAATGTGTTTCTTTTCATCGGTGAGCCAGTCCTTTGGTTTGCACATTACGCCCTACGTTGAGCTAAAGTCATGTCAGTCTGGTTTCAGAGGGAGAGAAAGGGAAATAATAAAGCAAACATCACTTCACAAATGACATTGCTTGGTATAAGCCAACGTTTGAAGCCCTTAATTCTTCTAATCTGCAAAATAGTCAATGCTAATGGGTTTTTGCCTTTGTGAAAGCTGATGCATAGAAAGAAAAACTTTAATGAGCTGCCTGGGTTGTATGCTTACAGATACCTGTCAAACGTCTGTCATCTTAGCTATCGTTGAGGCATTATAAAGAAAGTAAGAAGGAAGGAACGACAGTATTTGTACAAGCATTTTCATGCTAAAATGGCACAATTTTCTTCCTGTCATAATTTCATTGTATCTGAAAGTCAGAAAAGCTTAACCCTTTCAACAGCACATCCTGTACAGAATATCACACAGAGTGTTTGAACTAGCAGCTTTGAAAATAACATTATGGTTTTGTAAACAGCATCTGCTGTTAAATTTGTTTCATGAAACTGAATTATCCATATTTTTTAAAAATGTGACAACAAATTATTGGAATCAATTGCTGCACTTTGGGAAGATCAAGAGTTTACTAAATGTAACAAACCCTCAGTATAAGAGTCTGTCATCAGAATAATTCCCTTCTGAGTTCTTAATTTCATACCCCTTTGTGTCTTTATGCTGGCAATATGAATAGCACTGCAAAGAGGTCAACAAACTCCCATATTCTTACTTTCTCTTTTATTAAAAGAAATGGGAAACTGAATGCATCTTATTACAAGCACACCTGCTAACTCCACTGTTCTGTTATATTTCAGCTGAGCCAGCCTTGCATTTGGTTGTTTATAAGAAGTGTAAAAAATTGTCTATGAACAGAAATCACGCATTCAGCAGTCTTAGCCCAGGTGTGCCAATATTTCTCTGTCCTGATTTGTAGTTCATCCTCACTGTTTTCAAAAGGCAATTCAGCATCCAGAGTATGGACAACCCAGTGCAGACCTATGCTGCTCTCGGTCCAAGTATCATTCTCTAGTCTGAGAACCAGCACGCTGTGTAAATCTGAATTTGGCTTTGGGAGTCAGGATCAAAACCACATATAAGTACATGCTGTGATCTACTCAGAGCTGTTTGTAGAATCAGGGCCTTCATCTGGACAGAGAACATACCAGACTGTGCAGAGAAAGGGCACTTTTGTTTGAGGTGTACCTGCCAAGCCCAGCAGGAAGCATGACTAAGGGCTGCAGTGGCAGGTGCTACTGCCTTGCTGCCTGTCTCTGGGTAAGTCACTTACTCTCAGTGTTTCACTATCCTCAAAGTAAGGCAGAGTAAATGTTCCAAGTGCTCTCTCACGAGCGCTTGAAAGCCTCATTTATTCCTGCCTGCAAGTCATTCTGGTGATATTTTTGCTTATTCTATCAAGCTGTCAGCGTCGGTACTTCAGGGAGGCATTTTTGTTATTGTTCTGTTATGTCTTTGTTGTTGTTTCTACCTGTACTTGTCAATCCTCATTCTGGGGGCTGCAATGCTGTGTCAAGGTGTACTAAGGCAAGACACACTCCAATGCATCTTAAATATTCTTAAAAGTCCTCAGGCACGGGCTCATGTGTTTTCATTGAGCCATTACAATCCAAATAGAAGAACTTCAATGAGTGTATTGCTTCCAGAGGACTCTCTGGGAGCTCACTGACAGTATCTTTCGTGCTCCTGCTTGCAGGTGAGGATCTCAATGAAACATTTTTCTTTTCCCTTACACTCTCTTTTTTATTGTTTTCTTTAAGCAAACTCAGAGAGGAAAGAAAAACATAAGGCAAAATTATTTAAGTGGCTTTAAAGTTTGAGATTAAACAAAACAGACAAAAAAAAAAAAAAAGGAGTGATTAATGACATCTGAACTTTTTCACCCAAGCTGCATTGTGTGAAATTTGTGTTGATGTCTCCCAACATCTCTATATCTTATCTAGAAGCATAGTGTGGGCAAGTAATCAAGGGCTTTAGGTCAAAAGAGCTTTATTATCAGAAAACTTGTTATTGTCTTGCTAAAGCTAAAACTTACAAGTATAATATGCCCAAAAACTCTTAATATTTAATGCTACTGAGTGTCAGATGTTTCCACACTGAAAGAATAACAAAACAAATAGAAAGATTGTTGCTATGGTGGCTAAAGGCAGAGAAGGTCTCCACACAGAATTGTTGAATTTTTTTTTTAATGCTACTTCTCTTAATTAGAAACTTTTCAGAGACTATATGGAGAGAAGCCAGCTGTCAGAGGGGAAATACAGCTCCCTCTAAGGTCCCTTTAAAACCACAGCATCCTGCCAAACTATTCCAAAATGAGGGGACAGTGGGGGCAGGGAGGAGGAAGCAGGCACATCTCAGCCTTTTCCCAGACCTGATCTTTCCAGCTCATCAAATCGTTGATTCCCAGCTTTTTTGAGAGGTCTTTTCCTGGTGTGTGCCAGGCACAAGCGGGCAGCAGAAGAGCCACCCCGGGTGCCCTGCAGTCCCAATAGAGACCTGACCTTCCAGCACATCACCTGCCACTCCTCCAGGGAGGGCTTCTTGCAAGTGCCACGCCAGTGTGGCAAACACACCTACTCTGAGGGGAAACACATACTTATTAATCACTCCCTATTTAAGCTTAAGCGTGCTGAGCACTGAAGGATCACTTGTGCCTCCCGACTGGTGTGCTTGGTAGAGTGGCCACAGCGTTAGACCATAATCCAGAGAGCTGAACTCTAAGGGGTTAGTGTACAAACGTAAATAACATACATTAGCGGCACATGTTTAGCTCCGACTTGGATTTCATCCACTTTCAGATATGAATTATTCATCCCCCATCTCCCTCCAATTGTTCTTTTAATTCATATCACAGTTGTTAAAAGGTTAGAAGCCACGTTACTGAATAATCCTTTGCTGTTTCCCCATGGCAATTTGCGCCCAATTTTTGCAGATTTCAAGCCTCCGCCGTCCCCAACGCAGAGTTCATTTTTATTGCAATTCCCAGCTAGCCTTTTCCCCCTGAACACTACCTCTCTGACCTAACTGCTATACCTCTGATCCCATGCACCCCAGAAGCTGTCACAAGTCTCCCTCCTTCCCAGGAGTTGAACACACAATAGAGAATAGGCCCTGGCTGTGAGGTTCAGCAGCCATTAACCCCTACCAGCTGTTCCTGCAGGGAGCCTTCTGTGGCTGAATGTCCTTTCTCTGCGGAGGCCCTCATTTCCACTAATCTAACTATTGTTGGGTAGGAATGCTGACAGGAGAAAAGAAATTTTTCTTGTGTCCATGCAAGTGTGTGTATCCATGTGTAAGTGAAGGAAGAGTGAAGGCTAATTTCTATAGTAGGCATGAATGGAAGGATTGGGAAAAAAAACTAGTTAAAATGTGTTTACTTGCTTAAAAGGCTCAGTCAATTTAAATAATTTCAGTAGTATGCTCTATTTTGGGGGGGATGGGAAGGAGGAGGAAGCTAGTTACTATTATCATTTTTATGTGAAAGCTGCTGAAAGATTCCCCTGCATTTCCTGGGCGCTTCTTAAAATGTGAAAAGAAAATAGGACAAATGCATGAATACAAACTGCGAAATGAACAGAAATGCACCACAACAAATTCTCATCTTTTTAAAACAACGGATCTGGGCATCCAAAGATCTATCTTTATTTCACATTGATTATCCATTTTCAGCAGACCGATGATTCAGACTCTCTTGAAATATACAACATGTTTGCCAGGTTTTATTCAGAAATTTAGGATGCTGTGCTAATACTCTGGAAAGAAAACAAAATCGATTGGGAGGAAAAGATATTTGATCTAAATGATCAACATTTTCAGGTAACTAAACTGAACTCCTTACATCCCTCACAACAGCATAATTTCCAATCGCATTTTAAACTTGCAATTTAAAATGTTTTCATGCAACACTAGTAGACAAAACATACTAAATCAGAAATTAGCATTAGTGGTGCTCTTCCTTTTCAAGCCATGCAGGTGAAAGAAGCAACAAAAATTTAATTAGCAAGGAGGAAAACTGGTTTATTTGCTAGAAAACTACATGCCATTTTAAGTTTCACTTAATCATTTTCTTTAAAGACACTGATAGCAGAAAACAGTTTGAAATTCAGTGCTTGGTTTTATCACTTGATAAAGTTCAGCAAAATACAACAGTTGGTCTGGTTCAAATCAAATTAGAAATAATTCATGTAGAAATATATTTTCTGGGCAATTAGACTGTATCGTGGTAGGGCAAATGTCTGATATAATAAAGCTCTACTTTGCATCTGTTCCTGTGTCTAGACGGCTGCAATTACTAGTCCTTACAGCAGCAGCAGCAAGATAAAGCACTGCTTACAGGTTATAGCTATTAAAATTCAACATTTTCTTTCTTTGCCCCCTTTTATTACCTAAATCATTTGATTGTTCCAAAATTTAATTTAATTTAATGAAGTTGCACTTTCCTCATCTTCAACATGAACACAAACAAACAAACAAACAGTACAGAATCCAGCTCATTGTTTCTTCCCCAACATTAGCTGCTATGCACGGATATTGGTCTCATTGAAGCTAAATATGGGCAAATAAGGCTTGCTCAGAACCCAAATGGCAGAAATGGCTCTGTGGATAAAGAGAGGACCTGAAGCCTCACTGCTCTCAATCTGGCCCCCTTCAAAGGCACAATAAAAATCCCACACAACATAACAGAGGATGCATATCCCTAATTACTGCATTTGGGAAGATGAAAGGCCTGTGCCGAGGAGGGTACATTTGTAAGTAGATAGGTAGGTCTATATCCCTAATAAAAAGAAAACCATCAGTTAGCCAAATCCAAACTTAAGGCTGTTCACAGCCCTGCATCTACAGGTTGAACCCCCGCTGCCATACCAGGACACCAGCAGGTGCTCCGCATCGTCACTGACACCTCTGTTCCTTTGCTAGGGAGAGACACCAGCAATGAGCAGGGTTTCTGGCACTGGTTATGCTTCAGACACTGTAAATCAAATACTGTCTTAACAATTTTGGCTTACTGAGTACACTGAAAGATTATTTCAGCAGGATTTCTGAAACTGCAGTTTTACACAGTTCATGGGCATAAACAGTAGTTTCTGCTGTTAATGAAACTGCTTTCTCCTTCAAGTTCTCCCTGTAATTACACACTTTCTGGTTTTCTAAGCAAACCTGGGCAAATTTTAAGTAAGGCTTTGTTTAGACAATCTAAGATATTAAATCACAGTCTTGAAACCCTGCAAAGAATCAAGCACATAGCAATAAATGGCATTTGTGAAATATTTCATGCAAAGACAGACATTCATTGAAACAAACATAAGCCCCTTGGCTAAATTTGGAAACAGAGAAACTCAGAGTATGTCGTGCATTAAGGGGATATGGTGGTAGCTGCAGGACTCCAGACACAACTTTAACCAAGGCATGTTGGTACAAACAGAAAATCCATACTGTGTGAGGAGACATCTACTTATGACTTTTACCATTCAGAATTTGGTTTTGTCACATCCATATATTAAGTTGAGTTATTGTCTCTGTGCTTACCTCACAGACTTTTAATGGACACTTGGGTGTTTTTATGCTGTTTGGAATTAATGAAGTTCATTGACTAGGCCACAGTCATATGCCACCTCTGTGCCTGTAACCTTCCTGCATCAACTTCTTCCAGCAACTTTAGGTGTCTAGTATGCCTACAGGATCTCATCTTTATTAAATAGGCTGTCTTGTTACATCCTGAAATTTCACTTTAAAGGAAAATGTCTTATTTCAGATGGGTCAGAGTGATCCCCAAGAAGAATATAAAAAGTAGACCTCAAGGTCCTGTAACCCAGTTGGAAAGAAAAGCACAGACTGTACTTTCTAGTATGGATGACTTAAGTGACTGCCAACAGACTGTCTGGAGTTAAGCCATTAACAGTTAATCTGAAATAAAGCTGCCACACAGCATTTACAAAGATACAACATGTTTCTTCAGCCTCATAATGGACATTTTACCACCAAATTAACTTCTTATCTGTGAAGCTGGAGTTCATTTCATCAACATTTCAAAAACTGGTGATAGATCTTTTGTTCCACCTGTGCCTGTAGCTTCTCAGAGATAGAGTGTCACAGAAGGCTCCACTTGTAGATTTCAGTTCCTCAATACCAATATTTCACATCTATTAAAAGGAGGAACTCTAGGAATATCCAATAAGGTAATGGGTTCCACCTAATAGTGACACCTTACCTTCATTTCACTTGCAGCAAATAGCACTGAATATGGCTGTGATACAATGATCTAAACAGGCATCCCTTTGAAATGGCTTGCCCAATATATTATGCAATGTATTTCATGAAAATGATAGAATCTGTGATTCAGATATGGCAAAACCAAACCTGTGCCAGAATCTTTGACTTATTTTCTGTGTGTTCTTACTTTGTCAGACTAATACGTGAGCATAACACTCTCTTAGTTTGCAATGAACTTGGACCACTCTCAGACGTACGAATTTAAGTCCCCAATGACATTATTCCAAATCCAAACCACTGCACTCCCCTGCAGCTCAGAATTTGATTTTTATTTTCACTCCACTTAAACATTCATCTCTTTGTACCAGAAGTTGTGACTTTGCAGCAGGTGGGCACCCAGCTCTTTGCTGTCTAACTCCTCACCCTTCTGAGGCCTGCCTGCAGCTGCCTCCCCTCTGTGTTTCGCCTCCTTCCTGCAAAGTGTTTGGATCACAGCACAGGTTACTGTCAGTGTTCTGCCACAAGAGTGCAAAGGGGGAGGAGGATGACTGCCCAGCTCATTGACAGGAAGTAAAAAGGTCACTTGGCCATATCTCAAATAAACTGTTAGCCAGTGATGGGTTTTTTTCCAACTGCATGCTGCAGTAGTGCATGACAATTTGGTTATGGTACAAGTGAGATCGCTCCTTAGAAGCTATGCTAAGACTATTAATGGATATTGAAAGCTAACTTATTAAAAAGAGAAGCAGATTTCCACAACCCATGAAAAGGGAAATAAAATTTACAGTGGTACATTCTTCCATCAGATCAGTGGCAACCTAAGGTGATCGATACATGCACTAGAAGGAGGAAGGAGTCATTAAAATTAAAATCTGCCTACCTTCTGGCTGGGTTGTTGAGGTAGGAGCATGCACATGCTAGGAAGAGGTGGGGAAGGGTTGATCACTTCTGGAAGCTGCAATTACAGTGCTAACTGCCTGATTGTGATCACTCAGATACAAAGAGAGCAAGGAGGAAAGCCTTGGCTACTTTTGAACAAGAGTATTCAGCTGGTTATTGACTGGCTTCTTATACACCCTGTTGTCCCTTTCCCAGTTCTTCTTCTCTTACTGACTGCTATTTGGAGTGTAGTATTCTGCTACACATAACAATTTAAGAAAATAATGTTTCAGGAAATGCTGACATGTCAAATGTTCTGCTTTTCAGGGGTAATCAGAACTGAAATGGTGCTTCTGTGTCTTTTTTTTTCCTTTAACAGAGGATGTTAATGGCTTTTCAGTCATGAGGCACAAAAAGATGACATTAAATGTCACCTGATGCTGAAGAAAATACAGAGACTGTTTAAAAAAACATGCAGCGAAACCAAAATTCTCCCCATGCTGCTTTCTGTCAGGAAGTCTGTTATTGCATTTGTCTTTTGCATGTTTAAACACAGTAAGTACAAAACCAGAATGCTGAGGTTTTTTCAGACATTACTGTCCCAGTGCCTGTTTCTCAGTAAAAAATTCTAGCAAGACACAGCCTGCAGTAAAGTATATTTTGAGTCATGTCCAGCTTTGGGAACTTTTGTCTACAGAGCATTGCTTGATGATATAAAATAATATTGATATGTACTACCAAATATTTCCCAAACACTAGGATAACATAATAGGTACACTTTCTAGCTGTGACATAAACTATTAACCTCTTCTCATGAGCAGGAAGTCAAAGGAAGTCAAGCCTTATCTATTCCATCAATTCAGAGAGTGTGAATGTGTGTGCAAGGGTACCTGCTCAGTGCTAACTTGGTGAAGCTGTTATTTCTTCTTAAATTATTTTAAAATATAACCCCACAATTATGTTACAATCTCTTATTAAATGGAAATACTCACATACCATCTATTGAGATGCCATTTGAATTTACTATGGATTTCAAACCGCTGCACAGATATCCTGGTCATTAACAATGCTACCTAAAATCTCTGCACACTTTCTGCCATTTGTCACTTTTAGAGATCCATCTTTCAAATCCATGCATGCATTCTTTTCACAAACTGACACCCTCAGGAGACTAATAATAATGTCCTGGATATTACTGAATCAGTAGTTTGCACTAACACAGGTTTAGAGTCAGATGTTTTTAAACAGCAGAATAAGAAATCTCCCCAGGCAACAGGCAACTTCTACTTGTAGAAGGTCTGGAGATAAAATTTCAGACTTTACTGTTACTCACTATGAAATAAGTAGCCCAGGACCCTTGGGGAGAGGGGCTTAAAATGAGTTTTAAGTTCCTTTGTTACATTTCTTAGAGCTGCAGTTATAGAGACTAAATGACCTCAGAATCGGTATCAAATAAATATGTTTCGCACAACAGATCAAGAGAGAAATTCTCGTTAGTTGTTATCTACAAAAGAGCAACATAGATTTTACTATTCATAAGTAATCTGGCATTCCCTTATATGTCAATAAAATCAGCTGACAAACAGTGGGTCTCCAGCCACACACACACACACAAAATCAGGTTCATGATAGACTTTAATGAACATATAGATTACAGCCTTTTGTAGCATAATCTTACTTGCTCAAATGGTGACAATATTGTGCAACATTTATTTCAGGTCAATTGCTTTACTCTTGAAGATATTCCAAAATACCCAGATTTTGTATTCTGGTGGAAGAATAAAATTAAATATATTTAGAAAAGCAAATTAAATAGAAATTCAAAATTACAGTGAGGAGACTTAATTTTCTAAAGAATTAGATCTTTGACATGTTGCTTTGTGCTAACCATTAACACAGAGCTGTAAGCTGAAAGTAACTTACTTCCAGTTGCTATCTTTTTATTTTCAATTTCTCCTGCCATCAATAAAGTCCTGGGATCTATTTCTAGTGGTGGACGAGAAAGTAACTTTCCTTTCCTGTGAGAATTCTGGATTTCAAACTGGTTTCCCGTTGTGAACTGAAGGTTTAAAAGCCCTTAATTTTCAAGTATATAGAAAAGGTCATAAAGAAAGAAAGTGGATTGAGATACAATGCTCTGTGTAAGATATCTAAAACATTCTAGTTTGATTTTGACCTTTTCATTTAGGGAGAGTGGGTTTTAAAGTATCAAAGTATCTAATATTTCCAGTCAAAGACCATAAAGTTTACATTTTTCAAATCCTTTACAAGGATGTTTTGGCAAATTTGGAAGTGTTTCTTTCAAAATATTTTCAAGTCTGGAAATCTACTGAAAGCAACACTTCCCTGGGTTAATTTCACCAGTTCAGAATTTTGCAATAACTGAAATATCAGGTCAGAAAATTATTAATGTCCTTTATTTTTTTCTCAGTTTTTATTGTCAGTAGAAACACCAAAAATAAAAATAAAGTCTTTCACTACTGATGATAATTAACTCCCTAACACACAAGAGGTTGCCAAATTGAGTTTCCACTTACATGAGAGAAAACCCAAGCTGTATTGTTGAGGCTGAGAGATATTAGAAGTCATACAACAGATCTCAACCACATGCATCTGCTGAAATTCCTCTGCTAAAAAGAGCATCTCAGGCTCTGGACAATTCTGAACCTGGAGATTTCTGGAATGCATCTGCTGATAGGCAAGATGTGCAGTTTTGATGTGCATTTTTAGGCACACTGCTCTCCTGTATGGTTGAGGGTCTGTTGTGTGACTGCTATTCTCTGTATGGCTAAGTACGCAAAAACCAACCTGCTTTCCCCAAATGATCTCTTTGTTTAGACAAAATCCAACATTGCATGGGTTGTTTTCCTGATGACTGTGTGTGACCTGTTTGATTTTAGTGTCCTTTCTGAGCCATTAAACACTTTCCTATATGGTGAGGGTCAAATATTTACCCATCACAAGACTCGGGAGTCTTATCTACCTACACTTGCATCATCTCTGCCTCTGTGAGCCCCTTTACCTACCAGCCCACAGGCAATGATGCACACACAGACTCTGCAAGCAGAGAGATAGGAGGGCAGATAGACAGGTTCCCCAAGCAGGGTTTCTTTAAACTCCCTGCTTCACACGGGCTCATAGACCTTTGGAGAGCCAGTATCTTTCAGAAAGCATTATATTTAAGAAGGGGAGGGGGG